>NC_090843.1:17382500-18872500 GCF_028021215.1 Eschrichtius robustus | reverse complement strand
GAACACTTTTCCCTTCACTTTCAGGTACAGGCTGTGATCACGTGGCAGTCAGTCTTCTTAGAGTCACAGTATTTTCTGAGCACCTGGTGCAGAATTCTCATCCTCCTCAACCAGGTTACCTTCTCGGGCATTCGAGCATTGGTAGCCCCCTTTATCTTACCTATGCCCATGTGCCTGCCCTTCCGGCGGGCCAAGGTGTTTTTCCAGCATCAGGCCCAGGAATGGACTGTCACAGGCTTCCAGATGATCAGCCCATCTTTCATCAGCTTCCGGATCTGCTGATGGGAGTTGGCATTGATAATTTCATTAGTCTCATTGGGGTCCAACCAGACCTTCTTTTTGCCACAGCGGAGGACACTGAAGCCAAGCCTTTTCTGAAGCCTGAGCATACTCATGCCTGCAGCCGCAGCAGCAAAAGAGTGAACTGCCATTTTTGATTCCACTTTGCTTTCCCCAAACCATGTCCCAGACACTGAGCCTGCCCAAGGGGTGTGTGTGTGTGTGTGTGTGTAAATGACCTATAGTTCCCCACCACACTAAAAAAAAAAATTAAAATGCTATTTCTCCCTTACTGCCCCCCGCCCCAGAATAGAGAGCTCACTTGTCATGGGACTCAACTTCCTCAGACCTCATCAGAGACACACTCAACTTCACATTTCCAAGGAGACCCTTGACCATTTATCCTCTGATAGACACCCAAAGGCTGAGTCCTCCCTTTCCCATTCTAGGTCCCAGGTCTGTGGGCAGATTGCTCACGGGCTCCATCCACTTCAGTCTTGAAGCGGCAAAGGGGAAACAATTTGAAGGGCATAAGCCGTATTGCCCCCTGCTTCTTGACACTGCTCTTCTAACCTATGAACCAAAGTTAGCTGTGAGGACCTGAAGTGACCCAGGCTGCTCCAGTGCTCTTCCTGCCTCCGACATCTCTCTTCTGGTTCTGCCTACACCCTCTTCCTAGCAACCTTCGTCAAGGTCTGAGAAAGCCTGGTGTAGTAGAAAGAGCCCCACTGTCTTGAGTTCCAAGCTCTTCTTCGCCATTTAACAGCATGTGATCATGGGAAAATCATTTACGATAAGCCTCAATTTTCCCTGTCTATGAAATGGAAATAATAATAGGTGCCATGCCTGAAGGGTTAAGAAACTTAATAATTGTGATTATAAAACAACACTCAGGACACCAAGTAAACAGGCTATTTCATTTATTGCTAGTGAGTACAAAGTGGGAGCACAAAGTGTTCCTTTTTTAAAAAAATATTTTAATTTTATTGGAGTATACTTGATTTACAATGTTGTGTACAAAGTGTTCTTTAACAGGTGAATGGTTAAACTGTGGTACATCCATATCATGAAATAAATAAAAGAAACAAACTATTGATACATTCAAAAACTTGAGTGGATATCCAGAGAATTATGCTGAGTGAAAAAACCCAATCCTAAGAAGTTACATAGTGTATGACTCCATTTTTCGAATGAAAAAATTTTAGAAGTGGAGGATAGATTAGTGGTTGCCAAGGGTTAAGAAGGGGGTGATGTAGGCATGATTATAAAAGAGCAACATGAAGAATCCTTGTGGTGTTGGAACTGTTCAGTATCTTGACTGTAGTGGCAGATGTAAGAATTTACACAGGTAACAATATTGCATAGAACTTAATATACACATATACACAGGTAAAACTGGGGAAATATGGATCGAACTGATGTCAATATTCTGGTTGTGATGTCATACTATAGTTTTACAAAATGTTACTACTGGGTAAATGTGGGCAAAATGTACAAGGGGTCTCTCTGTATTATTTCTTACAACTGCATGTGAATCTACAATTACTTCAATTTTTAAAAAAGGATATGATAGATTATTAATGTTTCTGCTGGGTTTAGGAGAAAGAAGGGGCTGCCCATGTGTTTCCATTGAAGAATTCCAAAGAGGAGGATTAAAAAATATTATTCTTATTATGGTACATCAATAAAGTGATCATACCTATGGGGAGGGGGGATATTTGTATCTGTTGACCCAATAATTTTACTTCTTGGAATTTACTATAAAAAAATGCATGGGGACTTCCCTGGTGGCGCAGTGGTTAAGAATCCGCCTGCCAATGCAGGGGACACGGGTTAGAGCCCTGGTCCGGGAAGATCCCACATGCCACGGAGCAACTAAGCCCATGCGCCACAACTACTGAGCCTGTGCTCTAGAGCCCGCGAGCCACAACTACTGAGCCCGTGTGCCACAACTACTGAAGCCCACGTGCCTCGAGCCTGTGTTCCACAACAAGAGAAGCCACTGCAGTGAGAAGCCCGCGCACCACAACGAAGAGTAGCCCCTGCTCTCTGTAACTAGAGAAAGCCTGCCTGTAGCAACGAAGACCCAACGCAGCCAAAAATAAATATAAATAAATAAATAAATTTATTTTTAAAAAAATGCATGAAGTTTTAGGATAGGATGTACATCATGGTATTATTTATAACAGTAAACATGTCTAAATGATTAAAATAGTGGATGAGCTTTATAAATCATGGCATATCTAGGTGATGAAATACTCTATAGACTTTAAACATACTTTAAAAAAAATACACTGAGCACAATGCCTGGCAGTCAATAAATGGTAGTTCACTTTACTGCGATGTTCTGGGTATTAAAAGAGCTAATGTAGGTAAATGCACTTGACAAACTGTAAAGTGCTTGGCAAGTGCTCTGTGTTGCTATCTTTTTTTTTTTTTTTTTTTTGGCTGCGTCATGTAGCATGTAGGATCTTAGTTCTTTGACCAGGGATCAAACCCATGCCCCCTACAGTGGAAGCACAGAGTCTTAACCACTGGACAGCCAGGGAATTCCTCTGTGTTGCTATCTTTTGTGTGTGTGTGTGTGTGTGTGTGTGTGTGTGTGTGTGTGTTGCTATCTTAATGGCTGTCTCTCCCAGCTCCATCCTAGATGAAGCTGTACTTCCAGGCAGAACACTACCTAAGGAACTCCTAGCTGGAGGCATGGGAATGGGGAAACTGACTTCTTTGGGAGTATGAGTCAAAGGATTGGGGCTACTTCCTTTCCAGGAGACTGCCACCCCCTGCTCCAAATCATCAACACAACTATGGGCATTCTCCCCAGCACACGCACATACTCACATTTGGCCTATAATTCCAGGGGACTCATAGAGTCTTTGACACGATGTCAGCTGTGATGATTCCATAAAATTAATAGACTCTATTGTATCAACCACTGTTGACTGAGCACCTACGCAGTATCAGGCACTGTCCTAGGTACTTTACACACATTATTTCACTAAATTCTCTACACCACCTTAAAAGGTTGTTTATCTGCATTTCACAGACAAGGAAACTAGGGCTAAAAGAGGTTAAACGACTTACCAAGGTGGTACAGCTCGTAAATGGCAGCACTGGCATTGGAACTCAAGGCTGTCGGCCTCTAAAACTTACAATCTAACCACCACACATACTACGTTTAGAAGAACTGAGGAGGGAACTGCACTGAGGACCACATCTGGAGGAGCCCCAGAAAAGTACCCTTTGTTCTTCCAATGCCCCTTGGGTGGACACAGACTTAAACTCATACCAGGCAAAAGAAAAATCTCTAAAGAGAAGTGGGTCCATTCTGAAGTCTTATATCCCATGAGTAAGTTTTTCCAAGTGTCTAACCTCTATCCTTTCTGCTAAAATCCAATCCCTTTTCCTCTCTTGTTTCCAGTGGGGATGGTGAATATATGACATGGTGCCCCTCCATGAAAGGTCCTCAGTCAGGAGGGGATCAAGGAATTTCTCTTTCCCCAGGACTGTTGAGGCCTCAGTTCCTTGGTCTCTTGGATCTTTCCCAAGGTATCAAACCAAAAGATGAGCAGCAGAAAATGGACCAGGAAGAAAAGCGGAGAGAGTAGCCTACCCAGACCAAGGAGACCAACTTGGAGGAAGGCCTGGGACTCTTTCAGGACCTAAGCCCTGGGCTCAGAGTGAAGTTAAGGTGGTCAGTTTTCCCCACCAGGCTCAGCAGCCAGCTTCATGTTTGACATCTATCCAGCTGTGGAGGTCTGGCCAGCATCCCTCACGCCAGAGCCTCTTGTTTGTCGCAATGTGACATCTCTATAGAAAGGAGGGATCTGGGGGTTCTGCCACTCTGCATTTATTCCTCCCGTCTCAATACTACCTTGCTGTACTTGCTCAGGACCAGCCAGCCCAATGGGAGGAGCTTAGAGAATAATCTGAGGAAAAAGAATAATCTTGTGAGGAAGAGCCTGGGATCCCAAGACTAGGTCCAAAGCTCTTTTCTCTCAACATGAGAGCCAGGAGGGAAACTGAGGCCTGAGTCTGGACACAGATTGGGAACAAGAGGTGTCTTCCCTCCCTCCATCCTTCCTTCCCTCCTCCACACACTATTCTACCCTGCCAGGGCCTAAGCATGCTCACAGCTCACTTTGGCTTCCCTTGGCCCATCTACCTTATGGACAGGAGAGAGTTAAAGGCATGGTATGGCAAGCTATAAATTTCCCATCAGTGTGGGGAGAGGAGAACTGTTGGCAGGGAGGGGGTTGGGCTGGGGGGGGGGGAGGGGGAGCTGGGAAAAAGCCAGGAGGTTGTCTCTAGGTAACAATAAACACTGCAAGCAAGGAGCAGCTGTTACACTTACTCTCTCTGCATCACAATGCTGAAATAACACTAATAAACCAGTGTGCCCAATACACAGGCATATACGCATTTAGGGCCAAGCCCCACTGTACCCCTAGGGCTGCCCTTTGCTTCAGGTCAGGGGCCTTGGTGCCAGTGGACATACCTGTCTTGGCCTGGCTATACTTATGTGGAGGATGAGGACTGGTGAGTCAGTCTCAGAGCCAGAGTGGCATTCTCAGAGGAAGCGGGGGATTCCAGGTTCAGATCCTGATGGCATTCACTGGTAGGAAGAGGTCAAATGGGGTAACTCTTGGCTGGGAGTTGGGAGGAGGGGAGGAGAGTGAGAGAGAGAAAAGTACAGGGAACAGACAACTACTTACCATGTCTTCTCAGATTGGAGGGCATGAGGTAGCCAGGAGTGGAGTCAGCTGAAGGGAGGTGGAAGAAAAGGGGGACTGAGGAGAAGGTTTAAGAGGAGGAACACGTGGTATTGAGACGTGATCCTTGTATCTCCTGGGGCTGAACTCCCTACACCTGCCTACACCCCACCTGGTGCACCCAGGCTCCCCCTCACAGCACCACTTTTATACCAGAGCCAGGTGATATGTCAGTTCAGTTCAGGATTGGGCTTTATTATGGGTGTTCCAGCAGAGGCCCCTGGGCTCCTGATGCTGCCAGAGAGCGCTGGGGGAGTGGAGCTGGTCCCATCTCCCTACACGAAGAGCAGCTGGTCTGTCCCTTCCTCCAATCAAAACTGTCTCTGGATCCCCAGGCGCATCCCAGCAGAGGGCCCCTCATCCCAGCTGGACAGCAGAGCCGTCATCAGTGAAAGGAATAGAAATAGGCAAATGAAAACTTAGGCTCTGTCAGAGAACTCCCCTCCTATTCTTCTCTGAGGTTAGAGGGAGGATATTTATTATGTGTCTGGATACACTGGTATCCGAGATCCCTACTTCCTTTTGCTGAAACAGGGAGGCCCTTGGGACTGTGGTCAGAAGCACAACTGATTCTCCTGGTCCACTTTCTGGCCCTGTTCTGCTGGTGTGACCTCAGACACAGTAGTCTATCATCCCCCTGATTCAGAAAGTCAGGAGAAGATGCACATTGCCCACCTGACCTGTAAGGGTTCTCTTCTCCAGCGAAAGAGTACTGAGACCAAGTAGTGGTAATCCTTCCAGGTTCTGGTCTTGTAAGAGTGCCTTTTTCTTTCTTTTTTTTTTTTTTTAATATTTCTAAGTCATGTGGTGTCAGCTGGGTACCCAGACCTCTGGGCAGGTAAGTGAGAGTAGGGAGGAGTAGCTGTGTCTGCCTGGAAAGCCCCTTTCCTGAAAGGTGCCTAGGAGTGCTGAGCTGCCTCAGCACAGAACCCTCTGTGCAGCCCATGGATACAGTGGGGCAAGAATAACTAGCCTTTCCTCACTGGGAAGCCTCTCCCTGGGAATGCTCAGCCTCCCCTGCTATCTTCTCTCCCATTTCCCTCTCTTCTTTCTTAGCTGGGGCTTCTCCTTGCCCCACAATCCAGATGACAGACCTCTATCCAGAGCTCAGAGTGGGGGAGAAATGAGGTAAAAGAGAGCTCTAACAGGCCTGGACCCCCTTCCCCTCTGTTGTTTTCATGAGCCCCCCCTGCTGCTATGAGCCACCAGAACCTTGAATTCAGGTGAGCTGCCAGCAGCCTTCTCCCTCCCCACAGCCACTCCAGCCAGGAAGATACGCACCTAAAGGGCCCCAGAGCCCACGGTCTTCCTACTCGCAGGGCCACAGCCCCCTCCTGCATCCCTAGGAATCTGCACCACAGACACACTGGGATGAGTTAGAAAGAAGTGCGAGAGACCCCACCATGTGCTCTGTGCTGGAGCAGAGGGCCAGCTGCCTGTACGGCAGAGCAGGATCACCAGCCAGGAGAGCTGGCACAACTTGGGCACAGAGCCTTGTTGGCCTGTTAGAGGGGGCAGGGGAGGGGATGGGGTAAGAAGGCTGTTTCAGGAGCACACATCTCCTCCTGGCTCCCTCTCTGGGCACTGTTTCTTCTCCTTGGCTTCTCTCCCTGGGTACTGATGGACATCATGGCGCTGCCACCTCTGAAATGTCTTCCTTCACTTCTTCCATGGCTTTGGGAGCTAGAGAGGGCATCTGTATGATAACCTGCGAGGTGTTGAGGTGGGAGGTTCAGACATCCAGCTCTCTCACCAACCAATGGGACACACTGAGGGAGAAGGAGGAAAAGAGTCCCATCAGAGTAAACGCTAAACCCTGGGCCAAAAATGAGCTCCTCAACAATTCCCTCTTCTCTAGAGCACAGGGGATTCTGGGTACCGCTACCTCTGCCTTCTACTTACTTCAAGTCTATCCCTCCTTCCCTGCAGAAGCTCAGGGTTTCTCCTGGACTCCAGAGTAGGCTCCAGGCTCTGACTCCAGGGCTGTAGATCTCATACCCTTGGCTAAACCTTGGGAGTATGAGGCAGGGCTGGTGGGGATTGAGGGGAGGGAGATCTTGTTCCTTAGAGAAACATCAAGAATCTAGACTGAATGCTTTAAGGGCCTTTTAGCCCCTCCAATATACCTCTAATCTTGGAGTAGGGGTGGACAAGGGGTGAGTCAGAGGGCCTAGAGAAAGCCTGACGCCTCCTCTCTTTCTTCACTGCGTGCGCCTCCTCTACTGCTCCCAGTTTCAGAGGAGAAACAGCAGCTCTGTAAACAGGAGCCATCTAATAACCCCCCTGAACAATACTCAATATGAACGGCCTGCCTTATGTTAGGCAGCCAGCCCCACAGGTGGGACTACAGGCCTCAGTTTCCAAATTTCCCCTCTCTAACTTCTCCCCTCTTTCAGGCTTCTCCCCCATCTCCCCGCACAAGAGAATCTTCCTTTTCAACCCCCTGGCACAGTTCTCCTCCCCCACCCCCACTTCTGCAGGCCCTTGGAAACAGGGGAGGAGCTAGACGGAGTCTATCCAGACTGTCCTGAGGCAATGCAAGGGGCCCCTTCTCATCCTGTTGGTAGTAGAAAAGGCAGAGAATTAGATAGCCAAGGAGATGACCCTGAGTGTCTAAGACAGGGCAGGGTGAGTCTGGATGCACTTAGAGAGGTGCATCTTGCTCTTCCCTAGGGACTCTGGGGATATTAAATGGTGTACTAAGATAGAGGAGAAGACAATTCTGGGAGTAGAGGATAAGTGTTGGGGGTTTGGAGGGTGTGACGAAGTTTCTACCCATACTGCTTTCCAAGCTCTGTGCCCATCCTTGCCCTGATCGCAACTTAGTCTCAAGAAGCACAGAACAAAGAATGTTGAATTTTTTGAGGAAGGAAGGAGATGCCAGGAAATGCCATCTTCGGCAACTTGGTGGGCAAGCCACTTCTCTCCATCATTCTTTCTTAACTCTAGTGTCTGAATAGTGAAGGAGGTGGGGGTGGGAGATGGGGACAGCTGGAAATGTGCCCCTCTCTCCAGTGTGCACCAACACCGCATAGAGCCAGATGGGGCTTGACTAAGAGCTCTGGGCCATGGCACCGCGTGAATACAGGGGCATTTCTGACTCAGCTTTCAGAGCCTTGAGTTTTAATTCTGTCTCTCTTCTTGGCTTAGACGTGGGACAAGACCACTCCTCGCTACATTTTTTGGCATAATTTTCTCTAGCAGCTTATATTGCAGCAGAGAAACTTGTGATAAGATCTCAGAAAAAGCTCAATATTTAGTCACCATTGGGGGATTTATTTCTTGGTTAAGGAACTGGGGAAGTTAGTGTATTTCCTTCCCTGTGGACCTTTTAGAATATGGTAAAATCTCATGGGAGTGGGAGGTTCTGGGGGATCTGTCTACTTGGAAGCAAGGGAATGGATGAGATGACCTCTGGAACAGGCTGTACAAGGGAAATGTTCCCCCAGTAATGCACCCACCTGACTCCCCTGAGTTGCTTCCAAGACTTAGGAGCCAGAGACATGAGACTCCAAGCAATAGAGAATAATATTCTGCCTACCCTCTTCCCTTGACTTTCCTCCCCACACCCTACCTACGTACATTTCCCTGTGTTCCCAGGAACTCTCCAAATCCAGGAACAAAAGCAACTCCAGGGCAGAATTCAACTGATTTCCCTTCTCTGGGTCTCTGTTTTCACATCTGTAAAATGAATCGTTTGGCAAGATGAGCTCCAGGTTCTCTTCCTCGCAACAGTAAGGGTCTATGATTCGTACCCCAAAGGCACCAGCCCTCATTTGCATGCTGTTTTGCATGTAATCTCCACGGCACTTATTCTAAACACACGGAAATATCTCTGAACCCTGCCCTTCTCCTCCCTGTCACCACAGTCTCTGGTTCTACGGTCCCTAGTTCTTGTCCTCCTCTTCAAGGACCTCAAAGCTCTGTCCCCACCTTCCTTTCACAATTTTACAGCACTCAGTGGGACAAGCTCAACTGAACAAAACCTCGGGAACAAGAAAACAGCCTTACCTAATATCCTGGCTGCAGTTTAGGGGCCCAAAACTGAGTCAGCTGGTACAGTTCCATCCTTTTTGGAGGTCCTGGCCATTGGGGGGAAATCCTGGTACCTCTCCCCAGTGCCTCCCCTCCTCCTCCACCTTGCTATTCTCCATGCCAGAACGCAAAGTGGCCAGTGATTGATGGGCCTGGGTTCCTGGTAACCGCACCCAGTGGCCCAATCCTCCTCCCTTACCCAATCCCTCCCCTGTCCCTATTCAGAGATCAGATTGTCTCATGTTGGTCCCTGAGGTCCCATTAATTAAAAATACATCCAATTAAATGGCAGGTGAAAACGTGCTATTGGAACTCTCCACCCCCCTGCCCCAGCTTGGTCCTCCCCACCCCCATTTTAAGGCTCAGCTGTGCTTTGAGCTGAGAAAAAAAAGAGGGAGAGAGGAAGAAAGAGGGAGAGAGAAGAGGAAGACATAGAGGTGGGGGTATTCGGCGGGGGAGCTATTTGAACCTCTGCCAGGGTAGCATGTGCCAGCCTGGGAGGGTGGCACTGTGCCCTGGTGTCTAATTTCTGGAGGTGTGAGTAGGTTCAGTCAGCTGGGTACCCACTTCCATTTCCCTTAAAGGGGCAGAGGGAAGTCAAAGGGTGTGTCTAGCTATACTGCCCTCCTTCTGGGCTTGGTGAAGGAAGGAGTAGAAGTATAAATGGTAGAGGGCCCTTAAGAGGGGGTGTGATGTTCAGGGGTTGGGAGAATCTGAGGCTTCCATTCTTGGCATATCCCTGCTCTTCCCTGAACTGCAAAGAAGATAACGAGAAGCTGTTTGGGACCCAGGTGGCAGGGCATGGCAGTGCTCCCAAGCCAGGCTGTACCTACCCCTGCCCACAGGAAAGCTGAGAAAAAAGCGGAGGGATGAAGGAAGGAGCCATATTTTGGGTGGGAGCAGATGGGTCAAATAGGATAAAATATACAAGCATGTACATTTGTGTGGGCAGCACCTTATAGGTAAGAGGATCTGGAGGGACTTGTCCTATTTGCCCTTTCTCTAGGCAAAAGGAAGCAGCAGTAGTGTGAAGTCACCTCAAACTGGCAGGCTGCCAGTAGGGCATCTCCTCTCCTCCACATTTATGGTGTCCCCAGCATTTTGTCAGGTAAGGCATCAGCCCCACCCTCCACCCCTCTAAAGCCCTCTGGCCCCAAGCAATGCAAAGCTAATAGGCACTGAGAGATGTTGGGAGAGGAGCTAGGAAAAAAAAAGGGTGACTAAGGGTGGTACTCAGAATCCAGGCAGTAGTGGGGGTATCTGCCGACCGAGGGCCCCCGTCTGGCCTCCTTGGCAGCCTCAGTACCTCCTCACTTCACTTTAACGCTAATTGGAGATTTTAATCTGCACTGCTGCTCTGCTCGGGGTGCTGGGGGGAGCGCCAGCTGTGCAGCAATTCCAGCAGCACCGACTGTTTAATCAAGCTGTCCTCTTGGGGAGGGGCCCTCGATCATGGGGGTAGGAGGGAGGAGGAGAACCTCTGTCATCTCCCTTAGCCTGTTCAGCCTGGAAGGGCTTCATGGAGACTGAGGATCAAATATGGGACACCTCATCCCCATAAGGGCTCCATGGCCACTTGGATCCCTAGCAGAGACATTACACAGTACGGGGGCGGCCTGAGGATCAAGGGTCAAAGCAGCCGCCATTCCCATCCTGCTTTCTGAAACCATTGTTGGCGCAGAGCCCCAGAGTGTCCTGGGTGTCCTCCAGCCATTCAGGTGGTAAACATCCTCCAGACCATCTTGAGCTCTGCAGGTTTGTGCTGGGGGAGGTGATGGGGGCATAGAAGACTGAACTTTCCTAGTCTCTCAGTCTCTCTGAGAGAGTCCTCTCCCCAAAACTCTTTCTTAAGAGAGCTAGTTCTTTAAGAGCTACTTCTCTTAAAACAATTGTAAGAGATTTTTTTTTTTTTTCTCTCTGAAAAACCAGATACCTCCACCCTCTGGGCCAGAAAGAGACTGTCTTAGAGGCTGGGGACAGTGGGGTGGACAGCTGGAGCCTGCTACACCTTGAAGGAGAGAAACACCTGTGCAAGGTGTTTTGTGACGAGAGCTAGGGGGCTTCCCAGGTTCAGCTGGGAATATAGTGACATGTCAGTCCACTAGGGAAGAGCATTCAGGGTCTCAGGCCATTTTTAAGGAAGAAGAAGTGGAAAAACAACTAATCATTCTTCTGGCTCCTTGGGCCCCTGGTCTCAGGCTCTCTGGGGGTGTTTCTGACCCCTATCTTGGGGAAAGGTTGCGGTGTCCCCCTCTCCCCTCACCCAAACTCTGTCTGCGGAGGGGCAGGAGTTTTAATTGGTCAGCAGTGCCCTCGTGTGGCAGAAACCAAGACTGCAGCCACCCAAGTGGCCCAGCAGCTTTGAGGGATCAGACATCCAGGTTGACAGAGACGTAGGCAGGGTACCCCAGGTACCCAAAGCATACTTACTGCTCAACCACTTCCAGAGACATTTCCTACTTTCTAACACCTACTCTATCCCTCCATCCATCCCATCCTAACTGCTTCACCTCCAACTCAAGGTATGTGCCTACCAGGGGAGGGAGCACCTTACCCAGACCTGGCACTTATTTAGGCCTGCTGCTTGTGCCGTCTGGATTGCAGGGGTGAGAGAGGCATTGCTGAGAGAGGAGACCTAAGGTCAAAAGGGTAAGCTGATGTCAACTCCAGTGGCAGGAGAGGCTCTGGCACCCCTGCCAACTCCCTATAAGTGCCAGACAAGAGCTGCCACCCGAGCTCAAGACAGAGTATTACCTACTGGTGGGTTCTTCCCTGTAGCAATCCATCCGCTACCCCCTGGAGGGGTCTGGGAATGAATACAGATAGACTCTTAGGGTCTGAGATCCTTGTCCTCAGGAATGGACACCAGATAAAACCTTTCCCTCAAAAGATTCAAGTATTCCCCAAGGATGCCAGGCCACTGGACAGAACGCACATCTGGACTTCAGGCTTTCAGCTCGAAGAGAAGGGCTGCCTGTCATTAGACCTTTCCCCTCCAGTGTCAAATGCCATCCATTTACTGTTTACTGTTCCCTTCTTTCCACACGCACTAAATGGGGGAAATGGTTTTAAACTACAGAAAAGGGGATGGAGAGTTAACATTAGGAAGGTCTCTCTAAAATTTAGGGCTGGAAGTCACCAAGGCGGAGAGCTGAGTCACAAAGGCCTTCCCCTTGTAGGAGAAATTTAACAACAGAGAGAAATAGTCCCAGAGAGAAATATGACCCTGTTTAGGGTTGGTGGGTAGGGAGAGGAGCATACCTACCTGGCAGCAAGAAGGGTAGGGGTAGGCACAGTAGGTTGGTGACCTGCCCAGTTCTAGGCATTGAGGATGGAAATAAGCAGGCTGGCAGACCTCTACTTCTCGTGTCTTTGCACAGTGTTTGGACAGGGGGGGATCTCCCATCAAACCTGGAAATGATGTGGAGAAGCTGATGAGAGGTAGTAAGAAGGGATATCAATGCCCTACCCTCACGCAAAAGAAAGAAAGAGAAAACAGCTTCTTAGGGAAGAAGAAGAAGGCAGGACTATGTGTACGTATGAGGTGGTAGGTGAGTGGGGCAGGTGTTGTAGAGAGGCTGAGAGTAACCAATATCAGCATCACACTATTGAGGAATATTCATTAGCACAGCTGGCCAAGAGAAAAGAACAGGAATGAAATGACCACCAATGCCAATAGAGGGGGTTACCCACTCAAGCCAGGAGGGAGGAACTGCTAATCAGAAGATAGGACACCATAATGGGGTCAAGTAAAAAGCTAAGGATCTCCCAAGGCAATAGAAATAAAAGCAAAAATAAACAAATGGGACCTAATCAAACTTATAAGCTTTTGCACAGCAAAGGAAACTATAAACAAAACAAAAAGACAGTCTATGGACTGGGAGAAAATATTTGCGAATGATGTCACTGATGAGGGCTTAATTTCCAAAATATACAAACAGCTCATACAACTAGATAACAAAAAAATCAAAGTACCCAAGGAAAAAATGAGCAGAAGACCTAAACAGACATTTCTCCAAAGAAGACATATAGATGGGCAGTAGACACGTGAAAAGATGCTTAACATCACTAATTATTAGAGAAATGCAAATCAAAACTACAATGAGGTATCACCTCACACCAGTTAGAATGGGCATCATTAAAAAGTCTACAAATAACAAATGCTGGAGAGGGTGTGGAGAAAAGGGAACCCTCCCTACATTGTTGGTGGGAATGTAAATTGGTGCAGCCACTATGGAAAACAGTATGGAGGGTCCTTAAAAAGCTAAATATAGAGTTACCATATGATCCAGCAATCCCACTACTGGGCATAATATATCCAGATAAAACTATAATTTGAAAAGATACATGCACCCCTATGTTCGTAGCAGCACTATTTACAATAGCCAAGACATGGAAACAACCTAAATGTCCATCAACAGATGAATGGATAAAGATGTGGTACATATATACAATGGAATATTACTCAGCCATAAAAAAAGAATGAAATAATGCTACTTGCAGCTACATGGATAGACCTGGAGATTATCATATTAAGCAAAGTAAGTCAGAAAGAGAAAGACAAATACCATAGGATATCACTTATATATGGAATCTAAAATATGACACAAATGAATTTATCTATGTAACAGAAACAGACTCACAGACATAGAGAACAGACTTGTGGCTGCCAAGGGGGAAGGGGGTTGGGGGGAGGGTTGGATTGGGAGTTTGGGACTAGCAGATGTAAACTATTATATAATATATAGAATGGATTAAACAACATCCTATTGCATAGCACAGGGAACTATATTCAATATCCTGTAATAAACCATAATGGAAAAGAGTTAAAAAAAAAAAAAAAAAAGAAAAAGAGCTAAGGAAACTCCTCTGGAGATCTTTGGGTGTAAGAACTTCCCTGAGACTGTGTGTGTGTGTGTGTGTGTGTGTGTGTGTGTGTGTGTGTGTGTGTGTGTGTGTGTGTGTGTGTATTAATCCCTTACAAAAGCAGGTCAGTGGCCTCTGATTGGCTTAAGGTCCCTACCTGGCCTTAAAGTCTGTGAAAGAGACTGAATTTTGCAGGGGTCCGGATGTCAGGTAATTGATGGACATTACCAAATTCCTCAGGGGCCATCACTCCTACTGCTGCTGCCACCTGTAAAAGAAAATTACAGGTTATATTAGAAATAAGGGATTAGACACCAAAAAGGGTCTATGGGCTTTCACCCAGGGAGCATGGCCTTGGTAGGTAAAGTGATGGTGATGGTCACCACTCTTCTAATTCACAGAGCTGAGAAGGATTCTGGTGAACCTTAAGTATGCTCCCAAAAAGAGTTGTAAGTGTTCTAAGATTCCTAGCTCCAGGGAACTAGCTCCCAGTCTGATAAAGTAAAAACTATGGTTCCTATACTTAAAAGTTAGGAATTCAACAGAAATAGAAGCTGTGAAACCCAGAATTATAAAGGGCAATGAAGGTTCAAGGCTAATGGAAAGTTAACGCAAGAAAGTGACTCAAAGGAGGGCATCTAGTTTTAGATCAGATAATCAGATTGCATTTGAAGCCTCTCTTGTCCAAAACAGCTTCTTCAAGAAAGGCTCAAAGGCCAGAAAAAGGTCCTATGAGATAGAAAGGAGGTTTGTGGGACAGCAGATTTGATGCAATTTGGGCAGGTAGGTCTATACACTCCCTGTGTAGGGATGAATCTGCATGGGGACCAACTCCACATTCCTCCTGTGCTATCAACCAGGGTGTGATGGAGAAAACGTAAAGATATGTACTGGGATCTATTTGTCAACAGCAGTCAATACTCATTTTGCAACCTCCCTGCCCCTCTGACCCAGACCTATAATTCTTTCTATCTCTAAGCTGCCTTACTCTCTCCAAGATACTGCTTCCACTTTAACAACTCCTTAGCATTCCCCTCCCTGCTCGTCAGTGGCTCCCAGACTCATGCTGAGAAAATAAGCATTGGAAGGGACTGTAGAAACATCTGGGAGAGGTCCAAAGAGGGGAAGGGAGTCTCAGCACCAGAGTGAGATGACTTTAGAACCTGCTGTGCATGTCAGCCCATTGAGCACACTATTCAGGGCTTAGGTCATTGTGGAGCACACCACCTTCCTTCCGCCCCAACAAAGGAGAAAACCAACCCAAAGCTAAAAAACAGGGGGGAGGAGTACAGCTCCGCCCCCATTTGCCTGTAATCTCAGAGAATATCTTATTTTACGCAGAGTTCTATAATCCCTTCTCTCATTCAGCAATTCCCCTTAGTTTCCCAGCAAGTGAGGTGTTTTCTTTCTCCTTTCCTTCTGATTTTATTTTTCAATATAGCTGTATTATAATGCAAAGGAGCCTGAGTTGAGCTTTAGGGTAAATTCCTCACAATGCCTCTGAGGATCTTTTCCTACTATCCAAGCCCCAGAGATAGTTGGCAACGAGCTCCTTGAACTATGGTGTAACTCTGAGGCATCAGGATCTTTGGCTGTGGCTTGCCACTTGCCTCCCAATGAACCAGAGTTCTTGACTCTAAATAAAAATTACAGTTGTACAATTTGCATGTCATTGAAAGATTAATCTTTGAGGTAAAAATATATAAATCTTCTCAGTTTTTCTACTAATTTTTTTAACCTAACTTTCCCCCTCAATCTGTCCTTCCCCCCTCAAAATCTCACAGCCCTACCTTCCTTTCTTGAGGAAGCACAGGGCTGTCAGGAATTGATGCTCTTGGATTCTAGTCTTGGCTGGCTGCCACTAACTCACTGTGAGACTGTGGACAAGGCATTTCCCTTCCCTAAGCCTCAGTTTCTTGCCCTGTAAACTGAGAAGTTGAATTAGGTGGTCTCTAGTTCCCTTTCTAGCTCTGGCCATCTATGATTCTATCAGGAAGAAGACACAAGTGTCCTCCCATCAGGAAGTGAGATATTCCTGCCCTTCACACCTTTCTCTCAGGGCCACTGCATAAAGAAGCTCCCCTGTAGATGCCTGCCTTTCTCATGCTGGCTTAACTAAAGGGACAAACAAGTGAGTTCCAGTAGGAGGCCAAACTCCTCTTATTATGAAGAAAAGATGTTAAAAAGGTGATCTAATTCTAACCTTGAATCTTGAAAGCAGATAGGAGAAAAGGCAGGTATGGGGCAGGAAAGAGTATGATAAGCATGCCCCCCTAACACACTGAGCACACTCACCCTAGGGAACCCCGTATAACCAGTGACTGCTTAGCCAATACAACTGTGTGTGGATGGAATAAGAAAGCAAGGACATGTGTAAACACTTCAGGAGCATAGACGTAAATGTCCGATCAATGCATATACACTCACTCCTGTTCTCTCCTACTTAGGCCTATACGTGCCTTGTAAGAAGCTAGAGTGGGAGGGGACACCACATCCCAGTCTTCTCCCTCCCCAAAGTCAGAAAGGAAGAGACAGTGAGACAGGAGATACTTGGCTTCCTATAAATTGTTTTGTCCTTCCTCACAGCTGCAATCAGAAGCTAAGGGCTCCCGCAGGCCTTGTTCTGATCTGCTGCAGGCAATGGAGGGTTTTTGAAACCGAGAGGACTTGGCTGCGGCCCCGTTTCAGCTGCCATTGGGTCTGGCTAATGGGCTCACTCGGGAAGACCCCCGCCTGCTGCACTAAAGAGTCCCCTGCCGACCCCTTCCCCAGTCCCAACCCAATTAATAAATGGGGGCTCCCACTTTATGGCTCTGGGAGCAGGAACCAGAGATACAAATGACCCCCAGGGAGGGAGAGAAAAAGGCCTTCCAAGAATCAAGCCAGAGAATTGTGCATCCACAGGCACATGCTGCCACAGGCTAGTCATATCCCATTTTCAAAGCATTAAAGGGGAAGAAACTGGCAAAAAAACTGTATTTTCTTTCCCAGATCCAGAATGGGATAGCATTCCTGAAGTCTGCGGGTACACCCCAGGAATAAACTCTCTTTCACCTGGTTCTCCAACCTGAAAAAGGCAGAGTGCAGGTGATCATCTGGGCACAGAGCATGTGCCCAACTATTTTCCAGAGGCTGTGCCTCCTCCTAGACTCTGCAATAATGCACATAGACATATTCCATCAATTGGTTAATAAAGTAAACACTTTCTACTTATTCAAAACAAAGCAGCTACCTCTTTCCAAGCTCTCATCACCATCAACAGCATAAATATGTCCTGGGGTTATCATCTTCAGCCTATCTTTTATTCCTCCCCTCACATCCAAACTATCATCAAGTCTTGCTAATTCTACTGCCCCCTCTCTTTCTTCTCCTTCCCCTTGTCCTACTCTAGTCCTGGCTCTTGGGGCCTTACATCTGGACGAGAACAATAATATCCTAGCAAGCTTTCCTGCTTCCATGACCTAGTATAGCTGCAAAAGTCCTCAACGTCATATTCATTTCATCATGCTCCGCTCTGTTACTGCTTACCAAATCAAATTCCTCATTCAGGCCAACAAGATTGCTCCTCCAACTTCATTTCCTAATATTCCTTTCCCGTACTACCCTGACTACTCCACTCATAGCCCTCTGCACATAACACATAAGCTTTCCATAAGTTTTCTCCCTCTGATCACCTTCCTCTCTTCTGTTTCATGTCCTCTATCTTCATTACCTTCGAGGAATCTTTTCTGGTTAACTCCAGTTTTTCTGATTATTTCTTTGCTTTGGTTCCTTCTGTACTATGTTACTATTTTATTTTATAACCTGCATTAATGTACTGGCTTATAAATACCAATTTCCCTACTTCCCACCAGGTATAAGCCTCATCTCTCACTAGACCCAGAAGCTTCCTAAAGGTGGGACCCTCTCATAATCTTCCCCAGAAGTTGCCCTGCACTCAGGACATGATCCAGCTAATGATATTACTGCTCCCCATAGAAGCAGCCCTCGTGGTACAATTCGGGGTATCATATCAAACAACTACAAGAAATACAATCTTATTCTCAGTGTCAGTTTTCAGGCTGCCACCTACCCTTACCAACATTGAACATGACTTCAAAGTGTGTTGCAAAACAAAACAAAAACCTAAAAATAAAAAAAAAAAATACAGTAACCGTAGGATTTTGTTTATCTTCTTAATTCATAGTATATATACTATTTTTTTTAAGACCCCCTTAGGATGAGAAGCCCCATTTTGTTCCCTATTCCTAAGATTAATCATATGTTCTCAGGTCATGACCTGATTTTCTAGAATGCAAATCAATCCCAGAGGCAATAGTAATCTTGTTTCCTACCAGCCTTGTCTCTAGCCTGCCTCTGACCCATCACATTTTTGGAAGGTCCCTAGGAATAGAGAAGTTATTCTTGAGTCTCTCTCAACTACTTAGCAAGTACTTCCTTAGATTAACCTCACTCTCAAATGTTGACTCCACTTCCTCTAGTTTAGCCCTGTGTGCTTAGACAGGAAAAAATGATCTGCCACCCCCCCTTTATCTCCTACATATTGCTCCGGACAATAAGGATTTGCCTTTTATTCTTTCCATCCCTTGGCCTCAAGGTGCTTAATAATCCAGCTAATAAAAGCAAAGGTACTATGGTACCTGACACATAGTAGGTTCCAGACAATGTTAGTTCCCCATTCTTTCCCTTCTTCCTCCCAACACTTTCTCAACCTTTTGGGGTCTGTTTTTTCACTGGCTAACGATGGCACTGAACTAGACAAACTAATGTCCTTTTGTAGCGCTAACATTCTGTGACTCTAATGCACATATTCTGGTTTGTTTGCTCTTCCATGCATCATGCTCACTTGGATCTAAAACGAAGGGGAGAGGAATAATTAGCTTCCAGGTTGACCTAAAACATATAAAACCACGTGCAGGAGAGTTTTAGAACTCCAAAAATACAAATAACTTTTAGCTTGATGCATCCATATCATTTCCTTCTTATTCCTGAAATACTCTCTTGAACTACATAGATAGCAGTGCTAAGCAAAATGTCCTTGATATAAATTATTTGCTTAATATAATCTAGCTTCCCTTGTGAAACTGTCTGCAGAGCATCCCCCAGCTTAAGGGTTCCAGGCTCATCCTCCAACTGTAAAGGTAACACTACTGTAATCAAGGGGACACTTTACTCTTTAATGGGGCTTCCTTGAAATGAATTGTGAACCTTTAAGGCAGTTATCCCCTTTCAGTACCCCAACGACAAATTTTCCTTCCATCCTCATATCTGTATCTCTTCTTTATAAGCAATGATACACTGTTTCTTTCTGCAGCCCCACCACCAGATTCCTCTGGTTCTCCCTTCTTTCCCTTATTTCCATCTCCTTCTCATATTGCTTCATTTTATATGAGACCTTTGGTCCCCTAACAGAAATTGCAAATACTGATACAAGCGCAAACCTAGAAGTTCCTGAATTTATAAAAGGGATCAGACTCCTAGGCTTTCTCTAGGTCTCTGAATTCAGCCTCCTTTCTCCAGGGCCGAAAGCATTCAAAATTGCATTAAACTTGGTAGGGAGGGCTATCTGTCTACAAGCTGATCCTCACCAAGGGTGTCCCTCATCAAACACAAGAGGAAGAAAGAGCCTCTCCTTGAGACAACCCATCAGGCAGGCGCCTTCAACTAAAGACAAGATGCTCTCAAAGATCCCGGCTCTGCTTTTCACTTAGCTTTGCTACATTATAGCCTTTTTAAGGTCTCTCCATGTTGCCGGCCTCAGGGATGGTTTGGCTTGGATAAAATGTCCTTCATTCTTTTAGAACTATCAACATTATCTTCAGGTTACAACCATGCCAGAGCAAAACATCCCAAAATCCATCTATTTCCAGGTCCTAGGGAACATATGTCTAAATGAATTTACTTCACGGCTATACCCTCTCATTCCAGAGAGTATGATGTGGCTGAGGGCTGCATATTGAGAAGCCTTGGCTAACAACTACCCACCTAGAGAGTATTAAAGAGTAACTGCATATCAGCCTCTTTCTCTCAGCCTTGGACTAGTAATTCTTGAGATAGAGATATGAGAGCAACCCAGTCGTCCAGTGTTTTGGCAACCTAGTGATTAATCACCAGGGCATCAAAGCAACCCTCATCTGCTTTCTCAAGGATAGCAGGGCCCTCTTCTCATCAAGCTTTACTTCCTATAGACACCATCTGCAACCGAGCTTCGAAATGTTATCAGCAAAAGCAACAGTCTCAGGATATGAGGGAAGAGAATGAAGAAGCGAAGGTTAACCAGTTAAAGAATCTCTTGTACCCCACACAACGTAAATTAAAAGCTCCTTTCATAGCTTTTAGCAATGAGAAAGTTATTTTGCTTTCTCCTTCACCTCTCACCCCATTAAGTTGAGGATCTGGAATAGACATTTGTCTCCTGAATTTCTTCTCACTACCCTTCAAAACTACTAAGCAGCAATAACTCTAAATACCCTGCAGGGTTAATCAATCAATCTCTCTGGCAGGACTAAAGCATGTGAGTTGGGTAGTGAGTTGGGAGAAGAGAGAAAAATAGGAAATGAAAGGAAGTGGGTGGACAGGAGATGGAGAGATAGCTGCACATGGTGAGGAGTGGTAGAGTACCACCAGTAATTCCTTTAGGTGTCATACCTCCCCCAACTGGCTTGGAGTACACTCTCACTTGAGAGTATTCCTAAGGCTATATAGGAACACTAGAAATGCCACACCTGGACAGTAAAATTAACCAAAGTGTCCAGGAATGCTCACCTTGCCTCTCAGGACAACCAGAAGACTCAGCAGTTCCATTTCTCCCCTGGAATGTTTGAATATTTACTCACTTGAGGAACTCCCCACTTCCATTCCACCTAGCCGTTCAGGATGACTAAGTTGTGAACAGAGAAGTAACTCAATACCAAAAAAAAAAAAGTCAAGCTATTGGGCAGTCTTTAGTAACAATGTAAATCCCAGTTCAGCACAAAGAATATTAACTGTCAACTTCCTTGAGGCATTAACCTTACCACACAGTTAAGGATGCCTGTCTAGGAAAAGATAGTGCCCAAGAAATTTAGGTACTGAACAGTACGGTTTCTACTTAGAAATAGCCTTGAGTGTGATAGAGAAAAAAGTCCAGGTTAGTTAGGTCCTCAACTTTCAGGCCCAGAATTGAAGACAGCCATTGCTATGAAGTGGAAACAATATTCTCTACTAGGTTGAAGTTCACACTCCTAGTCATGAACTTGCAGTACATAAAGATCAAAAACGAATTCCTTTTCTCTGGAGGCTAACAAGAAACACAGGACTCCAGGAACTGGAACAATCTTGAGCTCTCCATTCTCCTTCTGGGTAAAGACATGACAGCCCACAGGCAAGGAAACATCTTACTTAAACTGTGGGGATTCAAAAACAAGCTGGCAACCCTCATCATCACGTTTTTGAATTGGATTTCTTCCTAATTTCCTTGTTCTGGTGTACCCCTTAACCTTGTATGATTGCTTACCCCACTCACAACTTCCTGATACCTGTCTCCCCTCTTCCTGTCTCCTGATGCTTTTTTTTTTTTTCTGTCCTCTGCCTACTTATGTCATAACTAGCAGGAATGTAGCACATATTACAAGGGAAAGTTTAGTCCCCAGTGTCCTAAACCATGAGAGGGAAGGGAAAGCAATCTTCTCCTCATGTGGAGACAGGAAAAGATTTTGGAAATAATAGGAATTTTACCCTTATAAATAACTTCAACTTACTTCCTGGATTGGCAATGTATCAGGAAATCTCAACAGAACTAGCAACACTAATCCATCCCCATGCTGGCCCTACTCAAGGTAACATAGGAGCTGGCGTGAGGGTGAGGGTTTCTGATTTAAGAGACGATTTTTTTTGGGGTCTAAACAGCTTCTTACCAACTTCTCTTGATGACAGTTGAGCTCAAACCCACTTACCTCTCCTTTCAGGAGGAGTCAGGGTACATGAAGCTCAACTCTTTTGATGGCCTGGCACCATCATTACTTTTGTGCAACTGTTTTTTACTTTAGAAAATCACATTTTATGATTTCCCCCAATTCTTTATTCTCTAGTTCCTAGTCTAGTGTTTTGAAGCACCTCTTCAAATCCTGAGAACTTTTTTTTGTTTTGTTTTTGGTAATTTATGAGTCTACAGAGATTCTGAGACAAAGAACCCCTAGGATAAAGTGGAGGAGAAATGCTCTTTATACATATAATTAGATCTGCTCAAAGGGTACAGATTAAGAAGTAAATGCAATGGAGCAAAAGTGGTATAGTAACAGGAAATATTTAATTTTCCAATCTCCACTTTCCATTTTTATAAACTGAAAGAAAAAATTTAATATATTACAAAATATCTATACATAGACAAGGTAAACCCGATGGGGGGCAAAAACAAGAGAGAGAAAGGAATACAGTGTCAGGAACCTAAATCAGGGAGAATGAGGTGGCAACTGACACTTTTCTGATGCAGCATTCTCTCTCAAAACCTGCTGGTAACCATTTTAGTACTGTAACTATATATGCATATTATACACACACACACACACACACACACACACACACACACACACACACACACACACACAGGTGGCTGGGTGATGTCTATGGCATAAGCTAACAGAAATCCTACTTACAATTCGTGCTAACTGCCCTGCTTTTAAACGTATAGATCTTATGTTTTCAAATCCTTATCGTTCCCGTGGACAGTTGAAGGAAAAAACTAAAGAAACTGGGTCAAATTTGTTTTCAAAACATAAAAATGATCATGGTCGGGCTTCCCTGGCGGCGCAGTGGTTGGGAGTCTGCCTGCTAATGCAGGGGACGCGGGTTCTGGCCCTGGTCTGGGAGGATCCCACATGCCGCGGAGCAACTGGGCCCGTGAGCCACAACTACTGAGCCTGCGCGTCTGGAGCCTGTGCTCCGCAGCGAGAGAGACCGCGATGGTGAGAGGCCCGCGCACCGCGATGAAGAGTGGCCCCAGCTTGCCACAACTAGAGAAAGCCCTCGCACAGAAACGAAGACCCAACACAGCCAAAAATAAATAAAAATTTTTTAAAAAAATGCAGTTGATGTTAAAAAAAAAAAAATGATCATGGTCAAACCAGTTTTGCCTCTCATTCGTGAACAGAATCAGACTTTTCATCTATTCAAAATAATGTATTTAATGGACAATATCTCCCATGGTTCAGTAATTAAAACCAAAACCACTTCTGAATGTAATTAATTGGGTTTGTAATTTTCTAATAGCCAAGCAGAAATTCTGCCAAACCTGTACTTCCATCACGTTTATAGATAACATAGCTGAAAAATTAGCAAATACCTTTTCTTCCTCCAGACAGATTACAGGTTGTTTCTTTGTCCCTCCGCCTTTAGAAATAGTCCAAAATTTTTTTTTTCTTTTTAAAGGTTAGACTCCCAAAATGGGGGTGGGGGTTGCGATGGGATCATACATACACACACACACACACACACACACACACACACACACACACATACTCACCCCCTTCCCTAGTAGTAGGGATGGGGGAATGGAGACTTAAGTATATTATTTAGAGTATTTGGCATAATTAAAAATAAGGGGTGGAGAGGGAAAAACACTATTGATGACTGCTGATAACCAAAATACAATTAAAATATATAGAGAATTTTATTCATATTTGATGGGAAACCAATTTTTCTCACTGGATACTTTTGAAAGTATCCCAGGCTTAAGTTCTTTAATCAAAAATGGGAGAGCAGGGCTCAATGACTCTAATTCAAATATTCTAAAATACAAAGGCCCATGTCTGAGGACTAAGAAGTCAACAGACAAAAGGTTCAGATGAACTTTAATGCAATTTACCAATAGCATGTCAGTGAGCCTAGCAAATCTAATTGGACACACTGGTATAAAAAGCCATCAATGCCAAAATGGCTAGAAGGTTCTCTTTTTAATCAATGTTTGGCCCTGAGGGCAAGGCCAGACCAAAACCCAGAGAATAATAAAGAAATACACACACCGGATATCTGCCTATTTCAGTAACAGGGGAAAATAGTCTTCATGTAAGTATCAGAAGAGGGTTCTTCTTTCATTTCTTTAAAGTTTTTTTTTTTGTTCTTGTTTTTGTTTTATTTTTTAATTAACGCACCTCTCTCTTACAAGTAGTGTTTATTTTTTAATATAAGAACTTGGCATTGAAACATGAAACTTTACTTGAGGTCTGTAAACTATTCTCCAAGATGCTGAAACATATTTGCCTTTTCTTTGTAAAACGGGACTAACCTATGTTTCACAAAGGTCTAGGTCTGTGCAGATAATTTATTTAAATGTATATGTTTTAAAAACACATTATATGCTGGTACTCACACAAAACTGGAAGCCAGAATGAGAAACCTCCCAGGTTATCCCACCCTGAAAGCCTTTCCCTCTTCCATTTTCTGTTTATAATAAGGCAAAATTCTTGCCATGAAGTCATAATTTAACCCCTTTTACCAAAACCAAAATTAAACCTCTCTGGAGGAAAATCCCTAGAAGAATTGGCAGGATATACATGCTGAGATGTGTATATGTCAATACTGTTCTTTCTTATGGTCTGCTCTTTTAAAATTATTTTTTTAAAAAAAGGTCTCAGGTAGTGATACATCTTCAGAAAAATATCCACCCTCAACTAAGTTACATTTCCATGTATTTTCAGGATGTATTTTTTTCTCTTTGACAATATTACAATGCTCTGTTTCAAAGGTTTTTCTTGACATAAAAATATATGCGTAAACAGTATGTATGCTAACTGACCTTAGTAGCCCTCCATGTATGGAGGCATCATCTGCTACCCTAGCTCAGCAGCAATGTCCTAGGCTGGTTGCATCTACAAATCAACTTCACCATCAGAACGTGGTTTTAAAAAAACCAAAAAACATTTTAGAATTGAAGATTTACAGAGAACAATATAGGAGTTTGAATTTCCTTTCCTTTATTTCAAAAAAAGTAAAGAATTATCCCAGGTTTTTGGGCATCTCAACAATTAATTTTTTCCAAACAAATGCCTCAAAAAAGAGAGAGACAGAGAGAGCGAGTGAAAGAGAAACTATAAAGATGGGGTAAAAAAGGTAATAGATGGGGTAAAGTCTACCTACTTGCCCAAGAATGCCACTTTCTACAACCTGCTTCATGTGCAGGGAGAGACGGGGCATGTCTTTTCTCAAAGTGGAGCAAACTTTAAGGACAAGCAATTTATTTGGAAAAAAGGTATGTTCAAGATGCTCAATGGGGTAAAAAAAGAGTTCACTTGAAAGCAAAAATGTGAGATGGTGGAGAGGAAGGAAACATTTATTTAAATCAGCCAGTCACTCTGTTTCCCTTATAGCAAAAGCCTAAGAGCAGCTCAAATTTTGTGAACACTATTCTCTTAAAAAAACAAAAACAAAACACAAAACTTTAAAAACCTAAAGAGAGCCTCTCCTGAACCATCTCAAAATTGAAACTGTTTCCTTTTTCTTCTGCTCAAGAAGTACAGGCAATGAACTAATTAAACATTTACTTTTCAATTTAATGACCCTCTCTGTATTCTCTACTTATATTTACTAGGTAGAGCTGAAGTAAATGTTCTGGCTATAGCCCATCCAGGGGGAACTGGTGCCAACATCACTATTTTATAAGTCGCTTGCTAGTAGCAAGTGAGCAAGAAATACAACAGACAGCTTTGCAGTAGCCAAATGCAGATGATTACCTCGCTCTGGCAAATGATTTCATTAACGTTTCAGAGGACTGGGTGGAAGGATGGATAGGGAAGGAATCTTTCAGGACTCTGAAGTCTCTGGGTTAGTAAGGAACTCCTCTCCCTCTTCCCCCTCTTGGAGGGACTCTTGTAGGCCCCCGATAGAGTTTTCCATAAGCAGAAGACTGAGCTGGGGCCCCCCAGTTAAGGCCTGCTCCTGAGCTGCTGGCCCCAGTGGTTCCTGGCCCCAGCTCCCCATAGTTTTGCAATTTGGTCTCTGCATGTACCACAGAGTTGCTGCTTCCCTCAGCCTTCAGGAATGGTTGCCCGACCACTGAGTGTAATGCTAAGGGGACCCTGGCAAAACGGAGGTCCTGGTCCCCTGGGAACTGCACTGACCCTGTGCCCTGGTAACTGCTAGACTCCCCAAGGTGGCTCACAGAGCCCGAGAAGGTCCTGTTCTTCACCAGGGTCTGGGCCAAGGATTCTGTCAAGGCTGGACCAGAGTGGCGTTCATCAGTGTCAGTGGCACTGAACCCTGTTTCAGGCCCATCATTGTTTCCATAAGTCCTGTTGGGATGGGGTCGGGTGGAGTAATCCATTGGTCTCAAGGCCTGGTGCTCATGTGGCAGGTGGCCAGGAGGCTCTGCTTCAGGCTGGGATAAAAGTTGCAGCAAGGCGGCTGTCACGGCTGGGTTCAACTCCTGGGGGGCGCTGGAAAGATCGCCTTCAACCAGAGGGGGTGGAGGTGGCGGCGGTGGAGGTCCGGGGGGCTCAGGGGGCCTCTTCTCTGGTGGAAGAATGTGAGGAGGACATGCTGTGGAAGGGTTACTTCTTTTAAACACCATCTTAAAAATCACATGTGACTATAAACACAAACACACACACACACACAGACACACACAGACACACACACACAGCCCAACATAAACAAATATCAATACAAGTAACCAAATATATATAAAGAATAAAACCTTGGGATCAGGAAATCGCAATTTATAAATAAAATCAAGTGATTAAAAGTAAAACAGTTGCATTCTGGATCTAACAGCTGGTGTAAAAAGATCATATATTTCAAATGATTGTCCTGATTTTTGTCTGAGATTTCCTCCATTTCCTTCCTTAAGGAATTGTTCTAATATGTAGGCTGTTGGTAGCCTCCCCGCCCCTTTTTTGCTGTTGGATCAAAACATTAATGAAAATTAGAAAGAAGGAAGATGAGAGGGAACAATACAAATGCTGTGGTCACATATCTAGGACATAATCTTGCTGTACAATAGGAGGCCTTGTATGGACTTAGCTAACACATTTTACAGAACGTTTGATGATATAAGGTTAACACATAAAACAGAACTAAAAGAATATACAGGAGAGGTGAAATAAAGTAAAAACCTTCCATTACCGTCATGTATAAATTATACACTTGCTTCTCCCAACTTGAGTCCCTTTTCCCCATAATCACATTCTGGAGAATAGGATATTAACCACCATACTGTCATTCAGTTTCCTTTGTTACAGTAATTATAAAAAATCACTATAGCAATGTCATGCAGAATGGGATGTTGATAAACATCTGTTTATCTTGGAGACAGTGACAAGAAACGAGTATTTAGAAATGTATTGAACTAATACTACACTCTGTCTTTCCAAAGATCTTACTAGAACCACTCCCTAAAGTTTTTGTCACCCACTGCGGGATTACTTTGCCTAACCATGGCAATCATTGTCTGATAACTCCTGCCAAGGCAAGAGACTAGAAATGTACAACAGCGTGAGTTTGAGGACACACAAAACCAAGTACAATCAGAACTGTGACTTTAGAGAGTTGGGAGTCATCCTGCTGAAGAAAAGACTTAAAGTTTTGGGATATCTTCCAAATGATTGATTTTTCTGTTCCCTATGGAAGCATATTTTTAAATGTCCATATAATCAATTCTTTATTATTATCTGAGATAGTGATATAAAGTCATTACTCAGGCAAGCCAAAAGTAGTTTTTATAGTTATCATTAGGTATTTTGGTTGTATATTTACCACAATTATATTTTGCAGAAACAATCAGGAAAGTAAGCATGCCCTTAGCGTGCAGATGAAAGTACTCTGAAAACACTACGAAACTGTTGAGCAGTAGGAGGATAAGGTCGGTGTGTAACATACAAGTAGGGTGACCAAGAGTCCCAATGTGCCTGGGACTGAGGGGGTTCCCAGGTTGCTAACTTTCAGTTTTAAAACCAGGACAGTACAGGGACAAGGTGGTCATCCTATATACAATACGCACCCAAGTTACTTGTTAACAGACTGGCTAGTTGACTAGGTGGTAGAGAAAACTGAATTAAAGGACAAAAAAATTACCTATAGAAAAGACTCACAACTTGAAAAGTAGACATCCAGAAAAAGGAGAGCTAACTGGACTACAAACATCTATAGATTTCAGAGCTTTTTGCCGTGAACACTACATATCTCACTACATAAGAACATCAATCACAGTACCAGTTATTTTTTAAAGTATTTTTGGTCTGTATATGAAATGGAACACCAGTTTTTTTGTTTGTTTTTTTAATACTAAGGGCAAACAACTTTAAAAATGCCTAACTGTAAAAATGGACAAAGCTACACTTATTTTCTTCCATCTATACTACTTTTCATATTTGCCTTTTATGTAAATAGCCTAGTTGTGTTTCAACAGAACTAATTCTTGAGCTCACATTCTTTCACATGTATGAGAGGATGAAAACTATTTCAAAATAGCAAAGGCAGATGGATTGTAAAGAACTATTAAAGGTTAATAAAACGTCTTAAGAGAATTAAAAATAAAGATCACATTAAAAAAACATACTGTTATAAGATTCAAAATATTAACAATATTGCCAATCCTTAACAGCCTGTACCAATGGCGGGAGGGATTAATGAAATACACAAATAACTTAAAACTTCATTTTACTCATTAGATTTCAACCAAAACCCTTTCCCAACGAGTACAGAATAGCTAAACAGTAGCCAAAGTGATAGATTTTTACCTTCTCTGGCTAACTCAGTCTGCCCTCTGGTGGAAGTGCTAATGAACACTAAAATGGCCAAATGAGAGGTAGCAGGGGAGAAAGAAGAACACAGAGACATCGGAGAGACACCAATGGGATAATCCAGAAGTGACTGTAATCATTAGGAATGGCATTTCTACTCTCCTCTGAAAAGTAAATCCAACAATTTCTGGCCATGAGCCAGGCCTTAATTTTAGTTCAATTTCACCATTTGGCTGATAGCTTGTTGACTCAATTACTGGGTGAATTTCTTTCAAACACTATGCCATTGAACTTGAACAACTTCTTTCAGATATTTTGATTGTAGCTGAATTTTTTTTTTTGGTTGGGGGGTGGGTGGTGGTGCAAGGGAGGAGGGTATGAGAGATGAGACAAAAAGGCCTACTTTAATTCTAGATTTGCTTTCTCTGTTATTCCACGTCCTGGAGTCTCTTAAAAACAATTGGAACTGTTATGGCATAATAGCAAAGTGAACTACGAAACACATTAAAAAGAAACACATTAAGAAGGTACAGGAATTCTAGTTCTGCCTATGATTCCAGCAGTGGGACCATAGGCAGGCTTATTTAAACTCCCTGGATTGCAGTTTCCCTATCTATAAAGTAAGGGGGTAATTTTATTTATGTTACCTTCTGTTTTTTTTTTTTAACTTTACATATGATAAATAGTTTATATATTTGACCTTGTACTAGTGGAAATAAGGCATATATTCTCCATACCAACCCATATGAAATGTGAGTACAATAGCCTAAAAGTTGAAGGTTAGTGTACCCCATCAGACCTTGTACATCTTCTCATTCCCCAATTCATGGGGTCTTCATGGACAGCAAAAATTTCCAAGGAGTTGGAATCACTTTCAGATAAGTAAAGATTTTGCAAGTAAAGACTGTGAATCAGAATTCATTAGAAAATTTAAACTTCTTTTCCCTCTAATAAATTGTATGCTGTGGTCATGTGAGATCAAGGTATACATATTTTCTTTTATCAGATTTTTTTTTTTTTTAATATAATGCTCAATTCCTAATCTGGGGTCCATTTAGTTACCTCTTTCAGGAACACAGATTTAAAGGAATCATTTTTATATGCTATTTTTTGGAAAGGAAATGTACTTTGTTAATTATCTACTTAGAAATCTCAAATTATTCTTCAGGAGATTAACACTGATATCTTATTAGGGCTTTCTTGACTGTATGTTTCTGGCGAGACTCTGGTATCTAGCATCCACTATACTAGAGTACAATTGACTATTTGTACAATCTGATTAATGGTTTGTTTGGAAGGCAGATTTTCAAGTGCCAATACTAGTTGGCCACCACACACACAGTGGTTCAAGATGCATCACTAGCTACAGTTGTGGTTTCCTTGTGTGAGAACACAGGGACTTTACTTACCTACTCCCTAGGAAATGGAAAGATGGAAAAACAATCAGTATATGAAAGGTGCTTTAAGAAGCTTTGAGACTTAAATAAAAGAAGCTGGGTAAGAAATACATCACTTGGTGCTATGTTCTCCTGTAGACTAGGTGACAGAAAGACTGAAACCGAGGCCACTGATGTGAAAAAGAAAATGTTAGAGATTTTTAAGAGGATCAACAGCACCTGAGCTCAATGAGATTCATGACCGGTCTGTTTACCTGCTGCCTCCTCCTGTGGCATTGTGGGAGTTCTTCGGGGCCCCTGTGGCCCACTGTTCTTGTCACTGTTGTTTTCCTCCAGGTTGCCTGCTGGCTCCTGGGTTTTCATTAGTTGACCCAAGAGAACTGCCAACATATTCTGCATGTCAGCTGGTGTGCTTGAAGCTTCAGGGGTTGTCTGTTCTGCTGAAGGTTGGACCACTGGGGCAGGGGGTGCCTCCTTCAAAGATTCCTCTGGGGCCGTGGGCTCTGAGTCCTGCTGTTGGGGAGTGGCTTCTGTTAGGGCACTGATGGATTGGTTCAGGGCCTCCAGCTGCTGCTGTATCTCTGGATTGGAGTGGATGTTAAGCAGCTGCGCCATTTGAGGAATACTCAGGTCAGTTTGGCTCTGCAGCAGGTTCAATAACACTGCCAATTCACTTTGATTCAACTGCTGTGTGATGTCACCGAGGCCTGTGGAGAGACAGTGGAGCCAATATAAGAGGATGAGGCAAGGCAAGGACCTTTGCCTTCTTCAACTGGCAATAGCAACTTACAATATCCAATGAATGAAGTTTCATTTTGAATGTCTCATTTTTCATGCCTCCAACTGTCATGACACATTTGTTATTCTTTATATTTTCACTTAAAAATACAGGGACTAATTAAAACACCTCTGTATTGTGAGTGAAAGTGACTTCATTTTATCTATATTCTTCAAGGTCAGTGATTTTCAACCCTTACTGTACATCAGAATAGGAGAGGTTTTTTGTTTGTTTGTTTTTTGTTTTTTTAATATCTTTATTATGAGTATAATTGCTTTACAATGAGAATAGGAGAGATTTTAAAATTCAGAAGCCTCAGGTCCCATCCCTAGAGACCTGGCAATTGTTCGCAGGTGTTTACATTTAAAGCTTTTTAGATGATTCTAATATGCAGCCAGCACTGAAAACCACTGTTTTAAGTGGACAAGGAAGGAAAAATGAGCCAAGGAAGGAATAGCTGTAGTTCAGAAAAAATGGTTGCACCACAGGAGAGCTACCTTGTTGTTTATAATAATTCATTATTACACAGTTTTTGATATATTTAGATCAAATAACAGTCTACAGAACTAACTACATTTAGCAATTGTGACTTAACATGATTAAATTCTAAGAAGGTCTTAACAAATCTAACATAAACAGGGCTCCAGTTATGTTAGGGAGCCATGGGTAAACTAATCTTAAATTAAAACACACAAACAAACAAACACACACACACACACACACACACACACACACACACCCTTGCACTTGACCTTCAAAATCTGCCACGTGCTTAGTAAAAGCACAACGGCTGTATCCCAGCACTGACCTATTGCATCCCCAGCCCCAGGCTCCACCTTGCCAGGAGCAGGCTGAGGTGGTGCTGGGCTGCTGTTCTTCACAGGCTCAGCACTTGTCCCTGAGATAGTTTCTTTTCGAGAGGCTTTGGGTGGAGGTGGCTCTTCTACCAAAACACCGCTTTGTCGCTGCCGTCGCCGTTTCTTACTCCATAATTCATGGCAATCCTGCCAGTGGGGGAGGCTGGAAAAAGACAAAAGAAATGTGTGTGGGAATGCAGTAGTGAGTGAATGGAGGAACAAGAGATTAAAATGGGAAGGCAGGGGTTTCCCTGGTGGCGCAGTGGTTAAGAATCTGCCTGCCAATGCAGGGGACACGCTGGGTTCGATCCCTGGTCCGGGAAGATTCCACATGCCGCGAAGCAACTAAGCCCATGTGACACAACTACTGAGCCTGCGCTGTAGAACCCGCAAGCCACAACTACTGAAGTCCGTGCACCTAGAGCCTGTGCTCCGCAACAAGAGGAGCCACCACAATGAGGAGCCCACACACCGCAACAAAGAGTGGCCCCCGCTCCCTGCAACTAAAGAAAGCCCACGCGCAGCAATGAAGACCCAACGCAGCCAAAAATAAATAAATAAATTTTTAAAAATAAATAAAATAAAATAAAATGGGAAGGCAAAGAGCAAGGGGAAATAGAAAGGATAAGGAAAATATAAAAATAACCAGAAAAGTTAGTAAACAGAGAGTAGCAGTGTAAATAGAATCATGGCATATGGTAGTCTGAGAAACTAAAAATCCAAAAGCCCAAAGAATTTCTTTCTACAGTGAGAAATGAAGATCTTGCTAATACCAGAGACACACTTGCTATATAAATGCCCATATTCCAGTCAAACAGTTAAGTTTCATAACTGTTCTTGCTTGGCGTAACAAAAATAAAGGAGACCTTTACTGGTCAAGTTTCAGTTGGGAATAAATAGAACAGAGGTGACTGCCTTGTTAATATCTACAAAAAGTCCAGGCAAGGTGGTAATTTAAATCTTGGAACCACAAGAGCATATCATGATTAAATCACCTCTGTGTAAAATCGATTTATGTATTACTTGGTCTGTAAGGACCAAAAAACTGGTTCTTTCTTCTTTCTGCCCACTGAATTTCATGACTGGATATTTTCATTTGTGAGGTTTATTAGTATATTTTAATATATTTCCAGACTTTCCTATACTCAATAAATTCCAGTAAGTCAAACCTTACCACAATAAAGATTATCATAGCCAAAATTTCTCTATAACAAGTTTCCAATTTTTACTAAAAAGCTTACATATTTCAATCACATTCAATGTATCAAAATTCAAACACAATAAATGAATTCGAACATTTCTTTGGATTATCAGATTTGTAGATATTACCTGTTTGTGTACTAACATCTCATACATTTAAGATACACAGTACTTCTATAAGAAAGAAATGCCCAAAAACTCTGACATGAAAGCTATAATGCTGTCAGTGAGAGTCAAAGATTTTTATCTATCAGAATGTGAGATGTGAGTGTAGAACCTCGGAGGATCTCATACAATACAGGAAATTAATAAGATTCTGATGGAAGAAAGACACATTCATAGACCATATTTTCTATATCAAAATTCAGGACATATGGCTTGATAGTGAGACAAACTATTTAAAATTAGAACTGTCCTTGCACGTGTGGGATAACATGGTCACCGCAGATATAGGGAATTAAGAAAGATGAAATGGTTAACAGCAAAAATTAGAAGGAATACTTTCAAAGAGATTATATAGAGCAATATGCTGGGGATCCAGGGACAAAAGAAGATAGCATGAGTCCAGTTAGAACAAATATCATATCTAAATCTATTCTTTAAGAAAAAAACATAAAGCAATAAACTTCTTATCAACCATAATACTCAAGGACACCTCTCTACTTGGTTGGCCACTGCAGTTCCTTTTTCAAAAAACCTATTATTTTGAGTTTCTCATCTCCTGAAGCCTCGGGAAGGTTTAGGGTCACTACATGGTCACCAGCGCTTACTCTGGAGGATCCATTTTGCTGAGCTCGACATCTTTAAGGAAGTCACTCTGTAGGGTCTGTTCAGCTGTACAACGTTTGCTAGGATCTAACGTCAGCATGTGGTCCAGTAAATCAAGTGCTGCTGAAGGAATGCTGTGAAAAGGAAGAGAGAAAGAATGAGTTCACAATGACCCCACAGTTCTTAAACCGATAACCTTATGTCAAAGGTCTCTGAATTTCCAGCTCCATGTAAAACTATGGGAAGGGAGCTGGAACCTGGCTAAACAAGCAAGCAGATTTACTCCCACAATGGATTCAAGAAATGCAATAGTAATACAGGTAGAAAACATGAAGCCAGCAGTTTCATTCTCTTTTTGTTTTAGGAAGATCAAAAGGACTATGAGAAAACTTATATATCATTCAAAATAAAATGGTTTTCTATCAGCTAAAGCCTCCATATGAGAAAATTACAAAAGGGCTATGATAAAACTCATACTGCTCAAAAATAAAATGTTTTCCTATGGTGTGTTTTCATAATAAATTGGGACAGCACTAACTCCCTAGGATAGGAAAAAGTCAAGTCCAAACAACAGCCAAACACGCAAACTAGATGTACATATCTGTCAAACTCACAAAGAGAATTCTTCTCGTAGGCGCCTTCTATATTGCTTCTTCGGTTTCATTGTATTGAAGTAGGGCAGCTTGATAACATCAGGCCACACAGCTGGACATGGGCTACCACAGAGTCGACTGAAAACAAAGCAAAAAGCAAGAACAAGGAAGTGAGTGAGTCAGCATCATAAATTCTGGAGATTCTAGAAGCAGAAATTATTACCTCCTCAGGTCTGGGGGATCTTGGCTTATTAAGTTAAAAGGCATGCAGAGAGGTAAAACCTGACCGCACTGCTTTAAGGACAGAAGGAACAGGACAGAAAGACTGGTTACACGATGGTGAAGAGAAAATACTGGCACAATAGTCCAAAATGATGCACAGGTTTGGTTTTGTAAAACATGTTCTTAATCCTCCACATAGGTTTCAACTACCAATTTTGTTCTGTTCAGTTAGTATTAATTTCAAAGAGCTGAGCTGGTCCTATAATGTCCCTCAAAGGGAAAACTAGCAGAAGAGAGCCTAAGACTGGAACTTTGATGGAAAACTGAATTTACTGCATAACACATGAGTTACACACCACCTTTAAAAAAAAGTCTACATTAGCCTGTCGTATTCTTCCCCTTAATCTTACTGAAGAGAAATAAAACAAAAAACAAAACTCAAATTCCATCCCAACCCCAGACTTTCCCAAAATCCTCTATTACAGGCTCCCTTTTATAATTATCTGTTTACCTGATGCATCACTTACTAAACTCTGAGTTCTTTGAAGGCAGGGACCTATCTTATTTATCTCTGAATCCTAAAGTTTAACAGAGATAGGAATTTGTTATAGAACAGGCTCAACGAATGTTTGCTGGATAAAGTTGATCTTAATCTAACCTAAGTAAGAATGGAACAGCTATCCTGAAAACAGCATGCTTTTATATGAAGAACTAACAAAAAAAAAATGCAAAGAAAGACCTAAGAAGTAGGTGGAATACAACTTCTTTCCATATACAACCCATGACAAAATATATGGTAAACCTGATTGAGTGAAGAGAAACTTACGTAGACATAAGGAGCATAAACTCACTTAGTAGAATGACTGAAAAGTGTTAGAAATTAGAGGATGAGATTACCTATCACCCCTGGGCAACTCAGAGCACATGCACAGCTGTACCTGATCAGTTCTAGCTGAGCCAGTTCCAGATTGGCTTGAAAAATTGGCTTCTTTGTGAACAGTTCCCCAAGGATGCATCTAGAAAGAATAAAATTGAGAGGTCAGAAGAGAAATCCCTGGAGCCTATTTAAAGTGTGTCTCAATAAACTTTTATACTATATCAGACTGTATCTGATATACTAAATAAGCCCAAAACTCAGGGTCTGAGTTTCATAAAAGAAAATATTTCTTGCAGTGAAAATAGTACAAAGGATTTAGATTTGCTGGTAGATCAAACTTTTGCCACCTATAAAGGACAGTCTATAAGCAGAAAAAAGGAGTCAAGAAGCCTTTTCTATCAATTCCACTGTAAATTTAGGAAATAACTAAACACTAAAAAACACACACTTCAATTTTACAAAGATGCTCAGCAGTTTCAATAAAAAGAATATTAGCCTTTTTCATTCATCTGCTCTGCAGAATGTACACTATGTACATGTACAGCCCTCTTGGCACTGTATTTGTAAAGAAAAGTTTATTGTCATCAGTCAGGATCAGTTTCAATAGGACTTTCAAACATATTATGCTTAAACACTTTTACCATTTTGAAAAGGCCTTTCAAAACTATATTGACATATTTACACAGTCTCCAAGTATCTCTCCACAAATTACTTATTAATTACAAAAGGAAAACTGCTAACTATTTAGTGTGGAAAAAAGACAACACCTTAACCAAGTGACCAAAATTAACATCATCAGTAAGAGGCAAACAGGGTTCATGTAAATACAAATGTAATACCTTAAAAAAAAACACTTATGAAATAAAAAAGAATGAAATTCTGCCATTTGCAACAACATGGATGGACCTAGAGGGTATTATGCTTAGTGAAATAAGTCAGATAGAGAAAGACAAATACTGTATATTATCATTAATATGTAGAATCTAAAAAATAAAACAAATGAATGAATATAACAAAACAGAAATAGACTCACAGATAGAGGGAAAAAACTAGTGGTTACCAGTGGGGAGAGGGACTTGGAGAAGGGCAAGATAGGGGTGGGGGATTAAGAGCTACAAACTACTATGTATAAAACAAGTAAGCTACAAGGATACATTGTACATGTAGTACAGGGAATATAGTCAATATTTTATAGTAACTTTAAATGAAACATAATGTACAAAAATTCTGAATCCCTATGTTGTACACCTGAAACTAATATTATAAATCAACTAAACTTAAAAAAGAACACTTATGGAATATTCCAGCCAAAATCAAAACCAAAAAAAGGCTAAGGAACTGTTCCAGATTAAAGAATGAAAACTAAATGTAGTATATGATAATGGACTGGATCCTCTATCAGGTGAAGTATTGTTTCCAGGACATTATGAGGGTACCGACAAAATCAGAGTATGGAATGTAGGTTAAAGTACTCTATTAAATACATTGTATCAATGTTAAATTCCCTGAATGTGATAATTATACTGTGATTATAAGAGAATATCTTTGTTCTTAGGAAATGTACATTAAATATTAAGAGGGAAAGGAGCATGATACATAGAACTACTTTCAAATAGTTCTGGAAAAACATATATGGTATACATATATAAACGCACATTTTATTCTATGTATATATTGTACGTTGTATTATATATAAGTACATATGTATAATACATATACGTACCACATAATATATACATATGTGAATATAAAAGGAAATGCGGCAAGATGTTAAAAATTAGTGAATCTAACACAAATGATCTCAAAATAATTAATGCTGAGTAAAAGATGCCATAGGGAAAAAAGAGCATATATAGTATGATTCTGTTTACATAAAATTCTAGAAATGGAAATCAATCTAAAGTGATAGAGAGCAGAACAGTGGTTGCCTGGGAATGGGATGGTATGGACAGTAAAGAGGGACTACAAAGGAGCACGTGGAAAATTTTGGAGGTGACCTTGGTGACGGTTTCACTGGTGTATATAAATAATATATCAATACTTAAATTATATACTTTGAATATATGCAGTTTATTGTAAATCTCAATTGAAAGGTTAAAAAAAATCAGTGAACCTGGATAAAGGTTATACTAAAGTTCTTTGTACGATTCTAGCATCTTTTCTGTACATTTAAAATTATTTCAAAATAAATTTAAAACATGAAAAAAATTACACGAATACTCTATACTTTTTTGTATGCCTGAAATATTATTTTTTCAAAAAGTGGGGAAGAAAAAAGTGAACAACGAATCTCTTCTAACCTGTGCTCTGAAATGAGATTAATTTACAAATATTCCCCAAACCAATGTTTTCAGTCAGCCCTCCGTATCCATAGGTTCCTATCCATAGATTTAACCAACCATGGACTGAAAATATTTAGAAAAAAAATTCCAGAAAGTTCCAAAAAGCAAAACTTGAATTTGCCACACTGGCAACTATTTACACAGCATTTACATTGTATTTACAACTATTTATGCAGCATTTACATTGTATTAGGTATTATAAGTAATCAGAGATGATTGAAAGTATACTGGAGGATATGTGGGAGGGTGTGTGTAGGTTATATGCAAACACTACACCATTTAATGTAACAGACTTGAGCATCCCTGCGTTTTGGATGCAGGGGGTCCCGGAACCAATCCTCCTGTGGATACAGAGGGACAACTGTATATAGTTTAACTCTGAAATTCTTTAGCTTGACAAAATTTGAGAAAGCAAACAAACCCAGCTTTTAAAGTTATTAGCACCTTTCTTTTAGCATTTGTTAACCTCAAATTCTTATTTCCAATATTCTCACAAACCTTATCCAAAGAAAGAAAAGCATAAGTAAAATTTAATTCTGTTTCTAATATTAACGGCCAAATCAAATTCCAAATACAGTGTTATCACAACATGTAAAATAAAACGCAGAAAGAACAAACCCTGATGAGTTTTCAGACTCTAGGTATAATGTGTTGTACTAGTCTTTCTGGTTTCTCCCCTGATTTTCAAACTGAACTGCTCCATCAATTAATTCTGTCAAGAACATCCCACAAAAATATCTTCAGAGAGACTACCATGGATCACCAAAGCAGTAAGTGCACATCAAAAGTCAAGCAAAATCTCAATTCAATGAGTCACTGAGCTTTAAAGAAAGTATAATTTTCTATAATTTTAATTTCCAATTGTGTTTTGTTTTATTTCAGTTTCCAGTCCTTTGGTGGAGAAGACATCATTATGTAATCAACACTTTGCTACTGCACTGATGTAGCAGGTTGCACAGAAATAGTACCAACAGAGCTATGAACTTTCCCTGTGCATCTTAATGGGGCATTAACTTTAGAGCCTGGTTGTGACAATTTAAATGCTAATACTGTTAGAGCAAATAGTCCAGAACACAAACACGCCCAGCTTGGTCAGTAAAATTTAACTAAAGCTTCATTTGAATTGGGTAGGTTACTACAGAAATCATGCTCTTTCTCCATCACCCTTTTGAATTTTGAAATAAAAGCCCTATACTGCTCCTTTTAAAGAATGACGTTAACAGAGGAGAGAAAGAATGGAAAAAAGTGATATGCTCCACTGGGAAGTATGTGTGTCAGAATCCTAAAGTATGGAGGTCAAGGTCAGTGTGCATGCATAAATCATACAGTGTAAGAAACAATTAACTAGGGGACTTCCCTGGTGGCGCAGTGGTTAAGAATCCGCCTGCCAATGCAGCGGACACGGGTTCGAGCCCTGGTCCGGGAAGATCCCACATGCCGCGGAGTCACTAAGCCCATGTGCCACAACTACTAAGCCTGCGCTCTAGAGACCGCAATCCACGACTACTGAAGCCCACGTGCCTAGAGCCCATGCTCCACAAGAGAAGCCACCGCAGTGAGAAGCCTGCGCACGGCAACAAAGAGTAGCCCCTGCTTGCCTCAACTAGAGAAAGGCCGCGTGCAGCAACAAAGACCCAACGCAGCCAAAAATAAATTAATTTATATATTAAAAAAAATGAAACAACTAACACAGCCCATTTAAAATGTCTATGCCCTAACATACAAATTGTGGCCTCTAAGTATCGTTTTGTACTAAAAGGAACTAAGACTCCTTAGAGAAATGGCCAATTCCAGGTCTGTGGCAGGAAATGAACAGGATGAGCCTAGAACCAGAAAACAATGAAGGCTATCAAAGACTAATATGGTTGAGTCAAAAGGTCCCAAGAATTAACCTGCATAAACTCCCACTGACCAAAGACTGGACAGTTTGAAGAGGAATAAGGATGATAACCACAATGAATTAAAACATGTCAAATTTGTTTAAATCCATGAGTTCATAATGAAACTAAAAAACAAATCCCAAATAACTTCTCTTTGGTCATCTCTGGAGGATAATAGTAAGCCACCTCATTATTTTGAATACTGGTAAATAAAATGAAAGAATTCAACCTTTAGTTAAACCTTTTCAACTTTTTTTTTTTGGCTGTGCCATGAAGCTTGTGGAATCTTAGTTCCCCTTCCAGGGATCAAACCCAGGCCCTCAGGAGTGAAAGCATGGAGTCCTAACCACTGCACCACCAGGGAACTCCCTAATTAAACCTTTTCTGTATCATCTGTACCCAAAGTTAGCCAAATAGATAAACTATCTTTATTTCAAGAAAGAATAAAATGATTAGAATATCATATCACAAAACAACCACAAATGGATTGATGGATGTGGATCATTAATAGCTAATAACATTTCAAAAAGAGACAACTACGTATTATGTAAAGTGGTGTGTGTATGTGTAAATCTGCTCCGATAGGGATGAATATTTTATTAGACACTGTTTAGAACTGCTTGTATAAGAGGATAATAAAAAGTAGACTAATTTATAATGGATTTTTTAATTGTTTTTAAGTTCTCTACAGATAATGTATCCAGTTATTGCCTGTACTATGGGCAGAGGCTCCCACTGCTTCCTACCCCCAACTTTGATGCACAAGTGTCTATGTAATCTGTCAGAAGTACTCAAAACCACCTGTAAAATAGTTTCAGGGTCAGTGGGTGTTGGGATTCAAACCTGAATTCACCTACAATTTACAGGAAATAAAAAAAATAGAGAACCATGCTAAAAGATCACCATGAGAGTGCAACCAGCAAAGTCCAGATTATGGGAAATTCTGTAGGACAAATGACCCAGTTTCTTCTAAAAAAATTATAAGAGGGGGGAAAAAAAACCTAAGAGAGATGGAGGGGGAGTCTATAATTAAAAGACTTGAGATAATCAGTTACAATCTATGAGCCTTATTTGAATGTATTTGGATCCAAATTCAAAGTAAGCTTAAAAAAAAAAAAAGAAAATTGGGGAAATGTTAAAAAAAAAAAAACTATGTGTCTGATATTAAGAAATATTCAACAGATTTCTTTGAAATCTGGCTAAAAGTTGATCCCCATCCTTTTGAACTTAAAGAAAAGCGGCAAAAAGCCAATGTAGAGATAAAACAGGATACAAATTCAACAGTATGTGAGTTACAAACAAAAGAAAAGGTGAAAAAAGCCTTACCCACAGCTCCAAACATCTATCGCTGGCGTATAACGCTCCTCTCCCAGAAGAAGTTCTGGAGGTCGGTACCACAGAGTAATGACTTTGTTTGTATAAGGGCGGCTGAAATGTAAAACATAACCATGACATAAATTTACAATGGTTACAACGGTTTCTGATGAAAAATACTTGTACAATTAAATGCAAATTAAAATAGCTGCCAACTGGAGACAGGATCATCAAAACAGCTCCATAGCAACCTAAGAGTTCAAAAGTAAACTGGACAGAAGGGGATGAAGAAATAACTTCCATTCCAATTTGAGTTGATTTATTTCAGTCTAAGGCAGATTCAAGAATTTAGATAGAATTTACTGTCTAAAATCTAGGTGGTAACACATTTAGAAAATTAGGGAACTCTGAGAGTTATTGCAATTTGCAGAATACTAGCATATCCAAGAATGAAAAAGATTCTTTCCTATTTCCCACATGTAATTTTGTTGAATGACTCACCTCTCTTCAGAATTATAGAGCCGAGCAAGTCCAAAATCTGCTAGTTTGATTTGCCCACTGTAAAACAAAAATTAATTATTTTCATAAGTAACAACAGCAGCCTCCAAATTACACCTAAAAAGTCAAGTGCTAATTTAGGAGTTAAAGGAATTACAAAAATGAATTTTTAACCTCTGCTCTTTTAGTTCTACTCTTAATGATCACTCTGCCAGATTAAGCCTCTTTTGACGACTCCACTATACAAAGCCTTAGGGAGTTTTTTTTTGCACTACTACTGTATTTTTGGATTTGACTCCTTAACTAAATATTTCTTTTATTTCTTGGCAAACAACAGTGGCTAGAACCTGCTAGATTAAATACCTACTGTTGGGGAAAAAAGGAACGGGCTGTTTTAGATTAAGAGAGATTTAAGAGGCCTAACAACCAAATCCAATTCATAATCCTTGACTGATTCTGGTTTGAATAAACTAGCTATACAAAAGGCTTTTTTTTTTTTTTGGCCACGCCACGGGGCATTGGAGATCTTAGTTCCCCAGCCAGGGATTGAACCTGGGCCACAGCAGTAAAAGTGCCGAGTCCTAACCACTGGATCAAACGTAATGATATCTGTAAGTTACTTTAAAATACGTCAGGCAGAAAAATAAAAAGGGAGCAAATATAGCAAAATGTTAATTGTATATGTATTATTAATTATATTAGTGTCTCAACTTTTTCTTATAATTTGACATTTTTCATAACAAAAAGTAAACTGCAACAATTCTGTGGCTATAACAGATTTTTCAAACAGAGAACATACCTTTGATCTGAACAAACAATTTTTATGATGAACAAGGCCCCTTCTACCAACAAACTGCCATCACTTCCTATACCATAAAGATACACAATTATGACTTTAGAGGGGTTCTCAAACGTTAATATGAAATAAGAATCACCTGGAAAGCTTGTTAAATTAAATGTTTTCTGGGCCCCATTCCCAGAGATGCTGATTCAGTAGGTCATGGTCCATGAATCCACATTTGCAACAAGCCCACAGGTGATGCCAATGGTGCTGATCTGAGAACCACACTTTGAGAACCACTCCCTTAAAAGGATCACATCCACGTTTCATTCTGCTAAATATTCTGTCTTTGACAGTGATGTCAAGCAATATTTTAATAAAATGCAACATAAAATGTTGGGAAACTATTTAAAAACCGTTATTAACTATTTTGGATTAACCATATTTATCTAAATTCTTGTGTAGTCTATTTATTCACATTTACAGTTTGCGTTACGTCTTGCGGAATGAAAAGCCAATTCACCTTTTTTAAGGGACTGGGGATATCTCAGGTGCCTGATAGCTCAGATCAAGCAGAAAAGTGAGATAGAAGAGAAAAAAAAAGGGCTCTTCTAGGAGGTGCTCCTCGAAGTCTGAGCAATGGGACAAAATATTAAAACAAAAAAGCTACTAGCAACGAAATTTTACATTAAATCAACTCTTACCATTCCTAGTAAAGATTATGGGCACCTTACCCACCTGTCCCAGACATCATCACATTTTAAGTTCGATTTATAAGCAAATTCTGAGAGAAGCAAAAAGGAAAGAAATAGCTGACTTGAGCCCTATATTGAGACAAAAAGCGTTCCTCAAATTTCTTGGCATCCTTACTTTGATCCCAAGACTCAAGGCAAGTCCTACTACGGTAGGACTGAAAGTTAAAATGGCAATAGATATACACTTATGGAAAATGAGGCTAGACCTAAACATCACCAGCACCTAGCATATTTCCTAATCCATCCCCCCCCCCACTCTCAGTAAATAACCTTTTTCACTGGAAACAGAAGCCATCAGGTGGGACCTATTTAACATATTTTTACCTATAAACTTATTTACACCTCTAACCTTGCTTTCTCCTTTCCCTTCAATTACAGAAAAAGTGCGTCAATCTCTTTTCTTATTCAAGGATAATCAGTATTACCACCTCTGGCCTTGACCCCATCTCCTTTAGAAACTCGTTTCTTTAAATTACTTTGGTTCTTTCTTGAATCTTCAACTTCCCCCTCTTTACTGATTTTCTTTTTGCTTAGCATTTAAATATGCTCAAACCTCTGCTTCTTTAATAAAAAATTAATAAATACAAAAAACTGAAGTCACACCTACAATCACCTTCCCATTAATTGTGCTACCCACCCACTTACCCCACACTTTCACCACTGACCTTTTAATTTTCAGATTCTCTCCTTGGGTCTTAAAATCTACCTGCATCACCTGACATCTATGACCACTCATTTCTTAAACCTGCCTATTTTGCATTCATATTTCCTTATTTTCTTCCTATCTGTCTAATCAGCCCCTCGGGTTCCATCTTCTCACATCTTTTCTATGCTTGATAACTCCTGAATCTACACTGCTAGTTTGAAACTCCCATGTGACCATATGCCTATTTGACATCACTACCCTGGATATATAACAGACATATCCAAAAGGGGTTTACTCTTCCCCCGACGCATCCTGCTGTTCCTTCTGTATTCCCTATATTGACCACTGTGCCACCCATCTAGATAGTTTCTTAGGACAGAAATCTCTGAGTTAAAGAACTTTGATTCATTCGCCACCATTCACTCACTCATCAAAGTCTACTGGTCTACCAAGTCCATCCTGTCCATCCTCTTCTAGCAATGCCTTGGTTAGTTCAAGCACTGACCATTTCTTACATTGTTCTTAATAAGTCTCTCTGCCTCCAGTCCACACGCTATATAGTGACCATTTAGTGATGTTTCTAAAACAGAAGACTAATTATGTCTCTCCTATATCTAAAATAATTTGGTGTCATTTATACTTGTGTAATTAAGATAAAATAAACAGCATGGGGCTTCCCTGGTGGCGCAGTGGTTGAGAATCTGCCTGCCAATGCAGGGGACACGGGTTCGAGCCCTGGTCCCGGAAGATCCCACATGCCGCGGAGCAACTAGGCCCGTGAGCCACAATTACTGAGCCTGCGCGTCTGGAGCCTGTGCTCCGCAACAAGAGAGGCCGCGATAGTGAGAGGCCCGCGCACCGCGATGAAGAGTGGCCCCCACTTGCCGCAACTAGAGAAAGCCCTCGCACAGAAACGAAAACCCAACACATCCATAAATAAATAAATAAATAAATAATTCCCATTTAAACAATAAAAAAAATAAAAAAATAAACATCATGGAGCCCAACGCTGCTCTCCTCCCTCTCTCGTCAATGCTTTCTCTTTGTCCACCTGAGGACTCCTCTCTAGGCCATCTCACCCAGAAGTCTCTGTGTAGACAGAACTAAATGGGCAAGAGCAGAGGCTGGCTGGATCAGACTAGACCATGAGACTCCTGCATCCTGCTTAGCAACCTGAGAAGGAAATTCACTTTAGTCTAAAACCTTATCAGCTTCCTGAATATGGGAAGTCAGGGACAGAAAGGGGCCTGACCCACCAGAAAGGACACCAAGCAGGACTGCAGTTATTCCCTGGCCTGAAACTTCCCCCAATAGAGGAGCAAAAGGAACAGAAAAAAGTATATTAATACTATAGTCCAGAAAGCTGCAAGATGATAGCCATCATCAAATTTCTGAAGCACTATTACTGTGGATACAGATTAACCAAGCCCAGCTTTAATGAGAATTGTGGTGGATCACAGGGATAGTGACAGAAAGGAATGATATATATATATATATATATATATAGATATATATATATATCTATATATAATTTTTTTTTCTTTAAAGACTTTTTTGTTGTTGTTGTGGACCATTTTTAAAGTCTTTATTGAACTTGTTACCATACTGCTTCTGTTTTATGTTTTGGTTTTTTCGGCCGTGAGGCATGTGGGATCTTAGCTCCCTGACCAGGGATGGAACCCACACCCCTCGCATTGGAAGACGAAGTCTTAACCACTGGACCGCCAGGGAAGTCTCCAGAAAGGAATGATATTTTTAATATCGTGTTTTGTCTAAAAAAGATATTTAAGTACAAATAACAATTTTACAGTAATTTGTACAATTAATATAATAATGCATTAATTGTATAATTTAAAAACAAAAAATTAACCAGCACCCTTCAATGGCTGTTACCTGTAAATAAAATTTAAGCTCCTTAGCAAGATATACAAGATCTTTGAATTGGCTCCTTGCAACTGTCCAGCTTCATCTCTTGCCATTATGTGCTTCACTCTTCTTGCCCTAGCAATACTGACTCCTTTACAGTTTTCCAAACATAACATGTTATCTTCACATTTATGTGCTTTTGTACATGCACTCTTCTTTTGCCTAGAAATGTGAACCTCTGTTGTCAGCCTTTCTGATAAATTCCTATTCATTCCTCAAGACTGCATCTTCCCAAATGCTCCCAGATTCAAGGGAAAAAAAAAAAAAAGCTTAATAAATGTTTATTGAATTGAGCAACTTATTTATTTGGCTTCCCTACTAAACTCTGAAATCTTCAGGGACCAACCATCCCATGTGGGACTTTTAGTGCTAACCAGGACAGTCTCAGGCAACACTGGAGAGTTGGTCACCCTACTCCACAAAGACAGGAAATATGTCATAACCATTCCATATTCCCATCTAGATAATGTTTGTTAAATAGAACTGATCAGAAATATTTAAAACAAAGGGTGCATCAGACAAAGATGGCTATAAACAGCCCACTACCTACAGAACCAAACACTGGCCTTATTTCAATGGTACCAGACTTGCTTTTTATTCCTCAGTATGCAGGGCTATCACCAAAGACTACTGTATCTCAACTGATATCACCAACGCAATTTAGGCAAATAGCCAAAGAGGAAGAAAGCAGATGATAAAAACTTCTGAAGAATAACACTGTTCTTCAACAAATTCCTGTCTGTCTATACTATTAAAACCCAGCAGTAAGTGCTGGGCAGAAAGGTCAGTCACCAACTACATTTGTGTTGACTCTGAAATTCGATAACTGAGAAAAGTCTCAAGAGCAGTTAAAAGAGCAGGTATGTTTCTCCCCACTAAACAAAGGAGAATGTCATTAAGAACTTGATGTGTGTTTGAATTTGCCTAAGACCACAAAAGTATTATTTACCAACTATGGCAAAAGCTCTTTGAATATTCCTATAGGATGTAAGTAATTCTCTAAAATGTCTGCATTTAAAAAAACCTTTATAATCCTACCTCTTTTAGTCCTTACCAACACTGAGTCTGGAGACTCTGCTGATCAGAGTACCCCTATCACAAGCTGTTCCTAAGGTATAGACATCAGATGTACATAAATGCAAAGAAGTGCATTATTGGGTTTACCTATAACCCCAATTAACTAGCTGAAACTAAGGGTGTCAGAAGAGAGGGAGAAAATGCTTAACCTCATATGGTTACTGTGTTACCTGTTGTTCAGCAAAATGTTAGAACACTTAATATCCCGATGCAGGAAATTCTTTTTGTGACAGTAATCCAGTCCTTCCATTAGCTGTTTCATGAATGACTTGATATGATCCTCAGAAAAGTGCACCAAACCAGATTCCAAGAGTCCCATTAAGTCATGGTCCATATACTCAAATACAAGGTAAAAGGCTCCTACATAGGATGAAGGAAAAAATTAAAAACAAGAGAAAAAGGATGCCGAAATGACAATGCGTCAAATTTTAACATCATTTTGGAGTTGACCATAAGCTTTCTGGAAAAACCACTTAATTTTATACATGAAGAAACCAGAACTCAAGCAGTTGAATAACTTGCCCATTCTAACAATAAATAACAGAACTATTTTTTGAATTAATTTTCTGACTCATAGTCCAGTGCTCTTTGGACTACTTACTTCTCTGAAGGGACAACTGCCCCAATTAGATTGTATAACTAGTCTTTTATGATCTAAATCAGTTGGCAAATTATGGACCCCTTGGGCCAAATCCGGCCTGTCTATTGCTGTAAATAAAGTTTTATTTGGACTATACAACCATGCCCATTTGTTACACATTGTCTAAGACTATTTTGTAGAAATCTTTACCTTAGTTAACAGCACTCACATAATACGCCAGGGGTACATTTAGTACGAATTATTATTATTTTTTTAAATTAATTAATTATTTATTTATTTTTAGTTATGGCTGTGTTGGGTCTTCGTTTCTGTGCGAGGGCTTTCTCTAGTTGCGGCAAGCGGGGGCCACTCTTCATCGCGGTGCGCGGGCCTCTCACTAGCGCGGCCTCTCTTGTTGCGGAGCACAGGCTCCAGACGCGCAGGCTCAGTAATTGTGGCTCACGGGCCTAGCTGCTCCGCGGCATGTGGGATCTTCCCAGACCAGGGCTCGAACCCGTGTCCCCTGCATTGGCAGGCAGATTCTCAACCACTGCGCCACCAGGGAAGCCCCTAGTACGAATTATTAATGAAATTTATAGTATTTAAGAATTGAAAGAAAAATGAATCATCTAATTCAATTTCCTAAATTTAAAAGTAGATAAAAGGCTAAGAGAATTGTGAAAGATTTGAAATCCACGTTATCTTCCCACTTTCAGCAGGCTGCATGATAGAGGCAAATACTGTAACATAGGAAATACTAGACCTAGTTAGACAATGATCCATCCAGCCTAAAATTCTTCTCTCAGTAGCATAAAGGCAAGGATTCTTAGTCTAGGGGACAGGCTTCAAGGACTCTTTGAACTCTCTAAATAGCATACAACATTTTAAACACACGTGTATGCAACATTTTAAATGTATTTTTTTGAAGAGTGAATCCATAAGATATTTTAAAAGGTTCATGACCCCCAAAAAGTTAAGAACCACTGCATTAAAGGAATATCTTATCTTTAGCTAAGCCCTCGTATGAATTAAGAAAACACTAAAACTGCAAAAGAGGAGTGGATAAAGGACACAAACGGACAACTCAAAAAAAGAGAAAATAAGTAAAATTGATCGACATGGAAAAAAACTCAGAATATAAAGAATGCAATCCAAAATAATGATATCATTCATGCTTCACCTATCAGATAAGATGACAATTTTTTAAAAAGATAAACTCAATGTTAGGGAGGATAAAGTGGGATGGGACTCACTGGTGGGACATAAATTATTACTATCTTTCTTAAAAGCAATCTAACATTAAATATGAAAATTCATTTGACCAAATAATTCTACTTCTAGGAAACTATATTAAGAAATAAATCAAAATACAAATATTTATGCACAAAGATGCTCAATGCAGTGCTATTATAATATTTTTTTAAACTGGCAACTAATTGTTCAACAAGGACTGGTGAAATAAATTTGGATTCATCTATCTTTATGCACAGTCATTAAGACACGTTAATGATACAGGAAATTGCTTATGACAAGTTATAAAGCACTAAATACACTTTGATCTTGGTTATGTTAAAATAAATACAATATATATAAAATATAAAGTACTAGAAAAAAATATGCCAACATGCTAATACTACAGTGGTCTTCTATGGATGCTGGTATACTGGGAGTGGGAGAGAAGTGATTGCCATTTTCCTTTTCTTACTCGCCTATGTTTTCAATTTTTCCACAATGGGCATGCATCACATCCATTCATTCATTTATTATTTTATGATTAAAAAATTTTTTTTTAATTTTTTGGCTGTGCCACACAGCTTGTGAGATCTTAGTTCCCCGACCAGGGATCGAACCCGTGCCCCCTGCAGTGGAAGCACGGAGTCTTAACCACTGGACTGCCAGGGAAGTCCCCTATTATTTCATGATTTTTTAAAAAAGAATTTAAACAGTACATGGTAAATTATTTAAACAGTACAGAAGGGCATGGATGAAAAGCAAGCACCTCTCCAGAAGCAACCAATTAACATTTTCTTACACTTCCTCACAGAAACTAGTTATACACTGTATTATTTTTATAATCAGAAAAGGTTAAAAAAAACACCCAGAAATATACCTAGTATACTTAATTCTATTCCAATCTAACTTTCATAAATTTATCTAAGCAGGATTTCCTCTTTTCTTTAAAACTACTTCTACTAAACTCAAGAGGTGTTACTCCCCTAGTGCTAATATATGAGGCTCTGTAAAGAAGTCCAACTTAACTTTATCCATTACCCTCCTAATTTTATGTATTTCAATCATATTCTCTGTTAACATCTCAGGCTATATTCACAGATGCCACCTCTTCACAGCTGCCTCTCTCTAAACCTTCAGATTTACTTTAATAAAAGTAGGCTGGATGTCATACATAGACTACTTCAAACATAAGTATGGAAACAACAAACGAGTGTATCCCCCATAAACAAAAGTTACAAATCCAGGAAAACAAACCACTATGTGACCTGAAAACTGTTTTAGAAATACCTGCTTTGGATTCTAAACTGTATGAGTACAAAACTACATTTAAAAAAAAAAGGATGCATATAAATGAAGGATGTAAAAATGAGAATAACTGTCAAATCTGGGTTTTAATTTCCATTATTGTTATTACAATTTGTAAAAAACAAAACCAAAAAAACCCGACTTCAAAATGTTGGTTGGAGGAGAATCTTATATTGTTTATGTGCTGGCCTTATTAGGTGTTAACAGCAGACTCTAATTTTAATGATTAACAATGATTTCTAAAAGTGTAAGAGTACACTAATGACGAACAGACATTTTATAAAATAAGCACTGTTCAGCACAAGAACAATCTGTTAACATCTTAATTCTGATGTGGATTAAAGAAAGAAGCTGGACTTTAGTACAACTTGTTAAAAAATGCAAACAGGCAAACAAGCTAAGAAAGGGAAATAAAATGTACCAATCTCCCATGCAGAAACATGATTCTTTGCTAGTACCTTTGTCCTTCTTGAAATCCAGCGCGTCTTGTTTATCTGTGACAATTTCCTTCATGTTAACAACACTTCGGTGGATTAGCTGACGAAGGATTTTGATCTCACGAATGGCTGTGATTGGGAAGCCCTCTTTCTCATTGTCCAGTCTCACCTTCTTCAGGGCCACTAGCTCTCCTGTTACAACAATTCAAACTGTTATATTACAATTAGCATTTTTTGGCCACCATCATGAATCAACCAATATATGCTCTTGCTCTGAAACATAGACTTAATGCCTACTTTAATGCTACATGGCAGATATTTTTACACTGTTTAAAAAAAAAAAAAAAATCCTCATGTTCTCTTTCTTATCTTTGTTTTTTTAAAGATTTTAAAAGTTTAATTCAATATTCTGTTAAGCCTAAAAATTTTGTATTATTAAAATATACCAATAATTCAACTACTTCATTTTATCTTCAAGGACTAGCCCCTTACCAAAGAGCAAATGACAAATTTTATTTTTACCTTCTCTTAAATTCCCAGCAAGCTTATTATAAAACATTTACAATGGACAGAAGGAGGAAGGTTTTTAGACAGTAGTAATTATACTATTCTTTTGGAAAATCTTAGTCTATTTCATAACTTTTGGAGACCAAATAGGAACTCAAAGTTTACTTTTGCTAAATCCACTTAAGACATCAGTACTGCTAAATTTTTAACCTTCTGACATCTAAAATTTTGTGGCAATATTTACCTGTGTCTTTGTCCTTGGCTTTATATACTTGGCCATAGGTTCCCTCTCCAATAATCCCAATAATGTCAAACTTGTCCACACAGCGTTTCCCCCAGTCACTTTCTGTTTGTCTTCTTTCTCCATAACGAGGACAACAAATTCTAAAAAAGGCAAAACAAAAATAAAAACAAACAAAAAAGTTATTTTAAAAAATTAAGTGTATTCCTTTTTTTCTTTTTCTTTCTTTATTTTTTTGGCTCCATCACATGGCTTGAGGGATCCTGATCAGGGATCAAAACCGTGCCCCCTGCAGTGGAAGCATAGAGTCCTACCCACGCCAAGAAATTACCTAAGTGTATTCAAAGAACAAAACAGAATTCTTTTATGATGATTTCTCTGGCTCCTGAGTCTTTTATCAGTTTATTAAAAAAGCAGGAACAAATGATATGAAATAAATAGTTTAAACAGTCTCTCACAGTGGCTAATCTCTCACAGATTTTTTTTTTTTTGCTTCAGGAAGACATAAGATCAAATAACAATAGATCTGCTACCTTACTGAGTACTGGCTTCCTCAACCATAGACTGGGAAAATAATCCCTACATCATAGGGTTACTATGAAAGTAAAATATAAAACTTTGGCAATAATATGTGCTCAACAAATGGCAACTATTTTTACTACCAAGAGAAGAATGCTAACAATCAGAAGATCAAACTCAGATTCTACTACATTTATGGCATGGCAATTTATGTAGTTCAGGGGAAAAAAAATCCCACATCTATTAATTCTTCATTAATGTGTACATGGTTGACACCCTCTGAATTAAAGGATTTTTTTCTTCTTCAATACGCTAAGTATTATGAATTCAAAAGATACAGTGGGATCAATGTTCATGGTATACTTGGAATTGGGAAATTATTGCTTTTCTAAAAAACACAACATGGTATCTATGAGTGTAGATGAAAGGATTTTATCCATTAAAATAAAATAAGATCTACATTAGGCCCAATCCTCTATAAGCCTACTGGTGTAGGTTGAGGTCCAAAGGTAAGGAAGAAAGCTGTAATTAAGGATGGGTCCCTCCAAAAACTCACTTTGGTCTCTTTTTGTATGGTTGCTGAGGTGGTGTGATTGCCTTTGGTTCTGGAGAGTCTGGGGGAGATGGATCCCCACCAGGGAGCTCTGGAGGGAGAGGGAGGTCTGTGAGTAGATGACGTGGCCTTTGTTCCTTCTCTTTCTTTACAGGTTTTGAAGGTAGAGTTTCTTTTGGACTAAACAACAGAGAGGAAAAAATGAAAAAGATCACAATTACTTAAAGGATGTGCAAATAAAACTTTTCAAAGATTATAATGTCTGGCGGTTAAAAGATTACAAAGATTTTACTTTTAAGGGAAAAAAACCCTTAAAATAAATAATATAACATAAAGTAATATAACATAAAGAAATGGAGTTTATCACAGTTAAAGAGACTTGGATTTTGCAAAAAGAAATCCAAAGTATATTAAAAAAACCAATACAAAATTTGGCATATTATTTGTAGAAACTTTAATAAACTTCTTTAATGTCCTTCCTAAGATTCTACTTGGATTTTTATTGAGATGAAATAAAATGCAGGAAGTTATAATCTTAAATTTGCAAAGCACCACTGCAACTCACGAAGTCACCAAACCTGCTCCATATTTTAACCAGCAAAGATTTAAATGACTGAAAGCCCAGCAATGTAATATTGGGTTGGCCAAACAGTTTGTTCAAGTTGTTCCATGTTACAGAAAAACCTGAACGAACTTTTGGGCCAAGCCAATACTATTATGCTACTAAAGATGTGGAGAGAAACTTGGAAAAAGAAAATAGTATTTTACAGTGTTTTGTAAGAAATACAGCTAAGCTGGAAATCAAAATAAGTGAAAAATATACTTATTTATTCTACTGGCTGGGAAGCAAAAGGCAACCATATCCGACCATCCAAAATGGATAAATAACCTTCAAACTAAAAATCTAAGGAGAAAGAGTCCAAGAGACTATTTCAGAATCATTAAAACACTGGTAGCAGAAGGTCTCTCATGATAATCAACAAATTTTAATAGTCAGTGGGGGAAACAGAAGGGATGGCTTTCCTGGAATAGATTAGAAAATTCAGTTTTCAGATCCAATTTTTAACCACCTCTATTTATGAGTAAAGGAAGGATTTTGTGCCATGCATGTCCTCAGAAAAGATAGTGCAGCATACGAATTCATGCCTACAAATAAAACCATGCTAGATAGTCTTCTGTATTCCATCACAGTATCAGAAGATTAAAAAGGATCTAAGAATCCTAACCACAGTACGAACCTCCTCTACATTTTCAACAAGTGGTTATTTAAAAAAAAATTCTTTCATGAATACATCCACAGAACCAATAAAGAACAGATCTACCCCTTGCAATGTATCTTTTTTTTTTTTTTTTTTTTTTGGCTGTGTTGTCTTTGTTGCTGGGCACGGGCTTTTCTCTAGTTGCGGAGAGCAGGGGCTACTGTTCGTTGCGGTGCACGGGCTTCTCATTGGGTGGCTACTCTCTCTGCAGAGCACGGGCTCTAGGCGCGTGGGCTTCAGTAGTTGTGGCACTCGGGCTCAGTAGTTGTGGCTCATGGGCTCTAGAGCGCAGGCTCAGTAGTTGTGGCGCACGGGCTTAGTTGCTCCGTGGCATGCGGGATCTTCCCGGGGCAGGGCTCGAACCCGTGTCCCCTGCATTGGCAGGTGGATTCTTAACTACTGCGCCACCAAGGAAGCCCTGCAGTGTATCTTTTTAAAGCATACTGCTGCCCTCTGTGTGTGAAACACAATCTCAAAAGCTACTACTTCCTACCAATTTTCATCATTTTAATCTCTTATAAATCAGACAGAACAATAGAATCTAGTTTGTACCGTATCAACCAGAACTGGGGTAGTCAATGGAGAGCAAAACAATCACCTGAAACTTTCTGTTAAATTACTGATAGAGATGAACACACAACATTATTATAATTTGCACTAAGATTTTTCTACCCTGGGAACAAAGCCTGTTACCAGAAAACTCTTGAGTCAGGATGCCATATAGATTTTTTAAATTTCCCCAAGTTTTAAGACATTTGGGAAAGAAAATTCCTAATTTTTCAACTAATGTCAAAATATTTTTTATAAATTTCAATTCCTCATGACTCAGAAATAGATTCCATCTTGGTTCTGTGTCACTAGAATCAAATTATCTGAATTCTTTCACCATCATTTAAGTTCAGTCTATATTTTATATTTACACTTGTTTTCTCCAAAATTTACTTTATGGGTTCAAATATTGTTTGCCACTGTGAAATGTACATTGCTTCTGAAAAATTATATTGTTAGTATGTTTATGTCAAGAAAGAATGAGTGTTTGATGGGATATGTACTACCAGTTCAGGGCACACAAGTTAACAGAGGTCAAATTCTGTTTCAACAAATTCCAAATGTACCAAAAACCTTGGAATAATGATGACCCATAAAATTGCAGTGCTTAACAACATTATGCTCTTTAGCCTTCAGTGTAGGGCACTCACTAAAATAAAGCTCTATATAGTTCTGAGGGCATACAGTAGATGCAGAGAGCCTAGCATATTGGAGCAGATACTGAACATCTAAGTCATTACTTGAAGATTCAGTACCAGGAAGTGCTGATCTACCCTATCAATATCAGTATTTCCTGGTTCTCCATTTATACCTGCAGGTGGGTTCACATGTAGTGACAAGGTTGCATAATGCTTGTGTGTAATTAAAAAAAAAAAAAAGTTGCCAAGCTCCAAGATGCTGAAATTTTAGAATCCGGAGAGTCTCTTGGAATTTACGATGCTGGATTTAATCTGTAGGTACAATGTTAACACCTCTAATAAGTTTTTATTGTTAATAAAGAAAAAAATATGAATTTACATATGAACTATGCGAAAAGAAATTAATTCTTTTTTTTTGGCCGTACCACGTGGCTTCAGGGCTCTTAGTTCCCCGACCAGGGATAGAACCCGAGCCCCCTGCAGTGGAAGCACGGAGTCCTAACCACTGGACCATCAGGGAATTCCCGAAAATTAATTCTTATCAATTAATTTTCAAAACGTAAAATAAACTACTTTAAATAGATCATTTATCTCCTTCCCCTTAAAGCAGGTTGTTTAAAAAGTGATTTATTTTTATAAATTTCTATTAAAAATTTGACTGAATATACATTAAAAACATTGTATTAGCATTCTAGTAAAAAACAAGCATTCTATTAGAAAAATCCTAAAATCGAATCTGAATGTTTACCCAGGTCTACTCTACACGAGCTCAGTACTTTAAAAATACAGCCTTTAAGAATAATGTAGACTTTACTCAAGTCTGAGAAGACTCCAAATGAACCAGGCTATCAAAAAAATAAAACAATATTTAAAAAACCCTATGTGGTTAACTGAAAATTTTTTAAAAAGCAGCAGATCCCCATGAATAGCTATGTTCATGAAGAATGTACTATATATCAAGGTGGATGTCTGGCAGCCTTTGCTTCTTGAAACCAAGAATCGTAGACCATGAATGAGAAAGGTTTTTGCAATACCATTAATTAAATTCACTCCTGCATTTGATACCTGGGTTAATACACTCCTGGCCCAATATATATGTTTGAAAGAAAAGTTTCATTCTTTTCCCAAAAGGACAAATCCTCTAATACAAGCTTTACGTCATCCAGGTGGCAAATAATTTCTTAACTACATGCCCGATGTCATTCCACACAAGCCCTGACCCTGGCTCCTTCAGCAGTTTTACTTATTCAAATAATCAATATTTAATGGCTGCATTCTGTGTTCTATGTTTAAAGCACTGTAGGCAATAAAAAAGATGTTAAGTCACATTCTCAACATTTAAGCTCCTGAAGCCTCACATGAGAGAAAGTAGAGAGGAATATGAATCCCATGTGCAACTTTCAGATTCCTTCCTAAAAAGTTTTCTTACATAAAATTATTTTTCGGGACTTCCCTGGTGGTCCAGTGGTTAGGACTCTGCGCTTCCAATGCAAGGGGGGCAGGTTCAATCCCTGCTCAGGGAACTAGGGTCCTGCATGCTGTGCGGTGTGGCCAAAAAAATTTTTTTTTAAATAAATAAATATTTTTCATGTGAAAGATAGGTGCAGCTGGTACCTGGACAGGGTGGCACCAAATAAGTAAATAAAGACAAGAACAGAAAAACCATCTTGAATTTACAGTTTTATAGTAAAAAAATAAAACTGATAGTGGAAGAAATCTTCACTTCCATTTTTCTACCTTTAATAAGGACTATAAAATAAAATAGTTACACTTTTGGAATCAGAATAAATATATAACAAAAATAATTTTCTCACTTCATTCTCTCTCTTACACATTTTTAAAGATAGCTACACATACTCAAATAAGCACTGAATGGTCTTACCTTACCCCTCATCTGCAATCTGAAAGATAAAAATTCCTATGTGCTTTCTATCAAAATTGTTCCACCTCTGGAAACCTGCACTCTATGCTGACGCATGGTAGGTAGGTTCAACAGCTATTTGGTTAGCCAAGTAAACATTTCAAAAGGAAGATTCTTAGCCACACTGATATTGTCCTAGCCACTACGTAAACTAATATTTAAACAAGGTTCCTGTGGATAGATAGTGGCCTAGGTTCCCTTTGGCTGATACTCAACTGACTATTTTCCAACAAAAACTGTAAAAATATATAGCTTGTATCTATGAGAAGTATATTGTGTACCTCAAACAAATTTTCTACATAAATTTCAGGTTCTGTTCTCCTTTGCAGTTCTCAGGATGTGGCAGAATTCATAAATACCTATTAATATTAGAAAGAGCATGTGGAATTTTTCTTTAAAATCAGATTTACAGCTATGTATAGTAATGGAGCCATTCTTTTAAATAATCTCTTTCCCCCTCATTTATTGCACTTGCACCCTCTAAAAAAAGCGCAGAGTGTAATCTGAAAAAATATAGACCTAAAGGGCTGAAATGTGTCACTGTTCAAACTACTGATGTCACCTGGAAAGTAAGGGAAGCTTGGGAATTGGTTTGGGATGCAAGACCGTTAATACTTATTTTTGTGCTTACAATGGAAGTTTGTTGCAATAAGTGAAACTCATATCCTCCAGAACAAGAGGGCAGAATCTCCATAGAAAAAAGAATAACACAAAGACTGCCATGGCATATGTCACTGCTAAATCATGTTTGTTTGGTGGTACTTGCCTGGCTAGGCCTGTCAAGAAATTAAACAAATATATTTCCTAATGCCTTCCATGAAATCAGATTCATGCTTCAAATCATTTCAGTTTTCAACACTCAGAGGACTCATTAAAATTAGAGCTCTTCCCATCACCCCACTGTGAATTTATATTCTAATTAGCAAAGATTCTACATATTGTTCTTTTCTTCTTACAGGATAATTAATTTTTTTAAAGCATCAGGAGGAAAAAAAAAAAAGTAGCTATAAAAGACATTTTTGGGACCACTGAGGATATTATTATTATTGATATGCTACTGATATTATTTAATAAATGAATAAGTTTTTTAGGGTGATAAAGGTATTGTGATTATATAGGAAAATGTTCTTGTTAGGAGAGACATGCTAAAGTATTCAGAAGTGTCATGATATCTACAGTTAAAACAAATGTGGCAAAAAATTAATAACTGGTGAATCGAGGTGAAGAGTATACAGGTGTTAGTTATATTCTTTTAACTTTTCTGCAGCTATTTAATATTAAAATTTTCAATGTAAAAATTTAAGGAGAAAAACACATGATTTTTTAAAATTTGAATCAAAATTGTCAATAAACACACTTATGAGAAAAAGGGTTACGAGACCTCAAACTGTAATTCTCTTTTCCTAATAAATGTCATGCATAAGGACTTTTCCACTGAAAACCAAACATCAAAGGCATTTCCTATTCATGAAAGCATTCTAAACAGCCATGCATTAGAGCAATTTTGACAAAGCTTGAGAACAAAAAATACATTACACTTCGAACAAGAGGGTTAAAATTTCCCAGTTAACCACAGGACTTACCTATCCATGTCATCATCTCCCAGTAATAAGGGTGGGAAGGGCAGAGGAGGCAACGTTGAAGTTTTTAGGTGTGGAATAGCAGCTGTTACAGATACTTGAGTCTTCACAGAAACCTGTACAGGGGGCTGAGAATTTGCCTGAGAGGACAGAGTTGATGTCCTTGGGTGAATAGAAGGGGGCAAAGTTGAAGTACTAGAAGAAAGAACCTGACTAAATGCTGGTTGGGGAGGAGGCAGAGGTGGTTGCTGTGGAAGAGCTGGTAGTGGAGGCAAAGGTGGCAAGGGGGGTGTCTGAGGTGGAGGGGTAGTAGTTGGTAAAGGAGGTGGAGAAGTAACTGTGGGAAGAGGTGGAAGGGTCTCCTTTTCAGATGTCTCTGTCTCTTTTGGAGTAGCAATCTCCTCTTTCAGTGCTACAGGTTTAGAGTCTCTTGTTCCCTGTCCTTTCGAATCTTTAAGAACAGGATGCTTCTCAGAGTTCTCATCCAACTTTATTTTCCCTGTATCTAAAGAACTTTTCACCTCTGTGTTTAGATGTGTTACATTCACCAGTTCAGTATCTGGGGCAGATTTTTCCAATTTTACACCTCTGGGTAACTTTTTAGACTCCAAGCCTGAATCCTTAGCCTCTACTGAACTGTTCTCTTTTCTAGGCAAAAATATAGGTGAACCCTTGGATTCCTTTCCATCCATTTTTGCTGCAGCAGCAGCTGCTCTTTCTTTCTTTTTCCTACTGAGTTCAGCTCCCAAGCTGGAGTTCAGTGGAAGCCTGACAGGTGAGATACTGGAATGTCGACTGCGTGACCCGGATCTCTTCTTTTTACTATGAGAAGTTGAGTGTCTTGAATATGCAGGACTTCTACTTCTAGACTTCATGGATTTTCTACTGGAAAGAGAAAACAGCAGTTTAAAATAGATAGACTACAGCAATATGGAATAGATCAGTTAAACAAACTATGAAGAACTGTAACTTAAAAAACCCACTTTGAGTATTTAGCAATCTTAAAAATAGATTAGGTACCATCAAATAATAATAATAATGTATCAATATTGGTTCATTAATTGTAACAAATATAAGATGTTAACAATGGGGAAACTGAGTTTGAGGACATAAAATAATTCTTTGTACTATCTTTACAATTTTTCTGTAAATTTAAAACCGTTCTTTACTTAAAAAAATAGATTAGATGGGCTTCCCTGGTGGCGCAGTGGTTGAGAATCTGCCTGCCAATGCAGGGGACACGGGTTCGAGCCCTGGTCTGGGAAGATCCCACATGCTGTGGAGCAACTAAGCCCGTGTGCCACAACTACTGAGCCTGCGCGTCTGGAGCCTGTGCTCTGCAACAAGAGAGGCCGCGATAGTGAGAGGCCCGCGCACCGCGATGAAGAGTGGCCCCCACTTGCCGCAACTAGAGAAAGCCCTCACACAGAAACGAAGACCCAACACAGCCAAAAATAAATAAATTAATTAATTAATTAAAAAGGGAAATTCTTTAAAAAAAAAAAAAAGGCTAAGTCATCTAAGCAAATAAATTAAAAAAAATAGATTAGAAGGAAATAAATCCTGCATGGCAACATATTTCAATCATATAATCTAAAAAATTATCCACTACTTATTCAACTGAAGGAAGATGGATGGATACTTTTTTCCCATGTTAGAAAATACCCATATTCACAATGATTACTTTTAGCATTTTGGTTTAAATATGTGATAAAATGAAAACATGACTTTAAAAAGTCATACTTAATGCTAAATGTGGGTTATATCAATTAGGAAGTTAAAAGTAACTAGCACACTTCACCAAAACCTAAATTTTTAAAACTAGACAGCTATTTTATTGAGAAATCCCAGGAAAAGATTCTGTTCCTTGTATCCTCACTTTATTAAGTTGCGCCTATACTAAACAAACCCCCAATATACAAGAGTTAGGATTTACAAAAACTAGATAAACCGGAGAAACTGTCTTACCAAAATAATTTATTAGAAATTCTTAAAACTATGATGGCTTCTAGTACTTTCAAATATAAAATGATTTCCAATAAACTTTTTAGGAATTCATAAGGCAAGGTATTATTGCATGTTCAACTTATCTTCTCCATTATTAAGGAAGGATTGGGAAGTAAAATCTGGGAATCTATAAGGCAGATTATTCTAAATTAAAACCCAAACCCTCATTAATTCCTTTTTGCTTTTTAATAAAGCCTAATGTGCTCAGGGCTCAGTGTGAGGAGGAAAAAAAAATAGCACAAAAAATGTGACTGGACAAAAGATAATTTGCCCAGTAGTGTAAAACGAATTGTTCCCATTCCAGATCTTCAATATCTCCCTTTATCGTTGATCATTGGTAAGATTGATGTGATCCAAAATGCTTCAAAACAAATAGCATATACATGGTAAGTGAAACAACTCACATGATGTCATGATTTTCTTATACATATAATGCTTTTTGGAAACTTTCTTCCAAGTTTATTAAAATGTAAAGTTATCATTGGATTCAAAGTGCTCAAAACAACAATAACAACAATGTATATATGAACACGAGGATATAAAATACTGAAAGTAGTTAAGTGAATTTACCAAATATCCAATTACCCTTCAGAAAACTAATACTTCTCTTGTAAATGAGTGGCTAAAACAAGAGGTATTCTCATATTGAAGTATAGGCTGGTCTAAAACTAACATTATCTCAGGAAAACACTAAATAATGTCAGAGACCGTGCTCTACAAACCACTGTTTCTTTCATCTTTCAGCATGACTAAATCTTCCTAAGGAACTCTGCTACAAACCCTCAACTTCTGAACAGAAGCCTACTGTTAATAGGACGTTTGGATGGCCATAACTTATATAAACGTTACATTTGAGGTCCAGGTCCACTCTTCATGGAAAAAAGGGGGTAAAAGGGAACAACAAATAGGTAAATGCAGGCAACAAAAAAAATTGTCTTCAAAAACAAATGTATTTTTTCCCTGAATTAAGTTAGGTTCCACCATTTGAAATGAAATTTCTACTATTAATCACTACTAATTTGGTGGATGCAAAGACCTTGCGTTTCTGCCAAAGCATTTTCAGTCTATAAAAATGAAATCTTTTGTTTAATTTTGACTGTCTCTCTCAAGGAAAAAAAAGAGAGAATACCATAAAAGGGATCTGTATGTTCCTCCACTCCGACTCTAAGAAATTGAATGAGGAAAAATACGTACATAACGCACACACACAAACACATAATGCTCTTTTCAAGCCAACTAAAAATGTGCATGTGACTCCAGGATTATTATCTAGTGTTTATATTTGTGTCCTATAATACCGTGTCTCCAATTCTTTGATTTATTTTTACCAACACTGCACTAGTTCCAACTAAGTGAGTAGAGGAAGAGAGAACTTGAGATTTGAATCCAAAAGGAATCATTGCAAAGTAGCAGTTTTTACTGAAACTTGTTTTAGTGCTTTAGCCTCGATGTAATTCTGTATTCCCAAACCCCATTAACAATCAAAAATTCTCAGAATAGCCTTTATGAAACTACTCCCTCAAGAAAACAAATATTCTGAGAATATTTCTTAGGCATCCTTTAAAAACTAAGCAATTTTACAAATGGTACACTTAAGACATCCATTTCACTGTATATAAATTTACCCCTCATCCCTCCAAAAAAAAAAAAACAAGTGAACTCTAGCTAATGGTGTACATGCTAAAGTGTTTACAGTGAAGTATACGGATGTCTGCAACTTACTTTGAGATGAATCAAAACAAATGAAGGTGGAGAGATGGATAGAGATGATAAAATGTATAGCAAATATTAATTGCAGAATCTAGGTGGTATATACTTGAGTCCTCACTACAATTCTTTCAACTTTTCTGTGTCTGAAAAATTGTAATAAAATGGAGGGGAAAAGCCTAAGGAACTTCAGACTCTGACAGCTAAGAACTCCTGTAGCTTGATGAATTCAAACTAGTTTATGAATAATTATAACTTTAAGTCAGCAAAAATTACTCACATTGACCATATAAAAGACATGCATGGATTTTTTCGAATTCGCCTAATTTCTCTACTAGTGTTCAACAACATTTTCCTCATTCTTTGATAGAATTTACTGACTGGCTCCAAGTACCAGGCACTGTACCTGGCTATGCACTCATATTTACTAATTAATCCTCACAACAACTCTAGAAGTAGGTAGTTATTATTCTCATTTCACACACAGAGAAATTAAATTATACACCAAAGGTCACAAAGCAAGATTAGGATTCCACTCAGGTAGAACTCCAAAGCCCAAGTTCTGCTTTTGAGGAAAATGTTAAGTCCACAAAGAGGGAGGTACATCTCATCACCTAGGAACAAGAACGATTTTCTGTAGACAATTCACTTCAACAATTAAATTTCAAACTAACATGACTTTCTCACCAAAAATATCACAGTGAAGGTACTATTACCAATTTTTAAGAGAAAGACTTTGAAATTCACCTGTGGTCACAAATAGGTCAATGGTGATGCTGTAAATAAAATCAAATTATCCTTGGAACCAATTTCTGCTAGGTTATACCATAAAAGGGAAAAAGAACTAATTGGCTGAATTTCCACTAGAAACATCACATGAAAGATAGGAGTCTCCTCTAAGTTATCAAAAAATTGTCAATTAGGAAATAAACTTACAGGTTTGGAGACTCAGTGAACAGCACAAATGGTAGATGGCTTAGGCAAATAGCCCCGAGATAATACAAATGAAAATTTTTAATTTCTTACATCTCCAATCAGGTCCAATGAAGCCTAAGGCACTAATACCAAAGTGATCTTTTAAAAGTTAAGACAAAGCAACCGAAATAGCTGGATAAACTCTGGGCACCAGTATCAATCCTATGCAGTCAGTAAGCAGAAGCCTATGATTTTTCTCACATGGGAGCTTACAACTGAAGATCCCACCACTGGAAGTACCTACCTTTAGCAGCTGTAGGCATGTGAACTCTGCACTTCTCCAATTCTGGGTTAAGAGGAGACCAGACTCACCTACATGATGACTAGCCAATAGCAAAGTGTTCTAGTCAATGATGAACACCGGGGGCTTCAACAAAATGTTAACACGTCTAATCGCCAGTTCCTCATAAGCCACCGTAAGAAAGAACGGACTGCTAGACAAATAGCTCACCTGGGGAGCGGACTCCGGCTCAGAGAGCGCTTGCTCAGGAAAGGGCTGCTGGACCGCCTTCGGCCGTAGGGACTGGGTGATCTCCCACTGTAAGAGCCACTCCTTTCATAGCTGGAAGAACGTCGCCGGCTATAGGGACTCACAGACCTCTGTCGTCTACTGTAGGGACTGGGTGACCGTGCGCTGGACTGGTAGGCCGAAGGTTCCTTGTAAGGTGGGCTGATTGACTGCCTTCTTGAGGTACTTCCCGGACTCTTCTTGTAGGAGTCATAATTGCTAGAGGTGTGAGATCTCGGGGGACTAAGGTCATAATCTTGGCCGTAAGAAGCTCCTGAGGGGCTATCATCTTGCTTGGGGCTGTCCGACCACTTCCGGTGGGGGCTCCTGGACCTCCGTTTGGGGCTGTCCACGGTTTTGTAACTTTTGGGTGTTTCCCTTTTCCGATGACTTTTACTCCGGTCTTTGTGCCCGGACTTCAACTCACGTTCTTTCCGGGTCTTCTCCTTATGGAGTTTGGATGACCTGGATTCCTTGTTGCTGCTGCTTTTGGAGATCTGCGTCTTCCCATGGTCATCATTCTCCTCATTTGAACGCTTTGAACTTCCTGATATCCGGTCCTTCATCGATCCCGACTTGCTGGAGGCTTCCAGGTTTTTTTCTTTCTCTGACTGTTTAGTTTTCAGTAAGTCCCGGGAACGTCTGTGCTGGTGGTGACGGTGTTTGTGCAGGCGGTCACTCCGATCAGTCCCGCGACGTTCATCATTCTCCCTCCGGTCCAGTTTGAAGGCCATGTCGTCAGAGAAGGTATCGGAATCAGAGCTAATGTCATCATACTCCACCAAAGGTTTGATAATTGTACCCAAAGGTGCTGCTTCGGGGGTCACCAACCCCATGTCTTTGGAGTGCTTGGACCTATGCCGCTTGTGCTTCGACACCAAGCGGTGACGCTCTCTGCTGTTGGAGCTGCCACCTCCCGATGACGGCTGCAAAGTTCCAGAAGCTCCTCCACTCCCGTCCTTCTTGCCCCCATGTCTCTCTGGATTGGGCATTCCCTTTCCCCTGGCCTCAAAAAGGGGAAAAAGTTCCCCAGCACTCCAAAAAGTAACCCCCACCCTCCCCCCCAGCCCCAGCCCCACGCCTACCAAAGCGCCCCTACAAGGGGGTGGGGAGGGAAGGGACGGTAGCCCAGGCTCCTCCTCCCTCCCGACTCCTCAGCACCCTCCTACATGAGGTGGGGGGTGAAGGAGCCAGGGAAGAAATGAGAGTTCCTCAGCAGTGGAGTTGCGAGACAACGGGTAGCCGCTCGAGTCTGTTTGCCCTCCTCCCCACGCCGAGCCAATCCTCAGGCCCAGGCGCCGGGGAGGTCGAGGAAGTAGGAAGCCGACGGCCCGGGGCTGTGGGGCCGACTCCTGCTCTGGGGCCCTGTGAGGACTGCGCGCGCCCTTCCCCTACCCGGGAGCCCGGCTCGGGGCGGCTTCCTGTCGCTGGGGTCCCGCGGCCTAGGTGCCTCACACCCCCTTTGTCCCTCGCTCCTGAAAGAGCCCCTTTTCTAGCTTCCGCCTCACCTCAATACCTCACCCTCACTCGCTCCCTCACAGAGACTCTCAGTCACACACTAGGTTAAACCGAAACGGCACTGGGAGGAGGGGGGAGGGGGTAATCCCAGGAAATATCGCGAGAATCTGCAGTACTCTCGCGGTATTTCGTGCTTCCTTTCACCTCTCGCCACTGCCTGCTCAAACAACGCGAGAGCAGGTCCCAGGCCAGAAACGCATTCCGCCAGATTCTCGCGATAAGATCCCAGCTCCCCGTTTGAGCAAAACTTTATTGAAACGGACCTAGGAGGAATTTTTTAATTCAAGACTATATTAATAACTCAGTGAACAAATACATATTCCCAAGTTCCGGCGCAAACTAATTTTTGCATACTCTGTAACAGCTCCTTTAAATACCAGGATGAAAATATTGTCAACAGGATAAAGGGCAAATGTGGGGCTATTTCAACCCAAGTGCCTAAGTATTAACGATTCTTCCCACTTAGGTAGCATACACTACTACGTGCATTATTACTAATTCTCGTACTGCCCTGCAAAACACGATTTCCTCATCCCTATTTTACAGATAAGGAAACCCGGACTCAGAAAAATTGAGTAAGTTACTTAGGGTAACAAAGCTAATCCAGCAAGGGCCAAAGAAGAGATTAAAATTCACGTCTGGGGACTTCCCTGGTGGTGCAGTGGTTAAGAATCTGCCTGCCAATGCAGGGTGCGTAGGTCCGGGAATATCCCACATGCCGTGGAGCAATTAAGCCAGTGCACCACAACTACTGAGCCTGCGCTCTAGAGCCCGCGCTCTAGAGCCCACGAGCCACAACTACTGAGCTTGCATTCTACGACTACCGAAGCCCGCACACCTGGAGCCTGTGCTCCGCAACAAGAGAAGCCACAGCAATGAGAAGCCCACACACCACAGCGAAGAGTACCCCCTGCTCGCCACAACTAGAGAGAAATCCCGGGCACAACAACGAAGACCCAACACAGGCAAAAAAAAAAAAAAAAAAATTCATGTCTGACAAACTACAAGCTCTTTCATTGTGTGGCACTACCACTCTCCAGTCTGCTTAAAATCTTAAGAACCTTGAAAGCTCATCACCTCTTGAGATCCTCTTATGGCTCTTTTGGAATCATTTAGCCATTTATCTTCACACAGAAGATTATAGTTATGAACAAGCAAAGCATAGTATTCATGAACAGGAAAAAGTATCTTACACTGCTCCTCATTTTTTATTTTTCAAAATTCCTTGGCACATGTTAACTCATTCCATTCACAACTTACCTCTTCACAACTAACCCCTGAAATAAGTTGCATTAGTGAGGCGACTAAGGAACAGAGAAGCTAAGTGGCTTGTCCAAGGTTCCCCATTCTTTTCTTCAATAAATATAAGTGTGTGAGACGTTAAGGTCATTCTCCGTGTACTAGTGCCCACTGAGGGCCCTCAAGAAGGATATAGACAATATATTCATACCTCAAAATATAAGATAATAAATGTCATAAGAATGATACAGAGCAGTGTGGAGGTTCAAAAGAAGGTTGGGAGTGGTAAGAGAAAGCTTTATAAAAGTATGACATTTGAGGGGCTTCCCTGGTGGCACAGTGGTTAAGAATCCTTCTGCCAATACAGGGGACACGGGTTCGATCCCTGGTCTGGGAAGAGCCCACAAGCCGTGGAGCAACTAAGCCAGTGTGCCACAACTACTGAGCCCGCATGCCACAACTACTGAAGCCCGCACGCCTAGAGCCCGTGCTCCGCAATGAGAAGCCACCGCAATGAGAAGCCCGTGCACTGCAACGAAGAGTAGCCCCCACTCGCCGCAACTAGAGAAAGCCCACGCGCAGCAGGGAAGACCCAACACAGCCAAAAATAAATAAACAAAATTAAAAAAAAAAAAAGTATGACATTTGAGTTGGACCAGAAAGAGTAGATAGGGATTTGTATATGCAAAGAGCAGCCAGTAAATTAGGAGTCAGAAAACATTCTAAATGAAGGCAGAAAAATCTACTCTCCAAATCACTCCCTGAAAATGTTCTTGTTGCTTTGGGTCACATGGGTACAAAAAAAGTTTTTTACTTAAATGTTTGAGTCCATAAATCTTCATTTAAAAAAATGAAAAAGACGGGGAATTCCTGGCGCTCCAGTGGTTAGGACTCGGTGCTCTCACTGCCAGGGGCCCCGGTTCCATCCCTGATGGCGGAACTAGGATCCCGCACGCCGTGCGGCTCAGCCAAAAAAAAAAAGGAGAAAGACCAAGTTTTTCATGACAACTTTTTAATCATCTACGGAAGTAAAATTAATACTATCAAGAAAAAAGAAAGAAAAAAAGAGGATAGAGTTAAGCACTCGAACTCAGGTGTGGTAACTCCTCATTCATTGCTGCAAGAGGGCCTGGATGTAAAGGTCTCCACCAGTGTCTAACATGATGGCAGATGACATGAGACTTAATGAGCCGATTAGATGAAGTGACTGGTCCACCTTATTAAACGTTGGCATGAGTTCAGCAAAATTACTCTGATTTTTTTCTATCTTTTAAATGAGATCAAGGTTTTGACCCAGGATGCACCCACAACCCACAGTAAAATGGAAAAGTGGGGATGGCAAAAGGAATTGTGATGATGTGGCAAATTAAATCTTGAAGAGTAAAATTCATTATCCAAATTAATCCACCATTATTCCAGCAGTAGAAACTTTCTTTTTTTTTTAATTAATTTATATTGGAGTATAGTTGCTTTTTTTTTTTTTTTTTAACTCATTGTGTTATTTATTTATTTATTTATTTATTTACTTGGTTGCACCAGGTCTTAGTTGCAGCTCGCTGGCTCCTTAGTTGAGGTACATGGGCTCCTTAGTTGTGGCATGTGGACTCTTAGTTGTAGCATGCATGTGGGATCAAGTTCCCTTACCAGGGATTGAACGGAGGTCCCCTGCATTGGGAGTGCGGAGTCTTAACCACTGTGCCGCCAGGAAAGTCCCTGGAGTATAGTTGCTTTACAATGTTGTGTTAGTTTCTGCTGTTCAGCGAAGTGAATCAGTTGAACGTATACACATATCCACTTTTTTTTAGATTTCCTTCCCATTTAGGTCACCACAGATCACTGAGTAGTATTCCCTGTGCTAAACAGTAGGTTCTCATTAGTTATCTATTTTATACATAGTAGTGTATATATGCCAATCCCAATCTCCCAATTCGTCCTACCCCCTCCCTTCTGCCCTTGGTAACCATAAGTTTGTTCTTTACATCCGTGATTCTATTTCTGCTTTGCTAATAAGTTCATATGTACCATTTTTCTAGGATCCACATATAAATGATATCATATGGTATTTGTCTTTCTCTTTCTAACTTACTTTGCTTAGTATGATAATCTCTAGGTCCATCCATGTAGCTGCAAATGGCATTATTTCATTTTTTTTAATGGCTGAGTAGTAATCCATTGTGTGTGTGTATGTGTGTGTGTATATATATATATATATATATATATATATATATATATATATCTCACATCTTCTTTATCCATTCATCTGTTGATGGACATTTAGGTTGTTTCCATGTCTTGGCTATTGTGAATAGTGCTGCTATGAACATAGGGGTGCATGTATCTTTTTGAGTTATAGTTTTGTCCAGATACATGCCCAGGAGTGGGATTGCTGGATCATATGGCAACTCCATTTTTATTTTTGGGGGGAACCTCCATACTGTTTTCCACAGTGGCCGCACCAATTTACATTCCCATCAACAGTGTAGGAGGGTTGCCTTTTCTCCACACCCTCTCCAGCATTTATTATTTGTAGACATTTTAATGATGGCCATTCTGACTGGTGTGAGCTGGTACCTCACTGTAGTTTTGATTTCCACACTTCTCTAATAATTAGCAATGTTGAACATCTCTTTACGTGCCTGTTGGCCATCTGTATGTCTTCTTTGGAGAAATGTCTATTTAGGTCTTCTGTCCATTTTTCGATTGGTTTTTTTTTTTTTTTGGTTATTGAGTTGCATGAGCTGTTTGTATATTTTGGAAATTAAGCCCTTGTCGGTCTCATCATTTGCAAATATTTTATTTCCAGTCTATAGCTTGTCTTTTCGTTTTATGGTTTCCTTGCTGTACAAAAGCTTATACGTTTGATTAGGTCCCATTTATTTTTTATTTTTTTTAAAAGATATGGTACATTTTAAAAAATACTTATTTATTTAGGCTGTGCTTGGTCTTAGTTGCGGCTCATGGGATCTTAGTTGCCGCATGCTGCATGCAGACTCTTAGTTGAGGCACGCATGTGGGATCTAGTTCCCTGACCAGATCGAACCCAGGCCCCCTGCACTGGGAGTGTGGAGTCTTACCCACTGGACCACCAGGGAAGTCCCCTATTTGTTTATTTTTGCTTTTATTTCTATTGCCCTGGGAGACTGACCTGAGAAAACATTGGTATGATTTATTGTCAGAGAATGTTTTGCCTATGTTCTCTTCTAGGAGTTTTATGGTGTTATGTCTTTAAGCCTTCAAGCCATTTTGAGTGTGTCTAAATTTTTAAATACAACTGCTGAGATTGGCCCAAAAACTGGTGAGAATTGTGCCTTTGTAAAATAAGGGTTGCTTCCCTCTACAGAAAAACTTTGAACTCTGAAATTCCAGGACTGCATGATTTGCTTTATTTGCATGACCTCCCAGGGCAGGGAGTCAGGGCAACTCTGGGAAGCCCAAGGTGATCAGTCAGGTGATGACTGTAGTTTCCCTGTAAATCCCCCAAAGCAGGTCAGAAAGCTTCTCCTTAGGCTGTACACAAGGGGAAATATTTAACTAAAGTTATAATAATTTTCCCCCACCCCAAGGCCAATTTGTTAGTTTAGATTTTGGTTTAAAGAGTCCTCTGGAGTCTCCCACAAAGCTTAGTCACTTAAAATTTGTCCATCCTCCTCTTCTTGGCATATAAGATTACTCCTATGTGTACCTTAAATGCTTTTCTTATTTAATGACACGTCTCTCCTATCTTTACTTTTAGAGTACAAATTTTTCCACAATGTCATTTCAGCTGCATTTTTGGTTGAGAAATAATAACTTATTCTATTCTGTGACTAAAATTTGGTAAAGTTTATTCTGTTTTCAAGTTTTATATGATTTAACATTTCCTAGCCACACTTAGTACAGACATTATTGTTTATTTGTACAGAGAGCTTCCATGGGGAAATGTAACTGTGTATCCAACAGTGATACTTTGGGCATAAGAATAAATTAACAAAAATTTTTTGGGTGCCTACAATTACAGTGACCAGTCATATTTTCAGAACTCTAAATCAGGTAAGCCCATCAAGGGCTGGGGCTGTGCTTTCAAGTTTATATTACCAGCTCCTAATACACAAGTATTAGGACTCCACAGACATTTGTTGGATGAAGAGCACTTTGACAACAGGAAAGGAAACAGCATTTTATTTTTTGCTTTTATTTATTTATTTTTTGGCCGTGCCACACAGCTTGTGGGATCTTAGTTCCTCAACCAGAGATAAAACCCAGGCCCTTGGCAGTGAAAGCGTGGACTCTTAACAACTGGACTGCCGGGGAATTCCCATAGCATTTTAAATATGAACTGTCTTTGGAAATTCTCACTTGGATAAATGCTCTCTGTACTTCGTCAATGTTAAGATTGCTAGATTTACATTCTATAATATTTGGAACATACTTTTACACTAAAAAAAATTTGATTATCTGAAATTCAAATTTAATTGAGTGTTCTGTTTTTTATCTGACAACACTATCAGTTTATCCCAACAATGTGCATTGAGTCTCTGACATGTGTCAGGAGCTAGGCTAGGCAGTGTCACTAGACAGTAGTGAAAGCAGCCGCCCTTCCTGGATTTGATAGTTTAGCAGGGAAGACAGGCATTGAATGCATCATCATGTACTTAATTAATTTTGATGGTGAAAGTGGTATTAAAGAGAAATTTGAAATAATATAACGGAGGACCTGATCAAGTCAGGGGTTAGAGAAGCCTTGCTTCTCTAGTTCAGAGCAAGAGACATTTACATTGAGATCTGAATAAGTCGGCCTCAGTGAGGAGAGGGGGATGGGGTAGGGAAAGACCTCCCAGCAGTTAAAAAGGCATGTTCAAGAACCTTGGGAGAGGAAGGAGTGAAGGAATTGTCTGCAGGTGGAAGGTCAGTGTGGCTGGGGTTGGCAAGGGGAGAAGAGCTGGGTCTAGAGAGGCTTTTTAGGCCCAGTAAAACGTTTGTCTACTAAGCCCAAGTACAGTGCTAGGTAGTGGGGATTCAGAAATGAGAGGCAATTCCTGCCCCGAGAAACTCACTGTGTAGTGACTGAAAGGAATGAGGGCACAAGGAATAGACAAGAAGTAAAATTTAAGTTCTACTTTCAAGGAGCATGGTTTATATCTTTGTGGCAATAAGCATGTGGCAAATAAAGATTTATTCTTATTAAATTTACTGCTGTGCCTGCTCATCTGAACTGCAGTTACCTGCTGGAATGGCTTCAGAGGATGTTTGCATATCATTTTTGAAATATGGGGAATGTCTGAGACTAAAGAACCAGTGGAAATCCATTGCTTAATATCCTTAGAGCAAACTAGGTAAAATCCAACTTTTCAGCAGTTATTCTCAAGGGTGTGTATGGAAAAAAAGAACATTAAAAAAAAAAAAAAAGTAGCCTTAACTATTTTAAGAACTTCCACCCAATGCTAGCACAATTGTATTTTAGGTTGGCTCTTGTTCCAGTGGCCACGAACTTCTCGGCATTACTCCAGCTTTCTCTTTGTGAGGATTTACTGATACAAGAGATATGACTACACATTCTTTGTGATTTGTAGTGTAGAGTATTAGATAAACTGCTTGTTTTCACTATGATTACAAAAAAAGATACAATCAATTGTGAACACCTTTGGGATCCTAAAGATAATTAATAGCATCCGATGATCTGACAGCTGCAAACAAATTTTTCTTAATCCAGAATCTCCCAGATCTTCAAAAATATTGGAATTGCTCAAGAAAAATATTTCTGAAATTAAAAAGAAAATTAGGACATGTAAATTAAGTGTACCGGGCTGGCTTGGGACATTGTTACAAACACCCAACATCTTTTTTCCACCTAGTATCTCAAGAAAGCGAATATTTTAATAAAATATTCCCGATAACAATATTCTTCGAAGAGCTAGTCTTTTAGTAAAGAGAGCTGGGGATTTAAATTTGCAAACTGCTTAAAAGCCAAAACGAAAGTGCCAATTTTCGCAGAGAAGCCGAACACTACACACTGACAAACTCCATACCCAGGACCGAGAAGTCTGAGACAATCGAGAGAGAAGGAAGGGTGGGGAGAATCTCGCGAGTAGCAACGTATTAACCATTTTTCGCGATATTTGGTGCCCAGCCCTTTTCCTCTCTCTCGCAGGATCACGGTTAATCTCGCGATCTTTCGGAAGTTCTGTTGGGGAAGATGGCGGCGGCCGCGAGCACCCTTCTCTTCTTGCCGCCGGGGACTTCAGACTGAGCCTTCCCGGGAAGAGTGGGGACTGCAGGCGCCCTGCGTCCCGGGAGCCCGAACCAACTTGGTTCCTCTGTTAGTGGTGAGGAGGGGCATATCCTCTTGTGTAGACCTCAGGCCCTTCCCGCTGTCAGGATGAAGGCTCAGGGGGAAACCGAGGGTGAGTGACTGAGGGGAAAAGCAGGGGGCGGGACACAGCTGGGGGAGCCAATCTCTGAGAGGAACTGGGGGGCAGATGCTTCCGCGAGGGCCACTCTCCCGAGGGCTCAGAGTCTAGGAGGCGGGATGTGTGTGAGTTTTAGATTCTGACTGCTTTCCTTGGTGATGGAGAGCTTTGACTTTGGGGAGATGGGGGCTCCCAACTTCTGTTAAGGTTTCCTGCTTAGCTAGGGGCAATCATTTGGGCCTCAGGGAATTTTTAGCCTAAAGGGATGGGAGACGTGGCGGGTGAATGTAAAACTTGCTCCTTCCAGAAGAGAAGTGTGAATGATGACAGAAAAACAATAATACAGCGCTGTATGTCAAAGGACTGGAGAATGTTTTCGCGTGAATGAAAAGATTAGGTACTTAAGGTATTAAAAGCCAGCAGTTCTCAAGAATGTCACAGTGTTCACATCTTGTGCTATTGTATATTCTAAAAATGCGTTGAATTTCAATCAATGTCTGAACTAATTCAGAACTGCTGAAAAACAACTTTTCTGTGTAACCTTATGTAGATTCTCTGAAGTTCCACTTTCCAGTTTAAATGCTTCCTTAGCATTTTGGACATAGTTCTGTTGATACAGCTCACTATTATTTACTTGTCTTCTCCAATGTGCTCTGAGCTATGTAGATCAGGATCTTGCCTTTCTCATCATTATATAGTCCCTGGCACATAATAGTTGCTCAAAAATGTTTCATTAGAGCATTTTTGTAAAGATATTTATCATCAGGCTTCTTAAGGGAAAGAAGGGGGGATGTGTTTTGAAGGGGAGGAAGAAAAAAGGTATACTTCTTGGTGCAGAGGAATGACAAGTGTAAAATGGAAACTCGATGAGGCAGTTTTGTCTAGTTTGCTCACTGCTGTATCTCCAGCATGTAAAATAGTGCCTGAGTGAATGAGTCCTGAAAGTGGGAATTGTCAAACATTTCTCCAGAACTAAAAATTGGCTGAAACAAACCAAAAAACAGTTTTCCAGAAGATGAAGGCATTGGAGGGAGGAGTTGAATCTTGATTTAGATGTCACTATCTCAACTCAGATTGCTGACATTCTATTCATCTTTCAATGGCACCTTTTCTGTAACATCCCCACAACTAATTACAAACTTTTCCTCCTTTGAATTTCAATAGTAATGTGTCTCTGTTTTTAAGAACAAATCTCATTTTGCTTTGTGTGATGGTTATTTTCACATTAACTTATCCACACCCCCTCACAGGTGTCATCTCAGGCATGTATTTTTGCACTGCTGGTGGTCTCCAGCACAGGTCCTTGCTCATGCTAAGCAGTTACAAGAATTACAGGAGTGTTGGAGGGTGTAGGAGGTTCCTTTACACACTATCCAGGAGCCATTCTTTTCTGCCTTTCTCTTAACTTTGCTGGAAACTCATCCTTTAGTCATTGACATCGTCCATGTTCATATAGTTTGAGTTCAAATAGGAAAAATCTTAATGGCAAATAAAGCCTGTTTTCTTGATAATACTTATAAATCGATCTCTTAAAATTATGTGAAAAAATTAAGAAAGTCTGTATTTTCACTTTGAAAACGAACTAACCGTAGTTAGGCCATGTTCAAATGTATGCTCTGCACATATCATATAAGGGATTTCACGCATATCATGAAATTATTTTGTCACTAAATGGTAGTCTTGATCCTTAAACAGGATTAGAGATGGTTCTTTTTTTGGTTCTCATTAAGTTTGAATAGAAAGCAGTCCCCTTCTATGGTGTTCGTTAGACTAGACCCACAATTGTGTGTGTCTTCCTGTCATTAAAAACGAATTCTTCATATGTTTTGAAGTAAATCATATTGGAAAAGATTTTAACTGAGTTCTTACCAGGATGAAGTATGGGAGTTTTGTTTGCAAGAAAAACTGTGGAAGGTCTTGAAAGAAGAGTTGCTAATGATGTTTTCTGATTTATATCTTAGAGTCGGAAAAGCTGAGTAAGATGAGTTCTCTCTTGGAACGGCTCCATGCAAAATTTAACCAAAATAGACCTTGGAGTGAAACCATTAAGCTTGTGCGTCAAGTCATGGTGAGGATTGTGGTGAAGTGGATAAAGTGTTGTGCTTAGATAATTATTTAATAAGCTAAGCTCCCTGTGTAGACTTTTTCTAACTAGTTATTATGGTGTGTCTTCAGTTTTATTTCTCATAAAATCGTAAGCACATGGTGGCTTTCAACTTTTAAGAGTCTACCTAAGAAGGAGGTATATTTATAAAATTGTGTTAATCGTGAGTTATAATACACTGGGGTACTTTAGGCAAAGTGCTAAGAAATACACCTGATAGGGAGTTCCCTGGTGGCCTAGTGGTTAGGATTCCTGGCTTTCACTACTGTGGCCCAGGTTCAATCCCTGGTCGGGGAACTGAGATTCCACAAGCACCACAGTGCCGCCAAAAAAAAAAGATACACATGACAGACAGGCTGATATAGACATTTATTTTTCACTTCCTGTCAAGCTCCTTGATTCTAATGTGTTAATACTGTCACTGTATCTATTTTGCTAGTTGAGTTTGCAGTTCATTTTTAATTAACTTCACCTGTTTACTCTGTGGCCCTCTTTCTCTACAGTACTACTTCTCCTTTCTGAGTCATTCACCAGTATGGGGAGCCCTTAGTTAGGTGGAATACAGGGAGTGGGGTGAGGGTAGAGGCTGGATGTTAAAAGTTCATCCATATGATTCCAGTGGTAGTAAAATGTTACAGGAGTACTTTACTTTTATGACTTGACCTGGGCAATGGTTATATGGATGTGTTCACTTTGTAATAATTCACGATCTCTTCACTTCAGGTTCATATACTTTTCTGTATACATGTTACACTTCAGTGAAAGTACCCCTCTACCAAACCTTACACCGGGTCCAGAGTAAGTTCAGTTTAGTAGATTTATTAGAGCTTAAAATGATCATATCAGTATATAGCCTAGGAAAAAAACTGAATTTGCTGTCAGAAAACCTGTATTTTAGTCTTGACTCCAGTACTTCTACCTACGCGACCTTGGACAAATTATTTGTTCTTTCTGACCCTCAGTTTCCTCATCTGGAAAGTAGAGACACACAACACCAGTTTGCTTTTTCACACAGTTTTGCTGTAGGGATCAAATGAGATAATGGACACCAAAGTGTCATGCTGCTAAAAGATTTCCGTAACTAAGTTCTACAGATATCTTCTGGCTCAGGATTGTGTGCATAAAAAAGGTTTTTTGTTTTTTTTTAGAAGTCTTAAAGAATGGCAATTTTTCCAGTCTGGGAATTCAGAGGTTGTCATTTTTATACTATAAGGCAGCCATATTCTAGTTTGAAATATGGTCTATAAGTGATATTGTCATTAGGGAGACATTATGACATAGAGGGATTCCAGGTGGCTACTAAGACCCTCTTTTGGGTTACCAGTTCTTGGTTTGGTCACCATAGCTTCCATCGTCTACTTCTCACTTTTGCAGATTCAGAAACCTACTTTTATTGGTATGTAAAAGATTTTGAAGAGTTTTCAACAGCTGACATACTAACAAAATCTCAGTAGATTAACATGGAAATCAGAATGCCAGTTTATTAATTTACAGCAGAGTGTTTGTCTTTCCAGCTACCAAAGTACTGGTATCCATTGTCCTTGCAATGGACAAGGTCCTTGTATATTCAAGGTACAAAGGGAGCTAGATTATTAATTAGTCAGATATTTGTGAGGGTGGAATTAAGAGCAAAGAGAGATGGATTTAGGGCGTGGAAAAGTCTGAAAAACTATCCTTGTGTCATAGAACTGTTCATACTTCTGGGGACTAGAATGTTGTGCGAAGAGAAACTTCCTCCCTGGATATGTTTAGAAAAACTATGCTAAATTTTTTGCTCTTTGGCTTTTTCTGGACTATGTATCCTGTTTCTTAGAGTCAATCTAGTTTGACTAAGGTCTGGCTGTATTTCTTAGATTACATGCATATCACCTTATTAGATTTGGGAATTGTCCCATCTGAACCACCCCATTTAACTTATTGAATCTTAGGATGTAGTCACTTCTACAGGAGGCTGATCTCATTTTGATTCTTCCTAATTTTTCCCTGAAAGTTATCTTATTTTAGATCTGGAAATACCTTTGGAATAGGCTTTTTTTTTTTTTTGGCCATGCATGTGGGATCTTAGTTCCCCGACCAGGGATAGAACCCACGTCCCCTGGGTTGGAAGTGCAGAGTCTTAACCACTGGACTGCCAGGGAAGTCCTAGATCTGGAAATACCTTTTTCTACTTTCATGGATATGGATATGCCTGTATCCATGTATATTAACCTTTCCTTTTTTGGATGGATGGACAAACAGTTAAAAATCTATAGATTATCTAGAATATATAGAAAATATAGAGTATATAGACTATACCATAATATATAGACTATCCTGAAATGTTATTTCTAGGATAATGTGTATGTTTACCCAAAACACTATTGGCTTTGTTAGCTTTTACCTGAAATGTTTTCCTTCTTAATACAGGAGAAGAGGGTTGTGATGAGTTCTGGAGGGCACCAACATTTGGTCAGCTGTTTGGAGACGCTGCAGAAAGCTCTCAAAGGTTTGTAAACATCTTTGAAATATGCTAATTTCTTAAAAGCCCCCCAGTTTAGGAAAGACTATTTTATACTTACACTAGAAATATAAATTGAGATAGGTCAACATTCTATGCTAGATGTTGTTCTTGCTTTCATTATGGAGTTGAGATGAGCTCTTACCTGAACTTTTGAAACATTTATTTTTTATCCCATTTTGGAGGTAGGTAGAAACTCAAAAGATAATTGATGGAGGGTAGCTATAAGATTGCAGATAGCAGGGGAAAGTTTTTTTTTTTTTCCCTTCACATGTTCTCTCCTAATTAACTCAATAAGAAGATGGACTTTTTGACTCTAAGAGATTTTTACAGTGTTTATAAAGAATGTTTTCAGGAAAGCAAACATAAAATTCAAATCATGAGCTTGATTATTCAAGCTTATAATTACTACTTCTGTTTTTGAAGGAAAATGAAAGTAAAAACAGATTTTACTCTGATTATCACAAATGAACCTAATTCAGCTGAATATTGTTTTTTTTTTAATTGTGGTAAAATGTATATAACAAAATTTACCATTTTAACCTTTCTTTTATTTTAATAAATTTATTCATTTACTTATTTTTGGCCGCACTGGCTCTTCGTTGCTGCGTGTGGGCTTTCTCCAGTTGCGGCGAGCGGGGGCCACTCTTCGTCGCAGTGCGCAGGCTTCTCATTGCGGTGGCTTCTCTTGTTGCGGAGCACAGGCTCCAGGCGCGCGGGCTTCAGTAGTTGTGGCTTGCAGGCTCTAGAGCACAGGCTCAGTAGTTCTGGCGCACGGGCTTAGCTGCTCCGCGGCATGTGGGATCCTCCGGGACCAGGGATGGAACCCGTGTCCCCTGCATTGGCAGGCGGATTCCCAATCACTGCGCCACCAGGGAAGTCCCATTTTAACCGTTTTTAATTGTACAGTTCAGTGGCATTAAGTGCATTCACATTGTTGTGTAACCACCACCACCATCCTTCTCCAGAACTTTTTCATCTTCCCAACTGAAACTCTGAACACATTAAACGGTAACTTGTCATTTCCCCTCTTCCCAACTCCTGGTAGCCACCATTCTATATTCTGACTCTAACAATTTGACTACTCTAGATACTCCTATAAGTGTAATCATACAGTATTTGTTCTTTTGTGATTGGCTTATTTCACTTAGCATAATATCTTCAAGTTTCGTCCATTTTATAGCATGTATCAGAATTTCCTTCCTTTTTAAGAAAGCTGAATAATACTTTATTGTATGTAAACAAAATAACATTTTGTTTATACATTCATTCATTGATGGACACTCAGGTTGTTTCTATCTTTTGGCTATTGTAAATAATGCCACTATGAACATAGAATATTTGTTTCTATGCTGGTTTTGATGTTAATCTTCCTTATTCTAGCATTAGCAGATAAATGTGTCTTTTTTTTTTTTTTTAGCCGCGCCGAGCGGCATGTAGGATCTTAGATCCCCGACCAGCAATTGAACCCGCGACCCCTTCAGTGGAAGCGCGTAGTCTTAACCACTGGACCTCCAGGGAAGTCCCTAAGTGTGTCTTCTTTAAATTAAAGATAACTTGTCCCAAATGAGTAATGAAAAAGAGAGGAGAAAGGTCCAATCATTTTTTTCAAATCTTTTTTGATCCTTATTACTGCTTAGGCCACAGCTAAGCCTTACCAAAGAACTTTATGCACATTATAAGCATTTGAACTATTGAATGTGTTTCTGGCTTTGGAAGGATAGATACACTCTCAGGATGTTTCTGGCTCTGAAGAATACAATTTATTTGGAACATCTTTTGTGATTTCCTTTTTTCACCCTTTTGTAGTAACGTCTTTACCAGCAATGACTGACCGTTTGGAGTCTATAGCAAGACAGAATGGGTAAGTAGTGTATCTGTAGGCAGAAATGTTTAACTTAGTATTGACTTTGGGTGGCTTTATTTATGTCTTCTATTAATTTTTGTTTTGATTTGTTCCTGCTAGACTGGGCTCTCATCTCAGTGCCAGTGGCACTGAATGTTACATCACGTCAGATATGTTCTATGTGGAAGTGCAGTTAGATCCTGCAGGACAGCTTTGTGATGTAAAAGTGGCTCACCATGGGGAGAATCCTGTGGTATGTGTTGTTGATATTTCACTGGAATCTGTGGGGTTTACTTAGGGACATTAATTTTAAAAGGAATTGTTGGGGTTTGAAATAGCTTGGGTTTAGGTTTTTTTCATGAGCCACTATAGAGATGATGTGATGGGCTACAACATCAGTAGCTGTAGAGTGGAATTTAGTATAATCTGGGTCCATCTCTGACATCATCCAGAGGCTTTGACAAAAGGAAACACCAGAGGAACCCTTTCCATTTCATATCAACAAACATGAGCCGCAATTGAACAATAGGTTCTGGGGATACAAATAATTTCAAGTTCCTACCTCAAAGAACTTATAATCAAGAAGGACAGATAATCTTGTACATAACTAATGTCTCTGAAAAACCTTGTAATAGAGAGGAATGTAAAATGTGTATAACCAGACAGTTGAATATGGATTCCAAGGATGGCTTTAAAGAGAGGTCCTAATGTTTTAAACAAGCAGCTGAAAGTTGATTCCTTTATAAGCTATTTCATATATATTTAATCTTTAATTTCCTGACCCAACCCATGGTTTACCAAGTAGGAGAAGATATTTTTGATATCTTAATATAAGAACCTTCTATAGTTTTAATGTTTTTGTTATAAAGCATGTGTTATTAATAAAAGAGAAAAACTTTTGATGTCTTCAAGTAGTTTAAAGTTTTAACATAATTTCTTTAATTTCAGAGCTGTCCAGAGCTTGTACAGCAGCTAAGGTGAGCAGATGACATTTATATTCCCTGATATTGGCAGACAGTGCTATTCTTTTTTTTTTTTAATTTAAAAAAAAATTTTTGGCTGTGTTGGGTCCTTGTTGCTGCGTGCGGGCTTTCTCTAGTTGCGGTGAGCGGGGGTACTCTTGTTGCGGTGCGCGGGCTTCTATTGCGGTGGCTTCTCTTGTTGTGGAGCACGGGGTCTAGGCGCGCAGGCTTCAGTAGTTGTGGCATGCATTCTCAGTAGTTGTGGCGCACGGGCTTAGTTGCTTTGCGGCATGTGGGATCTTCCTGGACCAGGGCTCGAACCTGTGTCCCCTGCATTGGCAGGCGGATTCTTAACCACTGCACCACCGGGGAAGCCCGACAGTGCTATTCTTTATAGCTAAGTTTTGAGGATGGTCAGAAGTTACTTTCCTGAGGAACAAATTTATTTTCTTGGGTCAAGATTTTTCATAGTCTGTACTTGTTCACTTTCAGAATTGACTTAGCTTGATTTTTTTTTACCCTATTCCGTCTATCCCAGGGTTTTTCAACCTTGACGGTATTGAAATTTGGGTTGGAAAATTCTTTGCTGTAGGGGGCTGCCCAGTTCATTGTTGGATGTTTAACAGCATCCCTGGTCTCTCCCAACTAGTTGCTAGTAATATCTCCTGAATTATGATAATCAAAAATATCTCCAGATATTGTCAGGTGTCCTCTGGAGGGCAAAATCACTCCTGGTTGAGAACTACTGAGCTAACCTTAGGAATTCTGTGTGGAACAAAAATAAATAGAACCTAATTATTGAATCAGAGAAAGCTTGAGAAAATTGAGTCTATACCATGAAAAGAACTTTTTTTCACTTCAACTTTGAGAAAAATTGTTTTATATTTAAGGTATATGGGTCCCATTATAGTAAAGTGATAGGCTTGAAGACAGTCTCTTTTAGTAATTGATGTTTTTTGCCATTGGCTTATCTTTTCTCTTTGAATTGAGTGGAAATTTTCATGCTTAAATTTAAACCCAGAATTAACTCTCTGGGAATTTGAGAAAGTCATTACGTCAATTTTATGTTTTAAATTATAGTGAAGTTATCAGATATCACATGGAGGAGTCTTAGAAAGGGTGTTAATATTGAGGAAATAAGTTTTACACTCAGTCTTCTCAATGATCAGTTTAATGTCCTTATAGCCAAATACACCAGATTTGAACGAGCTTTGAAAAATTGCAGTGCAACATAAAAAAATAACATTTTATGATTTCATTAACTCAATAAGTCTAGCAAAGGTGTATTACCAGAATAGTCCAGGAAAAAAATATTTCTGGCTCTAATGTGGAGTAAGAGACCATACCAATTTATGAACTGATGGTGTTCTAAAGTTAATTTGTAGGCATGTTTGAAAGTGGGAACCTTAGGAAGAATATTAGTCTTTACCTGGTTTTGTTTTTTTTTTAATTTATTTATTTTTGGCTGCATTGGGTCTTCGTTGCTGCGTGTGGCTTTCTCTAGTTGCGGCAAGCGGGGGCTACTCTTCCGTGTGGTGTGCGGGCTTCTCGTTGCGATGGCTTCTCTTGTTGTGGAGCACGGGCTCTAGGCGCGCAGGCTTCAGTAGTTGTGGCGCGTGGGCTCAGTAGTTGTGGCTCGCGGGATCTAGAGTTCAGGCTCAGTAGTTGTGGTGCAAGGGCTTAGTTGCTCTGCTGCATGTGGGATCTTCCCGAACCAGGGCTCAAACCCATGTCCCCTGCATTGGCAGGTGGATTCTTAACCACTGCACCACCAGGGAAGTCCTACCTGGTATTTTTGATCACTTTGTATAGATGGTAATTTTAAGGTAGGGAATATATTTTGCTGCTGCTCTTGCTTCCTTTTAATGTCTTCATGGCACTTTGGGCAGTAAGTGTTCAATAAATGCCTGACCAAGTATCTGACATTGTCAGAGCAGTACAGCTTTCAAGAGACATTTTTTTTGTTTTTAAGTTTGAAAAAAGATGTAGAGAGTTAGAATTGTTGAGTTATGTTGGATTCCTGCTCACAAAAGCTTATTTGACTAAGAATCCATGCCTGAATATTAGTTTCTAGGAAGCCAGGGGTTCATGGTAGTAGTTACTTTTTCCTGGGGTAAAGCTAGTCATAGGAACATTTTGGAATATGTGGTTTGCCTCCACAGTACCCATTCTCCTTTTCCTTAGGTCTCCCATCTCTCTCCTAGTGTTCATTTTCCTTCTTTGCTCTTATGTTGCCGTATACATGAAAAGTGTTCTATCTGTATGCATGAAGTGTTCTATCTTCCCAATTTATTTATTTCCATTTTCTCTCCAAAAGTTCTTTTTCCTCATGACATCCAATCATCTCAGTTACAAATTAAGAGGAGAAGAAGTGATTTACTTAAACCAAGTCTCATTACTTAAGAGGGAATTACTATATGAGTTATCAGGTCTTTTTGACTATCTTTTATACTGCTTATTAGCACCTCCTCCAGAAAAATGGGGCAGAGAAAGGAATACGTTGCATTTTCTTTTCCTACTTTTGACTGATTCTAGAAAACTTTTGGGGAAAAAGAGTAAAGCAAATTATTAAGATTAGTTTTATATAGCCATGATTTTTGGCACTTTGCTGATAAGATTGAATAGTAATTGTATGTTTTATTCTCTTCCCTCTCCCCTGAACTTCTTATAGGGAAAAAAATTTTGATGAATTTTCTAAGCACCTTAAGGGTCTTGTTAATCTTTATAACCTTCCAGGGGACAAGTAAGTATTTTTATTTTTTTGCTTTTTTTGGAAAAATTAGTATAAATCTATAAACCATTTTGTACTTAGAAATTTGCCAAGTCTTCTGCCCTAGCTCATTTGTGATTTCTACTCATACTGACAAATGTATAGCTCAGCTTCCAACTTAATGTCTTTTAAAGGTATTTTAAATAAACAAATATCTGCATTAATGGATTGTAGTGCTAGAAGATAATCCTTGAGATGTCTTCAACATACTGATTTCTAGGCTGAAAGAAATTGTTATGGAACTGGGTTGCCACTTTTATTTTTAACCTACCTGGGATTCTGTATACCTGCTTGGCTCTTTTAAGTAGAGATAAAAATTAGCTTTGGTAGATCAGTAATGATTTTTTTTTTTAACATTTTAAAGTTTTATTTTGTTTTTTAAATAGATATCTTAGTTGCCTCTAAGGTAGACTTGCTCTCTAGGCTTTCATGTTTGTGTATATATGTATATTTGTCAACTATTTAATTCTTGTTTTCTTTATTTACTTTCTAGCAAACTGAAGACTAAAATGTACTTGGCTCTCCAATCCTTAGAACAGGATCTATCTAAAATGGCAGTTATGTATTGGTAAGACTGGCTAAAGTGTCAATTCTGTTTGACCTTGTTCTTAAAGTTTTTCATCTATGGGGTTACTAGGCTCTTATTTTTTTTAATATATATTATAGATGTATGTTACTATGCATCTATGTTTTACCTGTATTGTACATCTTGTCCATATCCTTTCACTTCCCAAGTGATTGCATTCCATTTTCTGAGTATCAGTATCCCTAAGTTGTTGGTTGGTATTCCTTAGGTTTTATCAGAAGATTGTCAAACCTGGCCTCCCTTCTGATAAATAATAGTATAGTTGTAATTTTTGTTCACCATATTACATACTGATGTATTCTTAGAAATAATCCCTTCACTTTGAAGTTGAAATACAATTGTTAAATGCCCAAGTACAAGATAGAGTCATTGGGATAGAATTATAAGATGTTTAAGAGCTGAACTCATTATCACATTGTACACTAATACCTTCAGGGCTTAAATATAAGCAAACATAGATCATTTGTCTTGCAGGAAAGCAACCAATGCTGGTCCCTTGGATAAGATTCTTCATGGAAGTGTTGGCTATCTCACTCCAAGAAGTGGGGGTATGTGATTCTATTTTGCCTGTTTAGAAAAGTGTCTCATTTTAGTTGAGGGGTTATTACTTACAATTTCACCTTGGGTTTATAAGCAGAAGGTGAAAATTACCAGTCATTTGTGTTTCTGTTTTTTTTAATTGAAATATAGTTGATTTACAATGTTGTATTAGTTTCTGGTATAGAGCAAAGTGATTCAGTTATATATATATATATATATATTTTTTTTTTTTTTCTTTTGCACATTCTTTTCCGTAAGTTTATTACGAGATATTATGTATGGTTCCCTATGCTTTACAGTAGGACACTGTTGTTTATTTTATTTATAGTAGTTTGTATATGCCAATTCCAAACTACTAATTTATCCCTCTCTCATTTGTGTATTTTTTTAATGGTTTCTAAGGTGTCAACACCTGCCCTCCCCTAGTTTTTTTTTTTTTAAATTGTGAAGTAAATTGTTGCTGCTAGAATCAATATTTATGCTTCTGTCATATTTCATAAGCTGCTTTGGATCATTAGTCCTCATATCTGAAACTATTTTCTTGTATATAGGTTTATAGGAACGGGAATGTTTTTCTTTATTTGTAATTTACCTGATAAAAAAGTACTGATAAGTTTTATTTTGCATAGGTCATTTAATGAACTTGAAGTATTATGCCTCTCCTTCTGACCTGCTGGATGATAAGACTACATCCCCTATCATTTTGCATGAGAATAATGGTAAGACTTTCACTGTAAAGTAACTGAAGGTTTTGCTCAGTGTTTAAAGAATATTTTCAAAAATTTGAATGCCCAGGCCTGCCTGTACTTTCTGGTTTGCTACTCCCAAATAAATTTGCCATCCCTACCAAAGTTTTCCATTTCTACCAGAGTTTGCATCTGATACATCCACATACACTCCTACAGATATACATATCTATATGTACACATACATACATAATAATAAAAGCTTAATAATTCCTTTTGAATAAGTAAGTGAGTAAATGAAAAAATGTAAACCATCTGACTTGAAATAATCCCCTTTAATCATTACTTTAAAGGTAAAGAAATTAGCCAACTTACTAAAGAACTAAAATAATGGATCTTACTTTGAATTTGCACTTTTTTTTTTTTTTTGGCCGTGCAGCACGGCTTGATGGATCTTAGACCAGGGATTGAACCCGTGCCCTTGGCAGTGAAAGCCCGAAGTCCTAACAACTGGACCACCAGGGAATTCCCTATATTTGGACGTTAATAGACTAAAACATAATGAGAAATGGCCTAATACCTCATTTGGTCCCCTTTTAACTTCAGTCATTGACTATCCTATAATCATAATTCTACTTGAATGCTTTCTGAAGTTGGAGAAAATAAGTAAATATTGGTAATGAGCCTTTACAATTTTTTTTTCCTTGGACTGCATTGTTTCCTATATTTTGTTTTATTTACTGACAGAAATATTGCTTGGTTAGAAAGATAACTTGTAGCATTTCTAAGTTATATAGGTATTATAGTATCTGACAAACAAATTAGGGCTGACAGATTATACAGAAGTTAGCTTTTTTTTTTTAATGTTAAGATGCTTATAATTTTTTTTTATTTCTTTTTTTAAAAAATAAATTTATTTATTTATTTGCTTTTATTTTTGGCTGTGTTTGGTCTTCACTGCTGTGTGCAGGCATTGTCTAGTTGCGGCGAGCTGGGGCCACTCTTCGTTGTGCTGTGTGGGCTTCTCATTGTCATGGCTTCTCTTGTTGCGGAGCACGGGCTCTAGGCGCACGGGCTTCAGTAGTTGTGGCACGTGAGCTCAGTAGTTGTGGCTCGCAGGCTCTAGAGCACAGGCTCAGTAGTTGGGGCGCATGGGCTTAGTTGCTCCGCAGCATGTGGGATCTTCCAGGGCCAGGGATCGAACCCGTGTCCCCTGCATTGGCAGGTGGATTCTTAACCACTGCGCCACCAGGGAAACGCAAGATCCTTATAATTCATGTTACTTTGGAGAATACCATTTTTCTTTCCTTTTCTCAGTTCCTCGATCTTTGGGCATGAATGCATCAGTGACAATCGAAGGAACATCTGCTATGTATAAACTCCCAATTGCACCATTAATTATGGGGTCACATCCAGTTGACAACAAATGGTAAGTTAAATATAATTCTAGGATAGCAATGTCCATTTATTTCAACCTTAAGCCCAGTAAGAAACAGGTATTACTTTGACTTGGCTCTTCCCCCACTTGACTTTCTAGAGATGGGCTTTTTGTTTTACCCATTTAATTTCTCTTTTCAATATTTGCATGTTCCTCTTTGAAGTCTGCTCATAGAACACATTCTTATCCTGAGAGAGAAAGAAGAGAACCGTGCTAGTTGCACTGGTTTAATGATTGCTCTATGGGATTTTCCTATGGGACTTTATGTTGATTTAGAGCTATGCTGGAGTAATAACTAGAGAAGGTGCCTCAGGATAGATGTTTGATAAGATACTCTAGGGTTAACAAACAGGATATTTTGGAATTGGGGGAAAGAAGTTCAAAGAGTGAACTTTTGATAGGTTTTGTGAGTAGGTGGTTATATCATACAGACATGTCTAAGAATGAGTGTTTAGATTTTTCATTTTCACATCAATTCAAAATCCCAATCCTCTACCCTTTTTTTTTTTTTTTTGAAGGACTCCCTCCTTCTCCTCAATCACCAGTGCCAACAGTGTTGATCTTCCTGCCTGTTTCTTCTTGAAATTTCCCCAGCCAATCCCAGTATCTAGAGCATTTGTTCAGAAACTTCAGAACTGCACAGGTGAGTTTTAAGAAGCATCAGGAGCTAATAATTGTTATAAAAGTGAAAAGCAAACTTCACATTCAGATTATCTTAGACCTCTTTCAGTCTTGGCCTCAAAAAACCACTGATGGGTATAGATGTCATGGTGCTTTTGCTTATTAGTAAGTACTTTTTGAATAAATGGGTGAATGAAGTAGAACTCATGAAGGGAAAACTGAGCTGTCGACGTTTTCATCTTACTGTGATCATTGTATTGATCTTTGTTTTTCTAGGAATTCCACTGTTTGAAACCCAACCAACTTATGTACCCCTTTATGAACTGATCACTCAATTTGAGCTGTCAAAGGACCCTGACCCTATACCTTTGAATCACAACATGCGATTTTATGCTGTAAGTAAGGCCCTATGAATTGTTGTAGATTATGTTTGGACCCAAGATCAGAATCTTCCTTTTATAGGATAACTGAGGTCAGATGATGTTCTTTTGGACCGCTGGATCATGTCCTATTTCCTCAGTCAGGCAGGAAATTACAGAAATCTCTGAAACATACTGAAGAAAGAGCAGGAGCTTCCAAGTCAGGAAACAACGTACATTTCATTGTTGAAATTTCAGGTGAAAGTCTCTTAATGGTATTCTGAACTTTTACAAGCATATAAGTAGGTATTAAGAGTTCTTGCTGTTTAATTCTTTCAAGTGCCATGAGTTTATAATCTGCAAAGTATTTAACAGAGAAGAAAGTACTGGAATGAATAAATTAAGGAGCGTTTTAAAACCACATCTGGACTTGAATTTATTTGAATGTTTGACAATAGTCTGGATTAAGTAATAGTTCCCAAATTCTGGCTCTGTTATAACTATATAGGGCGTTATTAAAAATATAGATTTTGCACTTGTGGTCCAGGGACCTCTTTTATACAGATTTCTGAGGTAATTTTTATGTTAGCTAGATTAGGAAACCACTAGCAGAACATTTACAAAGAAGGGGTCTTTTCAGCCAAGCGAGTGTGTGGCATTTTAACATTAGCTGACCAAAGAACTGTGGAGCTTTAATATTCAGCAAGAAATTGCTGATTTTTGAGGAGTAGGTTTTTTTTAAGGATAGTTTGTGGTTGGAGTACAGTGGGTGAGTAAATAGCATTTGTTTCCTTTGTTCTTTTTGCCCAGGCTCTTCCAGGTCAGCAGCACTGCTATTTCCTCAACAAGGATGCTCCTCTTCCAGATGGTAGAAGTCTACAGGGAACCCTTGTTAGCAAAATCACCTTTCAGCACCCTGGCCGGGTTCCTCTTATCCTGAATCTGATCAGACACCAAGTGGCCTATAACACCCTAATTGGAAGCTGTGTCAAAAGAACTATTCTGAAAGAAGGTACTGCCTTTCCTTTTGATATACTTACTGGTAAATGGAAACTGACTACTCTAGTAGTTCTCTAATTTTGTGGCCCATCATATCACCTGTGGAGCTTTTAAAACTACATATATTTGGTTTTCATACCCAAATGAACTTAATGTGGGAGAAGTTGGGAATCTAGTTCAAGCTCCATGAATAATTTTGATGGAACCAGTCTGTAAATTGGCATTTGGAAACCACTGGATTTTTTTGCAATGGACTTACTCTTTTTCTGCATGCAGCAATATAACTGGGTACCTCAGGGCCTGAACCTTGCAGCAGCTATATAAGGTAGAATTCGGGATTCTGCAGGAAGAGAGGAGTTCTTGATATCTCGATTTTAGGTTGTTAGGACAGTGGTTCCCACGTTTGAGTCCTGAGTATATTTCCTCTCCCCATTCTTTGGAGAACTTAATCATATAGCTTAAAAAAGGATGAGACCTGTGCCCTTCTCTTTTTTCTCCCAGGATGCTGGAATGCTGATGTTTTTCAAACAGTTTGCTATTAGAAATCTTGATAAGAATTTTGGCTGCTCTAGTTAACCATAGCTAATTTTTTACTTTAGTTGTAAAGCACTTCAGTGATAGAGCTGTATCAGCGCAAATGGTAGGCAAGAAGAAATGGAAGGTAAATCAGGAGATATCTTTTATGGAAATAAGAATTGCTTTAGAAATGAGAAATTTTAGAAAGTTGGAGTAATGACACAGAGCATGTGCAAGTGTCCTTATGACCCTTCTGTTTCATATATTTCAATCCTAGGAGAATATTCCACATAGCTTCACGGTATTTAAAAATGAGTTTTTGTGAGATAGTTATGAAGTTAGTCCTACAGAGATTTATGCTTTTTCCCAAGAAAGTATATAATCCTTGTCTCTGGGCTGTCAGCCTGTTTGGCTTAGAAACCAATGATAATAGTTATATATAAGTGTATTTGGCATAAATATATCATTTTAGATTGTAGCCCCTACATCTGTGCTTACCAAACTATGGAGTGTATAGCTAACAGCTGTATACTGGTAGAAGGCAGGGTTTATGGTAGTGGTTCTAATGTCCGCTTATCAAATAGAATGAGAAACTCCTCTTGGCCACATTTATTTTCAGAATTCACTTTCAAGGCAGGGTCTTTATATCTGCCAAGGACTTTATCAGTTGGGATTAAGTGCCTTCATTTTAGAAAACTGAAGTTTAGTTACTTATTTGTTTTGGAGTATTTGTAACATATACTGGTAGATTCCTTGGAATCTGATACCTTTAGTCACCTGTGGGTGACATAGTAGGTTTTGTGTATTAAAAAAATGTGTGGGATTTAGTTTCCAATGCGGGAGAGAAAATTTCATAGTTAATAATTACCATTTACATGTCTCAAATCTTTTATTTGGTTGATTATTTTATGATCCTTTTCTTTGCCTTTTAGATTCTCCTGGGCTCCTCCAATTTGAAGTGTGTCCCCTCTCAGAATCCCGTTTCAGCGTATCTTTTCAGCACCCTGTGAATGACTCCCTGGTGTGTGGTGAGTTATGTGGGTGGCTAGCACCTCTCTCAGGGCAGCAGTTTGGTCCCTTTATCTTTTTTTTGAAAAGTCAGAAACTGAAGCTGAATCTATCTTAAATGCCTCCTATATATTTTTTCTTTCAGTGGTAATGGATGTGCAGGACTCAACACATGTGAGCTGTAAACTCTACAAGGGGCTGTCAGATGCACTCATCTGCACAGATGACTTCATTGCCAAAGTTGTTCAAAGGTAGCACTGGCCCTTTTCCATCAGAGTCCCATTAAGAGGTGTATAAGGAATGTTGTTTTCAGTATTAGAGTGAATTGGAAATTTAGTAGGAAAGCATTTAGTCACTGCTTTGAATTCACCCTTCTCTGCTTTTGGATCAGAAGCAATGTGAGCTTTTTGGTTTTATAAATCTCATTATGAGAGTAATCGGAAGTAAGGTAGGTAACTTCAGGCCCCACATTAGGGTTCTTTTATGAGGGAGAGAGCTGAAATAAGATGTAGATCTTTTTCCACTTTTTCCTCTGTGTCATTTTTTTTTAAAACACATATAATGCGTCAAATGGCAGTATGTGGGAAGATCCTTAAGCCAGTCAGCTTCCCATAATTTCAAGATTTTTTTGGAGTAGGTAGCAGTGGTCTGTTTAGTAAATAAATTTTATTGGAACACAATAAAACATAGCTGTAAGTGAACACATCTGTTCATTTACATATTGTTTATGGTGGCTTTTGAGCTAAGATGGCAGAGTAGTTGGACAGAAACCATATGATCTTTGAAAGTCTAAAACATTACTATCTGGTCCTTTAAGAAAGGTTGCTGACATATTTTAGAGCAAAATATTTTCAAACATGTTTATAAACATAAATTTATCTGTAACATAAAAAGTGCTTTGCTTTAAAATTAAAACGATTTCCTGCCAGTGGTAGCACTTTTCACAGCATAGCTTTGGGGTGATCTAAGCCATTAAAGTTTAGAACTTGATGGGTCAAGAGGTTTTTCTAATGGTTCATCAATTAAGATAAATTATATATATCATTAATCACATGTAAAGCCCAAAAGGAGGGCATTTTCTTACTGAGTTCATTATTACCAGTTTTATTTTAGTTCAGTATGATGTCTAATTATTTGGATTCTTGTTTATGGTTGGTTTATTTGGTGGCACTTCAAAAGAGGTTGATGATTGCCTCTGGTCCAGATTCTTTTTTTTTTTTTTTTTGGGCTGCGCTGTGCAGCTTGCGGGATCTCACTTCCCCAACTAGGGATCGAATCCGTGCCCCCTGCAGTGGAAGCATGGAGTCCTAACCACTGGACCGCCAGGGAATTCCTTCCAGATTCTTTTTTAATTTTTTTTTGGCTGCGTTGGGTCTTCCTCGCTGCGCGCAGACTCTCTCTAGTTGCAGTGAGTGGGGGCCACTCTTCGTTGCGGTGTGTGGGCTTCTCATTGCGGTGGCTTCTCCTGTTGCGGAGCATGGGCTCTAGGTGCGCGGGCTTCAGTAGTTGTGGCACACGGGCTCCAGAGCACAGGCTCGGTAGTTGTGGCACAGGGGCTTAGTTGCTCTGTGACATGTGGGATCTTCCCGGACCAGGGCTCGAACCCGTGTCCCCTGCATTGGCAGGCGGATTCTTAACCACTGCACCACCAGGGAAGCCCCCAGATTCTTTTTAGAATGAGTTTACCCAAAGCTCTGGCATTTCATAGAACTGCTCCTGCCTTGCTGGTTATTTGCCTTGCCTGAAAGCTGCTTATTGTAAACCTTTTGGCATATGTAAGTCTCAGGCAAAATTAAAGCCTGTTTTCCCAAATAAAAAGTTGGTTTCATTAGCAGCTAGTGCAGTATTAACTTTGTTTTTTCCATCTTATTTTACAGATGTATGTCCATCCCTGTGACGATGAGGGCTATTCGGAGGAAAGCTGAAACCATTCAGGCCGACACTCCAGCACTGTCCCTCATTGCAGAGACAGTTGAAGACATGGTGAAAAAGAACCTGCCCCCGGCTAGCAGCCCAGGGTATGGCATGACCACAGGCAACAACCCAATGAGTGGTACCACTACACCAACCAACACCTTTCCGGGGGGTCCCATTACCACCTTGTTTAATATGAGCATGAGCATCAAAGATCGGCATGAGTCGGTGGGCCATGGGGAGGACTTCAGCAAGGTATCTCAGAACCCAATTCTTACCAGTTTGTTGCAAATCACAGGGAACGGGGGGTCTACCATTGGCTCGAGTCCGACCCCTCCTCATCACACGCCGCCACCTGTCTCTTCGATGGCCGGCAACACCAAGAACCACCCGATGCTCATGAACCTTCTTAAAGATAATCCTGCCCAGGATTTCTCAACCCTTTATGGAAGCAGCCCTTTAGAAAGGCAGAACTCCTCTTCCGGCTCACCCCGGATGGAAATGTGCTCGGGAAGCAACAAGGCAAAGAAGAAGAAGTCATCAAGATTACCACCTGACAAACCCAAGCACCAGACTGAAGATGACTTTCAGAGGGAGCTATTTTCAATGGATGTTGACTCACAGAACCCTATCTTTGATGTCAACATGACAGCTGACACGCTGGATACGCCACACATCACTCCAGCTCCAAGCCAGTGTAGCACTCCCCCAACAACTTACCCACAACCAGTACCTCATCCCCAGTCCAGTATTCAAAGGATGGTCCGACTATCCAGTTCAGACAGCATTGGCCCGGATGTAACTGATATCCTTTCAGACATTGCAGAAGAAGCTTCTAAGCTTCCCAGCACTAGTGACGATTGTCCACCCATTGGCACCCCTGTTCGAGATTCTTCAAGCTCTGGGCATTCTCAGAGTGCCCTCTTTGACCCTGATGTCTTTCAAGCCAATAATAATGAAAATCCATACACTGATCCAGCTGACCTTATTGCAGATGCTGCTGGAAGCCCCAGTAGTGACTCTCCTACCAATCATTTTTTTCCTGATGGAGTAGATTTCAATCCTGATTTGTTGAACAGCCAGAGCCAAAGTGGTTTTGGAGAAGAATATTTTGATGAAAGCAGCCAAAGTGGAGACAATGATGATTTCAAAGGATTTACATCTCAGGCACTAAATACTTTGGGGGTGCCAATGCTTGGAGGTGATAATGGGGAGACTAAGTTTAAAGGCAATAGCCAAGCTGACACAGTTGATTTCAGTATAATAGCAGTGGCTGGTAAGGCTTTGGGTCCTACAGATCTTGTGGAGCATCACAGTGGTAGCCAGAGTCCTTTATTGACCACTGGGGACTTAGGGAAAGAAAAGACTCAAAAGAGAGTAAAGGAAGGCAATGGCACCAGTAACAGTAGTCTATCAGGGCCAGGATTAGACAGCAAACCAGGGAAGCGCAGTCGAACCCCTTCTAACGATGGCAAAAGCAAAGATAAGCCTCCAAAACGGAAGAAGGCAGACACTGAGGGAAAGTCTCCATCTCACAGTTCTTCTAACCGACCTTTCACCCCACCTACTAGTACAGGTGGATCCAAATCTCCAGGCAGTTCAGGAAGATCTCAGACTCCCCCAGGTGTTGCCACACCACCCATTCCCAAAATCACTATTCAGATTCCTAAGGGAACTGTGATGGTGGGCAAGCCCTCCTCTCACAGTCAGTATACCAGCAGTGGTTCTGTGTCTTCCTCAGGAAGTAAAAGCCACCATAGCCATTCTTCCTCGTCTTCTGCTTCCAACTCGGGCAAGATGAAAAGCAGTAAATCAGAAGGTTCATCAAGTTCCAAGTTAAGTAGCAGTATATATTCTAGCCAGGGGTCTTCGGGATCTAGCCAGTCCAAAAATTCATCCCAGTCTGGGGGGAAGCCTGGCTCCTCTCCTATTACCAAGCATGGACTGAGCAGTGGCTCCAGCAGCACCAAGATGAAACCTCAAGGGAAGCCATCATCACTTATGAATCCTTCTTTGAGTAAACCAAACATATCCCCTTCCCATTCAAGGCCACCTGGAGGCTCTGATAAGCTTGCCTCTCCAATGAAGCCTGTTCCTGGGACTCCCCCATCCTCTAAAGCCAAGTCTCCTATCAGTTCAGGTTCTGGTGGTTCTCACATGTCTGGAACTAGTTCAAGCACTGGCATGAAGTCATCTTCAGGGTTAGGATCTTCAGGCTCATTGTCTCAGAAAACTCCCCCATTATCTAACTCTTGTACAGCATCTTCCTCTTCCTTTTCCTCAAGTGGCTCTTCCATGTCATCCTCTCAGAACCAGCATGGGAGTTCCAAAGGGAAATCTCCCAGCAGAAATAAGAAGCCGTCCTTAACAGCTGTCATAGATAAACTGAAGCATGGGGTTGTCACCAGTGGCCCTGGGGGTGAAGACCCAATGGACGGCCAGATGGGGGTGAGCACAAATTCTAGCCATGCTGTGTCCTCCAAACATAACATGTCAGGAGGAGAGTTCCAGGGCAAGCGTGAGAAAAGTGATAAAGACAAATCAAAGGTTTCCACCTTGGGGGGCTCGGTGGATTCATCTAAGAAGACCTCAGAGTCAAAAAATGTGGGGAGCACGGGTGTGGCAAAAATTATCATCAGCAAGCATGATGGGGGATCCCCCAGCATTAAAGCCAAAGTGACTTTGCAGAAACCTGGGGAAAGTAGTGGAGAAGGGCTGAGGCCTCAGATGGCCTCTTCCAAAAACTATGGCTCTCCACTCATCAGTGGTTCCACTCCAAAGCACGAGCGTGGCTCTCCCAGTCATAGTAAGTCACCAGCATATACCCCCCAGAATCTGGACAGTGAGAGTGAGTCAGGCTCCTCCATAGCAGAGAAGTCTTACCAGAACAGTCCCAGCTCAGATGATGGCATCCGACCTCTTCCAGAGTACAGCACAGAGAAGCATAAGAAGCACAAAAAAGAAAAGAAGAAAGTAAAAGACAAAGATAGGGACCGGGACCGGGACAAAGACCGAGACAAGAAAAAATCTCATAGCATCAAGCCAGAGAGTTGGTCTAAATCACCCATCTCTTCAGACCAGTCCTTGTCTATGACAAGTAACACAATCTTATCTACAGACAGGCCCTCAAGGCTCAGCCCTGACTTTATGATTGGGGAGGAAGATGATGATCTTATGGATGTGGCCCTGATTGGCAACTAGGAACCTTACTTTTTAAAGCAAAAACCATGGCCAGAGAAAAACTAAGTGTATAGGCAAATCACCGTAAGGAGTGAGACAGGTCTGATTTTGTGTTTTAAGAATCTTAAATGGCATGGCTTTGACACCAAGTGGGGTGAATTTAGAAAGGCATAGCCAGACCCTACTAAAGAGACCATAGGGTTTGATTCTGGTTACCACGAATCACTTGTTCCTTTGCCAGAAAAAAAAAAAAAAAGTTAAAATACTTGCTTATGAAAGGGAGGGGGTGGGAAGGGCTTAGGGAGAGGGAAGGGTGGGAAACAGTTTTGTGGGAAATATTCATATATATTTTTTCTCCCTTTTTCCATTTTTAGGCCATGTTTTAAACACATTTTAGTGCATGTATTTGAAGGGCTGGGCAGAAAATGAAAAAGCAATACATTCCTTGATGCATTTGCATGAAGGTTGTTCACCTTTGTTTGGGTAGTTGTCCATTTGAGGCGTGGGCAAATGAAGGACTTTGGTCATTTTGGACACTTAAGTAATGTTTGGTGTCTGTTTCTTAGGAGTGATTGGGGAGGGAAGATGATTTTAGCTATTTATTTGTAATATTTCAATCCTTTATCTGTTTGCTTTTATACAGTGTTTTTTTCTAATTCTATGAGGTTCAGGGTTCAAGATGATGGGAGGTGGAAGAACGAGGCTTATTTGGTGGTAGGGAGCTTGCAGCTTGTGCTGGTCCTGCAGTCTCAAGCTGAGGCAGATTAGTCCGAGTCCACCTTCGGAGTTAAGTAGAAAACCAAAATGGTATTTTTGTTTTAGGAGGTTTTTCATAGGGTTCAGACATCATAGGAATATTAATAGTTATCTTTCTGTGGAGGTATTGATTTATAGTTTCTTTTTCCTTTAAAGAAAGCTGGGCTGGCTTTTTGGGATGTAAACGTGTTTTCAGATGCAGTGAGGTTTAAAAGTGGGACAGCCTCCCTGATCCAGTGGCATGAAAACCAGTACAGAATTAATAGTTCTCCTATTTCTACAATGTGCCAAAAGTCCACATCCCAGCATTTTGTTTGTAGGAGAACTGATGCCATTCCTGAGAGCTGGGCTCCTTGTTTCCCTTCATCACAAGGATAAGGAGTCCAGACTTTAATTATTCCATTGTATGCTCCCTTAGATAAAACAGTAAAAAATTTGCAGCCATAGTTCACTTAAAACAGTTTCAAGCTCACTTGAAGTAATGGGGGCCTGGAATGCTAGGTGGGTATGAAGATAAACCCTTGCTACTATGTAGCAACACAATTGGACCTTTTTGGAGGAACAGGTCTGAGTCTGGATTCTGGGGGACATCAATAAGAAGCCCTTCTCATAAATATAGAAATCCAGGAGACCATTTGAGTGCAACACAAGTTCTCAGTATTTGGAGGGTCCTCTCAAAATTCTGCGGCCTTACTTTGATTTTGACACCTGCACTGTGCCATTCCTGATGATTCCATTCAGGTTCTGTTGTCAGCAGGATGGGGCATGATCCCCAGCACAACTCTTCTGGATTAAAAAAAAAAAAAAAAAGCCAGGTGATTCATTTGTGTGTGTGTGTGTGTGTGTGTGTATGTATGTGTGTGTGATAAATGGAGTGACTTCCATCAGGTATTGAAGATTTCTATATTCATCCCTTTCTGCAGGTTGGAGTTAGCGTAGAGTTGGAAAATCAGCTTTGGCTTTCTTTCCTGACTGTCTCTGATTTCCTTTAGTGTTCTCCCTTTTCTGGTCATCAGCTCACAACAACTCTGCCACTTTTGTGTCCCAAGGTAATAAGAAGTAGGAAACGAAACATTGCAAAGTGGAGCAAGAAAAGTTATCGGTTACCGTATCAGAGTCAAATGTCTTGGGTGACACTAAGGAGGACATGGGCAAGGTGATACCAGAGTGCTTTATCTTGTGATGCTGATACAGTAGCAGCCTCTCAGACATACAACCAGGTTGGATTTCTCACCTAGTTTTGAATCCTATCCCATTGGTTTCTGCAGGGAAAAAAAAAAAAAAATGGTTTTTAAGCTTGTCTGGGTGGGGAAAATCTTATGGGGAGTGTACTGCATAGTATCAGGGGCTCAGCTCCCCCAAGCAGAGCCAACAAATACCAAAATGAGTAAACTGGGAAGCTTTTTCTCTCTTTCTGTCTTCATCCCAGATCAAAGAATCCCGAGTTAGGATCTGGATGAAGGATAAGCCCCTGACTTGTCGATGGGCACACCCCACACACTGACCCAGCATCTGAACTTGCTTAACAGGGAGCCGGGGCTAAACTGCTTCACCCTGCCTGAGAACCAGGGAGCACTGCATTTCTCCACAGGGTGGAGGAGAAGAGGCAGAATAAACCAAGCCTGGGACACCTCCCTCCTGTCTAGGTGTACTCATTCTCCTGTTTCAAAAGACGGCAAGGACATGAAGTCAACTTCTACCTATCTTCTGCTGCTGGAGTCTTTATGTATTCTTAGTTTGACCTGATTCCTCTTCTGTCTTTTGGCTTCATGTTAGGGGTTCTTGGTCAAAACCTGCTCTGATGTACATGAAGATTCCAGGTTCAAAAATCAATTTCTTTTAAAACAAGTATTTGTGGGGGGGGGGCGGTGGGAATGAAGCAGGATATAATTGCCAAAACTAGGCTTGAGGTTGGTGGCTCTTGGAAGGATTTTCCTTAAGGCCTAGGTCTGAAAATTTAGGGCAGCACTATTATGAATTCTCAAAAGAAACCTTCCAGGGAGCCAGTGAGTCATAGTATCCAGATGAGTCACTTAAAGCAGATGCCAGTATAGGAAACTCATTATTCACAATCCCTAAGCAATCTCATTTTCTTTTACCTTTTTCTTCCCCCCCCAATCTTCCTCCCCCCTGATTTCTACCCTTGAGTTAGTTTTTTGAGGGGTAGGAAGTACTTAACATATCAGAAGCTAGGTTGGGAAACATGCTCAGTTGCAAAAGCTGAGCTTTAAATTTTGTTTCAGAAATGTACATCACGAGCAGATGGGGAGGGTCTTTTCTAAAATCTTTTCAAATTTGATTTTCTGTGCATATGGCCGTTCTGTAAATACTTCGGGGTTTTTCATTTTTTTGAAAGTAGACAAAAATCTGTGGGATTTTTTTTCCCCAAGCATTACAAAAACGTGTTTATTTACATGCGAATAAATTTCTTTGATAAAAAGCAACATGCCTATGTGTAATAAATTTTTAACCTTTGAATAATTTTTGTTTATTCAGCTTTTTAAAAGTCCAGTCAAAAAATTTTAACAAAGTAAAAGTCTTTCCTATTACTTGAAATTAACTGGAAAGTATAATTGAAATTAGGGAAACAGACCCGTGAAAGTTTTCATCTGATTTATCTGCTCAAGCCAGTTTTACTAACTTTTGCAGGCCTTCGTCACTAAATTCATCAGTAGTGCTTGCTGGGAGAAAACTGCTCTTAGATGAGATGCAACTTAAAAGGCTGTTCTTATTTGACTGAAGTGAAGCAATAAAAGTAAAAGTATCTGGCACAGGAGGAGGCTGTAACATCTAGACCTGGCTTTGTGGGCCTGCGAATGAGTTTCTGAAACTGGTTTCCTTGCTTAGGAAGCCCTTTCTAGGATAAAAAAGTTAATTTTAAAAAGCTCTTGAGGAGTTGGTTAATAAGCCTTCCAGCTAAAATATGCCTATTTTAAAAGATCTCCAGCACTAGTTGCTCTTAAATAAGCTCATCTCTTAATCAGACATTCCTAATAAGCCAGTCACTGAATGTGCAAGTGAAAAGAGGTATGAAGACAAACTCATCTACTTTGTAATACAATTAGAAGTGGTCCAGCCAGGACTGCTAGAATTCATGATAGTTTCTAATATTTTATCTTTGGGAAATAATTCTGTAGTTTGTCGCTCTAAGGGTAAACTCTTATTCGTTAATTCATAGAAATTAGATAATAAGTTTTGAGACCTTGAGGGCTGGGGTTGCTAAAGTATAATATGACACAATCTAGCTTCTACAGAAAGAGAATGAATGTTACGGCTGGGCAAGCGCCCCCGCCTGCTCCTTCAGACACGCTTGTTTCTCCCGCCAAAGTGGCGTCAGGATCAGGTTCTCACCAACCACAGCCCTGATTGGAGGGCGGGCAGGCACTAGAGCCCATTGGGTGCCAGCGGCGGTCGGGCGGCGGAGGAGCGGGTGAAGCCAAGGCCTTTCTGCCTCACCCGCCCCCACCTCCACCAAAGCGCGCCCCTCCCCCAGCTAAAGGAATGGTCGCCCAGCTCCTGCACTGCACCCCCTGACCCCAAGGCACGAGGTGCGGCCTTGCCGCACGTCCCCAGAGCAGAGGGCAGCACAATTGTCCCCCTGTCCTCCTGATCCATGCACAGGAAGATCCACGCTCCGCAGCGGCCCCCCAAGCCTCCCTGCAACACCCGGTAATGCAATCCACGGGGGCGGGGGAGGCGGCGGCAACAGCGGCGGCGGCGGTGGCGGCAGCAGCAGCACTGCCCCAATCTAGAGACAACCAGAGAGGAGGAAAATGGCTCCGAGCAGGGACCGCCTGCTGCACTTTGGGTTCAAGGCGACAGTGAGTGATAGGGGAAGGGAGTTGGGTGGCTGGGAAGGACATGTGTGCCAGCACAGGCTACCGGGGAAGCGACAAGACTTAGGGGGCTGGGAGGACAAGACAGACAGCTCAAGTGCTTGGTGAGTTGGTGCGTGCTGTTTGCCCGCGGAGGAGAGGAGAGGGGGCTCGGGTGCTGTGTGCAGTTGTCCTGCTTTCTTCTCTCTCACCGGTCGGCGAGCACGCGCACACTCGCATCCACCCCACAGCCCCTCCCATACACAAATACACACAGACACACAGGCACTTCCCTGCCTCTCCTTCTCGCGGTGGGCTTTCCTGCCTTGGAGGCGAGAACGCGCTCGTGCCGCCGCCGCCGCGCTCTGGCTGCTCCCGGGCTGATGGTCGCCGGCTGCGCCCGGGGGTGGGGGAGGGGTGGTCCTGCGCCGCCGCCGCCGCCGCCGCCGCGCGCTCCTCCTCCTCCCCCTCCCCACGCCGTTCCGAGGCCCGGGCGGCTCTGCCCAATGAGGAGCGGCGTTGCTGGTAGGTGGGGAGTGTTTTTGTTTTGGGTTGAAGTTGAGGCTGAGGAGAGCGAAGAGCTAGCGACGAGCAGTCGTCGCCACCACCGCGGGAGGTGGAGGAGGAGGCCCTGCCGGAGTCGAGAGGTCTCTCCTCCCCGCCGACGGTCCCTGCCCGCAGCTCCTCTGCCTCCTCTCGGTGCCGGAACTCCCGGGCCTGCCCGGGGCCCCCAGTCTTTGCACTCCGCACGCCGCAGCGCCCGGCCCCGGCCGCACCCGCCGGCCCCATGAGGAGGGACGTGAACGGAGTGACCAAGAGCAGGTTTGAGGTGTGCGCTTGGAGGGGGCAAGGGTGGCGGGAGGAAGGCGATTCCCTCTCTCATGCCCCGAAAAATTCGCTCCGCACCGAGCCTCCTCCCTTGTCTGGCGCCGTCACCCCCCGGCCTCTAGGACTGCCAGACTTCTCTCCCCTTTCTCGCGACCCGAAAGCCCAGTGCAGCCCGGCTTCCCTCTTCCTCCCGACCGGTCGCCTCCTGCCTCTTCCACCAGCGGGGCCCCGGCGGGGGATTAGCTCTGGCGCCCTAATTCCCCCTCCCCCCAGTATCACTCAGCTTTCCATTCTTTACACAACCCTTGGCTTGCCTCCCTTCACCCGGCAGAAAAAGCATCACAGCTCCGATCGACCGGAGGGAGCTAGCTTCTTTTCTTTCTGCCACTTTCTTCGTGAAGCGAGGGGGAAATTATGGGCCAGGGGGCTTTTCTCCGAGTTTGAGAGACCTTGGTTAAACTAGGGAAGTGGGGGTGGTAGACTGAGATGATAGAGACGACCACGAGTTTTCGGTGCTGTTTGCTTTGGGTATTGTTCTGATACTTCCTCTTCTTTCGCGTTTAGTCTGTACTTTTGTAGCTCATTGTTTCTGGGAACTCTTAGACGTGTACAGGCTTTGAGATTGGGACGAAGGTCTGAGAGACTTAAAATCCATTCAAGTCTCTTTGTCTCTAAGAACTCCACCTCTGGCGAGAGAGGTTTATAGTAATGGAATTAAGGAATGGGTGAGGAAATAAAACATCCGAAAGCGTCTTTAGAGAGTAGTCAGTGTCAGGAAGTGGTTCCTTTGGGAACTGAAGTATCGTAGCTACAGGTGAATTACAGTAGTATGGTAATATACGGGAAGGTTTTTTGAGGGGATAAGAAAGAGAAAGAAACTACAGCAAGAAGAGTAAATGTTGCCTGGCCTTTTTTGGCAGAGAATCAGGCTGACCTGGGATCACTCACAGCTCAGTGTACATCTCACTTGGTGTTTTTCTTCATTTCCATTTGAAGGATGAAATTGTAAGACGGTGAGACAGAAGTTTCAGGAAGCTTGCCAGCTAGTTGCAGAGGATGAAGTTGTTACCTGAGGTCTTCAGTTTAGTCTATTCCTTGATTTCTTTTTATGCTTATGGGAAAAATATTTTAATTTACCGATAAAGATCAAGACAGGGAGTGTTGGGGAGAGTTTAACTGCAGAGCTACAGTGTTACTGTTGCAGGCCAGGAGTGGAGAAAAATCAAGGAATTGGTCTCCTTAGAGTTTTCATATTTAACTTAATCATGGGAAGAAATTATTATAGTAGATATGTTTTGGTGTTTAATAGAACTTTATGTTGCCCTAGTGTAGAGAGACCCAGTAAACTTAATTTATGATGGTTTCCTATTCAGTACTACTGTAAAAGTCCAGACTGTCATTAAAATTACTGAATAGATATTTAGCAGTTAACAGAAATCTTCAAAGGGAAACCCAAATACTGAAGAATTGAGTGGAGGATGGCCTTTTGCCATTACAGTCAGCTCTTTATCATTTTGATATTCACTTTTAGGTTGTGTGAGTAATTGTTGGAAAGAGTTCTTTGTAGTTTGTGCTTTAAAATTGCATTGCTATATCCTGTTTTTGTAATTATCTTATATTTTAATTTGTAGTTTATCTGTACTGGTGGTACTAAAATAATAAGAAAATGTATTGCTTTCTTGAGCATGTCTGGGTTTTTAAAATAAATTTATTTATTTTTTATTTATTTTTATTTTTGCCTGCGTTTGGTCTTAGTTGCTGCGCGCGGGCTTTCTCGAGTTGTGGCGAGCAGGGACTACTCTTCATTGTGGTGTGCAGGCTTCTCATTGTGGTTTCTTGTCTTGTTGCAGAGCACAGGGTCTAGGCGCGTGGGCTTCAGTAGTTGCGGCACATGGGCTAGTTTTGGCACAAGGGCTTAGTTGCTCCGCAGCATGTGGGATTTTCCTGGACCAGGGCTTGAACCCGTGTCCCCTGAATTGGCAGGCGGGTTCTTAACTACTGCGCTACCTGGGAAGTCCTGCAAGCATGTCTGTTTACCTTGATTGGTATGTAACTGGAAACTAAAGTTTTCTGAACATGTCTAAGATAAAAAGGGAGGAAAACTCCATCTTCTACAGTGTTTATTTGTAAACAAAAAGCTACTCTTATTATGAATTGAAGTGTTCATGCTGAAATACAAATGAGAAGGGACTGGAAATGATATGTGTTAATGAGTTTCATTGTCTGATGTTTCTTAAAGTCATTTACCCCTTAATGACCTAATTTACCGGTAATAAAACAATGAACTATTTGGTCTCTCATGAAGTAATAAACCTTGCTAATTCGTTGAAAACATTTTAAATATTTACTTTCAATGGATAAAAGATGTAGATAAGATAAAGCAGGCTTTTCATATCTAAAATATTTACATCAAATTATTTTTTTAATTCTCAAAAATCACCGGTTTTTAAAGGACTGATAATTTTATGATTGTAAGCAGATAGCTCTGAAAATTTTTGTGAGTTCAGGAAATTTCTATAGCAAATATATAACAACTAATTTCAAATTAGTTATGGTTAATACAAAAAGTGAAAGATTGTTTTCTTGGCCACATTTTTTTTCTGGGCAGAAGATAACTAAAGCTTATCATTTTTTATTTAATTCTTTAAAATCTTTTTTAGGGAATATTCTGTGTATTATGCTTTTGGATGTTGTTAGTGAAGGCCACACACTTTAAATCTCACACTCAGGGGTAAAGCTGTAGAAAAAAAAAATTTTAAGTTAAAATCAAGGGAGAAGAGTACCTGTTAGGCAGCTATGTAGTGTCCTGTAGAATAGCCAAGTAGATGACTGTTGGATAAAAGAGTTTAAAAAAGATATGGAGGTGTGAAAATTATTGTTGTTCTTTGCTGTATCACTTTGGCATTAAATCTGTACTATGATAACCTTTATAAGTTAACATAATGCGTACTGAATTGTTTTAGTCTTTTAATTGAAATTCATTCAAATACTTTTATATTACTTGCAGTACACTTTGTTTTGTGGCAAATTTTGATAATTTCCTTTCAAATTTAATAATGATTATTAAATATGTCCTGTATGCCAGGTGCACTGAGCTAGATGTTTTACCTTGGTTACTTCTGCTTCTCACAATTCTCTTTTGAGGAAAGCTAGGGCCTGAGAAGTATTCAAGTAGCACAGCTAGTACTTTTGGGAGCCAAGATTCCAGTCTGCATTTTTTTTTACTCCACTCTATCATTCTGCTCTGTTTTTAGCATAACATAGCATAAAAGCCCATAAAATGTGTGGAAAAGAGCTTTCCTAAAGTTCTTCATCCAGTATATTTTATTTTGCTTTTGCTATCGAGAGAATACAGCTATCCTTCATTTTAAGTACTGTAGCCAGTGCTATCTTAACATAGTGAAAATTAATGACAGACACGTGTAAATATCTAAGCTAGCCCTTGAATCCAAGTTTAGATTTTTTTCAGTTAAGACTCTCCACTTGTCATACTCTTAGTAGCTCCATTATAAGAATGTAGTACTATTGGAGGAAAAAATTCTTATTTGGGTTTATTAAAAAGTATAACTTAAAAAAAAAAGTTATAGTGGTAACATTCACTGACATTCACATACCGTTTTACAGTTTAATCAGTGCCTGGAGATGTTAAGACTCACATAGCTAGGAAATGATGAGTTCCAATTTGGGTATTTTGAATCCCTGTTCATTATTGTTTTTCATTATACCTCACTGCCTCTCTGATAAATCTATAATACTACAGTTTGTATGATTAGGTTGTAATATTGCTTTACCTGCTTCATTTTATTGCTTCAGTTTGTCCAAAATAAGAAAAATCATAAACTGTTTTGTGGCAGAAAGAAAATACTGCATTGGGAGTTAAGAGAACTGGATGTTAGATAACCTTGATTTTTGTCACCAACTAACTGTAGCTTTGGTCATCTCTTTTCACTTCTCTGGTTTGGTCATTTACCTCCTTTGTAAGAAAAGGGAGTTAGAATCAATTATTAAGGTTCCTTTTGTTCCAGATCTTATGAATCAGTAATTTTTGAATAAAAGCCGACCTTGGGCCTTTCTTCTGAAATAGCCACTCCAGTATTTTGTTAAAGTTTGTAGGCTCAGTCACACAGTACAGTTAAGACTGCAGTAATGACCCTTTTTCTCCCTTAAGGTTTTATCTTCTAACCTAAAGAACATTCTGCATAGTAAATAACCACATTTTCCAACTTGGTGCATGTGGAAAATGTTATATATATATTTTCCAGTGGGTGAGAGTTATTTGTGTCACTCTATTTGAAAGGCCTTGCAATGGGAAAGTAAAACTAACTACTAGTAAAACTAAGGAATTTTGTTTTTAATGCTTTAGAGATTGGTTTGAAAGCAATTATCTAACATTACTATAGAAAATCCAAATTAAAAGTCTGGGCTTTTTAGGCCCGTTCAGACAATCTGTCTTTTTTTGAATAGTGTTACTGATATTTCTTTATTGTATAATCATGGGTCCTTTTGAATCACAGTACACTGTATCATGTACTTATATTGTAGTCATTCATTATTTAAAATAAACATATGTTTGTATCTTGCTACAGTATACATAAGATAAACAGTTATGTATTGAAAATTATGCTTTCCATTAAGTCATTAAATTTTTTTAACTTGGCAAAAACTTCACAAGATGTATTGTTGATATTTAATCCTACGTTATAAGATGTAATCTATTTCTTTCTTTTTTTTAAAATAAATTTATTTATTCATTTTTGGCTGTGTTTGGTCTTCGCTGCTGCGTGCGGGCTTTCTCTAGTTGCGGCGAGCGGGGGCTACTCTTCATTGCGGCGCGCGGGCTTCTCATTGCGGTGGCTTCTCATTGCGGAGCACAGGCTCTAGGCGCACGGGCTTCAGTAGTTGTGGCACGTGGGCTCAGTAGTTGTGGCTCATAGGCTCTAGAGCACAGGCTCGGTAGTTGTGGTGCACAGGCTTAGTTGCTCCGCGGCATGTGGGATCTTGCCGGACCAGGGCTCAAACCCGTGTCCCCTATATTGGCAGGCGGATTCTCAACCACTGTGCCACCAGGGAAGCCCCGATGTAATCTGTTTCTACATTTAAGATTTTCATTCATTAAAGCAGTATTTCTGTTAGAAGTATCCACACTTTTAAAGTCATGTCTTCATGTTCTAGGCCTTTTGTCAGTTTTAGCTGTTAGTATTGGTGTTGTTTTTTAATCTTAATTTAAAAAAATCCTTCTATTTTCATCCCCAGAGTTGCCTCTTTTCAAATTTTGGTCTCATTTTTCTTCTAAATTAATGAGTACTTGTGTTATTCCTAGCCCTTAGATTACTGTTTCCCAACTGGTGACAGATTGGAAACTAAATTAAAAATTTCAGTAATCTAACTAATACTGTGGTCTTGCAAGGGTATTTTTAGATGTCCAAAATAAAATATTCCGTTACACCAGGAAAATCCAAGGGAGGGAGGAAGAAGAAAGAATGCCCTTAAACTGACCAAATTTAGCTGCTTGTGCATAGTTGTCTTTACACTGTTTTCCTATTTAATATCCCAGACTTAGTGAATTCTTAGATCAGACCCCCACCCAAGAATTGCCTCAGAAAAATGAAGGCATCCACCTGTGGTTTTATAGTTTTATGTCTTAATGCACTTGAACCCATTTGATAAAAGATTTTAACTTAATAGCAACTACAGTAGGTGGTGGTATTGAACTATGCAGTAGTATTTATGCTTGATTCATGTTGCTTTATTATATAACTTTAAAAAGAAAGGTATGTATTCAAATGTAATAAATCCAAAACAGATTTGTATTAGCTTTTGAAGACTATTTCTGTTAAAAGAATGGCTTTGCTGGCTAGTTATTTTCAGCACATATCAAGTAACGATTTAGCAGGCATGTGATTTAAAGCTATAGGTAAGTAACCTGTTTATTCCCAAATCGTATTTCCTCCAATTTGATTTTATGATATTCTGTTGGCTTTAATAAGCCTCATATCTGACAGTTGTAATCAGGTGGAATTGTAAGTAATTTAATCCATTTTGCTGTCTTCTAAGTTGCTCTGAGGTAAAAGTCACCTATTAAAACATGGTAGACAAGGATTTAGAGTCAGTTATGAAACATATATTGGCAATGTCTTCTGTCATTTTTGTCCTTGATCCCAGGAATTTCTAGTAAAAAGTAAAACAAGGGAAATAGAACACTGAAAGTAAATAGTAAATTGATCTTATGCATTACTTTGGTGCTAAGACAGAAATCATATCTAATAACAAGGAGGTGAAGGTTGGCAATATATCGAATGCCTGCCCAGTTTTATATAATCAAATGTAAAAGCTATTGTGATATTTGTTGGTGAGTGTAACTTTCTAATTAACTGAAGGATGCAGGCAGATATAATTTCACGATCATTTATTTATTTTTTGCTTTATTCTGCTACTTTATTTTCATGTAATATTTCCTACATGACTTAAAAAGAGTTATAAATTAATCATATTTTAACAAGGGTGGATAATTATGGGTACATGCACAGAAAAAACTCAAGAATTCAGAATCAGACTGTGGTTTATTCCCTACCTTAGAATTTGTAGCCAAGGGTTTCTTTGTTTTTTTTCCCACCAAGAAGAAATAGATATCTCGGGGACTGAGAAAGTGGGAGATCTTTGCTGACATGAAAAGAGTTCTACTTTCAGAATGGGTTAGAACAACAAGGGGTGCATATACTAACTCTTCACGATCATTTAAAAGTAAAAAATGGAAAAGCATCCTCAGTTTTACTTAAAATTTGCAATAATAAGAATATGCCATAGGTATAGCTATTCTGAGTACTTTTTTTTTTTTTAATATATGCAGAATGAGGGTATTTATGTTGCAGGAGGGACAGGCAAAAAGAAAGCAGTAAAATTTCTAGATTAGGGCAGGTTTTTAAATGTAGAGTACCTCTTCTTTTATGCTTCTGTCATCCTTGGTTGACAGTGTAGGCCCTGGAAAGGTCATCGCCAACTGCCTGTATCCTGAATTGCAGTTACCAGCAAAGAGCCAGATTTGTTTTGTTCTTTGTTTTCTTTTTCCCTTTTTTGAGGTGGGTGGGGTGAAGGGAAAAAAAAGAGAAGGGATTTGCAGTTCCTTGAAAATTAACAGTTAAAAAAAAATGTTTCTGAAGAACCTAGGGGCAGGACAGGAATAAAGATGCAGACATAGAGAATGGACTTGAGGACACGGGGAGGGGGAACGGTAAGCTGGGACGAAGTGAGAGAATGGCATTGACTTGTATACACTACCAAATGTAAAATAGATAGCTAGTAGGAAGCAACGGCATAGCACAGGGAGACCAGCTCGGTGCTTTGTGACCACCTAGAGGGGTGGGATAGGGAGGGTGGGAGGGAGACGCAAGAGGGAGGGGATATGGGGATATATGTATACGTGTAGCTGATTCACTTTGTTATAAAGCAGAAACTAACATAACAATGTAAAGCAATTATACTCCAATAAAGATGTTAAAAAAAAAAAGAAAATTAACAATTTAATGTTAACTGTAAATGTTAGCTGCAAGGTTTTCTAGAGTTCTCTGTTAGAATATGTTATCCATTTTTTGTCATCTTATTTTTTGAACCAGATCATCTATGTACTTTAATGTTCTAATTTTGAAATTAATTTGAGTAAGGAGAGGATGGAAACATTAAGATGGGACTTCCCTGGTGGCGCAGTGGTTAAGAATCCTCCTGCCAATGCAGGGGACACGGGTTCGAGCCCTGGTCTGGGAAGATCCCACATGCCGCAGAGCAACTAAACCCGTGTGCCACAACTACTGAGCCTGTGCTCTAGAGCCCATGAGCCACAACTACTGAGCCCACGTGCCACAACTGCTGAAGCCCACGCGCCTGGAGCCTGTGCTCCGCAACAAGAGAAGTCACCACAATGAGTAGCCCGCGCACCGCAATGAAGAGTAGCCATGCTCACCGCGACTAGGGAAAGCCCGCGTGCAGCAACAAAGACGCACTGCAGACAAAAAATAAGATAAAATAAATTAATTAATTTAAAAAAAAGAAAATGAAAACTTTAAGATGATGTCTTTAGGATTTTACAGGGGGAAATAACTTCTGAACGATGAAGTACACATGTATGTATTTTACATACACATACACGTGTGTACCTATGTGACCTTGGGTAAATTGCCTTTCTGGACCCCACTGTCTGAACTCTAAGGTTCCTTCTCACATGGAAATTCTGTGATTCTCTGTAAATAAATCCCCCAACTTGCTGTGAGTTAGATATTAGATATTCAGTTTATTGCCAGTGTTCTTACATTTCTTTGTTTTTAACTGCTGGTAAACACAAAACACTTAGCCTTTGTGACCTGAACCTATATTCTGCTTTCGATTCCTGCTTGTTTTTGCCCTGAATTTTGATAAAAATGGAGGTGGGCACTGGCAAAAGAAAAAGACAAAAAGTATGGTATATGTATATACCACAGGTACATGTAAACCATATGTACATGTATATGTATATACAGCTATGGTGTATCTGTCCAAATGACCTTTGCCAAGGGAGTGAGGAATGTGTTAGGAGTGTTATGATTCAATTTTTAATATTTATGGAATTTATGTATTTATATATAGAGAACCTATTTAAGAGCATTAGCTTTGAAGTCTGAGTTTGAACCCTGGCTTGGAAAAAGTGTATTATAAAGGAAAGAATGTAACTAATGATCTCTTTTCATCTGATTCAATTTTATATATCAGGTTTATTGAACAGGAACATCTATGAATTTTAACCAATGTAGTTGAACAGTAATTAACAGTGTTTCAATTTGGAGTTTATACTGTAACCATTATTGCATTCATTGTTAGGCAAATGTGGATATATGCCTCCTAAGATGAGAATCTGGAACTAAATTGTAAGTTGACATTTAAAACAGTCAGCTTTTACCCCAGAAACTGGTCATTCTTCCGTCTCTGATTTGTAGAAAATAAAGCTATGGCATAACTGAACATGGACAAGTAAATAGAGGTGCATTTATTTTTTTAAGAGAGCACTGCATTGCTAATACCCTTTCCCCACACTCATCCTTACCAGTTTATTTGGAAAACTATTTACATGTCCTTCATGTAAAGACACTCATGTTGCAAAAATCACATCATAACTTACTTCTGCAACCCATTTGTAGGAAGGAAACATGATATATTTTTGAAGTATCCTTGGATAAGTTAAAGCATTTATTTAATAGTGTAACTTTCCTAACATTATCATGAATGGTAACTTCAGGAAGATAAAGGACTTAATATTCAGTGTTCTTAGTCACAGCTGACTGGAGTTATACAAAAACAGCTTCCCAAATCTAGATCTACACAACAACAAAAAATGCAGTTTTACTGAGGTCAACACGTTCCTTAAGAAAGAATAATTGTATTTAGATTTTTTGCCTCAGAAGGTGGATTATAGGCCCTAAATGACATAAATTTCTTCTGAGCGCATCAGTTTCTGGTCCAGACACAAAAGTTTGGCCTAAATATAGGAATCAAGAACTCAAGGGGCCTGATGTTGGCAGTACTGTGAACTCAAACTGAACACTGGGGAAAACCACTTACTTCTCTGTCTTTACAGCTCTAAAATAAGATTTCCAATATCTATTTCCCTATCTTAATACAAACTGGATTAATGTTAAAGATTAAACCTAATATAATGTTGTATGCCAATTATACCTCAATAGAAACAAAAAAGATTAAACCTAAAACCTCTACTACTCCCTGAGTTAAATGGATATTATTAAGGAGGAATAAATGAAACTAAGTTTAATTTATGGCAACTGAATTCCATAGTAGAGATAAATAAGTAACAACCTGAATGTCTAATCAGAATCACCAGTGAAGTTTTTTGTACAATACTAATCCCTTGAAACACTGGGATAAAGGGTCACAAGTTAACTTGTATTTGCAACCTGAACTCCACGGGGAAATCAATTTACATACCATAGATTTGCCATTATAAAACCAGTATCTCTTTGTAAGTTTCTGTCCTATCCTAGATGTTTTAGCCCTAGAAACAAGAGCAATATCTAATGTATAACACCTAAAATATAGTTATTTTACAACTTGTACATTTTATGTGAATCAGATACATTCAGTTTTACTAATGAAACCACCACACCACACTACAGCCTCTCAAACTACCAAGAACAAATATGTCTGGGAACTCAGCAAAGCTTATCTGACCTTGTCCGGGGCACAGAAAATCTCAGTATAGAAAACCAGGGCGGGCTTCCCTGGTGGCGCAGTGGTTAAGAATCCGCCTGCCAATGCAGGGGACACGGGTTCGAGCCCTGGTCCGGGAAGATCCCACATGCCACGGAGCCACTAAGCCCGTGTGCCACAACTACTGAGCCGGAGCTCTAGAGCCCGCGAGCCACAACTACTGAACCCCGCGCTCCTAGAGCCCGTGCTCCGCAACAAGAGAAGCCACCGCAGTGAGAAGCCCTCGCACCTCAACAAAGAGTAGCCCCCGCTTGCTGCAACTAGAGAAAGCCCCTGCGCAGCAACGAATACCCAACACAGCTAAAAATAAATAAATAAAATATATAAATTAAAAAGAAAAAGAAAACCAGGGCATGGTATTGATAGGAGTTCAGTTCTGTTCAAATTTTATTTAGCACCAATATGTGTCAGATATTGATAGGTGTTAGAGGTACAAAGCTGCTCCAAAGCATTGTCTTTTCCTCAGGGAGTTTGTAGTCTAGTTAAGAAGAAAACTGCATGAGAAAAATAATTTAGTGGGTTCTGGTAAATGCAGTGATAGCTATATGGGAGCATGATAAGAACCAATTTCATGAAAAGCATTCACACTTTCTGTGATCCTCATACTGCTTATATGAGATGCATTACATTTTATTTAGTGCTTTTAAAAGAAAACAAAATCCATTGAGGCTGCTTTTAAAAAATATTAGCACTATACTGTCAGGTGTAAGAATTTATTTTTTTAATAAGTTTATTTTTTATTTATTTATTTTTGGCTGCATTGGGTCTTCGTTGCTGCACGCGGGCTTTCTCTGGTTGCGGCGAGTGGGGGCTACTCTTCGTTGTGATGTGTGGGCTTCTCCTTGCAGTGGCTTCTCTGGTTGCGGGGCATGGGCTTTAGGTGCGTGGGCGTCAGTAGTTGTGGCACATTGGCTCAGCAGCTGTGGCTTGCGGGCTCTAGAGCACAGGCTTAGCAGTTGTGGCGCACCAGCTTAGTTGCTCCGCGGCATGTGGGATCTTCCCAGACCAGGGCTCGAACCCGTGTCCCCTGCATTGGCAGGTGGACTCTCAGCCACTGTGCCACCAGGGAAGTCCAAAATTTATTTTAAAAAGTACAGGTATGAATTACTTATACTTATCTGTACCAGGGACAACCAAGGGAAAAGAGGCATGTTTTCATTAGTAATTTCTTTGGTTTTGCTGGTACATCTTTAGGGAAACAAAACAGTGGGACTACTAATGATAGAGCTAATCAGAGTAACTGCTCTTCTCTAAAGCTGGGCATTTCTCAGAGATGTAAGCAGAAATTAAACAGGGTTAGAAGAAGAGTAACAGGAAAGTAACACTTTCACCAGTAATTCCAGGAATTAATTATATAGTAGGTAGTTATACACATATTGTTCCATTTGTTCTTAAAGCAAAGAATAAATTTTGTTAAGGAATTTATGAATGACTGAATAATACTGACCCTCATGTATGGAGGGCATCCTGCTAACCTTCCTTCAGTAGGACAGATATTTTGAACTGCCTTAAATAACCACTTAATATAGTGTTTTATACATTAAAGAACATGTTCCCATTTATGATTTCATTTGAACTTAAAAAAAAATCTTGTATATTAGGTAGGGGATATTTTTCTGCTGTTTTATAGGTAAGAAAGCAGATGCTCTGGAAGGCTGTTATTTTACCAACATTAAATAGCTAAGTATAAAAGCCAGAACTTTAATCCAGTTGACTTGAAGTTTCTTATACTTGCCTCTAGGGCATGCTGACTGAGAATTTTTTTTTTGCTTACTTTCTTTCTCTTTCTTTCTCTCTTTCTTTCTTTCATTGGAGTATAATTGCTTTACAATGTTGTGTTAGTTTCTGCTGTACAGTGAAGTGAATCAGCTGAGAATGGTTTTTTTTTTATTTTATTAAAAAATTTTTATTTTTAATTTATTTTTTATTTTTATTTTTGGCTGTGTTGGGTCTTTGTTGTTGTGCGCGGGCTTTCTCTGGTTGCGGCGAGCGGGGGCTACTCTTCGTTGCGGTGTGCGGGCTTCTCATTGCAGTGGCTTCTCTTGTTGTGGAGCACGGGCTCTAGGCGCACAGGCTTCAGTAGTTGTGGCACATGGGCTCAGTAGTTGTGGCTCGTGAGCTCTAGAGCGCAGGATCAGTAGTTGTGGCTCATTGGCTTAGTTGCTCCGTGGCATGTGGGATCATCCCAGGCCAGGGCTCCAACCCATGTCCCCTGCATTGGCAGGCGGATTCTTAACCACTGCACCACCAGGGAAGCCCCGAGAATGGGTTGTTGTAAACAATATACCCATTGTTATTCTTTTGATCCATAGCAAATATTTATAAGATGTTTGGTTAGGGTTGATTAACACTTGAGTTTGTGGTGAAAGAATTGAGCAAAGTTAATTTTGTGGGGACTGCATAACATGGGCATTGAACCTGTACTTTGGCTTACTAGCCAACTTAAGTAACTCTTAAACAACCATGAACAAATATTCTGGATAAATCATGCCAAGTTGTAAATTCCTTTCAGATACCTATGTAATAAATTACATTTGTAGCAAAAGCTGTTAGTGTATCATTCATATGTTGAATAAAACTGATTTGATTACCTTCTTTACTATAATTCTTCCTCATGAAGACTAGGAGTGAGATACTAAAAGTTTTATAATAAGTATTTGTAGAATCTTGAATATAAGTTTATAAGGCTTCATGTTCAGCCTCTTTGCAAGTTTTGCTCTTAGGCTTGATGTATAAAGTCTGGGCAGCATTTTACTCTATCATACTATATTATTAAAGATGAAAGGTAGCAATATACCACGGTTGAGTGAAAAATAATAAACATTTAGGATATAGTATTTTATGAATAAACAGACATGTCTAGATAAAAGATCAAGTAGGTTTAGTAGAATAAAAAAATTTTAATATCAGAAAGAATACCAAGAAACAATATTACCATCTTCTAGAGTGTTTAAATTATTTATTTCAGTAATTTGAAATTTGCATTAAAAATGATCCCATCCATAAAATGCAAGGTGTTCTGGAGTTATGGCCAAGATCTATCTGACCCTTCTAACAGCTATCAAATATATAGTCATATGAAGTGTGTGATAATTCACTACATTACCTTTTTAGTCTTGACTATACTATATACCTACCTAGGATCCAGTTTTATTTTTCTATGCTTTACATGTTCTGGCTGTTGTCAAGTGACTGGGGTCTTGTCGGTATTTCCAATAACGATATTGTTTCAGAGATGAATTAACAGAATGAAAAACTACAGGATTCAATTCAACATTAGGCTGGGAACCAGGGGAGAATATATATGCTCCACATTATCCTTTTTATTTTTTTAACATCTTTATTGGGGTATAAATGCTTTGCAGTGGTGTATTAGTTTCTGCTTTATAGCAAAGTGAATCAGCTATACATATACATATATCCCCATATCCCCTCCCTCTTGGCGTCTCCCTCCCACCCTCCCTATCCCACCCCTCTAGGTGGTCACAAAGCACCGAGCTGGTCTCCCTGTGCTATGCGGTTGCTTCCCACTAGCTAGCTATTTTACATTTGGTAGTGTGTATATGTCCATGCCACTCCACATTATCTTAATTGGAAAGAATGTTTTTCTCTTGTGGAATTAGGCCTGGATACACATTCAGGTTGAAGGTGCATAGCCAGCCAAATAGTATTTGTAAGTAGTTGTTTTGCTTAATGCCAGTGGTACTGAAAAGGAAATGATCAAATTGAAATCTAAGTAACTCTTAACCAAGAATTAGCTCAGTAAACTTTCTTGTAGCTTTTATTTACTGCGGCTGAGTTGGACTATGGCTTATTAAATGGCATGCAATCTCCGTGAAGTGTACCATTATTTTAGGCAAAGTCAGTTTTAGCATCATCCGCTTTGGCTGTCCTAAAGTAGCCTCACATCTCTCAGTTTAATGTGTTTCAGGGACGTGTCTTTCTTCTGCCCACTTCTATTTTGCAAAAATAAGACATATAGGCCTATGGTTTAATTTGGGACTGGTACTGTGGGTTAAATTAAGTTGTTGCTTTAGTATTTGTTCTTGGAAGAGAAGTTAAATTATAATTTACTATGCACCTTAAAGTGAGTTTCAAGTGAAAAGCAATTTCTCCATCTCTCTATTCTCTAGAAGAGCAATTGTTAATTGTTTAATATGTATCCTTTTTAAAATTATGTATCTATTTAATATGTATGGATATGTTCACATTTTATGAACAAACAAAATTATGCTGGACATACGGTTTAGAAACTCGCTTTTTTCTTTTAAAAAATTATAGTAAGTTTTAATTTACCTAAGAAATACGTGGATACATTTTTATTTAAAAATTAAAACATTTTGAGTATGATAATTCCTTTTTATACTGCCCATAATCCTGATCCTCTTCACCTAAAGAGATAAGGGCCAGATAAACAACAAGATCCTACTGTGTAGCACAGAGAACTATATTCAATATCCTATGATAAACCAAAATGGAAAAGAATTAAAAAAAGAAGAATGTATGTATATGTATAACATATACACATTGCTATACAGCAGTAACTAACACAACATTGTAAATCAACTATACTTCAATAAAAAATTAATTAATTAATTTAAAAAGGGGGAAACCAAAAAAAAAAGAGAGAGAGATAAGGACCAATTTTAAATTTGATGAGTGTCCTTGGAAGTCTTTTTCTGTGCTTTTACATAGCCTTGGTTTTCTGTGTGTGTGTTTATGTAAGTTGCCTCATACTGTATCTGGCATTCGGAAATTTTAACTACGATATGTCTTAGAGGTCTGTTAGAGATATTTCTTTTCACAGTTACATAATAGTCTATTATATGAATATTCTAGTTTGTATAGCTAGCTATTAATTAACCTTTAGGTTTTCTCCTTTGCATTCCAAACACAAATGCAATGAATGTTCTTATATATGTGCAAGTGTTCCTTTATGTTAAATACCAAGAAGAGGGTTTTATCAGATATTGTCAAATTGCCTTCCTAATTTATGTTTTAGCCCATAGTGTGTGAGTGAACTTGTTTCTCCACATCTTTACCAACATGTGATATTTCCCAACTTTAAAATTTTTCAGTGATAGAAGGAAAATTGTGTTTTATTGTATTTTGTATTTCCCTCATTACTACTGAAGTTGAGTATCTTTAGTCTTCATGTTTTATTGCTCTCATGTATTTCTTCCATAAGAAAGAAATTTTTCTTTCTTGCTTATTTTATCCTTTGTTAAGTTTTAAAAATTAGGTTGTGCCTTTTTTTTGTTTGTTTTTTGTTTTTTAATCCCTTTAGGCATTCTATATATTGGATACTAACCCTTTGTGTACCCATGTATTCGCAAAGGTTTTCATTGAATGGGCTTGTCTCAGTGTTTCTTGGTGTTTATTTAAAAAAGGGTCTCCTATCCCAAGATCATAAATATTCTTCCATATCTTGCTACATTAAGTTTTGTAAAATCTAAGTTTTTAACCTACCTAGAGCGTATTATATAAGGTAGAGTTTTAACTGAATTTTCCCACATATTGATAGTTCATCTTCTCCCCACTGGTTTTGAAATGCCATTTCTGTCATAAAACCAATTAACTGAATTCAAAGGTCTGTTTTGAACTGTGTTCTGTTTCTTTCATCTATTTTTTTATCGCCAGTACCACAATTTTAATTAATTGGTTTTATACATTAATATGAAGGAATTTATATAATATTTTCCTTCCCGTTCAAGAATATGATAGGGAGTTCTTCCTTTAAGATCTTAACACAGTTTGGGTTTTCCTCGTGGTGCAGTGGTTAAGAATCCGCCTGCCAATGCAGGCGACACGGGTTTGAGCCCTGGTTCGGGAAGATCCCCCATGCCGCGGAGCAACTAAGCCTGTGCACCACAACTACTGAGCCTGCGTTCTAGAGCCTGCGTGCTGCAACTACTGAAGACTGCGCGCCTAGAGCCTTTGCTCCACAACAAGAGAAGCCACCGCAATGAGAAGCCCGAGCACTGCAACTAAGAGTAGCCCCCACTCGCCACAACTAGAGAAAGCCCGTGCACAGCAATGAGGACCCAACGCAGCCAAAAATGAATAAATAAATAAATTTAAAAAAAAAAGATATTACACAGTTTTCCTTTTATTTCTGCAAACTTTATAGTTTTTGAAGTTATTACAAATGAGCTTTTTTTTCCTGTTACAATTTTTTCTTTTTCTTTCTTTTTTTTACATTTTCTAATGATTAATTCATTCAGCAAATATTTGAGCACTTTCTATGTGCCAGATATTGTTATCGATGCTGAGGGTATAAAAGTGGACAGAACACAAAATCCTGCCCAAATGGAGTTTAAAATTTAGTGAAGGGAAATGGACATGAAACAGATAAAAAAGTAAATGCGTCATGTGTCTGATGGTGATAAGTGCTATGGACAGAAATGAGGGACAGGAAAAAGAGGAAGGGTGGTGGGCATGGTTCATATTTTACATAGAATGGTTAAGGAAGACCTCACTGGTGGTTAACATTTGAGCAGACTTAAAGAAATGATGGAGCAAACCGTTACAGGCAAAGGAATACAAAAATGAAGGTGGGAGTGTGCTTGATGTATTCCAGAAACAGAGTGGACAGGTGAGTCACTGTGGCCAGATCATGGTGAGGTTGGGTATCTGTGGTAGGGAAGAGGTCAGAGAGTTATGAGTCGGGGGTCGGGGTGGGGTGGGGAGTGGGGAGCATGGGAGAGCAGGGCAGGTCATAAATGGACTTACTGGCCATTTTGCGCTCTGGATTTTATTCTGACAAGGGACGCCATAGGGATTTTTGAACAGAAGAGGAACATTCAGGCTTTGAAAGGATCACTCTTGCTTTGTAGAGAAGTAGTATATATATAACTTGTGTTAAAGGTTCTTGGAGTAATTCAGAAAAGTAATAGTGGTATCTTGTATGAAGTTGATTGTGATGGAGGTGTAAGAAGCAATTGGATCCTGGATATATTTTAAAGGTAGAAATGATAGGATTTACTGTCATTAGGAAGCTATAAAGGTGGTGTATTGATTTTTGTGTATTCATTTTTGTGTCCAGTTAGCATGCTCCGAGCTGCAAATAGTAGAAAACCCTTTTAGTGGCTTAAAGAATAAGGTGTTCCTTATCTCACATTATAAGGAGTCCAAAAGCAGAGCTTTTTCCAGGATTAAGAGGCTTGGTTTAGAGAGGTGGTTTTCAAACTTCAATTTGCTTAACAGTCACCTGGAAAACTGGCAAATCACCTGGGCCCATGAACTTGCATTTCTAAGATATATAAAGGTGATGCCTAAGTGAGTACCACACTTTGGGTAACACAGACTTGGAGCCTAATAATTAGGAGGACTTTAGGGTTTGAGCAAAACAATGGAACCATACTGACTGGGTTCAAATCTTAGCTCTGCTATTTCCTGTCTGTTTTAAAATTTCAGATATATTGATCTCAAGGGGCTATTTTGTTGTTCATTTCTAATTTTACTGTATTACATATAAGTGTATTAGTGGCTTATATGATAACAGGTGTTTTTTTTGGTAATTTTATTTATTTATTTATTTGGCTGCATTGGGTCTTCGTTGCTGTGCGTGGACTTTCTCTAGTTGCAGCGAGCGGGGGCTACTCTTTGTTGCGATGCATGGGCTCTAGGCGCTTGGGCTTCAGTAGGTGTGGCACGCAGGCTCAGTAGTTGTGGCTCGCGGGCTCAGTAGTTGTGGCTCGCGGGCTCTAGAACACAGGCTCAGTAGTTGTGGCGCACAGGCTTAGTTGCTCTGCAGCATGTGGGATCTTTCCGGACCACCTGCAGCATGTGGGATCTTCCCGGACCAGGGCTCGAACCCGTGTCCCCTGCGTTGGCAGGTGGATTCTTAACCACTGCAGGCAGGCAGGTGGATTCTTAACCACTGCGCCACCAGGGAAGTCCCGTGATAACAGGTTTTTGAAAGTTTCTTTGTGGCCAAGTACATCATGAGTTTTTGTAAGTGTTCTGTGTTGGAACAAAGTAAGATTTTGTTTACTGAATGCTTGGGTTTGATGTGGGGGAAAAAAAATCACAGACACAAAATTTTAAAATGAGACTGCCTTTTTAAAGGGTGCATTGCAGGAAGGAAGAAGAGAAGTGCTTACCAGTCAGAGACTGGAGACCAGAATACCCCATTTTCTTAACATTTCTTAAAATTATGGTTTTTCTGTTTATATCTAAATATGAAATTGTGATGGATCAACAGAGGAGGCAAGCCTCAGAACCCTGAAGTAGAGGAAACAAAAGAAGACTCTTAGGTAGAAGAGGGAAAAACCTAATGATGAACCCTAAATACAAAGGGGACCTCATATTTCTGACTTAAAACATTTTAAAAGGTCAGTTTAAACTTGGAAAACTTCAGAAGGGCTGATGACACTTTTGAAAGGGGTCATAGTGTTTGTCCAATAAAACATTAAGGATTTATTATTTTCTTAGCGTCTTACCGATTCCTAATTACTGACATGCAGTACTGTCGAATTATGGCAAAGCTAATTTTTTTATCAGTTCATATTTTGGCTGAGATCGTTATTTAAAGCTGTGTGACTTTGGAATACATTTAATCTCTGCGCCTCAATTTTTTAATTTAGGAAATGGAGACAAAATAGAATCTTTCTATCCAGGGTTGTTGTAAGAGTTAAATGATATATAAAGTGTTTACAAGGCCGCAAGGTATACAGTATACATTCAGTAAGTGGTATTCAAATCCTCTAGATTTTTATTAACATTTTATCTATTTTGTCTCTCTTTTTTCCCCTAATTAATTAATTAATTAATTAATTAATTTTGGCTGCGTTGGGTCTCCGTTGCTGCGCACTGGCTTTCTCTAGCTGCGGTGAGCAGAAGCTACTCTTCGTTGCCGTGTGCGGGCTTCTCATTGCAGTGGCTCCTCTTGTTGTGGAGCACAGGCTCTAGGCGCGCGGGCTTCAGTAGTTGTGGCTCGCGGGCTGTAGAGCACAGGCTCAATAGTTGTGGTGCATGGGCTTAGTTGCTCCGTGACATGTAGGATCTTCCCGGACCAGGGCTCAAACCCGTGTTCCCTGCATTGGCAGGCGGATTCTTAACCACTGCGCCACCAAGGAATTCCCTGTCTCTTGGTTTCTTTGAGAAGAGTATTAAAGTTCTCCGGCCATGTCTAAATGTGTTTGTTTCTTCTCACAGTGCAGTTTTTGCTCCATATATTTTGAAGCTTTGTTGTTAGACATATAAACTTTAAAGAATGTTAAATTTCCTTTTCTTGGTGAGTTGTTTCTCTGTATCTATTTCTCCTTCAACTCTTAATGATTTTTTCCTTGAATTAATTTTATCTAATAATATTGCTGTAAAGTCATTTTATTTTTGAGTATTGGGCTTACTTTGGGCTCTCACATTCTAGATTTTGGACTGGTAGTTCTTTATACTATTTTTTGCTCTTCCGTGCTTTAAAAAAATCTACTATTATTATTGTCATTATTTTTAATATTTCACCAAAGTTTTTAGTGATCCTTAGAAGGTTCATGAAAATAATCTGGTCCATTACTCCCAAAAGCAAGAGAAGTACCTGGTTCACTTTTCTTCTTCTGAAAGTAGATCCTTTTAAAAAGGTTCTTTTACCGTGGACCTAAGTGGTGAACTTACCTAATTACTTATGTGTGGAAACATCTTTTTTTCCTCCTCATTGCTAGGGTCATCTAGGGTGGGCTGGGTACAAAGTTCTCAGTTGCAGTTATTTTCCCTGAGCACTCTAAAGATATTTCTCCATCATCTTCCAAGTTCTGTTGTTACTGAGGAGAAGTTTCCTGTGAATTTATTTTTATCTTTCTTCTTCAAAGAGCTTATTGAGTACACATTTTTAAATTATATTTTTTATTGAGATATAATTCACATTACAAGAAAGTTCTCTTTTTTATAGTATACAATCTGGTGGCTGCACAGATATGTGCAGACTATCACCACAATCAATTCTGGAACATTTTCTGCACTTCAGAAAGAAACTTGTACCCTTTATCCATTACTCCTTATCCACTATCACTCCCTTGTTCTAAGCAGCCACTCATCTGCTTTCAGTCTCTGTAGATTTCTCTTTTCTGACTTTCATATGAATGGAATCATATAGTATGTGGTTTTTTGTGACTGGCTTCTTTACTTTGCATAATGTTTTCAAGGTTCATCCATGTTTTAGCATGTTTACCTTTTTATGGCTGAATAATGCGTTGTATGGATATACCATATTTTGTTTATCCATTCATTTATTAACAGGTATTTTGGTTGTTTCCACCTTGCGGCTGTTGCGTATAGAGCTGCTGTGAATATTCTTATGAATAAGTATGTGTTTGAAACGTTTTTTCAGTTCTTTTGGGTATGTACTTAGGAGTGGAATTGCTGGGTCATGTTGTAATTCTATGTTTAACGTTTTGAGGAAGTGCCAAACTATTTTCCACAGCAACTGCCCATTTTGCGTTCCCACCAGCAATGTACAATGGTTCAGATTTCTCCATATTCTTACAGTTATTCTTTTCCCTTTTTTTTTTCTTTTTCTCAAATTATAACATCCTAGTGGGTATGAGGTGGTATCTCATTGTGGTTTAGCTTTGTGTTTCTCTAATGACTAATGATGTTGAGCATTTCATGTGCCTGTTGGCCATTTGTATATCTTCTTTGGAGAAGTGTTTATTCATATTCTTTGCACATTTTTAAATTGGGTTATTTGTATTTTTATTGTTCAGTTGTGAAAGTCCTTTATTTTGAATACTAGACCCGTATCATATAATTTGCAAATTATTTCTTTGCATGCTTTGTAATTTTTTGTTGAAAGCTGAACATTTTGAGTATTAAAATATGGCAACTCTAGAAATCACGTTCTCTCCCCTCCTGGGTTTGTTGATGCTGCTTATTGTAGTAGTATTGTTTGTTTGTTAGTGTCTTTTTCTGAACTAGTTCTATAAACTCTGTATTCTTTGTCGTGTGTGGCCACTGAAATCTCTGTTCCATCAGCTTAGTAGTCAGCTAATGATTGTACAGAGATTTCCTTAAACATCTGGAACCAGAAATTCTCTCAGTCTTTGCTGAGGGGCTTCTTGTACATGTTAGGGCATGCCTTCAACACTCAGCCAGGCAGTTTACAATTATGCCTTAGCCTTCACTTCCTGTTTCTGCAATGCCTCAAGATCAACCAGAAGTGATAGCTTAGGGTCTTCTCAGGTTGTTCCTGAGTGTGTGCACAACCCTGGGCATGCATGTGGCCTTCTAGATTCCCAGGATATAGGAGCTTTTCAGTACCCTTATGGACATCTCATTCTCTAGCCCTTTCCCCTCAAGCTCTTTGGTTAGTCTATTGTTTGCCCCAATTGTTATCTGTTCCTTAGGCAGCAGTGACTAAAACATTTGCCTATAAATGTTTTGAACAAAGTGGAGTAATTTCTTTAGCACTAGGCCCCTTTTGAGTCGGGCAAAATAAAGACGAGCCTTTTGAGCTGATCTTCCAGGGAGCAGCCAGACAGGTCAAGACAAATAATTACAACACTTTGAAAATGAGATATGTTCTGGTTCCTCAGTTACCAGCAGTGCAGGCTGTTATTTTCAAGATAGTGCTACTGCAAATCTGGGGGTTGGGGTAACTTAAAATGCCACAAAGCTCTCTGTTCTTACTGAGATTCAGCCTTTGTTCTTGAATATACACTCCTTGGACTGTTGCAAGCCTTCGGTTAGTTTCTGAAGTTCAAAAATATTTGATTTTGTCAGTTTTTTGGTTACTTTTATGGGGAGGTGGGATTTCAAAATTCCTTATTCCACCATTTTTGTTGATGTCACCTCTGAGTACGCTATTGATCTGAGGTTTTAGAGGAAACCCGATTCTGGCTCCCTAATTTTGAAATACTCCAATTATACTAAAAATGTACTTTCTCAATTTCTAATTTTTATTCTGCAGAAGAGTGACCACAACCACTAGTTCGGCCATGTTGTCTCCTAATCATTTTTACGTACTACTTATTTTTAACCACTCCTGTTACTGATGATGATTAATTAATACAGTGAATTTGAGTGGTTATTGTCTTTGTCCTATATTATAGAAAGGTATCTTGAGATATCAGCTTAGATTCTATCCATTTCATTTGAATTCATCTCCTCAGTGTAAACTGAATTATTTTCAATTTTAGGTTTATAGGATGTATAATTAGCTTTATTTTTTATTTTTTTAATAAATTTATTTAGTTAGTTATTTTTGGCTGCGTTGTGTCTTCGTTGCTGCTCATGGGCTTTCTCTAGTTGCGGCGAGCGGGGGCTACTCTGCGTTGCGGTGCGCAGGCTTCTCATTGTGGTGGCTTCTCTTGTTGCGGAGAACAGGCTCTAGGCACGCGGGCTTCAGTAGTTGTGGCTCGCGGGCTCAGTAGTCGTGGCTTGCAGGCTCTAGAGCGCGGGCTCAGTAGTTGTGGCACACGGGCTTAGTTGCTCCATGGCATGTGGGATCTTCCCGGACCAGGGCTTGAACCCGTGTCCCCTGCATTGGCAGGTGGATTCTTAACCACTGTGCCACCAGGGAAGCCCCTAATTAGCTTTTAAAAATCCTGGAGGATGCAGACAAAAAACAGAACTGGTGATAATGACCCAGTGTATTGCAGAGGAAATTTGACAAGGGAAAACAACATCTTAGTTATAAGATTAATTATAATCTGGCAGTCTTTGATATGCACTTGCTGTGACTTTAGAATGAGTAGAACCTGAAATAGCTAGAAACCATAAAATTCTCTTTGCTTTTAGTTTAAAGAAACATTTAGCCCTTCAGTCAGTCAGTGCAACAAATATTTATATTATGGTTTGTCATGTGTAAGGCACTGTGGTTAACCCACTTTCTTTTTTTTGTTTTTTTGTTTTTTTTTAATTAATTAATTAATTTATTTTTGGCTGTGTTGGGTCTTCGTTTCTGTGCGAGGGCTTTCTCTAGTTGCAGCGAGCGGGGGCCACTCTTCATCGCGGTGTCCCAGACCAGGGCTTGAACCCGTGTCCCCTGCATTGGCAGGCGGATTCTCAACCACTGCGCCACCAGGGAAGCCCTAATCCACTTTCTAAAAGCTTACAGCCTAGTAGGTTAGAAGATTGTCAACACAATAAGAAAAAATTTAAGATATATAATAGAACTATAAGCAAAGTTCTGGATTATAGGAAAGTAGGAAAACATTTCCGCCTAGAGATTATTGGGATTTCTGAAGAGGTTTCAGGTAAAGCATCCCTTATCCTTTCTGAAGTTCTGAACAAAGAAAGAAAACAAGAGTAGCAGGTAGGGGTCAAAATACCACTTTTATTACTAACAGAGACAAGGTTGGAGGATACAACTTTGAGTACGTGTGCCAAATTGTGCCTTTTAACTGAAGTCCTTTAGGTAGACCAACCTGCCTCCAAGCAGTGCTATATTGACTCAAGCCTCCCTATGCAAGGGAGAGTCTGGCCCTAAATAAGCGGCGAATGCTTGCTCCACACCTTGGAAAGGTAGAGCACAGAGATGGGCCAAGTTTGCTCTTCACTCTTCTAAGATTAACTAGTCAGATAGGGTCAGATAAGTCACTCTGTCTCTGTAAGTAAAGAAGTACAGAGAAGTCAGGAGTGTGTTTAGGGAAAGTTCTTCCTCATGAAAACCTGAAGTGGGAAAAAGGCATTCCCTTCTAGGAGAGAGGATCAGCGAAGCTTTCATGGAGGATATGAAATTGGAGCAGAGCATTTAAAAAATGGATTGATTTCTAGGTAGAAGACATAAAGCCATAGGGATGAGAAAGTATAGGCTTTGTTTGAAAAAGAGGTAGTAGTCTAATTTAACCGAGCATTTGAGTTCTTGGTTTCAATAGTGTTATCCTTTGGGGGTTATTACCAAACATAAACATTTAGCTCTTGAACAGTAGTTGGCTCTATTTCAAGGTTATTTGACTTAAAAGATTACAAAAACCATCCCTTTCAGGTTTTAAGACAGCAAAGTAAAATTATTTTCAGGCTTTTTTGAAAATCACCTAAAGACAGGAATATAAACTCCATTTTGAAAGGATAAGACATCTGTAATCCTACTTGTATAAGAAGGAAAGCAAAAAGAAGTAGTAAGTGGCCTAACAGAGGAGAGGAAGGTCAAACTCTATAGAGGAGAATACTGGCAAGAGGCAGATCATGATTTGTCTGCAAGACCCCTGAAAAGCTCAGTACATGGAAGTACCATGTACCACAGATGGAGGCTGAGAACAGGGAGCATTGTCTGAAAAATCTATAATGGGGGATGGACCCCTCTCTGCCACCACCCCCACCCCCATACTCACCCCTTGCACCCTGATCAGTTGAATGACTGCCATCAGACTTACAGAAGTCAGGACATTATTCTTTGGAGGAATTGAACATGAGAAGTTCAGGACCTAGGACCCTAAGCCCAGAGGCAAATGAGGCTAAGATGCCACAGCGAACAGTGGAACCTGCTAGTCTCCTTCCCTCACCTAGTTCCAGAATTCCATCAGGCAGGTAAGAGATTAGAGTCTTCCTTCTAGTAAGAGAAGGCTCCAGAGAAAAGATAGCTGAATTTAAAATTCTACTTATGTATCAACAGGCTTGTGCCTATCAGTGTTGATTTTTTAAAAAAAAATCTGTAAACATGTTTTTGTTCATTTTTTATGGCTGTTGGCAGACAACCTCGTAAAGTCATTCATGACCAAACTCTTTATAGAACTGTCCCATAAAACATACATTCTAGGAAATCTACAAAAGCCTTGGATTAGTAAAATGGGGAGAAAAAAAGGGAGGGGGGCTAACTAATAAAAGGTTGCTAACATTTTTTTAAATGTGTCATATACCATTGATATTTTAAAACAAAATACAGATTAATTTAAACCAAATCTAAAGGGATAATCCCAGCATTTAAAAATGGAATGCATGTAGATTTATGAAAAATATCATTGTCCTAATAGTTTTTGTTTTGTCTTGGGTCACCACTGGTTTGGGGAGATAAGGTCAAGCATACTGCCAAAGAACAGAGTTATCAAGCCTGTGTTCTAGGCTAAGTCCTAATTTGTTTGTACATCCAGTAATGACACTGGCCTGCTTTTTCTCAGTCTGTATTGATTTTAATTTTGATTTTTTTTTAAAGATTTATTCATTATTTATTTATTTATTTATTTTTGGCTGCATCGGGTCTTAGTTGTGGCAGGTGGGATCTTCGTTGAGGCATGTGGGATATCTCGTTGCGGCGCGTGGGCTTCTCTCTAGTTGTGGTGTGCGAGTTTTCTCTTCTCTAGTTGTGGCGCACAGGCTCCAGGGCGCATGGGCTCTGTAGTTGTGGCGCTCTGGTTCCAGAGTGCGTGGGCTCTGTAGTTTGCGGCACATGGGCTCTCTAGTTGAGGCGCACGAGCTCAGTAGTTAGTTGCCCTGCAGCATGTGGGATCATAGTTCCCTGACCAGGGATTGAACCCGTGTCCCCTGCATTGTAAGGCAGATTCTTTACCACTGGACCACCAGGGAAGTCCTAATTTTGATTCATTTTTAATGTTTAAGAAAAATAACTAAATGTAAACCTATTTTAGTATATTCTGTATGCCTGTGTAAATTACATTTCTTTATTTATGTTGGTTCCCTCTTTGGTTTCTTTCTCTTTTTGTATCCAGCTTTACTGAGATATAATTGACATATAACATTGTGTGAGTTTAAGGTACACAGCATGATGATTTGACAAATAGTGTATTTTGCAGCTACCACAGTAAGGTTAGTTAACACATCTGTCACCTCACATAGTTAATGATGTTTGTTTTGAATGTGTTTTTATTTTATTTTATTTTGGCCGTGCTGCATGGCATGTGGGATCTTTGTTCCCTGACCAGGGATCAAACCCCTGCCCCCTGCAGTGGAAACAGAGTCTTAACCATGGGACTGCCAGGGAAGTCCCAGTGATGTTTGTTTTGTGGGAGAACATTTAAGATCTACTCTCAGCAACTTTCAAGTATACAGTATAGTAATGTTCACTATAGTCACCATGCTGTAGATTAGATTTACGCAATTTATTCGGCTTGTAACTGGATATTTGTACCCTTTAACCACCTTCTCTCATTTCCCCCACTCCTCAGACCCTGGCAACCACCACTTTTGAGATTATACGGTATTTGTCTTTCTCTGATTTATTTGACTTAGCACCATGCCTTCTAGGTTCATCCATGTTGTTGTAAAAGGCAGGATTTCCTTCTTTTTTGTGGCTGAATAATATTCCGTTGTATATATATACCAATGTTTTCTTTATCCATTAATCTGTTGACAAACACTTAGATTGTTTCCATATCTTGGCTATTGTAAATAATGCTGCAGTGAACATGGAGGTGCAGATATCTCTTTGAAATAGTAATTTCATTTCCTTGGATATATATATACCTCAAGTGGGATTGCTGAATTATATGGCAGTTTTGTCTTTAATTTTATGAGGAACTTCCATACTGTTTTCCATAGTGGCTGTACCAATTTACATTCACACTAACACTGCTCAAGGGTTCGCTTTTCTCCACCTCACCAGTACTTATTATCTCATGTCTTTTTGATTATAGTGATTCTAACAAATGTGAGGTGATGTCTCATTGTGGTTTTGACTTGTGTTTCCCTGATGATGTTCAACACCTTTTCATATACTTTGGAAAAATTTCTGTTCTGATCCTTTGCCCATATTTATTTATTTATTTATTTATTTTTGTTATTATTGTATGAGTTCTTTATATATTTTGGATCATAATCCCTTATCAGATATATAGTTTACAAATGTTTTCTCCCATTTTATAGGTTGCCTTTTCATTTTGTTGGTTGTTTCTTTTGCTGTGCAGAAGTTTTTTTAGTTTGATGTAGTCCCACTTGTTTTTTGCTTTCCTTCTGTGCTTTTGGTGTCATATCCAAAAAAATCATTGCCAAGACCAATGTTAAGGAGCATTTTCACTATATTTTCTTCTAGGAGTTTTAGGCCTTACATTTATTTAAGTCTTTAATCCATTTTGAGTTAATTTTTGTGAGTGATATAATATAGAGGTCTAATTTTATTCTTCTGCATGTGAATATACAGTTTTCCCAGTACCTACTATTGAAGAGACTATCTTTTCCCCATTGAGTCTTCTTGGCTCCCTTTTCAAATATTAGTTGACCGTATATTCATGGGTTTATGTCTGGGCTCTTGATTCTGTTCCATTGGTCTGTGTGTCTGTTTTTATGCCAGTACATAATGTTTTGATTACTAAAGCTTTGTAATGTAGTTTCAGGTCGGGAAGTGTGATGCTTCCAGCTTTGTTCTTCCCTCTCAAGATTACTTTGGCTATTCAGGATCTTTTGTGGTTCCATATAAATTTTAGGATTGATTTTCTATTTCTGTGAAAAATGCCATTGGAATTTTGATAGAGATTGCATTGCATATGTAGATCACTTTGGGTGGTATGGACATTTTAACAATATTAATTGTTCCAGTCCATAAACATAGATATATTTCCATTTATTTGTGTCTTCAATTTTTCTCATCAATGCCTTACAGTTTTTATGTACAGATCTTTCACCTCCTTGGTTAAATTTATTGCTAGGTATTTTATTTCATTTTTAATTTTTTTAATTGCAGTGTAGTTGATCTACAGTGTTGTGGCAATCTGCTGTATGGCAAAGTGACTCAGTTTTATACATATAGACATTCTTTTTAAAATATTCTTTTCCATTATGGCTTATCCCAGGGTATTGGATATAGTTCCCTGTGCTATACAGTAGGACCTTGTTGTTCATCCATTCTAAATGTAATAGTTTGCATCTACCAACGCCAAATTCCCAGTCCATCCCTCTCCCTTCCCCCCTCCCCCTTGGCAACCACAGGTCTGATCTCTATGTCTGTGAGTCTGTTTCTGTTTTGTAGATAGGTTCATTTATGCCATATTTTAGATTCCACATACAAGTGATATCATATGGTATTTGTCTTTCTCTTTCTGACTTACTTCACTTAGTATGATAATCTCTTGTTGCATCCATCTTGCTGTAGATGCCATTATTTCATTCTTTTTTATGGCTGAGTAATATTTCACTGTATATATGTACTACATCTTCTTTATCCATTCATCTGTTGATGGACATTTAGGTTGTTTCCATGTCTTAGCTATTGTGAATAGTGCTGCTATGAACATAGGGGTGCATGTATCTTTTTGAGTTATAGTTTTGTCCGGGTATGTGACCAGGAAGTGGGATTGCTGGATCATATGGTAATTCCATTTTTAGTTTCCTGAGGAACCTCCATACTGTTTTCCATAGTGGCTGCACCAATTTATATTCCCACCAACAGTGTAGGAGGGTTCCCTTTTCTCCACACCCTCTCCAGCATTTGTTATTTGTAGACTTTTTAATGGTGGCCGTTCTGACTGGCGTGAGGTGGTACCTCATTGTATTTTTGATTTGCATTTCTTTAATAATTAGTGACGTTGAGCATCTTTCAATGTGTCTACTGGCCATCTGTATGTCTTCTTTGGAGAAATGTCTATTAAGGTCTTTTGTCCATTTTTTGATTGGATTGTTTGTTTTTTTGTTGTTGAGTTGTATGAACTGTTTGTATATTTCAGAAATTAAGCCCTTGTTGGTTGCATCATTTGCAAATATTTTTTCCCATTCCATAGGTTGTCTTTTTTTTTTTTTTTAAAATGGTTTCCCTTGCTGTGCATAAGCTTGTAAGTTTGCTTAGGTCCCGTTTGTTTATTTTTGTTTTTATTTCTATTGCCTTGGGAGACTGACCTAAGAAAACACTGGTACTATTTTTGTCAGAGAATGTTTTGCCTATGCTCTCTTCTAGGAGTTTTAAGGTTTCATGTCTTATCTTTAAGCCATTTTGAGTTTATTTTTGTGCATGGTGTGAGGGTGTGTTCTAACTTCATTGATTTACACGCAGCTGTCCAACTTTCCCAGCACCACTTGATGAAGAGACTGTTTTTTTCCCATTTTATATTCTTGCCTCCTTTGTCAAAGATTAATTGACCATAGGTGTGTGGATTTATTTCTGGGCTTTCTATTCTGTTCCATTGATCCATGTCTGTTTTTGTACCAGTACCACACTGTTTTGATCACTGTATCTTTATAGTATTGTCTGAAGTCTGGGAGAGTTATTAGGTATTTTATTTTTTTATATTATTTTAAATGAGATTGTTTATTTTCATCTAGTTTGTTCTTAGTGTATAGAAGTGCAACTGATTTTTGTATGCTGATTTTGTAACCTGCAGCTTTAATGAATTATTAGTTCTAACAGTTTTATGGTGTAGTCTTTAAGATTTTTCTGTATAAAATCATGTCATCTGCAAACAGAGATACTTTTACTTCTTCCTTCTGATTTGGATGCCTTTTATGTCTTTCCTACCTAATTGCTGTGGTTGGGACTTCCAGTACTGTGTTGACTAGGAGTGTTTAGATTACCTTTGTCTTGTTTCCGATCTTAGGGGAAAAGCTGTCATCCTTTCACCATTGTGAAGTCAGCTGTGGGCTTGTCATATATGGCCTTTATTATGTTGAGGTACATTCCTTCTATATCCAGCTTGTAGATGGTTTTTTATCATGAAATGATGTTGAATTTTGTTCAGTGTTTTTTTCTGTATCTATTCAGATCATATCATTTTGGTCTTTCATTCTGTTAATGTGGTTTATCACATTGATTAATTTGTGTGCATTGAACCGTCCTTGTATCACAGGGATAAATCCCATTTGATCATGGTGTATGATTTTGTTAATGTGCTGTTGAATGTGGTTTGCTGTTATTTTACTGAGAATTTTTGCATCTAAATTCATCAGGGATATTGGCCTATAGTTTTCTTGTAGTTTCCTTCTCTGGCTTTGGGTAATGCTGGCTTCATAAAATGAGTTTGGGAGTGATTTCTCCTCTTCAATTTTTGGGGAAGAGTTTGAGCAGGATTGACATTAATTCTTTCTTATATGCTTCCTAGAATTTTCCAGTGAAACCATCTAGTCTTGTGCTTTTCTTTGTTGGGAGGTTTTGATTACCGATTCAGTCTCCATACTCATTATTTGTCTATTCAAATTTTCTACATCTTCATGATTCAGTCTTGGAAGTGTTAAAAAAAAAAACAAAAAAAAACCTGTTGCACATTAAAATGTTGAAGAGTTTATTTGAGCAAACATTAATTTGAATTGCATAGCACCAGTCCAGAAGCGATTTTAGAAGTGCTCCATGCACAGGAGCTACGGGCATGGTTTTTATAGACAAGACACCAAAGCAAAGTAGTTATTTGATTGGCTGTATGTTAAGCAGTTGCCTTATTTGGGATTGTTCTTAAGTTTCATTTTCTCAGATTCCAGTGCATTTACGCTGGCTTAGGTTTTGGTTTGCAACCTGGGCTACCAAGGCATTAGAGCCACCTCAGACAATTAAACCCTAATTGCCTCCTTGTTTAATTACCTTAACAGTAAGTGGTCATGCTTCTAGGAATTTATCCATTTCCTGTAGGTTGTCCATTTTATTGGGGTATAATTGTTCATGGTAGTCTCTTATGATCTTTTATATTTCTGTGGTATCAGTTGTAATGTCTCCTCTTTCATTTACAATTTTTTTCTTTTCTTTTCGTTTACAATTTTATTTGAGTCCTCTCTTTTCCCTTGGTTAGTCTAGCTATAGGTTTGTTAATTTTGTTTATCTTTTTAAAGAACCAAGTGTTAGTTTCATTAATCTTTTATATTAGTTTCCTTTCTCCATTTCGGTTATTTCTGCTCTAAGCTTTATTATTGCTTTTTGCTGACTTTGGGCTTAGTTTGTTCTTCTTCTAGTTCCTTGAGGTGAAATGTTGGTTGTTTATTTGGGATCTTTCTTTTTTCTTAATGTAGGCATTTATAGCTATAAACATTCCTCTTAAAACTGTTTTTGCTGCATCCCATAAGTTTTGGTTTGTTGTGTTTCCATTTTTGTTTGTCTCAAGATATGTTTTGATTTCCCTTTTGATTTCTTCTTTGATCTATTGGTTGTTCAGTAGTGTGTTGATTGATTTCCACATATTTGTAAATTTTCCAATTTTCCTTCTGTTACTGATTTCTAGTTTCATGCCTGTGATATTGTGATTTATAACACTTATATATTTTGGTCTTCGTTCTTGACTCCTGACTCACAACTCCCAAAAACCCTTGTAATTTCCTAAGTGAGCAGTGGGAACATCTTTTGTTCTCAGTTCAAAGCCATAAAGGTGAAATGGGTGTCTTTTTATTTACAACAAGCCCCTTTCAACCACACCTGAGTTTGTTAATAAGGTGAATTTTTGAAGGCCCCTAGGTAACTGAATGATGGAGACCAGTTGCCAGGGGAGCCAACTATGATTAGAGGGTTGGAACTTTCAGTTCCACTCCCCATTTCCCCCTTCCCCACCTCTGGGGAGGAGAGAGGAGCTGAAGGTTAAAGCAGTCACCAATGGCCTGTGGTATAATCAATTATGTCTATGTATTGGAGCCTCCATTAAAAAAACCCAAAAGGATGAGGTTCAGAGATCTTCCATGTTGGTAGCATCTGCATGCCAGAGGGGTGGTGCACCCCAGTTCTTATGGCAACAGAAGCTCCTGCACTCAGGACCCTTCCAGACCTCACCCTGTGTTACCTCTTTATCTGGCTGTTCATCTGAATCCTTTAAATAAGCTGAGAGGGCTTCCGTGGCGGCACAGTGGTTAAGAATCCGCCTGCCAATGCAGGGGACATGGGTTCGAGCCCTGGTCCAGGGAGATCCCACATGCCGCGGAGCAACTAAGCCTGTGCGCCACAACTATGCTCTACAGCCCGCGAGCCAGAAATGCTGAACCCCTGAGCCTGTAGCCTGAGGACGAAGAGTAGACCTGCTCACCACAACTAGAGAAAGCCCACCCGCAGCAACGAAGACCCAGCGCGGCAAAAAATAAATAAAAAGTAAATTAAAAAAAAAAGTTGAGAGGCATAAGTTAATGTTTCTCTGAGTTCCGTGCACCACTTCTAGCAAATTAATTGAACCTGAGAAGTGGGTTGCAGGAACCTTCAATTTATAGCCAGTTGGTCAGAAGCACAAAGTAACACCCTGGACTTGCAATTGGTGTCTGAAGTGGGGGACACTTGTGGGACTGGGCCTTTAACCTGTGAGATCTGATGCTATCTCCTGGTAGATAGTGTCAGAATTGAGTTAAATTTGTAGGACACCCATTCAGTGTCTGCTAAGAAATTGGATATTGCTTGGGTGTTGGAAAACACACGTCTGAATACCATTGTGATCAGGAAAGATACTTGATATGGTTTCTGTCTTACTGATCTTGTTGAAATTTGTTTTGTGGCCTAACATATGTTCTGTCTTGGAGAATGTTCTGTGTATGCTTGAGAAGAATGTGTATTTTGCTGCCATTGGATGGACTGTTCTGTGTATGTTTATTAGATTCATTTAGTCTATGATGTTGTTAAAATCTTCTGTTTCCTTATTAATTCTCTGGAAGATCTATCTGTTATTGAGAGTGAGGTATTAAAACCCCTGCTACTATTGTATTGCTGTTCGTTTCTCCTTTTAGTTCTGTTATATTTGCTTTATATATTTAGGTGCTACAGTGTTGGGTGCATAAATATTTACACTTGTTGTATCTTCTTGATGAATCGACCCCCTTTATCATTATATAATGATCTTCTTTGATTCTTGGTTTCTTTATTTCTGTCTTCCTTTAGTGGAACCAAGCTTAATGTCATCTAGTTAAAGCTCCTTCTCAATGGAAGAATCTACTCTATGACATCGCTGATATTGGAGAGACTGGCTGACCAGTAATGGGGAGAGCTCACAGCTTTACACATTTATTTAAGCCAAATCTGTCTTAAACACATTGTCTCCACTTCTCCTAGGTTGGTTATCTTGAACAGTATAGAGCTACTTGATTGTAAAGGACAATTCTTCAGCTATTCAATAGCAGCTATAATGTTCTTCCATTGAACATTTTGAGTATTCCTCTTATCTTTACCATTTTCCACAAAACTTAGCTTTAGAACCTCTCAATATCCTGGGATGCATTTTCTAAATGATATTTAGTTGATTTCCTTTCTCAAATGTGACGTTAGAGTTATTGACAACCACTCAGAATATACAGTAGTTTTGTCCCTTGGTCTGGTCTGCTTTCCATTAATGTATCCTAAGATTATAGTTTTTCTTTTCTTTTAAAATTTGTTACAGGAAGTCACATAAGTAACTCATGATAAACTAAAACTCCCTGTTTTTTGTGAAACTAGGTTTCTAGTTTCATATTTATATAACTGGTAATTGCTTAATTTTAGTGAGAGATTTTTTAAAAATGTGCCCTGTTTAGTTTCCTCATTTTTAAAAATTAATTAATTAATTTATTCATTTTTGGCTGTGTTGGGTCTTTGTTGCTGTGCGCGGGCTTTCTCTAGTTGCGGTGAGCGAGGGCTACTCTTCATTGTGGTGCGCGGGATTCTCATTGAGGTGGCTTCTCTTGTTGCGGAGCACGGGCTCTAGGTGCACGGGCTTCAGTAGTTGTTGCTTGTGGGCTCTAGTGTGCAGACTTAGTAGTTGTGGCACACAGGCTTAGTTGCTCCGTGGCATGTGGGATCTTCCCGGACCAGGGCTCGAACCCATGTCCCCTGCATTGACAGGCAGATTCTTAACCACTGCGCCACCAGGGAAGTCCCTAGTTTCCTCTTGATACTGTCCTTTTGAAATCATGTTGAACCCTGATTCTGTTATCCAAGGTTATTATTTATCCTAATGAGTTTCATGGTATACAGAAGTTTAGTAAGTATGTTTATGACTTTATTCAAAATATCTAAAACTATTGCATGGGTATTTTGGTTAAACATGGGAGTTTGACTTAATACATTTATTTCCTTTCTTTTCAAATAACACTAACATTATAATAAAAGAATAAAAAGGAGTATAAGATCACAGGGACAAGAATGACAAAAAAATTTTTAGAAGATAAAAAAATTAGTAGAAAAGTGTTAAATAATTTAGCCAAGTAGAGGGAGGTACACTCTGGGTTGTCTGCAGAGACTAGCAAGCAAGTTTACAAAACCTCCAAAAAGACTCAACATTTGGTAGTAAAAAGTGAAAATACAAGAATGAGGCTTGAGATTAAAAGTAGGTAATGGTTGGAGAAAGTTTTTTTAATCCAAAATGTGTTTATTGGAATGTTTTCCCATTCATCTTGATTCTGGGGGCTTTTAGTGCTGCTTCCGTCTGAAGGAGCATCCTTCTGTAAGCCTTGCTTTTCCTCCTGTAGGCTGGCAGAGGACAGTAGAGCAGCCAACACACAGAACTACTGTTTGTGCATGGCCAAAGACAGTGGTGATTTTATAGCATCCTGAGCATTTCACATCCATGAAATAGGAATTGGGGCTCTGCACCAGGCTCTTCTTCTTGTGTTTCCTTTACTCCTCTTCTGGAGAGGGACGAAGGAGATCCTTTGAGAGAGGCATGTTCTCGTGGGGAGGTCGTCACCATCGGAAAGGCTGAAGAAAGTCTTAAATTAAGTGGTTGAATCCTATGTAAACTACTACTTCCCCCTCTAGGAAACTGGGCATTTTTTTCTTCAAGAAAATGGAGGCTGAGGGTTCTGGATCCAGGAATATCAGATGTATGAAAAGGATAGGGATATGGAGCCAAACAGTGAACTTACAATAGCTTCTTAATGCCATGAAAAGGAGTGGACAGCCAAGGATAACCTGATAGTTGAGGAAAGCCTCCAAAGTGAGAGGCCAAACAAACACATAAAAGAAACAAGGTAGAGAGCAGAGGGGAAGAAACTGCGGGTAGGGCAGAGGGGAAGAGGTATTAATCTCTAAGAAATGAAATGTTGCATCTTCAAAAAACAGAATGCTCTTTTGAAACTCTTTCAATAAATAAGAAATAACTCTTGGAAATAAAAAATGATACCCCCCCCAAAAAAAAACATTAGTGGAAAGATTGGAAGTAAAGTTGAAGCAATTTCCTAGGAATTAGAAAGAACATATTAAATGAGGAAAATAGGAGACAAATAATTTTAAAAATTAGAGATAGACCAGGAGGTCCAATATTTGACTAATAGGAATTTGAGCATGAGAGGACAGAGAAAGTAGTGGGAGATGATACCAACAGATTTCCAAAGCATTTTCCAAACAGAATCATAGAATTGCAAGTTGAAAGATATGATAGAATAATAAAAAAGACACAGACCAAGAGGACTGATTATGAAATTTCAGTAAACTGGGGATACAGAGGCTGTACTAAAAGCTTCCAGCAAGAGTAGCTAGAGGTTACATTCAAAGGACGAATCAGAATAGCATTACATATCACAGTAGTAACTTAGAAAGACAGAAATGCGTTAAGCAGTATCTTCAGATATCTTCAGTGGAAAGGATTTCCAACCTATAATTTTATTCTCAGCCATATTATCAATCAAATGTGAGTCTAGGATAAAGATATTTTTAGACATGCAAGTGACCAGAATTTCAGTTCTCATGAGCCTTTTTTCCCCCGTAAGTTACTAGTGAATGTACTCTTAAATAGGAAGGGAAAAGAAATCGGGTCCAAGACTCAGAATTCAGTCAAAGAGAAGAGCCAAGGGAGAGCCCAAGGTGACAACTCTGTACCTAGTCTAGAGAGTCCCACCACAGAGGGAAGCAGAAGAAAGAATAAAGTGTTCTGGGAAGGTATGGCTCTGGGAAAAAACAATATCTGATGTGTTTGAGCATATGGAAAATATTGATAGACATGTGACAGATGCTGGAGCATTTGAGGAAAAGTTAAAAATATATAGAAAGTAGAAAAAATGAGGTTGTCATTAATTTGTAGGGAGAAAGAGTGCATGGTCCTATTGTTCTGCTTGGCTCAGCACTCAGTAGTATCTGTCCAGTATTACATTCACACTCACTCTTTATTTAAACAAAGATTGTCATAAAATTACGTAGGGTATGGAGGCCAGAGGTAGAGGTTGAAACTAAATACTTACATTCCTTGGCAGTATGTCGATAGGTAATATCTAAATTTGATAAATCAAGCATATTTAGAAAAACAGAGGTAAATATCAAAAGAACCCCCTGGAAGATTCGATAGGGTATAAGGGTAGGGCGGACCCTACTGTTTTTCCAATGTCCTTTTGTCTTGGTTGACTTTTTATATAAAAATTCAGTTAAGTTATATGGTATATTATAGAGACCTCTTTCTAGATATATATATATATATATATCAATTAATAACAGCCAAATATTTAGCTATATCATGCATCCTTTGTTTAGCTATCTTATTCATAATAGCACCACTGTCTTATTCATATCATGGCCTAGGAAGTCTAATAGATTTCCTTTGTCTATTAATTTGGTATCACTTTTCCTTAATGACTTTCTTACAAAGTTATTTCTTCCCTTCCTTTTTAAAGAATCTTTGTTCTGATTTAACATATTGTTTCTTTTGGTTCCTTTTAAATCTAAAATATAATTTCTGGCATGCAGTTAGGGTATCTAGGGTACTGTGTACTTTGTTTCTTACATTATCTAAAACAGGGGAATGCTTTTTCTACAAATAAGTAGCATGGCTGTATTAAAATACCATTGCTTTGGAAATATTTCCATAGCAGTAAGATGATTTAGAATGTGTGTTTGTGAGTGAGTTGTAAAATTACTATCTGACATATGTCTTGGAAAATTCCACAGATTCTGCCAGTTTTCAGTGTCTGGCACATCGACTAGAATTTGTACATGAGGAAGTCAACCCCTACTTTCCTCTAATTTACCACCCCCTCTGGCATTTTGGAATATGAGATTCAGTTAAATGCTTGCTAATCCTGAGTCAGATCCCATCATGGCCTTGTTGTATCTACTAGTAGTTCTTTTGTGTGTATATAGTGTGGTGGAGCTGGGGTAAGTGGAGGAGAAAAGGGGAGCACATGTAATTATATTGCCACCTTGACTTTAAAATTCTTTCCTTTCACCTCATAACTTCAAAAGAAATTTTCAGTAGGGCATGGAAGATTTCCAGGATTGAGCAGTACCCAAAATGAGTTCCAGTCATATCCAGTAGTTCATCAAAGTTCATGGAGTCATCGGTGCTCTGGAATGTTGCTGTGGATAGTTAAAACTGATTAAGTGGAAGAAATTCTCAACAGAAAACAGAATAAAAGTGTATACTTATTTTAGACTGAGAGCAATGAATTGGTAGTGGATATTGATTTCGGTTAAAGAAACAGAAGTCAGGATAAAAGAAAGTTTGTAATATTGAGTCAGATATTAGAAAGTGTCCATAGCAGAAAGTTTGATCTATTAAGTAATGTACCTGTTTTCTAAATGTATCCCTTCCTTGGTGTTTTTATCTAGGGATTTCTTTCTTAAGATAAATTTAGTCATGAGATGGTAATGCACTGACAGCAGTTTGCTTCTAAAAAGCAATTCTGTTTCTACTAGAGACAAGATGTTGGGTGGAGGAATTACAAACTTACTTTGTTTTAGGTTTATTTAGCCATACAAAAATGTTTTTCCTCTTAGATTTTGGCAAGAACACTAACCAGTTGGAAAAACATCTGGTGTTGGTTGAGTGAGGAGGGAATGGCATAATCAGTAAAAACTACTTATAGGAAAAAATCGTTTTAAAAAAATCTCTGCAGCTTCAACTCTGGATTTCTTTATGACGGTTCATTCTTAATCTCTCTCAGAAATTTTCTTCCCACCAAAAGATTTTACCTATGTTGGGCTGCTTCAGTATGTCTCAGGTTTTATTCAAATCTATGAAATTTAGATCACGAGTCATAAACTTTTAAAATGTGTAGAATGTGTTTTCATAGCTTTTGCTGTCTAACAACCGCTCTAAAACTTAGTGGCTTGAAACAATTATTCAGTCTGGCAGTTCTTCTTCTAGTCACCCAAAAAGGTCGCCCGTGAGGCTGCAGTCCTCTGGTGGCTTGACTGGGGCTTGAGTGTCTAAGATGGCCTCATTTACAGTCTGAGACCTTGGTGTCACTGTCAGCTGGTACTCTTTTTCCACAAGGCCTGTCATCATTCACAGGTTTAGCCTGGGCTTTCTTACATGGTGGCAGGAGTGTTTCAAGAAGGTAAAGTTTTGGTTAAGGCTTAGCTTGGAAATTGCAGTGTTATTTTCACCACATTGTTTTGGTCAGATCAAGTCATCATGTGAACTCAAATGCAGAGGGTGGGAAAACAGACTCCACCTATTGAAGGGAGGTGCAGCAAAAGCCCATTGCAAAAGGGTATTGTAGCAAGGAGATAAGATTCTTCGGAGGCCCTTATTATAAGGTTCTACCACGGTCTGCCCTCTGGCTCCAATGATTTGCATTCTTGTCGCATGCAAATCATTCCCTCCCAAGACCTCGAAAGTCTTATATCCAAAAACAACCTGTATAAATACACAAATAAATAATGGTGAAAACCTGTAACTTGTTATCTGCATTTGATTTAGAGGTAGATGAGGGTCCTCACCTGCAGTTCCTCTTGATCCAGAGACCTATGAACTAAAAAGAAAAGTTATCTGCCGCATACACTCAACATATACTGTTATTCACAGAGATAGAATAACGGCAATATACATTCACCCTAAAAAGGGGGAGTAACAGGAGGCATATAGCGTATATCAATTCTGAAATATAGCAGGCGCATTGTCAAGGTCACCTACTCCAGGTGAAATGGAACAGGACCCTATGGTCCTTCCCCCTCATGTCCTCTGCCTCATTTTGTCTGTAGAAAAACTTTAGCTAAAGAGTTTAATCAGAGAATTGAGAAAATGCAGAAGCAAAGGAAAACAGCCAAACAGACCAAATATTAATAGTTCAGTTATTAAACAAATTCAAGGACCTTTAGTTCCTCCTCATGGGCTGTAGATAATATTCTATGTCCTTTGAGCTGTTTTGTAGATATTGAAACCCCCACCAGGTGGAAGAAGTTTACTACATGATGACCAGACTGTAGCCATGACATGAGCTGCCACAATTCTGAGAACTGGCCTCAAGGAAATGGGAACAAACCGACCCTGGAACTGAAGATTAACTGTACTTAAAATCAGGATGACGCTGATCAGACCACCGCATGACCAATTTCAAGATGACTGTCAGAGCTGACTATTTGGTTCCTGCATGTAGCCCCCTACCTCCGCCTATACACGCCTGAAACTCCCCTTTAAAAGCTCTTGCCCACTGATTGTCAGTGAGGAGTTGGCCTTTGGGCATGAGTCCACCCTCTCCCCTGGTTGCCGGCCTCTGAAATCAAATTTTACTTTCCACCAACCTTGCCTCTCAAGTATCGGCTTTCGAGCGGCAAGCAGCTGGACCCTACTTTTGGTAACACAGAAGCAGGCAACGTGCCTTGATTGGGGCCCAGTTTTGCTTCCTGGGAATGGTTCCCTAATCCATTGTTCTCTGTGATTCTTGGTACTGCGTTATGAGCTCTTAACACTGCTTTCTGAGAGGTCTCTCCTTTTACATAAGAAATATCTTATGAAGCTAAGTAGCTTTCTCAGGGTACTTCCTCCCTATAGAAAGTTGGGAACCCAGAGGCCTTTTTCCATTTTAAATAGTTTCTGTTCCTTGTTGTACCCAGCAGGTACAACTTCCTTTAAAATTTCTGAAATTTTCTGTGAATCTGGTTTGTGTTATTCCATGTCCCCAAAGCTGCATCATTATAACTCTTTTAAAGACAGACCTCTCCTGACTTTGGTTGTGTCTATCTGCTGTGGCATAAATTCCCTTTAGCTTCTTAGAGGCCATTATGTCTAGTTGAGAGAGTCAGCTAGGTATGGCTTTAAAAGTTTCTGAATTAAAAGACAATTGTATATGGACTTCCCTGGTGGCATAGTGGTTAAGAATCTGCCTGCCAGTGCAGGGGACACAGGTTCGAGCCCTGGTCCGGGAAGATCCCACATGCCCCGCGGAGCAGCTAAGCCTGTGCGCCACAACTACTGAAGCCCGCACTCCTAGAGCCCGCGAGCCACAAGAGAAGCCACCACCATGAGAAGCCCATGCAACCAAGAGTAGCCCCCGCTCGCCACAACTAGAGAAAGCCCACGTGCAGCAACAACGACCCAACGCAGCCAAAAAATAAATAAGAATTAACAATAAATAAATTAAAATTAAACAAAAAAGACAATTGTATAACCTTTGGTTAGGCAGAGTTCACATATATGATATTCAAAAGCATGATGTGTTAAAAACAAGGATAAATTGGACTATATCAAAATTAAAAATATTTATTCTTCAAAAGACACCATTAAGAAATAGAAGTCACAACACACAGAATGGGAGAAAATATTTGCAAGTCATAGAGTAGATAATGAATGTGTATTCAAAATATATAAAGAGCCCTAAATCTCAATAGTAAGAAGATAAACAACCCAAAAGGGAAAATGATTTGAATATACATTTCACCAAAGAAGTCTTTTGAATGGCTGAAAAGCACATGAAAAGATGCTCAACAGCATTAGTAATTAGGGAAGTGCAAATTGAAACCACAATGAGATACCACCCCATTAGACTGACTGAAATAAAAAAGACAACAGCAAGGAACGGTAAGATAGAGACAGACTGGAAACCTCGTACATTGCTGGTGGGAATGTAAAATGGTGCAGCTACTCTGGAAAACAATTTAAAAGTTTTAAATAAACTTAACCATATGATACAACCCAGAAAATCTCCACCTTAGAATTTATCCAAGAGAAATGAGAACATATTTCAACCCAAAGACTTGTATGAGAATGATCATAGTAGCATTATTCATAATAGTAAAAAAAAATTGTAACAATCCAAATGTCTGTCCACTAGGAATGAATAAACAAAATATAGAATTCCATACACTGGAATACTATTCAACAATAAAAAAGAATGAACTACTGGTACATGCTATAACATAGGTGAACTTAAAAAACATGCAGAATAAAAAAAGTCAGATGCAAAAGATGACATATTTTATGATTCCATTTTTTTAAAATGCCCAGAAGGGAAAATCTACAGAGACAGAAAGCAGATTAGTGCTTTCTTGAGGTTGGGGATCAGCACAGGGATTGATTGCAAATGGGCATAAAGGATATTTTTGGGGTGATGGAAATTCATCAAAACTGAATTGTAGTGATGGTTACACAGCTTTATAAATTTACTAAAAATTATTGAAGTGTACACTTAAAACCAGTGAATTTTACGATATTTGCATTATGCCATAATAAAGCTGCTACGAATGCTGTATACAGATGAAATCCCATGATGGTGAAAACTTAGCAATTATTACAACTTTTTTTTTTTAAACAAGAAATGTATCATATCCCTTGAAATAAATGGGCCATAAGTTGAATCTTCCAACTTTTTTCTTCAGGTATTTTAATCGTAATTTTTGTAATGTATTCAGTCTTTTGCTGTGTTGATGTCATTTGCATGTTATTTGCTGAATTTAGAGTAACATTCAGTTTATTAAATTTCTTTCTTCCTCCCCTCCCCTCCTCTTCCCTCCCCTCCCCTCCTGAGATACAAAGTGAAAAAACCATGGAAGCCTGCTGGGAATTTACAGTCAAAAAGTATTTCCTGATCTGTTTAGTAAAAATGACATTCATTGGTTGAGGAATTTCTAGGCATTGTATTGCTTACCGACGATACTGGGGTGAACTAAACAGACAAGGCCTCTTTCCTCTCAGACCTTACAGTCTGATGTAATGGACACATCATCCTTGAGGAAGGAGTAAAGAAGGGGCACACTCTCTCTCATTAAGGACCCTCCTGATACCGCACACATCACTTTTTCTTACATCCCATTGGCCAGAACGTAATGAGAAATAAAGTCTTCTTTCCACACAGCCATGTGCTAGCTAAAAATTGGGAATTCTGTTACTCTAGATGAGTAGAGAGGATATGAGGGGATACTAGTATTCTATGCCAAAATACATATTAAATTTTGTATTTCTTCCATAATGCTTGAATAACATAGGTCAGACCTTTTAATTTCCGTTTTTGGAGTTGGTAGCTATACTTTAATTTAATCAGCAGGGGTCACTGTTGAGAAAGTATTTCTTTTCCGGTTTCCTTTGTTCAACCCCTCTGCATTTCCCACCCAGATCCTGTATTTAAAGCCTCTTGAATTGGTTTCCTGTGTCTTTTTTGTGTGCTAAGCATTTAAATTTACTGTGTTAGTAAACTAATTCCCAAAATGTGCCAAAGATTTAAAAACTGATCAGAAAGGCTAAAATAATAGCCAAAAAAAAATGCTTCTTATTCTTCAGGAACTCTATGTTGTAATTACAGTTTGCAACAAGTGGTTTCACAGTTACATTTCTCAGCTAGGTAATTTATAGAAAAACAATTACAGTTTTATACAAAACAACAATAAATGCTAATGTATGACAAAACAAATCACTTAATTTTTTAAAAACCTGAATATTTAAGAATGTCCTATCCCTATATGACAGGGGGGCTGTTGCAGTGTCTGTTTTTGTTTGTTTAGGGGATGATGTCCTACCTTGAAAGAAATAATCAAGAGAGAACAATGTAGTTGCTCTCATGTTCCCCCCCACAATATCCTTGTAATTTTTTGTGGATAGATTATTAAAATATATAATAATCTATCCACATATTAATATGAAACCAGATAACCTAAGAATGTCAAATGTTTGAACAGTGACTTCCTCTACAATGATTATATCTAAAACCTTCACAAATTTGTTATAATTCATTATATCCTTGATGTAGTTGGATTTGACACCCTTTATATTTTGTATGAGAAACCTAGAGTTTGGATTCAGCTGAAACAGTACGATATCTAAAACATGTATTCTATTGCTTCTGTGAAACATTTATTTTACAAACAATACCATGGGGACTTCCCTGGCACAGTGGTTAAGAATCCGCCTGCCAGTGCACGGGACACGGGTTCAACCCCTGGTCCAGGAAGATCCCACATGCCCTGGAGCAGCTAAGCCCATGTGCCACAAGTACTGAGCCCACGTGCTGCAACTACTGAAGCCTGCACACCTAGAGCCCTTGCTCCGCACCAAGAGAAGACACCGCAGTGAGAAGGCCGTGCACCGCAGTGAAGAGTAGCCCCGACTTGTCACAACAAGAGAAAAGCCCATGTGCAGCAATGAAGACCCAATGCAGCCAAAAAATTAAACAAACAAACAAAAAAACCCAGTGCCATGAACTGGAGCAGAAACCATTTGGGTTTCCTAGAAAACATCTAAAATTAATGTGTGTCTACATCTAAAATTAATGTGTGTCTACCTCTAGGATTATTTTCTAAGCTCCATTGCTATGTCACTACAAATAATAAAATATTCTGATATGTGTTATAACTGTAATTTCTTTTTTTTTTTTCACACACACACACTGTATTTTATTTTTACAAGAGATAAATAGACTGACACCAAGCATTGTACATGGATGACCACAACAAAAGCAACAATGATTGCAATTACCAAACATGAAACACACTCATACTATGTCATAATATTGACATTCAGTCCATAACTGTAATTTCTTAAATCCTGAGATTCTCAATCTATTTTATCTGTTCCATTGGTTCTCAAACTTTAGGAAGCATCAGTATCACCTGGAGGGCTTGTTAAAATACAAATTGCCCCTCTTTCCCTCCACCACCCCTGGCATCCTGTTTCTGATGCTATAGGTCTGGAGTACAGCCCAAGAATTTGCATTTCTAACAAGGTTCTGTTTGATGCTGATGCCGTTAGTCAGGTGACCATGGTTTGTGAACCACTGATCTTTTTCTTGCAGACTTGGAGTAGGATACATATGTGCAGAAGGAATTGGAGGGAAATATAAATCTGGACAGATATCCTAGGATACACATGATGTTTCCCAGATACTCCCAGGACACTGTCTATTCCTTTTTTTCTTTTCCCTTTTCATATACCTCATGTTCTTACAGAGACAACAACATTTGGTCTATTTAGACTGACTTAGGGGAAAAAATTGCTGCTGGGTGTGACTTTTTTTTTTAAATAAATTTATTTACTTATTTATTTTTGGCTGAGATGGGTCTTTGTTGCTGTGCGTGGGCTTTCTCTAGTTGTGGTGAGCAGGGGCTACTCTTCGTTGCGGTGCACGGGCTTCTCATCGCAGTGGCTTCTCTTGTTGCGGAACAGGGGCTGTAGGCATGCGGGCTTCAGTAGTTGTGGCACGTGGGCTCAGTAGTTGGTGGCGCACGGGCTTAGTTGCTCCGCGGCATGTGGGATGTTCCCGGACCAGGGCTCGAACCCGTGTCCCCTGCATTGGCAGGCGGATTCTTAACCACTGCACCACCAGGGAAGCCCCTGGGTGTGATTTTTGTTCCTTTTTATATCTAGAATTGCACAAATCATGTGAACAACGCATAGCAGGTTTATATTTTTTATCAATTTAATTACCGTGTATGTTCAAGTGAGCAAAGTGCCTTGGTGGGTGAGATACGTAGCATTCAATTAAATACTTTGAATATACAAGATAAAGAGCTTAGCATTTCTAGTATAAAAATGATTATCTTTTATATTTTGTGGATTTGAGTTGGGCATAGTCTAGTATATTGGGTGCTTAGCTTAGTGATATTGTTTTATACTTACTAACTTAATTTTTCCCCAAGATCTCAAGCTTAAGATATATGTTGTGTGCTATGAAGTCCCCCAGGCAGGTCTCAATTTTAGATACATTAGCTGTCTTTGCAAGACATTGTTATTTATGTCATCAACCCTAGATTATTCAGGGTATACTTTATAACTACTTCATGCATTCTTTCCTATAAGCGTACCTGGAGAAGAATGATCTTAATGGTGTAGAGTCTTAGAAACCGTGGAATTTGAGAACTTGTTTAGGAGGAAATGTGATGGCTTCATTTTGAAAGTCTGCCTTATAGAAAAAGGGATATGATTTTTTCTTAATACCTTCCATTAATGGGTAGAGAATTTAGGGAAGCAGATTATTCTTTGATGTCCGGCAATTTCCAAAAACATGTAATTGTCAGGCAGCATTACTTTTATTGTAACATAGTGTGTTTGCTGCACTGAAACTTGGTAGATGATCCAACTTTCCATCAGCAAGTCCTGTAGCTTCTTTAAAAATGCTTTTGTCTAGTTTTTTTATTTTCCACTTCCACCACCCCTGTAATCTTACCTGCATCATCTTTTACTTGAACTATAATTTATTTCTAGCTTATCTCCTTGATGCCAGTCCAAAATTAGTATTTGCTTATTTCTGTGTTCTTCATTGTAGAGCAGGGGCTCCTTAAGTACCGAGATAACATCTTACTGTTTTTGTATTTCATTGCCTAGAAAAGTGCCTAATACAGCGTGTTCAATAAATGTTCATTGTATGAAGTCAAGAGGCATCCATGTAATACTTAATAGCAGGGACTGAACATATTCCTCTCAGCTTCAGCGACATGTGTATTGTTTTTAGTTGCTTTTTATTGGATATATAGGTATTTGGTTTTTTTTTTATGTAGCTTACTAGACAAGCTTATAGTGACGGCTCTGTTAAAAATACCCATTGTGAGTTATTTCATTAATTTGTTAAATGATCCTGCATGTATCCAGAATGCATATGGTGGTGGTTATGAGGCATTATTACTTTTCTGCATGATATATAAAACTTGAAAGAGAACATTTCCTATCCTAGGTTTCTGAACATCTCTGTGAACAAATAAATGTGAGTTAGATTTGGAGAATAACCTTACCTTAATGGCATTTTTAAATGGTCACTCTGTACTGATATGCAAATAAATCTTTTGTAACTCAGTTTCCTTATATGTACAATGAAGATTAAGGGTAGTATGAAGATTCAGTACACTAATACATAAAATACACTTAAAATAGCACCTGGCACATAATGTCATCCTTCTGACTGCTATTAGTTCATTTTTTTTCTAAAGACAGGGAACAAATTAAATGTCTCAGACATTTTTTAGCCTAAAGAGTTTCTGAAAATATGACTTTGGCTTATAACACCCACTGTACTTATTCACCTCTCTCCTAAGAGGATTACCTCTAAACTGTTGAGTTGAACATAATAAAATGTTAAGTGACACTTGACACAATGATTTTGTTTTTGCAGATGTTCTCAAATAGCGATGAAGCTGTAATTAATAAAAAACTTCCCAAAGAACTCCTATTACGGTAAGTCTAACTTTATGCTGGTTTTTTTGTGTGTGTGTGTGTGTATCATATTTGCCTGTTTAAAAAAATTTTAGACTTGTTGCTAATTTTCATATATGTATAGGATCTGGATTATGTGGATTTTAAAATATATTGATTCTTTTGTTAAACAATCTTATTCTAGGGGTTACAGCCTTTTAAAAATTAAAAAGACAAGTTTTTTGATACTTTCCTCTGTTAGACTTACGAGTTTACCATCCTTATTTTTAATGTGTAGAAACTACATTTGGGATCACTTGTAACATAAAACACACAGCTCCCAATTTATATACCTCTGACTTAGGAATCACCTGGGAAGAAACAGGCATCCAGGGAAGTTATTTTCAGTGCCCATTATTTGGGCACATAAGCATACCATTCTTTGTTCACTTTTGTAGAATATCATGACTGAGAAAGGCACATTCTCTTTGCAAATGTTAGAAGTTAACAAGTTACTGTGCTCGGGACATTTTTTTCTTGCTCATAGCTGCTACTGCAGTCTAGCCCATAACCAGCCCAGTCCCTGCTTCAGGGTGAAAAATAATCTCTGCCCTAGTGTTGGTAAAGAGTATTCCTGGCATTCCTAAGTATTTGCATGCTGAGTCCTCCACTAGATTGCAAGATCCATGGAAGCAGGGACTAAATCCTATAAATCTTTACGTAGGACTTACACTTTGAAGATGCTGAGAAAAAGGAACTGAATTGAACTTGGAATGGATGTTTTCTGTGAAAGCAAAACATACATATGTGCTGGTTGACTATAGTTGAAAGAACCTCCTAGACTACCCAGAGCCATTGGAAAATGTATCCTGAATATCTTCGGTATCCCTCAAATTTCAGCGAAATTTTAGCCATCTTAAAGAAAAATATTTTTAAAACAAGTTATGTTCTTCACTGTTACCATAAACTGAGTACACTAAGACTAAGACACACTTATTTTCAATATTAAGCATATTTTGTACTACAGTAATTTACCTTGAGACTCAGAAAGATATATGGAAGTTATTTGACTCTTTGGTAACTGGCTGCATCCTGTTGTGGTTATATTTTTATATTTTATTAGAGTTTTTCTGTTTTGCCATGAAACTCAAATTCCTTACTGTGGCCTACAAGACCTCTCATGATATGGCAGGGGAATAACATGATCTGGTTTATATTTTTAAAGGATTAGTCTGGGTACTATGTTCCAACCAGATTGGGGTATTGGAGTGGAGAGCAACAAGAAAACTTTTAAAGAAATCCAGGCAAGAGATGAGGGTAATACAGATAACATTTTCTGTAATTATTTACACTGTGTTGCCTGCCCCGACCCTTTCTAGCTTTAGTCACTGTTTCTTTCTCTTTTCCCCTCCCTTCCCCTCCTTCCTTCCTTTTTTAGATATAAATTGACATATAATCTATTAGTTTCAGGTACACAATGTAATGATTCAATATTTGTATATATTGCAAAATGGGGGCTTCCCTGGCAGTCCAGTGGTTAAGACTCCATGCTTCTACTGCAGGGGGCACGGGTTCGATCCCTGGTTGGGGAACTAAGATCCTGTATGCCACGTGGTGCAGCCAAAAAAAAAAAAAGATATATTGCAAAATGATCACAACAATAAATCTAGTTAATATCCATCACCACGGGACTTCCCTGGCGGTCGAGTGGTTAAGACTTCGCCTTCCAATGCAGGGGGTGTGGGTTCGATCCCTGGTCGGGGAGCTAAGATCCCACATGCCTCGTGGCCAAAAAAACCAAAACATAAAACAGAAGCAATATTGTAATAAATTCAATAATGACTTTAAAATTGGTCCACATCAAAAAAAAAAAAATCTAAAAAAAAAAGAAAGGGACTTCCCTGGTGGCACAGTGATGAAGAATCCACCTGCCAATGCAGGGGGCACAGGTTCAAGCCCTGGTCCAGGAAGATCCCACATGCAGTGGAGTAGCTAAGCCCGTGCGCCACAACTACTGAGCCTGCGCTCTAGAGCCCACGAGCCACAGCTACTGAGCCTGCGTGCCACAACTACTGAAGCCCATGCACCTAGAGCCCATGCTCCACAACAAGAGAAGCCACCACAATAAGAAGCCTGTGCGCCGCGATGAAGAGTAGCCCCTGCTCGCCACAACTAGAGAAAGCCCATGCACAGCAATGAAGACCCAAAACAACCAAATAAATAAATAAATAAATAAAAATTTACGAAAAGTAAAGAAAAATATCTATCACCACACATAGTTACAAAATTTTTTTTCTTGTGATGGGAACTTTTAAGATCTACTCTCTTAGCAACTTTCCAAACATATGTTACAGTATTAACTATAGTCACAAAGCTGTATATTTTATAAAGCTGTATATCCTGAGGACTTATTTATAAATAACTGGAAGTTATGTATAACTTTTGGCCACCTTTACCTATTTCACCCACCCCCCACCTCTGGAAACCACCAATATGTTCTCTTTATCTATGAGTTCCATTTTTTGTTTTGTTTTTTGTTGTTTTTTAGATCCCACATATAAATGGGATCATACAGTGTGTGTCTTTCTCTCTCTGACTTAGTTCATGTAGCATAATGCCTTCAAGGTTCATTCATGTTGTGGCATATGGCAAGATTTCTTTCTTTTTTAGAGCTGAATAATATTCCATTGTGTGTATGTATACATATATATACACACATATACATACACACACATATCTCACATTTTTTTTATCCATTCATCCACCAGTGGACACTTAGGTTGCTTGCATGTCTTGACTATTATAAATAATGCTGCAACGAATATGGGGGATGCAGATATCTTCTCAAGTTAGGGTTTTTGTTTCCTTCAGATAAATACCCAGAAGTAGAATTGCTGGATTATATGGTAGTTCTATCTTTACTTTTTTAAAGAACCTCATACTGTTTTCAGTAATGGCTATACCAATTTACATTCCCACCAACAGTGTATGAGGGTTCTCTTTTCTCCACATCCTAACCAACACTTGTTATTTCTTGTCTCTTTGATAATTGCCATTCTGACTGGAGTGAGGTGATACGTCATTATGGTTTTGATTTAGTTACTGTTTTGACTTTACTCTAGTACCTGTTGATGAGCTGTAAGGTCTATAGTTGCCAAAACAGATGGTATTTTGGGGAAGATTGGCTGAAGAGGAATTTCTGTATCAACCAGTTTTTGTTACCACAAACAACTCCTAAATCTCAGTGGCTTTTTCTTACCATTACATGAAGCTACGGGTTAGCTGAGGCTCTCTTTCAGGCAATGGGTCAACTTTTTGTTTAAACCATTTAAGCCAAATAGGAAAGAGGCTTTTGTGGTATCTTTGAAATTACACTAAACAGATAACAATTGATTAGTATAAATATTAATAAATTCTATCCAGGGCATTTGTAATTTTTTGAAATTTGTTGAATGTAATATTTCCTTAAGAACTTTGAATACTTTGATAAATATCTTGTGGGGAGATATGTGTTGTTACCTGTGTTATCTTGTGGGGAGATATGTGTTGTTACAAGACTATGTGTTGTTACTCATTTTTGTCCACTAATTTTAGCATCCATTGCTGTTACCTGAGACAGTTACCACTGTTATGTTTGCCAAAGTTTTATATTTCTATAATTCTTCCTGCATATAAATTCTATTTCTATTATTCTAATTAATAATAATTAGAATTCTACTGTAAGGAAGAGCCTTCACTTCAATTACATTTACTTATTTATTCAGTTATTTATAACAGTATAAACTCATGGATATTTGTTTTATTTATGAATTATATTGTTACTATCATGACTTATTGTTCAGCCTTTTTATGTCTTCTAAATTTGTGTGTGTGTGTGTGTGTGTTTGGAATTTCATACCATGTCTGTGTATTATCTATTTTATTTTATTTTTTTTAATATTGTAACAAATTCAATAAAGACTTTTTAAAAGTATGTATTTATTTATTTATTTGGTTGCACCGGGTCTTAGTTGTGGCTCATGGGCTCCTTAGTTGCAGCACATGGGCTTCTTAGTTGCGGCAGGTGGGCTTCTTAGTTGCGGCTCCAGAGCTCCTTAGTTGTGGCTCGCCGGCTCCTTAGTTGTGGCATGCACGTGGGATCTAGTTCCTTGACCAGGGATCGAACCCGGGCCCCCCTGCATTGGGAGTGTGGAGTCTTATTCACTGCACCACCAGGGAAGTCCCTGTTTTAGCTATTTTTAAAAATACAGATTAATAAGTAGCATAGAATATTTGGTTTGATTTAGATTTTAAGTTACATGTTAACATTATTTGATCCACCATATATCAATCTACAAGGAGAAAAGTTGTATTACTAGGGCTGTACTATTTTCTTGCAAATCCAGAGCCACAACCAAGTTACCAATGAATTAAGGAAGTGTTCTTGTTTTTTCTTAACTGTAACTTACTTTAACTTACTAATTTTCCTCCTTCCTTTTTGAAACAAAGTTTATTAGTAATGCTCTAGCAAGCTGGAATCCACTGCTTGCATAATGTGAAATTCAGTTAGCGGGATTGACAGTACTTCCTTTGAGAGCAGTACCATATGCGTTTATTTAGAAGTACCTCTTGAAAAATGAATGTCAGTGTTTATGAGACAGAGACTCTTACGTGTTTTCCAAGAGCTAATGTAAAGTGAAATTACATTACATTCATTAAAGTGAAATGCAAAATGAATCTTTGTTTCTCAAAGATTCCTTCTGAGGATGACGTTGATAACTGTAATAATAATGTGAGTGGTAAGACTGCTTGAGCCCACACATGCCCTTTTAGCTATAAAACAAAGTGCAGTTTCAGAATGAGGATTATCATTGCTTATAAGAATCTGAAACTTTTTTCATTAATTTTTCAACTCTTGGGGTGTTGGGTCATAATTGTCATGCAATATGTAATACGTACGTGTGAGTTGGTAGATGAACTTTCTGAACTTAGGTGGAAAGAATGAATTGGCTGGGATTTTTTGTCTAAAAGAGATAATCATGCTGTGTTGGGGGTCCCCAAGACTACTCCTAGGTTTGGTGATTTACTGGGAGGATTCAAGGCTCAGCATATAGTCATACTCATGGGTATGATTTATTACAGGGAAAAGATACAAAGCAAAATTAGCAAAAGGAAAAGGTGCATGGAGTGAAATAGAGAGGAAACCCGGTGTAGGCTTATAAGAGTCCTTTCCCAGTGGAGTCACACAGGATGTGCTTAATTCCTCCAGAAATAAGTTATAATAAAAAAAGTAAAATGTTGTCTACCAGGGAAGCTTATCAGGGAATAGTGGGAACCCTCCCCAATCCAAATTCTCAAATGCCATCCAAGGGTCAACATTGCAAGCAGGCCTTTCTAATAAGGATAGGCCTGTTATGTGAACTCTTTTCTGTACACATGCTATCTTATATTCTCTTCCAGGAAGCTTACAACATTGATGATATCTAATAGATTTTCATTCAGTGTAATTGCCAGGAATTCAGGGCAGATAGGGGTTTGTGTGTTTTCTTACTTTTAAAGACACATAATGGTGAAGAACATGGACTCTGGAATCTGAACACCTGGATTCTGTCATTTGCTAGCTGTAAATTGAGGATTTTAGTACCTACCTCTTAGAGTTATCCTAAGGATCAAAAGGGTTGATAAGTGTAAAGTGCTTATTAGAAGAGTGCCTGGCACATAGGAAGTGCAATAAAAATGTTATGTATATTACCATTGATTCTATTTTTTACTCATAGACCATAACATGATGTGATTAGATGCTAAGACTACCAAAAGTGATCATCTCTCAACTTTAAGGTGCATTGGCAGATGTTCCTGAATTGAAAGAACAGAAAACCAGTATTGCTCTTACTGAGCATTTAGTTTTCTAGCCTTCTCAATTGTCCAGAACAAATCAAAGAAACAGGAAGCAAGCTGTAAGAACAAATGTGCATTTGACTCAGAGGATGCATGCCAGCCATTTCTCAGGCCCTATGTACTCCTTTTTTTTTTTCTTGAGACACAGTTATTACAGGTTTGATTATGAATAGCAGTACGTAAAAATGGGATCAGAAGAGTTATGTTAATAGAGGGTCCACTGAGTTTTAAGAAGTAGCAATCTGATAGTAAGGGAGAATATATAAAAACTAATTTTAAAAACAAAAGCAGGGGACTTCCCTGGTGGTCCAGTGGTTAAGACTCCACGCTTCCAGTGCAGGGGGCACCTGGTCGGGGATCTAAGATCCTGCGTGCCCCGTGGTGCTGCCGACAAAAAAAAGAGAAAAGAGAAAAAGAAAAAAACAAACCAACGAACACGTAGGATTGAGAACAGAGCAGTGGATCCCAGGTGGGAAGGGGTGGTGGGGAGGGCAAAAGGTGTAAAGGGGGTCAGCTGTATGGTGGATGAATGGAAAATAAATTTTTGGTGGTGAGCTTGTTATAGGGTATACAGAAGTAGAAATATAATGTACACATGAAGCTTATACAGTGTTATAAATCAGTGTTATTTCAATTAAAATAAATAGTAACATTCAAAACCAATACAGTACAGGGTTGCTTATTTACTGAGAAGTTTTAGTCACTTAGTTACCCATGAGGATTTCACTGTATAGGATAAGTGATGTTCTTTATGAAAGCTATGCAATATCAAGAAATAAATTATATTCCCTTAAACCTTTTGGGGAGGAAGCGGTTCAAGTGATAAATTTAATTAAATACCAAGAAAAATAAGTCAGTACATTTTGTTCTTTACTGATTTTTAACACAATAGTTACATATATGACTATAAATGTATATTTAGGCTGGTTTTTTCCTATACCGTGTATGCATGATGCATTTTCATTTGAGTTTGCTACTGCAATTAATCGATATGTTTTCTTGGTGAGAGAATTTTGCATTAGCAGAATGGCACAGTTTAAAAATTACTACAGACCTCATTCTTGTACTTTGTATTCCTTCAACTGTCTTTCTTTTAAAGAATTAGTATTTGTAGAGCGGTTTTAGGTTTACAGTAAAATGAGAGGAAGGTACTGAGATTTCTCACGTACCCCCAGCCTCACACATGCATAAACCCCCCACCCCCACTATCAACATAACCCACCAGAATGGCACTTTTTTTTTTTGCCAAGGATGAACCTACGTTAACACGTCATAATTATCTAAAGTCCATAGTTTACCTTAGGGTTCACTCTTGGTGTTGTAGATTCCATGGGTTTGTACAAATGTGTAATAATATATCCATCATTACAATATCATACATAGTATTTATACTGCCCTAAAAATCCTTCATGCTCTGCCTATTCATCTCTCTCCCTTTTGATCTCCATAGTTTTGCTTTTTCCAAAATGTTACATAGTTGGAATTTCTTTTCACCTTACTATAGGAGCAAACATGCAGTGTACCAGGCATTATGTTAGATATAGAAATAAACAGGAGTCATTGTCCTCAAGAAGCTCAGAGAGTAGTAGAAAAGACCAACAAGAAAATAATCAATATAGAGCTATAATGGAGGTTTGCCTAGACCATTACAGCAAGCTCACGTGTAGGACTTTACAACCAACCTTGGAGAGTTCAGAAGATGCTTTCAAGGAAATGAGACATGAGTTGAGTCATAAAGGGGTAAGTAGTGATTAACTGGACAGAGAAGGAGAGTGAGGGAGAAGAACATTTCATATATGAGATTATTGTTTCCCCTTTGTGGACAGAGGCAAAGGGTCTTTGATTCAGCTATACTACAAGATTTGAGGCTCAATCTCTTTTGCATAATATACAGTATTGTAGTTCAGGATTTTTTTCTCCTAAGGTTTGCCTGGCAAGCAAACTGTCATTTGTGATACTGTTTATATTGGAGAATTTACAAACTTTGCACATACAGTCCATTAGTAAATTGGATGCTGCCTGTCTATAAAACTTCATCTCCTCCCTGGTTTGCATGTTTCTTCATAATTGCCATTTGCTTTTTTTTTTTGGCTGTGCCACACGGCATACAGGATCTTAGTTCCCCGACCAGGGATCGAACCTGTGCCCCCTTCAGTGGAAGCGTGGAGTCCTAACCACTGGACTGCCAGGGAAGTCCCACGATTTGCTATTTTAATATTTCCAAGCCTAACACTTCATTGCCTGGAGGAACAACAACAACAACAAAATATTCTGAGGAGTAAATTGGATGTTTTATTTTAGGTCTGTCAGAAAGAGACTTCAGCTCTTGTTTGGCTCCAGATTTTCTTAGCCAGTAGCAACTCCTGTGCTGCCTTGATAGCATGGTAGTGATGGACTATTAATAAGATTAGGCACACTGCCTTTGTTTAGGTCGTGTATATATGTGGACACACAGAGCTGTTTGTGTTTTGAGACTAAGAGCCACCTGGCTATGCGAAGATACTATTTTTTTTCCAAGTCCTTTTTGTCTTCCTATCATTAAACATCCTAATACCGTGAACTCCCACCAGGCTCAGCTTGATATTGTGAAGCTAGTTTTTGTTTTTTGTTTTTGTTTTTTTTTTTTTGGCTGCGTTGGGTCTTTACGGTGGCTTCTCTTTGTTGTGGAGCACGGGCTATAGGTGCGCGGGCTTCAGTATTTGTTCTATCCCATTTTTTCCTTTATTTTTTAATATCAATATAGACTCATGGATTCCTACTTTACTCAGTGTGTTGTAATCCCATTTGGGTTATCCTTGTTTTCTGCTCAAAATGTTTCAGACTTAGCCAGTGGGAGCCCCTACAGTTACATTCTGTGTTCTTGGAATATGTCCCCATCGTTGTTTGGAAGGCAGCTATGCTCACCACTATACCACCAACGCTTCGTTGTTTGAATATATACTCGTTTTTTGACACAAGATACTCTAGGACCTTCTTGTACTTTTCCTGACCCAGTCCTGGAATCAGACATTTTTGCAAGGAGCTCAGGGATGTTTTTTAGTGGAGAATGGTACTTAGAAGCTAAGATCTCTACCCTAGCTGTGCTTACTGCTGCTGGAGCATCATTGCTCGTAGATCTTCTCATCAGGTAGAGCTAAGAAATACGTGCTCGGGGGTGGGTGGTATGTAAACATATCTTTATGCAATTTTATGTCTGTCTGTATCTATATATAGGTGGATAGATAGAGTAAAAATGACAATTCTCTTACATAACCAGTTTATACTAACAACCCCCGATCCCAGTCTAATACCATAGGGCTCACTTTAGCTCTCATCCCTTCCATATTTATAACTATCTTCTCCTCTAAGGGAGAAATATGACTCTATCCACAATATGTTTACTTATTTACTCAATCTTAGAATGCACATGAAATAATTAACCCATAACATTGTGAAAAGAATCTAATTAGAGTTCATTCATTATTTATAGTTTTTTTGGTGTGACTTTTGTTTGTTTTGGTCTTTTGCCTGGTGATATACAGAAAATACTGAGTTCAAAAGTTATATTGGTTCATTCTCTTTTTTTACGTTATTCATTTAAAATATAGTTCATTTTATTCATCTCTGTTTGTATTCAGTTTGGGGTTTTCCTTTCCATCCTTATTCAATGGATTTATTTGTTTGTTTTTAGCAGATAGGTAACTTGGCAGTTACCAACCTACAAACTTTGTGTCCCCTGTGGTGGTTGGCCCCTGAAATGTAAGTTCAGTTCTTCTAACTTTAGCAGCTTGGAGTCTGCCCCACACACGTAGTATTCAGAGGTCACTCAGAGGTTTGGACAGGATTTGTGCTCCCCTCACCTCACTCTGGCTCCCTCCCTTCTCTCCTCACTTCCCATTGCCTGTGGTTGCTCCAAACTCTGTTCTCTGGTTCTCCTTCACAGATTTCTGTCCAAGTTCTAAGGGCCCCAAGTACAACCTGCCCTCAGGATAAAACCCATGAAAAAACAAAACAAAACAACTGGAAAGTCGCTTGTTGTTCCCTTTTCCTCTTTAGTAGCTACCTGCATTTGTTCACTCTCCATTGCCTTCAGATGGTTGTTTTTTTTAAAATTAACTAATTATTTATTTATTTATTTATGGCTGCATTTGGTCTTCATTGCTATGCGCGGCTAGTTGCGGCGAGCGGGGGCTACTCTTCGTTGTGGTGCGCGGGCTTCTCATTGTGGTGACTTCTCTTGCTGTGGAGCATGGGCTGTAGGCTCACGGGCTTCAGTAGTTGTAGCATGTGGGCTCAGTAGCTGTGGCTCGCGGGCTCTAGAGCACAGGCTTAGTTGCTCCGCGGCATGTGGGATCTTCCTGGACCAGGGCTCGAACCCATGTCTCCTGCGTTGGCAGGCAGATTCTTAACCACTGTGCCACCAGGGAAGCCCCAGATGGTTGTTTTTGTATTTTGTTCAGAGTTTGAAGTTGTGTCTAGAAGATTAGAACAGTGAAAATTTACTCAGCCATGACCAGAAATAGAACCGATTTTGTTTATTTCTGACTATGTAAAACAGATATGGTTTCAGAAGTCAGATCTGTACAACAGGAGATATGCCCCTCCAGCCCCACCTTTCTACCCTATCCCCATCCTCCATTTTGAATCATTTAACAAGAGTTCTGACGGAAGAACGATTCTTTTTTTTAGTTTTTATTTATTTTATTTTGGCTGCACTGGGTCTTAGTTGCGGCATGTGGGATCTTTAGTTGCGGCATGCAGACTCTTCAGTTGTAGCATGCATGTGGGATCTAGTTCCCTGACCAGGGATCAAACCCAGGCCCCCTGCATTGGGAGTGTGGAGTCTTACCCACACCACCAGGGAAGTCCCTGAAGAACGATTCTTGACCTTCACTTCTTTTGAGTATTAGATTTCAAACTCAGGCAGATTCCATCTTTGACATCCATTTTTTTTGTCAGTGGTTATGGATTAACTAAAAGATTGATCTTCACCTAGAGATGTGAATTTGTAAATTAATGATAAAACTTTGCTGCCATGCACTACTGTCATCTGTCTAGCCTGGTATATTTCAGTCTGTGATCAGGGGGTTAAAAACATGAAGGTGTACTTGTTCTGCAGTTTGCTTTAAAAATATCTGAATTGTTGACCTCTAAATTCTCATCTTTTATAAATGTTTTTGAGAGTGATAAATTAGTAACCTTTATAATATTAGTAAGAATCACCTGGAGAGTGGTTTTTTAAAAAAATTCTGCAGATATCTGGGCTCCACACTCAGAAATTCTGAATCCGTAGGTTTGGGCTAGGACCCAGGAATTTATATTTCTATCAAACATTCTAGGTATTGGGTGGGCCAAAAAGTGCCTTTGGTTTTTTAAGTAAAAATAAAAGACACATTTTTCATTTTTACCAAGAACTTTATTGAACAGCGTATTCACCCTTTTGTTCCACCACCTTCTGCCGTTTTTCAGGCAACTTCATAATTCCATCTTCCCAAAACTTTTTATCTTTTTGAGCAAAGAACTCATGGAATTGAAATTTTTTCCATTAAGAGAATTTTGTAAAGACGGAAATAAACGGAAATCCAAAGGTGCAATGTCTGGTGAATGCGCCGGATGAATCAGAACTTCCCAGCCAAGCTGTAACAGTTTTTGCCTGGTCATCAAAGAAACATGCGGTCTTGCGTTATCCTGATGGAAGATTATGCGTTATCTGTTGACTAATTCTGGATGCTTTTTGTCGAGTGCTGCTTTCAGTTGGTCTAACTGGGAGCAGTACTTGTTGGAATTTATCGTTTGGTTTTCTGGAAGGAGGTCATGATAGAGGACTCCCTTCCAATCCCACCATATGCACAACATCACCTTCTTTGGATGAAGACCGGCCTTTGGTGTGTTTGGTGGTGGTTCATTTCACTTGCCCCATGATCTCTCCTGCTCCACATTGTTGTACAGTATCCACTTTTCATCACCCATCACAATTTGTTTTAAAAATGGAACGTTTTCATTATGTTTCAGTAGAGAATCGCATGTGGAAATATGGTCAAGAAGGGTTTTTTCGCTTAACTTACGTGGAACCCAAACATCAAAGCGATTCACATAACCAAGCTGGTGCAAATGATTTTCAGCACTTGATTTGGATATTTTGAGTATGTCGGCCATCTCCCGCGTGGTATAACATTGATTGTTCTCAGTTATTGTTTCGATTTGATCGCTGTCAACTTTAACTGGTCTGCCCAACCATGGAGTACCGTCCAGCGAGAAATCTCCAGCACGAAACTTCGTAAGCACTTTTGACATGTTCGATCAGTCACAGCACCTTTCCATTCGCTGCACAAATCTTTCTTTGCGTTTCAGTTGCGTTTTTACGTTTCTTGAAATAATAAAGCATAATATGCCAAAAATGTTGCTTTTTTTCTTCCATCTTCAATATTAAAATGGCTACACAAAAATTCACCAATTTTGATAAGTCTTTTTTTAAACGCACACTGATATGAAGCTATCACATACAATCTCACAAAATTGTTTCAAATGAAGTTAAAGACAACTAAGTGCTACTAGAGCCACATTATGGAAAAAAACTTACAGACCTTTTGGCCCACTCAGTACGTTGGTGCAAGTGATCCACGAACCGCACTTTAGTAAACAGTGAAGCAAAAGAATACGAACTAAACCTTGGGAAATGCCTTCATTTGAAAACAGAAGTATAGTAAGTGGCAGATACAAGGTGGTATCTGAGAAGCCAGAAGAGGAGGTTCTTAATAAGGGAATGGTCAATATGTTTGGAGGGATAAGGCTTATTGCAGACTGATAACGGCCTTTGGATAGCACAAGAAAACCATTAGTGTTCTTCAAGGTACAACTGCAATTGAGTAGTAAAGATAGAAATTAGATTGTAAAGTGAGAAAAAAGGGGTGATGACAAAAAACCCTTTTCTCTATCTCCACCCATATTGACCCCATTGTTTTTTTACTTTCAGCAGCACTTATATTTTCAGGTCACACATTATATTGGTTAATCATAAGCTGCCCTGTGTCTACATGTTTCTTTCTACAAGACTACAAGCTTCTGGAGGGCAAATATGTTGTCTTATATTATTGAATTTCCTCTCTGCCTAATAGAGTGCTGGCTATAACTAAGAACTCTGTGGACACTTAATGACTTAACCTTTTTTCTTGTGTGACTGCGAATTAACAAGATTAACTTTTTTTGTTTGTTTTGCTGTCCAAGAACATTGTGTGTTACTAATTATTTTTGTCTTGATTCATGTCCTTAATGATACAGTTTCTTAATAAATTTCATTCTGTTTCTGTTCTTGCTGGTTGTAGGGAAAGCTATCAATTTTTCATCTTTTAGCCACACTTTTTAGTTCTAGTAATTTTTAGTTGTTTCTTAGATTTTCTATATATTTGTGTCTCCTGCCAAAAAAAAAACTCTTCCAATTATTTATAGTAATTTTTTTTTCATCATTGCTTTAGCCACAACCTCCAAAATAAATGTTGAATGAAGGTGATGCTATCAGTCATTCTTGTCTTGTTCCTAACCTTACCATAGTTTTCAAAATCCATTCCTTGTTAGACTCCAGGTGTTTCCCCAGTTATCTGCTATCGTAGCACAGCTATAATGATCTTTCTTCTTTTGAGTATTTGAAACGATCCTTTATGACTTCATTAGGGTAAAATCCTAGACGTGGATTATTAAGGTGAAGAGTATTTTCCTTGACAATCTCAAATTTACAGAAAAGTTGCATTATGGTACAAAAAACTTTTCTTCCTGAACCATTAGAATAAATTGCAAACCTGATACCCCATGAGTAGGTCCTTAATATTTTATTTTGTATTTTCTAATCCAACACCATATAAGTCTAGTTTCCTCCCTTTCCAGATTTGAATTCTCTTCTGTGACAAACCTGACTGTCGTTATCCTTAATGTATTTTGTTATTTACTCAGACTTCCTGATTGTAACCAATCTCCGACTGCGGCTGCTCCCTTTCACAAGGATTCCATCTTCACCCCACCGGGTTCACACGACTCATGCCAGACCACTCCCCTCCTCTTGCATGGACACCCTTCTACTCTGCTTGGGTTCCAAAACCCGTGGTGGATTTCTGCTCCATGTGGTTGCCCTCTTCATATGGCCCAGGCACTGACACATTATGGTAGGTCACCCCAGTGTGTGGATGCCCTCACTTCTTTTGGGCTTCAACTCGTCATGTGAATCACCTACACGGACATCCTTCTCAGCCCCCTCAACCTGTGACACCCCACACCAGGCTGCCCCTTCACCCTGCTTGTCCAATATCTCACTAGGTCACCCTCTTTGTGGATGCTGTCCTTCCTCATATAACTCAGCATTCTACTCCTGTCCTCAAATATATTCACACAAAAACTTATAAGTGAAAGTTCATAGCAGCATTATTCATAGTAACCGAAAAGTGGAAACAATCCAAATGTCCATCAACTGAAGAATGGATAAACAACGTATGATATATCTATATAATGGAATATTATTCAGCCATAAAAAGGAATGAAGTACAGATATGTGCTACAACATAAATGTATGATTAAAAACACAGTAAGTGAAAGAAGCCAGACACAAAGGCCACATACTGTATTAGTCTATTTATATGAAATGTCCAGAATAGATAAATCCATGGAGATAGGGGTTGTCAGGGGCTGCAGTAAAGGGGCAATGGGGAGCGACTGCTAATGTGTACAAGGTTTCTTTTAGAGGTGATGAGAATGTTCTGAAGTTAGATGGTGGTGATGATTGCACACCATTGTGGACATACTAAAACTCACTGGATTGTGTGCTTTACAATGGTAAATTTTATGGTTTGTGAATTTCCTCATGTGTATATAACTTGTATATAAACTTATTTTAATTTATAGTAAGTAATATAATTTATAGTAAATGTGTAAGAAATATAGTGGTGGTAAAATATACAATTACATAATAAATTTTTATTTATATAAAATTTGAAACGAAAAATTCTGCCCTTTATTGGGAGGAAATGATGGCCTGAACCTCATGATAGTAATAGGCTAGAGAGAAAATAGACTCAATCAAGAGACTTTTAAGAGTTATGTTTGGTGACATGTTTGCTGGTTGATTTGATGCATTGTCAGTGGGGTATATACTGGAAAGGAGTGAAAGATGATGCCCAAGTTTTTTGCTTTCTACTAAGTAGATAGTGAGAATACTCACTAAGATAAAGTAGGAGGAGAAACAGGGCTAATGGGAGGAAAACAATGAAAATGAGTTCAGTTTTGATAATTGAAAATATCAAAGTAGAGCTGTCAAAAGGCAGATGTATATACACGTCTAGAGCTTATCAGCATGATTTAGAAGTCATCAACATATATATAGTAACTAAAGCCATGAAAGAGACACTGTATTATATTTAGCTCGTTTGGATTTACCAGTACCCGTGGGAAATAAGGAAACCAGAAGGAAACACAAGGCCTCTCAGACACTGAAATAAAGAGCTTTGGGGCCAAAACTTCATATATAGCCTAGTGGTTGTCCTGTAGATTGACAGCCTTTGGGTCAGGTGTCCAACCGGGTTCAGCCAGGTACCAGCTTGGCATCATTACCTGGTGGTTGATGTGGAACTCTTTAGAAAAGAGCTGTGCATGGTAGATGTTGAGGTTTGGCCATACGTCCAGACAGTTGTACTCTTACATATTCTCTCTTGGCTTAAGTATTTTATATTAAGGTGATTGATGTCTTATGAGTTAGCAATATTTCATGTGTATCTTAATCTAATATATGTAAATCAGTATGTCAGCTATAACTGAAACCTATTTGATTTTTATTTACTTTATTTAATTTGTCTCCAGAGCATCTGGGGTGGCTTAGATCAGGAGCAAATATAATAAATACAAATAAATAATCAGAATCATGAGAAATGTAAAGAAAATAGAAAACCAAAGCCAGAAAGTAAACAGATGCACCCTGGTAAGAGGCTACATAGTTGCTATAGATGGGTCTCAAATTTAGCTTTAAACTTCTTGATAGCATAAATGAAATGTCATTCTTAACAGAAAAGAAGAAATATACGTATTAGTCCATAAAAACAGAGTGCTTCCTAGCACTAGTTTCTAAGAGAAATTTCTCAAATGGGAGTTTACTTAGATTTGGTAGTTAAAATTCCATGGCTAAATCAGTCACAGATTTCATATGGTCACATCTTGTACATGGGATTACCAGATATGGATAGATTAGGTTTGCATAATTTCTGCTGAATATAACCTTGGTTAAAATAATAGTTAAGGACTTCCCTGGTGGCGCAGTAGTTAAGAATCCGCCTGCCAACACAGGGGACAGGGGTGCGAGCCCTGGTCCAGGAAGATCCCACGTGCCGTGGAGTAACTAAGCCTGTGCGCCACAACTACTGAGCCTGCGCTCTAGAGCCCACGAGCCACAACTACTGAAGCCTGTGCTCCTAGAGCCCGTGCTCCGCAACAAGAGAAGCCACCACAATGAGAAGCCCACGCACCACAACGAAGAGTAGCCCCAGCTCGCCGCAACTAGAGAGAGCCTGCTCCCAGCAATGAAGACCCAACACAGCCAAAAATAAAATGAAATAAATAAATAAAAATTTAAAAAAATAATAATAGTTAACTGTAAGTAACTGGATAACAAGACCGATTGTCTGATGTGTCTCCTCTTCGTATTTCTTATTTGGAATAAGGTCATTTCAAAAATGAATAGGAGACTTAGTTTTCTCTCCTTTATGGCCCGGGTTGTGCATCTGGTTTATTTAAGAGTGATTTTGCATTGATGTTCAAGTTTAAAAGGAATGGGGGACCAAAGCACAGCCCTGACTTAGGAGGCTGAAGATTATCTGATCTAGCAGATTATGTCTACCAGCTTTGATTCACTTAGTAATATGGAAGATGTCATCTTTGTGTTCACATTAATAACTAAGCAAGTACAGAGAGCTTTTATAACTTAATATATAACAACTCATTCTTGTCTAAAGAGTCAAACTCAAATAAGTCCGTTATAGCTACAGGTAGCATACGTTGCTTTTGGCAGAATTCTTCACAAGATCATGGTTAATTACAATAATGTCATAATTATACCTGAAGTCCTCTTATCAGTTGTCTTAAATGACATCATGCTCTTATTCAACCTGTGTTTTTCACTCATCCATATGTCAGGAGCATTTTCAAGAATGCCGATGATGAGAAACACATTTTCCCTTTCCTAGAATGTAAATTATATTCCACAGGATTCTTTTTTTTTTTTTTTTTTCCACCTGGCATATCTGCATTTTTGCTTCTTTGGAGGGAGAGACTTTACTCATGTTCCATTTCCCTCCCATAGTAGTAGACCACCCATTTTTAGTTGAGTGTCCAGCCACTACAACAAAGACGATACATCCCAGTAAAACAGGAGCCTAGCAAACGTACATCTGTAGTCTGCTAATAAAGACACTAGCATATAGTTTTAATGAACAAGTCCTGCAAACCGATGGTCTCATGAGGAATAGGTTTGCGACTTTGAAAATATAGTTTCTGTCAGACAGTAGACAAGTATCAGAATTCTACATTCGGAGCAGGCTTTAACACTCATGTGGCCAAAGATCTGCATCTAGTGCCTTAAAAATTTTTTTTAACAAATAAAATATAAATCACTCATGAGCCCAACACTTTTTTAAAAAAATGAAAAATCATAAACAAATGGCTTCCTTGTTCCTGCTTTGTCAACACCCCCCCACAAAAAGCCTATTTTCCCCACAAAGCTAACATATATCCTCTTATATTTAGATATATAATATGCACAGTGCTTACATGCATGTGTTCATGTGTACCTATTTTATATTTTTCAAAAATGAAAACATATAAAAACTGTTCTACAACTTGTTTTTGTTTCTGTCATTTAATAATCATTGACATCTTTTTAGGTCCGTTCATGTAGCTCTGTCTCATTCTTTTAAATGGCTGCAAAGTGCAAATTTTTTTTTTGTACCGTAATATATTTAAGCATTTTTTAATTGATGTATATTAAGGTCATTTTCTAACTTTTTGATATTTCAAATAATGCTGCCATAAACATTCTGATAACTATCTTTACTCATACTTTTGCTTCTATAGGATGTAGTGTCTGTGTTTTTTATTTTATTTTATTTTGTTTATTTTTTTAATTTATTTTATTTTTGGCTGCGTTGGGTCTTCGTTGCTGTGCGTGGGCTTTCTCGAGTTGCGGCTAGCAGGGGCTACTCTTCGTTGCGGTGTGCGGGCTTCTTATCGTGGTGGTTTCTCTATTGCAGAGCACGGGCTCTAGGCACGCAAGCTTCAGTAGTTGTGGCATGCGGGTTCAGTAGTTGTGGCTCGCGGGCTCTAGAGCACAGGCTCAGTAGTTGTGGTGCACGGGCTTAGTTGCTCCGTGGCATGTGGGATCTTCCCAAACCAGGGCTCGAACCCGTGTCCCCTGCATTGGCAGGTGGATTCTTAACCTCTGCACCCCCAGCGAAGCCCTGTGTTTTTTTTTTTTAATGGGTACTATTGAACTACTCTCCAAAAGACTCGTGCCCATAGATATCCCCATGATATGAATGGAATTACTTATTTTGTTATACCTTCTCCAGGATCATGCTATGCTTTTTAAATTTATTTAGTAAACAGAACTATATTAAGAGGTATTGCTCAAGAAGGTTTGGGATTTTTGTCATAAGACTGTGAAGACAAAGGAAGTTGGGAGTAAATCTTTTGCAGAACCATACCATGGGTAACCATATCCCCAAATCTACTCTCGGTATTTACTTTAACAGCCAGCTCCATGTTCTCCAAGAATCTAGTATTAAGGGTTTGGGGTTTTTTTTTTCTTTCTTTCTTTCTTTTTTTATACAGCAATAGATTTATTTATAATTAGACCCCGTCTTCTTCCACATCATGTCTCAGAAACCTGGCCAAAGTCTTTTTGCGTGACTGGGGAAGGTGAGGCCCACTTTTCCTCAAAGCTAGGCCAGTTTTTCAACAAGCTATTGATAACAGAAGGGGGAGGACTTTTATTGAAGCAGTCAAGCAGGTTCCTTCAACAATAACAGACCTTTCATTCTGCGTCAGTTTTCTTATCTCTTTGATCATAACCATTCTGGTTATGGATAATAGGTATCCTCAAGAAGGAATTATGTGAAGGGTTAAAGTGTAAGGTACCAAGCCTGAAGATGATGAAAAGCAAGAAGGTTCTAAGTATAATGTTTTATTGTTCTGGCCTATCATATAGAAATGTCAATATCATTTCCCCTTGATTTATCCTACAAATACATACTTATAATGATGTTTTTTATTTAAGTTAATGTTACCATATTTAGAAGAATAAATGTTCACTGTGAACCTCCTCCTCTCCATCCTCCATCCCCACCCACCCACCCCAGTCACTGTAACTAAAACTCTTGACAGCTTATCTCATCAATCCTTATATTTGGGTTTCTAAAGGTAATTGTCTCTATTGTCAAGTACATAGAATAAATAGAAGTCAAAAGCTACTAAATAATAGCAGACATTTAGACAGACTGCTTGTGGAGTGGTAGAAGGGATTTAAGCACAGAGGCTTATCACATACCAGGGAGCCAAATCAGGAGTGGGGAGTCCAAGCTTTTATTGCTTGATAGAGGAGCACAGCGACTGTATTTGTCTTCTCTCTCTCTTTTTAATGTATCATAATGTCAAACCCAGGTGAAAAGCCAACTCATGGGAATTTTGACATTAAGAACCCCAGGCAGTACATTCTAAGAATGAAATTATGATTGTTGGGGCATGTGCTTCAGAGAGTCTCCTAGGTCTGCATTTGACCTCTAGCCTGAGGTTTCATGTCTATCTTTATTTTGTAAAGAATCTATCTGTTGAAAGTTTACTAAAGTGTAACTAGGATCGTTATCTAAAATTTCTCTCCTGTGCCCCCGCCATGTGTAATATTATATTTATACAAAATGCTCAGGGATTAGTGGTAATTTGGCAGAAACAGGATCTTTAGAGTATGAAGCTCCACATAAAGGCACTATATAGTGGATGACAGGAAAAAGCAGCAGCATTTAAGCAGTGTAAGAAGGTTTGTTGCATTAGATAAACTTGCTGTTTTAGGAATTGAGGTACCTGGGGGTATATATATTTATTTGGGAATGATTTGTAATCAGTATTTTAAAAGATGGGATATTTTATTTATTTATTTATTTATTTTTTGAATTTTTGCATTGTACTTTATTTTTTTATACAGCAGGTTCTTATTAGTCATCAATTTTATACACATCAGTGTATACATGTCAATCCCAATCGCCCAGTTCAGCACACCACCATCCCCACCCCACAGCTGTTTTCCCCCCTTGGTGTCCATACGTTTGTTCTCTACACCTGTGTCTCAACTTCTGCCCCGCAAACCAGTTCATCTGTACCATTTTTCTAGGTTCCACATACATGCGTTAATATACGATATTTGTTTTTCTCTTTCTGACGTACTTCACTCTGTATGACAGTCTCTAGATCCATCCACGTCTCAACAAATGACCCAATTTTGTTCCTTTTTATGGCTGAGTAATATTCCATTGTATATATGTGCCACATCTTCTTTATCCGTTCGTCCGTCAATGGGCATTTAGGTTGCTTCCACGACCTGGCTATTGTTAATAGTGCTGCAATGAACGTTGCGGTGCATGTGTCTTTTTGAATTATGGTTTTCTCTGGGTATATGCCCAGTAGTGGGATTGCTGGACCATATGGTAATTCTATTTTTAGTTTTTTAAGGAACCTCCGTACTGTTCTCCATAGTGGCTGTATCAATTTACATTCCCACCAACAGTGCAAGAGGGTTCCCTTTTCTCCACACCCTCTCCAGCATTTGTTGTTTGTAGATTTTCTGATGACGCCCATTCTAACTGGTGTGAGGTGATACCTCATTGTAGTTTTGATTTGCATTTCTCTGGTAATTAGCGATGTTGAGCAGCTTTTCATATGCTTCTTGGCCATCTGTATGTCTTCTTTGGAGAAATGTCTATTTAGGTCTTCTGCCCATTTTTGGATTGGATTGTTTGTTTCTTTAATATTGAGCTGCATGAGCTGCTTATATATTTTGGAGATTAATCCTTTGTCCATTGATTCGTTTGCAAATATTTTCTCCCATTCCGAGGGCTGTCTTTTCGTCTTGTTTATGGTTTCCTTTGCTGTGCAAAAGCTTTGAAGTTTCATTAGGTCCCATTTGTTTATTTTTGTTTTTATTTCCATTACTCTAGGAGGTGGATCAAAAAAGATCTTGCTGTGATTTATGTCAAAGAGTGTTCTTCCTATGTTTTCCTCTAAGAGTTTTATAGTGTCTGGTCTTACATTTAGGGTTCTAATCCATTTTGAGTTTATTTTTTGTGTATGGTGTTAGGGAGTGTTCTAATTTCATTCTTTTACATGTAGCTGTCCAGGTTTCCCAGCACCACTTATTGAAGAGACTGTCTCTTCTCCATTGTATATCCTTGCCTCCTTTGTCATAGACTAGTTGACCATAGGTGTGTGGGTTTACCTTTGGGCTTTCTATCTTGTTCCATTGATCTATGTTTCTGTTTTTGTGCCAGTACCATATTGTCTTGATTACTGTAGCTTTGTAGTATAGTCTGAAGTCAGGGAGTCTGATTCCTCCAGCTCCGTTTTTTTTCCCCTCAAGACTGCTTTGGCTATTCGGGGTCTTTTGTGTCTCCATACAAAGTTTAAGATTTTTTGTTCTAGTTCTGTAAAAAAATGCCATTGGTAATTTGATAGGGATTGCATTGAATCTGTAGATTGCTTTGGGTAGTAGAGTCATTTTCACAATATTGATTCTTCCAATCCAAGAACATGGTATATCCCTCCATCTGTTGGTATCATCTTTAATTTCTTTCATCAGTGTCTTATAGTTTTCTGCATACAGGTCTTCTGTCTCCCTAGGTAGGTTTATTCCTAGGTATTGTATTCTTTTTGTTGCAATGGTAAATGGGAGTGTTTCCTTAATTTCTCTTTCAGATTTTTCATCATTAGTGTATAGGAATGCAAGAGATTTCTGTGCATTAATTTTGTATTCTGCAACTTTACCAAATTCATTGATTAGCTCTAGTAGTTTTCTGGTAGCATCTTTAGGATTCTCTATGTATAGTATCATGTCATCTGCAAACAGTGACAGTTTTACTTCTTCTTTTCCAATTTGTATTCCTTTTATTTCTTTTTTTTCTCTGATTGCCGTGGCTAGGACTTCCAAAACTATGTTGAGTAATAGTGGCGAGAGTGGACATCCTTGTCTTGTTCCTGATCTTAGAGGAAATGGTTTCAGTTTTTCACCATTGAGAATGATGTTTGCTGTGGGTTTGTCGTATATGGCCTTTATTATGGTGACGTAGGTTCCCTGTATGCCCACTTCCTGGAGAGTTTTTATCATAAATGGGTGTTGAATTTTGTCAAAAGCTTTTTCTGCATCTATTGAGATGATCATATGGTTTTTATTCTTCAATTTGTTAATATGGTGTATCACATTGATTGATTTGCATATATTGAAGAATCCTTGCATCCCTGGGATAAATCCCACTTGATCATGGTGTATGAACCTTTTAATGTGTTCCTGGATTCTGTTTGCTAGTATTTTGTTGAGGATTTTTGCATCTATATTCATCAGTGATATTGGTCTGTAATTTTCTTTTTTTGTAGTATCTTTGTCTGGTTTTGGTATCAGGGTGCTGATGGCCTCAGAGAATGAGTTTGGGAGTGTTCCTTCCTCTGCAATTTTTGGGAAGAGTTTGAGAAGGATGGGTGTTAGCTCTTCTCTAAATGTTTGATAGAATTCACCTGTGAAGCCATCTGGTCCTGGACTTTTGCTTGTTGGAAGATTTTTAATCACAGTTTCAATTTCATTACTTGTGATTGGTCTGTTCATATTTTCTATTTCTTCCTGGTACAGTCTTGGAAGGTTATACCTTTCTAAGAATTTGTCCATTTCTTCCAGGTTGTCCATTTTATTGGCATAGAGTTGCTTGTAGTAGTCTCTTAGGATGCTTTGTATTTCTGCGGTGTCTGTTGTAACTTCTCCTTTTTCATTTCTAATCTTATTGATTTGAGTCCTCTCCCTCTTTTTCTTGATGAGTCTGGCTAATGGTTTATCAATTTTGTTTATCTTCTCAAAGAACCAGCTTTTAGTTTTATTGATTTTTGCTATTGTTTTCTGTTTGTATTTCATTTATTTCTGCTCTGATCTTTATGATTTCTTTCCTTCTGCTAACTTTGGGTTTTGTTTGTTCTTCTTTCTCTAGTTCCTTTAGGTGTAAGGTTAGATTGTTTATTTGAGATTTTTCTTGTTTCTTTAGGTAGGCTTGTATAGCTATAAACTTCCCTCTTAGAACTGCTCTTGCTGCATCCCATAGGTTTTGGATCATCGTGTTTTCATTGTCATTTGTCTCTAGGTATTTTTTTATTTCCGTTTTGATTTCTTCAGTGATCTCTTGGTTATTTAGTAACGTATTGTTTAGCCTCCATGTGTTTGTGTTTTTTACGTTTTTTTCCCTGTAATTCACTTCTAATCTATAGCATTGTGGTCGGAAAAGGTGCTTGATGTGATTTCAGTTTTCTTAAATTTACTGAGGCTTGATTTGTGACCCAAGATGTGATCTATCCTGGAGAATGTTCCGTGCGCACTTGAGAAGAAAGTGTAATCTGCTGTTTTTGGATGGAATGTCCTATAAATATCAATTAAATCTACCTTGTCTGTTGTGTCATTTAAAGCTTCTGTTTCCTTATTTATTTTCATTTTGGATGATCTGTCCATTGGTGTAAGTGAGGTGTTAAAGTCCCCCACTATTACTGTGTTACTGTCAATTTCCTCTTTTATAGCTGTTAGCAGTTGCCTTATGTATTGAGGTGCTCCTATGTTGGGTGCATATATATTTATAATTGTTATATCTTCTTGGATTGATCCCTTGATCATTATGTAGTGTCCTTCCTTGTCTCTTGTAACATTTTTTATTTTAAAGTCTATTTTATGTGACATGAGTATAGCTACTCCAGCTTTCTTTTGATTTCCATTTGCATGGAATATCTTTTTCCATCCCCTCACTTTCAGTCTGTATGTGTCCCTAGGTCTGAAGTGAGTCTCTTGTAGACAGCATATATATGGCTCTTGTTTTTGTATCCATTCAGCAAGCCTGTGTCTTTTGGTTGGAGCATTTAATCCATTCACGTTTAAGGTAATTATCGATATGTATGTTTCTATGACCATTTTCTTAATTGTTTCGGGTTTGTTTTTGTAGGTCCTTTTCTTCTCTTGTGTTTCCCGCTTAGAGAAGTTCCTTTAGCGTTTGTTGTAGAGCTGGTTTGGTGGTGCTGAATTCTCTGAGCTTTTGCTTGTCTGTAAAGCTTTGGATTTCTCCATCAAATCTGAATGAGATCCTTGCGGGGTAGAGTAATCTTGGTTGTAGGTCCTTCCCTTTCCTCACTTTAAGTATATCATGCCACTCCCTTCTGGCTTGTAGAGTTTCTGCTGAGAAATCAGCTGTTAACCTTATGGGAGTTCCCTTGTATGTTATTTGTCGTTTTTCACTTGCTGCTTTCAATAATTTTTCTTTGTCTTTAATTTTTGCCAATTTGATTACTATGTTTCTCAGCGTGTTTCCCCTTGGGTTTATCCTGTATGGGACTCGCTGAGCTTCCTGGACTTGGGTGGCTATTTCCTTTCCCATGTTAGGGAAGTTTTTGACTATAATCTCTTCAGATATTTTCTCTGGTCCTTTCTCTCTCTCTTCTCCTTCTGGGACGCCTATAATGTGAATGTTGTTTCGTTTAATGTTGTCCCAGAGGTCTCTTAGGCTGTCTTCATTTCTTTTCATTCTTTTTTCTTTATTCTGTTCCGCAGCAGTGAATTCCACCATTCTGTCTTCCTGGTCACTTATCCGTTCTTCTGCCTCAGTTATTCTGCTATTGATTCCTTCTAGTGTAGTTTTCATTTCAGTTATTGTATTGTTCATCTCTGTTTGTTTGTTCTTTACTTCTTCTAGGTCTTTGTTGCATCTTCTCGATCTTTGCCTCCATTCTTTTTCCGAGGTCCTGGATCATCTTCACTATCATTATTCTGAATTCTTTTTCTGGAAGGTTGCCTATCTCCACTTCATTTAGTTGTTTTTCTGGGGTTTTATCTTGTTCCTTCATCTGGTACATAGCCCTCTGCCTTTTCATCTTGTCTATCTTTTTGTGAATGTGGTTTTTGTTCCACAGGCTGCAGGATTGTAGTCTTCTTGCTTCTGTTGTCTGCCCTCTGGTGGTTGAGGCTATCTAAGAGGCTTGTGTAAGTTTCCTGATGGGAGGGACTGGTGGTGGGTAGAGCTGACTGTTGCTCTGGTGGGCAGAGCTCAGTAAAACTTTAATCCACTTGACTGTTGATGGGTGGGGCTGGGTTCCCTCCCTGCTGGTTGTTTGGCCTGAGGCAACCCAACACTGGAGCCTACCTGGGCTCTTTGGTGGGGTAATGGCAGACTCTGGGAGGGCTCACGCCAAGGAGTACTTCCCAGAACTTCTGCTGCCAGTGTCCTTGTCCCCACGGTGAGCCACAGCCACCCCCCACCTCTGCAGGAGACCCTCCAACACTAGCAGGTAGGTCTGGTTCAGTCTCCCCTGGGGTCACTGCTCCTTCCCCTGTGTCCTGATGCGCACACTACTTTGTGTGTGCCCTCCAAGAGTGGAGTCTCTGTTTCCCCCAGTCCTGTCGAAGTCCTGCAATCAATTCCCACTAGGCTTCAAAGTCTGATTCTCTAGGAGTTCCTCCTCCCGTTGCCTGTGGGAAGCCTGACGTGGGGCTCAGAACCTTCACTCCAGTGGGTGGACTTCTGTGGTGTAAGTGTTCTCCAGTCTGTGAGTCACCCACCCAGCAGTTATGGGATTTGATTTTGCTGAGATTGCGCCCCCTCCTACCATCTCATTGTGGCTTCTCCTTTGTCTTTGGATGTGGGGTATCTTTTTTGGTGAGTTCCAGTGTCTTCCTGTCGATGATTGTCCAGCAGCTAGTTGTGATTCTGGTGTTCTCGCAAGAGGGAGTGAGAACACGTCCTTCTACTCCACCAACTTGGTTCCTCCTCCGCCATTGGAAATTTATTTTATTAAAGAGAGCCATCAGGGTGGTAGCAAGTCCGCCTCAAGGGAACAAGAAAGGCATTCAACGTTTCCATCTATGGACAGATGTAGAAAATGTGGTATACAGCTTTAAAAAGGAAGAAAATATTATTCAGCTTTAAAAAGGAAGGAAATTCTGATACTACATGCTACAACATGGATAGACCTTGAAGACATTGGTGCTAAATGAAATAAGCCCGTCACAAAAGGGTAAATACCATGATTCCACTCATATGAAGTACCTAGAGTAGCCAAATTCATAAAGAACGAAAGTAGAGTGGTGGTTGCCAGCGGCTGGGGGAGAGGGAAATGGGGAGTCATTGTTTACTGTGTCCAGAGTTTCAGTTTGGGAAGATGAGAAAGTTCTGGAGATGGATGGTGGTGGTGGTGGCACAACAGTGTGAATGTACTTAATGCCCCTGAACTATACCCTTAAAAGTGGTTAAATGGTAAGTTTTATGTTATGTATATTACCCAAATTTTAAAGAGTTTCAAAAAACTTTATTTACAAAATGCATGTAACTTTGTCTGACGGAATTATTAACTCAGTTTATTCCAAGTTCTAAAATGTGATTGACAGCCTCTAATCACTAAATAACAAAATTTTGCTCTATTAAGCTAACTCAGAGTAATAACAGAATAGAAAATGTAGCTTTCATTCGTCTCCAGATTAATGCTTCCTGACCTCCATTTTGTAACACTCCAGCTATCTCAAGGAATATCGTCTTTAAAGTACACACTATATTGTACCTTTTGCCACCTGCACAAGAGCTTTACTTGTTATTCAGATCAAAATGATCCTTAAGGGTGTTCATGAGCAAGGAGAACTGTAAGCACAAGTGACCCGTTCACTTTACTCCCAGGATGCTCTGACCTGTTTTTACAGGTGGCTTATGGTATAGAGAGTTATCGTCCTTTAGGCAAATTAATTATTTCAAATAATAATGCTACAAAATAAATATTTAGCCTCTCTAAGACTGAGAAGAATTTTAGGTGGTGTTTCCTGATATTGATGTGTTAACTGAGTTTTATAATTTCCCAAATTGGAATTAAATATATAGAGATTTAATATTTTATAGTTGCTCGTTTTTAGGTTTTACCAATATTTTATCTTTTTTCCTTCATAGCTGTAAAATTCTTTATAAAGATAACCGCCCCCTAACCTATTTCTTTTGATAACCAGAATGTGGAAATTGTTCTTTTACTTAAAAAAGTATCAGAAATATTTTATCATCCCTTGATGTGAATAAATGAACTCGTTATGGTACTTACACATACATTATCAAGTAAAAGATTACCTTTCCCCCCTACATTTTTATGGGCAGTATTGTAAATTGCCCCAGCTTTTTGTGTTATTGTTTAAAGAACGTCTGCCTTTTTGTGCATGTGTTAACATCGCCAATTATTTATAAGCAAAAATCGAGAGAAACTAATTGATCATATAATAAAGTTTTCCTCCATCTCTTTTTAGGATATTTTCTTTTCTGGATGTTGTTACCTTGTGTCGCTGTGCTCAGGTCTCCAGGGTAAGAATGCCTGACATGATTACAAGAGCATCCCTTCCTGACATTAATGATAATCAGCTTCTGTAGTAGGCCAACTGTTTACTTCAGATGGTAGTTGTGTGTTATGTTTCCATGGCTGTGGTTTCACCCATGGGATACCCAAACCCATGTTAATTCTACAGTGGAATTCTACTATATGTACTATCTCTAACTTTAATTTTTTGAAATTCTTGACCATTTGTATAATACAAACAGAAGAAACATTTTCAAGGAAAAAGCACTAAACATGCAAATTAAAAGAATAGGCTTTACTCAGAACTGTAATAATATAGTGTTTCATTATGTTTCCCTTATTCATTTTATGTATATACATGGAAGGCTCTTGATATCTCCCTATATTTTTTTTCTCAAAAGGTTATAGCTAGAATTTAATTTTTAAGAAATTGTAGAGCAAACCAAATTCCATTCTCAAAATCAGTTTCTGCATTACTCTTACTTATCCATTTTTGTCAATTGACATTACTATGACAAAACAGTGAAACATAATCTTATTGCTGCCACTAATGTTAAGAATAGAATCTCTGTTGTGGGAAAACTGCTTTATGAATCATTCATAGTCTCTTTTGTAATACAGATATATAATAATTAATAAAATGAATGAGTAAAAAGTTATCATCTTTTTATAAACTGGACAATGGCTTTTTGATGTTTAACAAATACTTTTTGAGAACTTACTATGTACCAGGTATAGTCCTAGGTGCTGAGTATGTAATATGGTTATATCACAATACTCAGCATCAGAGTATTGTGTTTATCTCTGTAAGTGGACAGGTTTTCCTTCAAATTTCCATCACCAATTTCCTTTAAAAAAAAAAAAAACCCCACAAAACTTGCCATAGAAAATCCACCTCATCTTGCTAACTTTAATTTCTACATCCTAAAAGCCATACTAAATCTGTATCTCAGCTATTTAGGAAACAGTCAGGCATATTTTGATGATTTCTATTCATGACAGTTCTGTTCCTGGTACCTGAGTGGTTACCCTAGTCATGGCTGGTACAAATGAGTGGGGTTTCTTTTTTGTCTCCATATGAAGCTGAGGTCATCATTGAGAAACAAAATTCCCAGACCAGTCTCTTAACCTGTTTGGTTGCAGAGTCTCATCTCAAGAATGTTGATTTGAGTGAGTTTTAATTGTTGTTTTCATGTTCAGGTTCCTCTTCGTTCTTAATGTGTTTTAACTTAAAAGGAAGCACAATGCCAGTTTTCATTAAATCTGTACAATTGGAACATTGGTAGTTAGCCTGTTATTCTCTGTACTTGAAGTATTTAGTTAATTTGCTTTTAAAAAAAAAACAACGAAAACTCTAGAGAGGAACCTGTCATTCCTAATTTTAGTCTCACTTTAGCATGTGTCCTGCTTGCTGAAGAAAGTAGTATAAGGAAATGAGAAGTATCAAAACAAATCAGAGATACAGTTAGCCCAGGAATCTGGTAAACATATGATCTTTAAAAGTTTTATCTCATCTCCCATGGAGCCACTTAAGAAACTGTTGGAAAAATATGAAGCCACAAAAAGAAAAGTAACATTGAAATCCTGAGAAAACCTTAAAGATTTCTATAATAATAACTTTGTTTACCCTCATACCCCTGACATTTCTTACTGATTGTGTGATAGTTACCTGGGGCTTATAAGTGTATCTTCAGTTTCCGTTTTAGAATTTCAGTATCGAATCTGTGTTTTGAATTGTTGTAGTAAGAGATAATATTCTTAGTTTATAACTTAACAGTGTTAAGACTTTTGTTTACACTTTAAATTTAGTAGGGAAAACGTTTAAAGGCTTTCTGATTAAAATACAGAACGATCCGCGAAAGGTTAACTCTTAGTGGAGTCATTTTTCACCTTATCCTGAAAGGTTGAAAATCTTGGAAGCTTTCTTGCCTCCCTTTAGGTAATTAAAGAAATGTATGAGAAGTCTTAAATTTCAGTGTTTAAAATTACCACTGAATCAAGTTGAAGGGAAAGATGACCAGTTGAAAAACACGCCTGAGTGAGCAAATTGGTAATGAGGAAAGCATTAAGTCTCTGTCATGTATACTGAGAAATGATAGTGTCTTTTGTAAATCCCAGGTCACCATATCACAGTTTTGGGTCCAAACAAGTGATGCTATGAATAGCATATTTTTATTGAACATGGCATATGTATTGAACACACTATATTCAGAGTGCCGTCTTCTTTCTTTCGTTTCACACTCACCTCGTTCCTAGTTGAGGGATAGAGTAACAGACTTGCTTTTCATTAGCTGGATTATCTCATTTTGAGATTGGAAACTCCAGTTAGAAAACAGTTTCCGGCTCTGATACTTATCACAACCTGTTCTTTCCCCAGCCCGCTAACGTAAGATCCTTCTTAGCTACTAATTTCTGTACCCACTCATTTATGAGATAATCTACTTGGAGAATAAAGTATGAATCAGAAATAAGACTGACTTTTTGGGAGTTAATGGTGGAGGTGCTAAGAAATTTTTTGGTCAATTTCAATCATTAGTAGGTTGAATTGTGAACTTGAATTTTGCTGGCTTTTCCCCTTCATTTCAGCTTCTGTTCATTCTGTCTCTTCTTCAAAATAGGCCTGGAATGTTCTGGCTCTGGATGGCAGTAACTGGCAGAGAATTGACCTGTTTGATTTCCAGAGAGATATTGAGGTATGACTGACTGTGTGGTGTGTGGCCCCATCTCCCTCCTTAGAATGTAATTGCAGCATATGGGACAGATTAGCCCCAACCACGTAAATCTCCTTTCCCTGGAGAGAGAGACTGTTCATTTCAGCGCATCTGAACTTCATGGGAGCCTGCAGTTTTCCCAAGAACTGGTTCAGTTTTTGAGAATGAGCAGAATTATTTTACTGAAATAATACTAAGTTATTTAGTATTCATAGGACTCAGAAATTTTTGTTTTTATTTTTGTGGTGGAAATGTGAACCTTTGTTTGCTCTTTTTAAGGAAGTCTTTTCATATTTGTTTATTTAAAAATAAGTGGAGTTAATTTATTGGGGCATGATATTTGCATAAATTCTTCTTGATGAGCATTTTGGGTTCTGGGGGAGCCTATAGATAGTTTTTGTAGAGAATGAATTGGATTACTTTTGTTGGGGAGAGATTTTTTTCCCTTCTCACTTCTCCCCCATATTTTATCTCTTAGTATTGCCTATTTTCTCTAAAATGGAGAAGAATGGCTTAAGCTTAAATTATTTTAACCTGAATTTGAGCTCTGTGGTCCTTGGTTTTCTCATCTGGAAATAATAGCTTCCTCACTGTGTTATAAGGATTAAATAAGATTGAGATTTAGCTTTTTTTTTCTGTTGGGTTTTTTTTTTTTTTTAAGTTCTAGTGGAACGTAGTGGTCTTGAGAATCCATGTAAGAAGTTTAAAAAACCTCACATGAACTTTACATTATTTTCATAAAGTACTTTTATTTTTTAATATTTTTTTTAAAGTTTTTTTTTTTGATGTGGACCATTTTTAAAGTCTTTATTGAATTTGTTACCATATTGCTTCTGTTTTATGTTTTGGTTTTTTGGCCACAAGGCATGTGGGATCTTAGCTCCCCAACCAGGGATCAAACCCACACCCTTGGGCTTCCCTGGTGGCGCAGTGGTTGAGAATCTGCCTGCCAGTGCAGGGGACACGGATTCGAGCCCTGGTCTGGGAAGATCCCACATGCCGCGGAGCAGCTAAGCCTGTGAGCCACAATTACTGAGCTTGCGCGTCTGGAGCCTGTGCTCCGCAACAAGAGAGGCCGCGATAGTGAGAGGCCCGTGCACCGTGATGAAGAGTGGCCCCCGCTTGCCATAACTAGAGAAAGCCCTCGCACAGAAACGAAGACCCAACACAGCCATAAATTAATTAATTAATTAATTAATTAAAAAAAAAAAACAAAAAACCCACCCCCCTTGCATTGGAAAGCGAAATCTTAACCATTGGACCGCCAGGGAAGTCCCATAAAGTACTTTTAAAATGATACCCACCGACATGCTGGATTTTTCTGTTTTTCACAATTCTCTGATCTTCATGGATATAAATGTTTAAAGCAGCCTGGCCTACAAAATCATTCAGCAAGCTTTTGTGAAGTGTTCATTGAGTCTCTGCTGTATTTAGAGTACTATAGTAAATACACAGAAATAATAGAGAGAGTTAATATCCTGTAGCTGCAGGAGGGGAATCTACATTGATGTAGTGGCATAACAGAACTACAGAGCACCATTTCCTCAAATACAGAGTATCTTACAAGAGGAACAAAGTAAATAACAATATAGGGTTTAGGTATGTTTCAAGTGGATGGGTTAATCAGGAAAGCTTTCTCCCAGTAAGTTGAAAATTTCATTTTGATTTAATTAGGTCTTTAAAACGAGTAGAAGTCTCTTAAAAACGAGGATGTGGTCTTTTCAAAAACAATGTGGTGGCTTATCTTTTTTTTGTATACCTGTCTTCTTTTTTTACAGGGCCGGGTAGTGGAGAATATTTCAAAAAGGTGTGGGGGCTTTTTACGAAAGTTAAGTCTTCGTGGGTGTCTCGGAGTAGGAGACAATGCATTAAGGTAAAAACATAGCTATCGATTAACTAATCTTCTTGACTGAAGTGAAGAACAACACCGAACACAGCACTGTCTCACCCAGAAAAGGCTGGAATAGTTTTCATATTCCTAAGCTATTCTGAACCCAAATACACGTTCACTGCTTATAACACAAATATCCAGTAGTGGGATGTGTGGTTTTGAGAATAAAACAAGAACAAGTGCTCCCCACAAAAAGCCAGATTCCCCATATTATAAATGGTTCGTTTGGAGCCTTGAGTGAATTTTTTTAAGTTTGTTTACTGGCAGTTAGGATAATTTTAACTTGGTTGACAAAAAGATTGATGTTTAAAAGTTTATGGTTGAAAAGTAATTTATTCGTAATTGTGAACAACTTTTTGTACCATTTTGTACCAGTAGTATCCATTATTTACCACTATTGGTATCTTCTATTATTTTTTTAATACCGAGAATTGTGCCCGTTTTACCTCAAACCCTTTACTTTGTTTCTTTCCTGTAAAGGACCTTTGCACAAAACTGTAGGAACATTGAAGTACTGAATCTCAATGGGTGTACAAAGACTACAGATGCGTAAGTATTTTATGTTTTAGAAGGGTAAGTCATAGCCTCTTGTGTCCTGCCTATACTAGCTTTTAATGCAGACTACTAAATATATTTAGCAAATTTCATTTTGGTTTTATAGAGGAAAGATGTTTAAATTTAGAAATGGAATAAGATACTTATTTTAGAATTTGGCTCAAATTCTGTTGTGATATTTAAAAGAAAACTTAAAATTGTAGTCAGTGAATGTGCAGTAGGGAATACTAATATAGGACTACTTACATTTCAAGAAGACACTAGTAGCTATCATTCAAAAGACACATAAACAGGTGATTCTATAAAAAGATGTAAAATCTTAAACACAGCTTAGAGTAATCAATATAGACAGCGTTTATTAAATGACTCTTTAAAAGTACAGTGTCTTGTGTCAGTCACAATATAAAAGAAAGAAAGCATAATCCTCCATCCTTCAGAGTATACTGTCACAGACCCAATAGACATAGAAGGTAGACATAAAAAACATTCAGCCTAAGGATCTATTGGTAATAACATGTATCAATTAACATTTAAATATTATGTAGGTGGGGCTTCCCTGGTGGCGCAGTGGTTGAGAATCTGCCTGCTAATGCAGGGGACATGGGTTCGAGCCCTGGTCTGGGAAGATCCCACATGCCACGGAGCAACTAGGCCTGTGAGCCACAACTACTGAGTCTGCGCGTCTGGAGCCTGTGCTCCGCAACAAGAGAGGCCACGATAGTGAGAGGCCCACGCACCGCGATGAAGAGTGGCCCCCGCTTGCCGCAACTAGAGAAAGCCCTAGCACAGAAATGAAGACCCAACATAGCAACCAATCAATCAATCAATAAAAATAAATAAATAAATAAATCTTAAAAAAAAAAAAGCAGAAACCTACCATTTAAAAAAATATATATATTATGTAGGGAAATTGTTGCTTATTGGAAGGTGAAGAAGATGTTTAAACAGGGAGTGGCCAGGATTAGTCAGTGGATCTTCCTGTTTTTCAAAAAGGCCTCATGAAAGAGATGGGCTCTTTAGAATTGCTTGAATGAGGGAAAGTAGAAGACACTCCAAGCACAGGGTACACATTGTTTATTTTATTCCTTTCTTTGAGGTTACAACTGGTTAACTTTTTTGTTTTTTAATTATTTTATTTTATTTATTTTTGGCTGCGTTGGGTCTTGTTGCCGCACGCGGGCTTTCTCTAGTTGCAGCGAGTGGGGGCGACTCTCCGTTGCAGTGTGCCGGCTTCTCATTGCGGTGGCTTCTCTTGTTACGGAGCACGGGCTCTAGGCGCCCTGGCTTCAGTAGTTGTGGCATGCGGGCTCAGTAGTTGTGGCTCACGGGCTCTAGAGCACAGGCTCAGTAGTTGTGGCACACGGGCTTAGTTGTTCTGCAGCATGTGGGCTCTTCCCGGACCAGGGATCGAACCCGTGTCCCCTGCATTGGCAGGCGGAATCTTAACCACTACGCCACCAGGGAAGTCCCACAACTTGTTAACTTTTAATTCAAGAAAGTGTCTGAGGATTTATATTTTCAAAAGAAACAATGGAAAAATCATCAAAAATGAATAAAATGGTTACTTATGGGGAGAGAAAAAACATGAAGAGACAAGAATGAAAGGGAGACCTCTGAAGTATCATGTTTTGTAATTTTACTTTAAAATTAAATGTAAATATTTTGTATAATTGAAACATGGATTAAGTCAAAAAAAAAAAAAAAAAGCAGTTCCTAAATATTGAAAACAAAATAGAACACATGAACCGATCCATATCAAGTTGGAGGTGTAACCATACAGATATTACTTCTACTGACTTTTGATTTCTTATGAAAAATTTAAATATATGCCAATCTAGACCAAATGGTATCGTGAATCTTTCACCCAGCTTCAAATTGATAACTGAGAACTTATCACTTTATGGCTAGTCTTGTTTTTTCTGTACCCCTGCCCTTTTATCTTACTCATTTTATCTTATTTTGAAAAAAGTCCTAGACACTGTATTATTTAATCTGTAAATATGCATTTCTAAAATATGCATTTCTGAAAGCTAAAAGCTTTTAACATAAGCACATTAACTTTACCACTCCTATTTAAAAAAACCCATAATATCTTAAAATTATCAAGTAAGCACTGGTTAATGTCCAGAATTTTGCATGTTCTAGTGACTTTAGAAATACAGTAAGTCCCCTGCATACAAACGAGTTCCGTTCCAAGAGCATGTTCGTAAGTCCAGTTTGTTTGTAAGTCCAACAAAGTTAGCCTAGGTACCCAACTGACACAATCAGCTATGTAGTACTGTACGGTATAGATTTATAATACTTTTCACACAAATAATACATTTAAAAAACCACAAGAAATAAAGAAAACATTTTTAATCTTACAGTACAGTACCTTGAAAAGTACAGTAGTACAGTACAACAGCTGGCATACAGGGGCTGGCATCGAGTGAACAGGCAAGAAGAGTTACTGACTGGAGGAGGGAGAGGAGGTGGGAGATGGTAGAGCTGAAGGATCGTCAGCAGTAGGAGACGGAGGGCAAGCTGCAATTTCACTCACGCCTGACATTGATGTAACACACGTTCGCATCTTTGAAAGTTCGCAACTTGAAGGTTCGTATGTAGGGGACTTAGTATATATTAAGCATAGTTTAAAAGAAAAAAGATACAAACTTTAAAATCAAAGGTGGAGACTTCTGCTTCTGATGATTACAGTCACTGCCCTCCTGCTGTAAACAACTCTAAAACCTTACAAAACATAGAAAACAAGCAGTATTAGATGTTGGACAACATGCAGAGCAGGACTGAGAAACAAATGAGGTGAACCTTATGATTGCCCTGGCTTTCTGCTTGGTGGCATTTTCGAGATAATGGCACAAGGAAAAGGAACCCAAGCACAGCACAAAGTTCTGGCTGATTTGAAGAGAAAGAGATCAAAGTTCAGGGAGACCAGCATGGCTAAAAATGTGTCTGGAGAGCGGGGAGCTACTCAAAAAAGGGCTACAGAAATCTACACAAATTTGGCTGAATAGTAAACTGTATATGCACATATTGAGACCCCACGAAGCTGCGCAAAGAACATCTAATAAGGAAAGAACAATTACTGGGAAACTGTGAACTGAAGAATTGCCAGAGCTTAAATAAGGTTGGGAGAAGTTCTGACTATCCAAAATGGAGAAAGCTCATTGAACACCTTGGGACATTTAATAGAGACTTCAGAAAGGTCACACCTTGGTAGTGGAGCTAAACTAGACCAGCCCTAATAAAGGCTAAAAGGAAAAAACTTAGGATCAAATTGATTCACAACTAATTTAACTGCCTGCTAAATCAAAACTCAACATTCTTTAAAGAGAGACACAAAATCTAGATGCTCAGCAATGTAGCATACAGAATTTCCAGCATTCCATCAAATATTACAATACATGCAAAGAAGCAGGAAATGATACCAGAAGAAGAACCAGAAGAAAAACTAGGCAATAGAAACAGACCCAGAAAGGACAGTTTATAAAATTGACCAACAAAACGTTTAAAAATAGCAATTACAAATATGCTCAAGAATTCAAGAAAACTTAAAGATAATATGGAGATTAAGAGCAAAAGGATGGGGAGGGACTTACCTGGTGGTGCAGTGGTTAAGACTCCACACTGCCAATGCAGAGGGCCTGGGTTTGATCCCTGGTTGGGGAACTAAGAGCCCACATGCCGTGGGGCAACTAAGCTTGCGTGCTGCAACCACTGAGCCCATTGCTCTAGAGCCCATGTGCAATGAAGAGCCTGCACACTGCAACAAAGACCCAGTGCAGCCAAAATTTAATTAATTATTTAAAAAAGGAAAATTTCTCTTAAAAAAAAAAAAAGAGTAAAAGGATGGGGGACTTCCCTGGAGACCCAATGGTTAAGACTCCGTGCTTCCACTGCAGGGGGTGATGGTTTGATCCCTGGTTGGGGAACTAAGATCCCACATGCCTCGCGACATACCCCCCCAAAAAAAAGAGTAGAAAGATGGAAAAAGATATACTATCACAGGAAAGTTGGAGTGGTTATTAATATCAGATGATGTAAACTTCAGGAAGAAAAGTAGACGGAAAGATATTAAATAGTACCCTCCTCTTTCAGCAAAGATAAAACAAGTAGACAGGGCTTCCCTGGTGGCGCAGTGGTTGAGAATCTGCCTGCTAATGCAGGGGACACGGGTTCGAGCCCTGGTCTGGGAAGATCCCACATGCCGCGGAGCAGCTGGGCCCGTGAGCCACAATTACTGAGCCTGCGCGTCTGGAGCCTGTGCCCCGCAACGGGAGGGGCCGCGATAGTGAAAGGCCCGCGCACCGCGATGAAGAGCGGTCCCCGCACCGCGATGAAGAGTGGCCCCCGCTTGCCGCAACTAGAGAAAGCCCTCGCACGAACCGAAGACCCAACACAGCCAAAAATAAATAAATAAATAAATAAATAAAGTAGCTGTAAAATTAAAAAAAAAAAACAACAAGTAGACAAAAAAAAAAAAAGAAAATGGAAAAGCTATAGAAGACTTGAGCAGCACTATCAGTGAACTTGTCCTAAGTGACATAGAATGCTGTACCAGAAAGCATGCTTTTCATTACTGGGATATTCAATAAGATATACCAAATAATCAGCCATAAAACAAATTTCCGTAAATTTAGAATGATCGAGGTCATATTGAGTGTATTCTATGGCCTCAACAGAACTAAAGTAGAAATCAAATAGCACATATCCAGAAATTTTGAAAGTTAAATATCACCCTTCTGAATAATCCATGAGTCAAGGAATAAATTACAAAGAAAATTACAAAATAAGTTTCGCTGTGTGATAGTGGCAACACAACATTCGAATCTTGTGGAATGCATTGAAGGCAGTGCTTAGAGGAAAATGTATAGCTGTGAATGCTTTTTCTTTTTTTTGTGGCTGCGTTGGGTCTTCTTTGCTGCACACAGGCTTTCTCTAGTTGCGGCGAGCGGGGACTACTCTTCGTTGCGGTGTGCGGGCTTCTCATTGCGGTGGCTTCTCTTGTTGCGGAGCACGGCTCTAGGTGCACAGGCTTCAGTAGTAGTGACACGTGGGCTCAGCAGTTGTGGCTCGCGGGCTCTAGAGCGCAGGCTCAGTAGTTGTGGCACATGGGCTTAGTTGCTCTGCGTCATGTGGGATCTTCCTGGACCAGGGCTCAAACCCATGTCCCCCTGCATTGGCAGGCGGACTCTTAACCACTGCACCACCAGGGAAGTTCTATAAATGCTTATCTTAAAAGAAAGGTTTAAAATCAAATCTTCCACCTTTGAAAACTAGAAAAAGAAAAGTAAATCTACAATAAGTAAAAGGAAGGAAATAAAAAAGATAATGGTGGAAATCAATGAAATAGAAAATGGCCATAGAGTAGAGAAAAATCCATGAAACCAGAAGCTGTTTCTTTGGAATAAAATCAATAAGCTTGATCGACCTCTGTTGAGATTAGTCAAGAAAGAAGACACAGGGCTTCCCTGGTGGCGCAGTGGTTGAGAATCCACCTGCCAATGCAGGGGACACGGGTTCGAGCCCTGGTCTGGGAAGATCCCACATGCCGCGGAGCAACTGGGCCCGTGAGCCACAACTACTGAGCCTGTGCGTCTGGAGCCTGTGCTCCGCAACAAGAGAGGCTGCGATAGTGAGAGGCCCGCACACCACGATGAAGAGTGGCCCCTGCTTGCCGCAACTAGAGAAAGCCCTCGCACAGAAATGAAGACCCAACACAGCCAAAAATAAATAAATAAATTAATTAAAAAAAAAAAAAAAAAGAAGACACAAATCACCAGTACCAAGACTGTAAGAAGAAATATCACTAAAGTTTCTACACAGATTCAAAGGGTAATAAGAGGATGTTATGAGCAATTTTATGCCAATAAACTTGACAGCTTAGATGAAATAGATAATTTCCTTGAAAGACACAAATTACCAAAACTGTAAAGAAATAGAAAATCTGAATAGCCTTATATCTTTATAAGCTGGATTGGTGATTAAAAACCTTACCACCAAAAAATAAAAACCAAAACAAAAACCTCTAGGCTTGGACAGTACTGAATTCTATCAAATATTTTAGAAAGGAATAATCTTTCAAAAAAACAGAGGAGGAGGGAAAACTTTCTAACTCATTGTATGAGATCATCATTACCATGATATCAAAAATAAAATAAAAATGACAGGAAAAAGAAACTACTGGCCAATATCCCACATGCACATGTAAAAATCCGTAACAAAATATTATCAAATTGAACCCAGCAACATATGAAAAGGGTAATAAATCATAATCAATTTGGATTTATCTCGGAAATGTAAGGTTGTTTTAACATGCAAAATCAGTCAGTGTTATTAAGTTCCAACTTAATAACAGATCAAAGAAGAAAAATCACATGATCATCTCAATAGATCCAGAAAAAGCATTTTACAAAATTAAACACCCATTAATGATAAAATCTCTAAACAAACTAGGAGAAGGTAACTCCCTCAACCTGATAAATTGTATATATGAAAAACCTAATTTTAACATTGTATTTAGTCATAAAATACTGAACACTTCCCCCTAAGGTCAAAGCATGGATATTAGGTCTACTACATCCATTCAACATTGTACTGGAAGTCCACCTAATACAATAAGGGAAGAAAAAGCGGGGTCATACAGATTAGAAAATCATTTTTAAATGGCATGATAGGGTTCTAGCAAGTTCACAGGAAACATGGCCAGTATGCAAAAATTAATTCTGTATCTGTAAACCATCAATGAGCAATTGGAAAATGAAATTTTAAATATAGCAACATTCGTGGTAACATCCAAGAACACAAAATACTTAAGGATAAACTTAATAAAAATATGTGCACATTATGTACACTGAAATCAGATTTCTAAAAATTAAAGGAAAGTAGGTCTTAAAAGTTTTCATGGACTTCCCTGGTGGCGCAGTGGTTAAGAATCCGCCTGCCAATGCAGGGGACACAGGTTCGAGCCCTGCGCCGGGAAGATCCCACATGCTGCAGAGCAACTAAGCCTGTGCGCCACAACTACTAAGCCTGAGCCCTAGACCCCGAGAGCCACAACTACTGAGCCTGAGTGCCACAACTACTGAAGCCTGTGTGCCTAGAGCCTGTGCTCCGGAACAAGAGAAACCACTGCAATGAGAAGCCCGTGCGCAGCAACGAAGACCCAATGCAGCCATAAAGAAAGAAAGAAAGAAATTTAAAAGTTTTCATCACAAGAAAAAAAAATTGGAGCTATGCGTAGTAATGGATGAACTTATTGTGGTAATCATTTTGCAATATATGTGTATATTGAATCATTTTGTTGTACACCTAAAACTAATATAATGTTACATGTTAATTATATACCCAATTTTCAAAAGGAAAGTATGATAATAATAACTTGTTAAATAGAGAATATCAATTAAAAGAAATTGTAAAATATGAGTCAAATGGAAATTCTGGAATTGGAAATACAGTATCTAAAACATATATAGCATGATGACTATAGTTAACAGTACTGTATTGTGTACTTGAGAGTAGACTTTAAATGTTTTCACCGTAGCAACAACAAAATGGTATTTATGTGAGGTAAACATTGTGTTAACTAACCTTCTTGTGGTAAACGTTCCACAACATATATGTGTATCAAATCATCACACTGTATACCTTAAACTTATATAATGTTATATGTCAATTACATGTCAGTAAAGCTAGGGGGAAAAAAAACCCCAGAAAAACAGGTAATCAATCAATAAATTTAGAGATCTGTAGGGCTTCCCTGATGGCTCAGTGGTTAAGAATCCGCCTGCCAATGCAGGGGACACGGGTTTGAGCCCTCGTCCAGGAAGAGCCCACATGCCGCGGAGCAGCTAAGCCCGTGAGCCACAACTACTGAGCCCACGTGCCACAACTACTGAAGCCCACGTGCCTAGAGCCTGTGCTCCGCAACAAGAAAGGCCACCGCGATGAGAAGCCCACGCACCACAACAAAGAGTAGCCCCCACTCGCCGCAACTAGAGAAAAGCCCTTGTGCAGCAATGAAGACCCAGTGCAGCCAAAAATAAATAAATAAATAAAAATTTAAAAAAATAAAAATAAATTTAGAGATCTGTAGCAATTATCCATCCAGTCTGAAGAACAGAAAGATTAAAGAAAAATGGACAGAGCTTCAGAGACCTGTGGAACAACATCAAGAGTAGAATGCAAATGAATCCCAGACAAGATAGAAAGAGGCAGGAAGAAAAAAAAAAGCGAGAAATTAATGGCAGAAAGCCTCCCAAATTTGATGAAAAACGTTATCTACAGATCTAAGAAGTTCAGTGAACCGCAAGAAGGATAAAAATATCCATACCTAGACATGTTAGGGCCAAACTGTTGAAAACTGAACACAGAAATTTTTGAAAGCAGCAAAAGGAAAATAACTCATGTATACAAAAGGAATATTTGAGTAATGGGTGACCTAATCAGAAATAATGGAAACCAGAGCCATGTGACATATTCAGTGTGCTGAAAGGAAAAAAACAAGAATTCTGTATCTAGCAGAACTGTCCTCTGTAAATGTAGGCAAAATAATGACATTCCCAGATAAACAAAAAGGGAGAGAATTTGTCGCTAGTAAATATGCCTGGCAAGAAATAGTAAAGGAAGGCCTTCAGGATGAAAGGAAATAAATACCAGACAATAACTCGGATCCATAGGAATTGGTAAATGAAAAGCATCAGAAATGGTAAATATGTGGGTAAATCTAAGACTCTAATTTTTTCATATCTTCTCTTAACTTCTTTAGAAAATAGAAGATTGTATAAAGCAATCATTATGGCATTGTATTGTTAGGTCTATAATATATATATAGAAGTAATATATGAAATATATTTGAACATATGAAAATAATAGCACAAAGGAGAGAGGAGGGAACCATTATGTATTGGAGCAAAATGCTTGTGCTTTATGAGAATTAAGTTATTGGTTTGTTTGTTTTTTTTAATTTTATTTTTTTGGCTGTGTCGGGTCTTAGTTGTGGCATGCGGGATCTTTGTTAAGGTGTGCAGGATCTTTCGTTGTGGTGCGCGGGCTTCTCTCTAGTTGTGGCATGCGGGTTGTTTTTTTCTCTCTCTAGTTGTGGAGTGTGGGTTCTAGAGCACGTGGGCTCTGTAGTTTGCAGCACACGGGCTCTCTAGTTGAGGCTCATGGGCTCAGTAGTTGTGGCACGTGGGCTTAGTTGCCCCGTGGCATGTGGGATCTTAGTTCCCCGACCAGGGATCCAACCTGCATCCCCTGCATTAGAAGGCAGATTCTTTACCACTGGACCACCAGGGAAGTCCCTAAGTTATTGTTTTGAAATAGATTGTGGTAAATTAAGATACATATTGTATTCCATGAGCAGACTATAAGAAAATAATTAGAAAAAAAAAGGTAAAAAATCAACAGAGGAATTGAAACAGTACACTTAAAACAAGAAAACAGTAAAGGAGACACAGAAAAACAAACTCGAAAAAAGCATGAAGCAAATAGAAAAGGATTGCAAAATGGGAGAGAAAATCCAACCATATCAATAATTTTATTAAATGTAGACAGACTGAACTCTTCACCCAAAAGACAGATTATCAATATGGATTAAAAAGCAACACCCGGGGCTTGCCTGGTGGCGCAGTGGTTAAGAATCCGCCTGCCAATGCAGGGGATGTGGGTTCGAGCCCTGGTCTCGGAAGATCCCACATGCCACAGAGCAACTAAGCCCATGCACCACAACTACTGAGCCTGTGCTCTAGAGCCCACAACACAACTACTGAGCCCGTGTGCCTAGAGCCGGTGGCCCATAATTAGAGAAGCCACCACAATGAGAAGCCCGCACACCGCAATGAAGAGTAGATCCCGCTCACCACAACTAGAGAAAGCCTGCGCACAGCAACAGAGACCCAACGCAGCCAAAAAAAAAAAAAAAAAAAAGCAAGACGCAAATATGTGCTGTCTACAAGAAAGAGACATGCTTTAGATTCAAAGACGCAAATAGGTTGAAAGTAAACAGATGGAAAAATGCATACTATGCAGATAGAACACTCCACCCAGTGATTACAGAATAAACATTCTTTACAAACATACTGGAACATTCTTCAGGATAGAGCATAGATTGGGCCACTAAACAAGTCTTAATCAATTGAAGAAGATTAAAATCATTCAAAATATGTTCTCTGACCAGAACTAGAGAATTAAACTAGAGATTCATGACAGAACAAAATGTGGGAAAAGCTCAAGTATTTGGAAATTCAGCATCATGCTTCTAAATAATTTTGAACTGAATGAAAATGAAAAGCTACCAAAATTTATGTGATTCAGCCAAGGTAATGATACAACTCTGCATTCCTATATCACAAAATAGGAAAGAAAGAAAGCTCAAATCAGTAACAACCTTCAACTTTAAGAAAATAGAAAGAAGGGCAAAGCCCAAAGCAAAAAGAAGAAGGAAAAAATAAAGATTAGATTGGATATCAGAGAAATAGGAAACAAAAACAGTAATAAAATCAATGAAACCAAGAGCTGGTTCATTGAAAAAAGTTTTTTAAATTGACAAACCTAGACTAAGAAAATAAGAGAGAAGACTCTTTTTGATAATCTATCAAAAGCAGGAATGAAGGAGAGAACTAAGTACTTTAGCCAAAAGACAGATGAAATGTTTATCAGGTGATACCATAAATAACTTCATACTAACAAATCAGACAACCTAGGTGAAATGGACAAATTCCTGCGAAGGCACAGATTACCAAATTTGACTCAACAGAAGAATAGACAATCTGAATAGGTCTATAGCAAGTAAATTCAGTAATTCCAAATTGTCCCACAAAAAAAGCCCAGGCCCAGATGACTTCACTGGTGAGTCCATCAAATATTTATAGAAAAAATAACACCAATACTCAAACTCACTCATAAAGTAAAAGAAGAAATACTTCATAACTTGTTCTATCCGGCCAATATTTTTCTGATACCAAAAATATCTGATGTCAAAGCCAAACAAAGATATCACAATAAAAGGAAATCTACTGTATCCCTCAGGAACAGAGATGCAGAAATACTTAACAAAATTTTAGCAAACTGAATCCAGCAACATATAAAAGGGTTGGATCTTAACCAAGTGGGATTTATCCCAGAAATACAAGTGTGGTTTAACATCTGAAAATCAGTTAATGTAATAGTTCATAATAATTAGTAGAATAAAGCAGAGATCAACAAACTTTTTCTTTATGGGGCTGGATAAGGAAATATTTTAGGCTTTGTTGGCCATATGGTCTCTGTCACAGCTACTCAACTCTGCCAATGTTTTACAAACATTGCCAATGTTTTACAAAGTGGCCACAGACAATACATAAACAAATGAGCATGGCTGTGCTCCAATAAAACTTTATTGCATGGTGCTGAGATTTTAGTTTCATTTAATTTTCACATGTCACAAAATAGTATCTTTTGATTTTCTTTCAACCATTTAAAAATGCCAAAACCATTCTTGACTTGTGGCCATATAAAAATAGGCAGCTGGTGAGGTTTACTGCCCTCTGGAATAAAGGACAGAAGCCACATGATCATCTCACTATGATAGGCAGCCTCTAAAATGGCCCCCAAATAATCCCTACCTCCTCATATTTGCACCTTTGTGTAATCTTTTCCCCTTGAGCGTGGACTGGACCTAGTGACTCATTTCTAACAATAGAATACTGCAAAAAAGATTGGATATCTCTTTGGAGATTAGGTTACAAAAAGACTGTGACTTCTATCTTGCTCTACTTTCTTCTCCAGCTCTGGGGAAGCAAGCTGCCCTGTTGTGAGTAGCTCTGTGGAGAGGTCCATGTGGCAAGAAATTGAGGTCTCTGGCCAGCAGCCAGCAAGAACCTGAATTCTATCAAAAACCAAATGAGGGGCTTCCCTGGTGGCGCAGTGGTTGAGAATCTGCCTGCTAATGCAGGGAACACGGGTTCGAGCCCTGATCTGGGAAGATCCCGCGTGCCGCGGAGCGGCTGGGCCCGTGAGCCACGATTGCTGAGCCTGCGCCTGCGCGTCTGGAGCCTGTGCTCCGCAACGGGAGAGGCCGTGATGGTTGAGAGGCCCGCACACCGCGATGAGGAGTGGCCCCCGCTTGCCACAACTAGAGGGAGCCCTCGCACAGAAACGAAGACCCAACACAGCCATAAATAAATAAATAATAATAATAATAAATTAATTTTAAAAGTTAATTAAAAAAAAAACCAAATGAGTAAGCTTGGAATTAGATCGTCTAAGGTCTGCCAGCATCCGCCTAAATGAGCTTGGAAGGGAATCTGTACCTAGTTACCTTTGAGATGATTGCACCTGTGGACAGTAGTACCTTGATGGTAGCCTTGTGAGAGACGCGGAGTCAGAGTCACCCTGCTAAGGTGCCTGTACCTATGTTCCTGATCCATGGAAACCATGAGATAATAAATAATTCTTGTTTTAAGCTGCTCATTTCCGAGGTAATTTGCTCTGCAACAGTAGATAACTAATACATCATTAGATACAGTAAAAGCACATGACAAAATGCAACACTCATTCGTGATCAAAATTTTAAACAGGGAATTCCGTGGAGGTCCAGTGGTTAGGACTCAGCACTTTCACTGACAGGGCCCCGGTTCGGTCCCTGGTTGGGGAAGTAAGATCCTGTAAGCCTCCAGGCGCAGCCAAAAAAAAAAAAAATTTCAACAAACTAGGAATAGAAGGGAGTTTCCTTAATCTGATCAAAAGCTTCCATGAAAAACCTACTGCTAACAATGTACTTAATGGTGAGAGACTGAATGCCTTACCTTAAAGTCAGGAGCAAAGTGAGTTTCTATTCAACATTCTACTGGGGATTCTAGCCAATGCAATAAGTTTACCAAAAAAAAAAAAAGCATACCAATAGAAAGGAAGTAAAACTGTCTTTTTTGGCAGATAACATAACTCAGAAAGCAATGCCAGATTTCTACTCTGAAAACCATAAAACATTACTGAGAGAAATTAAAGAATATGTGTATCAAGAATATATAGAGAATTCTTACAATCAATAACAAGGCAATCCAATTAAAAATAGGCCTGGGACTTCCCTGGCGTTCCAGTAGTCAAGACTCGGTGCTTCCACTGCAGGGAGCACGGGTTCAATCCCTGGTTGGGGAATTAAGGTTCTGCATGCCACGCTGCGTGGCCCAAAAAAATAATTAATTAATTTAAAAAAAAAAAAAGACCTGAGCACTTAGACATTTCACCAAGAAAAGAGATGAATGGTTAACAAACACAAGAAAGAGTGTTCATTACAAAATTGCAAAATAAAACCACAAGAGGCAATTTGACAAAGGCATTTATGAGGCAATTGAGGAAACTTGAACACAGACTGGGTGTCAGACATTAAGGAATTAAAATCCTTATTTAGAAATATGTCCTGAAATATTTACAGGTAAAATAATATGTCTGGGATTCACTGTAAAATACTGAAACAAAGAAAGGAGGAAAATAGATGAAATAGCAATAGTAGAATATTGATAAATGTCAAAGCTTAATGATGGTACATGTGCATTCTCTGTTATTCATTCTTGAGTATACTTGAGATTTTCCGTAATTAAAAAAAATTTTTAATGAGGAACTTGACCACTGTGGGCAAAGAGCCTTTAAGGAATTCATAAAGGAAAGCAGGCAGTAATTTACATAACTTAGTTTGTTTCAGCCCAACACTGGTCCATCCTCTGTATACCTTGCAAAAATCCAATTTTTTCATTACTGCCATGCAAAAGGTTATCTGAGCAGAAAGAGATTTAAGTGAAAGAGCAGAGACAGAGGTTTTGGGCTTCATGTTTCACCACTTGCTGGCAGGTACTAGCTAGCTTTCTGGTGTTCCTGAATTCACAAAATGCATGTAGATCTCTTATCAGCACAAATGTAGTTTGCTGTCAGTAGCTACTAACATTTCCAAATGTGAATCAGGCACCATCTTCCCCTCACGCACATTCTCATAAACAGCACAGCTTTTTTTTATCCTTTGTGAACTTGCCTCTTCCTCAGCGTGAAAGGTCCCTGGATTTATAACTGCTTTTATTTGGGGTATGGAAATTTTACAGTTCTGTAACACGTGAGAGTCATGTATGATATTCCAAGGATGTGTTCTTATTTGTTTATTGAGAATTGTGTATGATATTGGTATATCATACTAATATCCTTAGTAGGATGTGTTCTTATTTGTTTATTCATTATTTTCTCCTTTTTCCATTTTTCAGTACATGTACTAGCCTTAGCAAGTTCTGTTCCAAACTCAGGCACCTTGACTTGGCTTCCTGTACATCAATAACAAACATGTCTCTAAAAGCTCTGAGGTAAATTTCTTACAACAAGAATGTCCAATAATCAGAACAGATACTTATTTTTTTATTAACTGAAATGAAGTTGGAATTGAAGGAAACTATGTTTTATAGATACGTACTGTAGTTCAGAATAGATCTTTTGTTTTACTACTTGCCCAAATTACAGGACACATTCAGGTGAAATGATAGAGGTAACTAGGATTTCTGAACAGAATAGTACAGTTTGTACATGAATGAAGTGCTTAGCAGGATTCTGTATATATAGTAAGTGCTCAGTAAGTTTTCATTGTTTTAATGTTACTGTATTTTTTAAAAGTACTTTACAAAAAGATATATCTTAAAAGGAGGGTGAAATGCCCAATGTCTTTGTACTTTTACTTTTTTATCAGCCTTTTATAAAAGATCATGGTGCCATGTATTAGTTACATTTATGAAGAGTAAGAATTAAGCCATTAAAAGACGAAATGTAAATTTAGTTAAGTAGAGTGTAAGTAATCTGAAAATGTGTCTCCTTCTATACCTTCCTTATGAGCATTGAACACATGTATCTATGGCTGGTGTAGGATAATAAATAAGATAGTATAACAGTGTTTATAGTTCATAAGTAATTCACATAAATGATCTCATTTATTTTGAAATCTTGTGAGGTAGATAGGACAGACACTTAACAGATAAGAAAATCTAAAACATTTTTGAATGCCAGCTACTGTGATTCAACCATGGGAGGTAACTGAATAAGATATTGTTGCTGCCCTTAAGTTGCTCAGAGTCTCGTAGAAGAAAAAAAAAACTAAATGTGTTGTCGTATTACAGCGGGATATGTGCTATGGTAGAAATGAGTGCATTAGTTTGGGGGGAACATAGAAGGGCTACTGCCACTCTTGGTTTAAGAGAGGTTCTGTCAGTCTTCCCGAAGTGACTTGCCTGAAGTCACACTATTAATGTTGAAGAATGAACTTGAACCAAGATCCCCTGGCTTTATTTTATAAAACAATTAAAGCAGTATTTTCCAAAGAATGCCATAGAGCTTGGGATTCTTCCATAGTTTAAATGTGAAATCAAAGATCAAAGATGAAGCTAGTGTTTGATAGAAGGCAGAGATCTAATACAATATATCCTAAATTCAGCCTGTGGAAACTGTACCTAGATACTTCCCAAGAGAGAAAATTTACAGGTCCTTTGTAATTTTTTAAATAAAAGTTTAAATGGCCTCATTATTACTTTGATAAGTACTTGAATTATTTGATAGAGAAATTGAGTTTGAATCTGACTCTTCATTAATTACTCTGTTAACTTGAACAAGTCGCTTAATTTCCTATATAGAGACCGTTAAATTTGTGATAAGTGCAAAAAGAATATACTTTGAAAAGTGTAAACCTCCATAAAAATCTAATTTATCTGAAAAACAGCATTGTGCTTGAGCTTGTTAGTTAAGGTGGATTTGAGCTAGCCCTCCTAGTGATGTAGTCCCACATGAACACCACAAGCGTTGATAAATGCACCTTTTGTTGCAGAATTGCCTGTATTCTAAATCTACATTAAGTAAATATGTCCCCAACTAGATGGCCAATAAAATGAGACTTTGGTGCCTTTGGAATTGGATTTAGTCATATGTTTGTTTCATTTTGTTTTATCCTAAGTGAGGGATGTCCACTGTTGGAGCAATTAAACATTTCCTGGTGTGACCAAGTAACCAAGGATGGTATCCAAGCACTAGTGAGAGGCTGTGGAGGTCTTAAAGCCTTATTCTTAAAAGGCTGCACACAGGTAATACTCCCTGTCTTACTTGTGAATGATAGAGGCACCATGAACTTGGTGGGCAGCCCAAGATGCTGGCTTGAGAGATACGTAGTTGTTGTATATTACTGACCAAAGACCCATGCTTACCAAAAATTAAAGGGTTTTCCCTAGAGTGAAAAAACAGAAGAATTAACACCTGCCTGACCAAAGATAAATTTTTGAGGGGAGGCAAGATGGGGAGACAAAATCATAATACAGAACAGGTGCCACAGGCAAGAAGGTTTTCATGTAATTTAATCTGAAAAGACAACTTGTCATGTTGTCACTGCCTGAGACCTTGAACTGGATAGGCAAGGAAGACAGTCTTGGCAGTTTCCACTAGTTGTTTAACTACCAAGAGCTTTTCTTAAATGTGCCAGGTATACAGCAACCTACATTTTATAGTGTTGATGCTTATTTCCTGCCAGTCACATCACAAATCCAACATATTTTGTCATTAAAAATTTTAGTATCTCAGTGTTTTACGGTGGAAAAAAAAAAAAGGAATTGACATGGTAACAACACCTGGAAGGAAATGATCAAGAGTGGGTTTAGAAGTGACTGACAAAGTAGGGCTAGGCTCTTATTACCTTATTTTATTAATGGTTGCTAAAACCATGCCTTGTATTCTATTAAAAAATGCCCTCATTCTTTCACCATGAAGGGAAGATTTTCACGGTTTGAAACAGAGCTTTGAAAGTATGACCGCCTTAAAACAACAACTTGAGCTCCTGGTTATTTATGGAATCCTGAAAAATATTGATTGGGATGCATGATTATAGTCAATTACTTGCCATCTGTTCTCCGCACTGTACGCATAGCACTGATCTTCCAGCAGCAGATAACTACAGATTTCTTTCTCAGCTCCTGTTCCCAAAAGTTTGTTGTTAAGAAACTTTACAGGGAGTGTAGCAATGTGAAAGTTATTTTAGTTTCAAAATCCCTCAGCAAAATGCTGCAAGGCATCTTTAATTTATCAGAAGAAAAATCCATAAACATTAGGCAATGTTTATTTTATCTTTCCCTTGATTTGGTGATAATATGAATTTGACATGGTCGGTACTGATAACAAATACTGATAACTGTACTAATCATTTGAATTACACGTTTATATGATCATAGTTCATTGCTTCTGGTTCATTTGTTCCTTTGAAAGTTGGTTGGCTATATTTAGAATGCGTTGACGAATGTGTACACTCTTAAATCTTTAAGATTTAAGGTTTAAAGATTTTAAACAATGTCAGTAATAATTTCTTCTCTCTTTTTACTCTTTCTAGCTAGAAGATGAAGCTCTCAAGTACATAGGTGCACACTGTCCTGAACTGGTGACTTTGAACTTGCAGACTTGCTTAGTAAGCAGTCCTTCCCACAACTCTTCTGTATTAGTAATTCATTTCAATAATATTATTGTAAGAGTTTCAGTCATAAAGACCAGTAGTTTGTCTACTTCAGCCCTGGGGACGCAGTAATCATAGATGATTTTTTAAATGCTCAACAGTACTCGCCCCTAGGGGCTTTGACATAGATGAGATAGAGGGTAGCTTATACAGAATTCCAAATAAGCTAAACTGTAGCTCCACCCCTTTCTCTTCTACTTAAGAAAACTCTACTTTTTAGAAGTAAATTATTCACAGACTTCGGCATTTAAAATATTTTTGGTAAATTAATTGCAGTCACACCGACTAACATCTATCAGTGAGTAATGACTATTGGGAATCATTGATATAAGCAGATGACAAGCAAAATGTACCCTTTAAATTATTTTCAAGTAGTATTTGTAGTTCACACTTGGCTTGTTTAGACTATCAGCTTTTTTGTGTCTATCCCAAACCCCCTGAATTTTGCTCAGAGAATTTGCTGAAACTATTCAGGATCCTAGAACATTGACAATACACCTTTAGCTTTTCCCTCTTGCCTTGAAAATTGCATATGTGTGTTGCCTTGGAGTGAGAGCCTCTCATAGCAATGAAAAAAGTTGGTGAGGGTTTTCTTTGTTTTTGCTAAGCCTTCTGTGTATAATACCCTCCCCTTCTTGTTTGGTCACCTGAAACTTTAGAGCATAGTGGTTGTTTAGTTTAAAGGTGACACATACAGGGCCACGTTTTGTGCAATTTAGGCACCCTGCCCTTCCAGCCCTTAAGGGATGGTGCTGATAGCGATCTGTTTCAGAGGCTCCTAGAGACTGAGTGAAAGGAATGATATTTTGATTTCCATAGTTGCTAACTACCAGAATTTGCCTACTTTCATTTATGAAACAAATATTTGGCCTGAAAGAAAGACCTTACACAGCTATTGTAAACACGAAACCATCATCTTACAGTGATAGGAAAAAAACTGTTCTTGCACATCTTCAGATTTTATTTATATACATACATAAATATACACATGTGCACTCTGTATATGTGTGTGTGTGTATATGTTACTTACATACACACACACATACATATAAATACATATGTACCATACCTACCGTTTGCCATTTTAGTTTCATTTCCTTTACCCTTCCAGCAGACAGAAACCAATTGGTAAGCATAAAGAACCAGCTCTGTCATATGTTTATTTTACTGTTTACCTTCACCCAGCTCTTAGGGCATGAGTCGTTCCTTCTGTCATTCTGTACAATGTGATGAAATGATTCTCAGCATTCATGAGACTTCTTGAAGTTTCTGCCCAAAACTATTGAAGTGACCGAAGTACACACTTAATGCATTCTCTTTTTCTTGACTAATCTGAAAACATAAAAGTTTAGTAGATTTTGCTCTTTTAACAATTTAAAGTATTGGTAATATGACTTTCTTCCTCAGTAATCCCTTATAGACTTCAAAACATTAAGAAAGAAAAGGCAGCACAACGCTCCCAGTATTTTGTTAATAATGCGTGACACAAACTCCATTGGCCTGCTAAATATGCATGTTTATGGATTGCTGCTTCTCTCTTTATTTACATTTCTTTCAGTTATCCTTGTTTAGTAATAACTATACGTCACATTTGTGTGGCACTTTTTTAAGGTACTTCTACATGTGTATATGCCTCATCAATTTATTCTCATGACAGATCTTGTATCTGCCTTAGCATCCATTTTTCGTCTGTATGTTGTTTCAGTTCTATAATACTGAGAACATACTGATTTAAGCAGTGAATATTTGAAGTTTGATTTTTTTTTCAGTTGTCCTTGCAACCTAAGAATACTGTTTGATTAAACAGAAATGACAGGAGAGCTTTATTCTGAGGCTTACACAAAATTAGCAAATCTATCAGGACAAATTAAAATGCTGATCATATCCAACATGTTAAGGTGTTTACACATGACATCTTTTTTTTAATGTAACATCTTTTGTGTTCTTTTTTCATTTTAAAATAATAATTTAAAACATACAAAATTATATTTGAGTTGGATACAACTATTTATCTCCATTAAATTGGGATAGTCTTTTTTATTTATACATCTTTATTGGAGTATAATTACTTTACAATGTTGTGTTAGTTTCTGCTGTACAACAAAGTGAATCAGCTATATGCATACATATATCCCCATATCCCCTCCCTCTTGAGCCTCCCTCCCACCCTCCCTATCCCTCCCCTCTAGGTGGTCACAGAGCAATGAGCTGATCTCCCTGTGCTATGTGGCTGCTTCCCACTAGCTATCTATTTTACATTTGGTAGTGTATATATGTCAGTGCTACTCTCTCACTATGTCCCAGCCTCCCCTTCCCCCACTGTGTCCTCAAGTCCATTCTCAACATCTGCATCTTTATTCCTGCCCTACCACTAGGCTCATCAGTACCAATTTTCTAGATTCCATATATATGTGTTATTTAGCATACAGTATTTATTTGTCTCTTTCTGACTTACTTCACTCTGTATGACAGACTCTAGGTCCATCCACCTCACTACAAATAACTCAATTTTGTTCCTTTTTATTGCTGAGTAATATTCCATTGTATATATGTGCCACATCTTCTTTATCCATTCATCTGTCGATGGACATTTAGGTTGTTTCCATGTAGGATAGTCTTTATATTATAAAACTAAGATTTAGAAATAAATGGATTTATGGTTGATATGAGATTACAGCTATGATCCACAGGTTGTTTCCTTTTTTTAAAGTAACTTAATATCAGTATCAATTTTGAACTTGTAAATGCATTTATACTATTAAAATACTGCTGTTTTTATCTGTTTTCTAGGTTTTAAAATCATTTAATTGAACCTACACCATGATGCACCCCATCTGTTCCCAGTCCTGTCAGTCCCATTAGGTTAAAAGAACCCTGTTATAGCTTCTTCCCTTTGCACCAGAAATGAGCACAGATTCTCTTGAAAGCTAAATCAAAAGGAACTGGAAGGAAGAAACAAAGTGTATTCATTTTCTTTTAGGTCTGCTACATGGTTAATATCAAATCTGCTTTTATTTCTTTTTGGCACTTATTTCACAGAGGTAACTTTTTTCTGTCCTTATCTTCTGCTAAGTAACTAATAACTATGGGTTTTTCCCTCTTGTTTTTTTTAGCAAATCACAGATGAAGGTCTAATTACTATATGCAGAGGGTGCCATAAGCTACAGTCCCTCTGTGCCTCTGGCTGCTCCAACATCACAGATGCCATCCTGAACGCTTTAGGTCAGAACTGCCCACGGCTTAGGTAAACGTTTCTTGTTTATCTCAAAAAATCAGGGGAAAGGAGCAGTGGCCTCCTTCACTCATATTTATTCCTTGGAACCTTGAATTTTTTAAGGTAGACACTACAAGGCCACTACTACCCTTCCAGATGCGCACCTACTTGCTTTGTACCTCATTTGATTACATGTAATTGGCCTGAACCAGGGGGTAATAGTCCTCATTTTCTGCTTCTTGGCTATCCATACTAGAAAAATATCAACATTTTATCACATTACTTGAGAAAAGAAATAAAAGCATTTTCTCTTATTAATGCTTTCATATAATTCCTTTCTGAAGAAAGTTTTTAGAAGCCCACCCTGTGATCATTTATATTGTAGTAATGCTGCCAGGTGCATAGCAGGGAGCATTTAAAGAGAAAAAACAGCTCTCCCTTTGTGCTGATGGTCTTTTAAAGCGAGCTTTATTTCTCTGTGGCTCCTCTTCTCTACCTAAATACAGGCTTGGCTGAATATTTACTAAGAATGCTGTGTTAGCACGCACATGGTATCAAGCCCATATTGATTTTGTAAGAGCACACAGTACACTATTTTGTAATAAATAGGGATAATCCCCGTACACCTTTTTTGTTCTTTAAAACAAAACTTATATTGTACTTACTATATATTAAACATGTTAGCCACTGTTTTAAATTATTTACAAATATTAATTCACTTAATCATAATAACACCACGTAAGCACTGTTATTATCTCTGTATTATAGGTGAGAAAACCGAAGCACAGGTCGAGTAACCTGTTCAAGGTCTCACAGTTAGTAAGTGCAGGAGCAAGTGTTCATTCTCAGGCAGTCTAGCTCCAGAACCTATGAAACCACTCGTCTTACACATAAGAATCATTGTAAACCAATAAAAACTTTCTTAAAACTTTTTTGTAATCACCTGGCCATGGGCCTTTGTAATCTCGGAAGCCTAGAGTAGAATACTCTTCGGGAGCTGAGGAGGTAGCCAGTCTTCTCTCTAAAAAATATTACATATTACCTTTTTCTCTTTTAAAGAGAGGGATGTTCAGCTCCATTCTCCTTCATGGTTTATTTTATTGTTAGAAAAAAAAGGCTCTCAAATGTGACACTTAAAAGTTGGGTTCAGTCAGATCATACTTTCCCATTAGATACAGTATTTTAATTGATTGTCAGTTGATAATGATTCCTTATACTTTAGCTTTATTTATTTATTTTTCAACTTCTGTAGTAATTTGTAGGCAACCATACAATGTTCTTTGGTACTGTCGTGCAGACACCACCAGACTTTTCACAGAGAAGAGCTACTATTTTTGATTCCCCAGCCCTGTGGTTGGTATTTAGGGTGGTGTTCAGCAGTTCCTGAATAGGAGCGTGGCTGCCAGCTCAGCTGCCCTCTCCACTGGGCCTCCCTGGGAGCCTGTGGGAGGAGGCAGGAAGCTTAAGGGTATTTTTTCATAAGTATGGAATTTCATATTTGGGACAGGCCTATGATTAACCAGTCCCTTCATAGTATTTTGAAAAGCTATTTAAATCTTAGTGAACCTACATGTAAAATAGGGAAAGAGAATAATTTAGCAACAGATTAACTGAGACAGAGTATTTATCTCCATCTCCTTTGTTTTCTAGGAGCAGGCTGCCCTCTGGGGGTAAGCAGTATGCCATCAAGAAGGCTTTTAAATGCGTTTCTCATGCATTTTGGCATTAACTACAAGCTTCTATTATATTCTTCTGATTGCATCACCCTAAAATGTGGTATTTACAGGACCACTTTATGATGACTCCATGAAAACGAGTAGCAAGATCTGTATACAGACTTGCTTAGCTGTGAATGTAACTCCGTGTTAATAGTCCTTAGGGAATAAGAGGTTGTTTTCTTAAATTCTTGCTGTTTTAATAAACCCAGTTTTCAGGGACCAGTGGGTTGACTTTCACTTTGTTTTTTTAACAGAATATTAGAAGTGGCAAGGTGTTCTCAACTAACAGATGTAGGCTTTACCACTCTGGCCAGGGTAAGTGTTTTCTTCAGGTTCTGTAGGTTTTGTTCAGGGTTTGTTTTATTTCAGAAGAATGAGTAATGAGGGAAATGTGGAGTGGCAGCAGAATTGAGGGTGTAGGATGTGGGGGGATCTCTGTGGCTGGTGTTCCTAAGCATCCTTGGGCTGCAGCTACAGGCAGCTGCTCTGGAAAGGCAGATGTGCATTGGAGACCATGACATTCCTTCGTGAGACTTGATTTTCCGCCTCTTCATAAGATTATAAGTTAAACTAAGTGGGAATTTCCTAGTGCTTTTGAAAGAAGCTTATTTGGTTATTTGGTATGCAACTGGTGGATGAGAGTAATGTTGAAAGAAACATATAAGCCTGATTTAAATGGACAGGTTTTAAGAGATTTTCTGTATTCTCCACAAGATTTTAATACATGGAGTGGTTTGTAAATCACTGTATAATAATAGTATTTAAAATTATACCATCTTTGACCAGTGTAATGGAACATGGGAAGGGCATTTGCTTTCAGGCAGATCAATGGAATACTAATGGGGGCGGCGGTGGGCAGGCCATGGCATAACTAGATGAGGACATACAAATTCCCCTTCTGTGCTTACAAAGAAATCATTTTCATTAAATTATTTTTGGTTGAAATGATCTCTGTATTAGTTCAGTATCAATGTTCAGGAAATTTATTCCCTTGAACTTTTAAGATGTTAGATACTTTAAGTGTGGAATAATTGAGAAATTTCACGGTGATAAAGGCCTTTTAAAAATGTGTAATTAATGGAATAAGGCAGGAAGTGATATAAGAATGACACCAACGCTGAAGCTCTTAAGATTTCATCAGTCTATTTAATATTACTTCTTCGTTTTCTGACCTTAATTTTTTCCCAATTTTAAACGTTTGTACTGTAATGTTTGGGTTTGTGTCTTACAGAATTGCCATGAGCTTGAAAAGATGGACCTGGAAGAGTGTGTTCAGGTAAGATTGTGGATTTTTACTCAGAAATATAGTATGATAGAAACTTACATAGTACGTGCACATCAGAACGTTCAATTCCCTACCCTAGTATAGCGGGGAGCCTGCAGCACTGCTGACTCTCCCATTTATTGAGGTGTCCTCCAGGCATACCAGCAGAGGTGCTCACGGTACTTTTGCTAAGGAACTAGGAAAATACCTGCCATCAATAAGGTTGCCATTGGAGAGAAAGAAGGCTCAGGCATTTAGACCATAAAGGTACTAAGATATTTCCTTAGACCTACAGGGTTATGATGCTAATAAATAATTAAAGGCCCAGCACACTGATAGATATCACTGCCCCTTTTTAGCTTAACTGGACCCTGCGCCCCTTACATCATTAACCCTGGAGACCCAACTCTGTATGGAACCCTGCCCTTCAGGCAGGCAGACTTAGCTTCTTATCAAGACTTTTTTTTATTACCAATTTTAAGAGCTTTCAGCTTATTAGTTGGCTGGGGAGAAATTTTAAAGAGGGACTCCTAAAAAGAAGATAGAGCAGTGAATTTTTTTAATGGTAAAAATAAAGAAAAGAAGATACTTCAATAACTATAGACGCCAATTTTTCTAAATTACTTGTTATCCGGACACTACTTGGTCCCTATTAGTTCTTATTGAAGTGAAACTTACTCACATCCATCTGTTTCTTGCACACGCCCAAATGTCCTGTGCGTCCTTTCCAGTGTTAGTCCTCTGAGTGACGTGCACACGCCTGCCCACTCCAGTCCCCCACCCCTGCCATTTCTTAGCCCCTGTGAAATTATGTGTATTATAACAACAATCTCAGAATTGGAGAGAAATTTGAAAAGAAATGCTGATTTACTCTCCATCCTAAGATAACTATAAAAGACTGTTCTTCCTTCAGGAATTCTTCCTTACTGAATGTTCATAGTTAACCCAGCAGCCTCTTTCTGCCACCCTTAGGGAAAATAACTGACATGCCAATTATCAATCCTGAGTTATGACATGGCTTATGAAAATATGGGCCAGATATCTAAAACTTTGAGGATGTTCCTACATTAATTTTTTTCATGGTGCAGTGTCTTCTGATTCACTTCTGTGATGGTTCTAAGGAGGTCAAACAAAGTCCAGTGGGTGGAAGTTATGAGGGAGCACATTTTCATTTGTTTCAAAAACAAACAACTTTCGGCAGACCTGTTCAAAGATGACTAGATGAGTTTAAGCCCAGCCTGGATAGATTCTCAAAGAACAGGTTCTGGGGCTTCCCTGGTGGCGCAGTGGTTAAGAATCTGCCTGCCAGTGCAGGGGACACGGGTTTGAGCCCTGGTCTGGGAAGATCCCACATGCTGCGGAGCAGCTAAGACCATGCGCCACAACTGCTGAGCCTGTGCTCTGGAGCCCACGAGCCACAACTACTGAAGCCCGTGAGCCTAGAGCCCGTGCTCAGCAACAAGAGAAGCTGCCACGATGAGAAGCCCGTGCATCACAATGAAGAGTAGCCCCCGTTCGCCACAACTAGAGAAAGCCCACATGCAGCAACAAAGACCCAACGCAGCCAAAAATAAAATAAATGAAATAAATAAATCTATTAAAAAAAAAAAAAAGAAGAAGAACAGGTTCTGGTAGCTGATGGGATTTCAACCTTACGATTCTGTTATTTGATGATCGATATCAGGATATCAGTCTAAAATACTAGTGTAGTCAAGAATGAGGTATGACCTATGAGTTTTTTGGAATTATACCTAAAATAAACTTATATGTTTCTTTCAGATAACAGATAGCACATTAATCCAACTTTCTATACACTGTCCTCGACTTCAAGTATTGGTGAGTTTGACTGTGGAAGTTTTATGTATCTATTGGATTTAATCAAAACCAACCTCTTACTTTCATCTTGGTGCCTGGCTACCATTTGGGGAAAGCATATTTCTCCAAATTGTCAACTTACAGAGGACCAAGGGAGGACCTGTGTGAAGGGAGAAACTGAGATAGAAACTGGAAAAGTTAAACGTTTTCTGTATCAATGCTTGGAGATTGAAAACTCACATGGAGAGTATGAGTTCTCGCTCCCACATGAATTACACTCCAACCTGAACAGTGCTTAAATTTCCAGAGATCCAGGAGATGAGATGGCCTGAAATACAGTTTGCTTCACATTGGGACCAAGTGTTCCTATAAAATAGAACCAATCAAAGCTTTACTAGGGGTCGTTCTCTGCTACTGCTTCCAGTAACACTGTGGGAAAGCATTCTGGTTGACTGTTCTGTACCTAGGCTTATTTTTGGTGTTTTGTGGCACATTAAACTATGTTTCGGTTGAGGGTTCTGAGTTCCGCGTGGAGGAACCAGGGATTTAAGGAAAACTCGTAAAGTGAAGAGGTGACCAGAGCTGTAAGAGTCATCTTAGGTTAATTAACTATTTGGGCATGCCCCTGCACCAGGTATTCAATATTTAGTCCAAATTCCAGAAAATTTTTTACAGGAAAAGCTTGAGCCCCACTTGTCCCTGTAGGGAAGAAAAGTATCAATAATTTGTGTGTGGAGAGCGTGGGGGGAGATATTTTGTTTATCAACTATTTCACAGTCATTATAGGAATTCACAAAATATATTTAGAATCACACAGAGAAATGTTGATCATTGATTGTCAAAAGCAGAACCCCAGCAACTCTAGTATGCGTTCTTTATTTCACCACATGGCTCCAGTGATGGCTCCATATACTTCAGACTCAAACCAGAAAATTCTCCTTTTTGGTTGCACACAGGCCTCTGGGTAGAAGAATGCCATTAAATATTTCAGTGTCCTTCCTTGCTCTGTTTGGCTGCAGAGTCTGTCTCACTGTGAGCTGATCACAGACGATGGAATTCGTCACCTGGGGAACGGGGCCTGTGCCCATGACCAGCTGGAGGTGATTGAACTGGACAACTGCCCCCTAATTACAGATGCATCCCTGGAGCACTTGAAGAGCTGTCACAGCCTTGAGCGGATAGAACTCTATGACTGCCAGCAAATCACACGGGCTGGAATCAAGAGACTCAGGGTAAAGATGGTGGCATCACCCTCCGGCTCTAGTGTTCTCAGCACCCTTTCCTTCTTTCTTTATTTTTTCCCTCCATTTCCTTTTTTTAGATTTAGATTCCTGTGATTATTTATATTTATGTGGACATTCAGCAAAGAGAAAAAAAGATGGAGAGCAAACCTAAGGGTAGATAGTTCTTACCTGTTGTTCCAGATATTTGGTAGGAAAATACCCACTGAAGGGACGAAAAGTAGATCTCCTCCCAGCAGAGTCTCTCTAATAACATGCCCAGAGTCAAAAAAGCACATGCCAGATTTTGATTCTAAAGGAAAAAAAGGAGTGACATAAAGAAAATATTTAGTTAAATGGGATTTAAAATTTTAATTTGTATTTCCTTTCATATCAAACTGTTCTGCTGGGGTTCATATTTTTTTAAGGCAACAAATGGATCACGTAGTTTTTTACCTTTTCCTTTTGCCCCATCCTTCGTAATAGAGAGACCCATGTATAGCCAAATGACTAAAAGACAGATTGCCAGCAAGGAGCTTATAAAAGACTGGATGAATCTATATGTTGGATTATTCAGCTCAACAGACATTTATTGGAACATCTGCTTGATGCCTGTTGTGGGAAAGGCACTGTGTTAATTTGGCCCTTACAATCAACCTTTAAAATTATCCATGTTGGCCTTATGGCATCTGAGTGCATAAAGGAGCAGCACACTTCATCTTGAGTTCCAGTTGACCTCAGTTCCACCTCTCCCTTCAGACCTAGAGGACTGAGAACATAACTGCCATGGGGAGGCCTTGTACCCATAGCTCTTCAACACCAAAAGAGGGGGAGAGCCGCAGGTCAACCAGAGCATCTTCTGTGGCCTACGTACATTAGGGTTTTTGGACCTGCCTGGCTGTCAGGAGTCTCTTCCACCTCTGAATCCTCAAGAGTCACTTAGCACTTTGACACTCTAATTTAGCTATTTATGTGCATGTCTAGACTATAAGTCCCCTAAAAGCAGGATCTCCATCTTGACCATCTTTGCAGCCCTTTTACATAACTAGCACAGTGCCTTGAACATAGTAGGAATTTAGAAACTATGTTGTAAAAATTAGAAGCATGTTATTAAAAGAGGATAATGAGGTTTTTTTAAATATCAGAAGAAACGTTGTCCATAATGGCTTGGAAAAAATTAAGTTTTTAAGCGTATATAATTTCTTCCAGCTCTGGGAACACCTTTGGGACAGGTTAAGAGATTAGCATGAATTTTTTCCCCAGTTTTATTATTATGGAAGCAGTTACTAAAGTTATGTGAGCTGATTTGGTCTTTTAGAATAACGTGGGATGGTACAAAGTAGAACCCAGGTCTCTCAACATCCCCTCCGTGCTCAGCCTCTGCCCTGCCCTCATGTACACTCAGTCCCTCAGTGGTTTTTCTGAAAAGCAACGTTGCTCTTTCTGTTTAAGCCCTCTCTCTTAGTAATGTTTCTGTCTTGTTTCAGACCCATTTACCCAATATTAAAGTCCACGCCTACTTCGCACCTGTCACTCCACCCCCATCAGTAGGGGGCAGCAGACAGCGCTTCTGCAGATGCTGCATCATCCTATGACAATGGAGGTGGTCAACCTTGGTGAACTGAGTATTTAATGACACTTCTAGAGTTACCATGGATCTCCATTGGAAGCGACCCCAGTGTTCCGGGCAAAGGTTACAAAGTGAGGGCAGCGTCCAGATCCCCAGAGCCACACATACATACGCATACCCACTCTCACCCCCACCCACTCTGTCTCTGTGACCAGGGGATTGGGTTTGTGCTGGCTTTATCATGTGGATTGGTAAAACTTAACCATTCCTGTTGGATGTGCCCAGAAGAAAATCATAAGCAAGGTAGACGGAAGGGGGCATTCCAGCAAACCCAGTGTTACCGCTACTGTGGTTTCTTTATTTTGTTAAGGGGTTTCTTTGGCAGTTTTGGAACAGCAGCTGCAGTCCTCCAGGGTCAAGGAAAGCACAGAAAAACAATACATGTTGTATCCAGGGACCAGAGAGAAAATTTCTTTGCATCCTATAAATGGTAGCCATCCATTGTAAGATGACTACAGAGCTTCTGTGCTTCCTTGTTCCCATGCCAACATGCTGAGCATGCTCACAAAGAAGGCTTGTCCATTCCTCCTCCTGTGTTTTAGTATTTGGCCCAGAGGTTTCCTAAATGGTTGCATTGAAATCGCTGTGGTCCAAAAGTGATGACGTATTCACTCAAATTGTCACTTTCTGTAGCACACTGTGTACCTGTCTTTCATTCTCTGTTGCTCCCTCCTGCACTCTTGCTCAGTCTGTCATCTGTGCCTAGTCTGCTTACTCACACTCAGTTGTTACTCCTTTGCTGTTGTTATGTTTACAGTTTGCATTTTGGATGATTAGTTGGGGTTACCAAACATTTTTAAAAGAGACATTATCAATAAATATTTTTTAAATTCTAAATTTTACCATTAGGGGACCCTGCCTGAATCTTTGCCAGTCTGAAGGGAAACTATAACAAAAGCAAGAAAAATTATGAGAAGAAATTGAGCTAAGACTATTTTGATGAAAACAAACTTTGCTTTTTGGTTTCTGTTATATCTTGTGATAAATGATAATATGCATGATACGCCCAGTATTCCCCTGCACATTTTTCCTTCCATCTAACTTAATAAGGAGAGAGAAATGCATTATTAGGAAAGGGTGGAATGGCAAATCCCAAAACTGAACCTGAAAGCTGCCGCCACCCAAGCTCAGATGTGTTGTGTATTCATCGAAATCTAGGTGTGATCAGTGGCATCTAAGATTTGTGTCTCTGAGGTTTGTTCTGCTTTAGCAGGAATGCTGCTAGAAGAGTTGTGCAGTTGAGCCGGGTAGTTTCTCTTTTTTCCCCCCATTTCAGCCTATCAGGGGTTCAAGAATGACCCTATCACAGCTGGTCAACTGTATGTCAGTGTTGATGGTATCATATCTAATGTTGGAGCCTCAAAGGACCAGAACCTGTCAGCCATATCTCTCTTGTGCTCCAGAGTTTCTGTGAATGAAATACTATAGTAGCCAGGTGAAGGCATTGGGGCAGCAGAAAGAGAACATTGAGAGGAAGTAGGAGGTTCAGTGTCTCTTCCCAGCCTGGTCACCAGAGCTGAGGGGAGGGAATTTAGTGCCCATGACTCAGAGTCAAAGAAGAAGCTCCCCCCACCAAAAAAAAAGAAAAAAGAAAAATCATGGAGGATGAGGGAAATAAAATGAGTTTCTGAAGTACGAGAAGTAGACTTCTAAACATCAAGGTTAGAGACCTTGTGTGATTTTTAGTAAGGTGACTTTTTGTCTTTTAGGACATTAATGTGCATTCCACTATAATCTTAGGTCATCTTCTGCATGATCCAGGCTGTTATCAGGCTTGTTTTAATGCTGTAGGTGCTGGTTCTACCAGCATGTGTAAGAATAAAGTGTGATTTGTTTTTCCACAAGCAATCAGTTGAAAAGGTCCTAGGAATCTGTACTATCCACCATTATTTAGCACTTAATTTATTTTAAATCCCATTTTATTATTGTGCCCTTTTAAGCTCAGATTATGTGTGTTTTTCATTTCCCTTCCCTTATCCTCTTTTCAAATTACCATATAAGGAATATACTTTTTAAAGTGAGACCCACTCTCCTGGCTATTCCCCACATATACAGATACACACATGTGCACACACACTTCCAGATGTGGTTGATAATATTCAGATCCCTAGGTCCTCACTCAAACAAAACTAAAAAGAAGAATATTTAGGGGGCAGCTGCTCTAATGTACAAGTTTTTTAAAAAAAAAAAAACAACAGTGTCTGAACAAAACCCTGATTTATTAGTGAGTATGGATTCGAATTTCCCAATAGTTGAAGCTCTTGAGGTACTTCTTTATTTAAAAAACCCTATTCACCAGTACATGAAGGTCTTGGAAATGCTGTTTCTGTTCTCAAAGAGTGTACCCATGTGCAGGTCCATGTGGAGGCGAGCCCTGCCTGTCTGGGCCAAGAACAGAGTCAAGTGAGGGAATAAAGGCCCTGGAGTGTGCAGCACTGGCATGTATGTGGTCAGGCAGGAACCTTGTTCCTTTCTGAAGAAAACTTCTGGCCCATCAAGCTTGGAAGGACATGTATTTTTTATGCCAATCTAAAACCTATGTCAGCTGATGAAATGTACCAGGACTTCGAGAACGCAGAACATGGTAAGTTTTGGTCAGGTGGAAGGGCCCTGCCATCTGAACATAGTATTTCCTGTCTCATCTTCAGGGACACTGTTGAAAATCCAGTAAGGCTTTACAGATGTAGGAAAAACTCTTCCTTAGGAAAAACTTATTGGTCCGTTTGTCTGACTCCAGAGCCACTCCACAATATGCCTTCAATAATAAAAAAAATACAGAGTGAACGGAGAGAAGAGATTTGGGATAAGTAAGAAGGTGCCCTCAAAGTTACTATACATCCGGATCACCTCTTTTCTAAGCAGCCTTTTCCCCTTACATTTTTTAGCATCATCAGTATCTTTTACATCTTCATTGGCCCCATCAAGGTGATGATTCCAGGTTTGTTTGTTTTTTTGCATTGACTTCTCCCATGTCCTTCCTATACCCATCCTTGCCCTCTATCTTGAAAGCTTCCATCTCACTCCCAACAATGCTGCTAATTTATTCTCGTGTCTTCAGTTTAGCTTCCTCTTTGGATCCTTGTCCTGATCTGGGCAAACTATCCTGGGCAGCCTTGAATTCAGTAACTGTCATGTAGCTCGGGCCATTTTTCACTGGGTGATCTTTGTTGTTTGCTTACTGAGTTTGAAATCAAACTGTTAGATATGAGGAATAAGAGAATCTGCCTTCATCCTTTTTCCAATATCTGGAATGTGAAAGCACATCATGCTTTATGTAAAAAAATGTTTTCTCCTCCTGCTCTGCTCTTTAGTGGATGTAAAAGTATTAAGTGGTTTTTATAAATTTCCACATCCATTAAGTTGATTTAGCAGACATATAAGTCAGAAATTTTTCATATTCCTTATATCACATTTTAGAGGGCAACCTGGTAAATATTTTTATGATGCTTTATTTTGAGCTTTCCAAACTGTTTGAATGGTTCAGTATAGCTACAATGCTATATGGCAGTCAAGTTCTTTTATTTCTTCTAATTGCCTTGTAAAATACATTGTTACTGGTCTGATAACCCACTAATGCCATGGGGGGGCTAAACAAAGTATGAGTTGGAACCTGTCTTGGTTTGAAGTTGTTAGGAAGTGTGAGAGTGTCCCTGGAAAGAAGAGGTGGTTTCCTGCCTGCCTGTGGGCAGCATATCCTTGGTGACTGTATTGTTTAGAAGGGAGGAACACTTGATCATGGTGGACCCTTGTCCATTTAATGTTTATGGAAAGTCAGATTGCTTATGACAGTTGCCACTAGTGAGAGAGGAAGGGTTTAAAGAAAATTGGACTGTTCTGCTTTTTCCCTCCTTGTGTGCATGATTTAAGGTTAGATTTCTATCCTTGTTGTGCATCCTGGCTGACAGACTCTTTCAGTGGTATGCTCTGAGCTTCCGGAACATTTTATACAAAGATTGTCTTCTCTATCTGCCCACCAGTTCTAGGATTTTTAACCACCTCAAACCCAGGCGATGTGAATTAGTCAGGCGTTGTCTGAGAAGACATGTAGGATGTTTCATTGGAGGTCTTGAGGCAGAACCCTCCCGCTTACAATGATCTTGGACCAAAGAACGCTAAAGTGTCAGGAGGGTGAGGGGAATTAATAGTCTCAGCCTCTCCTCACCTTTATTTCTATCATAAATTTTAATTGTAAGATTGGAAGATACAGAAAGCTGTATACAACCATGTCGATAGGGTATAATTAACCCAGGTAATTTGGGAATAAAATGTGGCTTGTATTTGCTATATCCAGATGCCCAGACTTAACATCTTGGTTCTCCAGCAAAGAACATGCTGCTCTAACCTTGCCCTCTCCCTTGGGACAAACTTTCTACCTACCAGAAACTACCATTTGAGGCAAGTGAGTCTTCTGTGTGAAGGGCTTCTGCAGCACAGCCCCCCCGTGCCCTCCCAAGGCAAGTCTACCTATTTTGCCCATTTTTATTCTTAAGAACATCAGTTCTGCATCTCTGAAGCCTTTGATCCTTTAGAAAGTCAGTAAGAACTTCTCAGCTGAGTCTGAGTGAATCTTTGGAGCCCAAGAGAGTTTACCCTTAATTTTCAGCAGAGAAAAAAATTGTTGGACAAACTCACGTGTGTGTTAAGAAAATTCCATAACGCACTTCCTCCGTCTCTGCCTTCTATGTTTGTTGAATAACCCCTTAGTAGAGGTTGTTTCACAGGTGTTGAGACTCAGTGCTTCCTCAGCCAGGGTAGTTCACTGCGCTTTTAGGAAAAAGAACCATGAACAACCAAAACTGTATCAATTGACCCTGTTTATTTTCTGTGTTTTTCAGTGTCTTGTTTTGAAGAATTGGGGTGGGGAAATGGTAGTTGACATTCAAAGTAGAGGAGAGAATCAGTTCTGGAACTGGGGTACTTTGCTTCAGGTACAAGCATCTGTCCTGAATATGTAGAAACAGCTGCCTCACATGTGAGTAGGTTTACTTTCCTCTCCATGTAATGAACTCCATGCCCTTCTTAGTGGCAAGGAGGGCTTCTACTTTCTACACACGTAACCAGTGTCATCCAGATGGGGATTGGCACCACTGAACACCACCAGTGCTTCCCATCGGCTTCTGGGCATGATTTTCACCAGGGCAAGAGCAAGTAGGCAGTAAATGAGAATCCCCACCCCAGGGAGAGATAAGAGAAGAGACGTGTTCAGACACATACCTGTTCTCTTCTGCCATATCCCCAAGAACCCAGGGAAATGTTTGAAGTGATTTTTTCTTTTTTTTAATTAAAGTGGATGAAGAAAGATTGACCCCACTAAGTTTTAGCTTGTCCCTGTCTCTTATACTACTTGTTGTTATTCATTCAAATCTGTACTACACTGCTGCTCACATACATGTATGTGTTTCTTACCTTAGCCTAACCCTTCTCAACCCCTGAAGTCATTATTCTATTTTGTGTTTTCTTTTTTTATGGCACTAGAGAATGAGAACCTTAAGTCTTAGAAAATCCTAACTTGAAAAGGAGTCTCTAACTGGCATGGTTTGATTAATTACTTTACATTTTCCCCCTAAAGACTTGAATGATTTTCTTCCCTAGTGCTATATAATAGATCTGTAATAAGTGAAACCTTTGCTGCTACTTTTCTGGGTTTACATCAGTTTTTTCCTTCCCTTAAAAATAATTTCTTATCTGTGCTTCTCTGATGACTGTTAATTTCTAATAAGTACAGGAAGAGGTGAACCTGAGATTTCTTCTCTTACTCCCCTCCTCACCCTACCCCCAAATTATACACTAACCTCTAACATATATAAGATCCATGAGATGGGGCTCATCATAAGATGCTTGTGGGGTTTTTTTCTCATCATGCTGCAGCTCTCAGAGCTGGCCCCTGAGGATCTGTGACTACCCAGTCCGAAGGGTTACTACAGGGAGAGAAAGGCTTTCTTAATTTTGCCTTTCCCCATTCCTGTTTTATGATCACCCTTCAGATGCCTCCCATTCTGGCTGCCTCCTTTTTCCTCCCAGGAGTTGCTTCCAAGTAACCTGCCTCGGTCATTTCCCAACTGCTCTCCTCACCTTTGCCCACCTTCCAGTGACCCTGAGAGCACAGACCTGAGAGCCGGGGCCTGTGCAGAGCTCAGAGAACTGTGAGGACGACCCCTGCCTTTCAGACTCTACTTGGGGACAGAGATGGGTAAATGGTGCTGTGGGAGAAATTTTTATCTTCAAACCAGGCTGTTTCGCCCTTTGCACTGCCCCGCCTCCATCCCCACTCCCCTGAGGAAGGGGTAAAATGCAGAGGATGGTTGACTAGCAGGGTCTGATCCCCAACATTGCCGTCTGGCCTAAGCCTTGTCCAGCCATTCGGCCTGCTGTGGCGTGAGAGCTTCAGTGTGTGGGAGCTGCCGCTTGCTTGTTTCTCCACCAGGCCTGCCCCAACACTTAGCCGGTCCCTGGGGCCAACACAGTTCCCTACATGGTGACTTAACACCAGCCTCCATTAGCTGTCCAAGCGACTGTGTTTCCACCCAATACTTTTGGCGCTTGAGGATGGGGGGAGGGAGGGAGGGTTATTTAAAATAAATAAAATCCAAGGTGGCAGTAGAGGATTCCTTTTGCTTTAAAAATCTTTGGACTAAAAAAATTTAAAAATTTAAAAAAATGTTTTTTTATATATGAATATATAAAGTAAATTGTTATGTAACTATTATTGTTTCCTGTATGTTCTAATTTTTGGTTTATGATGTAATTAAAGGAAATAAGCTGTGAAGACTTTTCATTTTACTGCGGAAATAGCCTGACTTGGAGCTGTGATTCTTAACTTCCTTGAACCCTTGATCTGTAAAGGCTCCTGAGGCTGAATGAAGGGGCTTCTTTTTGGCATCTTTATTTTTTTTAATATCCTTTAGTTAGTACCCTTTATTTATTTATTAATTGTTTAATAATCTTTATTTAGTACCTTTTCAATAGCCTTTATTTAATACCCTGCACTCCACTTGCTTCTAAGAAAAACAGAAGACATAATATAAATCAGAGTTTCTAAAAAACTTTTGTCTTAATTAATTTGATAATAACAATTCAACCTGAGTCCCTTGTCTGTGCAAAGCATTGCCCTTACCTGGACTAGGAAGGGGTGAGGGAGTGGTGTAACGGTTAACCAAACTCACTCCACGTGACCTTGGCCAGTTAACCCCTCTGTCTCAGTTCTTTGTTGGTAAAGTGGGGATAACAGTACCTGCTTTAGAGTTGTGAAGATTAAAAGTGATGAGTGGCACATAGTAAACGCTCACATGTTACCTTTTATTCACTTCATTTCAGTATATTTCAGTATCTAGTCTGTGCCAGAGGCTCCTAGGTTGAGAGATGCACGAAGGCTAATGCCTTTGGTCCCTGTCCTTTTGGTGGAGACGAGCAGTGGAGCCAAATCAGCAACCTCGATTTAAATCTCAGGGTATCTGCCGTGCCCTGAAACACCTTTGGGGAGCCCTGTGGAATCATAGGGCTCACTCGAAATCCTCTCATCCTACATGAGTTAAATGCCTAATCTGGATTGGTCATCTGGGGCCAGCGGGGTCCCATAGTCCCTTCCAGGGGTGCAAGCAGGTGCCTGCTTCCTTGTCCATATTGAGGCAGCCTTGGCTTTTGAGGGAGGCAAGTTCGAGGTCTTTGAACTTCAGTAAGCAGACTTTCCCTTCCCCTGTCCCTTAATCCTGTTAATTCAGCCAGTGTAGAGCCTTCCTCCTTCCTACCTTCCCTAGCCAGAGGCCACCAGGTTTAGGACTCAACAAAGATGATCAGTAAATGATAAACGGGGTAAATGATTAATAATGGCATCTTGGCCTATCTCCCAGTCCGTGCAAATGGGTTTTGTCTTTTCAGTATGTTTGAAATTTTCCATAATAAAAATTTTGAGGGAAAGGGATGAAAAAAGAGGAGTGGAATAAAATATGGCCCAAAATCACTTATCTTTTTTAAAAGTACTTTAATATAAAGTTGGTTTTCTACACAGAAAAATACACAGAGAAAATCACTTTCAGGTAGATTATAGGCCTAAAAGTGAAAGACAAAATTAAAGTTTGAACTTTGAAAAACATTCATAGTAAATTATATTTACCTTAATATAGGGAAAGATTTGTTAAGACCTAAAAATTAAAAGATTAATTTTAATTCAACTACATTTCTTAAATAAAAAATAATAAAGCCCTATAGCCTCATTGTTCAAGAATAGCTATAGTAATTCCCAAGTCTCTAGAACTGAAGTTTTAAATAAGCACAGTGATTTAATAGTTGAATAATCTTTTGGAGGCTTTAGTGATTAGTTTTTGCCCAAACTAATTGGGAAAAGAATCCAGTCAGATTTATTTATTTATATCTCTGTCCCAGACTCCGTCCCTTGCCCTGGTCTGTAAGTTTAAGCAGGGGACGTATCCCCAAGAGGACCATAACACCAAGAGAATTGGACAACACATTGAATACATATATCTTTACTTTTAAAGGGGATGAATAAAATTTTAAATAAACATGAATTAATGCATTCTGTTCAGCAGCACTGCTTGGGGCAAAAGCTCCTTATCCATATTGCCAGGGTTTTTGCCTCACAGGCTTGGCCAGCTCAGCTCAGCAGGGAAGGCTGTGTCTCAGGGGTTCCAACAACTTGCTGTTGAGCAGAAAGAAATGTGAGCCTGGGGGCTGCTTGTCTCCTCCCCAGGGGTAGGACACATGACGATTTGGCTCTTCACCTGAAGCCTGGTGAAGCAGGTGAAGATTTTAACCAGGCCTCTGGTGAGCACAGGACCCCAGAGAACCAAGGCTGGCACCAGTCTCCTCCTCTTGCAGCAGGGCACCCCTGGGCCTAGGTCAGAACCAGGTAGTAGCCATCTGGATTCTGCACTGAAAGCAGTAAAAGAAAGAAAGGGCACCACCGGGATGAGATGGGCCCCAACCACCACTAACTACTGTGCTGCTCCTAAACCTCCAAGCAGCCTGGTGCCTCTGCCACACCCAAGTGTTCTTCCAGCCCCACCCTGGATCCAGCTCTTTAGGAAGCCTCCCTGGGTACTGGAGCACAGAGGAGGGATAGAGGGCAGGCATCTGAATAACCAGGACCACAAGCCAGCTGATCAGGAGTGCTCTGCTCCAGGTGGTGTCCAGCAAGCACCTGCCCTTCTGACTTGTATGACTGGGGCGGGGGCGGGAAGAGGGGTAGGGGCCTTTCCTTCCCTTCTGATTGATAAACTCCCTGAAACTAGGGCATGTCTCCCTCATGAGAATGCATTTATTCAGTTACTTCTTCCTGAGCAATAAATGGCTGTCTCCTAGCTGTATGACCCTGTCCCTTTGACACAAAGCTGGTGTAGAGCAGATGTTTACCCCTTGATTGGGACACAGCACCCGCAACACACCTTCAAGGAACCTTTTAATCTCATTTAGGAGGCAGTATAAACAATCTTAACCCTTTCTAGGGCCTGCGAGACACATGCCTCTCCCTCTAAAAGCCCTACCTTTCTTCACCACAGCCACAAAGTACGACTCATCCTCAAGATTCTGAACCACCTGCAAGGGAGAGGGGTCACTAAGACGATTCTGTTCTTAGAACCAAATGGAATAAGCTAGGGCAGGGAGGGGGAGACTGGGCCTGATGTGGGAAGAATGATCCAGGCCTTTGTGGGACCTTGCAGGGAACCGCTGCCGATTTACCTGGTCACTGAGGAGAATGAGGATACCCCCAGGGCCCTGGTGGAAGAGCCGGTGGATCTGATTGGCTGGGAGGGCCAGCAGTTCAGCCAGTTTCCCCATGAGCTCTACAGCACTGAGTTCATCCAGAGAGATCTCTTGATAAAAGCCTGGGGGTGTGGGCAGCACAGGGGCAGGAGTCAGTGGGGGCTGCGGCCCAGAGGGAGCCCCAGATATCAGGAGAAAGGAGAAGACAAGGCGACAGGCTCATTGGGAGGGCCCGGGTCAGGGGAGAAGGAGTAAGAGAAGGAAAAAAAACTTAACGAATCCACTTCACTTTCACCTCCTATTCCTCACCTTTGGGGAGGCCTAGGCTGAGAGGAACCCCCAGTTTAAAGAAGAGATGGGACACCGTATGATAGATGGAGTCAGAGTGTAGAGCATGGAGGAATAAACCCAGGGAGTCATTCTGGAAGGAGAAGACTAGTCATGGAAGATGAGAATGCCAAGGGCACCCTGGGTCCCAGGAATGGTGGAACGTCACCCTTTCCCCAGGCCAGAAGAGGTTTCATGCAACCACACCTGAGTTTCTTAAGAGTCTTCTGAAGAGGCCAGAACCTCACCTGAGTCAGGGTTCTTAGGAACCTCGTTCTCTTGCCCGGAGGCCTCCTGAGCGACATATAAGGTCAGCCGGTGACGGATGGGCCTGGGCCAGGAAAATAGTCTACATTCATACCTGAACTAACAGGTTCCAGTTTTAGCCCCCATCCCTGGGAGAAACCCTGCGTCCTCCCAGGTCTCTAGGGATAGGGGGTCACCAAACTTTTCTTAGGTATTTAGTGAATGCTGGACCCTAGGGGAGAGAAGATGAGAAAAATCCATCTCTGTCCCCAGAAATTGAGTGATGCAGATGGGATGGCCACAGAAAGAAGTCACAGGAGCCTAACTTTTAAGCCCAATTCTGCTAGCCTTGCTTGCTCTGTGACCTCAGGCAGGTCGCTGTCCTTCGGGCCTGAGTTTCTTCCTTTGTAAAAAGAAGTGGGGCTAAGTGGTCTTTCAGGTGCCTTTGGCTTGAACAGTCTATGAAACATGAGTGTCAGCTGAGTTGGTAAGTGCCACTACAGTGGGAAGGGGACCCTGGTTGGCAGTGCCCAGCACCTGGCTCTTAGAGTATTGAAAAGGCGGATCCCGTCGGCAGCTCCACAGATCTGGATAAGGTCCTGGCGGGTAAGCTTCAGCAGATCAGTGCCTGCAAAGTCAGACAGGACTAGATTAGGGGAAGAGAGCCCGGGGATCAAGGGTGGCAAGGGATACAATCCAACGTTAGTCTACAAATAGCCCTGGTATGCCCAGACATGGGAGCCAGACTTGGATTCAAATCCCACCTCTGCTGCTTGCTAGCTGTGTGTCCTTGGGTAAGTTATTTAACCTCTCTGAGCCCTGTCCTCAGGGATAGTGTATAAATTGTATGGGATAATACACGAGAAGAGAGCCCAGCAGCATAGTGTGCTCGCCAACTCTTAGTTCTACATAGAAGTTAGTTGAAGGGCACACAGCAAGCCAGGACAGAGACAGGCTTCCTGCCCGAGTGTCTGCCCTCAGTCCCCTACAGGTCAGGTCCCTACCAGACCCCAGCCTCACCAGTGAAATTGGCCAGCGACCGACAGTAGTTGGAGAACCGGTGCCGATGCAACCACTGCTGTGTCTCTAGGATGGAGGCTCCAGGGTTCAGATCCTGAGGTATAAAGAGAGCGGTCCAGATAACACCGTGGACCCACGGACTGAGAACAAGGTGGAGGGGAAACATGGCCCCTGCCCTTGGAGGTCCCAAGTCTGAGAGGGGAGGCTCATCCTGCCTTAGGGAAGTGCCCAGCGTCATCCGCGAACCATTTGGCTCTCTGTGGCCATACCACATCTGCCCACCAGGGGGCAGGGCCACCCTATTCTGGAGAGTGAGATGAACCTGCTGAGAAGGCTTTGCAATAGGGGGTGTGGGAGTGTGGAAAGGGAAGACTCACTTGAGCTGGGCTGCCCCCCAAGGTGTCCAAGGCGAATGGTGGTGAGGAGCAGAGCCTGTGGGGAGCAGGGAGTCAGGCTCAGGGAAGCAGTGCGGCCAGTCTCCTGCCCCCTTCATCCTTCCCCAGGCCTGTCCCGGTGTCACTCACCCCCGTGTTCCCCAGAGGCTGCCTCAGCTGCACCCTCAGGCCTGCCCCTCCCTCGCTGCCTAGGCTGAGGGGCTCTTCTCTTCATTCTCACCCCCAAGGGCTGACAGAAGGTGCTTGTCCTGCCTCACCTCTCCGGGGACAGGAGCTTGCAGGAGTTGGGGGAGGTCCGAGCAAGAGGGCTCAGAGGCGGGTGGGGTCCCGAACTGGGCTCTGGCCACGGTGAACACTGCAGGTAGACAAACAGCGAGGTTAGCCTGGACATTCGGGCGGGGGGGCGGGGGTAGGGGGTGGGCAGTGGTGGCTGTTGGCCTGCCTTGGGCCAAACTTGGCCCCTGCCCCAGGAGTCCCTGACAAGTACATCAAGTTCCCACACAAAGAAGAGAGTAAACTAGCCTGCAGCTCTGTTTGGGGGATGTGGGGAAGGCTTCCTGGAGGAGCTACAGCAGGAAGGGAGATGCTCCAGGCAGAGGGAACAGGAGTGAGGGGCGGCCACGGCAGGGCAAGGAGAGGCAGCCTGCAAGGCGTCAGCTCCCCGGAGTCTTGAACAACAGGCAGTGCGCTTTGTCCTCGCGGGAAACAGGTGGAATCACTGGGAGGCTGTGATGATCCTGGAGCAGTCGCAGCCCCTGAGGCCTCAGTTTCCCAGCGTGTACAACGAGGGTCTTTTCTCCGGACCTCCCCTCCCGCCCCCGCACCCAGCACACACACCTCCACGAAGACTGTGCTCTCACAGGCGGTCTGATACTTGTCTCTCTCATGCACGGGCTGTTTCTCAATCTTCTCCCGGTCAGTTTTCAGTTTCCGGTCAGCTCCTTTGGGCTACAGGAGGGTGACAAGGAAACCTCAGAGGCCCTCTTTACCTGCCCACTTCTCGTTACAGGAGGGGCTCTGAGAAGGAGACCAAGCCCCACCCCTCTGTGCACGGAGAATGAAACAGTCCCAAAGAGGGGAACCGCAGGCTGAGGGTCCGCCGCAAAGCAGAGCCAGATCCACACAGCCAGCGAGGCGGGGTGACAGCCCTGAAAGGGAGGGGACAGGGCCCCCGTGCTGCATGTACCTTAAACACCTTGATGAGGCAGCCAGCTGAATGCAGGTGCTCCGGCGAAAGCTCCTTGTCACTGGGCTTGAAAGTGTCGATCTGAAGGCGGAAGGGAACGCCTTTCTCTCCACCTTTTTTCCTAGGAGTGAACTCAGTGCTGATGCAGTGAACCTGAGGTGGAAAAGAAGGGTGACTCCAGGTCCCACCCACATTCAAGGGATCTCACCTGAAACCTGTTACCTGTCTGTCACCTGTCAGCCATTAGTCACAGCAACTTCCCACCCCCAACCAGTGTCTATTCTTAAAGCATAACTTTTTTTTAAGAGGAACAATTTTTTCCAGCTTTACTGAGATGTATTTGACATATAAATTGTGTATGTTTAAGGTTTGCAGTGTGTTGATATGATACATTTATATATTGGAAAATGATTACCACCCACCATAGCATTAGCTGCTAACACCTCCACCACAGAAACACCCCATCACATAATTAACCTTTTTTTGGTGGTGAGATCATTTAAGATCTACTTTCTTCTTAAAATATAACTTTATTAGGTCTTTTCCCGTGTTCAAAATCCCTCAGCAGCTCCCCAAGGTTATGAGATGAGAAGCAAAGTCCCTGACCCTGGCTGGCATTCAAGCGTCAAGCTTTTCTGCTCGGCTGCTCTCTCTCCCCCATCAATGAACCAACTGACCTACCACCCAGCCTAATCATCACCTCAGTACACCTGCACAGCTTTTCCTCTACCGGGAAAGCTCTCCCTGCTCACATCTGAACCAGTACATCCCATTCCAGAGTAGGGTTGCCAGTTAAGATACAGGATGCCCAGTTAAATCTGAATTTCTGATAAGAAACAAATAATTTTTTAGTATCAATCAGTATGTCCCAAGTATTGCATGGGACATACTGATACTAAAAAACAAACAAAAAAAAAAATTCTTCATCTAAAATTCAAATTTAACTGAGTGTCCTGTATTTTGTTTGCTAAATCAAGCAGTCTACTCCAGGAAGCCTTCCTGACCTGCACACCCACTGTAGCCCTCCCAAAATCTTGTGGAGAACAGCGAAAGGTAGGGAAGCTGAGGCTCACAGAGATTATGTGACCTGGGCAAGGTCCACGCCAGGAAGTGGTGGAACTGAAATTGTGCCACATCCACCTGACTCCTAGTCCGGATGCTTAGACTATAGTGGACACTCAAAAAAGGGACTTACAGGTGAGTTTTGACAATATTGTTTGATTATAAAAGGAAATCTTTCAGCATAGAAAATATGGAGAACACTGAAAAAGTATAAAGAAGAATACAAGCATTTCCCATCACCCCACCTCTCAGAGATAGTACTGTTAACATTCAAGTATTGTTTCTTCCTATCTTTTCTCTGGGCAAGGGAAAAAAACCCCACAACTTTTGTATACACACACACTTTTATTTTTACAAAATACAAATCAAACTTTAAATACAAGTCTGCATTCTGCCTTTACTTATGGGAAAGCAGTTTCTCTTGTCATGAAATATTTCTCAGAGACATCATTTTAATGGCTACACAATTTCCATTATAAACCTGTACTAAACACTTATTTCAAAGTCAATCCTCTTCTGATGGACATTTTGATTATTTAAAATCTCTTAATATAAAAAACGACACTGGCACGAATAGCTGGTAAATATATCTCTGTGTACTTATTGAACACTGTGATAGGATACATTTCTTGAAGCGGAACTACTGGGTAAATGAGTGTGAACATTAAATTTAATAAAATTTGCCCACGTGCCACATACCTACAGAATGGGTGCACCAATTTGCATTCTCAGGATATGAGGGTGTCTGTTTCTCCAAACCTTACCAATAACAGTTTTTAAAAAGCCTTTGCCAGTTATATATATATATATATATATATATATATATATATATATATACACACACACATATATATAATTTTTATTAGCATTATTAGCATTTTATATAACACATTATATGTCATATGTGGAACTATTTTTCCCAGTTGATGTCTCCTTTTCATTTTACCTGTGTATTGCAGACCGTTACTTTTTATGAAGCTAAATTCTGTCCTATGTTTTGTAATTTCTTCCTTTGCCTTAATGTTTAACAAGTCCTTGCCTTTGGTGAGATTTGATCAACATTTATCCATCTTTTTTTCCTCAAGGTGTTTCTGGAAGTGGTTCATTCTTATCACGTCCCCCACCACCACCCAAACTCACCTTCCTTTCCCACCTAGGCTGCTGCCACCCACATCTGACCTCCAGTCTCCTCCCTGTCCCAGCTTCAGACTCACCTGCAGAAAGAGGGAGGTCCTCTTGGTCGGGTCCCAATAAAACTCCACCGTGTTGAGTTGTGAGGGTAGCACTTGGGGTTCTATCACCCCCACGGACAGTGGCACATCTGCAGGCACAGGGTTGCAGGCAGGGAGTCGGGCTCAGCCCTCCCCATCCGCAAGGGCCTCTAAGACAGAAAGCAGCCCTAAAGGGTCCCTGGTCCCTCCCCATTCACCTATGTCCAGGATGCGGTCCCCAGGCCGGCTCCACCTCCACCCATCCAGCTGCTGCTGCTCTGTGTACTGCAGGCGCCGGTCGTGGAAAACCACACGCACCACACTCTGCGGGCACAGGAGGGCGCCTGGGCATTTGGGAACCAGTTCCCACACCTGGGGCAGGCCAACCTTTCCAGCCTCTCCCCCCGCCACCTTACTTCCCACCCTCCAGGGGCAGAAGGACTTAGAAGCACTAGATCCGTGTCCAGATGCCACCTGCCACTCACAAGCAGTGAAACTGAGGAAGTAACCTAGAGCCTCAGTTTCCTCATCTGTAAAATGGAGGAGTTAATCCCTTCCCACTCGTAGTCACTCTACCCGTTTCTTTTCTCCGCTGCATTTATCAGTTTGCGATTTGTAAATCAATTTGTAATTGCATATATTAATAATTTGTGTAAGTACATGTTTGTCTCACTCAGCAGAACGCAAGCCCCCTGAGGAAGGAAACTGCATCTGTCTCTTTACCCCCGAATCTCTAGCTCATCGAACAGTTTCTGGCAAAGAATGGGAGCTAAATACTTTTTTTTTTTTTTTTTTTGAGAAAGAAGGAATCATGTGTGTGAATAATGCTATGTGAATGTATTTCTAAATCCTGGTTCTGCTACTTACTGGCTCTGTGTCCTTGAGAGAATACTTAACCTCACTGTGCCTGTTTCCTCAACAATTCCTGCCCACCACTGAGCTGTTGTGAAGGTCAAATTGAAAGGTGGACTTGAGAGGGTTCTACTTGACAATGACATCACAGTGATGACATTGGCTTCCTGCCCAGAGGGATAGTCATAGCCAGCTTTTGCCAGTTCTGGAAGGGGTGCGCCTACCTTCAGCAGCCGGGGCCCCTGGGTGGCATCGCCCAGTCTGGGGTTGCAGAGCATCCTCACCTCATAGGACTGGCCTGGGAGAGATTAAGGGGATGTGTGAGCCCCACTCTGAGGGGCAGAGATGCTGCCTGCCACCCCCAGCCTGCCCTGGGCCCCGCCTCCAGAGCTTGCTGCCTCACTAGCCCCTCTCCTTCCCCAGGCCCAGCTCACCCTGGTTCAGGTAGGTGAGGGTCTCCTCCTGCTGCTTCACAGCTGGCGAGGTAGCTGCACAGAGCACGTACTGGAAGGCGGGGCAGGGCGGTTCCGCACGGGGGATGTTGGGCAGCTCTTCCTGCTTCAGGTAGGGCAAGGGCAAGGCCTCCCTGCCAGGGAGAGGAGGGCACTGCTGGCTTTCTGCCCTGTCCACCCCGTCCTCTAAGAGGCTTTGACTCTTTCTGCCAGGTTCTCCCTTCAGGGAGCCCACAGTTTGCTGTAGCAGGGGGCCTAAGGGGCCCCTATTCAGCTCCTCTGGCCTCCAGCAGACCTCCCTTAAGTTACAAATCCCAGATACTACCAAACATTTGCAAACATCTGCTATCAATTACTTGTTTGCACCCTCAGGGCTTGCCTGACACCCAGTGAATGCCCACCACAAGTGTCCTGAGTGGGTGGGTGGTCAGGATGTTTTGAGATGTCCTGGGACCCACTGAACTCCAGGTACGTTTGACCACTTCCCCACCCCTAAAGGAAGGCAAGAGCAGGAGGCCCACAACCTTTGGCTTGAAACAGATGGTCCATCTCAACTCCGAGCAGGGCCTTCCTCGGGGACTGTGGGAAGGGGGTGTGGTCCTTACCTGAGCAAGCTGCTTGGTGTCCCGGGGTACAGTTCCCCGGGGCTGGGCCACAGGTGCTCTGGCTGGCTGTGCCAAAACAGCATCTTGGAAAAAGAGCAGGACCAGCTGTGTCACAGAAAACTCAGCACTGGGTTGGGCTGGACCCACTGGGCCATCCACCCGGGGCCTCGGGCTTTATATACAAGAGCATAGCCCCAAAAGGGTGGGGCAAGGCCTCAGCCTCTTATTGGCTGAGCAACCGGGGCTCTAGGAAACTCAGGACCTATTAGGCAGCCCAAGCTGGGGGAAATCAAGAAATGGCACCCCTAGGGCTCCCCACCAATCATTAACTCAAAGAGGAAATGGTGGTGCAGCAAAACAAGTCAGCGGGACGGACATCCACTGCCCCACCATTCCCCCAGAGGCCCAGAACAACGAGGGGCACCCTCAGGCTAAATGATGGACCCCAGATCCATAAGCCATGTAGAGACCTGGAGACCCACGGGCCCAGACCCCTCACAGGACCCCGGGGGTGGGGGGTAGGAGCCTGGCCACTCCAGGGGATGGGAAGAGCGACAAACAACATCACATGGACCGACGAAGGGCCTTTGCTCCCCCTGGCCTCCTTCCTTGTCTCTACCCACCCCCCATACACACAGGTGCAGTGATGGCCTGACACCTGTCCTGTCGCTGGGGGCTACCTGGCTAGGGGACTAGAGTTTACAGAACATAGTCCAGCTTGCTGTGGAAACAACTCGGGGGTGGTGCTGGGAGAGAGAGCGTGCCTGTGAGGAGGAGGGGTGGGCCCGGGAGAGCCCCCCTCCCAGGGAGGTGGAAGGAGAGGAGCTGCAGCTGGGCTGGTTTATCTGCCCCTCCTCTGCCCTGGGGCTTGCGGTGCACTGTGTTTATGGACAAATACAGTCTGCCTGGGGCACGGCCCCCTTCCCCAGGCTCAGCCCCTGTTGTCACCGTACACAGTCAGCTCAGGGGGCCCCCTGCCCCCACCCCCCACTACTGTGTTGGGTGTAAATAGATAAGGGCCTTGCAGAGAGCACAGACGGGGCTCTAAAGATGTGGCTTGACCTCATGTGAACCTAACTATCTAGGCTTTGTGATTCTGGGGGCCCTTCCTTGCGGGGAGAGGGAAAACCAAAGAGTATGCCCACACACACAATGGGCAGGGTACCTCCAGGTACCTTGGCCCTTGGTCTTCTCTCATGAAGCCAGACAAAAGGAGAAAAAGGGGATGGGAAACTTCCTGACAATGGGGGCCAAAGAAACCTGAGTCCCCAAGATCCTTAGTAAGACCCCCAAGACTTCAAGACTCACCCGTTGCCCAAAGCTGGATCCAAGGTCAGGAGGCCCCCCATGGGACCCTGCAAGGTTGGACAGAGCAAGATCCCAGGAAGGCCAGGGGAAGGGGTGTAGTAGGGGTCCAGAGGGAGGGCTTGGCCCTGGCCTAGGGGGAGCAGGGTGTAGGGGTGGCAGTGGGGCAGAGGGGATGAGCAGGTGGAGGGAGAGGCTTGTTATGCTTCCTATGGAGGATGGAGGTGGAAAAGGTGGAGGCTGGCACGGGCCCCCTTCAAGGACACCAGTGGAGGGGACTCTAGCTCCATAAGCCAGTCCCACCCCCTACACCGCCCGCCAGCATGTCCTCTACCTCCAAAGCCGTCTGTACCCTCCCCCTGCCCCCTCTGAGCGCCCGCTCTCCCCTACTCATTTTTTATTTTTTAATATTTATTTATTTATTTGGCTGCACCAGGTCTTAGTTGTGGCATGCGGGATCTTCGTTGCTGGCAGGCAGGATCTTTAGTTGCGGCATGCAAACTCTTACTTGCGGCACGTGGGATCTAGTTCCCTGACCAGGGATCGAACCCGGGCCTGCTGCACTGGGATCACAGAATCTTAGCCACTGGACCACCAGGGAAGTCCCACCTCTCCCTTACTCTTGCTGCTACTCCCTCCTTCCGCCCATCTCAGAGTCTCTGGGCTTCTGTCCCCAGAGAGATGTTGCTGGGCCTGTTGCTGGTTTTCCTTGGCTCTGTCTCTCCAAGGAAAGAAGCCAGCCTTGAGGCAGACAGAACCTGGTCACTCAGAGCCCCCACCCCACCCATTCACCATGCCTCCTGGGCCAGCACAGCACAGGGTATAAACAGCCCATCCTCAGGCCCAGAGAGGCCTCAGGAAATTTCTGGTCCAGGCTCGCCACTCTCAGAGGAGTCTCAGGCTCTGGGTGGTCTGAGGCCCCCACGAGGCAGGGACACATTTCTGAACCTACTTTCCTCATGGGTAAAATAGGAGCAAGGCCTCCCTCCCACTCAGTGTGGCAGTGAGGACCCAAGGAAATTCTGTGGAGTTGCATCTTATCCCAGTGTTTAACCCTCAGGAGCTTCCCTTGCGGTAGCAAGGGACACCACTAAGGACCCCAGTCTCCTTGGCGGTGTCCCTCGCTGGTTCTGGGGGTACAGACATGACTGTCCCAGAAACTTCCCCCAACACAGATGAATTTCATACCCCAAATGCTCTATCATTTTCTAGGCCATGGCATAACACGATCCTAATGATACCTTTGGGGTTCCCTAAGCCAAGGAAGTAACTTTTTATCTGTCAAAATTGCTGAGAAATAAGTCAGTGTCCTCCTCTAACCAAAATGTATTGTTTCGTTTTGTCTTCTATCCCAGGCAACATTCCGACCTGGCGAGTTGGAGAGTGAAGGCAACCACTCCCTCAGAGAAACTGAGGCTGAGGGGAGTGTTCCTCATTCATTCATTCATTCAACAAAATGTTATGAGTGCCTACTGTGTACCAGGCTCTCTCTCCCTCCCTCCCTCACACTAGTGTGTGCGACCTGGGGCAGGGTACCTGGGTGGGTGGAATCCTAACCTATCCAGGGCTCAGGCACCACTGTTACCCCTACATTAGTGGTCAAAGGGTCTGGGCACTGAGTTCCATGGAAATGATTTTTATTTTTTTATCTTTTTAAAATTGGAGTATAATTGCTTTACAATGTTATGTTAGTTTCTGCTGTACAATGAAGTGAATCAGCTACTATATGTATACATATATCCCCTCCCTCCTGGATCTCCCTCCCACCCCAGCCCCGGCCCTTCCCACCCGTCTAGGTCATCACAGAGCTCTGAGCTGGGCTCCCTGTGCTATACAGCAGGTTCCCACTAGCTATCTATTTTACACATCGTAGTGTATACATGTCAATCCTAATCTCCCAGTTCGTCCCACCCTCCCCTTCCCTAAAAGGAATGGATGAGAGCACGATTTTTCAGACACAACACATGCACACACGCAGGAAGCTGGCAATACCATATGGCAATCCCTGTGTGCTCTGTGTGTCTGTGTACATGAATGCCCCCACCCTAGGAGGGTGGTCCTTTTTTCCAGCAAACTGTCTCTGAGGTTTCTGGGTGTGCAGCTCCACAGGGCACCACGCTAAACAGCGCCCCCCTAGAGTCCGAGGATGCACAGGCCTGGCTCTAAGTCTCCAATCTTTTATTCCTGAGAGTCCCTCTCACCACCAGTAAGTCTCACCTTGGACAGGTTCTCTGTTCACGCTTCAAACTTACTGCCTCCTTCTTAAAACCCTTCCTGCAACCCAGCCAGTTGGCATTTATGTTCCCCATGTCCCTCCTCTGCCCTTCACCAAATTCCTTCACAGCAGTCGTCTGATGTGCAGTTTATTCTTTTTTTATTTTTGGCTGTGTTGGGTCTTTGTTTCTGTGCGAGGGCTTTCTCTAGTTGCGGCGAGCGGGGGCCACTCTTCATCGCGGTGCGCGGGCCTCTCACTATTGCGGCCTCTCTTGTTGCGGAGCACAGGCTCCAAACGCGCAGGCTCAGTAGTTGTGGCTCACGGGCCTAGCTGCTCCGCGGCATGTGGGATCTTCCCAGACCAGGGCTCGAACCCGTGTCCCCTGCATTGGCAGGCAGACTCTCAACAACTGCGCCACCAGGGAAGCCCTAATGTGCAGTTTATTCTTAAGGTACTTTGTCTAATGTTTGTTTTCCCATCAGAGTGGAAGCCCCTAGAGGGTAGGGACTAAGAGGTAAACATACCTCTAGATAGACCCTGAGTGCAAGCGCAACTAGGTGGATTTAGGCAAGTAACTTAACATTTCTGAGCTTCGTGCTGCAACTATAAAAAGGGGATGGTGGGAACCTCTACCCCACAGGGTTGGATAATAATGAATGAGATAACAATTGAGCCGTCAGTAAATGTAGGTGTCTTTTTCTCTACATATCTCCAGTGCCTAGTACATCATACAGGTTTATTTATTTAACACTTAAAAGTGTAGGTTTATTTATATAACACATAAATGTAGAGGGTCTGCTTATTTAGCAAAGTGTTCTTCTGTGCTCAGTATGACTCCAGAGTGCTTTTCAGTCTATCTTCTAAGACAGATGCTATTTTTCTTTCTATTATTCTATTATCACCGCCCCCCTCGTTATACAGATGGTGAAACTGAGACTCCGAGAGGTTAAGTAACTATCTCAAGGTCACACAGCTAAGAGAAGACACAGCCAGGGTTTGAACCCAGGCCACCGGGTTACAGTTCTTGCTCCTAATGACTGTACTATGACCACTCTGCCGGACAAATGTGTGTGGAATTCTGAAATTAACCAGGCAACAGTCCAACCTGGGGAGCTGGAGAATGAGGTCTACCACCCCTCCCCCAAAGAAAGAGGGGCTGATGGGGGGGCAGTGTTCATCGTTCATGCATTCATTTATTTAACAGCTCCCAAAGAAGTATCAGACCCCGGAACCTGGATGGCAGGGACCCCTGGCCTTTCTGAGCTTCGACCTCTTCAACTGCAAAATGGGGAAAAATACTTTCTGTTCCAGTCCTGGGCTGTGAGCCCTGAGGATGAGTAAATATGAATAACAGTGGCTGGACTGCTGTGGTTTTGATAGATGGGGGTGGGGGGGTATTAATAATGGCAGGAGGAGCAGGAATGGCTATGACTTGACAATTCCCTTGGGATGAGCAGCAGTGGAGGCTGCAGGAGGGAATTCCCTGGTGGTCCAGTGGTTAGGACTCTGCGCTTTTACTGCCGAGGTCCCGGGTTCAATCCCCAGTCGGGGAAATAAGATCCCACAAGCCGCGTGGCAAAAAAAACAAGGCATTGCAGGCAAGGGAAGCAGCTTTTCAGGGGTGTGAGATCCTCCAGGGCCCACTGCACGTTACAACCACCCCTTGAAGTAAGGAGGTCCCCAATTACAGTCTATGCAATTTGTCCAATGTTATTAGCTAGTGAGGGTGGGCTGGAACCTGAGTCACCTCACTGCCATGCACCCAGACCAAGACACAGGACTCCTTCCAGGCCATCCCTGCAATGAAGCCTTCGGCCAGAAGACCCTGAGCCCACTACTCTGGCTCTGTTTCCATGTGGTTGCCCTTGGGAGCCAGAGGGATCTTCCTAAGACACAGGAATGACCATACCATAATCACTCTCAGCGCTATTCTCAAGCTGGGCTATGGAAACACCTGGGTAACCACGCCCATCTTCCAGGGCATCTGTGGCACACCATAGTTAGTGCTTAAAATCATTTTTTGGTAGGAAAACCAACACAGATATTCTTGGACTCAAACGCAAGGCTTGCACAAACATTTAATATAGAGACATGTCTTTAAATTCCTTTCAAGTTCTGAGTGAACCACTTTGCCTCCCTGCCCCGCCCCCCATGCCTCCATGGTACCCCTGGATTGTTCACCTGGGTTCCAACGAGCGAGTCTGAGAAGCCCGTTTGTGCAGGAAAACGCATCTTCCTGGTCCAGCATCCAAGGCCATTTGTCCACCTTTTTCTGCCTTTCCCTGTCACCACTCCCTCTCTCCCTTGCTTACCAGCAACTTCCAGAACAGTCTGTTCTGTTTCACACCTCTGTGCCTTTGCCCAGGCTGTTGCATCTGCCTAGAATACTCTGGCCCCTCTGCCTTCTAGTCCTCCTGATGGCCTCTGTCAACTCAGCTCAAGGCGAATCACTGTCCCCGCTGCTTCCTACCCCCAAGTCCGCTCGGAGGGATCCTCTGGGCAGGAGGGCACCCTCTGGGTCAGGATTTACCGGAGGAGGGCCTCAAATGCAGGAAACTGGCACCCCGGGTGCCCAGAGCCTCTCTAGGCACTTAGTAGGACCACATGGTTTAGATGTCTCAAATGTGGACCCTCGAAGCCCCCACCTACCCACTCCTCCCTGGAAGACATCCAACGTTGTTTTCTGTGTAGTCTGCAGGGGGCAGTGTGGGCCCAGGCTGGCCCCAGGATCCCCAGCTGCTGTTTCCACTGGGTCTAGACTCTCCCAGCCAGAAAACCTCTCCCCAGGAGGAGTTCACAAGCTGAATCCCAAAGGAGGAGTAACAGGCAGGCTCCATCCTCCTTGCCTCAACATCTCTTTGGCATCGTCACCCTCACGCTTCTCCCACTTAGTAAGCCAGTCACCCTCACCCCTAACACCCAGATCCAGTTGCTTCCAGACTTCATCCTCCCTCTTTTCCACCAGCTCTCAGCAGCACCCTGCAGCCCAGTCTGTGCCCAGGGCCCCTCTGCAGCCAAAGATCCTCCTTTAAGAGTTTGGGGGCCCTCAGTGCTCATATCTCTAAAATTCTAACCCCTAACAGCCCCATCCCATCCACTGGGCTCCACCTCCTTGCTCACCCCAAAGTGATGACATTGCTGTTACCTTGGTAACAGATGCTTTGTGGGTGGGTATGGGGAATGGACCAGGGAAAGAAAGGGGTGGCTTCAGGACGCTATCAGAAGCATGGGAGATGGTGGTGGGCAAACTGGCATAGGGCCTGGGGAGGGGCAGCCAGGGGCTGTGACCCCCACCACAGGCTGCTGTCAGCCCTATGTCCCCAGCCTCAAGGGGAAAAGAAACAGAATAGAAGGGGACATCTTTGTGGAAAGAGAGGTTTTCTTACTGAGAGAAAGGGAAACATCCCCCAAACCATTATCCCCCTCCCATGGAAACAGGTCTCCTGGACAGCCTCGACTTGGCGGGGGAGGGAGAGGGGTGCACACACTGGAGCCCATGTTGTTCCCCTCCAGGGAGCCTGGGGCACAGAGAGAGGGAACAGCTCACCCAGGGCGTGTTAGGGACAGCGCCACAGGCAGTGGGAAGGCGGCTCTATGCCAGTGTCCCAAGCGCCAAGGGTTGTTGGCAGCAGGGGGTGGAGGGGCCCTTCTCCAGCCTCTGGGGACCTGGCTGTCGCAGATGCCACAGCCGGGAAGTATGTCAGGCACTTGCATAAGAGCCTTTTATATTTCTGCAAAATCATAATTACCGATGCCTGCCATGGGCCTTAGCGCATTAGAACGGTATCTGCCTCTGAGGCCCTGGGGTGGGCTGGCAGAGGGACGTAGGGGAGACTGGGCAAGGCCAGACCTCGCATTGTGTTCTCGGCATCCCCAGCCCCACTGAAGTTGGGTCCTCTTCCTCTCCCCAGCTGGGAGATGAGAACCCAGACTTGGCCTCAACCATGATGAGCCCCCCTACCCTAGGAGCCCCGATTCTAAAGCTGGAGGGAGAGGCCAGCCACTCATGTGCTCTGCTTGGGCTGTCCTTGGTAACCCATGGGGGCAGAGGCCACAGCAGGGAAGGGCTTGAACTGAAGGTGTTTGTGGGAGAAAATAGGTCAGTCCGTATGGCAGAGGCAATCCCTCACATTAGAGAATCTAAACACCTTAGTGGAGGGGCCCTGGGTCATTTAGGCCAGTGGTTCTTAATCTTTTGGGGATCTAAAATTCTCTGAGGAGCAGATGATAGCTCTGGACTCTCCCTCAGAAAATGCTTATCCTCCAAAATTTTATACAGCTTCAAGCGGTTCACGAACTCCCTGCAACTTACCTACAAGCCCAAGGTTAAGAATCCTTAGAAAATTTTTTTTTAAATATTTATTTATTTATATACTTATTTTGGCTGCGCCGGGTCTTAGTTGCGGAACGAGGGATCTTCGCTGCAGCACGCAGGCTCTTAGTTGCTGCATGCATGCGGGATCTAGTTCCCCAACCGGGGATCGAACCCGGGCCCCCTGCATTGGGAGTGCAGAGTCTTACCCACTGGACCACCAGGGAAGTCCTAAGAATCCTTAATATTTTTAAAAAATAAAATAATAATAATAACTATTTATCATGCACTTACTCTGTCCAGCTCTTTACACATGTTAACTCATTTAATCCTCGAAAGAACACTAAGAGATATACAATTATTGCCCCCATTTAATCCAACTCCATTTCAAACTAATCTAGTCCAGTTCTGCCAATCAGAAGAGAAGGAAACCAAAGACCCTCCAGAGATGGATAGCTCTCTGCCCAAGGTCACAGAGCAGGAAAAAAGGGTAGACCAGGATGAAGACCAGGTGCTCTTAATGTGCTGGACATTGTGCCATATGCAGATTTGAAGCCATCTGTCCATGCCTCCACCCATCCCTCTGTCCCCAGGCTCCCGAGAGCCCAGAGCCCATGCTCATTCACTCAGCTCTCCCAGTAAGAGGCCCCCTGGTAGTTCTATTATGACTTCTGGTCTGAGAGCCCTTCTGAGAGTATGGTTGCCACTCCTCCTCCTGGACCACCTTGCCGCTTGCTCTGACAACCCCTCCTTTCTGCCCTCCAAACCTAAGATGGACAGTGTTCCTCCTCAAGAAGCTAGCCCAGTTGCTCCTGCCCCATCTCCGAGCCACTGCAGTGGGAATTGTTGGCACTGAGACAGTGACTCAGACTTAGATCATTAAAGACTGCTCTGCAACAGGAAGGCCACAGGCCAGAAAGGACATCCAGAGGTCATGGGATCCAGCCCCCTACCTCCTCCACAGCTGCCCCGCCTCAGATTTCTAACGCCCAGACCAGATGGGCCCCAGGGCCCACCGACTTCCCTGCCTTTCCCCACTGATTCCCCTGGGAGTTCTTTCCCACGTCTAGTCAGAGTCTCCTGGGTCAGTTCTCCCATGAAATAACAGGCTCCAAACAGCCGAGGAAAGTGAGGGAAGGAAGCTGTTTCTTCTCTCTGCCTCAGAAAAAGACCTAGGAAGAGACAAATCTCCCAGAAGAAAGGAGAGAAAGAAGAAAATGAACTTTCTGTGCCTGTCTTCTCTGGGTTAAGTGGTGTACTACACTGTCTCATTCATTCTCCCGGGAGTGAGGTAGGCACAATCTCCATTCTGCTGATGAAGAAATCAAGGCTTTAAAAGTTACCTACCCAAGGTCAAGTGAATTAGTGACTACACAGGTACTGGACTTGAAGGAACCCAGAGCCTCTTCTCTTTGGAGGGGAACAGGGGTACCTCCCCCCAGGAGGCCTCACAAACACAGACGAAGCCCCTGTCTGCTCCAGCCCAGGACAGGTAGAGATAGAGGGCTGATGACCCCATCTCAGGGTGTTCCAAGCATTTCTAAGTCTGAGTTGCCTAGGGAGGGGTCGTTGGGCTGACCTGTGCTGGGCAGGAGGGAGGAGGGTGGCCCTCAGAGGGGAGCAGTTGGTAATGAATGGGCCTTTGGGGAAACTGGTCTGAGGGCTGAGGCCCGGTTCTATTCAAACTCCTTTCAGGAAAGCTAGCACTCAGTGTGTGGATCTGGAGGGGGAGGGGACTAAGCCCCCACTACCACAAACCCTCCCATCCGCCCTTGTCCTAATTCTGCCAGTGGCAAATAAATCTCTATTCCTGGACGCAGTAACCTGAGCAGTGCTGCACCGGTGAGCTCATCCTCAGAAGGAGATAGATGGCATGAATGGCTATGTGCATGGGGCGGGGGAGGGAACACTAGGTTCAGCCCCTCCTCCAGGGCTGGCATAAAGGCAGGACCCTCTTGAGTGCCACCCACCCCTCATCTCATCACCCACAGCAGTTGAGGAGGAAGGAGACTTAGACCCGGAAGTCTCTCCACCCACACCCAGGGAAGGATTCTCTCAACCTCCAACCTACTTCCATTTTCTTGGATAGGCCCAGAGATGAAGCTAGACCTTTTGATCAGGGCCAGAAGGGGCAGGAGGAGAGGGAGGGGAAGTTCGGGAACTAGCAGGTCGGTGACATGCATTAGCTTCATCAGCTTCAGGCCAAGTGGACAGAGGACACCTTGGAGGGTAAGAAACCTCTTCCCCCTCACCTCTCCCTACCCCCATCTAACTCCATTTGTGGTAGGATCTTTAGGAGGGGGCATGTCTTGGAGAGGTTTGGGGACCTCAAGTGTGGGGACTGAGGCCTCTTCTCTGCTGAAGTCCAGACGACAAGACTGGAAAGCAATATAGTTGTCCTGCTTTCCAGGACAGGGCTGGCCTTTGACACATGATGTTCATTTGTCCATTCTCTGCTGAGGAAACCCCTACATAGTCCGAGGGGAGACACATTTGGGGACAGTGTCTCCAGGGCAGAGAGACATCCAGTTAATTGGGCGGAAGTGTCCCCATTCTTCACGTCGCTATCAGGAAGTCCTACCTTTAACTCACTTTCAGCTATCTTTCTGCAGATCCAACCTATTTCTATTCCCCCCAACCCTTCCAGACTTGAATATGATCTCCTGAGGCTTCCTTCAACCTTGTCACGCCCCCAGTTCCGGGTTTTTCAGGTAAAACTGCTCCCTCCACTTCTTTACCCTCCAAGCCCCTCCCCATCTTGTCAAGCCGCCCCCCCCCCAGGCTCCGCCCAGCTCGCCCTCCTGGCCACCGCGGCAGCCAATAGCTGAGAACCTGATTTGCATAGCGGCGCTGGGGAGCTGCGGAGGCAAAGGGGAGGGACCAGGCGACCTCCTAAATCAAAGTTGGGAGGCGAGGACTGGGCGGAGGGGGTGCCCGGCTGGGGCCGGCGCGGGGCGGGCGCAGAGGACGGCGAAGCCCGCCGGGCACTGACAGCTCCATCGCTCCCGCCCGCGGCTCATCCCCGACTTCCCTCCTCCCCTCGCTCGGAGCAGCACCCGTGGTCCTCACTCCTGGGGTCGTCCTGCTCCCGCGGCTCCGTGTAATTACCTCCTCTCACCCACCAACCCGGGAACTTTCTCCGCCCGCACCCGGGAGTGGGGGGGGGTTGCTTTGCCTGGGCGGGTTTCTCCTGGGGTTCGTTGGGGGGCAGTGTCTAGAGAAGGGCTTCAGGGTCCCAGAGAGACACCTGCCGCCCTCAGCCTGCCTCCAGCCGGGCTGCCGTCGGGTCTCGGCACCCTCGCTTCCCCTCTCGCCTAACCATGACCGAAATGAGCGAGAAGGAGAACGAACCGGATGACGCGGCCACCCACAGCCCCCCGGGGACCGTCTCTGCCCTCCAGGAAACCAAGGTAACTCGGGAGGCGCGAGGCCTGGACCCCTGCCCAGTGCGCCCCCAGCCCGGGCGCCCTCCTTCCGATGCCGTTGCCACTGTGGCCTCGGGTGCCCTGGGGTCGCAGTAGCGGGACCTGTGTGGTCCCTAACGCTCCGCGCGGCGACCCGGGGGCAGTGGGTTCGTGACGAGGGGCCACAAGGAGCCCCCATCACACAAGCACGACACGCCCTTGCGCGCGTGATGAGCGGACGCTCCACCGCGACCCTCCAGGGAGGTTGTATGTAACTCGGCTTTGTTGGAGGGAGTCGGCGCGCCGAAGGAGGAGGCAGTGTGTAGCGGTGTGTAGCGGGTGTGGGCTGGTATACTCGCCCGCGTGTGCGTGCGAGGCGCACCCCTCCCGTGTCCGCCAGGTCTGTCTGTCCCTCTCTCTTTGCCTGTATCTCTCTGAAAATGTCTCTACAACCTGTTTGTCTCTGTCTTGGTATCTCTCTGTGTGCGTCTCTCTCGGGTCCTCTCGGCGTCTCTGGGTGTTTATTTCTGAGTCTCTCTAGATGTCTCTCTCTGACCCGCCGCAGTCCTGCATTCCCCCCCGCTCCCAACCGGGTTAGGCTCGGGGACGTGAGGCCGCGGCCCGGGGCTGCGCAGCTTCTGAGTTCGCGCTGGGGGCTGCTGCGGCGCGGGCCATCACTGGCGGGGACCCGGGGACTGTTGTTGCGGCTCCGGATGAGAAAGACAGGCAGCCCACGCCAGCGGGCCGTGGGCCGGGGAGGGGGGCAGGGAGCTGCTAGAAGCAAAAAGGGAAGTCATCATAATTAATGAATGTCATAATTACCCCTAATTATGTATGATTGCTACTCCTGCGGGAGTCACAATGAATAAATTATTCCCCAATGAAGTCAGGCGGAGCCCAGACTCCTGGCGCTGAAGGCGGTGGGGTGGGGGAGAACACTGCTCACATTCAACCGCCCCCCCCCCCCCCACACGCCTCTACTCTGCCTGCTCCCTCCCCAAGTTCTAGGTGCTGACCCGCAAGAAGTTCTGGGGAGAGAAGAAGGGGCAGTGCTCTCTCTGCCCCGCCCCCCACCCCCCCACCCCCCCACCCCCCCGCCAGATTTCAGGCCAAGACTACTCTGTCGCTTTCCACCCTGGTAAATTGTTCCCACCCAGCTTCTGTTACCCAGATGAGGAGGGGGGCAGCCAGGACCAGAAATGGGTGGGGTCTTTGGCTCCCCCTGGTATCACTAGCTCATCTATAGCTCTTTCCAATGCCCATCTTCCTCCTAATTCTGTCTTGACCGCCCCCCAGGATATGAGGTTAATTCAAGGTCAAGGTCATCAAGGGAGTGACCAAGGGAAGATGAGTACGACCAGAGTGGATGGTGTCAGGCTGAGGCACCCCAGGTAGGCTCCCCATCCCTAAACCAAAGGGACCCGGTGGGTCTCCACAGCCAAGTCTTCAGATTCACACTTGACCTTCTCCTGCTCCCTTCTGAGAACTAGACCTTGGGCTCTCAGCCCACAGAGTTACCTCCCCCTCAGAGAGCCAAGTCTACTGGGAAAGGAATGAGGTGTTGGGGGGCAGAATATTGCTTGGAATATTTGTGACAGCTCCTTTCAAGCAGAAGATCCCCATCCTGAGGGAACTGAGCCCCATCCTGAGTTCCAGCGCCCCTGAGCTTCACAGCTGCCTTCTAGTCACCCTGGACAGACACATACAAACCCCTTGCTTGCTTCCCAGGGGATCGAGGGCCTCCCAGGTCCTGCCCGGATTCCCACACCACGGCCTGGCCACTCAGCCCCCTCCTCAAGAGTTCTCCGAGAGCAGGCAGGAGGGCTGGGCAGTGCTGCCTCAGCAGTCAGCAGGCTGCAGGCTCAGCTGTGTGGGGAGGGGTGGTCAGGGCCTGGCAGGTCTGTACCTCCTTCCTCCCAGCCCAAGGACTGTCCCATGCCATCACCTCTGGGTCTGAGCCATGGAGATCTGTGGAGCAGGGAAGGAAGGGGAGTGTACACCTGACCTGGTCCCTCTGTGCCAGGCCAGTTGGAGCCCTGCCCCTTTGCCGCCCTCCCCTGTACCTCATTTATGAAGGACTCAGTAATAACAACACAGGCTGGATTGCAGGTCTGGGGGAAGGTACTCAGGAGGGCAGAGGTGGGCAGAGAGAGAATTCAGAACACTTGCCAGCCTCCTTCCATCCCCCCACCTCAACTTGTCCCAAAGTAGCTTCTGTCTTCAGGCTGTAGAGGTGGAGGAGAAAGAAGGGAGAGGGTCAGTGCTCAATTTGAGGCAGGTACAACAGAGGTGGCTGGTGTACTTGTCTTCATTAGGCAGTGAAGTCAACATTCCAGACCTATTCGTCAGTGTTTGGGGCCCCCTGGGGATTTCTTGCCAGCCCAAGTCCAGCCTCCTGCTCACCCTAAAGTCGGGTATCACTCCGGCACCCAAGCTACTCAGCCACCCTCCTAGTGTCAGCGTCGCCCTCTCTGGGTCCCCATCCCATCCTACTACATAGGGCCTGCCATCACCCCCTTTGGTGCCATCTTTGGAAAGACCCTGCCATGCCAGCTCGGCCATCTGAGTCAGCTTGTGTCACATCTGCCACCACCCTCTGCCAGCTGCCTAGTGCCATTTCAGGAGCTGGCAGGAACTGAGGAAGGAAGGGACTGTCCAGGGTGTGGAGAGGTGGGGAGGAGGCAGGCAGGCCAGGTCCTGCCTCCAGCAGGGGATTCAGAATAACAGGTCTGATGGTCCAGGCTCCAAGCCAGACAAGCTCCTGGTGCTTTGGGAGGGAATGGGGTCCAAGTGGGCCAGCTTGCCAGGATATATGGCGACTTCTTCTCATGCCGGGGAATGGGTCCTGGGACAGCGGGGGCACCAAAAAGATAGAGGGTGGGGAGGTAGAGAAAGGTCTTCTCTGGAAGCTAGGAGTCCCAGGAGTGGAACTACCTGGCCAGGCTGAGCCCAAATGAGGTTTGGGTGGCCAAGCCAGATGTCTCTGGTGTGGGCAGGCATTAAGCCATTTGGCAGAGATGCCGTCATCTGCCCTCCAGCCACAGCCCTTGACATCTGCCAGCCACCCCAGGTGGCATTCCTTCCCACTTCTCCACCCTCCTGGGATCTGGGGCAGAGTTGGGGCTGCCCTGGTGATGGGGAACATTCTGTTCCAGAGGCTTTTGCTACCCTGCAGAGGTGGCTCTTGGCACTGAGGCCAGGCGGGGACCAGGAAAGGGCACAGGCTGGAGAGTAGGGAGGCTTGAAATCTCATCCTGTGAGGATTACTTTGGAAATAATGGTCTCAGGAGGGGGGAACATGATTGATGTCTTCAAATATTTGAAGAACTGATGTGTGTAAGCGGGAGTAGCCCTTCCTGGAGCCAAGGGAGGAACAAGGGCCGATAGGCAGGGAGGCAGGTTTCAGCTCTAAATAGGGAAGCACTTTCCAGCGATTGCAGCTGCCCAAAGATGGAATGACTGTCCCAAGAGAGGATGTGCTTGCCGTCACAAGAGGTGACCAACAGAGTCAGACAACAATTCAGAGGGGACATGGCCAGAGCAGTGCGGGGTGGGGACTGCTCTATGTGCCCACTCTTTCAAGTCCCTTCTAACCCTACATTTCATGACAAGCCCATGGCACAACTGAGGGCCAGAGGCGAGGGCCAGGGCAGGGTGCTCCTGGTCACTTGGGCTCAATAGCCAAAGCCACTGGTTCAAGTCCTGGCTCTGCTACTTAGCAGCTGCGAACTCATGATGAGTGAGTGACTTAACCCCCTCAGTTCCTCATCTGACAAGTGGGCCAATAATTGTCACCACCTCAGTGGGTAGTGCCAGGGTTAATGAGATGCTGCATATCAATTCCAGGACTCTGACCACGACAGCCCCTCATTATGTTCATAAGTTTAGGTTTTTGCTTTGGGGACTTGAGCCTGTATTGCTTAGACAGCATCTAACCCTGACTTGGAGGTAGGGAAACTGAAGCTTAGAGAGAGAGGAAGTGAAGTGACTTGCCTTCAGGCAGCAGATTGCGTTCTGCCCCCACCCCCCCCAGCACATCCTCCCAGAGACCTCCTGTGCTCTGTGCCCACGGCCCCTGCGCAGAGCAGTGGGTGGTTCACCCGCCCCTCTGGGCCTGTCAGAGCCCCCAGAGCCACATAGAACATGTTCGTGTTCTAATTAATTGCCCCTCTGGGCCTCGACCTCTGCCCCAATGCCCAGGCAGCTGGGGCCTGGGGCCTTGCTTCTCAGAGACACACAAAGAAGCCCACAGCGCTGGCCAGGAAGCTGGATTTGGAAGGAGCTGAGCAACTCAGCATGCCAGTCCCCCTAGGGCTCTGGCCTTTCAGCTGGCATACCGGGGCCCGCCTTTTGCCCAAACATTTCCCCCTCTGCTTCCCCCTCTGTCATGTGGCCTGCTGGCCTCCCTAGGGCTAGAGGGGCCACCACTTCCATTCCCTTGGCACGGTTGCCAAGCTGGCATCCATGGCACACAGGCTGCCTGGTGTCCCAGCTGGGAACCCTGGCCGAGTCTCCCTGCCTAGAGCCAGGCCTCTGCCCCCCACCTCCACCCTTTTCTTTTTTTAACTGGTACAAAGGAATGGGAGGAGTAAGGGCTTTCAACAGGAGGGGAGTAGGGCAAGGATCTGGGTAGAGAGGTCCAGATCTCACTCCGGGTAGAATAAGGGTGTGTTTGGGTGAGCGATGGAAATAACTCTGGCCTCACCGTAGAATCCACCCTGCACTCCAGAACACGTGCTCCGTTTAGGATTCCAGCCACTTGCTCATCATTTATTCCACAAACATTGACTGAGCACCCACTATGTGCTGAGGCCCATTATGGGGATTTGAAGCAACTTTCCCTGCCCTCCAGGGGCTCACAGCCTCCTGGAGGAGTGAGAAGTAAATGACAACATAAACCTGATCGGAGCTATCATGGAAGCCCATCCAGAAGCAGCCAACCAGAGGAGGGAGTGGGCCCACTGAAAGGAATTCCTGCAGAAAAAGAGACAGCTTCCCAGGGAAGGAAGAATCACAGGAAACCCTGAAGAAGAAAGCGGGAAAAAACTGGATAAGGCAGAGAAGAGGACAAACATGTAAAAAGCTCAGAGGCATAAAACACGGATGAGTTCAAGTCCTCACATTTGGGCTCAGGTGGAAGGCCTGGGGTGGAAGGGCAGGTTTGGCCGAGTTGCAGTTTCATGGCTGGGACAGGGGCCTTGGCTGGGTCCTGAGGAGCCATGAAAGGTTTTTTGCAGGGTCAGGGATCACCTCCCTGGCACCTGCATGGAGAACAGGTGAGGATGGGCAAGGTGGAGGCAAAGAGCTATGGGCCCTGAACCCGACGGGGTGCTGCAACCTGAACCAGGACAGGGCTCTGGGGGTGCTGAGGTGTTGCAGGGGATGAACTGGAGAGGTGTTTTGGAGGGAGAATCAGCCCTGAGGATGAGGGTCCAGGGTGACCACTCCCCCACTCCCTGTTCAAGGACTGAGGACCTGGTGTGTTTTGGCCCCCAAAGTATTATTTTGTTAAGTCGAGTAAATGGTACACCCATTCAATGAAATTCCTGTGCAGCCATAAAAAAAGAATGGTGAAACTCTTTGTGTATTTGTATGGAATGATTTCCAAGAAAAAAGCAAGGCACAGGAGAAATAGTATACTACCATTTCTGCAAAGAAAAAAGGAAATAAAACCTCTTGAATTTGTTTCTATCCAATTTCACATAAAGTTCTAGATTTCTTAACTGACTTTTTTTTTTTTTTGGCTGCACGCAGCATGCGGATCTTCCTGTGCCCCCTGCAATGGAAACACAGAGTCTTAACCACTGAACCAACAGGAAGTCCCGCTTAACTGACTTTAAGTATCATAAGTTCATGAAATGGATTAATATTTTTTATTAAAAAATTACTTTTATAAAAAAAAGTCTAGGGGTGGGACGGGAAGGGTGGGAGGGAGATGCAAGAGGGAGGAGATATGGGGATATATGTATATGTATAGCTGATTCACTTTGTTATACAGCAGAAACTAACACACCATTGTAAAGCAATTATACTCCAATAAAGATGTTAAAAAAAAAAAAACAGTGTAGGGACTTCCCACGTGGCTCAGTGGTTGAGATTCCGCACTCCCAATGCAGGGGGCCCGGGTTCGATCCCTCGTCAGGGAACTAGATCCCACATGCATGCCGCAACTAAGAGTTCACATGCTACAACTAAGGAGCCCATGTGCCGCAACTAAGGAGCCCATGTGCCACAACTAAGGAGCTGGCGAGCCGCAACTAAGGAAACCGCCTGCCACAACTAAGACCCGATGCAACCAAATAAATAAATAAATATTTTTAAAAAACAAAGTCTAGATTTCTTTTTGAAAATTGAGAAACCTGGCAACGCTGGGCTGCCCCTACAGACTAGCTCAGCTGGCTAAAGGAGACCAGCAGCTACTCGCTGGCTGTCCAGTCCCCACCACTCCTAATTAGGTGCCTGTCCAGCCAGAACTCCTCTGCTCGAGGAGGTTCCCTGCCTGGCTTTTGTGGGCACCTGGGATGGTGACCTGCCTTCTGGAACTTGGCAGCCTCTTTCTCAGTACTTCATCTCACCTCTGGCTCTCAGCCTGAAGGCTACCGCTGGCCAAGGAGAGATCCCGGGGAGCCAGTCCCCTCCAGGCTCACAGCCCCTTTTCCTCTCTCAGCTCCAGAGGTTCAAGCGCTCACTTTCCCTCAAGAACATCCTCCGAAGTAAGAGCATGGAGAACTTCTTCTTTCGCTCGGGGTCTGAGCTCAAATGCCCCACCGAGGTGCTGCTGACGCCCCCGACCCCGCTGCCGCCTCCCTCCCCACCACCAGCATCTGCAGACAGGGGCCTACCCACCCCAGCCCTGTCCCCCTGCCCGATCCCACGCCCCCTGGCACCACTCAAACCAGTGAGGCTGCACAGCTTCCAGGAACACGTCTTCAAGCGAGCCAGCCCCTGTGAGCTGTGCCACCAGTTCATTGTGGGTAGGTGCCTGGGTGGCAACAGAAGGGGTCGGGGTGGGTGTGGGAGGGGGCCCATGGACCTGACTGCCTGATGTTGGGCTCCTGCTAATCCTAACGGTGCCCCTCCCTCTGGGAGGACACATAAGCACCCTTGGGGGTGGGTGGGGATCCAGTGTTGCTGTGTTTACTAACAGCTCAGATTCCACCCTGACTGTGTGGAGGTCGGAGCTAAGCCCCAGGCTGGCATGACGATGCCCAGTCCCTTGCTTCCTCATGCCCTAACCTGCCTCCTTTGCTCCTTGCCCTTGGATGTAGCCTCTCTTGACCACCACCCCCTCTTGCCAAACCCACATTCTTCCCAGGAAACTCCAAGCAGGGTTTGCGGTGTAAGACATGCAAGGTCAGCGTCCACCTCTGGTGCTCCGAGGAGATCTCCCACCAGCAATGCCCAGGCAAGACGGTGAGTGGGCACCACACGGAGACGGCTGGCTGATGCTCCCAGGCCTGGCATGTGGGGGAATGAGTGCCCCGCAGGGCTGGTTCCTCATGTGGGGTGGTGCTTGGGCTTGGGGAAGGCCAGACTCTCAAGGGGCTGTGACCTCCCTGTGCCCTCTCTCTGCCCCACCCCCACCCCCCTGCCACAGTCCTCCTCCTTCCGCCGCAACTTCAGCTCCCCCCTCCTGGTGCATGAGCCGCCACCAGCCTGTGCCATGAGCAAGGAGTCCCCACCCACTGGTGAGTGTCCACTGTTGCCCCTGATCCCACTGTGGTGTGATGAGAGACCCACGCACTCCTCAGATGAGCACCTGAGTCACCCTGGCACTGCCCGTTCTTGGCACTACTACCACTCCCTTCTTTTTTATTTTTTTAGACTTCTTCTTCTTCTTTTTGTTTGTTTGTTTTGGTTTTTTTCCCCACTTCCCTTCTTTGGATGCTCCTGTCCTGAATGTAGAGTTCATTCATTCACTCATCCATCCTTCAACAAACACTTTATTGAACACCTACTAAGTGCCAGGCACTGTGCTAGACATGGGAACACAGCCCTGAAGAAGGTGGAGCTCATGGTCTAGTAAGGGAGCTAGACGTGAAATAAATAATCACACAAATCATCAATTAACCATCATTTGGTGAATGCCTGAAACAGAAGGATAGGGAATAAAGAGAGGATAAAGTCGGCACCGACCTCATCCACAGAGGCAAAGAAGGCATCCAGGAGACTTGAAGGATAGGGAATTAGTCTGAGGATCTGGGGAAGACCAGTGTGGACAGAAGGCAGGCCAGAGGTAGGAAGGGGCAGAGAGTTAAAGAAAGGATAATGAGGCTGGGACTGAGGGAGTCAGAGTAAAAGGGTGATATGGGACCCTGGGTGCAGGGCCTTGGGGTCCATTTTAGGAGTGTTCTTTGGACTTTATTCTTTTTTTTTTTTTTTAAATTGAAGTATAGTTGATTTACAGTGTGTTAATTTCTGCTGTACAGCAAAGTGATTCAGTTATATATATATATATTATTTTTCATATTCTTTTCCATTACCATAATTATCACAGGATATTGAATATAGTTCCCTGTGCTCTACAGTAAGACCTTGGTGTTTATCCATTCTGTGTATAAACAGTTTGCACCTGCTAATCCCGAACTCCCAATCCATCCCTCCCCCACCCCGCCTCCCCCTTGGTAACGACAGGTCTTTGGACTTTATTATAAGGTCAATTTTTGTGTTTTTACAAGAGCATTCTGGCTACTGTGTGGGTTGGAGGGGCTGGACTGAAAGCAGGGAGACCAGTTGGGAGGCCATGATGGTTGCCAGGAAAGAGTTTGGTAGCTGGGACCAGGCTGGTAGCAGCGGCGATGGAGAGAAGTGAGCAGATTCTAGAAATGTTTGGGAGGTAGGACGAGGTGATGGAGTGAACACAGGCAGTGAGGTGGGCAAGGGGTCCAGGATGCTCCAGGTTTGTGCCTGGGCACCGTGGGAGGACACGGAGCTCTCACTGCTGTGAGGGAGACCTGGGAGGGGCAGGTGAGGGGAGTGCAGATTTCACTTTAGGGCCGGCTGAGCAGGACAGCGAGCAGGGCAGCCGGGGCTGAGATGCAGGACTTCGGGGTAGAGCGAGCCTGGCAGCAGGGTGCCCGGCCTTGATGGTGACTCCTCAGTAGGGGCCAGCGGGAAGGTGGACCCCGTCTATGAGACCCTGCGCTATGGAACCTCCTTGGCCCTGATGAACCGCTCCAGCTTCAGCAGCAACTCTGAGTCCCCCACACGGAGCTTGGTATGGGGAGCACCAAAGGGGAGCCTCGGGGGCAGAGGTCTCAGAGGGTGGGGGGTCCAGGGGTTGAGCCCTCCCCTCTCTGTGTCCCTAGAGTGAGCGGGATGAGCTGATTGAGGACGGGGAAGGCAGCATCCGCAGCTCAGAGGAGGGCCCTGGCGACAGCGGTGAGTGGGATTGGGGACGAGGGGCAGGAATGGAGCACAGTGCGGGCCGCTGCCTGCTGCCTCACACCCTCGCCCCACCCTGGCATCTCCAGTATTCACAGCCCCGGCCGAGAGCGAAGGGTCAGGACCAGAGGAGAAGAGCCCTGGACAGCAGGTGAGGCTGGGCTGGCAGTGAGCCCCCGGCAGGCCAGGTGGGAAGGGGATGTCCTTCTCCTTGTCACTGATCCCTAGGTGGGTGACAGCGTGCTGAGTGGGAGTATCCCCGCTCCATCATTTATCCTCAGTCTACCGGGATGGGCAATGCCAGGGTGAGCAGGCCCGGGAGGCAGGGGTGTTACCACTCCCACCACTGACCCAATGCCTACTGCGCCCACTCCTACTCCCCCAAGGGTGGGCAGTTCTAGGGCGCAGCAGGCAGAAGAGGATCCCTCTTCTCCATCCCTGGCCCAGTCCCTTCAGGGGTGTGTAAGCACAGCAGATAGGATAGTCTTCACCTCCCCTGTCATTGACCCAGGAGCACTGTGCCCCATCTCCTAGCCCCCAGGGTAGGCAAGGTCAGGGCAAGGGGAGAGTGGGTGGAAAAAGAAAGGTGTCCCCCTCCCATCAATGACCCAGAGCTTTTCCACAGGCCCCCAGGCCCCTTCTACGGAAGGATGTGGGGCCCATGTACTCCTACGTCGCGCTCTACAAGTTTCTGCCCCAGGAAAACAACGACCTGGCTTTGCAGTAAGTCCTCCATCGTCCCAGTCCCCGCCCCGGGCAGCTGCCTGGCCCCAACCTCAGGGCTCTGTGCTCCCAGACCTTGGAACATGAGTGTGAGGGAGACCTTCAGGAACCTTCTCCTGCCACACTTGAGGCTACTGAGCCCAAAGAGGAGATGGAGGTGCCAGAGTCCAAGAGGGATTGGTGCTAATGTCACGTTTCCTGCCCCCTGCCCGGCCTCTGTCCTGGAGAGTGTCTGCCATACCTGTAGTCACGCAGCGGCCTCCAAGGGCATCGAGAACTCTCCCCCAGCTGAGGGGGGCATGCAGGGGATCTGGGGGCCTAGGACCGTTGGGATGCAGAGTGGGAGGGTCCCTCCTGCCCCATGTGCTACCCCCGCTCTCTCATCCCAGGCCTGGAGACCGGATCATGCTGGTGGATGACTCTAACGAGGACTGGTGGAAGGTGACTTGGCCGGGTGGGGAGCGGGGGGTGGGGGGCGGTAGGTACGTCACTAGCCCGCACCCTCAGAGAGCACTGCCCCAGAGACCTGCTCTCCTTCCGCCACCGGCCCTAGGCAGGCCTAGGCCCACCCTCAGGTCTTACTCTCACTTTGCCCCTCCCCGCCCCAGCCTTGCCCCTCTGCCCACCTTGCGCCCTTTCCAGCCCAGAAACCACCCGACTAGGGGCTCAAATACAGAGAACCCAAATCTGGAGGATGACAGCATTGGCTCTGAGTGGGCATTAGGTCTAGAGAAAGCAGTGGGGGTCGGGGGGTGGCACGAGTGCTTATTGCCAGCCTCATCCCCAGGGCAAGATCGGCGACCGGGTTGGCTTCTTCCCAGCCAATTTTGTGCAGCGGGTGAGGCCAGGCGAGAACGTTTGGCGCTGCTGCCAACCCTTTTCTGGGAACAAGGAACAGGGCTACATGAGCCTCAAGGAGAGCCAGGTGAGGGCCTGGGCCCTGCATGGCTGGAGAGGTGGGCGTGGGAGAGAGGCGGCAGGGGTGTGGGCGAGGGCCCTGGAGGAGGACGCTTGCAGCCTGGCAGCAGGAGGGAAGGCAGGCTAGAAGCAGTGGGGCTGGGAAGTTCCCTGGTGGCCTAGTGATTAGGATTCTGGGCTTTCACTACCGTGGCCGGGTTCAATCCCTAGTCCGGGAACTGAAATTCCCGTTAAAAAAAAAAAAAAAAAAGCAGCAGTGGGACTGCAGGGCTGTCCTCTCCTCCCCTCTGGGAATTGGGGCTGGCAGCTAACACAGGCAGAGGGCTGAGTTATGTTAGAGACAGTCGGGGGAGGAGCACTGGATTAGGAGTCTAGAGGCTTGGGTTTGAATGCTGGCTCTGCCTTTGGGTTCTTGTTAACCATGGGCAAGTCCTTTTTCCCCGGTTACCTCCTCTGTGAAATGGTAGTGTGTCAGGGGCATGAGACCAGCTGATCTCAAAGGTCAGACCCGAAGTGATGTTCTGTGTCTGCTGACTGCCTATTCTTGCACCCTGTACTCTCATGGGATCTGCTCCCATCACCCGGGCTCCGACCACATCTGATGCTGGTCCCGTCATCCCCTGGGATGGACCGCCTGGGAGCCATCAGCAGGACTTGGGGCCAGGGATGCAGGCAGTGCCAAGCCTCAGCTTCATGTCTCTTCCGCTCAGATCTGTGTGGGCGTGGGCAGGAGCAAGGATGCTGATGGCTTCATCCGCGTCAGCAGCGGCAAGAAGCGGGGTCTGGTGCCAGCCAACGTCCTGACCGAGATCTGAGAAGAGCCAAGAGAACCCAGAAGCCACCCCTGCCTGTGCCCGGCCCTTGCTTCTGGCCCCAGGAGGGGAGCAGGCATCTGCCCACCATCTCTCTCCCTCTGCCCTTCTCCTAGGGGCCAGTCACCATGGCTTGGGAGGCTTCTGCCCTGAGGAGGGTTTTATTTCATGGGTCCTGGGGTGCCCTGAGGAGGCTGCTCTGAGACTTGGACGTGGGGAGGAGGAGAAAGTGGGAGGGGATGGGAAAGCTCCAGGTGGGTCCCCCTGGTGCCCAGGCACTCCCAAAGCCAGTTGCCATGCTGAGTCCAGCCCTGAGAGGAAGTTCCTGGGGAACTTCCCAGCTGTCTCTTCCAGAGACCTTCCCCTGCCCACAGCATCTTTGCCTGCCTGACAGCTCCCCTCACAGAGCCTCTGCTTGGGTCTTTGTGTGTGTGCCCCTGCAGCTGCCCCTTTGGAAGTGGGGCCTTGGGAAGGTGCCTTCCCGGGTCCCTTAGCCCCAGCTCTGGGTAGGGAGGGAATGCAGGGCTGCAGGAGGATCCTGGTCTCACCACCTCTGTCACTCCATCGCTTCTCAGGAAAGTTCTGCGGTTATCTCTCCCATTACTTGAAACCTGGGTGGACAGAGGAGGGGAGGGCTGAGGTCTGGGGAAGTTGTGGTAAATCAGAGACTGTCCCCTCGAGGAGCACAGTCTCCGCAGGGCAGCCTCATCCTACCCTTGTGCACCGGGAAAGGGCACCCAAGAGCGGCCTGAACACAGAAACCCGATCAAGAACAAAAGACTGGCCCGCGCCTGCTCAGAATAACCCCCAGTTCAGTGTCAGGACTCTAAAAGCTCAGTTCCTGCCCCAGGCCTCTCCAGGCCCACCCCAGGAGCCCAACCTTCAGGGCTGGCCCCGCAGTGACCCTCCCTCACCCCCTCTCTCCAGGCTCTGCAGGGGACAGGGCTGCCGTTGCAGGGGTCCCTTTTCTGGTTGCATCTGCTCCCTTGTCCAGGACACAGAGCCCTGGGAGGAAGAGGGAGTGGGAGACAGACAAAGAATTCTGTTTGAGCACCAGGAGGGGAAGGGGGTAGGCATCCTGGGGGTGGGGTGGGGACACGCAAAGAGGACCCCTCCCTTGCAGGTTGCTTTTCTCTGGTGCCAACCCCCCCTCTCCCCCCAAGCTCAGAGCCTCCTCTTGTGCCCTTGATCGTGCCAGCCAATGCCACCCCCCATCCTAGGCACAGTCACACCCTCCCATGCAGTGGGAGGGACACATCCTCCTACCCACTGGCCCCTGCCCCACCTCTCCCTCGCAGAGCGGGGGTACTCAAGCCACACTGCCCTGTTTGCTGCCATGAGGGCCCCCCCCCCTCCAGCAATGTCCCAGGGGCGGGCCCAATGCCCACTGTACATGAGGCTGCATGAGGCGTCTGCTGGGGCGTTGCTGAGCCCCCAGACTCCTAATTAAATGTTTCTTGTCCCAACCTGTCTGCTCTATCTGCTTGGGCTAGAGGAAGGGAAGGGGGAAGGGGTCGGGGGGTGGTGGTGGAGGTACGAAAAGGGGACAGCCTGAAGGTCGGAGAATGTGTTCATCTCCGAGAGGAGGGGTGTGGGGACTGAGCTGGCCCGGACAGTGAGGGTCCCCAAGCCTCCTCACTCCCTTCCACCCAAGCAGCCTGAGCCAGGCGGGATCTGAGGAAGTGGGGCAGGAGGTTTGGGGGACACGGGAGAGAGAGAGAGGGTGGGACTGCGGCCACTTTCTGGTTCGAGGCGCTCCTGCCTCGCGCAGGGGGCGGGCACACACCTCTGCGTCTGGACCGTTCCTGCCCAGTCAGAGATGCCCTCGGAGACCAGCCGTACCCAGGGTCGGGGGCAGGGGGGGGCTCAATACCCGCCCGGGATCAGCCTTGCCCCCGCAGCCCCCTAAACCCGAGGCAGATACGTTGGCGGCGAGGACAGCAGCGGACGGTGGGGCCCTGAGATGACTCATCGGGAGCCTGGCGCCAGGGGGCCGCGGTGGCGCCCCGCCCGCAGCGGTGCCCGCCGCCCACCTGCTCCGGCTGAGCCGCCTCTTTCCCGTCCGCACGCCCGGCCGCGTCATCGCCCAGGCGAGCACGTCCTGTGCTATTTATAGGCAGAGGGGAGCGCCGAGAGAGGGAGAGGCGGGCTGCGGCGGTGCCAGGGCAACGCCGTGCTGCCAGAATGCGGGGTGGGGGGGCCTGCTCCCCCAGATAGTCACCCATCCGGCTCTGCCTTCCAGCCCCCCCAAATCAAGGTAGGCCCCGTGGAGCCAGACCCTGGGTCCCCAACCGCTTTCTTTGGGCTGCTTCAGGGATGACTCTAGAGCTTGGGGGTAGTAGGGGGAGCAGGAGAAGGAGGTTGACCCCCCCTTCCTAGGACCCCTGATGATGGGACTGGATAAAGGGGTCACAAACCCAGTCCAGAGTCTTAAAAAGAGGGGAACTCACGCAAACAGGCACCTACTGTGCCGGGGAAACTATGCCAGGAACTTAATTTTATTTTATCCTCTAAGGACCCAGTGAGGAAAGTGGTGGTGTCCCCTTTTCACAGATGATGAAACTGAGGCCCAGAGATATTAGGTGGCTTGCCCATGGTCATACAAATTAACCAGCCCAACCTTTCCCCTTTTATACTTGGAGCAACTGAGGCCCAGAGCAGACTAGAAACTTGCCCAAGGTCACCCAGCAAATTAACGGTCAAGCTGGTCTCAGAAATTCTCTCTCTGGCCTCTCAGTTCAGCTCTTCCCCCACCTGACCCTGGGTCCCTCAGTGGCTTAAACCAGCACGATGGAAAGACACCTTGAAATGCTGGGCTGGGGGCTCCAGGGATCAAGACCCCACTCCACTGGAGAGGGTCAGAGCCTTTCAGCCAAACCTTCTGCACCCCAACTTGTGTCTGCACCGGCCAGCAGCTGGCCTGGACCCCTGCCTCCTCCCCAGCTCATCTGCTGTGCTGCTGAGCACAGCAGCTTCTTCCGGTGGCTGGACCACTAACAGTATGCTCACCGCCTGGGGCTGGGAACAGCTGGTGCCCCCACTGTAGCCTCTGCCCTCCTCCGTGCCCACTCTGGGGGTAGCAGGACCAGCAACACCATTGGCCTGGGGCAGAGGATGTCAAGCAACCTGCTGGTGGTGCCAACCCACCATTTGGCTCTGTTGTCTGACCCACACGTGCCCTCCATCCCCCCACCTCAGCCTGAGCTTAAGCTGGCTGGCATGTACCCTGTGGGGATTAAGGTTTAGGGGAGACACAGAAAGAGGGGGAGTCTGGGGGCAAGAGACAAGAGGCCTAAAAGGGCAGAGAGATGGATACGAGGCAGTGGGTGGGGAGACAGACAGGTCCCCTCTGTGCAACCCCACCCATCTTGCTAGCACCACTCCCTTTGGCCCCTTCAGCCTTCTTGTTAGCGTCCCCCCCCCCCCAATTCTTAACACCCCCTCCCCAATGCTTAGGACATTGGAGGCACCTGCTGGAGAGTGCGACCAGCCAGTGTGTACCTCCGGCCCCGGCCCTCCCTGTGCTTTGGGGAGCCAGCCTAGGTGGTCTGTCTCAGCCTCAGAGAGAGCACCCACTGTACCTCGTACCCCTCCTCCAGCTTGTGGCCCTGCAGCAGCAGCTGTGCCCCGTACCTCTCGGCTGCAGCCCGCTCCGAGCCACCCCCTCCCACGTCCGGTCTGGAGGACTCAAAGGTGGGTGCTAGTGTTCAAGCCACACCGGTATTCTGGGGAGTCATTGGCCCTTCCAGGCCTCAGTTTCCTCCTCCAGAAATGGAGTTGGACTTGCTCATGGAGTCTTTACCTGAGGGCCATGAGCCCCTTTAAAGGGTAAAATTATATGATGGCACCAGTTGCAAACTCTTGAGAGAATGGACATGTCTTTTCATCAGAATTTCACAAGGCGCCAGGACCTGGAAGAGACCCAGCGGTTACTTTAAGGGGTCTGCCTGCTAAGGGGGCCCTCCCAGGTACTGCCCTGGGAAGGGCTTAGAGGCCTGTGGTGGAAAGAGGTAAGCTTAGGCCTGGGGTGAGCTTCAGAAAGAAGTGTCTTCTACATGCAAGGCTTCCCAAGAGATAGGCTCCTACAACCTGATTCTTCCTACCCCCCCCCCACCCCCCGCCAAAAGTGAGGCAGTTTCCTACACCTTCAGTGACCTGTGAGAGAACAGCACCATCTCCTGGTCCATGGTGGAAACCTTTTCTGTGCTGCAGGCTCAGGAGCCTCAGTAAAGGTCCTTATTCTCCTTCCTGTCATCCCTCTACTGCCTGGAGGAAGTGGAGGTGGGCAGCCTTCAGTGCCCTTCCTCCTCTGGCAAGAAGGCATCTCATGCTCCAAGTAGCTTAGCCGAGGCCCTTCTTTCGGGCCACAGCTTCCCCACATGGAATGACAGGCTTAGAGCAAGCCTAAGGATACATTATGCACAGGCTGCTATGGTGGCAACAGGCAGACCAAAAATCAGTGTCCTCTCAGCTGGGGCTCTGATGCACGTGGGTGGTGACGGAGGTTGTCTGGACTATTCTGTCAGGGCCTCCCTGCCTTGGGCTACGCACATCGCCACCTGTCCAGACTGGACGAGGACACTGCAGGCAGAGCTGGGGATAGGTCTGCTGCCCCCAGGATCGCTTCAGCCCTGCCTTTCCCACGCAAGTGCAGATGGAAACATGTGCCCAGTACACATCCTGAAGACCCCTCATTGGCCTTCGCATTACTCCCTACAAGCAAGAGCTCCTCAGAGACCAGTAGACCGCAGGGAGGTAACCAGGACGGGCACACCAGTCATAGCTGTGCCCAGCTTTCCTCCCCAGACTTCTCACCTGAGCTGACACTCCTGTATTTAACTGGCTGACTGACCCCTTCCACCTGGACACCTGTCACTCAAACTGCCACCCACTCAAAATATTCAACTCGGCTCTTCCAGGGAGTCTCCCCACAACTAGTTTCTTCTCCTGATCACCAAAGGCATCTCCTGCCCAGTCCTCCAAAGCTCAAGGCCTGGGGACCAAGCCAGCCTTCTTCCTGAGGCCTCCGTAATCAGTCTATAAAGAAGTCCTGTCTTACTTCATCTTGAATCCATTTTTTCCCATTCAGGCCGTCTTAACAGGTGAATCCGACATGTGGCTTCACCTCTTTTCTCATCTGCAAAATGGAGAAGCTAATACCCTACTCTACAATGTTGTGAAGATTATAGAATCAATACAAGTCAGTGTAAAGTGCCTCAGTACTTGGCTCACAGAGCAGATACTTCACTGAAAAATTCATTGGTGGTTACTACTACCAGTTAATAGGCAAAATAAAACCTACTTCTCATTTGTAAAAAGGGATATGAATTAAGTCACTCAAAATTGCTGTGACAAGTGTGTATGTTATATGCCTTTATTCCAATTTCTGCTGAGAAAGCCTTTTTTCTTTGGGCCATTTTTGATGGTTATAAACCAAAAAACAAAACAGGAAACAATACTTTTTAAGGACAGGAAAGAAAAAAAGTTTAGAAATAGAAATTGGGATGCTCAAGATGACAGCTTCAGTTCTATCTCAACAAGGCTGTCTAAAGACAGCTTAGGCAGTAGTCAGCAGTTCAAGTCCAGATCATACCTTCTGGACTGGTGGTGGTTCAAATTCCCACTGTCCTGGAGTTCCAAGGCAGTAGACCACAACCTTGAACCTCAGTGCAGTTGAGCAGTGCAAGCATATTATTTTCTGTTGTTTTAAAATAATGTGACAACTCATGTCACAACTGAATACTGGTTCCCAACCAACATTTGAGACCATGTCTGAGGTGCCACTCATGCTCTGCTGAAAAGGGCAGTTTTGAGGCACAGTCTTTGAGGCTTGGGTAGAAGCCATTCCTCTCCTCCCTTCAAAGTAGGCCCCACACCCCATGGATGGAGGGGGCATGAGCCTGACCAGAGGCCAGGAGCCAAGCAAGAAATGAAGCAGGAACCCAGGGAAGGGCCTGTATCTCATTCCTCAGTTCTGGCCCTGTAAACAGTGAAGACCCACCAAGCAGCCAGAAACTGGAAGCAGAGAGGTAGGCAGATAAAGCCTTGTTTTTTTATTGAATGAGTGATGCATGTAATTGCTGAGGCCACTATGTACAGAGAAGAAAAGGAGAACTTTATTTCTTGGTCTCTTCCTCCTTGGACAGAGTCTTGATGATTTCCTCCTTCTTGGCCTGGAGCCGCTCTTCACGGCGCTTGCGGGCTTCCTTGGTCTTAGACCTGCGGGCCTCAGCCTGGTCCCTGGGTAATGGAAGAGAGAAGACGGGTGAGCTGCTGGGGACACCAAGAGCTCCTGCTTCAACTAGCCAATAGTCCCCACACTACCCTGACATTGATGGTAGGTGGTATGTGGGTATGTACACGGCAGAGCAGCATATACCTCTAACACAACAACTGTATTCTGGACAGACTGCATGTAAATCAAGATTAGACATCAGCACATTTTAAATGTCTCAGAACTTGCCCCTGTGACAGACACCAATTCCTAAAGAAACTTACGCCAGAAGCTTCTTGCGAGCCTTGTCTGCCTTCAGCTTGTGGATATGTTCCATGAGAATCCGCTTGTTTTTGAACACATTACCCTTCACTTTCAGGTACAGGCTGTGATACCTGTAGGGTACAAGGATTAGAGGTTCTGGTCAGCAATGGGGTCAACACAGAGGTTGGCCTGTGATCTGCTCCTCTACACAAGGCCCCTAAGCATGCAGGGTTCCTTTTCTCTCTTCTTGCTGCAGGGACGTCTTTCGCCCAAACCAGGACTTTTTGTGCAATTTCTAGACAGAAGAGCTCACCTGGCAGATAAACTTAATTCTTGGGCTGTCCTGATGGTGTATGTGGGCAGAAGAACAGGACAGAATAGAAGAACTTTCTTAGAAAATACCAAGACACATGGCTCTCTCCCCAAGGCCAATGAGACAGAGCTTGTATCTGTGCAAAGAACAAGCCATCGAAACAGCAATGGGTCTTGGTGGGCCCGAGAGAAGGTACTTACATGTGGCGGTCAATCTTCTTAGATTCACGGTATCTTCTGAGCAGCCGGCGCAGAATTCTCATCCTCCTCATCCAGGTTACCTTCTCGGGCATTCGAGCATTGGCAGTACCCTTTCGCTTACCTACGAGGAAGATGAGTCAGGCCCACTGTAGTGCATCTGGGTCACTAGAGCCAGCTGACTAGTCACAACAATAGCTACCAATTTCTGACACTCTTTGGGTCATGTGCCAAGAGTTGTACCTCACTTTAAGTAGCTTTATTTCCACTTTACAGATGATGATCCCAAGTATTTAATTTCTTTCATTTACTCAATTTTTAAGGAAGCACAAACAAAGCAATTATTCCCCATTCACTCCACAGAATGTGGATATGACAGGGCATGCACCAAGGCAGTATGGTAAGCTGGGAGGGCTTTAAAAAGGTGACGTGACCTTCATCTCCCTAGGTCATCCTGACCCTAGGAAGCGGTTTTAGGACTTATTGGACATTTCCCAAGCACCCAGTAGAGTGGATGGGTAGGGTACCAGGGTATAGGTGCTCAATAAATGTGACCTCTTTCTACCGATACCTTCAACTCCAACACCAGTGCCAACTTTCTGATTTGCAGAGAGAAAAACACACCAAGTATCATGGAGTAGGAAAAGGGCTCAAAATGAGTCAGAATGCGAAAGGTTTCTGAATATATCCTAGTCTAGACTTAATCATTTATCATTCCCAAAGTCTTGGAGTAAAGGGAAGAATGTACTTACCTATGCCCATATGCCTGCCCTTCCGGCGGGCCAAGGTGTTTTTTCGGCATCGAGCCCGGGAATGGACCGTCACAGGCTTCCGGATAATCAGCCCATCTTTGATCAGTTTCCGGATCTGCTGACCTGGGAAACCACAATGCACCTGGTCAGTCAGGTGGGGCCTAGCCCCAAGTACACCCGTCACAACCCAGAGTCCAAACAGGACATGCCAGAGACGCTGCTCACATCCCTGGTTTTCAAAAATGGTGGAAATTGGAGAACTTCTATTTCTTTCTTAAAAAACAAAACACAGCAACAACAACAAAAAACCTCTACCCTTTTAGATGTTTTACAGCACACTCAAAATATACACATTTGGGGATATGTGATCAAAATAGCATACAAATACGGTCTAGTCCTTCAGATCCTGTTTCACCTATTAGCTACCAGTCTAAAATAAGGATTTTTTGAGCACACAGTACAACACCACAAACCCAAACAGGTAAAGGATTTCCCTCATATTCACAAAGATTCCTGCTTGACCAAACTTTCCTGAAGTTTGACCAAAGTTTCAAACTTTGAACTTTCCTTGACCAAACTTCAGGTTCCTGAAGCTTCTCTTAGGCCCATCTGTACACTTCCTTGTAAATTCTAGTTTTAGTAAAAACTCTTCTTAAGTTAGTTAAGCAGAAACCCCTACCCTTGATATCTGACCACCCAGGCCAGAATCCCCCTTACCTCTGTTTCCCTAGTAATGTTCTTTTTTTAAAAAGAAACAATTAAGACAATGTTGTGTTAATTTCTGCTGTACAGCACAGTGATTCAGTTATACACATATATACATTCTTTATATATATATTCTTTCTTTTCCATTATAGTTTATCGCCCTCTTAGTAATTTTCCATCCACTGATCCCCTACACCATGCTCCTTGGCTATAAATTCCTACTTGCCCATGCTATATTCTGATTTGAGCTCAATCTCTCTCCCCCAAAGTAAAATCCCATTGGTCCCTGTAACTATTGCAATTATTCTGAATAAAGTCTGCCTTACAATTTTAAACAATGTCATTGAATACTTTTCCCTGTAACAATATTATGTTGAAGTAATGTGGGCATGTTGATGTTATCTGCAGGACCGACACTGTCTTACTACTTTGAATTATATGCAAACAGGCCTCTAATAAAGTCTGAGGCCCCAGGTCTTTCCAATTCATCATCTCATCGGCCATCTCTACCCCGCCCCAGTCCTTGTACTGTCTCTTCACAAATCCTTCTCACAGCTATAAAACAGAACATCCACTCTAGCGATATTTATTAATATAACATTGGGTGGTTCCATTAACTTCCATCCTGTCATTCTGGCAAGTGGCAGGAAGAGAACCTCTGGCATTCCATACTTCTGTGACTCCTCCATTTTATAACCCCCCCCCCCAACTATGAGCTCTCCTAGGTTTGTTAACAGTTAACACAGTCGTGTCACCTTTCATTGCACAAAGGATGAGAAAGGGGTAGGATGAAGAAAGAACTTAGACCCCAAGAACTCACGGGAGTTGGCATTGGCGATTTCATTAGTCTCATTGGGGTCCAACCAGACCTTCTTTTTGCCACAGCGGAGGACACTGGAGGCAAGCCTCTTCTGAAGCCTGAGCATACTGTGACAAACAGAAAACACTATCAGGTCCTGGAAACCATTCCTGGGCAAGAATGAGCATCCCCAACAAGACCTGCCCTTCAAAGTCTTCTAACGTTGTGAAACATAAGGGGGGGGAGGTGCATGTGTATATGCATTTAGTACTAAAGACAAACATGTCTCCCCAGACTTTTGCCACCCACGGTGCAGCCCCAGGTTAATAATCTTCCCTATACCAAGACCTTTGTAAAGCTTTGCTTGTGTGTTCCTGTAAGGGACAACAGCCCACCCTGGGATGTCGACAACCTCTAGGTTATGTCTTATTCTCTGTGTCTGTTTTCTCCTCTGGAAAATGAGATTAACGGATACAATTGGAATGAAGAGCGGGCCTATGCCCTTTCTGGTACCCAGCACTAAAGACAAGTGTTTAACGTGAAGAATCCGAGGCCAGTGGGCCTGATTTGCTAGTTAATCTAGTCCTTTGCTTCCTGGGCTCGTTTTCCCTTTCTTATCCCAGTAATAAACTAGCCTTAAAATTTTTCTTATGACGGGTGTACGGGGCAGAAGGCATCAAGGTCCTAGGGATCGTTTCACTCTCGGCAGTCGGAGGCTTGGGGCCTACTCGCGACCTGTCTTACGTCACATGGAAACAGAGATCGGCTCGGAGCCATAGATCGACCCAGCGAGTAAGGGGGCCACAGCCCAGTCCCCGCCGCCGCCTTTCCTCTGCCCGCGTGGGTCTCCTCAGACACGTGTGGGACGCGAAGCCCGCCTTTGCCCCGTCCTAGAGCTCCGGGAACGCTCCCCCACCCCCTCCTCTCGAGGCTGGGAGCTAGTGTGCTCCGGCCTATCCCAAGCTCCGGGACGCGCCGCTTCAGGGCCGCCTCCACCCCGTCTCTTCCAGCATGGGCTGCGGTACCGAGCCCCGCAGTGCGGCCGCAGCCAGAATCAATCAATATCAGAGACCCGAGAGCCCTTACCTCATGGCTGCGACCGCAACGGCCAAAGGAAAGAACTTGCTCTCGCCAGGCTCCTCCCATTATCTGTGAAGGGGAGAGCCCACCCCCCGCTCCGCTTTCGCCCGTATTCCCCTCCGGTCCTTTAATCTTCCGCCACCCTAAACTTACTTATATATTCTGTAAGGACCCGGGATAATAGAAGTCTAATATCAGGAATCGGTTTTAAACTTTAAAACATAGAAAATATCTCCCTTCGGTATGGCAAAATGGTATAGTCCGACTTCCTATTAAGCATGCGCAGCAAGGGTATCTGATCACGTGGGCAGTGGAAGCCGGAAGTCAGCTGGATTGCGCAGGCGGGATAAAGTAGTTTTACTAGAGCGGCCCATTCCTCCCAGGCATAGTGGATTACGTGGAAGGATGTTTTGTCAGCGAGAAAAAAATGAAGCAAGAGAGAGTAATGAGGGCAGATATCAGACAAAAGCAACCTTTTATTCACTCTCCCGGTAATTGGCAGCCCCTGGAGCGCAGAATAGATCACCAAAGATATTAGTGTATGTTTTTGAGCCACTGGGGCTCTAAATCTCTCAGTGCCTCAGTTTCCTCTTGTGTATAGTGTACCTAGTTCTAATATATACGTCGCCTAATTGTGAAAATCACATGAGTTAACGTTTGCAACTTGCAAAAGAAGGCATTAAGACAGGCTCCTTGATGGCGGATCCAGTCTTTGGTTTGGCTCACACTGTATTCCAGCGGCCATGGAGCTTTGCACGTAGTAAGCACTTGAGAAATAGCGAGTGAGTGAATGAATAGTTGCGAAAGTCTAAAAAAGAAAAATCGAATGACAGGCTCTCTCATAGTTATTTCCTCTTGCTCTGGAGCATCCAAGGCAGAAAACTAAGGAGAACATTCCAGGGTCCAAGAAACATTGATCTGAGTTCTGGTTCCAGCTCCTTGCTTTGCTCCAGCTGATAATCCCGTATCTATCATCTGAACTTTTCCTGGCTGCTAAATAGAGCTGAGAAGGTCAAAAAGAGGAAGGGGAAGGGAATTCCCTGGCGGTCCAATGGTTAGGACTCCGTGCTTTCACTGCCAAGGGCCCGGGTTCGATCTCTTCTCGGGGGAACTAAGATCCCACAAGTCGCGCAGCGCCCCTCCACCCCCCAAAATAAAATTAAAAAGAGGAAGGGATGCAAAATTTATGCCACTTCCTCACAACACAAGTAGTGTCATCGCCATTTTACAGCTGAGGTAGCAGAAATTGAAAATCTAGGTCTTTCTGACTATAACACCCATGCCTTTTCTGTCATGCCAGGCTTTGTTGTGCCCAAGGGGAAGATGGGAGCCCTGCTCAGTATTGGCTCTTGGGGCTGGCCATCACTTGTTGCAAAACCCAGGGTGAAAAGGAGTCAGTGTTCCACAGTCTTCCCTCCAGCAGAACATAGCAGGTTGGCTTATTTTTTTTTTTACTTTTGGCCGCACTGGCTTAACGGTATTTAGTTCCCCAGACCAGGGATTGAACCCAGGCCCTAGGCAGTGAAAGGGCGGAGTCCTAACCACTGGACTGCCAGGGAATTCCCAGGTTGGCTTACTTTAGGGTCTTTGAACCTGCACAAATCTTCTTCATTCTACGTCTCATCTCTCCTCTTTGTGGAGCCCTGGAAGGGGTCAAACAAGGAGGTAACAGGTTCTCCTGTCATGATTAACCCCTGCACAGCACCTTACAGCATCTCCAAACACCCCATCAATCCATCATTTAATTTCATTTCCCTCTTCTTCCCAGTAATCCCAGGTGACAAAGACACCACAGTACCGGCAAACCCATTTTACAGGAGAGGTGTACTGATCTGTCCAGGGCCACCACCAGAAAGAGCCTGAACCAAGTTGGCACTAAGGTCTCTTGCCAGAATCCCCTACTCTTTTTCTCTCCATAGATCATGGTGGGTGGGGTTCAGGCCTTGGGTATCTGTCCCCAATTCAAGGATGAAGGGGGAGCAATTCTAGGTCAAAAGTCATTAGATCTGGGAGTTTGCTGGTGGCTTAGTGGTTAGGACTCAGAGCTTTCACTGCGGAGGCCCGGGTTTGATCCCTGGTCGGGGAACCGTCCTGCATGCCGAACAGCGTGGCCAAAATACAGGGAAAAGAAAAAAAAAATAGGTCATAGATAATGATTTTTGCCAGTCTCTCCTGTCTCAACTCCACATTTCTTCCTTTTCCCTCTCTTTCGAGGAACACAGACCTCACCCAGGCCCACCCCTGGCCTTTTGGAAGGGCTTGGGGGATGTTAGCACTAGGGCAATAGGACTCCTGAGTCCCTAGGATTTCTTGTTGCTGTCTCTGCTGAGACTCCTTTTGGACACCCTCTCCACCCCACCTTCAGCCTCCAGCCGGCCAGCACCACCATACTGGCGAGGGAGGGGACTTTCCGTTTGGTTCAAGTCGGCCTGGGACCACAGTGGGGAGAAAGGAGTTAAAGCTGGGTCCCAGGATCACCAGGGCCGTGAAGTGCCGGTGGCCCAAGCTGGAGTGGAATGGGGAGACCAGCTAGGAAGAGCGATTTGGGACGGAAGAGGGGGGTGGTGCCAGCCATGCTAATCCGCGCTTCAGCTCCATCCGCGCCTGCCATCCACTGGTATACGGCACCCCCCACCCCACCCCGCTCTCAGCCCCTTGGCGGGTTTCTAATCTCCCCCATAGTGGGCCACCCTCACCCTAGGCCAGTCAGAGGCTAGCGCCAGCCGAGAGGAACATGCGTCCCTTCCGCCGTCCTCCCATTGTCTGTGCGGAGCCAGCGGAGGGGCTGCGAGGGGCGGGGCCGGGGCCGGAGAAGGAACGGAGGGAGGGAGGGAGGGAGGGGCGGGTGGGAGCGGAGGGGGCGGGGGGAGATGTTGAGCCTTCAGGGACCGAGGAGGCGGCGGCAGCAGAGGAGACAGCGGGAGGAGGGAGGGAAGGCAGGAAGAGGGCAACCGAAGGCCGGGCCAGGTGGCTCGACCGGGTGCTGGCTGCGCTGCTCTCGGTTCCGACGGCCTCTCTCATGCGTTGAGGGCGCCCGGCTGGGCCGGACCGGCGGCCGGAGGGGAGGCTCCTCTCCATGGTCCAGAAGACCAGCATGTCCCGGGGCCCTTACCCGTCCTCCCAGGAGATCCCCATGGAGGTCTTCGACCCCAGCCCACAGGTGAGGCGTGGTGGCCGGGATCGAGGGAAGGGGGCCGGTCCCGCGGACCTTGTGGGGTCGGATCGAGGGGGGCCGGGGAAAAAGGGGTTATATGCCCGGCGCCCAGGGGAGGGGGCTGTGCGCCCCCCAGCTCTGCCGGTGAATGATTGATGGGCGCTTGGCCGGGAGTTGTGCTGCGGTTTGGCTGAGCGGGGAGGAGGCGGTCGGGCTGCCTGTCACCCTCGCCTCCTCCTCCTCTCCCACGCGTCAGGGTCTCTGCTGCTCGGGTACCGGCTCCAGTGGGTTGAGAGTGTGGGTGCTGGCGGGGGGACCCGGGGGTTGAAGGAGGCTAGAGAGCGAGCTCAGGCAAAGCGGGGACGCAGAGCACGCTCAGGGGCGCTGGGCGGGTGTGGGTGGGGCGGGGGTGGCCGAGGCGGTGGTCAGAGGGCGGTGCCAGCAGGCCTTCAGAGCTGCAGACACTGGCCCTCGAGGGTGGGGAAGGGGCCAGCTCCGGGCCAGGCCCCCGTCCCAGCCACTTAAGCTCCGCCCCTATATTGGACCACCTCCCCTCCCCCAACAAACACCCACGTTAACCCTCCTCCACCCCATCCCCCCCAGCCCCAGAAAATGCCTCCAAAGTTTGGAAAGTTGAATGGATGCCAACTCACTGTCCTGGAGGGGAAGAAACTGTGTTACCTGGGGGGCGTGGGGATGGGGGTGGTCTGCCGCCCCCCCCACTCACACTTCTCCTGTGCCCCCAGGTTACCCCCAGAAAGGGGTATTCTTGGGTGGGGAGGGTGCCCATGGAGTGACCAGCAAGGTCTGGGGTGGTCGTGCCAGGGGATTTCTCTGGGACGTGTCCTTATCCAACCTGGCAACACCCCAAGGCTAGGATAGCATTAACTCTTTTCTTGCTGTGGCCAGCCTGGAGCAACTGTAACCACCACGATAATGTGGGCACGTGGGGTGTGGGGGTCAGGTCAGACCTAAAAATACCTCCCTTCTCCACCCCAGGCCCCTTGGAGCCTGGGAGGCAGCTGACTGGGGCCTTCCTTTCAGCTGTCCCTTGTCCCTCTGGGTGCCACTCCCTTTTCCTTGCCTGGGATAGTGGTGGTGGTCTGAAAGAGTCTGGGGCTCACTGGGGGAATCCTCTTAAGTTCATAGGGATCCTCAGTCCTCGAGGTTGGAGATATGTCTTGCTGGAGAGAAGGTGATGGGAGGGAGGATTCTCGAAGGGTTCCCAGGTGCCCTTCTCTCCCATCTATCCATCCTCCTCCTTGTACTCAGGCCCAAGGAACCAGAGCCTCTAGTCTGGTCATGGCTTACCTAGCTTCTTTGGCAAAGAAACTCTAGGATGGAGGCTGGGGGCAGGGGCTTGGAGGGCCTGAACCCTCAATGATTCCCCCCCACTCCACTCTAGACAGGCTGGGGGCCAATGTGTATATTTGAATTGGGGAGAGCAAAGAAGTAGCCCCCTTTACAGGAGGCCTGGAAATACCTGAATGGGTGGCTGCGTGAGAGGTCAGGCAGTGTCCACTCCACCCAAGCCAGGAGCCCAGCCAGTGGGACTGAGCAATTCTTCTCCGAGGCCCTGCGGGGGGCTGTGTCCTAGACTCATCTCGGGGCAGGGCCAAGGGACATTTAGATTGATGCAGCCTGGTGGATATCATGGGGACAGGACGTGGGCATTGGCAGCTGAGGGTTAGAGGGCTTGATCCCTCTTGCCCCCTTGGGGGGAGGTATGATCACTGTGACTGTGACGAGGGGCTGAGAAAAAGTCCTACCAGGATGGAGGCGGGGTGCTAAATCTGCCCCCATGGGTCAGGGTTGGGGTTAGATGTTTACTTTCCAAATACAGCTCCACACCCCCTACCCCTCCCTGGGAATCTAGTTTTAGGTCTCCAAGAGCTGAGAGCTGCAACTCCCCTCCCCACTCTGCGGAAAAACAAGGCAAGAGTTGGGCATGGGGAAAGCCAAGCTGGGCCTGGGTTGGCGATTTCTCTTCTCTCTGGGGGCCACAGGCACACTCAGCCCCGCTCTGCTCCAGCTGATGTAGAGAGGGAGGAAGACTTTCCCAGGGGCTCTCTCCGCACCCCCAGCACTGCAGGCAGCCTCTCCCTCCCCCCTGAGGCCTCTGCAGCCTGCCCAGCGTCTCAATTAGCTTTGCTGCCTAATGAGCCTCCAGCTTCTCAGTGCCTCCCCCTTCCCAGCCTCTCTGGCTTGGTTTGGGGGTTTCTGTGTGTGCTTCCTAGGGCTCTCTTTCACTGTCCCCCACCCCGTGGCTGTGGTCTGGGTTCTCCCTCCCGCTCGGGCTGTACCATCTCAGGAAGAAGATAGAGGGGCGGGCTATTCAGATCAGGGAATGATATTTCCAAGGCTTGGCTGTGGTTCTGGGCCTGATGGGATGAGGGCTGGGAAAGGGCCTTTTTGATTCTACTCTTGTCCCTTCCTGGCTTCTCCAGGGCAAATACAGCAAGAGGAAAGGGCGGTTCAAAAGGTCGGATGGGAGCACATCCTCGGATACAACATCCAACAGCTTTGTCCGCCAGGTAATGGGTAGGCTGGGCTGAGAGGAGGGAGGTGGCTGGTTGGTGGAGACCAGGATTGGTGAGCTGGGTCAGAGGCTTTCTCCAGGCACCCTCCCCCATGTCATTTGTCACCTGCCTAGAACCACCCCATACCCTTACACCCCATGACCTCCTCTGCATATACTGTCAGCTGTACCCACTCCCTCAGCCCCCACCCAATCCCTCCCCCAGCACCAGACACCAGCCCCTGCTGCCTGCCTGCGTCATCTCATTCAGGGACAGCCTGGCCTGCCTCCTTCTAGCTGGCTTCAGGCTGTCACCCACTCCCCCTGCCGGCTGTCTCCTTCCATGTCCTCCCCCAGAATCTGTGACAGCATGGGGTAGAGGCAGGTCCTAAGAAATGAGGAGCCAGGACATTTGGGTCCCTGGAGCCCTGATTAGGTATGGATCAGGGAAACGCCCTCCTCACATCCAGATGTGACTGTTCTTTAATACGCAGAGAGAGAAAGTGTGTTGAGGGAGGTGGAGGAGAGGCAGGAGGAAGTTGATATTAGAGAGGACTTTAGCCCAGCATCCCTGAATGAAGGGGGGTAGTGTAGCTGAATGGCTTTCTGGGGTTTTCTGTTCTCCCATCAGGAAGATGCTGTTCTCATCTCTGTTCTAACTCTCAACCCCAGGCCATCTCAGGCTCAGGGAAAAGCAGTGAGAGAGAGCTATGTAGTTGCTATGACTACAGAGCATCTCAACAAAGCCTGGTACCCAAAAAAGGCAAGAGGGGCTTAGGATCAGACAAGGAAAGGAGTACATTGAAGAAAAAATGGGCAGCATGTGAGGGCAGAGGACAGTAGGGAAGTCAGCCCCCATCCCCGCCCGCCCCCCCACCGCCGGGCCAGGAGAGAGAGGGTGATGCCAGGCAGATCCACTACAGATTGGAGAGAGGCCCTTCTCTTCACTTCTTCTGTCTCCACGACACTTGGCACATGTGAGCCCGGGCCTGACTTGAGAGGGTCAGGAAAGGGGCTCTTCATCCCAGCATCTCCATACAAACACGAAGTCCTTTCTTTGATCTTTCCCTCATCCCCCGTGTTGCAGGACTGGGCCGGGGCCGGGGCTAGGAAGAATGACACTGTGCTCAGTGGAGCCCCTCTTGACAGAAAAGGGCCTCATTCCTTCAGTGTTTGCCGACCCAGGGGATCAGGCCCCAGTCTCCAATCCTTCCTCCTCTTAGCTCTCCAGCTCTGACCCCCTGTAGGTGGCAGGGAGTGGGGGGGCAGTCCTTGCCACATCTCTGAGCTAAATATACCCTAGCAGTTTGCACATGTAGCAACTCTGCTTGTAACCTGAGCCCCCTGGGGGAACGGGCAGTTTGGGCCACCCCCTAGGCCAGCAGGGCCAGGCACTGAGGGCGCCGGGATGGAGGCGCCCAACCGGACCCTCGTAGTGGTGAGCTGGGGATAGAGTGAAGGTGGGGGGAGGTGGGAGCAGCCCCTCAGGAAAGCTGGTGGGAGGCCTTCACTCCAGCCTGTCTCCTTGCCTCACTGTTTCCTTGTCTCCCGCCATTTTTGGGTGTGTGTGTGTGTGTGTGTATGTGTGTTTGTGTGTGTGTTGGGGTCAGTAAGTGTCTCTATGCCACTCCATCTCTGGGTCTGTTCCCCTGGCTCTCCTGGCATCTGTCTTTCTGACTCTGAGTGCTCCCGTCAGGAGGGGTGGAGAGTGGTAGATTAACTGGTTTTCACTCTCTTTCCTTTGCATCTCTTTTCCAGCTTCTTTTAGTACCCCACCCCCCCCCCCACCTTTCCCCGCTCCACTCTCCCATTTTCATGATTTGATGGGCAGCTGCACTCACTGATGCACCAGGGCACTCTGGGGAGGTGGGAATTGGTCTTCTCTCTTTCCCAGCTTCCCTCCATACGAAGCTAATGGGCATTCCTGGCCAGGTGACCCTTTCCTGTCTTCAGGAAAGAACCCCCTCACCTCTGCAGTCTTGTTCTTTCTTCAGGTCCCCTCCTGCCCTTTGTAGCAACGCCACCGCTGCACGGTCACACAAATCCACACCTCCTGTCTCCTGCCCTCACACGCCCTCAGGGACACAGACACTGAGGGCGTCCCCCCGTTCTGCCCCATATGCACACACGTGTACCTGTGTGCATTCAGTCATACACACCAGGACATACCATAGAACATACCCTTGAAGTTGCACATCCAAGCACATCCGTGAATTAGCATGTTCATTCACGCCCTGGGTCTGGACAGGCTATGCGTGTCTTACACATGTGCCTGCGTCACTGAGGGAGTGCCTTGTGCTCTGGGAAGGTCGGTGTGATCAAGGCCTGCTTCCTGGCACACCCAGACTTCTGAGCCTGCCTTAACCCTGGCAGCCGGCAGCCCTAGTACTGAGGAAAGGCCTGCTCGTGTCCTCTTAACTTGCCTCTTCTTGCACCACCCCAGGAATCTTGGGTTCTTTTTTGTATCTTATGAGAGCCTGAGGGCTGGGGCTCCCCAGCGTCTGGAAGAGGAGGTAGGATTCTATCTTTCCTCGCCCTTGAGCAGAAAATGGCAAATTTTTGTGTGGCCCTAGCCCATGGAGCAGGCTGCCCGTTGCCGCCAGTGCCGAGAGCTCAGGCCTAAGCTGGTGGCTACAGCCCCTGGAAGGACTCACTGGGCCTGTGCTGAGTCTATCTCAGCTGGTGCTTTCTGGGGTTTTCTGTTCTCCCATCAGGAAGATGCTGTTCTCATCTCTGTTCTAACTCTCAACCCCAGGCCTGGGGGCAGGGGAGGGAAGGAGGAGCAGGGAGTGGAGGAGGAGACTGCACTCCACCCCTGCGCTGTGCCCCTATCAGGTTCCTACCCCTCCCTGGGCCCCAAGCAGCTGTCCTTGGACCTGCCGTAATCCCCTGCTTGCTGCTGTCACCCTTCCTAGGGCCACACTCTTTCCAGGGGCCTGCAGACCTCATTCTCCGGCTCTTTCCATCTTATACCACCTCCTCCTAGCCCTTGTGGTATCATGCCGGGCTGGCTGGGGCTTGAGGCATCCACGACGGGTGCCTTCCAAGGCCCAGGAGCTGGGGAGGCAGCGTTGGCCCTGAGCTGGCCCTGTCTGTTTTCAGGGATCAGCAGAGTCCTATACCAGCCGTCCGTCAGACTCCGATGTGTCTCTGGAGGAGGACCGGGACGCCTTAAGGAAGGAGGCAGAGCGCCAGGCATTAGCCCAGCTCGAGAAAGCCAAGGTGAGAAAGATGGGAAGGGCTGTGCTGGCATTATTTCCCTTACCCCCAGGCCTCAGAGACAGCCTGGACAGACCCAGGGTCAAGTCTTGGCCCAGCCACTTCCTAGCTCATGTACCCCTCTGATGTGCCTCTGTCTTTCACCTGTAAAGTGTAAGCTATAATACCTGCCTCCTTATAAAGTACAATAAGTGCCTAATTTCTACACATAATAGGAGCTAAACATTTCCACTCATTTCTGGAGTCAAATTTTCTGGGCTCTTATTAGCTGTGTGATCTTAGGCAAGTCACTTAACCTTTCTGAACTTTAGTCTCCTCATTCTTTAAAATGAATATGGTGGGAGTTCCCCGGAGGTCCAGTGGTCAGGACTCAGCACTTTCACTGCCGTGGCCCCGAGTTCAATCCCTGGTCGTCGGGGAACTATGATCCCACAAGCCACGTGGTGCAGCAAAAAAAAGAAAAAGAAAAGAAAAAAAACCAAAAAATGAATACGGTAATAGTACTTAACTTCATTGGGTTTTTGTAATGAATAAATGAGATAATGGGTGTGAAACATATAACACAGTACCTGTTACACTACACAGTAGCTGCTATCATTATTATTACTATTATTTGCTCTTATTGTTGTTGTTGCTATTATTATTATTCCTTCTTGGTGTTATTCTGGGCTCTCCATTCCCTGATGCCCCCCTCCACCCTGAGAGGACTGAGTTCTATGGTTTGCTTTTTTTTTTTATTGTGAAATTTAATATATGCATTAAAAAACTGCATAAGCCATTCAGTGTATGCTTTTATTTAAAAAAAATGTTTTTTGAAGTATAGTTGATTTACAATGTTGTGTTAGTTTCAGGTGTACAGCAAAGTGATTCAGTTATACATATATGTGTATACTCTTTTTCAGATTCTTTTTCATTATAGGTTATTACAAGATTTTGAATATAGTTCCCTGTGCTATACAGTAGGTCCTTGTTGTTTATCTATCTTATGTATAGTAGTGTGTACAGTATATGTTTTAATGAACAATTTACAAAACCAACCTCTCCGTAATCACCACCCCGGTCAGGAAGTTGTACGTCCCATTGTGATTTAACCCTCTGGTTGTCATCTTCCTCTAGACCAAGCCAGTGGCATTTGCTGTGCGGACAAATGTCGGCTACAAGCCATCTCCAGGGGATGAGGTGCCTGTTCAGGGAGTGGCCATCACCTTCGAGCCCAAGGACTTCCTGCACATCAAAGAGGTGGGGATGTGTTGGCATCTGGAGGGAGGGCAGGGTAGTGGGTGCCAGGAGAGGGGCTGTCAGAGCTCTAGTTGGAAAAGACTTCTGAGCCAAGCAGAGCTGGGCTAAATCTGCTGTGTGACCTTGGGCAAAGCTTTCCACCTCTCTGAGCTTCGCATTTTTCATTGGTAAAATGGGATGGTAACGCCTAGGTCACAGGGTTGTTGGGAAGGTTTGTGATGAGGCCCGTCAGTGGGGTGGCAGTGTGCCAGGCACGTGGAGGTGCCAGCATTTACTTCTCTCCCTGCCTTTCCAGGGTAGGGCTGGCACATGGGGGAGGAAGGACTCTCAGAACGGGGATGTGCTCGGGGGTGTGGGTGGTCCATGGCACAAGAGGATGCGGGTTCCGGAGAGTCCTGAGAATTGGGGGCTGTAATCAGAGGCTGGTGCCAGGGCTGTTTGAGGGTGCCGCCCCCTGGGCGGGGTAGGCAAGTCTGGGGGTGGTGTCCCCTGGAGCTGGCTGCTGGCTTGTACCTCTAATCTCCCTCTTGGTCTCCCCCACCCCACCTGCCGTTGTCGTTTGCAGAAATACAATAATGACTGGTGGATTGGGCGACTGGTGAAGGAGGGCTGTGAGGTTGGCTTCATCCCCAGCCCTGTCAAACTGGACAGCCTGCGCCTGCTGCAGGAACAGAAGCTGCGCCAGAACCGCCTCAGCTCCAGGTGTTTGGCTGGGGGCAGGGCACCTCCGGGAGAGGCCAGCCAGCCAGCCAGGAGTAGGCCCTAAGGGTTGACGTGTTGCCCTGAGGACACAAAAACTGTCTGTGGCATCACCAGTGGGGCTGGCAAATGAGGGCGGGGAGCAGGGGCCAGCCTGTGAGAGGTCAGATCCCCCACCCTCACGCCCACCTCCTTTGCTCACGGCTCCATTTGCCTCTCTGCCCACACAGCAAATCAGGTGACAACTCCAGCTCCAGTCTGGGAGACGTGGTGACTGGCACCCGCCGCCCCACGCCCCCTGCCAGTGGTAAGAGCTGCCGCCACGCCACGGGGTCGGGTGGAGCTCCTGGGTGGGGTGGTCTCCCCACTGCCTGTCCCCTCCTTTCCCTGCAGTTGGGGGTACCCCAATCCTGAGTCCTCCAGACACATCCGGTGGTACCCCCTCCATGAAGAGCAGGACACCCCACATGCTGGGCCTGTCCATCAGCGCCCATTCTGTCATGTCTCTACTCTCCCATTTCTTTGGTAGCTCCATCTCTCTGCCTGACTGCCCTGCCCCCTACCCCCCATTCATTTCTCCCAGCCCTGTTCCATTCACCTCTTCTTCTTTCTTTTTTCCCCATCCCATCCCTGCGTTTTGTACTTGTGTCTCCATGTCCATCTCACTCCTCCCCACCTCGCCTCCTTCCTCCCTCATCCTGACTCTCCGGTCCAGGTAATGAAATGACTAACTTAGCCTTTGAACTAGACCCCTTAGAGTTAGAGGATGAGGAGGCAGAGCTCGGTGAGCATAGTGCCTCTGCCAAGACTAGCGTTAGCAGTGTCACCACCCCGCCACCCCACGGCAAGCGCATCCCCTTCTTCAAGAAGGTAATTCTTGCTGGGTTCTTGCGATAGGGGAGGTCAGAGCCCAGCGCTTTGGTGGGGGAGGGGGGCTGGAATGGATTCCGATGTGGTATCAGCCTGATTCTGTGGGAATCAGGCCTTCCTGCCAAGGAGGAGGGAAGGGTAGAATGGCACCAAGAATGGGCACGTCTGTCTCCACCCACAACTCCACCCTGGCCCACTTCCCCGGAAGGGATGGTTCTTGCAGTGGAAGCACTCTTTCTCTGGGAAGGCTGCCCCCGCCCCTCAACTGAAAGCAGGGTCTGGGTAATGAGACCTGACCTTTCCCCGTCACTGCCAGTGGGATAGGCCACGTTTACCCCCACTCCCACATGTGAAGGGGAAAGTGGAATGGTGACCCTTCTTGGCCCTTTTCGGACTCCATGGGGCTAGGGTGGGCACACGGGGATCTCCTGGCTGCAGAGCAGGACAGTTAACGTACCCTTAAAATGGGCAGTTTGGCCTGCCCTGGGGCCAGGAGATGGGCACCAAATTAGAGGCTGTCACTCTTCCCAGCTTTTTTCCAAGACCCAGAAAGGGGGTACAGGATGTCTGAATATTCCCAAGTTCACTGGACTGGCTGGCTGTCCTGCTCCCAGCCCTGATCCAGGGCCATCTCTGGCTCCCCCTTGGCACGGGGTCCCATCCCCTCTCTCTGGCTCTGTCTGTCACTAACACGCATGCCCTGTTATCTCTCCTCGTCTGCCCGCTCTCCCTCCCTCTCTTGTCCTGGCTCCTCCCTTGCCCTCTGCCCCTGCCTGGGTACCTTCCCCTTTTTCCTCCCCCTCCCTCCTCTTGGCAATCTCTGGACCCAGCCAAACAGAAGCAGAAGTTGGTGAGTATCACAGCTTTCTGTGTCCCCCTCCCCACCCCCTGGGATGAGCTAGGGGGACCTTCTAACACCCATTCCCATATCTGCCCCCCTTTTCCCCAACCCTTCCTGGTTCTCCCTCGCCATACCTCCCCACCCCACCCCGATCCCCACATCTGGACTTTGGGACCAGGGGGAGGAAAGGATGCATGGGGGAGCCTGGAGGTGGGGGAAGAGGGGCTAATGCCATCTCCACTCTGGGGTTTCCCCTCCCTGCTTCCCCCCCAGACAGAGCATGTGCCCCCCTATGACGTGGTACCTTCCATGAGGCCCATCATCCTGGTGGGACCGTCGCTCAAGGGCTATGAGGTAGGAGCCCCTAGAGGCGAGTGGACCCAGAGGGGCCCAGACCGCCAGAAAGACTCCATAGAAAGGTCTTCAGACCCCAGAGACATCCCCCAGCAGGGCCCTCCCAGGGTTTCCTCCCCAGAGGGCTACAGACCTTCAGAGACACCCCCCTCCATGGGGGGCCCAACCCCCAGGGAGACCCCAGAAGGGTCTAGTCCTCTCAAAAAAACCCCAGGAAAGTCCTCCCAGAGATCCCACCTAAAAGGATCTTTGCAATCAGAGACCCCAGTGGAGGCCCCTCCGGCTCAAAAGAACTGCCCCCTCCCCCCAACAGGGACTTACTCATCTCAGGGATTTAAGAAGAAAATGGAATGTCAGGGGGCAAATACCTAGCAGTCCACCCTCCCTGAGGGGCTTTAAACACCTGACTTCTCCTCCCCCCTACCCCACTCCCCGCAACCTCAGGTTACAGACATGATGCAGAAAGCTTTATTTGACTTCTTGAAGCATCGGTTTGATGGCAGGTAAGACCCTGGGAGCTGGCTCTCCACTCCCACATGGTTCTCTGCTGCTGGGGATGGGCAGGATGGCTTGAATGACAATCCTGGAACTCTTGGATTGAGGGATAAGAGGCTGTCCTGGAGCCTGGGGAGTAGGCAGGGCATTCTAGGCCACCCTGACCCCTGGCTCCTCTTGCCCCATCCCCCAGGATCTCCATCACTCGTGTGACAGCGGACATTTCCCTGGCTAAGCGCTCAGTCCTCAACAACCCCAGCAAACACATCATCATCGAGCGTTCAAACACACGCTCCAGCCTGGGTGAGCCCACCCCTTAACTCCACCCCCACCCCTGCTCTGGGGCCAGATGTGGGAGGGGGGGAAGGGGGGCATCTCCAGAAATGCTCTATTTGCCCACGGCCTCCTGGGAGGCCCCCTTACATTTCCCCCTGCCCCATGACTCCATTCTCCCAGCTGAGGTTCAGAGCGAGATCGAGCGAATCTTCGAGCTAGCCCGGACCCTTCAGTTGGTTGCTCTGGACGCCGACACCATCAACCACCCAGCCCAGCTCTCCAAGACCTCACTGGCCCCCATCATTGTTTACATCAAGATCACCTCTCCCAAGGTGGGTGCAGGAGTCTGACCCTATTGGAGACAGGAGTGCTCTGGTTGGGCTGCCTGTGTATAAACCCCAGGCACTGCTTACTAACTGTGTGACTTAATCTCCTCGAGCCCAGATTCCCTGCTCTGTCGAACTCCATTGTCTGGATATTGTGAAGATTCAACCTAATGTGAATACTTAGCACTTAGAAAGGGTCTGGTGTAATATACCTGGTCATGTTTGTTTTTTTTTTTTAAACTCATTTATTTATTTATTTTTGGCTGTGTTGGGTCTTCGTTGCTGCGCGTGGGCTTTCTCTAGTTGCGGCGATCGGGGGCTACTCTTCGTTGCGTTGCACGGGCTTCTCATTGCAGTGGCTTCTCTTATTGCGGAGCACGGGCTCTAGTCGCACGGGCTTCAGTAGTTGTGACACGTGGGCTCAGTAGTTGTGGCTCGCGGGCTCTAGAGTGCAGGCTCAGTAGTTGTGGCGCACGGGCTTAGTTGCTCCAGGGCATGTGGGATCTTCCCAGACCAGGGCTCGAACCCGTGCCCCCTGCATTGGCAGGCAGACGCTTAACCACTGCGCCACCACGGAAGTCCCCCTTGTCATGTATTAACTATTTTAAATATTATTATTAGGGTCATGCAGGCCAGTCCCCTGTCCCTACTTTGTTGACTTCTTCTCCTTAGTCCAGAAAACAGAAAGAATTCTGTGCTTTCTGTCCCAGTGTCACCCAGCTACTTGGCGGCGGGTAAAGACCTTTCCTGTCTTTCGATTTCAGCCCTTTTTGCTGCACTGCCTTCATGTAGGCCTTGATAGAGATGACATTGGTAGGAAGGCTGATTTACTTCCTGGTCATATAGCGGCTCCATTAGTTTTCCCTCCTAGACATTAGTAGGGGTTTGAGAAACATGGAAGGTGAGCTTAGGTGAAGGATTTGAAATGAGAAAACAGCATGGGGTTCAAATCCTAGCTCTGATTGGCTTATTTTTATTTAATTACTTAAATCTTGATTTTGGTTTTTTGGGTTGTATTTTATTGAGCTTGTGATCTTGGGGGGGATTATTTAGTCTTTGCACCTCAATTTCTTTACCTACAAAATGGGAATTATAATCATTCTCATATGTTATTATTGAGAGGGTTGGAAGTAATGACGTGAAGAGCCCAGAGTTCTGTCTGACTGATGAAGGCAACCAGAGGTGGTAACTGTTAACATCTCATGCTAGCACCCAGTTTCTTTTTTTTTTTTTTAATATTTATTTATTTGGCTGCTCTGGATCTTAGTTGCGGCACACGGAATCGTCATTGCCACCTGCGGGATCTTCGTTGCAGCACACGGGATCTTTTAGTTGCGGCATGCGGGATCTAGTTCCCCGACCAGGGATCGAACCCTGGTCCCCTGCGTTGAGAGTCTTAGCCACTGGACCACCAGGGAAGTCCCTGAGCACCCAGTTTCTTAATCTTTCTGAGTCCTAAGTTTCTAATGAGCGTAAAGGGGGTGATGGGATTTAAGTACTTCCTGGGGTGGTTGAAAGGATCAAATGAGACAATGGCTGCAAAAACACTTTGTGAACTAGAAAGTTAACAGACACTTCCATTGCCCCCACTGAGCACTGACTGAGGTTAAGGGTGGGGACTCCGGAATCAGACTGCCTGAGTTTAGGTACCAGTGCTACCACTTACCGGCTCTGTGCTCTTTTGGCAAGTCACCTAACTTCTCTATGCTTCAGTTTCCTCATCTGCAAAATAGGAATCCTCAAATGGTGCTTGTGAAGATTAAATAAACAAATTAACCACGCAAAGTGCCTGGTACCTACTAAGCACTGTATCTATTCTTTTTTTTTTTTTTTTTTTTTTTAGATTTTTATCTTGAAATAATTTCAAATTTATGGAAGAGTTGTAAGAATAGTAGGACTATCTTTGAATACCCTTCACTCAGATTCACTACTTTTTTAACAGCTTTATTGAAATAAAAGTCACATGCCATTCAATTCAGCCATTTAAAGTATACAATTTAATTTTTTTCAGACTCACCAATTTTGAACATTTTGCCACATTTACTTTATGTATGTATGTATTATGTATATGTGTGCTTATATATGTGTATCTTTTTTCCTGAACTGTTTGAGAGTAAGTTGTAGATATTGTATGCCTTTATCCCTAAATATTTCAACATGTATTTCTTAAGAACAAGGACATTAACTTACATAACCACAGTACAATTGTCAAATTTAAGAAATCTTATCTAAAATACTGTCCATCTTCAGTTTTCACCAGTTGTCCCAATAATGCCCCTTATAGCAATTTCCCCTTCAATCCAGGATCATGTGTTGCATGTAGCTGTTATATCTCTTTATAGTCTTTAAGCTGAAAAATTTCCTCAGCCTTTCTTGGATTTTCATGACACTGACATTTTTTTAAGAGTACAGATCACTTATTTTGTAGATTGTTCCTCGGTGTGGGTTTGTCTGATGTTTCCCCATGACTAGATTTAGGTTTTACGTTTCAGGTAGGAACATCACCAAAGCGATGTGTCCTTCTGAGTGCATTGCATCAGGAAGCACAGGATGTCGGTTTGTTGTATCATTAGTGCTGTTAACTTTGATCACTTAGTTAAGGTTGTAGCTTTATGTTTAGCTATTATCAACATTATTACTGTTATCACTGAGATGAGAATAATAATAGTGGCTGCATAATGGCATTATTGTCAGGACTAAATAAATTGATTGTGTAAAAAGCACAGAATAGTGCCAGTACATAGCACGTGTCCCTGTAAAGGATGGCTACTGCTGTTTACGTGGAGGGGAAGTTGGCCCAGAGAATGAAGCCTATAAAGGTTACAGGGGCTGGGAAGGAGAATCACCGCCCTTCATACAGCCACTGCTGGAACTTCCCAGGACAGGCTGGCATGAGACCCAGGAGAGAGCCTGAGCACTGTGTAGGATGGACACAGGACTGGTGAGGTCATTTCTGAAGAGGCGGCCAGGGCTGAGAGTCATGGAACATCCCCTGGCCCCGATACTGTCTCTCTACACTGGCTGCAACCAGGACCTGCCTCTCCGGCTTGGTGCATTGCAGGGTCCCTCTAGCTCCTCTTCTCCCCCCACAAACCAGGTTCTTCAGAGGCTCATCAAGTCTCGAGGGAAGTCTCAGTCCAAACACCTCAATGTGCAAATAGCAGCCTCGGAGAAGCTCGCGCAGTGTTCCCCCGTGAGTGCTCAGACCCAGGGGAAGGGAAGGGGCGACGTTTGGGTTCTCCGGGTGTCCTCTGGCCTGCATGAGAGAGTGACCGGGAATGCCTGGGCGGGGTCCAGAGATGCAGGCGGGTTTTCTGGGAAAAGGGTGCTGGACGTTCAAGTCCCAGAAGCACCACTCCTCTATGGGGAGTTAAGCCCCTCTCCACGCCTTGGTTGCCTTATATCTAGAATGAGGGAGTTGGAGTATCGGGGTACCAAGACCTCTTGTAGTTCTCTCGATTTATATATCTAAGAGCCCTTCTCTTCCTGGACATCCAGAGGTTTCTTTTTAACTTTGTCCTTCAACCCCTTGACTCCACCCACTGCCCCAGGCCACACCCTCACCCCTTGGTCATGCCCAGCTCATCCCAGCCCTGCCCTTAACCCCGCCTCCACAGGAAATGTTTGACATCATCCTGGATGAGAATCAATTGGAGGATGCCTGCGAGCATTTGGCCGAGTACTTGGAAGCCTATTGGAAGGCCACACACCCGCCCAGCAGCACTCCGCCCAATCCGCTGCTGAACCGCACCATTGCTACTGCAGCCCTTGCTGCCAGCCCTGCCCCTGTCTCCAACCTCCAGGTACAGGTGCTCACCTCACTCAGGAGAAATCTCAGCTTCTGGGGAGGGCTGGAGGCCTCGCAGAGGGCCAGGGCGGCGCCCCAGCAGCAGGAGCACACCGTGTAGGTGGCCCGCCCATGTCCCCTCCCGCCCAGGGCTCGGAACTGAGGAACTGAGCACAGTGAACATGGGCAAGGAAGGGAAGAGTTTTATTTTGTAAAAAACAGTGATGAGTGGCAGCTTCTGGTGTCTGTGGTTTTTGATGGGATTGGGGCTGGCTGGTGGGGCCTCCCTGGGCCTGGTCCCATAGGACCATATCTGCTGCCCTGGGGGCTTTTGCCTTGGGGGCCTTGTAGGATAAGTGATTAGGAAGAAACAGAGGAAAATCAATATAAGTCTTCTGGACTCTACACCCATTTTAGACCCAACAGAGGTCACAGCATTTTAGTCGCAACAGACGGAGGGCCCTCAGACGCAGGGAATCCCACAGAGCAGGGCCATTCAAACCAGAGAAACTGCCCCCTCCTCCAGAGCCCTAATCTCAGGAGACTTCTCAGTAGGGACCCAAAATGAAGCATCTTCCATGAGTTGAACCTTCCATCCTTCTCCCAGTTAAACAGATTCCAGGAAGGACCCTCCTGTGGGTTCTCCACCCTGCCTTGATCTCCTCCCATGGGAGCCAAGGCCTATCTCTGAGGTCAAACCATTAAGTATTGGGTTCTAGATTAGAACCAGAAGAAACCCATGAAATCATTCTAGACCATTGCTTTTCAAATTTGTTTTCAGCACCAGAGCCCATTTGTTCACTGAATCTTGTGTGGAAGCTCAGTATGTAGACAAAGCATCCTTGCTCTGCTCAGAGGGAGTTAGTGGCCTGGCCTCCGTTTCACTTCCACGGGGACCCCTGAAGCACTCTGTGCCCTGTCCAGCCACCCCAGATCTCCAGGGAATAGTTTGGAAATTGCTGCTCTTGTCTAATCCCCATCACACCACCACAGAGACACTGGGCCAGTGAGACAGGAGTCACTTGCTCAGGGTCACACAGCTTGAAGTAGCAGGGAATGGGGCTAGAACCCAGGCCTCTTTGCACCCCACCCAGCAGCCTCTATGGCCATCTTCATATGGCATTTGGTGCTGAGGACATTGGGCCATCTCATTGTTGCCAGTGGGGGATAGAGACCCATCAGCCTTCCCCAGCCTGCAGCTTTGAGTTTTTGTTGGGGGCAGGGGAGGAATCCTATCAACCTTGGAGACTTTGTCATCTGACTAGGCAGTGGGGTGGGGGGAAGTGTGGGGTTCCGGAAGCCTGTGATTAGGGTCTGGTTGGGCTGAAGGAGCTGGCTGAAATCCCCCCTTAGTATATTTGGGAAACTGGGGCAATGACTAACCCAATCAACCACTAACGAGTGGCAATACTAATGAGCTGTTAATGATGATTTAGCCCAAGACAGCATTAATGTGTGCCGTGAGGAATTGATGACTAATTGTTCGTGGGCTCTCTACCATGGTTACCAGGAGAGTTCATGCCTTCACCCACCTTAGGAAGGTCCGGTGCCCCCTCTCCCAGTGGAGGAGCAAATGCCTTGAATTCTGTCCTCTGACTCTCTGGCTGGGCTCCAGAGCCGTTTGCCGGCTGCCCATCCCCTAGGGTCAGCACCCTCCTCTCCTTCAGCCAGGCTGGGTGTCTTGGTGCCCTCACTAACCTGCCTTGCTTTGTTGTGTTTCTCTCACTCCTGCCCGATCTGCATGGTGTGTGCCGTCTGCCTGCTAACCAGGGACCATACCTTGCTTCCGGGGACCAGTCGCTGGAACGGGCCACCGGGGAGCACGCCAGCGTGCACGAGTACCCGGGAGAGCTGGGCCAGCCCCCAGGCCTTTACCCCAGCAGCCAGCCGCCAGGCCGGGCGGGCACCCTGCGGGCACTGTCCCGCCAAGACACGTTTGATGCCGACACCCCTGGCAACCGAAACTCTGCCTACACGGAGCTGGGAGACTCGTGTGTGGACATGGAGACTGACCCCTCCGAGGGGCCGGGGCTTGGAGACCCTGCAGGGGGCAGCACCCCACCAGCCCGACAGGGATCCTGGGAAGATGAGGAAGACTATGAAGAGGAGCTGACCAACAACCGGAACCGCGGCCGGAATAAGGCGCGCTATTGCGCAGAGGGCGGGGGTCCAGTTCTGGGGCGCAACAAGAATGAGCTGCAGGGTTGGGGGCGGGGTGTCTACATCCGCTGAGAGGCAGGGGCCACACAGTGGGAGGAAGGGCTCTGAGCCCAGGGGTGGGGGTGGGGACAGAGGGGCTCACCACTGCGGATGTATCTTGCCTCCAGGGGGCGCTGTCTCCCTCCTTTCAGATGCCTTTGCTCAATGTTTGGGGTTTCTTTGGTGGTAGCATTCCAACCAGCTCCTGGGACTCCCTTAAGCCTCAGCGGTAGGTTTTTACCTACATGCTGTGGATGCATGGGGGGATGACAACCTTCCTGCAGTATCCCCTCCCCCACCTCAGGGGGCTCTCTCCCCTCACCCAGAGAAAAGGTGCAGTTCCTTAACTCCTTCTACTCCAGGCTCTAAATGAGTGTCCTAAAATGGGGTGGCCCTTTCTTTCTCCAACCTGGAGTATTTGGGAAGGGTAGGGGGGCTTTTCCTGGAGAGGGAGACCACAGACTCTTTCCCATGAGGTCTGTCTTCCCCAAGCCCCAGATCCAGGGTCCTTCACCATGCCCACCCCTCCCCCTAGCTTCCTGGCAGCATTGTCTGGGAGGTGAAAGCTACAGCATTGGAAGCCCCACCGGGATCTCGTCTTCTTCGGGAGTGGTCTGGGTAGAAGCTGGCAGGCATCAGATGTAGTGCCCTGTGCCCGCCCAGGACCTAGAACCCTGAGGAGGGGGCAACCTGTGATGCTGCTACCCACCCCACCACCTCCATGCCTCAAGGCTTTGCCTACGCCAGGAATGAGCTTTGCCTACAACATCCCTTGCCTGCAGCCATCAGAAGAGGGGGCCCCTCTGCATCTGAGCCCCCCCATCCCCTTGTCACCTGGGTGTGGAGCCCATGGAACACTCTGGTCCAGCTCATTTTGAAACCAAAAAACTGCTTCACTTTCACCCTGAGGCCCCAGGGGAGAGGCCCTGTGGGTTGGTGCCCCAGAGGTAATCGTCACCCCAGGGGTTGCCTCAGGACCTCGGATCTCCCCCGGGGGGCTTGGCTGCTGCTGCTGCCGCTGCTGCTCTGTATCTGCCTCTTGTGATCCCGTCCTTTACCCACGTCCACGGCCCCCAGGAGAGGCCTTGGTACCCCCTCTGCCCTGGATCGTCCCTCTGCCTAGCATCCCGTAGCCCAGCAGCCCTGCCCCCCACCCCCACCAGCACCCAGCTGGGCCAGAGAGAGCCGATTGTGCCAACGAGGACTGGGCCCTGCCCGGCTGCCCGCCTCAGGGATGGGCGCCTCATGCCTGTCTCGCCACCTCCTGTGCCAATGTTGTCCCCCCCGTCCCCCACCCCCACCCTGGGGTGGGGCGCAGCTTCCACTTACTGGTTAGAAGAGACCACTGCCCAGCCTTTCCCCTTCCTGTCTGGTGTCCTGTGCCCCCATCTGTCTGTCTGTTCGTCTGTACTCCCCTAGGAGAAGTATTTTGCCACATATAAAACCGCCGTCCTGTCCTTTGCGGCCACCTCCTGAGCCTGCTTCTTTGTTCCCGCCGCACGGTTGCCAGCCTAGGTGTGTAGGAGCTGCTGATGTGCAGGGAGGGAGAGTGCAGGGGTGGGTGCAGGAATAAAGCTGTGGCCAGTCTCAGCTCTGCTCAGCCCCAAGCCCCATGCCTGTCCGGTCTGTCTCCCCATAAGTAGAGCCAGGGAAAACTGGAAGCTGAGACGGGAAGTGGGGTGCCCCGGGTTTCGTTCAGGGGGTCAGATCCAGAGCCACTGGCACGCTGTCCTAGAGGCTGGTGCTTGTTTCTCTGCTCCTGTGGCCTCAGCTGCTCCCCAACTCCCCAGGGAGGGATGGGCTGAGCTTCCGGCTCCCTCCACTGATGCCTCCACAACTACCCGCCCCAGCCCCTGCTAACCAACCTGGTGGGAGGGGAAGAGGTCTGTTTGTGGGGAAGGGCAGAGAATCAGGAACCCCCATCCCAGTCCCAGACTGACAGAAAGATCAAAAGCCAGGAGGAAAGCCAGCAGGTGACAGTGCCCGTTCCTGCCACCATCAGCTGACCGGATGTGGACTTGTGACGGTTGATCCTTCCTGCTGTCGCCTGTATCCTGCCTCACCCAGCACGCACAAACCATTTCTCCACTCTCATGGTTCTTGTTTTTGGGGTGGTGGACCTGAATGCTCCTGCGCAAAATGTGTGTGTAGAGGGCAACAGATGTCCAGACCCTCCAGATGAGGGGTTAGCAAACCCAGGGAAAGAGGAACTGGGGAGGCCCACAGGTCGAGTGACTGGCCCATGGTCAACAGGGAGGTGATGGCAAAGCCAGCACTGCTGGGACTGGAGCCCAGTCTGCCTGCCATGGTAGCGCTCCTCCCACTGCCTTTCAATGGAATCAGTCTTGTTTCCTGTGTTTATTCATTGAGCAAACATTTATTGAGCATCTACTATGTACGAGGCACAAGTCTAAGTGGGAGCTACAGACAATTCAGGGCAGCACAATGAGCGCTCTGATGTGGGAAGCAGTGGGTCCTGGGGGAAACTGGAAGAGGGGTCCCTGCCTTAACCTGGGGAGATCAGGGTGGGCTTCGTGGAGGAGGTGAGGCTTGAGTGGAGTCTAGAAGGCTGGTTAGGAATTAACCTGGGCAGAGAAGGAGGGGAAGTGTTCAAGGCAGAGGAAATAGGTGACACGCATGACACGTTCTTGGCACTTTGCTAGCAAAGTGTGCTCTCAAGGTGGTGGTAAGAGAGGGGTCAGCAGGAGCAGGTCACAGGGGCCTTGAGTCACATTAGGGAGTTTGGGCTTTGTCCTCAAGTTTGTGTGCAGAAATTGAAGGACTGTAAGCAGCGATGGTAAGATTGCCTCGGTTACAGTTTGGAGCATAGATTGGAGGGGGGCCTAGCTTGGAAACAGCTGCAATGCTCCAGGTGAAAAATGAGGAGGGTTTGCACTGGAATGGAGAAGGAGGCGGTGGCTGCCAGAGACATCTAGCAGTTATGATTGAGAGCTCTTGGAGAGTGATTGGAGGCAGCTAGTGAGAAAAAGGGAGGCATCTGGGGTGACTGTGGGTGAGGGTCTTCCCAGACATAGAGGAAGCAGGTGAAAAAACAGGTCAGAGGCAGAAATGATACTTGGCTTTGGACGAGGTGGGTTTAAGGTGCATGTGGGAGAATCTCCAAGAGGGGAAGAGCAGAAAACAGGCTTGGTCTGGGGCTGCACAGAGGAACTCCATCTGCAGTGGACCCTGGTACTTTAAATCAAAGGCAGGGCTCATTAGCTTCAGTTTACAGGTAAAGCTCATCGAGGTTAAGCAGTCTGTCCATAGTAACACAGCCATCAAGCAAGGACATGAACTGAGATCGGAGTTTCAAGTTCTGCGGTGTCCGTGACCCCCAAGTCTCGTGCTAATTCCCCTGGCCCAGGAGGCCCTAGCTTCTGCAAGGGAAGGGGTGCAGGGGAGGAGAAGGCAGGTGTCTGAGTATGTTTCTGTCTTCTCTCCACGTGTCTTCTGCCTGAAATTGCATTTGCCCAGAACTTGCCAGCAGAGGCATTTCTAGGTGGCTTAGAGATATTGAGAGATGAGGAGAGACTTTTTTTTTTTTCTAATATTTATTTATTTACTTATTTATTTGGCTGCTCTGGGTCTTAGCTGTGGCGTGTGGGATCTTCAGTGGCAGCATGTGGGATCTAGTTCCCTGACCAGGGATCGAACCCGGGCCCCCTGCGTTGGGAGCGCAGAGTCTTGGCCACTGGACCACCAGGGAAGTCCCTGAAGAGAGAGAGGCTCTTGTCTCCTGGTAACCATAAGACCTCAACCAACACACAATAAGCATGTTGGTGGTTGTCAACATGTGAGGATTTCAACAACCGTGAAGTCGGCTGGGACTAGGCCCAGGGAGGCTGGTGCTGTGACCGCAGCCACCTCAGGGACTCAGGAACTGAGATGCTGGGGACCCCTCCTTTCTCCCTCCCTGACCAGCTGCTTCTGTCTTTTGAGTAGGTTCTACCCTAGGGTGAGCTGAGGTCGGAGAGACTGAAGGTTTCCACCATCCTAAAAGTGAGCTGAGTTGAGGCCACCAGGGCCTGGGAGCGGGGTGGAAAGTAGGGTGGTTTCCAGCCCAGTACCCTTGACAAAAATCTTGTCTTAGCTCCAGTAATCACATCCTCAGAGAAGTGTGCCTTGGCTCCCTTCTAAATCAGGCCTTCCAGCCTACTGTCTCTCAGGGTTTTTTTTTTTTTTTTTGGTTGTGTGTTGGTTTTTGGTGCGTGTATTTGTCTGCCTAACTAGATGGCAAGCTCCATAAGACCCGGACAGGGTCTGTTTTGTCTGCTTGGCATGTTCCTAATTCCCTGACTCACATCTGTCAAATGAATGAATAAATGAATGAGTACCCCCTAGGATCCAGGCTCTGGGCCTCACAGCAGAGGCAGCTCTTGTCTGTTTACTGAACGTGCTCCAACGAGCAGAACGTCACTTTCAATTCTGCTATTGATGGTGGGGTCAGGGTGCACTAAGAGGTTCCTTCCCGCCTCCCCTCCAGGAAACAGATGGTAAAAACACTTTAAACACTTCTGCTTCCCCTAGCACCCTCTGTGCCCCTATCCTACTCCACCCCGCCGCAGCCCCAGCTCCTTTTTGACTAGGGCTGAAATGGAATCAGCCCAGATGGGCTCTGGTAGTCAGTTCTCCTTCCTTCTAACTCTGGGCACCACCCTGGGTGGGATGAAATTTCTGTATTTTGTGAGCTGTTCCTTCTTCTCTCCACAAACTTCCCAGCCTTCCTCAATCCTCTTCAACTTGTGCTCGTACTCCTTTTTTTTTAATACTCCACAGACCATTTCTCAGGCTGTAGCTTGACTTATGGCCCTTCAGTCCAATAACAACACAGCCTCACTGCGTGCCAGGCGCTGGCTCGGGCAGGGCGTGGGGGTGGGGTACACAGATGAGCATGACATGACCCCGCCCTCTGAGACTCACAGTTTTTGGGTTTTTTTTTTGTTTTTTATGGCCACACCTCATGGGATTTTAGATCCCCGACCAGGGATCGAGCCCAGGCCCTTGGCAGTGAGAGTGCGGATCCCTAACCGCTGGACTGCCAGGGAATTCCCTAGGACTCACAGTTGACTGGAGAAAGCAGACATGCCAGTTAACATCTCAGTGTAGAAAGAAGCCCCATTTAGTTGGAGAACCAGGCCAGGGCTTGGGAAGTAGGCGGCTTCTATGGCGGGCACCTAACGGGACAGAGGAACCCACCTTTCTGAGAAGGTGAAGGACATTCAGGTGGAGGAAATACAGAAGCAAAATCATAGTTGGGCCTGTGTGGGCAAGGACCATGGATGCGGAGCAAGGGGGGGATAACCTGCAGACGCAGGTGAGGGTTGTTCGTGGAGGCTCTTCAATGTCAGGTGAGGAGACTGATCTGACTCCAGTGGGCAATAGGGAGCCATTGAAGGTTTATGAGCTGTGGAGTAACAGACTCTGAGCTGTGCTTTAGGAAGGTTAATAGGGATGTGAGGCGGATGCTCTGAGTGGAGGGGAGGCAGGGAGACCGTTACAGTGTTGCTCCCTCGGGGAAGGGGAGCACTCATGGGCTGTAAGAAGGCAGTGGCAGAGGGCTGGAAGGAGTCGAGTCTCCTGTGTGGTGACTGGTCTCTCTTAACCGCCCCCTCAGCCTGAGTTTGGTTTGCCTTCCCCATTTCTCTTTTTGTCTTCTGGTTTTTCCCAGTTTAAGCAAAGAAGGAAATTCACAAACAGCCACAAGCAGCTCCCTCTTCCAGCCTGGCTCTCTCTTGGCCCAGGCTCTGCTTGGCTGGGTCTTAGTATCCTGGACCCCTTTGCAGGGTCTCCGGCTGAGAGATCTCTCTTTTTGCTCCATCACTGTCTTCAGATGCCCACCCTTGGGAATCAGAAAGCTGTGCTGGAGCAGTTGTTTTGTCAGTGAACCATAGAAGCAGCACTGCTCTACTCCTAGAAGTTGCCCATCACCAAGGGGCCTGCAAAAGGAGGGGACACCTTGCCCTTCCCCAAGGGAACTCACTCGGAGTAGGCCTACGGCACCCACACTGGTGAAACAACTAGAGACCTGTAGAGGGTTGGAACGTTCTCCCAGCTCAGAGAGGATCGGTGGGCTCTGTCTGCCTCACACAGCTAGTAAGTACAGAAGGTGGGTGGCCTAGGGTTTTGCTTGTCTAGTGCCTCAGACATGGCACTCGGAGAAGGCAGAGCTGGCATCCGATGTGGGCCCCTGGGCTAGGTCTCTTTGATTTGCAGTGGGGAGTAGTCCGCCCAGAGAACTCTTGGGGTTTTCTCAGGGCGAGGGGGAGGATGTGAAGTCTGGACCCCATTTTCCTTACACCTCCAGGGCTCTGGACACGTAGCTCATTGTCACTGTGAGGTTCATAGCGCCCTCGAGGGGCCAGCGTCCCAGGGGATTCCCAGGCCCCTTAGGGGACGGACTCATGGGGCGTCCGCAACCTCGTAGGTAAAGCTTGCCCGGCCCTCCCGGGGTGTGTGTGTGGGGGGGGGGCTCCAAGCTCGGGGACTCGACCCGGGCACCCGAAAGCCCCCGAGTCCTATCCCTCCCTGTCTGACCCGGGACGTGCCATGAGACAACTGATCGGCAGGTTGATGAGCACCTTCCGGAAACAGGGTTAAGGGGCGCACAGGACATCCAAGCGGCCGCTTTGATCCGGCTCCCACTTGTCCCCCCATCCCCCCGATCTGGGGTCGTCTGGGCGGATGTGATGGGGGACCTCGGGCTCGGAGGGTCCTGAGTGGGGCCTCCCCGCCTGCTCCGCAGTCTCCCCTGCCCCCTCCCCGCCCACTCCTCGGCGGTCGCGCGCTTCGGTGCGCCCAGGGGCGCAGGGCTGGGCGAGCCTCCTTCCTCCGGCTCAGCGCTGTCGCCGGTTTCCTGCGATTGTGACTTCACGCTCGGCTCTTTCCTCAGACCCCTTCTCTTGGCAAGCCCTGAGCGCCCCCGATCTTTGGCACAATCGCTTTTCTGGAAATGTGGAGCGGGGAAGGTGGGGCTTAGCTCCCATTTCCACTGTTCAGGAGTGGCGCAGGTGTCTCGGCCCGGTGGGAAAGAAACCTGCCCTGTTGTTTTTTTGTGGGGGAAGGGGGCGGGGGAGCAGAAGTAGTAAGGAGGGGACAGGCCCCCCCAACCTGCTGGAAACACTTGTCTCCTTCCTGGGAGGCCTGGGGGAGCACACAGTCCCCTGGCCATCGGGTTTGGCCCTGACCCTGCCCTTCCCCCGGATGCCTCCAGAACACAAGGTTACCATCGTGGGACTGGACAATGCAGGAAAGACCTCCATTCTCTACCAGTTGAAAGCGACTCTCGCGTGGGGGGCGGGGCTGGGCCTTCCCACCAGACTGACAAGCATTTGGACCAATCACCGGAGCCCTTCCCCGCGTTCTCGGGTTCCCCTGTAGCCAGGAGGATTGACTGGAGGAACCTGGTGTGACCTTCCTGGTATAGTGGCCGCTCAGTTCAGTGACTTCTCGGCCAGGCCTTCGAATCGTGCTCGGTATGAGCAACCCCACTGCTCCCCTCCGTCTACCCCCGGCCCCTGCCAAACCCGGTTGCGGGCTTGCAGCTGGCCGAACCTGCCCGATGGTCTCCGTGCTCTTCGCTCCCCCTAGCGTCAGGTCTCTCCTTCTAACTCCTGCACCCCAGTCTCGTGTCTTCATTTTCTCCCCCTTCTTCAAACCCAAAAGGTAGGGCCAGCTTTGGGCCGGCCTGGTCTCTGTAGCTCCTGGTCTAGCAGAGTCTGGCACAAGTGCTGAGTAATTATCCATCGGAGCTTTTCCCGATATTCACTCTGGATGGCATCTCTCCTGTTTGGATCCTATTCAGTTAGGAAAATTTTCCCCTGAAAAAGTAACATATATATATATATATATATATTTAATTAGAAGAAAAGGGAAATTCAAACAATACAAGCATATATAGTGAAAAGTAAGTTTCCCTCTCACCCCTAACTCCCAGTTTCACTTCCCAGATTTTCCAGAGGCATTCCCTACATATAAAAACGTGTGTGTTTTCTAAGTCACTTTAAACAAAGCCCCTTTCTGATGGCCCTCAACTTATGTCTCCTTTTTCCGATCCCTTGCTACTCAAAGTGTGGTCCACAGACCGGCAGTGTTGGCATCATCTGGAAGCTTGTTAGAAATGCAAAATGCTGGGCCCTAGCCCAGACCCACTGGATCACAATCTGCACTGTAGCAAGACTCGCAGGTGATTCAGCTGTATATTAAAGTTTGGGGAGACTGCTCTAATAAGTCTCCCCTCTCTGGGGTCCAAGCCAGGCAGGACTTGGTCTCACTCCTGTCTGCATTCCCTCATGCCCAGCAGAGGCTCCGTCAACCTGGGCTGAATTGTTCTAAGTTAGATTCAGCCTGACTTAAGGTGGGGGCCAGAGCTGGGAGTGGACTGGGCTGAACACTTGGTACCCTCTCCTGCCTCCCCAGCCTGACAAATGAGGTGGTCCCTACATGTCCCACCATCCGTAGCAACGTGGAGAAGATTGTTTGGCAAAAGACCCACTTCTTCATGTGGGACATAGGAGGAGAGGAGGCTCTGCGCTCCTCTTGGAACACATACTACTCCAGTGCTGAGGTGAGGAGGGTGCCTGGGCTTGGAGGAGCTGTGTGATATTAGCCAGTCACTTAACCTCTCTGAGCCTTGGTTCCCCCATTGTGAGATGGAGACCATAATAATGACCTCTCTGGGTTGTGAAAATTAAATAATAAAACAAGAGCTAATTCAGATGTGTCAAATACTTAATGCAGCACAAAGCCCGTTAAAATTTTTGAATGCTTCCTGGCAGCTTTGTCTGCTTGCTGTCAGCTTTCTGTTTGATGCCTTGGATGGGGTAGGCCCTTTGTCTCTGGGGGCCTTACTTTCTCATTCTGGCAGCAGCAGAATCCAGTGGTTTCATTCCTGGAGTGGGAGCTGATTTCAAGCTCCAGTACTGCTATTCATAGGCTGTGTGGCCAAGGGCAAGATACATCACCTCCCTGACCCTCAGTCTCGTAGTCTGTAGGCATCGTAATAGTTGCAGTTCCACAGGGTTGTGGTGAGGCCTAAACGGAGTCATGAAGGCCCAGTGCTTGGCATAACCTCTGGCACACAATCAGAAGTTGTGCTCAGTCCACCCTGGGTCTGGGTAGAAAAGGGAATTCAAATGGGACTAGGGCAGTGAGGTCTTGAGAATGCACAGTTTGTTTTCTGTGGGACTTACATCAGGGCAGAGTACAGTGAGCAAGGAGACACGTTCATTGAAGAGAAAGCCCATCACCCACAACTCGCCTTTGCTGGCCAGTTCATCATCCTTGTGATTGACAGCATGGACCGGGATCAACTGCTGACCGCTCTGTAGGAGCTGTATAAGATGCTGGCCCATGAGGTAAGACCCCTGCAGTTGGGAGAGGACCCGGTGTACTAGCTCTGTGACCTCAGTCTACTCACTTAGCCTCTCTGAGCGTTACTGCTAATGCCCCAGTCTCTGAGAACCTCTATCCCAGCAGCTTGGGCAGGGCGAGATTATCCCAGATGAAGGGCAGTAACATCCTCAGCACAGCTGATCACAGAAGCCAGAGTTGCAAGTTCAGGTTCTGACCCCACTTCTCACTCATTGTGGGACCCCAGACAAGTTACTTCACCTCTCTAATCCTCAATTTCCCCAAGTATAAACGGGGAGGATCATCAAATTCCTACCTCCTGAGATCACTGTAAGGATTCTATGAGCTGGCTGGGAGGCATTCCAGGAGCTGTCGGTGTCACTGGATGCGGTTGTCAGTGTTGTGCAGGACCTCCATCCCCACCCCACCTGGGAAAGCAGGGGAGGTAGGGAGGACTCATGGGGCAATGAGAAGGGGGGCTGAATCCTGGCAGGCTGACTGGGGCTGGGTTCCTCTGTCCACAGGCTCTATGAGATGCTTCAGTCCTGATCTTTGCCAATAAGCAGGACATGAAGGACTCCATGACCACTGTGGAGATCTCCCGATTCCTCACCCTTAGTGCCATCAAAGACCACCCGTGGCACATGGCACATACAGGGCTGCTGTGCCCTCACCGGGGAAAGGTTAATGGCTGTCCCACCTGGACCTCCAGGGCTTGGCCTAACCAGTGGTGCTGACCATCAGAACCTTCTCCTGGCTCTCTGTTGTCAGAATCTGGCTCACAGTTAGCTCCTGGGTCAAGACAGCTGAGCATCTACCCATGGTTAAGATGCTGTGGGTAAGCAGTGAGCAAGACAGGGTCCCTGCTCTCTAGGGGTTTGTTCTAGTGGGGAGAGAGGTGACACTCCACCTAAACACAAACATTTTAGGTACTGAGAAGTGCTTGAAGAAAGTGAAATTGAATAACAGGGATGGGTTTGCTTTAGCTCTGGTCGTCAGGGACCATCTCTACTAGGAGGTGACTTCTGAGCTGAGACCTGAATGAAGAGGCAGCCATGGGAAGACCTGGGGGACAAGCCTTCCAGGCAGGAATCTCTCTCAAGTCCTTTTGGCCTTGAGTTTCCTTATCTGTACAGAGGAGGGTGATTATACCTGTTCCCTCCCAGAGTTCCTATAGAGAATAAATGATATCATTCATTTAACATTCATTGGGCACCTACAGTCCATCCTCCATATCCATGGGTTCCACATCCTCAGATTCAACCAACTGCAGATGGAAAATATTCGAAAAAGAAAATGCCAGAAAATTCCAAAAAGCAAAATCTGAATTTGCCGTGTTCCAGCAATGATTTACATAGCATTTATATTGTATTTACAACTATTTACATAGCATTTACATTATATTAGGTATTATAAGTAATCTAGTGTTGATTTATAGTATATAGGAGGATATGCCTAGGTTATATGCAAATATATGCTACTTTATATAAGGGACTTGAGTATCCGAGAATTTTGGTGTCTGCGAGGATCCTGGAACCAATCCCCCATGGATATGGAGAAGTGACTATACTTTGTGCCAAGCACTGTTCTAGGCACCTGAGAAACAGCAGTGAACAAAGCAGACAAAAATCCCTGCCCTTGTGGAGCTTATTTTCCAATGGGGGTGGGGTGGGGGGGTGGGAAAGAGACAATAAACAATAAAAATAAGAAAAATATATGGTAAGTTAAAAAGTGATAAGTGTAAAGGGGAAAAATCAATAGGAAAGGGAAGTTGGATGTCTGTTGTGGGGAATGTTGCAGTTTTAGATAAGGTGTCCAGGGAGGGGCTGCTGAGAAGGTAGCTGCTTAAACACCTGAAGGATGTGAGAGAGCTAGGTCATTGTCCTACAGAAAGGACCTCGAATCAGGCCTGGAGAATTCCCTTTCCTCTTCCCTCTCAAGTGGAGTCACAGCAGGCTGGGGGCCTGGATGCCCAGCTGAAGAAGGGGAGACTTTAAGCAGGCCAGCCCAAGGAACCACACATTTCTGGCAGTGTCCTTGCCAACTCCTGGGTCAGGAGGACCCCCCTCCCCCAAACCACAGTTGGTTCAATTCAAGCGGCATTTCCTAAGTAACCCCCATGTGCCAGACACTGTGCCAAGTGATACAGACATGACCAAGACTCTACTCCTTCTCTGGGGTTGCTCACAGTGTAATGGAAGAACTTGCTTTTGGAGCCTCCTCCCAGGCCTTTGAAGCCACCCTGGTACTGACCCAGTGATGGAGCGGGTGGGAAGGGGGCACTGGAGCCTTGCCCAAAGACATCGCTAAGGTGAGTCTCCAGACCTCTTCCTCAAAGGAGCCCTCCCTGACTCCCAGACATCCGGAGGCCTCTGTACATCTCCTTTCTAACCTTCATCAGAGTACGTAGTTACAGAATTGTTTGATCATTTGTTTAATATCTATCTCCTCTGCTAGACTGTAAGCCCTAGAGGGCATGTCTATTTTTTCACCAGTAACCCCTAGCACAGTACCTGATACATGGTAGGTACACAGTCCGTTCATATTTGTTAACTGAACACAAAATTGGTTATAAATTTGGTCGCTCCATCAGTCAGCTCTGGGCAGGGGCTGGGGGCTAGGAAGGCCATCATCCTCATGGGGTATGCTGATCCTTGCCCTGTTCCTCTGTCCCTGCAGGCTGCCTGCCGGGCTTCAGTGGATGCAGTCTTGGGCCATTGTCAACTGATGTCCCAGCCTGAGGCCAACCAGAAACTTTGAGGGTTTTGCATGGACTATGTGGGTGGAAAACCCAAGTGACTATTTGTTATTTTTCTGTGATTCTCTGGTGGGACCAGGGGCAGCTACGGACAGTGAGATTGCCACTATCCACCCAACCCCCACTGAGGAGCTAGACTGAGCACCGTGAATTGCTGCAGACAGGACAACAGTAAAAGCTGCCCTTCACTCCATGGGAGCAGGTGTCCTTCTTGGAGACACCAGGGAAGCTGTTGGATGTGCTGGGGGATTAGGAAGTGGAGCCCCCTCCCCTCAGCCCTCAACCTCTCTGTAGGACAGAGTAAGAAACCCTGGAATTTTTCTTTATTTCCTAGAACCCTAACCCTAGCCCCCTCACCCCCACTCCAGCTTTCTGGCCCCTTAGACATCTTTGTCCCCTACCCTTTGATCAAAGGAGATTCCAGAAAGGTGAAGGGGTCGGCTCAGGAGAAGGAGAGCAGAGCCAAAAGCTGGGAGGGGAGAGGGCAGAGGACAGGACCTTCTGGCCAGGGACAGTCCCTCGCACTGCAGGGAGTTCTACTCCTCGCTCACCCTCCCATTCCCTCTGACCACAGCTTTTGAGCTTTACGCCGCACCTTCACTCCCAGTGTCTTTCCAGTGTGAATCCTACTCCTCCCAAATGTCTCAGATTCCTAGAGCATTTGCTTTTCTTGTCTTTTTGTAGTGATTTTTTTTCACACTGTATTAGGAATTTTATGAAGGTGTAATAAATGTCATTGAAAACTGCTCACCTCTTATTTCTGCCTGCTTCTTCTGCTTGTGCCTCAAACTGGCTTTTGGTTTTCATACAAGACTCTCAGGCAGGGGAAATCCACCTTGGAAATGGAGGGGGGCTGCCTCAAGGGTCTATCTGGCTAGGGGACTGGCTCTTTGGTCCTGGGCTCTACGGCTCTCTGCCAGGTGACTGACACCGTCCTTGCCAGGATTCAGAGCTCTGGGCTCTGAAAGAGTGGAAAAGAGGAGAAGAAGGGGAAAAGTGGAGAAGAGGGGAAAGAGTGGTTTGATGCTAACTCATGGAGGAGGGGAGGAGGGGCCCTTCGGGGTTGGAAAAGCCCAGGGGTCCTATCAAAGCAGAGCTGGAAACAGGATGGAAACCCAGGCTACCCATCTGTGTACAGGGAGCAGTGCTATTACCCCAGAAGACCTGGGATGGTCCCGAGGTCAGTGGGTCTCTTCCCTTCCCAAGTCAGGTAGTGACATCTCTGTGAGAGGCTGGACACAGATATAGAGGGCTCAGGATTTTTTTAACCTTGTGGTTTCCATAAGGCGTGATTGTGGAGAAAGAACTCAGGAATTCTAAACATCGCCGTTCAGATTCTATGTTCCTTCCATTAGATTATTTTCAAAGAGAAACACAATAGTTCAAAGGTAATATCATCCCCTTATTCCACGGAAACTCATTCTCACGGGTAAGGACTACGAGGAGGGGGGTATAGCTCAGTGGTAGAGCATTTGACTGCAGATCAAGAGGTCCCCGGTTCAAATCCGGGTGCCCCCTCTCTCAGCAAGACTCTTCGCGTTTTCTTAGTCTTGGCAATGCACCTGTTCCCTTACAAACGCGAGGGGAAGGATCCTCGAGCGCTGCTGACCCGTTTTGCAGTCGGGCGAGGGTGGAGTCCCCGGCCCGGCCAGACCACGCCCTCGGTCTGTCGGTGGATTGTACAAAGGCCCACTCTCGTAATGGTAGGGCGGAGGCGGTAGCACACGCAGGTGGCCTTTCCCACGGACCCCAATTGCTGTTGGGAGCAAGAGAAGCTGAGTCTCTAAGGGCCGGGCTCGGGCTGGGGAAGGAAGGCCGAGAGGAGTCTACGAGAGCGTGTAGGATGGAGAAATGGGCGCCAAGAGAAACGCTAAGGGAACTCTAGCAGGGCAGGAAAGGGGGGACCCAGGCCCAAAGGAAGGCCCCTGAAGTGAGGAGTCTCTAGGGACTTCCCCTCCCACATTCCCAAACTGCAAGTTTCTTACATCATTAGAATTCTTTAGTTCAGAGCTTCAGGAAAGAAACCCTGCACCCAGATGAGTAATCTCTTGAGATTCATTTTCTCTCCATCTCTTGTAAACATTGGACCTCCCTTCCGTTCTTGCGCCCAGCACAGCGCCTGCGCCAGAAAAGCACTAATAAGTCATCTGTGGGACTTCGCCAGCAGAGGGGGTATAGCTCAGTGGTAGAGCATTTGACTGCAGATCAAGAGGTCCCCGGTTCAAATCCGGGTGCCCCCTCAGCAGCTTTTTAAGGCACCGAACTCCGATTCTCCAGCAACAATTTTCTTTACAGCTTTTTTTTTTTTTTTCTTCCACAATTTTGTGTTGACATTTCCTTCGCCACCTCTATTTTGGGCAGATGAGGAGCGGCGAGAGTACAAAATACAGGAATTCTAAAGCAGTGGCCCTCAAAATGTGGTACCGAGAACAGCACCACCACCTGGGAACGTGTTAGAAATGAGGATTCTCGTCCCTATCTCTATTGAGCTTGGGGGTGGCGCCCAGAAATCCGTGTTTTAATAAGCCCTCCAGGTGATTCTGATGTATACTCAAGTTCTAGAAGTTTACATTAAAAAAAATGACCGGTCGTTTGCTTCTAATTATTTCCAAGTTGCTGTTTCAGCCTGAGTTCTTATTAAGAGACCTTTTAAAACAGACCGCGGGGCATCCCGGACGGGGGAATGTACAAAGAAATCAGTGCCGGAGCTGGAATTTCGTCCTGGGACCTCTCACCTTGACCTCTCGGAAGGTAGGGGCAAAGACTTGTGAACCTGCCCGGCTGGAGTAGGAGGTCGCGGGCAGCTCCAGGCCAGGACCGGAAAAGTGAGGAAAACCGCAGAACAGGCGCGATGCGGCTCGTCATGTGCCCACTAGAGGGCAGCAAGAAGCTACAGCTGGAAGCAGCCGTCTTTTTGATCCTGAGTCGGCAAAATAGCAATTTAAATAAGACAACAAGAAGAACTTACAGATAGGCCTTGTCTTGTCCCATTGTGATTGAATAGAGGGCTTAGGACTGGAGGAGGTCGCTTCTGGGACCCTGGGTCCTGAGGAAGGAGGAACTGGGATTCTGAAAGATTAGAGAGTCTTTAGGACCCCAGCCCCGTATATGTCAGGGCGCTCCCCTCGCCCCTCTATCTCCCTCCATCCAGCGCTCGAGTTTCTTGCCGTCGTACGAAGTAGGTCGGGGAGGGAAGAGGCACCTCCGTGTCCTGACCTGATTCCCTGCCGTCTATTAAATCTCCTAAATTGCAGGTATTTTATTCTGTTGTGGTAGGAAAAAAAAGGGGGGGGGGAATCTATCCCCAGAGCCTGCTATAAGGTGGTGGCAGTTGGGGTGAGACATTTCCTTGCTCTGGGACTGGCTTTGAAGATTGACTGGGTCGGGCCCTGAAGAGGCCTGGGGTCCCCGGAGAGGAGGGTGGCCTCGGTTACCTTCTGGGGGTGGGAAGGGGTCCAGGTTATTTCAAAGTAGGGGTGAGCCAGGCCCCCTCCACCTCCATGTCTGCTGGGCTGGGGGGCAAGACAATGGGGACAAGACAATTGTCTGCTGGCAATGGGGGATGGGGGTGGGATAAAGTGGAGAGGAGCCACGGGAGGGCGTGGAATTCAGGCCTCTGTTGCAAGGGGAGATTCTGGGGTGGGGGTGGGCATCAGAAACCCACACAACTCCGTGGAACAGCCCAGAAAGTCGGGAAGCCTGGTGGAGCTGGGTCGGGGGGTGGGTGGTAGGAGCTCATGGTCCGAGGAAGAAGTCTGGCCTCTCGAGCCTTCTCTCCACCGCTTTCCCCCGGGGAGTCAGGAGGGGAAGGGAGGCAGGAGCTAAGGTGCGGTGTGGGGGTAGCTGATGCTCTTCGGGGGTTCCTCCAGCCCGAGGGTCCCCCGCCCTGTCCCCCTCCTGCGTCCGCTGCCCCCCCCCTCCCCCCGCCTTGGGAGCGGCCGCGGGAGCTCTCGGGGAGCGCTCGGGCAGGGCTGGGAGGGCTGGGGAAGCCTCGGGACGAGCTCTGGAGGCGCCGCGCCCCCCCCCCACCCCGCCCCGCCCCGCCCCGCCCCGCCCCCTCCCCGGTCCCCTCTCCGGGAGGCCGCTCTGCTCGCTCGCCGCCCGCTGGCGCTCCGCCGCTCTCGCCGCTCTCGCCGCTCTCGCCTCTCTCGCCGCTCCCGCCGCTCCCGCTGCTCGCCGGCCCCGCGCTCCGCCCGCCGTTCCGCCGCCCACCCCTCCGCCTGCCAGCCCGGGGGACCGCGCCGCCAGAGCCCGGCCGGGGCAGCTGCGGGCCGGGGGCGGGCCCTGGCCCCCACCATGCGGGCCGAGCTCTGGCTCCTCGTGCTGGTGCTCAGGGAGGCTGCCCGGGGGCTGAGCCCCCAGCCCGGAGCAGGTAGGACTGGCCGGAGTTGGCTGGGGTGGATCGGGGCGGGGGTCGGGGGGCAGGTAGGCGGGCGTGGGCATGGGCAGGTACCGGCAGGCTGGCGATGTTTGGGGCGCCGGGGGTCGTGTCCGCGGGAGGCCGGGCGCCCTGTGGACTGTGGCAGGTGGACAGGGACCCCACTTTTCTAAACACACAGGGTGTATGAGTGAGGGAGGAAGCGTCAGACACTGATGCCCCGATCTCTCCTTCCCTCCTGGAAGGACACTGGAGGGACCCTGGTAGAGGGGGATCTATAAGGCAGTGGGCTCTGGCCCCAAAGGGGGCAGTGGGAGAGACATAGGGACCCCTGGTCACACCGGATGAGGCTGAATTCTGATGAGATGCGGAGTCTGGGGTGCCTCCTGTCCCAGTTTTGCCTCCTTTTTCTTTTCCCTGCCCCCACTCCCAAGCTGACCCAGGCTGGGCGCTGGGTGGGAGCAGCCAGGAGGATGGAGGAGACCCAGCATCTTTCCTCCAACAAGGGCAGTAGGGGCCAAACGCCTTCCTCTCTCCTTTTGGTACTTGGAGAGCAGGGCCCAGAGAGAAGCAACTTGCCACTCCCCCACCCCCAGCCTCCAGGGTCCTCCTGTCACTCCTGCGCTGCTCTGCCCTGGTGGTCCTTGGCCTTTAGCTTCTCTGGCTCTAGATTGGGGGGTGGGGGTGTCCTATCTTGCACACTCCTCTTCCACACAGCAGTTCTCTACGATCATCGCTCTCACCTGGAAGTCCTTTCTGAGATCTACCTCGAGTCCCTCCTGTAATAAAAGGAGAACCATTTTTCAACAAGTAATTTTACATTCTCCTCTTTCCTCCTCATGTACATAGAACTTCTCTGGGGTTGGGGAGGTGGGTAATTGCAGTCAAGCCTCTTGAGAGAGAGAATTGGGAAGATAGTGCTTCATGCCTCACTGGCATACGTGTCCCCCAGATGGATGGAGCAGGTGGAGGGTTTGGCGAGGGGGATGCTGTAGGTGGGCTGCTGTGTCTCAGGGGTGTGCTGGCACCAGGCAAAGTGTCAGTGACAGTGTGCTTGACTTTAATGATCCCTGAATGTAGCTGAGACAGGCCCGGGTCCCTGTTGAGAAGGAGGGTGTGGGCAGAGGACAGTGGAAGCTGATATGGCAAGAGGCTGCTGGTGAAGAAACACCAGTTTTCAGAGAGACCACGCAGAGAGTGGCCAGAGACTTGGCTTCTAGTCCCAGCATCTCACTTGCCGTGTGACCTTGAGCAAGTTACTTTCCCTCTCTGGGCCTATTTCCTCCCTTATAAAGTGAGGCTGTGGGCAAAATTTTAAACTCTTGGTGGTGGGATTATGAGAGATCTTTTTTTCTTTTTTAATGTTTGTCTTTCCTTTTCAGATTTGTTAGGATGTGTATGGGGTAATTGAAAGCAATCTTTTAGATCTCAATATAAAAAGGAATGGGTTGGACAGGTCAATTTTTGAGGTCCTTTGCAAACCCAACCTGGTGGGATCCTCTGAACTTAGGACGTGACTGGGTGGATGAGAGATGGCTCTGAAGCTGACTGAGTTGGGAGAACCATGGAGTGGGTTGGGGAAGGGGGCATTGGGAGGAAACAAGGATGTGCTGGGCCATGGGGGCCAGACCCAGGCCTGGCTGAGGGCTGCCTCTTCAGAGTTGGGTTGGAAGAGTAGATACCCTGGGAGGTCAGAAAGAGGGGGCAGACAGAGACTTGAATCACATCTCTCAGTAGAGGACACCCTGTCTCCTCGGCTTTGACAGAGATTCAACCAGGAGAAATGGACTTTCTCTGTAGCAGGAGAGATTGGTTAGACCTAAGGAAGCTCTAAGAAGCCAGCGGGGGCAGCTGTTACTCCCAGTGCTGTGCTTTTTTCACAAGGGAAGGCTGGATTTGAGGGGGGCCCTGTGTGGAGGCAGAGGGATGTCTTCTGGGGAGAAGAGATGTGGGGTGGGACATTCTGGGGGAGGGTTGCTCTGATTAGTGGTGGAGCCCTGGTGACGGTGAAAGGGCAGCTGGGAGCTGGACCTGAGGGGCGCTGCCATCCAGCCCCAAGGCTCCAAGTCCTCCGCGCTGCGGTGGGGATGGGCTCAGGAGGGAGCTGAGATCTCCCCTCCCGCTTGATGAATTGGCTTGTTTAGTGGAGCCTTGAAACTTCGTCTATCATTAAAATGGGAGCAGGAGAAAGATGAGTGACCCAAAGATATAGTCAGGTGGTGGGCGAGGCCAGCAGAGGCTGATAGACAGACAGATGGACAGACAGGAAGATACTGGGGTGCACAGGGGGAGCGTGGGGGTGGTGGCACTCAGGGTCTGGTCCAGGGGAAACCGGAAGTGCCTACAGCAGACAGAGAAGGAAAAGGCAGCTGGACGTGACTTCCTGGCTGTCAAGAGACCAGGGCCAGCACCGACCCCTGGTGACCCTGGCAACTTCCTCCTTTCTCTGACCCTTGGTTTCCCCATCCATAAAATGAGATTTGGACCAGATTGCCTCTAGGGCCCCTTGAAGCTATGACTCTGCTTCCGGCCTCCTCCTTGCTCACCAGGGACCTCCAAGCAGAGCGAGACTGAAATCCAGATTTCTCACAGTGGCCGTCGGACAGCCCCTCCCCACCTCCACCCCTGCTCTCACTCTGCCTGCGGCCATCCCCCAAAACCCTCAGGCTGCTGTCCCCTGGGATCTGCAGGTATCGGGCTTCTCTTCGTCCAGGTCTCCATCAGCTCAAGGGCCGCCTCTCAGAGAGGGTCACCCTGAGGGCTCTGTCCAGAGTAGCAACAATCCCCAACCCTCTCGCCCTTCTGTTTCCCTCACAGCCCTTCTCGCTACCTCACGTTGTCTCATTTGCTGAATTACTCATTTTGTGTGTGTCTTTCCCGACTAGAATTTTCATGGGCACGGGGGTTGTGTCTGCCTGTTCCCTGTTGCTGCCCCAGCACCCAGCACGGTGCCTGGCACACAGTAGGGTCTCAATAAACATGTACTGAGTGAGTGAATGAATCAGAGAGGGTCACAGACCCCAGTCTGTTCCTTTGAGAGAAACTCAGAGAGGCAAACTCTTCTTTTCTCCTCTCCTCCCCTCTTTTCTTCTGAGCTACTGGCCATCCCTCCCTGCCCCTTCCTCATGCCTCCCTCTGTCTCCCCAGATCAGGGTCCTCAGTGGGTTTCTGCCTGCCAGCAGGAGGGGAGAGGGTGCAGTTGGGGGCTTTGTAACTGAGGGGCAGGATTTCAGCTCAGGGTCTGGAGCCTTCCCCGGGCCCCTCAGAAAGTTGGTCCTCATGTGAAACCCAGGAAAGGCAGGAGGACTCTGCTGGGTGCTTTGTGCACATTATTTTATTTAAGACTCAAAATGACTCACCCGATGTAGGTTTTATCATTTCCATTTTCCAGAGGAGGAAACTGAGGCTTAGAGAGATTATGCAATTTGTCCAAAGTCATAGTCAGTAGGCGATAGATTCAAAGTTCAATCTCAAGCTTGTCTGATTCCAAACCTGTGCTTTTATTGCTGTGATACCACAGGGAGGGTTTCTGGTGAGGCTGTGCCACGAGGGGAGGGTCTTTTCAACCCTGTGGGTTGCAGGTACTCAGGACATTTAAGGATGCCTTCCTTCCTTCCTCCCTTCCTTCCTTCCTCCCTTCCTTCCTCTCTTCCTTTCTTCCTTCCCCTCTTCCTCCCTCCCTCCCTCCCTTCCTTCCTCCCTTCCTTCCTTTCTCCCTTCCCCTCTTCCTTCCTCCCTCCCTCCCTTCCTCCCTTCCTTCCTCCCTTCCTTCCTCCCTCCCTTCCTCCCTTCCTTCCTTCCACCATCCATGTGTGCTTGATGAGCATCTGCTCTATGTCAGGCACCTAGAGCCTGTGGTGGCACAGGTAGCAGCAATATGTCAGGATCAGGGCTGGGACGGTGCATGTAGCATTTGGGGTGAGGGGCAGAAATGTCAGAGGAGGCACTGGGAAGAAGTGACATCTCATGAGACTTGAAGGATGAGCAAGAGCTCATCAGGAGAAAGATTTATTTATGGAGCAGAGTGATCTAGGATGAGAAAATTGCATGTGTGAAGCCTCGTGGCCAGAGAGAGTAGGGCTGCGTCCTGCAAAGGGCTGTAGGAAGATGGGAGGCTGGAGAAACCAGCAGGGATCCTGTCATGAAGGGGCTCAAGTGCTGAGTGGAGGAGCTGGGCTTTCAGCCGAAGGGTCATGGCGAGAGGGGAGCATGGGAGAGATGGAATGAAGTTTGTCCTCTGGGCAGGATGCTCTGGCAGGCGTGTGGGAGACTGGCCCAAGGGCATTAAGGGTGGGGGCTGAAGTTGCCACCAGGAAAGAGGTGACGGTGGCCAGGACTGAGTGGTGGCCATGAGGCTGGAATGGCAAGCTTGTGTGATGCGTGGGATGAAGGTGGCTTGGCCCAGACGCTGGGATTGCGTGACCAGGCCTCGTGAAGTCAGCCTGTTGCTTCTTGCCCTGGAGCAGGGCAGGGGCACCAGAGGAGGGTTGGGGCACTACCACTGGGCCGTCCCCCTGCATTCCAGGGGCTACAGTCTGCCAGAGAAGCTCCCAGGTTCGGACCCAATGGCACCCAGTGCATTCTGCCCTGGGGCTGCCCCTGCACCTTAGGACACAGCCTGGCATTGCCGGTCACCTCTTGTACTTTGTGTGGTCTGAGCAGAGCCTGCTCTTTTTCTGTGCCTGAGTGCAAATCCTGTCCTGGACTAGTTGTGTGACCTGGGGAGATTCCTTAATGTCCTCGTGGCTCAGTTTCCCAATTTGTAAAATAGATCTAAAACTAGCACCTCTCTCATGGGGTGACTGTGGGGATTAAATGAGTTAGTGGGTTTAAAGCCTTTGGAATAGTACCAGCACAGAATAAGCATTCTCTAAAAGTCAGCTGTTATTTTTATCATTACTGTCACTATTGTGACATCCCACTAGACTGTATGATACTTAGGGCCATGGGTGGTGGAATGGATGAATACATGACTAGCGTATGCTCTGGAAGCTTCTTGCTGGGAAGAGGGAGCTCTCCAGTGCAAGGCAGAAGGCAGAGCAGGGGGTGGCTGAGGGTTGGATAGGCGCACGGGCTTACTTGTTCTGCGGCATGTGGGATCTTCCCAGACCAGGGCTCAAACCCATGTCCCCTGCATTGGCAGGTGGATTCTTAACCACTGCACCACCAGGGAAGCCCCTCCCTGTTTAAAAAACCGTCTCACTTATGTTTCTTCCTTGATGCTCATGGTGGCCTGTGCCATAGGCATGATTGTCATCCCCATGTTTGTGATGAGGAAACTGAGGCTTAGAGAGGTAAACTGATGGGTCCAAGGTCACACAGGTTGTGGCGGCAGGCGTGCCTTCCCTGGCCCCAGCTCTGGCTGGGCCCCTCTCCCTGCCCTCTCCCCAGGCCTCAGGCCCCCACCATCCAGGCTCCCTCCTCTCTCGGTTGCAGGACGGTGATGCCTGCAGATCTCCAGCATCCCTTTCTGGGCCAGCTGAGCTCCTCTGCTTGCTCTGCACATGCTCCTTTCCTGTTTTGGCTCCTGCCCAGGCCTGAGGGCTGCTTGCAGGAGGACCCAGGGAGCTGGGCAGACCAGCCCACCACAAATAGTTCTGCCACCAGGGGCAGCTGTGGGCCCCACCCGAGAGCGGCAAGACAGCGCTGGCTTGCGGTCTGGGCTACAGGCAGGCTGCCTTCCCAGCACTGGGCTCAGGTCCATCTCAGCCAGTGGGCATCTTGGGGAAGGGGTCTGGAGACCACCCTCTCTCCATCTTTTCCAGAGCATCTGGTTGCGATTAGGGGCAGGAGAGTGAGAGGGGGCCGGCAAGGATCCAGCAGGCGCCAGCAGCCAAGAATGACTTAATTGGATAAAATGTCTAATGACAAACCAGAGCCCCACAACAGGGTCCTGGCCCCAGTCCCAGGCCTGGTCCTGGGCAAGCCTTTTCTCAACCTCTGTTCTTGATGGCTCCTAAGTTACCTCCAGTACAGTGTCCTCAATTATGCAGTGATTGAGCACCTACTGTTTGCGAGGCACCGAGGATACACATTTGCGGAAGGTGGGAGGGTCCTGTGGGAACTCAAGTCTACCAGGGAGACAGGCACAGTTAGACCACCAGCAGATGCTCTAGGAGAGAGGGCTACATCCAGGAGCTCTGGGGAGGGTTTGGGGCAGGTCGAGGTGGAGAAGGGCATCTGACACAGTGCAGGCCTGAAACTGATGGAGATCACAGGGAATGTCACCTCCACCCGTCTGGTGGTCTGTGTCCCATATACACGTCCATAGTAGGTGTGGCAATTGGAGAGACCGTATAAGACACATCTTTGGGGGCATAAATCTTTCTGAAATGGAAAAGCCTGGTTTCTGTGTCATTTGGAATAAATTTAATGACCTAGAGGGAACTGGAGAGAGCATCAAGTCGAGGAACGGCTGCTAGATGGCCTGTGTGCAGCCACTCTCCAATCCTGTGCCCGCAGCAGACATTGCTAATTGATCATGACAACCTTTCCTGCTAAACACAAATGGAACCTCAGAATTCTTCACAATTAGAGTGCTCGTGGCTGTCACTAATCGATTGGAGATGGCTTTTGAGATGAAACCTATTTGCCATCATTGATGGTGTCTAAGCTCCTTGTTTCATGGGGAAAGTGACTTCCCCAAGGTGTTTGAAGGTAGTGATGAGACTAAACAGTGGTCCCCACTATGGAGACATCTTCGACTGTCACAACCTGGGAGGAGGTGCTACTGGCATCTAGAGGGTAGAGGCCAGGGATGCTACTAAAAAATCCTGCAATGCATAGGACAGTCCTCCACAACACAGAATTATCCAGTCCAAAATGTCAGTAGTACCAAGGATGAGAAGCCCTGAACTAAAAAAACTCTGCTCTCTGGCTTCTAGTCCCTGGAGTCCCCTGGAAGGTAAGATTATGTGCCATTTCTGGTAGAGAAATAGGGAACTGGTTTGGAATGTTCCAGAACAATTGTTCTCACCCTTGTCTGCCGTGTTAGGTCCAGGTCTTCTCAAAAGCTCCCCGGGGGATCATTTAAGAATCCTCATGCACAGTCCACACCACAGACCAATTATATCAGAATCTCTGGGGTGGAACCCAGACACCAGGAATTTTTAAAACTCCCCAGATGATTCCAGTGAGGTTGAGAATAATCACCCCTTTGGGGGCAGATAAGGGAAACTTAACCTCCATCCCTACCTGCTGTATGACCTTCTTTAAACTCTGTGAGCTGCTGATTCCTGTCTGCGAAATGGAGAGCATCATATCTACAGTGGAGGGCTGGAGTGAGGGCTGCAAGTGTTACCTGTGCAAAGTGTGTGGCGTGGAGCTCAGTGCATGTTGGGTATCTCCTGCCCTGATAATCACTTTCCCCAGAGTCAATGATGGCATGGGAATCAGGGCTTCTGCAGAGTGAGCGGGCTGGTCCCCCTCCAGGGCCTTCACTCTGACTGTCAGGACTCAGCTTTCTGTCCCCTTCTCCCAGGTCAGGATGCAGGCCGAGACTCTGGAGGGGCCCTCCAGGGGACCACCATGCAGGGCTGGAATCGGAGAGCCCGAGAGATCCCTGGCCAGGTGTCGGAGCCGGACAGGACTCAGCTGAGCCAGGACCTGGGTGGGGGCACCCTGGCCATTGACACACTGCCGGATAACGGGACCAGGGTGGTGGTAAGTGCTGGAGGGACATGGACGGGGAGGGAATTGGCAGTGGGGGAGCCCCCAGCTGCCCCATGTACACTTGTCAGACACACAAGTGTATCCTTTGGGGTTGGCCCTGGACGTCGGTGTGGAGAGAGGGCTCCCGGGAGACTGGATGGAAGCGGGGTCAAGCCTGGATCATAAAATCTTAGCATCTCAGAGCTTCATAGGCTTGCCTACCTCCTTGTGGACCCAGAGAGGTGAAGTGACTTGCTCAAGGATGCACAGCATGTCCACAGGGTTCCTGACACTGGACTCTTCCACTTCTTAGGGCCTCCACTAGAAGCTGAATGAAGGTGACATTATTAGTCACATCTGGCTGCCAGCTCTGGCCCCACCCCGACCTCATTTCTGCACCATCTACAGACCATGTGGCTCCAAAGGGTTAATGGTACAGAGGCTCTGGCTGCTCAGCCTCAGAGCAGCGCACTCTGAGTGGAGGAAGCAATTAGGGTGATGCTGCAGGAGAAAACCTCCTCTGCCTGGGGCAGTTCTGGGGGTGGCAATGCAGGGAGGAACTGGCCCCTTGTAGAGCTGGCCCTGCTCCCCAGCTGGCTACCTGGGAGGCTCATGGGGACCTCTGTGTCTGTGGGAGAATCTGTAATCATGTGTGTGTCTGAGGGTTATTGTGTATTATGTACATTTGCCTGTGTGTCTGTCACCATGAGCTGCTGTGTCTGAGATGAGTGTGTGTGGGTGTGGGTGTGTGTGTGTGTGAGACCGTGTGAGTGTGAATGTGCCCATGGCTGTGTGTGGAGGCGCCCATGGCTGCCGGGGAAGAGGGTGGATTCTCAGGATGCAGAAAAACTATGAAAGGAGAAGCAACAAGAGGATGGGCTTCTTGGCATTTCTTTATTTTATGTTTAGTAACTAATTTTTTAAATCCAAGAAGTGCATGCGGTGAAAAAGGCCAAATAGTGCTAAAATCAGAAAACAAAACACATCAGTCCGCCCCTCTCCTCCAGACCCGCCCACCCCTCTCTCAGAAGGTGTCACTTTGGGCACCTTCTCCTGGCGGTCATCTCCGTATTTCTAAGTAATTTGCTCACACTGCTGCCTGTCGATAAATCCGTTTAGACATTATCTGTTGATTGCCTGTTGTGTAGATGAAGAGTGCCTTTTATATGCCTTTTATATACTCCCCCAAGCGTGGTTTAACGCTCTCAATATAACTGTTAAATCCATATGCTCTGCTTTTTATCATAATCAGGTAAATATTGTTCACCACTAATCCAATCAGGGTAATATCATTGTTTACTTTCTTGCATCATTTTTGCTTTTCCTGCCCCCAATCCCCACCTACTTTCTTAGTTTTTTGTACTTACCATGGCTATATATTCTTTTTTTTTCTTAATTAATTAATTTTTGGCTGCATTGGGTCTCCGTTGCCGCGTGCAGGCTTTATCTAGTTGCGGCGAGCGAGGGCTACTCTTCGTTGTGGTGTACGGGCTTCTCATTGCAGTGGCTTCTCTTGTTGCGAAGCACAGGCTCTAGGCGTGCGAGCTTCAGTAGTTGTGGCACGTGGGCTCAGTAGTTGTGGCACGCAGGTTTAGTAGCTGTGGCTCGTGGGCTCTAGAGCGCAGGCTCAGTAGTTGTGGCGCACGGGCTTAGTTGCTCTGCAGCATGTGGGATCTTCCTGGACCAGGGCTCGAACCTGTGTCCCTTGCGTTGGCAGGCGGATTCTCAACCACTGAACCACCAGGGAAGTCCACTGCTATATATTCTTAAGCATCCATTGGCCTCAAATATAATTTTTGGTGTGGTCAAACCTGTCAGGTTTTTTTTTTGGAAAACTCTCAGCCATCGTCATCCTTCTTCAACCTGGCCGGTGCTCGCCTGCCTGCCCACAGCCATCCTGGGACCTCCCTCTCCTTCATCCTGGAACTCCCTTCTCTCTCTCCTTGCTAGGCACCCTGTTCTCTTGACCCTGTGTCTTTTCTTTCCCACTTCATTCCCTTGTTTGTTTAGCTTTCTGAGAAAGGTTACAGAAGAGGAGAGCTTGCACATCTGAAAATGCCTTTATTGTATCCTCGCACTTGATTGATGGTTTGGCTGAATATAGAATTCTAGATTAAAAATAATTTTCCTTCACAAGTTTGCAGGCATCTCACATGGTCTTCTGGCTTCTGATGTCACCATTGAGAGGTCTGATGTGCTTATGCCCGATCTTTGTAGATGCCTGCTTTCCCCTCCTCTGGAAGCTTTCAGGGATGTTCCCTTAACCCCAGCATTCTGAAAGTGCCTGTTCTGGCTCTTTCTCTCTCACTGCGCTGGACACTTGATGGACTGTTTCAACCTGGAGACTTATATTCACCTGTTCTGGAAAGTCTTCTTGTTTTATTGCTTTGATCATCTTCTCTCTACGTACTCTCTTCTTTCTACCAGACCCCTCAATTAGATGTCCATCTTGGGGATTGATCCCCAAACTTTCTTCTCTCTCTTTGCATTTTTTGTTGTCTATTTGTTAGTTTGCTTGTAATTGTTGTTGTTGATCCACTTTCTGGGAGATTTTCTCAACCTTATTCTCTTAATGTTACTGATTTTTTTTCTACTATCATATTTTTCACTTCCAAGAGCTGTTTATTCTTTTCTGATCATTTCTTTAAAAAAAATAGCCTCCTATTGTTCTTGTGTCATGGATGTAATAGCTTCTCTCTCTAAGGATATTTTTAGAATTTTAATATCTTTTCCTGCATCATTTCTTTTCTTCCTCCCTCCCTTCCTCCCTTCTTCCCTTCCTCCTTTCCTCCTTTCCTTCCTTCCTTCCTTCCTTCCTTCCTTTCTCTCTCTCTCTCTCTTTCTTTCTTTCTGTTTAATGCAGGGACAGTATACACAGGAGGGCCAGGTGTGGGCAGGGTGAAGGAAGAGAAGACGTTAGGAAAAGCTGCAGCAGGGAGCAGCTAAGACCTCTACATGTGAGCCTGAGCTGGCAGGGAGGGTGGTTCCCCAAAGCAGCAAGAACTGTGATGCCTCTGCAGGAGGGGTGCCGGGCAGGGGCTGTACCAGTGGGGGCGGGAGACGGACCAGGGCCAGCCTGCAGCCTGGTGCGGAGGGAGCAAGGTAATACATTCTCTGAACTCTCTCTCTTTCTGCATCATTTCTGTGACTTATCTTTCCTGTTACCTCGTCCTCAGACGTGGCGTGGCCCCATTACTGATCCTGTCTTTATTTAAAATGTTGATCTTTTGTTCATCATGGATTTTTCTGCATCAATTTAACTAATTTGATTTAAAAATATATGGCATTAAAATATTCTCTTGATGACTGAGTTTGTAGGTGCCGCTTTTTAAATGTTTTTATTTTTAAAAAATTTTATTGGAGTATCGTTGATCTACAATGTTGTGTTAGTTTTAGGTGTACAACATAGGGATTCAGTTATACATATACCTATATTCATTCTTTTTCAGATTCGTTTCCTATATAGGTTATTACAGAATATTGAGTACTATACAGTAGGTCCTTGTTGGTTATCTATTTTATATATAGTAGTGTGTATATGTTAATCCCAACCTCCTAATTTATCCCTCCCCCCCCACGTTTCCCGTTTGGTCACCATAAACTTGTTTTCGAAATCTGTGAGTCTGTTTCTGTTTTATAAATAAGTTCTTTTTGTTGGTGCCACTTTAAATGTTACACCCGAGGTCAGTGCCTCCCTCGCCTCACCCTAATCCCGGCCCTGAAGGGGAGCCATTCATTTCCCATCCTGCCCTGTCTTCTCCATCCTGCAGAATCAAGGAGCCACGGTGGGATGATGGAATAGAGGGCCAGGGCAGGACAGGTACCCCAAGTAAGGGAACACTTGGAAACTCACCCTGTCCCCAACCCCCAGCTTTGCTGGGCTACCGGTTAAAGAACTGGTATTTGCTCTGGGCCAGACACCATGGTCAGAGGGCCATGGTCCCGTCTGTGCAGAGAGGCCGCTGCAGAAGAGAGCCACAAGAGACGTGGCCTTCTGGAAGCAATTGTCTGTGGGTGTTCAGAAAGGGCAGTGGGGATCATTAAGAGCCAGTATGGATTCAATAACCCCAGAGCTTAAAAAACAGCTCAAATTCTCGGGCTCCACCCTGGACTGATTGGGTGAGAAACACTGGAGCCTGGGAATTTGTTTCTTTAAAAGTCCCCCCATGTGATCCTGATGGTTCTCTAGGTGTGGGAACTTCTGAGCTGTAATCTTTCAAACCAATTTTAAAATCGGTTGCCAAACTGAACACTGGAAGCTGAGGCTTTCTCAGGCACCACGTGGCTGTACTTGACCACAAGACTTCCACCATCCTGGGGGCTTTGTGGCCCCCTCAGTAGCCACACGTGAAGAGTGCACGTGAAGAAGCAAGGCCACCCTGGCAGGAGGCCCCTCTGACTGCGCTAGGGGTGTCCCCAGCCCTGCCCAGAAGATTGGAGGATCAGACTTCTAGACCAGGCTTCTCCCTTAGCTGGAAGAGAGTTCAGATGTCAGATTAGGAACCGGAAGGCTTCCTTGGCAGGCTGGTTGATAGTTGGCCTCAGGCCAGATGAAACTATTGGGATCATTATAAATCCTGGCACTTCCGTTTAGAATAAGGTGGGAGAGATATGACTTAGCAGCGGTTCATGAGGAAAACACTTGGGGCTCCTCACTGCCTGTGGGCTGGGATGAGTCAGGAGTGTGGAGTGGCTGCCAAGGACGGAGGTGGGAAAGCCAGCTGTGTTCATGGAAACCCACAGAAACCCGGGGACCAGGGCTGGGGCTCTGGGGATCCTGTGGGGTTTTTCTTGTCTTGACCATAGCTGAGGGGTTTGAACCCCCTTTCAAATGGCTTTCTAGGAACCAGAGTAGTCCAAAACGGTTGAAGGAGCTTGGGGTATTTAACCTGGTATAGAGAAGCTTCTAGATGTGGCTGCTTTCTAATAGCTGCAGGGCTGTGACTGGGGCAGAGGGAATAGACTATTTTCCTCCATAGCTCATATCCCTTCCTGCCCTGAATTATCTATTTATTTGTTTTTATTGCCTGTCTTCCCCTGAAACTGAGGCACCATGAGACCCAAGACTGTCTTATCACTCTGTAGCCAGTGCCTGGTGCATGATGGCTGTTCCTCTTTTGAAGGAACAAAGGAAGTAGGGATTTCCCCATCTCCAGAGGCCTTGAAAGACAGGGTTGTTGAAGAGAAGAGGTTGTGCCTGGGGTGAGTTGTTGGACTTAGTGGCCTCAAAGGACCAAACTCTACTGACTCCCGGGTTCTCACACACATAAGAGAATGTCAGTGCTTATACATGCCATAGATGCTGGAACGTGTGCGCACACACTGCGGCCCGGGGGGGTGTCTCGTGCCAGAATCCTCAGAGGGGCCTGTGCTCCATTCCTACCCCGCCTTGAACCCATTAGGCCTTGCACTGAGCTGCACTCAATGGGGGATGGTGACGATCGCCCCCTTCAGCACAGCCAGACCTCCACACAACCTGGGCTGCGCGCTCACCCTACCCTGGATGGCGGGCCCTCTTGGTCCCTGCAGGTGCCCCGGGAAGGGGCCCAGAGACAACTGCTTCTCCCGTGTCTCTGGTCAGCGTCTCTGAGAGCTGGGGTCTCTCTGGCCGAAGGAAACCCGATCTTGGCAGCAGAGGGCTGAGCAAGAGGGAAGTGGAAGGAAGGGGACATTTCAGCAAGTTTGATTTGGTCTGTTTCATAAAGTTTTCTTGGCTTTCAACTGTTTATCCATATCACAGTCTAATCTATGCCAGCAGGAACCAGGCTTTAGTTCCCTCTGCTCTGGGGCCGTTATTGAGGGGCTTAGGGCCTGGCAGGTGGGCTGCCATCCCCTTTGCCTCCCCCCCCGCCGCCCACCCCTGAGCCCCATCATCTTCCTTCATTGTTCCTCAGTCTACCCTCCTGGCCCCAGCTTCCCTTCTGGCCCGGCTCCCTCACCTCAGCCCCTCTGCCCAGCCCCCATCCCAGGCCTTCTCTGGCCCAGCCCCCTCTGACTATCTTCCCTTCTTGCCCCTCTGGCCCAACCCCATCTTCCTAGTCCCTTCTGCCCAGCACTTCCTGCCTGGCGACCTCACCACAGTGCTCCTTCCAACTCAGACGCTCTTGCTTTGGAGGCCTTGAGGCATCCAGCCTGCGCTCCCAGGATGAGCTGGCAGCTCCAAGGCCCCTGGTTAGAGCCATCTCCTTGGATGTTATTCCCATGCTCACTCTACAACCACATCCCTGTGGAAATAGGATTCTTGTCCGGACTTGAGCTTTCCAGAGATTTTTCCACCAAGACCAATCCTGAGTTCCTGGGGACACTGGAAACTTTGTGGGCGAGGGAGGGATTGGGGAGAGCCATAGTGCTAAGTCAGAAATCCGGGAAGAACCACAGTTTATTCTCCAAGAGGCTGAAGGGGGATGTCGTCAAGCCTGGGGATTTCCAAATCCAAATTAAAGGTTTTCTTGGTTCTGTGGTTCATGTCTGGGTCACAGTTTGGGAGGAACCAAGTTTAAGAGCAGTCAGATTTGGAGGTTCCCCCTGTAATAGAACAGGTTCACACACCTAATAGAAAATTCTGACTCCCCTCCTCTTACCCCAGTCTTCCTCCTGGCCCAGCTTCCCTGAATTCCTCTCCTCTCTGGCCCGAGCAAAACTTCCCAGCTCATGCAACCGCCACCGCAGGCCCAGGGATGCTGAGGGACCACACGGTGGGGTAGGGACCACATCATCCAAGACAGTTGGGCAGCGAGAGGAACAAGTGAGTGCAATACCCTCGTGGCTTCTACACCCTCCCAAAGGAGGCAGTTCCCAAAAGGAGACCTTCAGAAGGGCCTAGGGGAGACGGGACAGACAGACTTGTAGCCTCGACACGTGAAGAGCCCCAGGCGCTGCTCATGGAAGAACCCGGCCGTGCCAGTGCTGGCGCTGAGGGGAAAGCATGAGGTGAGCAGGCTGTTAGGGGAAGACTCCTGGGGGTTGAGGGTGAGATGGGTGGAGGGAAAGTCGTGAGCTGAATTCTGAAGCGACAGACGATAAGAGATTTTGTGAGAAGAATGGGTGTCCAGGGAGGTGGGAGGTGGAGTCCAGACGTCCAGTCTTCAGCGCTGTGGAAAGAGTCCCGCAGTCTTGGCCTTCCATGTGGCACGTACCAGCTGCTGACCTTGGGCTGGACACTTAAACCCTCAGTTAATGAACCTGGCGTTTCAAGCCCCTACTAGCTTCAGATTTCCCAAATAGGGGAGGGTAGGTACTGATCTTCCTGGGTTGAGACTCATTGCAAAATGCGCGGCACGGGATGGGTTCTCAGTCCCGGGGGTCTCCCTTGCCCGGCTCGGTAAGAGTGCCACAGCGCCCTCTGCTGGCTGCTCAGGCCCAGGCGGTCTGTCTCCCACACAGGACCCTTTTGTTGACCCTTTTCCTTGCGCAGGCTGGTTGTTTGGTTGGTTGGTTGGTTTTCTTTCTTGTTGAGGTGAGATTCACGTAACAAAAAATTAACCATTTGAAAGTGAAGTGCATTTAATATACCCACAATGTTGTGCAACCATCACCTCTATCTAGTTCCAAAACATTTTCACCACCTCAAGAGGAAATCTTGGACCTTTTAGGCCGTTGCTCCCCGTCCCTCATCCCCTTCAGTCCCCGGTTATCACCAATCTGTGTTCTATTTCTATGAATTTACCTGTTCTGGATAGTTCATATATAAATGAAATATCATATATGATCTTTTGTGTCTGGTTTCTTTCACCTGGCATAATGTTTTCAAGGCTCATCCATTTTATGGCTGAATAATATTTTCCATTATACAGATATACCACAGCTTTGTTCATCTATTCATTTGTTGATAGACATCTGAGTTTCTTCCTGTTGTTTCTTGTGAATAGTGCTACTGTGAACATGTATATGTGTATATGTTTGAGTACATATTTTCAGCTCTTTGGGGTACACCTAGGAGTGGAATTGCTGAGTCATAGGGTAATTCTATGTTTAACCCTGAGGAACTGCCAAACTGTTTTCCACAGTGACTGAACCATATTACATTCCCACCAGCAATGTATGAGGGTTCCCATTTTGCCACATCCTTGCCAACACTTGTTATTTTCCTTTTTTTTTTTTTTTTAAATTATAGCATCCTGGTGGTTGTGAGCTGGTATCTCATTGTGGTTTTGCTTTGTGTTTCCCTAATCACTAATGATGTTGAGCATCTTTTCATGTGCTTGTTGGCCATTTGTATATCTTCTTTGGAGAAATGTCTACTTAAGTCCTTTGCCCATTTAAAAAATTGGGCTGTTTGTCTTGGGAAAATTTCTTTCTTTCTTTTTTTTTATAATTTTTTTTCCCTTATTTTTTTGCCTGAGTCGGGTCTTAGTTGCAGCACACGGGATCGTCCTCCGTTGAGGCATGCGGGATCTTCGTTGCGGCGCTCGGGCTTCTCCCTAGTTGTGGTGCGTGGGTTTAGTTGCCCCGCAGCATGTGGGATCTTAGTTCCCGACCAGGGATTGAACCCGCATCCCCTGCATTGGAAGGTGGATTCTTTACCACTGGACCACCAGGGAAGTCCTGGGAAATTTTCTTTTCTTTCTTTTTTTTTTTTTAATTTTTTGCCCACACCACGCTGCTTGCAGGATCTTAGTTCCCCAACCAGGTGTCAAACACGTGCCTCCTTGCAGTGGAAGCATGGAGTCCTAACTACTAGACCCCCAGGGAATTCCCTTGTCTTGGGAAAATTTCTTAACCCCTCTGAGCTCATTTCTTCATTGTCAAATGGCGATGCTATATTGCCCAAGTGTACTTGCAAAGGTGTCATACAGTAATCTACATAAAGGCACCCAGGGTTGGAAATGATTAACATTAGCTGACTCTGAATTAGGCTCTGGTCAAGGTGACCAACCATCTTGGTTTTCCCAGGATGGTCCTGATTTTGGCACTGAAGCCCTCAGTCTCAGGTACATCGGGACAGTTGGTCGTCTTACTCTGGTCCCAATACGGTAGATAGTGTGTATCTTTGCCATATCATCACTCTAAACCTCAGTTTCCTCATCTGTAAGGTGGGACTGAGAATGCCTCATAGAGTTGTTATAAAAATCGGTTGAGCTAATTGGTTGAAAAGTTAACCAGAAAGGTTTCGGAAAAAAGGGTAGTGTTTTTTCCCCCAGATCTTAGCTGGAAGTACAAAAATGGGATCCCAGCAACAAAAGAGGATTTCCTGGCCTTGAAGCTTCAGGGGCTACCCTTCATATCCTCACAACTCCTCAACGTATGGTGGGAGCTTGTTAGAAATGCAGGTCAGGCCCCTCAGACCTGCAGCATCAGAATCTAATTCCCAGGTGATTTGTACGCACATTAAAGTTTGAGAAGTTCTGCTTTATATCAGAGGCTTTGAAGCAGGGCCAATAATCCGGGATATGGAAAGTGTATCAACAAATTTATCACAGTAGTGTTTAAAAATAGAAAAATAGAGCATAAAAACTGGAAACTACCTAAGTGTCCAACAGTAAGGAAAAAGTTAATAAAATTGTGGGTTTTCTTCTGAGTAGATGGCCATGACGCCTTTACAAACGATGGTTAAAAGACCATGTTCAACATCAAAAACTGCTTCAGATATCATGAAACATGACAGAAGAAGTCCACACAACTGGATAGTCAGCAGGATTATAACCACGTGAAATTACATTCATATGAGAAAGGCTAGAAGGAAATATGCAGAACAGGACGAGGTGAGAGATGGGGGAGGCCTGTTTTTGTTTTTCCTTATTTCCTAATTCTCTGTGGTTATATGATATATATTGATGCTATCAAAATCTCTGGTTGACTGATATCCTCCAAAAGCCCACACGTAGAATCAGTGTCAGGATAAGATGCTTCTTTCATTTCCATGAAGCGTGAGGGGTATTAAAAAATGCTTTGTCTAGAAAGCCAGCTCACACCCTTTTTCCAAGCCTGGTCCAAATCCCCACTTCCAGGACCTTCTCAGGTCAGCCTCACCCACCCTGACACCTCTTTACCCCAGGCCCTCAGCACCATGCAAATACCCCTTTGTCTAGGCTGGGTCCCTCACTTCCCGGGTTAGTCCAGGGGACCTGTTTTCTGCACTTCTGTGATGACAAGTGTTCCAGGTGGTTTATTTCAGCCTGAGGCTTAAATACCTCCAGAGGGCAGATGGAGGTCATTATGTGGATGCATGAGGTAAGGGAACTAAAGGAGCCCTCCTTGAGCACTGGCCTCACTCTGTGGCCTTATATTTCATCCACCCAACTACCCCAGGAGGCAGGTGTTTCTAATACTATCCGGGAACAGAGAGGTGAAGTGCTTGCCCAAGGTTGCACAGCTAGTGAGTGGCAGAGCCAGGACAAGAACCCAGGTCTTTCTGTCCTTGGAGTCCTCAGAAACAAAAATGAGTGATGGCGTTGGTCCAGACAGAGGGTGCTTCTTAACCAGCGCTCTTCAAGCTTTACTGTGCAAAATAATCCCCTGGGAAGCTTGTTCCGATGCGGATTTTGATCCAGCAGGTTTGGGGTTGGGCCCTGGATTCTGCATTTCTACTAAGCTCCCAGGTGATGCTGATACTGCTGGTCCCTGGGCCAGACTTTGAGTAGCAGGGATCTAGGAAACATTCCTATTGGCCTTGTGAAGCCTCCTAGAACGGTGGAGGCAGGGAATAGGATGCCCGTTCCTCCAGTAATCCCCTCAGCATGTCCTGGGTTGGATTCAGCTGCCTGGCATGCCATCCTAACCAGCATGGCCGGCCAGACATCTCCAATAGGCCCTGCAGGTTGCCCTTGGTTGCTTGCCCCGGCATTTCCACTTGCCAGTTGGCTGGCAGGTGATGGGCTGATGGTGACAGCTTAGCCAGAGTTCCTGTCCAGAAACGTCTTGAGCCCAGCCAAGGTAAATGCTGCCCTGCTGTCAGAAATGAAGTGCCTGGCAGGCTCCGGGCATGAATAATTGAGGCAGAAAAGACACTGGAACAGCAGGTGCTGAAGAGGGGGCTGGGGATGGTTTTGAGGAGGCAGCCTCCACAATCAAGACCTTTCCTGGAAAGGTCCAACAGAATCATCCTAATAGCTCCCACTTTTCAAACACCTACTGCGGACCAGGCACTGGGCTAAGAGCTTTATGTTGTTATATTTTGTCTAATCCTTTCAAGAGCTCTGCAAGAAAGGTTACTGATGAGGGAACTGATGCTCAGAGAGGAGAGGGATGTTTTGCACCAACTATTATGCAGTGGAGCTAGTTTTTGAACTTGGGTCTGCTAACTCCACAGCCCCTGCCCTTGATCCTAAAGTGGTGGTTTTCAAGTTGCACTCCACGGAACCCTAAGGGTTCCCAGAGGTGCTCCATGGGCTGCTGTAGGATGGAAGGTGGTGGGGAAGGAAGTAGCACAGCAGGCTGGGCTCCAGGCCCTTCTCTTTCCTTCCCACAGAGTGGCCTTACTTTGATGTAATTTATGTATTGCACCTCCATGGAAGTTTAATTGGAAGAAAGGATTTCATGGTCAAAAATGTTTGAAAGCCACACCATGCTGCCTCCCAAAATGAATGTGGTTTATCGACTGGGGTTTCTTGCAGGCATTTCAGGGAAACATAGTTCCCTTTGGCGGACTTGCCAAATGGTCTGGCTCGTGCTAAGCTCCCTGACCCTCTGTAATGTCAGGTCACCCCATCTCAGCTTCTAGCCTCCAGTCCACAGTGCCTGGAGGGCTGCCCTCTGGGTTATCAGGACTGCCCCACAGACAGCAGGTCAAATGCGGTGACATCTGTGAATTGGGTGAATTCCTCAGGCAAGTTCACTGCCAGGCACGGCCTCTAAATCCTTTTCAAGAGACATATCTATATGGAATATGTGAAGAAGGCTTCGGATTGACTGGGCTTAGGATACAGATTCAGCTGTTGTAAAAAAATGCCCAACTGACAAGGTACTTAGACATGAAGGAGGTTTATTCTTCTCTCACATGTAATAGTGTGAGCATAAGTAAGCAGGAGTTGATGTAGTGTCTCTATGGTGTTAGGGAGCCAGCTTCTCTCTACAACATGTGCCTCGCATGTTGTGGTCCTAAATGGCTGTTTCTGCTCCCACCATCACATCTGCGTCCCAACCAATGAGAACTGGGCAAGATGAGAGTCCCCCAGTTCCTACTGAGGACAGTCATTCTGCTCATCTTCCACTGGCCAGACATAGTCATGTCTCCTAGCTGTAAGGAGGGCTGGGAAACGTAGTCTAGCTCGGTGCCCACGTGCCTAACTAAAGCTGGAAGATTCTGCTACTAAAGGAAGAAGGGGAGAGTGGTTATCGGGAGACAGTTATCAGTCTCTGCTGTGTGTGGACTTCGCCTTCAAAACTGCGGGTGCCAGTGGCAGCATGATCAGGGACCTGCAGTGGCAGACGGGAAGCACCCCCAAGGTTAGTGAATTCCAAGCCACCACCAAGTTAAGAAGCCAGTGGTGATTGACTTTGCAGAAGAAAAAACATGGTGGCCAGTGTGTTGCCAGGGAAAAACTCTCCCAGAAATTTGGTTTCTCATTTCTCTCTTCCCATGCAGATTCTCACTGTCTGTGCTGGTATCCCTGGAGGTACTTCCTCTGATCACCCTGTGAGAAAGACTCATTAGGGCTCTTTTGGTTCCAAGGAGCCATTCTAGCTGTCTCAGGGGAAAGATTTATAGAGAGGGTGCAGAGACCTGTCACAGGATCGAAGGGCTGGAGATGAAGGACAGCCTGACCTCAGGGACCTGGAAAGCTGTCAGGAACCAGGGCTGCTTTCTCTGTCTTCCGACACCCTCCTCAATTCTGTCTCTTTTTTACTTACCCAGCATTTATTTATTTATTTATTATAAATTTATTTATTTATTTTTGGCTGCATTGGGTCTTTTTAAAAATTATTAATTAATTAATTTATTTTTGGCTGCATTGGGTCTTCCTTGCTGCGTGTGGGCTTTCTCTAGTTGCAGCAAGCGAGGGGGCTGCTCTTTGTTGGGGTGCATGGGCTTCTCATTGCGGTGGCTTCTCTTGTTGCGGAGCACAGGCTCTAGGCACGCAGGCTTCAGTAGTTGTGGCTTGTGGGCTCTAGAGTGCAGGCTTAGTAGTTGTAGCGCATGGGCTTAGTTGCTCCGTCGTATGTGGGATCTTCCCCGACCAGGGCTCGAACCCGTGTCCCCTGTATTGGCAGGCAGATTTTTAACCACTGCACCACCAGGGAAGTCCCCAGCATATATTTATTGAAGCCGGATGTGAGGGCTGGCTTCCTTCTCCTTTCTGTGGACCAGCAGTCACACTTAGGACAAGGCCCTGATGACACCAGAGGCCCTGTATTCCACACTTGCTGCCCTGCTGGACTCTCAGTCACATGATCGAGTACTCTTCCTCCAAGTTTGAGCAGGTGGAGCCAGGGTTTCCTTCCATGGCCTGAAAGCATCTCCCGTGTTAGCTTCACTTCCTCGGAGAAGTGAAGCTAACACTTCCTCCTTCTTCCTCCTCCTTCCCTCCCTCCCTCCTTCCTTCCTTCCTCCTTTGACAGAGAACTGTTTTTCTTTCCCCTTCCCTGCATCCCAAACTCCTCCTACTCTGCCCCTCTCGGGACAGGAATACAGCGCAACTGACATGCTTCAAGCCTCAACTGTAGCAATTCAGGTCTTCTGACTGGAAGGACCTCCTAAGGGGATGATACGAGCATTTCAGGAAAAGAAGACGGGGCGTTGGAGGTGCATTCCTTTGGGCAGGATGTCCCAGCTATGGGAATGATTTCCACGGACTTGGATTCCCAGAGGAGGCAGCTGCTTCCTTCACACATGGCTTTTGTGTCACCTGCCATCAGTGATGGGGGAGGATGCTGTCCTTATTGGAGTCACACTGCACATTCTCAGCTCAGTCTCTGGCACCATCAGCCGTGGGGTCCTGGTGATTGAACTCATTCAACAGCAGATCCCTAACACGTACCATGTGCCAGGTGCCAGCCCTGTGCTGGGAAGGTGCTAGGGGTGAGGAGAGGATTGGGACACGGTCCCTGAACTCTGTGCTCCAGAAAGGCTCCACTCTGGTTCTTCTGATGTGAGACATTTTAACTAATCACTAATAAGCAGCCCAAGTCGCCTTCCAGTGGGGCAGTCACTTAAAGACCCGAGAAACAGTGGACAGAGGAAAAGTCACTGCCTTTGAGTGAGACTGACCTGGTTTCAGAGAGTTATGTGGGCCTCAGTTTCCCCACTTATAAAATGGGACTAATTTTAGCACTCATCTCCCAGGGTTGTCACGCACAACCGTCGCAGATCTGCAAAGGCCAGCTTCCCTTCTCTTTCCTCCCATTTTCCCAAGCACCTCACCACCACCCCCAACCTCTGAGGGCTTCGTTCTTGGCTCTGCCCAGGAGTGACCCCAGCTCCAAGTTGTCCCCTCCTCTCTAAGCTGCAGTTTGGCCTCACCCATCACCATGGAGCCTCCCTAGGCCGGGGCTTGGAATAGATACCGCTCCCGGCTTCACTGTCCTGGGGATAATCAGAGTCACCCCGTGCCAGGAGAGGTGGTCTGTTGGGGCCTGCTGGGGACCTGTGGCCAGTTCTGCATGGCGCTGCCCCCTGAGGCAGTCCTTCCCCTGGCAGGCCAGCTGCACCTGGCACTTTTGAGGCCAGAAGCAGAGCCTCAGCCTCGCCCACCTGGCCTGAGCAGGGGACCCACAGGTACGGAGGCCCGTGCTCACCCGGGGATCTGCTGACACTTTGGAGAGAGCGTGTGCCTGGGAGTTAAGAGGCAGCAGCTCTTTTAGTTTCCGACTCTCCTTGAGTCAGCACGGTTGCAGACTTTTTGTCAGTTAAGAGGTGCCATTGGAGGGCTCCTTGGGAACTCAAAGAATGAGACAGGTCTGTCCCAGGATCCCCCAATAGCACACAGCCTGGCTCCTCAGCGGAGCGGCACCGGCTGGGGCGGTGGACTGTTTGTCCTTCAGGGACCAAGGACTCAGAGCAACGGGCTAAACGTCCCCAGTCACCCCACCCTTTGCCTCTTAGATGAGGCAGCAAGAGACGTGTTAACGTCTGTTTGGGCTTCACAACTGCAGAGCGTGGCTTCTGTGCAGGGGCCCTCATTTCCAGCGCTTGGAGGTTTGGTGAACGCTCTGACCGGGCGAGTCCCAGGAATCAGGTGATGGAAACAGGACCCCTTTCCAAGCCTCCAAGCAGCAGTTTTAAGCATAGGCCTCTCAGGTTCCTAGGTGGGAGCTGTACTGACTCCCACTGTACCTGACAGTACGTGTTCCCCATGAGCTGCTGTCCTGCTTTGTTTGGTAATACCGTCCCATCCTGGTCACTAGAATGCATGGTGGTAGCAATAAAACAAAGGCTGAGAAGGCTTTCAACAAACTGTGCTTTGAATGGTCCTGCTCTGAAACTACGAATGGTCATTCATTTATTATCATTTAAACACCATAGGTAAAAGCTGACCTTACCCGTGAGGAAGTTATTGTCTTACAGGAAAGGCAAGTGTGGAGATAACAAATCTAAAAGTCAAGTCAAGGGAATTCCCTGACAGTCCAGTGGTTAGGACTCTGCACTTTCACTGCCGAGGGCCTGGGTTCAATCCCTGGTTGGGGCATTAAGATCCCACAAGCTGCACAGCGCAGCCAAAAAAAAAAAAAAAGTCAAGTCAGTCATCACAAGTGTACAACACATTGAGAGGGAGAAGCCTGAGGTGCAATGAGAGTGTAACGGGGGCATCAGGAAGGTACTCCTGAAGAAGTGACCATTGAGCTGAGGTCTGAAGGACAGAGAAGAGTCAGCTTCTGAACTGAATGAGAAAGAGGTTTGGAGATACAGGAAGTACCAAGGTCCTGAGACAGCCAAGCACTTGGTGATTTCAGAAATTGAGAGAAGCCCAACAGGGCTGGAGCATGGAGAGCAAGGGGGAAGGTAGAGGTGGTGGGTTGGGGCCAGACTACCATGCATCAGGAAGAATTCATGTTTGCATATAACAGAGTGCTGAATCTGAGGACTTAATAAGCATCCCTCCAGGGACCCAGGTTCTGTCTAACTCTCCACTCCACTAGCCTTAGGATGTGGCTCTTGTCCTTATGCTCACAAGATGGCTGTTGAAGCTGCAGTCATCACATCTGCATTCCAGGCAGGAATAAGGAGAAGGGCAAAGGCAAGAGGGACAAGCGGTCAGATTTGCTTGCTACAAAATCAATGTGCTATTAATAAAAAAGAGGGGTAATGAATAGGCAGTGTCTAGAGTTTGCCCCACAGGGCCTTGTAGGTCATGGTGAGGAGTGTGGCCTTCAATCTGAGTACAGCTGGGAAGCCGCAGAATGTTCTAAACATGGCGGTGACGTGGAAGGGGAGACATTCAGGGTTGCCCCACTTGAGGCAGAGCAACACACACCTGTATATTAGCCTCCTAGGGCTGCCATAACAAAATATCACAAACTTCGTGGCTTAAAACAATAGAAATTTATTGTCTCACAGTTTTGGAGGCCAGAAGTCTGAATCAAGGTGTCAGCAAGGCCATGCTCACTCTGAAGGCTAGGGAAGAATCCTTCCTTGACTATTCCTAGTTTCTGGTGGCCCCTGGCAATCCTTGGTGTTTCATGGTTTGTAAACTGCATCACTCCAATCGCTGCCTCTGTTGTCACATGGCCTTCTTCCCTGTGTCCCCTCTGTGTCTCTGTATCTAAATCTCACTCTCCTTTCTTTTATTAGGACATCTGTAGTTGGATTTAGGGCCCACCCTAATCCAGTATGACCGCATCTTAATTACATTTGCAAAGACTCTATTTCCATATAAGGTCACATTCAAGGTACGGGGGTTAGGACTTGAACATAGCTTTATGCAGGACACAGTTAAACCTTCTGTGCGTTCAAAAAGACTAGAGTGCCACCTAGACGCTGCTTTGCTTTGGTCACTCATGTCTACCCCCCCGCCCCAAGGTCATAATAAGACAGCCTAGGAATTAGAGAGGCAGGTTTACTTCCAAAATTTTGACTGTGCCAGGCACCGGTCCCTCTTTCTTCTCCTATAAAAGGGCAAAAGGAAGGTTCTGGGCTCCCAGAACAGGCCTCGCCTCACCTTGGCAGACACTTCTCAGGCATCAAGGATTCAGGGACCTTGAGCCATGGGTGCAGAGGTGATCTTGCCTGTCCCTATGTGTCACGGGTTCAGAGTTGGGGGTCGGGGGTGGCGGTGGGAGTAGACATTTAAATGATGGGCTGAATAGCATCTAAACTTGGTTTCCTTTCTTCAGGCAAAATTTTAGGCTAACGGATGCCCTTTAATAAACCACTCCTTTGTTGGAGCTAGTGGAGAGAAGAGTTGAGCTGTAGCCATGGCTGTGGCAAGTGGTTGCAGCTGAACCTAAACTGGCTTCAGCGCTGGAGTCCTGCAGACTGTCGGATGCACAGTGTTGGTCAGGGCGCCCTGTTGTCTTTGCTTTGAGGTGGAATAAAAACCGCTCACCATGTGACTCCCAGGAAGCAGGCTGGGGGCCCTCAGACTCTTCTCTTGGGCACCTTTGTTCACATGTCTTTGCATGAGTTTGTGTGCAAGGGGCTTTGTTTCTTGGCCGGTGATTTTTTCTTTTTTTAATTGAAGTACAGTTGATTTACAACGTTGTGTTAATTTCTGCTGTGCAGCAAAGTGATTCAGTTATACATATATGTACATTCTTTTTTATATTCTTTTCCATTACGGTTTATCTCAGGATATTGAACAGAGTTTCCTGTGCTATACAGTAGGACCTTGTTGTTTATCCATTCTATATATAATAGTTTGTACCTGCTAATCACAAACTCCCAGTGCATCCCTCCCACACCTCCCCTCCCCCTTGGCAACCACAAGTCTGTTCTCTATGTCTGTGAGTCTGTTTCTGTTTTGTAGACAGGTTCATTTGTGTCATATTTTAGATTCCATATATTAGTGATATAATATGGTATTTGTCTTTCTCTTTTTTTAAAATATATTTATTTATTTTGGCTGCGTTGGGTCTTCACTGCTGTGCGCTGGCTTTCTCTAGTTGCGACGAGCGGGGGCTACTCTTCGTTGCGGTCCACGGGCTTCTCATTGCGGTGGCTTCCCTTGTTGAGGAGCACGGACTCTAGGCGCGCAGGCTTCAGTAGTTGTGGCTCGCGGGCTTTGTTGCTCCGCGGCATGTGGGATCTTCCCGGACCAGGGCTCGAACCCGTGTTCCCTGCATTGGCAGGCAGATTTTTAACCACTGCGCCACCAGGGAAGCCCTGTCTTTCTCTTTCTGACTTACTTCACTTGGTATGATAATCTCTAGTTGCATCCATGTTGCTGCAAATGGCATTATTTCATGCTTTTTTATGGCTGAGTAGTGTTCCATTGTATATATGTACCACATCTTTATCCATTCATCTGTCGATGGACATTTAGGTTGTTTCCATGTCTTGGCTATTGTGAATAGTGCTGCTATGAACATAGGGGTGCGTGTATCTTTTTGAAGTATAGTTTTGTCTGGATATATGCCCAGGAATGGGATTGCTGGATCATATGGTAATTCTGGTTTTAGTTTTCTGAGGGACCTCCATACTGTTTTCCATAGTGGTGGCAGGTAATTTTTTTGGTTGGTTTTTTTTTTTTTTTCGTCAAGGTGGGGACCCCAGCAGAGATGGATGGAGATAGGAGAGATGGATACCCAGGGAGAAAAGACGTGGCATCTGGTCTCTTGCAGGGTCGGGGAGAAGCAGAAGCTGAAGGGGCTGCTTTCCCGAGGGAAGCTGTGAGCTCAGGGCATAAGCACAGCTGCCCCGGTGCCCACGGGCAAAGTGAGGGGCAGCGGTCCCTCCTCTGGGCATCTTCTGGGACCCCAGGGTAAATGACTGTGACAGCAATGGGAGGCAGCATCCTTGGCATGGGCACCCTAGAGGTGGTGGCATCAGGGTGACCCCCTCAGGTGGCTTCATGAATAAAATCAGAAAGCCAACAAGCATGGGCCCATGTGACTCTCACAAACTGTACCCATGAGTCAGCCCTTGAGGACTCCTGTGAACGGTGGAGGTCCTCATTGGGCAAGTTGGGGGAGAAGATCAATAAGAAGGTGATGTTTAAGCTGTGCACTGAAGAAGTAGGAATCTGCCAGGGGGAGAAAGCAAGGTCATTCTAGGCTGGAGGACCAGCGTGTGCAAAGGCATGAGTGACCACTGGTGGCCTCAGACTGTCGGGGAGTCAATCTGGTGAGTGGGTGCACAAGGGTGCATAGGCGAAGGAGAGAGGGAGAGAGAAGCGAAGCTAGAGAGAAGGTGGGGCTGGCTCACGGTGAGACCTCGTATGTGAGGCTGCAGTTTGGATTTTGTCTCGAGGGCAGTGGGAGCCCCCAATGGCTTGTGAGCAGAGGCCTGTGGCCTCGTATGTGTGTTAGATTTGTTTAGATTTGTTTGATGTCCGTGCTAAGAATGGGTGGAGGGGCCGGCAGTCTAGAGTCTGGAGGGGAGGAACCAGGCAGTGGCAGTGGGAAATCTACCCCCAACCCCATGTTTCTCCTGCTCATCTTCCCCCCAGCCCTGCCCCGACCCCAGGTGCCCAGAGTGTGTCACTTGTCAGAAGAGCAGAGTCTGTCTCCGGGCGGGTGGAGAGAGCAGGCAGCCCTCGGCCCTGCTCATGCTGGGCCCAGGGCAAGGGCTGGCTGGGCAGCTGGCAGCTTGGCAGGGAGAACATGGGCGGCTCTGCTGTGTCTGCGGCCACTGCCGCCCGACAGCCTGATTAATGACCCGCGACGCCCAGGGCTCCGCACGAGTCAGCGGCTCCATTTCTGTGGCAGCGGCCAAGTGGACCTGCCCACTCTGCCTCTTCTCCTCCTACAGCTGGCGGCTGGTGCTCCCAGATGGGCTGAAATGTTTTGACATTGCCTCCTCCCCGGGCTCTTCCACACTTTCTGCTGACCATTTCCAGCCTCCTTTAAATCCTGCCCCTAAATTCTCCTGTACAGGAGAGGCTTTACAGAGTTAACCCCCAGCCCTCTGGGTTCTGGCTTGTTCTTTTATTTTGTCCCCATCAGGCACAGAGGAAAGCTTAAAAATATGTCTTGAAGGCATCATTGCTGCTTCTCTCCCGTCTCTCAACCCTTTAGTGACTAATATGGGCCCTGTCTTATCTCTCTGCTGGAGGGTCTGTGTCTGTGCATTCTGTTTGTATAAGTCCCACCTGCTCCATCAGACTAGCAATGCCCCAAGAGCAAGGGTGTGCCTTCATCTTTAGACTGGTGGCTTCTGAGATCCAGTTTTTTCTTCTCCCCTAAACTGGGTACTCCCCAGGGAAGGGGGCTATGTCTCCCCCTCAATCTGGGAGCTCCCTGAAGACAAGGGCTGTGTTTGGGGCTGCCTTGCCTGTTGCTCCCTCACCTCCCAAGTTGAGCTCTGCCTTGAGTGTGCTCTGCGGGGGACTCAGGGGCTGTAGGAAAAGCCTCCTGGCCTGTCTTGGGGATGGCAGGGCGGAGCATGGCTACAGCAGGTATGGATTTAGCTGGGGGCCAGAGCTGTTGGGGGCGTGGCTAGGGAGCAGGTACTGAGCTATCTGGCGCCAAAGGGCTCCCAGGCCTAAACCAGCTCTGGGCCACGGTCTGGCCCCCTGGGAGGGCCATGAATTCTTGCATCCAGACCCTGGCCCCCTGGGAGGGCCGTGAATTCTTGCATCCAGACCCTGGCCCCCTGGGAGGGCCGTGAATTCTTGCATCCAGACTCTGTGGTTCTTGGCATCCTGATTCCTCATGCCTCCTGTGGGCTCTGTCTTGGATAACGACAGGAGGACAACCACAGCTACTACGTGTCCCGTCTCTATGGTCCCAGCGAGCCCCGCAGCCGGGAGTTGTGGGTGGACGTGGCCAAGGCCAACCAGAGCCAAGTGAAAGTTCACCGAATCCTCTCCAACACCCACCGGCAGGCTTCGGTGAGTGCCCCAGTCCCCGGCAGAGCTGCCCTGGGCTGGGAGGCTGGGGGCCAGCCCACCACACCTGGTCAGTGGGCATGGCTTGTGGCCTGAGGTCTGTGGTCTGGGAAGTGCCTTCCAGGGGACCCTGGGGGGCTTTGCCAGAGTTGGAGTGTCCTCCTGTGGTACTGCCCTGGACATGCCTGTGCCCCCCTCGCCCCCCGCCAATCCCATCCAGATAAGCATGGGGCAGTGTAGATACCCAGCCCTCTGGCCTGAAGGTTGGCCCATGCTGACTCTCTCCCATCCCCTGCAGAGAGTGGTCTTGTCCTTTGATTTCCCTTTCTACGGGCATCCTCTGCGGCAGATCACCATAGCAACCGGAGGTAAGGCCTTGTCCGTGGGACTGGGAGAGGGTGTGGAGATTTCAGCCAGAACTTGGGACCTATCTAGGAAGGTTCCCTGGAGACAGGGTTTTACAGATGGACTGGGGAGGGTCCCACATGTGGCTCTCTTGGGACCCCACTCTCAGGAGAGAGGTCATCAGTGTTTCAGCCCAGCTTCCTCACATCGACTGACCTGCTTGTGTGTGTGTGTGTGTGTGTGTGTGTGTGTCTGTGTGTGTGTGTGTTTCTCTCCCTCTGGGTCTGTGCAGGCCACTGTGGGCAGTCCCTTGGCCCCTGTGCTTCTGAGTCTGTAAATGAGAGCGAGGAGACTGCACTGAGAGCCTGCTTCCTGGGACCAGGCTTCCAGTTGATATGAGCAGCCTGTCTGTGATTCCTGTGCACTTTCCAAGGGGCAGAGAGAGGTGGGAGGCGCAGAGAGAACCTTCTGGTCTGGGGCCCTTTAGCTCCATACATGCCAGACCCATGCCCACTATGTGAGGCTGGTGGACAGAGGTCCAAGACTCACTTCCAGCCCCGTCTACACTGCTCTTTCCTGCACGAGGAAGCAACCCTTCTGGGCCATCTCTGATGATTTGTCTACACTTCTTCCCACCCCAGGCTTCATCTTCATGGGTGATGTGGTCCATCGGATGCTCACGGCTACTCAGTATGTGGCTCCTCTGATGGCCAACTTCAACCCTGGCTGCTCCGACAACTCTACGGTTGCTTACTTCGACAATGGTGAGATCAGAGCTCAGAGTTTAAGTCACCCAGCTCCAGGGCTCCCTTGGTCCAGCCCCTTTAGAGGATCCCAAGTCCCAGAGAGGGCAAGGGACTTGCCCACAGTCACACAGCAAGACAGCCACCCTACCTTTCTGTGTTCCTTTTCCTCACCTGTAAGATGGGGGCAAAAATGCCTGCTACCTGATGAGATAATGAAATGAAAGCGCTTGGCTCTTAGTAGAGGTGAAATAAATATCAGAGATATTTACTGTTTCTTATTCTCACCAGGTTGTCCCTTGAACACCTACCTTCCACCCCGGGAGAACAGATGTTTCTCCTGTTTCTCCTCCCTTTCATCTCAAGGGGTCGGGATAGGCAAGAAGGAAGGGGCGTGCTTGGGGTTGGAGATGGCCAATCACAGTACCTGGTTGGGGATGGGGAAGCTGAAGAAGGGTTTTCTGGTTCCCCTTCAGCTTGAAAGTCAGACTGTTTGTGGGCTGCCCAGCTCCTGCCTCCTGTCAACTTTGCAAACTGCCCCATCATCCCTAAGGAAGCCAAGCTGTGGCCCATCCACACTGGCCACCGTTTCCGCAGGGCCCTGCTCCCCTCACTGTCTCCCTGTCCAGCCAGGTCTCTGCTCTCCTCGCCAGGGACAGTCTTTGTTGTTCAGTGGGACCACGTCTACCTCCAGGACCGGGAGGACAAGGGCAGCTTCACCTTCCAGGCAGCTCTGCACCAAGACGGCCGCATTGTATTCGGCTACAAAGAGGTGAGTGGGTCCAGCTGCAGAGACGGCCTTTCTTTCATTCAGCAATTATCTGCCGAGATCCTCCAGTGTGCCAGACATAGGGTGTGGTGCCGGGGATACAGCAGTTAATAAGATGGCTGACGGCCCTACCTTTGTGGAGCTGAGAGTCTGGCTGGAGGGATAGATGTTAATTGTGGGGACAAGTATAGAACTGCCACTGTGACAAGTGCTCCTAAATTGAGATGCCAGGAAAGCCTTTCACGGGGCTCTTTACCCGAACAGGGGTCAGGGAAGGCTCCCCCGAGGAAAAGAATTGAAATCTGTGGAATGCGTAGGGGTTAAGGAAGCAAAGAAATGAAGTGTGCTCCGGGAGCGAGAAAACACATGCAAAGGCTCTGTGGCAGGACACAGCATGGCCGGTACAAAGCTCTGCAAGAAGGCAGCCTGGCCGGAGGGGAGAGAGTGAGGGCAAGAAGGGGGGCGCAGGGGGACAACCGGATTTGCCTTTGGAAAGGACGCTCTTGTTTCAGAGTGGAGAGCAGAGGGCTGGGGCTCAGAGGGGATGCTGGGAGATGATGTGGAAGAGAGGTGATGCCAGCTTGGGGTAGGGAGGGGGCGATGGAGAGACCTGGATAGATTTGCGAGCCAGTTAGCAAGCTAATTAACAGGACTGGAGATGTATTAGACAGAGAAGGAGGGAAATGAAGGGGGGTGCGAACTGAGGGTGACTCCCAGGTCTCTGGCCTGCATGGAGGTGCCATTCACAAAGAGGGAGAAAAGAAAAAGGAAATGTGTTTGGAGACAGTGTGGGGAAGACTTGGAATTTGGATGGGGCCCCATTGGGTTTGAGATGTCTGAGTCCTCCAAGAGGCAAGGCCCAGCAGGCAGATGGGTCTGGAGCTCGGAGGGGAAGTCTAAGCTGGCCCAAGAGCGTTTGCGGGGTAGACTGAGCCTCTTCTTCCCGCTGCAGATCCCTATGCCCGTCCTGGAAATCAGCTCGTCCCAGCACCCCGTCAAAGCAGGCCTGTCAGATGCCTTCATGATTCTCAATCCATCCCCGGACGTACCAGGTGAGTCCCCAGGGATCCACAGATCCCTGGATGGGGCTGGACTCAGCTCGGATTGAGCCAGGCTGGCAGGGGCAATGGCAGTGGCAGGGAGTGGAGGGGTGGTGGAGAGTTGAGTGGGAACTGAGGGAAGAAAAGGGGCAGAATGAGTTCCAACTTTTCTTCGTTCAAGCAGAGGAACCGTTTTTTCCAATAAAATCTCCAGGGGGAGGCACTGCTCTGGTGGGGGAGGGGGAGGGGAGCCAGGGCCCTTCCACTCAGCACACCCTCTATTTAGAAAATCTCCAAAGACACCAAATTAGGGTTTACGAGTCCTCCCAGAACACAACCATAATTGCTTCCCCACCCCCAGACGATAGAAGGAGCATCCCAGGGGGTTTCAGGAGACAGGAAAATTAGGTTTCTCTCCTGTCCCTGATCCCATCTTCCAATTCCCCTTCCTGGAGGCAACCAGGGCTACCAGGGTATTTCTAGGGCTACAAGCCTTCAGGTAAGTATACGTACGTATATTTAACACCAATGATGTCATATGATGTCCTCTGTTCTGCTCCTGAACAAAGTATATCTTGCCCATCATTCTGTATCAGCACACGTCTCATTCTTCCTAAAGGCTGTGTGATAGCCCATTGTGTGGATGTACCTTAATTGAACCAGTCCCCTGTGCATAGACTTTTCAGCTGTTTCAATCTTTCACTACACCAAATAACACTGCAGTGAATATTCTTGCAAGTAGGTACTTTTATGCCCTTGTGTGAGTATTTCCATAAGACTAATTCCCACCACTTCACTTGCCCCTCCACTGTCCCCGCCCTGAACTCCCTCCCAGTGCTCTAGCGAGTGGCTCAGACCCTGCTCCGTTGCTGCAGTCAGCATCTGCTCTGATTGGTTAACGCCTGTACTGAGCTGGTTACTAAAGAGTTTCAGTATCACCCTGATTGTATTAGTTAGCTACTGCTGCATAACAAATTATGCCAAAACTTAGAGGCTTAAAACAACAAACACATTATCTCAGGGTTGCTGTGGATCAGGAAACAAAGCATGACTTAGCTGGGTCCTCTGGTTCAGAGTCTTTCACAGGCTGTTCTCAAGGTGTTTCCCAGGGTTACCTCAGTGACTGTTGGGGGGAGATCCATTTTTAAGAGCTTTCTTGTGGTTGTGGCAAGATTCAGTGTCCCCCTCAGTTCCTGCCACGTGGACCTCCGCATAGGACAGCTCACAACGTGGCAGCTGGCTTCCATCAGAGCAGGCAAGGAAGACAGCAGTAGAGTGTGAGCAAGATGGAAGCGAGAGTCTTTTTGTAACCTCATCTTAGAAGTGCGGTCCTATCGCTTTTGCCATATTCTGCTGGTTGGAAGCAAGTCACTAGGTCCAGCCCACACCCAGGATAGGATTACACAGGGTGTGAACACCAGGAGGCAGGGATCATTGGGGGCCATTTTATTGTATTTTTTTAATTTTTAAAAATTTTCTTATTTATTTATTTTTGGCTGTGTTGGATCTTCGTTGCTGCGCGCGGGCTTTCTCTAGTTGCGGCGAGCCGCGGCTACTCTTTGTCGCGGTGCGTGGGCTTCTCATTGCGGTGGCTTCTCTTCTTGTGGAGCACGGGCTCTAGGCTCCTGGGCTTCAGTAGTTGTGGCTCACGGGCTCTAGAGCGCAGGCTCAGTAGTTGTGGCACACGGGCTTAGTTGCTCTGTGGCATGTGGGATCTTCCCGGACCAGGGCTCGAACCCGTGTCTCCTGCATTGGCAGGTGGATTCTTAACCACTGCACCACCAGGGAAGCCCTTGGGGCCCTTTTAGAGGCTGCTTACCACACGATTACAATCCCATCCCTAGACACCGAGCTTTACAGTATCTTATTGGATCATCCTCGCAACATTGTAAATGAAGTCTGTACATTTGTTTCTTTCTAAATGAGGACACGGAGGCTCAGAGAGGTGGCCTGACTTGCTTTCACACAGCTATGAAAGGTAGAACTGAAACCCAAACCTTCTGTTTTTTAAACCCTGGGGTCCACTATTGAGACTTTGTAAATCTGACCCACTCCCATTCCACCCAGAGGGGTGACTCCTTTCCTCCTCAGTTCCCCAAACACCCACAGCCCTGTGTGCACACACCCAGGCTGCTTTGCAGGAAGGACCATTCTTGGTGTCCATGCCACCCCCCTCCCCGTGCATTAATGCATCATCGGGGCGGGGTCTGTGCCTCCCTCACAGCTCACAGGGCTCTCTCTGTGCCCAGTGGGAGAGTCTCAGGAAATGTGTGTTGGATCCAGCTGTTGAATGAGGGTGGATTAGAGGAAGTCAGATCCCCCAGGAGTGTGTGCATCTGAGGCTACTCTGTGATTCTGGAATGAAAGGCTGTTTTAGAGCAAGCCAGGGAGATGTGAGGAGGTGGGGTAACGAGGGGCGGGGAAGGAAGCAGAGCCCACCTGAAATAACAGGAGGGCAGCTGCGCCTGTCCTGTGAGACCAGGAGGAGACGCAAGGGCTCTGTTGTGGGAGCCGCTGGATTCTGTGACTCCAGCTGCTGTTCTCGGAGGTGCTGGGTCCACCCGCCAAGCGAAACCCACGCCTGACTCCCAAACTCTGCCCAGCGGCTCCCGGCCTCCAGTCTCCCTGCCCTCTGTCCCCCATTCCTTCTTGTCACTGCCAGACAGATCTGGTCATGTCATTTTCTGGCTCCTTGTTGCCCAAAGCATCAATTCAAAGTCCTTTGATGCTGGGCACAGCCCACCTTTTTTTTTTTTTTTTTCCTTTCAGTTTTATTGAGATGTAATTGACATACAGCACTGTGTAACTTTCAGGTGTCCAGCATAATGAGTTGACTTACATACGTCACGAAATGATTACAGTGAGCTTAGTGAACATCCACCATCTCATATAGATGCAAAATTAAAGACATAGAAAAAAATAGATTTTTTCCTTCGTGATGAAAACTCTTAGGATTTACTCTCTTAACAACTTCCGTATGTAACAGACAACAGTGTTCATTATATTTCTCATGTGTGTTATGGTCACAGCCCACCTTTATAGGCTCATCTCCAGACCCTCCTGTCACCCACCACTCTGTCCAGGCAGCACTGGTCTGCATGCCCTGGGTTCCCCAAACGTGCCAAGGGCTATCTGCATCTTTCTGATGCAGTTCCTCGTATGAGATGCCCCCCACCTGAAGTCCTTTTACCACTTGGCAAATCCTACTCATTCATTGGTCCAGCTCAGATGTTGCCTCCTCCATGCAGCAGAATTCACGGCTTCCTCCTCCATCCCCCTGGCACTTTGTTAAAAGCTTTAATATAGAACTCATGACACTGTCCGGCTCATTCATCTTCTCCCCAACTGGCTGTGAGCTCCTTGGGGGCTGGCCGTGGCCCCAGCACTTAGCCCAGTGCCTGCAGCAGGGCAGGTGCTCAGAAAATGAGTAGCAGCTCGAGAGTGAGTGCTGACGGGAATGGGCGGAGCAGAGACCCTGTCCTCTGCCCTGTGGTGACACTAAGTGAGAACAGGACCTGACATCTGAGTTTGGGGGGTGAGTGCTTTGATAATCGCATCTCTTTTTGTCAGATATTTTTTAGCTTGGGGGTGCAGGCAGGGACTTTAGAAGGAACATAGAGGTACGGGTGGAGCATATCACGTGCATGCATTTTTCTGGGGCCGCATCCGTGGCCTCCATTGGGTTTTAAAATGGGCTACAACCTCTGCTTTTCGGAGTGATGGCTTTTATGTGGCTGAGAGATCAGATTCCTCTGGGTCTGATATTCAACCCAGCAAGCAGGGAATTCGTTTGAATTTGGCTGAGCTGCAAATAACAATAAATCCCAAAAAACCATGATAGAAGTTCAGGTAGAGGCCTCTGGTCCGCAGACCCTTTCACCGGGATATTCACCTCGAATATTCCCGTTGTCCCAACCCATCTGTCCTACAGAATGAGTGATGTCACTGCCCTTGTACCCAAGCTCGGCTCCTCCCTGCCTGGGGCCCTGTGAGGAGTGGAGTTTTCTCCCCACTATTCAAGAATCCCCCAGTCCCTGAACCCTGTCTGGGGGACTCTCTCCTCCCCCCAGGCTCCAAACACTTTCCTCCCACCCCTGTCTGAGGGTGGAGGGAATTCTGCACAGTCTCATTCCTGGGGTTGAGGGAAGAAAATGCTGAAAACCACCAGAGTTTCTCTTACCATTACTTCCTTGCAGAAACCGCTCTGCAGGCTTTGGAGCAGAGAGTCTGCAGAGCACGCTTTGATGCAGAGAAAAGATTCAGATTAGCAGCGTCTGTTTGCAGAAGCACGCAAAACATAGAGGGTAGCTGATACACTCTTTATTTGACTGGAGGGGCCCCCAGAAGTCAATATAATTTCCTCTATTCATTTGTTTAAGAAACCCTTTCTTTCATGGACAGTATAAAAGCAACTTTAGGGCAGCCAGCGTCAAAACTGACAGAGATTCTGAATTAATGGAATTGTATTAATTCATTAATTAATTGTAGCCCGCCCCTTGGCTGACCCCAGAATGGCCTTGGACGGCCTGAACACTTGGGCCTTCTCCTTTACCAGAACTTTCCTTTCCTTTCAAAAGCAGGCTTGAGAAATGTGGCAGAGGCCTGTGCTGTACCTTGGTGCTGGGCAGCTGGGTGGGGAAGGGGGAGGCCCCAGAACTGGCTGCGGAGGAGTGAGAAGGAGCAGCCAAGTGGGGGTGGGGGGGTGTCATCACCAGATCTGGCCCGGTTTGTCTTCCCCTGCTCCTGATAAAGGATCCTTTACAGTGCTCTTCACTGTAGCTTTTTATCCATCCTGGGGCCCTCCCCCCTCCCCCCTCCCCCTCCCCTCCCCTCCCCCTCCCCTCCCCCTCCCCTCCCCCTCCCCCCACCCCGTTTTTCACTTTTCTTTTTTTTTTCTTTTCTGTTTTTCCCTCTACTCTGCTCCCTGAGCCCTGCCGTTTCTCACCTCTCCTCCCTCTGCCCTTTTCTACATCGTATCTGTGCTGAGGAGGTCTCTCCTCCCTCCCCTCCTGGGCTGAAAGCTCCTTGGGGTACAGGACCCTCATTGTGTTTATCTCTGGGGTCCCCTGCTGGGGCTCAATTCATGATTATTAAAAGAATAACCAAATGAGCAAAGGAAGATGTGAATGCATAAATGAAAACTTTTTCCTGAGCCACCATCTTAGATTTTTTTGTATCGTAACCACCGTTTTGGAGGGAAGTTTGTGGCTGGACCTGTCAGTCTGATTTCTTCTGACCAAACCAACCCTCTCCCTGCTGGTGTCTGTTGTGGAAACAGAACAGGACATGCCAACCTTGCTTTTGAGCCATGAACATCTCCTGATTGCATGGCAGGGCTTTCCATGTCTGGACCTTAGTGTTTCTGAATCTTTGATGAATGGAAGCAGAGATAAAACAGAAATGTCTCAAACTGCCAGAAATGTGGCGCTGGGGTGGTCACTGTCTTGGTTCCGGCAGGGATCTGTTGGTCATGCGGATGGACATCATCGTCCTTGGGCAAGCCCCAGATGTTGGAGAGATAATCCAAAAGCAAATAACACAGGCGGGGATATTAAGGGATCTGTTTATCAAGAAATAAAAGTATTGCCAAACCAGACACTTAAAAAAGTACAAGTTGGCAGTTGAAGTGAGCAACTATTTTTTTTTTTAAATACATTTATTTATCTATTTATTTATTTTTGTCTGCCTTGGGTCTTCGTTGCTGCGCACGGGCTTTCTTTTTAGTGGTAGCGAGCGGAGGAGGCTACTCTTCGTTGCGGTGCACGGGCTTCTCATTAAGGTGGCTTCTCTTGTTGCAGAGCACAGGCTCTAGGCGCGCAGGCTTCAGTAGTTGTGGCACATGGGCTCAGTAGTTGTGGCTCGCGGGTTCTAGAGCGCAAGCTCAGTAGTTGTGGCTCACGGGCTTAGTTGCTCCGCGGCATGTGGGATCTTCCTGGCCCAGGGCTTGAACCCATGTCCCCTGCATTGGCAGGCGGATTCTTAACCACTGCACCACCAGGGAAGCCCGTGAGCAACTATTTTTAATCAGAGATATGTTTCTGCCCGCCCTCCCTCCTCCCACTTCCTACCACACACATCTCCCCCACCCTTGCTGGTAGGGCTGTGTTGCTTTTTGGAGGATATCTGATCATCTCTGGCTGCACCTTCACTTGAGGCACGTCCTCACCTCTGCTCCCCAGTGGGCTAGTGGGGAGACCCATTCCTAGATTCTGGTGTGGGGTTTGCTGGGAACCCCGCCTTCCCCAGCTGCTGTTCGTGTGTCTCTATCCATGAATTCGACTCCCTTGACAAGTCCGTGTCTCTATCATGCCCCAACCCTGACCCCCTTTGTCCTCCTATTTCACCTGCCTTCTGACCGAGGGCAGGCTCTCCCCTGTATCCTTGCAGGTGGAGAAATCCTGAAAGCCAATTCTCCTCCTCCTTTGAGCTCTAACTTCATGAGGGTCTGGCTTTTTGTGGCCCGTTGGCAGCTGCCCTTTTGAGAAAGGCCATAATCTGTGGTGGGCTGAGGAGGAAGGGCATTCTTCCTTTGTGCTGCGGGCTGAAGTTATAATAAGTTGCTGGGGTTTTCCTGACTATTTGTAAGCCATTCATTCATTCACAGTCATCTCTTGAGACCCTGTTCTGTGCAGGGCCTGGCGCGAGGGGCTGGGGGACAGAGACATATAACCTGTAGGCTCTGCTCTCGGGGAGCTCATAGCCTTGGGGGAGGTGACCAGCAAAGTAAATGTTTGTGAAACAGGTGACACTGGACAGTGCACAGGAGGTTGTGGAGCTCAGAGGAGGGGCCACTAACTGCACCCAAGGGTGGGGGATGTCTTCAAGGGAGGCCTGTCATTTGAACTGAGCCTGGAAAGACGAGGCAGATTAAGAAAGAAATGTTTACGCAGAGTCTAGACCCCATGGCCTCAGGCACCTCAGAAGACCTGATGTTTCACCTTTATTTTTTATCCTATTCCATTTCAGTGTTAAAAGGGGTAATTCTTTAGGAGAGATGGCTTCTGGGGGTAGTGGGTGGGATGGAGCTGTGAAGGGCTGCCTGGAACTTCCCCATCCCCCACCTAATGTCTCACATCCTGCAGGCTCACTCAAAGCCCACTCCACCTTCGCAGAGCAGTTGGTGTCACACAGGGAGGGCCCTGCAGCACATATAGGCCTTTGGTGAATTGAAAATTGGTGCCTCTTCTGGGCAGCTGAATTACGGAAAAGTGCCCTTCCTCACCCCAATCTCCTTCAGACCCACCCCTGCTTGGCAAAGGGCCTTTCTTGTATTAGAAAAAATCTGTGTGTGTGTGTGTGTGTGTGTGTGTGTGTGTGCGCGCGCACGCACACCTGTGAGTGGGTAGTGCTCGCATTTCAAGCACAGGCCTCTGAGGTGGACTGCAGATTCCTGTTTAGTTCCGGGGTAGCGCTGCGGCCACCAGCGCCCGAGCAGTTTCCTTTTCATTGCACAGAATGTTTCAAGGATATTTTGTGGTCGCAGATGCTTCAGGGGCTGAGGTGTCCCCGGGCTCTGCAGCAGGACAGCGGGGTGTGGTGCGAAGGAAGCACGCTTTGGGTCAGACCACCTGGGGTTCAATCTTGGGTTAAGTAGGAGGGAACGGTTCCAAAATTGAGGATAAATAAATGACAGAAACGTAGCTGAGATGTTCTTTTGAGCAGTGGATGCTCCCCTAGATTCTTCATTCAGGATGGGCCACCCAGCGGTTGCACAGGACACCCTCCTTTTCATGGATGCCCCCACTGAGTTTTGCTACCACCTCGGGAAACTTTTCTCCAAATCACCTTCAGCTGAGTGAGAAACTTAGCCCACCTACTCTGGGCTTCTAGTGACAAAAACCCAACTGAAACTAGCTTAAGTGAAAAGGAGTGCACTGGGGATACTAAAGTAGCCCAAAGAACCTAAGGAAGAGCCAACAACTGGGAAGATAGGACCAGGGCAGGTCCAGGCACTCCAGAGCCTGGAATGCCACCAGTTTCTCTCCACGAGGTGGCTTCATCCTCTGGCTTTCCCCATGAGACTGGAACCATGGCCATTCACGGACGCTGAGCTTGCATCTTCTTAGCAGTATTACTGGAGAGCAAAGGGCCTTCTGGTTATAGTTAAAAAGTCCCAGGGAAGGTCTCTGATTGGTCTGACTTCATCAGATGCCCAGCCCTGGACCAATCACTGTGTGGCCAGGGAGGCGGGGTCATGAAAGAAGATGCAGCACAGACCACATGTAGGAAGGGGCTGGGGACAGTTGTTTCTGTTTCCAGAAGGAAGAAGGGGTGCTGGGCAGACCAAATACTAAGTGGCCCTTTCCCCTCATGGGAAAACTCATTCACGCAGCTCAGCGGCTGACAGCCTGCCTTTTGGAGCTGAAGGAAACCAACCCCAAGTCACGGTTCTTAGGTGGGCATGGGGGTTTGGTGGGAAATATCAGAGCATCTCAGACTGCCATTTTAGGAGAAGTCATTTCATCTGCAGTTCCAGCTTTTTCCTCCCAAGGGTGTTGGGGCAGGTGTTAATGTCTTTCCACCTCACAGACAAAAAACCGAGGCCCTAAGGTTATCCTGCTTGTCAGGAGCAGAACTCGACTCAGAACTCAGGGCTCTTGACTCTGAGGTCCTGTAGGAAGTTTCTGCAGGGACCGAGGCAGGACATAAGCCTGGCTCCAGGCCCTGAACCTTGCTCTCCCCTCCATCAAGGAGGGGAGAGGTTCTCCAAGGTCAGCCTGTCCATCTGCAGACATTTGCAGAGTGCTCACTGTGGGTGAGGTGCGGGACCAGATGATCATAGTCAAATGGTCCCCACCCTCCAAATCAACCCTAATGACCACACAACGTAAGTGCAGTGAGAGGAGGGCACAGGGCGGAGGGGGTAATAAGAGGCAGCTGGCCTAGAGTGGCTGCTCAGAGGGAGTGGCCCTGAGCTGGATCTGGAAGGGTGAGCTGGAGAAGAAGAGAAAGGGTGGAAGAACATTATGGATCAAGGGAACAGCAGCTGTGAAGTCACAGAGGCATGGGAAAGTGTGGACCCCCTGTGTCCTGACCCCGGGAACAGCCGGGCCTCTGCGTTATTAACCTGCTTATAACACAAAGCTCTCCCCTCAAGGCCAACTCCTGTTCTCCTGTCTCCCCACAGTTTCAACGCCATTATCCCAGGATGATGGGTTTACTTCCTGCCCTCAGTGGTTGCACACTAACTCCCGGCTCCACTCACTACAATCTCTTGCCCACCTGTCAGGCTCCAGCTCCAGGCCCTGAAGCCCTCTGGCCACGAGCTGCTCCTGATGACAGGCTCTGCCTATGTTTCAGAATCTCGGCGAAGGACCATCTTCGAATACCACCGTGTGGAGCTGGACCCCAGCAAGGTCACCAGCACAACTGCCGTGGAGTTCACCCCATTACCAAGTAATTAAGGGTTGTTCCCACTGATGGAGGGGAGGCATTCCACCGTCTTGGAAAGAGCTTTGGAGTCAGACTGAGCTCCATCCCAGGCCCACCACTGTCGCCTGTCTGGGTACCACCACCTAACTTCTCTGGGCCTCCATTTCTCATTTGTAACATGGGCCTAACACCACCTCCCTCCCAGGGCTACAGTAAGGGTTAGAACTACAGTAGGTAGAGCTGAGGATGTAAATGAAAGCTCAGACATTAACTGGCACATCCCAGGCCCAGGGCGTGGCTTGTGCTTGATACATGACAGCTATTGTTGTTAACACATAATTGAAACCCAGGAAAGAGGTACCTCTGAGAACTTAGACTGAGCTCCCACAAAAGATAATCCAGCGACTGAATGGGTCCGTAAGTTTATCATTGTATTTTCCTTAGAGGAGGCATGATACTGGCATCCACAGGCAGGAGGCAGTAGAGGGATTTAGCCAGTAAGCCCTCCAAGATCCAGGGGGCCTGGTCCTGTCCCTCTTCTGTACCCCACTCACCTGCCGTTGAAGGCACACCATGGCTGGGGCCCCAGCGGCTGCTGCGGACCCCGCAGGATCGGGGTTGGATGTTCTTCAGGATATGGTCAGGGCAGCTGGGGCAAGTGAGGGAAGGACAGCACTCTCGTTCTATTTTTAAAGAAAGTTTTAATCTCCTCTCCTGTTTTATGGTACCTCCCAGCTTCCCTCTGAAGCCACGGCCTTCTCCCTGCCTTCTGGGGCATTTCTTGCCTCTCTTTCCCCCTCTTCCTTTTCCCTGGAGGTTCTGGGAGCAGGGGGTGAAGAAAGAAGAGGAGGTGGAAGGGTCTTCTAGAATGCTAGGCCATGTCCCCGCAGGTGTCCTCCCCCGGAAAAGAGGACGGTCCCTGACACCTAGTCACAGGACAAGGACACCTGCGGTTCCAGCCCCGCCCCCAACCTAGTGGCCCTCCACCTAGGCAGGGCTTCCTCAAGGACTGGTGAGAGCAAACCCAGGAATGGATAAACTGCATTTGGGAACAAGGACATCCAAGGACAGGGCTAACTGCTGCGGCAGAAGAAGTGAAACATCCTGGGAATGCGTTTCTGGGACACTGTCTGTACATTTAAGCCACTTCCCACCCCTCCAGTGAATTTTGTGAGCATTTAATAGCACACAGAACATCTGAAATGCAGATGAGAAATAAAGGTCAGTGGGTTTTATGAATATCCCACGAGGCTCCCAGGGTTTTTTCTCAGTTTGACTGGAGCCATTTAAGGGGTCTCCAGAGTCCCTGGGAATGATCATGGGCTCCCATGTAGGGGAAGGGACAGTGTTACCAAGACTGTGATTTGAACCCCCAGGAGGCCGGTTTGCTTTGTCCTCAGAGAACTCTGCACCCCACAGCCCCAGGCTTTCTCCCTTACCTTTGGGTAGGGGATGACTTTTAGCCAAAATTCTTCCAGAGGTGTGGCTGGACTGTCTTCAAGCCATAGCACTCCATGGCTGGTGCCTCTTCTAGAAGAGACTCATGAAAAGGTGGCTTGGGTGAAGGTGGGAGCTGGGGAGGGGGATTCCCACAGCGGGACCTCGAGACTAGGAGCTCAGGCTCTCGGCTCAGACAGACCTTGGTTCAAACCCAGACCTGCCACTCTTAGCTCTGTGACTCTCTCCAAGCCTCAGTTTCCTCCTCTGTAAAATGGGGATAACAAAAGCAACTATTCATCAATTCCATAAACTTTTGTTAACTGCCTACCACATGCTGGGCGCTGTTCTAGACCCTCTGGATGCACCAGAGAACAAAACAGCCAGAGCGCTCTCGTTCTTGGGCCAAGTCGGTCCCTGCTTATTTTCTGCCGATGGCTTTCCCTCCACCCTTCCAGAGCCTGCAGAGCCCTGGTAGACAAAAGGACACAGTGCCACCTACAGCTCGTCCCTCCCACAAGGTGACTGAAGGTGACCACGCTGTGCCCACAGCAGCTTTTCTCCCACTCACCGAGGGCTGGTTACCACCTGCCACCTTGTTGGGGGTCCACAGAATGCAAACTGATTCCCTCATTAATGGACGGTGGCCCAGGCCCATGAAAACTCACAGAGAGAAGAAATGTATGTGATGTCTAGTGAATGAGTGGTCATTTTCTATAGTTAGTGGTCACTTCTGGCTGCTACTAACGTGTTCTGTTCAGCTGCTCATCAGATGAGCCCTTATGTTGCACACAGTTATTCCGGGTCAGCGCCTGTCTGTCCTTATAATAAAATGCATGGGCTTTGTGGCAGCTGCTTGCCACTCTGAGGTCATTCTGGTTCACTTAAGTGGGCAGCATTTAAGCAAGTGAACGACTCTTAAAATCCAGCCCCCATACCTCCTGCTCCCCGGGCCCTCTCTGCTAGGGGTCCATGCACCCTCCAGCAGCTGCTCCCACTAACTTCCCTGCGCTCCACCCTTGCCCTGCCCGGCTAGGCCCCAGCTGCCCCTCCTCCCCATTCCCACCACCTTCCAGCTCTCCACTCTGCTGAGCCGGCTAGCGTTCTGACTGCTGTTGGGAGCACCCCTGGGATGTGTTCCTCCCGGGCCTCTGCACACAGAGGCCCCTCTGCTTGGACTTCTCTCCCAGGAGGGCTGCCAGGCTGGCTTCCTCGCTCTCTCAGTCTCCTCAGAGGCCTTCCGCAACCTCCCTGAGTAAAACACATCCCCCACCGTCCTTCCACCTCCCTGATCTGATGCGCTTTTCTCCCAGCCCTTCTCACCACTGGCAACCCTAGGGTGGATCTGTTTGTCTGTGTATTTGTTGGCTGTCTCCTCCACTGGACTGCAGGTTCCATGTGGGCAGTGCTTCTGTCTTTTCCTGTTCACACTGCATCTCCAGCATTGGGACAGTGCCGGGCCTGTGGTAGACCCTCAATAAATATTTGTTGAAAGAATAAATGAGTGAATGAGCACCTGATAGGTATATTGAGGGGAATGATGGACCAGAGTCGATAACAAATAGCATTCACTGGCTCACCGTGTGGCCGGCACTGTTATAAACCCTCTCACAGCTGGCCTGCCACACAGACAGCATCTCGATCCCTCTTTTACAAGTGAGGTACCAAGGCACCAAGAGGTCAGGTAACTCTCCAGGGAAGATTTAAGCTTGGATGAGCAGAGGTCAGCACACCCCCTGGGAAGAGCTCACTTCCAAGAGGAGAGGGAGAGGAAAGGAATGGAATTCCGTATGCCTGGCCTGGTTTACTCTCAAAAACTCAGCGCCCAGACTTCCCTGGGAGGAGCTGGAGAGGCCAGGAGCTGGCCTCTGACGGCAATCCAGCCACACAAACAGTCCCTAGGAGCAGGGAGTGCTAGCTGGTCAAACCAGGACATCTTAAATCCTTTCCAGTGATTGTAGACAACACAACTGTAAACACTAAATTTGCCGAGAGACTCGATCATAATTGTTCCCAGCACTGGAAGAAATGATACTGATGTGAAGTGATGGTGGCGTTAGCAAATGCTACAGTGGCGATCATACAGCGATATAAATGGATCAAATCCATATGTTGTACACCTTAAACTTACATGATGTTATATGTCAAATATATCTCGATTTAAAAAAATCCTTTGCAACCCTGTAATTGTAGGCAATAGGCCAGAAGTATAACTTTCCAGACTAGGTGCAATCCCTTTGTACGTGCTTATGGCACCCTATAGTTTTCCTTCGTAAACCTCATCACAATGATAATTATGTAGTTATTTTTGTATGATGATCTGCTTAGGGTCTGTCTTTCCATATGACTGTAAGGCCCAAGAAAGTACCAGGTCTTACTGCTGAATCACCAGCACCAGCTCAGGGCCTGACCCCCTGGTGACAAAAGGAAGGAAGGATGGAGAGAAGGAAGGAAGGAAGGAAGGAGGGAACGAAGGAAGGAAGGAAGGAAGGGAGGGAGGGAGGAAAGAAGGGTGGGAGTGAGGGAGGGTAGAAAGGGAGAATTAGAGAATCAAGGCTGGACTCAAGTGAGGGTGGCATTAAAAACTTCTAGGGTCCCTGCTGGTCAGAGCCTGCAGAGGTCTGTAAGGACCCAGCATTCAGGAAAGTTGCACCTTTTGGAGGCCTGTGGAGGGGCTGGTACTGAGGGGCCGCTGCCTTCTCTCTTGCAGCCTGCCTGCAGCATCGGAGCTGCGACACCTGCATGTCCTCAGACCTGATCTTCAACTGCAGCTGGTGCCATGTCCTCCAGAGGTTTGTACCAGGCTCACCCTCTTATTCCCACAGGCAGACTGTGCAGGGGGGCAGATGGTGGCACTGCCCCACTCCCTGCCTCAGGCCTCATTACCAACATGAGGGTATCTCTGGCTAGTGCTACTGTGCCACTTAGGACAAGAATATCATGAAAGTGAGTGTCTCCCTGAGGCTTGTGACCCATCAAGGTGACTATGTGTCACCCTGTGGTGACACTAGACTTCTGCAAGACCATTCAGAGATTCCAGCTACTGCAGCTCCCTCCTCACACCTGGGAGGGTTGGTTCATCCTCTGGCAGGCCTTCTCAAAGAGTGGTCCACACCTGTGAGCATCCCAGAATCACCTGGGGCTTGCGCTAAACATGCAGATTCCCGGGGCCCACCCCTGGCCCCCTGTGTCAGGTCTCTGGGAGAGAAGCCCAAGAGCCTGCATTTTAACGCGGTACCTCATCTGCAAACAAGCGTGAGATCCACCAGCTCAGAGACGGGATGAGCCTAAGACCCATTGCCATTGAAAGAGAACCCCATGACCCCAAATCAGCACCTCAAGATCTTTCTCAGGCTGCAGAAGGGTTTCCTGAAAACCACGGGGGTGCAGGCGTCTGTGGAAAGTTGAAACAAGTGACAAAGCTGTGTTTGCTTGGTTTTGGAAGCAGGGAAAATTCTGGATGAGATTCAGGTTCAGGCATAAAGTTCTTAAATCCAAGTCATCTTCCTCTCCTTGTTCTGAAATCATTCCCTCACAGATTAGACTCAGAATCTGAGCCCTGTTCTCCTGTCCAAGATAAATAAATGGCAGGGGGAAAAATAAAGAATTTCTTTGGGGACTCGGGCTCCCATGAGAGTGGGAAAACCTATGAACTACAAGAGCCTTTAAGGCAATCTTGAAAATTTGCAAATTATAGAGGCTCTGAGTTCTCTGCAGCTGTCCTGAATCTGTCAGTGTTTCCTTTGCTCCTTTCCAGTCTCCTGATGCAGAAATAGAAGCCATTGCCTTTATAGGCAGCCTGCCTAGCACACAAGACACAGCTCTGGGCCGGGGGGAGAGAGGGGTCCTCGTCAGGCCTCCCAGGTGTTCTTCCCAACAGCTGTGCTCTTATTCACTCTCTTGGGGCCTCAGTTTGTTTTCCCTGTAAAATGGGCTGGGGTTATGTGATTCGGGGAGATGTGGGTGAGGAACATGCCTGTTATTTTAACTTTTCAAATACCAGATAGTATTTTTGCAAAGTGTTCAGGGCCCTTCACGTGAAAGGCACAGAGAGCCTCAGAGAGAGTACACAGGGTACACCCCAGGTTGGTTCTTCCTGGCGTGGAGCTTTGCGGTGTGGTCCATCTTGTGCACTTTTGAGTTTGAGAGTCACTGTCTGAGCGTAGGGAGATAATCCAGATGACTGCAGAGGAGCCCTGGAATGCTGGGGCTGGCTGCCACCGCATGACTCAGTGTCCACCAACAGCTGAGCCATGAGAACTGCAAAATGGGTCAGATGAAAGCAAAACCCTGGCTTGATACACCCCCACTTAATGCATACGCCCAAACCCAGAAAACTATGACAGTTTAATAAGGGTTGGTCAGGGGGAGGGCAGGGCCTTGGGTGTGGACACTGCCTTTGCTGGGTTATGTCAACTATGGGACAAAGAAGCTCCATCAGGGATCCTGTGCCCGGATGTCCGTGGGCCTGGGCTCACCGAGCACGGGCCCCTTCTTGGCAGATCTCTGGAGCCACAGCTTCAACTGAGAGCTGACTCCAGGTTCCTAAAAAGCCAGAGGTCAGAGCTGGTGCAGGGGGCCGGCCACCATGGTCTCTCCCACCAACAGCTGCTTGAAACCACCACATGGGTTCTCGGCTTCCCCTCCACCTACTCTGCCCTCTGCAGCCTCCCAGAGCTTCCCCTCCCCGTGCTGGGGCCAGATCTGATTTAGATTACTTCACTTATATCATGCAGGTATTTTCCTTTCATCCCTACTGCCCCCCAGTGACCCACTCTGAAGTCTATGGGTGACTTTGACTCCAGGATTTGGCTCTGGAAATGAGGGTCATACATAACCCTTGTCTTAACAGTGTTGTCATGAGGGTCCCATGAGATAGTGCCGGAGCAGCATGTGACTGGGGCAGCACCTGGCATTCAGGAGGCACTCAAACAATGGCCAGTTCTCATGCCCTTCTCCTTTGCATCTGGGTTGGTTGGCCCCGAGCTTGGAAAGGGGTGCTCTTAGACATTTATCAAAGGCTCAGTCCTTGAAAGAACCAGTTAGTTTGGCCTAAAAGGAACTTTAGTCTCCAGCCCCCAACAATGCCCCTAATCTTCCATCCCTCAAGGTAGGGGGCACGGAGGACCTGACAGAGGGGGTGTGGATGGCTCAGCTCAGCTCAGCTGCCCCTGCTGCAGGAGGAGCAGCTCAGAGGCATTTTCAGAAGGAAAGACTGACAGCGCCTGGAAGCCTCAGCCTCACCAGGTCTCGGATAGATGGGCAGGCAGTTGCTGGTGCAGAGTTCACCAGCCACGAATCCTTTCGCAGCACTGGTGGCTTGGAATATTATCTTCCCATGCGGAGGTTCCTGAGCTTTAGCAGGGCTTGGTGGATTCTCCTGGCACCAAAGAGTGCAGACCGGAACTTTGAGCATGATGCCATGGAGAGCATTCTCTGGTTCATCCTCGCACCACACCCCTTCCCTAGGGAAGCACTTGACATCTTCCAGCCCAGCTGAGCTCTCATTGTCCTCCGGAAACCCTTGTCAACCAGTGTTTAATCTCTCCCAGTCTCTGGCAGGACCCTGACTTCTGCCCTTCAGTGATCACACAGGGGGTGTTGGCCAGATTGGCTGATGTCCACCCTCAGCCCCGCCCCTCCTTGACAGGTTTAGGCTCCTGCACAAAGAAAGGGGGCTTGGTGAACGAGTAAGACTTTCCCCAGATGAGAACATGTGTGTGAATTCCCTGGATTCTCAGCAATTTCATGGCCGCCCAGAGTCAGGAGGACCTTAAAGGTCATCAGAGGTCATGCAATCTGTCAGCTCCCTACACACACCACATCTGGGCAGATGTGGCCTTTGTCCTGGGGAGCTTGGTCAGGAGGAGGGAGAAGATGCCACAAATAGCTTCCCCTCCTTTTGGGGAAAGGAGTAGAGGGGACAGGAGGGTCTGACTCTCGCTCCCACGGCACCTGCCCAGTGGTCTTGGGGAGGTACGCCCCCTCCTTGCTATCATCGGAGAGCTGTTACTGCATAGGGGGAGGTGAAGGGGAGGGCTTCTCTGTCAATCCCATCACACCTCTGGCCTTTTGGTTCCCCCTGCAGATGCTCCAGTGGCTTTGACCGCTACCGCCAGGAGTGGCTGTCCTACGGCTGTGCCCAGGAGGTGAGAGGCTTAAGTGAGCCAGGTGTGGGGAGGAGCAGGGCTACTAGCTCGGGTAGCTCTTCTCGAGGCATCTCTGGCTCTTGGTGAAATTCTCCCCTCCACCTGGGGCTTGTCTCCCTGTCTGCTCTGAGCCAATTAGACCCACATGGGAGGTTTCTGAGGGCTCGATGGGTCCCTGAGACAAGCACTTCTGGTGACTTGGCCTGGAGTGGCAGCTCTCCAGGGGCTCTTTTGGTCCTTACAGAGGGTACGTTGGGCGTGGCCTTGGCCACAGCGGAATCCTCCGGGAGGCTGTGCACCTGGTGATGTTCAAAAAGCGACTACCTGGCTCCAGCCCTCCGGCATTTGAGGAAGGCAGTGGTTCTGGGAACGAGGAGGGTTGTTCCTGGCACCTCCCATTTAGAATCCCATGCAGGTTGCCTCTCACTGCTGGAATTTTCCAGAATGCTCAACACTTTGACTCTGGGTGGGGAGCATCCAATTCTCACACCTTATACTGACACAGACCCTTTCATCCATGCATCCTTGCCCCCTCCCTTCCTCCCTCCACTGCAGTGCAAGCACAGCGCATGTGCCCAGCACTTCACCGCGTGCTGCCCTGCACTTGCTCTGATTTAATCCTAACACGGTCCCCGGGAGCTGGAGGCCAGTGCCCCCACTGACCGGAGCGGGAAACTGAGGCTCAGAGAGGTTTAGTGATTTGGCCTGCAGCTCACAGCTGGTGAGATGGTGAAGGTGCCAGGCCCAGCATTTAAATGCGAACCCCCAGAATTACTGCTATGTGCTCACCACCATCTGTTTTATCAATAAGGCTGGGTGAGCTGTTTCTGGCCTTAAAAAAACTTTGTCCATCCAGAAGCCTACTTCTGACGTTGGCTGTTGGTGAACGTACAGATTCGCTTTATATAAGAGTGGCATCTCAGCTCCTTCTTTCAGGAAGGCTTCGAAGCAGCTGACAGATAAATTGCCCCGTAAGATAAGACGCTTTCAGGATAAAGTGGAAAGCTTAAATGTATTCAGAGCCCAGCTTTGGTTCGATTACCATGCTTGGGCCACGCACTGGAATCTTAAATCTTCTGGCCGCTGAGGGATGCAGGCGCCCCACCATCCTCCTGTGTGCAGCTTGGCCGCCGGCAAGGCCTCTGTCCAGGGCAGCACCGGGTCTCTCTTGCAGGCAGAGGGCAGGACGTGTGAGGACTTCCGGGACGAGGACTCCTTCTCGTCCTCCCCCGACAGCTCCTTCAGCCCCTTTGACGGAGACCTCACCACCACCTCCTCTTCCCTCTTCGTCGACAGCCTCACCACGGAAGGTAAGGGTGGGGAGGAACCACCGCCCTGGAGCATCAACTGCCCCTGATGGGGATTATCTCAGGGAATAGGGTTGCTCCATCCTTTCACACCTGAGGCTCCAAGAGTGGCAGAAGCCAGGTTTAGAGCGAGTAGACTCCACGCCCGTATCAGGGCTGTGGGACGGAATTCACTGTGGCGAGGGGAACGATTACTGTCCCAGCACACTGCCAGGTATTTTATATAATATCTCGGTTCATCTTAATAGCGATCCTTAGAGAACCTGTGCGGTCTTAGCAGCCCTGTAGCAGGTATGAACTCAGTCCACACACTCAGACGTCAGGGAAAGATTGCCTAATTTTTCTGACTCCCCCTCTGGCTCCCACCCCTCGCCGAGCTGGCCTGGTGGGGAGTTCCACCCCTGCTGTCCTGGGGCTTGGCTACCCAGTCCTGTGCCATCCAGTGGGCAGAGGGTAGGGTGGGGCAGCTCTGACCATCTTGGGTTGCTGCCGATCCGTCTCTGCTTCTTCAGGCCTGGTTGTCCCTGGGGCCTTCTCTGCCATCCCCATGTTACCGGTGGAACGGTGACTCCTGGGTTCTTGTCCTCTCGAGGGAAAGAATTCAATTGAGAGACATAGAGTAGTTTTAAGGAGCAGGAGTTTTATTAAGCAAAGCAGAAGTACACCCTCAAGAAGGGAGGACAGTGAGCTGTCGAGGCACCAGAAGCAGCCCCGCGGTGAGGGTAGGGTTGGGTTTTTCAAAATCGTGGAAAGTCCCTCCCTGTGTCCTGCATCACTGGATTGACAAGTTGATTGACAGCTTTAGGTTATATAACTTTTCTCCTTGTATGCAGGCACTTACCCATAAGCACCCAATCGGAAATGGGGGTGGGGGTGGGGAACCACAATGCTAATTTATTATAAATAGCGCATAATGAACCCCAGGTTAGTCTGAGTCACCTCTTAGGTCTGGGTGCACCTGCGCCAACCGGTGCTGGTGGTTTGGAAAACCCTGTTGGGTTTTCAATATCTTGCTTGGTCCTGATAAAGCTGGAAACTTAACGTTCCTTAACCACAAAAAGGGAGGATCTCTGGGCATGTTCTGGTCACCAGTGTCCAGGTGGGGAGGGAAAGATGACCCCATCCAGGATGGGGCGGGACCCACTCTCGTCTGACTAGCTATCTAACACAGTCCTTAGTTCCACGGTCCATTTCTTCCCATTTCTTTGAGGCCAGTTCTCAGAATTGTGGCAGCTTATGTCATGGCTACAGTCTAGTCATCATGTAGTTAACTTCTTCCACCTGATGGGGGTTTCAGTATCTATAAGACAGCTCAAATGATATGGCTCAGAATATTATCTATAGCCCTTGAAGAGGAACTAAAGGTCCTTGACTATGCTTAATGCCTAGACTATTATTATTCAGTCTTATTGGACTATTTTCCCTTGTTTCTGCATCTTCTCACATCTCTGATTAAACTTACTCTTTGGCTAAAGTTTTTCCACAGACAAAAGGTAGGCTGAGGACATGGGGGGCAAGGACCGTAGGGTCCTGCTCCGTTTCACCCAGGCCTGAGGTCTTATTGAAGCTGCTAGAGGTCCAGCCACCCTGTGGGGAACCCCGTGCAGGCTCCTCGGATTCTTTGGCTATCTCTGAGAAATTCCTCCCTCATCCTTTTTCAATACGTGGCATCTAGGTTTTAGCCCCTTGCCCTAAGTCTAAGACTGAAAGTCTTATGGGCTCTTACCACTTCCCCTGAGTGAGATTACCTGTTTGAAAGGGGCAAATGGAAAGCAGGAAAGGAGAAAAAAGTTAATATTTTTAAACATTATTCATCCACAATCCCATTTTATAGACAAGGAAATGGGCTCATAAGGAGCAAAGTAGTTTGCTCAGTGGTGGAATGTTCTTTTTGTGGTGCCCCCCTGACTTTTTAAATGCAGCCTAGAGGACTGGAGAGCAGGAACCCATGGATCTGGCTGGAGGGAAGTGAACAGTTGATAGAAAGAGCAAATATTTAAGGGGACTGACCATGTGCCATGTAGGGTGGTAACATTGTGTACCCATTAATATTCACTTAGTCTTCCTAACAATCCTGTATGTTGATGCTGTTTGATCCCCATTTTACAGAGGAGACACTATGGCTCAGAGAGGTTGATGGCTTGCCCAAGGTCACACAGCCAGGAAGAGGTGGAGTCAGGTCTCATCTAGCTCCAAAAGCAGCAGTCTTGCCCCTCGACCCCACTGCCTTTCTCAGTGCTGAAAAAAAATAGAAAAGGGTCTTCATGGATTCAATGGGTGGAAAAATAGGGAAGGGTGAAGAAGTGGGCAGATTCAGACGGGTCCCAACACTCTGAAGTTGCCCAGGAATAACAAGGAACTGGTTAAAGCTCAGGTATTGAGAGCAGAGACTGTGCTAGTGCTGAGGGGGATTCAATAAATCAAATGAAAAAGGAGCAGGAGGAGATCTTGCCCTCAGGGAGTTAATAACTGAGTCCAGGGGTGACCTTCCAGTTAAAGGAAACTCTACTTAAAACGAAGAACCCCTGGCCAGTCACTCCTGAGTTAACCCTATGTGCTACTGAGGGCACAGTCTGAGCCCAGAGCTGGGCTGGGGGCTGCACACCCCGTCCTCCAGGTCAGAACCCAGCCTTTCCCTCAGAGGTTTACCTCTGCATGAGGCACAGTGCCTGAGGCCAGAAGGATGGCTGTGTGGGCGTGGAGAGCCCAGTGCGTGGCATCTGGGGGCTGGATTCAAATCCTGACTTGGAAGTATTCTCCATTTCTCCCGGGTTATTGCCCTGATGATCTGTCCCTACATAGAGGCAGCGTGTTCTGCTTATCAGTTTTATCGTGTGTGTGTCTTCTATCAGCCCAGGAATGTGTCATTTCTGTTTGCTGTGTAATAGTCCCCAAAAGAAAAACACATGTCCTTCCAGCCCTGGAGGGGGTGGTAGCGATTGTTAGGTTACCTCTATAAGAAAAAAACTGGGGGGACTTCCCTGGTGGTCCAGTGGTTAGGACTCCACGCTTCCACTGCAGGGGACACAGGTTCGATCCCTATCAGGGAACTAAGATCCTGCAAGCCATGTGGTGCAGCCAAAAAAAAAAGAAAGAAAGAAAAGAAAAATTGATAAAGACTTCCTCCCACCCCAAACTCTCAAGGTGTCTGGAGGGACAGGTTTGGGTCACTCCCTGCCTGTGCAATTATAGCCCACACAGGGGGACTTACTGGAGGCAGAGTATATCTCAGGGTCCAGGAAGATGTTGTGAATGAAGGGGATACAGCACTTCAGCCAGGGGAACCCACCTGGCCAGAGCAGAGGTGGAGAGCAGAGAAGTTAGTGAGAGCAGCTGCTGGAGGGTGTGTGGAGCCCTCTGACACCAGCCAGCCAGAGGAGTGGAGAGGACCAGGGGAGCAGGAGGTATGGGGGCTGGATTTTAAGAGTCGTTCACTTGCTTAAATGCTGCCCACTTAAGTGAACCAGAATGACCTCAGAGTGGCAAGCAGCTGCCACAAAGCCCATGCATTTTATTATAAGGACAGACAGGCGCTGACCCGGAATAACTGTGTGCAACATAAGGGCTCATCTGATGAGCAGCTGAACAGAACACGTTAGTAGCAGCCAGAAGTGACCACTAACTACAGAAAATGACCACTCATTCACTAGACGTCACATACATTTCTTCTCTCTGTGAGTTTTCATGGGCCTGGGCAACAATCCACTAACGAGGGAATCAGTTTCTGTGGACCCCCAACAAGGTGGCAGGTGGTAACCAGCGCTCAGTGAGTGGGAGAAAAGCTGCTGCGGGCACAGCGTGGTCACCTTCAGTCACCTTGTGGGAGGGACTGGCTGTAGGTGTCCTTTTGTCTGCCAAGGGTAGATGTGGACTGGCTACGATGGATTTCCAATGGTCTAGATTCAAAACAAGTTGATTCCAATCAAGTTAATTTGTCCAATGATGTTTAGGGTTACTTTGGTTAGTGCTGAGTAACCAATTCATTTCAACTTGTAGTAACGAAATAGACTCAGAGGCATACATAAATACCTTGTGTACTGAAATTCCTGAAGAGAACGTATCTTTCTATTATATGCCTACAACTCTCTATTTGTTTTGTTTTACTTTGAATTTTTAGGGGTGCTTTTTATTATTTTATTTTATTATTATTATTATTTAAAAATTTGTTTCTTTATTTTTGGCTGCGTTGGGTCTTCGCTGCTGTGTGCAGGCTTTGTCTAGTTGCAGTGAGCAGGGGCTACTGTTCGTTGCTGTGCGTGGGCTTCTCATTGTGATGGCATCTCTTGTTGCAGAGCATGGGCCCTAGGCGCGCCGTCTTCAGTAGCTGTGGCACGTGGGCTCGTGGGCTCTAGAGCGCAGGCTCAGTAGTTGTGGCTCACAGGGTTAGTTGCTCCATGGCATGTGGGATCTTCCCAGACCAGGGCTCGAACCCATGTCCCCTGAATTGGCAGGCGGATTCTTAACCACTGAGCCACCAGGGAAGTCCCGAGGGGTGCTTTTTAAATTTAACTTTTTTATAAATTATGTAACAGTTAAATGATAACATCGTTCCAAAGTCAAATCTACAAAAGTAGCTATATTCAAAGAAGATTAGTTTCTAGTTTTCTCCCCTCTGCCCTATTCCCTCTTTCCTCTATGAGGGACCATTTAAAAATTTTCTTATGGTTTATTCTTTCATTATCTAATGTGATTTTTTGATGTTTGAAGATTTATTGGAAATGTATAGCAGAACAGGATGCCACGTCCAGGCACTGGGAGTGTAAATAGCTGGGTATTGAGAGGCTCACAGTCTATGGAATCAATGGGACCCAAGATGCCACAGAAACAGATACCAAATGCAATGGGACACAGGGAAGGACACACCCATCTGTCCTCCGGGAAGTGACGGGCCTGGACCAGGACTAGGGTGAGGCAACTGAGGCACTCAGTGCAGGTATCAAGTTTAAGGAGGCACCAAAAAAAAAAAAAAAAGCAATAATTAAGATAATAATCTTTTCTTGCAATATTTGTAAAACTCAAAATTAATGCCAAAAATTCCATAATAAACCAACTTTCAAAAAATTCTAAAAAGACAGCATCAGACCCTGTGTCACATGTATCACCCTAGCCCCAGCCCTGCAGGGGGCATTTCAGGGGTGGGACTTTTGAAAGAGAAGGGGAGGAAGGGCATCCCCTGCAGGAGGAACAGTATATGCAGCAGCTCAGAGATCTGAGAGGACTCCAAGGTCTGGAGAGCCTTGGGTAGCTTGTCACAGACACTGACATGCTGTTGAGTTGTGGCCAGTGGCAGGAGGAAAGAAGATTGGGACACACTGAGAAGGGCCTTGAACATCTGTGAACAAAGGGGAGCCAGTGAAAGCCTTTAAAATGAGGAGGATGGTGGAGGTGCTAGAGGGGAAGGAGGAATGAAGTGCGTGTTGCAGGCCCTACATTGTGGAAGGTTCTGCTGGTTTAACGTTCTGATGCTTGAAGCAGTAATCTCCAGTGATCTAGAACATTCTCCTGACATGGAATTCTTGCTGTCCTTTCCGCATAGGAATCTGTGGGGAAGAACCACAGGAAGGGTCAACCATTGGAACTTATTTAAGAGGCTGCAAGATACACTCCTTGAGGTGTAGAGGGAGTGTGTTGTACCCTGGGAGGTCTCCAAGCAGATTCGATCTTGTGACACACACACCTCTCCTCAAATCCTTCCTCAGCTTCCCGCTGCCCCTTAGGAGACTGCCTCTTAGGCCCTCAACTAGGCTTTCCAGACAGCTGATCCCCCCACCCCCCGCTTCACTCTCACCACCCTTCATTCACATCCTCCCTACCCTCCAGCTGCACTGAACTGCTTTTTTTGTCTCAAATGGCCAAGTTTTTGCTGACTCCAGCCTTTGCCCCCGCTCTCTCCTCTGTCTGGGACTTTTTCTCCCAGCCCCATAGCTCATCACTCCTTCTTGACTCCCTTTGTCTGGGCGAGGCCCCCAGTCGGAGTCAACTCCTAGTGAACACTCAGTAAATATTTGTTGAATGAATGAACACTATGAAAAGTTGGCTTGTCTGTGGCCTTCTACCTTTACACTGCTGTGTGACTTTGAGCAAGTCACCTCCCCTCTCTGTGCTTCAGTTTCCCAGCCTTCAAAATGAAGGGTTGGACTTGAATCTCCTTAAAGTCTCATCCAGACCTAGTGACAGAGGCCATCATGATTCCACTAATCTTGTGCCTTCTCTCCTTTCCCTTTGAAGATGACACCAAGTTGAATCCCTATGCAGAAGGAGAGGGTGAGTACAGAACTGCCTGCCCCTCTTCATCACACCACTGCCTCTTGAACCCACCCCGGAAGAGGGTGCAGCCGTCACCTGGCCTCTTTGCTTTTACTCTGAGTGGGGGAGGGGGAAACGAAAGCAGCCTGCGCTTCCCAGACTTCCTGCTGGGTGGGAAGGCAGGGGCCTTCTGGGAACAGACCCCCTAGACTGAAGGAGCAAATCTACATCTAGACATTTCTCATCTCAGCCAGGAACCTCCTGTGGTTCTTCTCCCGGCCCCTGTGCCCTTGAGTATCCGCTTCCCTGATAGGAGTGAGGGGAGGAAGTGAGGGCTAAGCTAGGGCAGGCATGGCTGTGTGGGCCTGTGGCCCTGGCTTCTGTCCCCAGGGGCCTCCCAGCCAATGAGGGGTGGAGAGCAGCTTCTCTCACTCAAGTGGCATTTGATTTCCAACCTGGCTTGGCAGAGAGTACATAAACGTTGCCCACCACAATTTTTACAGGGGGCCAGAAGGTGGGGTCCCCTTTCCCCAGGACTGCCTGGGGGATAACCTCCTCTCCGGGGAGATGGGGTGACCCCACCTCCCCTGCCCTTTGCCCAGAGCCAGCTCAAGCCCTTGCTGCAACTACCACAAAGGGGAGATGGAAGAGCCTTCCAGCCCCAGGGGCTGGGAGACTGTTACCTGGGCTTCAGCAGGAGAGGAGGGGCTATTAACGCAGCACATCTTGATGGGGTCTCCCACCGGAGACGGAACCATTGCTGCTCTGTGGGCTGTGGGTGTGAGTGTACACATGTGTCTGTTGGGCTGGGGGGAAGCAGGGGGCCCTGGGCCACGTTCCCCTTACTCTGCACCATATGCTCATCAGCCCAAGCTCTGCCCCTCAGATCATAGGGTCACTGAAGGCAGAGGTCTGATGGCCAGCTCAGGAGAGGCCAGCTTGGGGCGTGTCATCGCAGCTCCCCCAGCTCTTGGCAGATAGAGGCATGAACCACACACAGGAGTGCCCCAGGATAGTTTCTCTCCTGGGTTTTTTTCTGCTGACAGAGAAAAGGGGATAGGGAACATAATGATTTTGGATGCACACAACATCTTATTAAAAATCTCTACCCCCTGTTGACTCCCATTCCACCCACCAGCGATGTAAAATGGATTAAATATTTGTGTTGCTTACATGCTCATCTGTCTTCTCTATGTCGTGATCTCCACATCCTTTTAGGGTAGGGAGAAGGAGCAAAAGCCCACCCCAGGTAATATCAGGGAACTAGGTTTCTTGGTGGCTGGCACTAACTGTGTCCTTGGACAAATCACTTCATCTCTCTGCGTTTCCATTCCTTCAGCCGTACGAGAAAGGGGTTGGACTGGATGAGCTTCCAGCTCGATAGTCTATGGAAAATACCCAGTCGTCTCCTGGGGAATGTATTTCAAATGCTTGGAATGTTCTCAAAGAGTGTCTGCTGGTTTATTAGCCCTCAGAGTGTCTAGTTCGTTTCTTTTATTGAGTTCCTCTGATGGGTCTGCCATTTTTTCTAAGAGTTGAAAGCACAGAGATGGATAAGACACCGTCCTTGCCCTACAGGAGGTCACAATCTGGTAGTGGGCAGTGACAGATAAAAATGTGGTCATTTTGCTATCATAATAGCTAACACTTAGTAAAGTTGTCCAAGATACCAGCCGTGATCCTCAGCAGTTGACATGAATTATCTCATTTTCACCCTCTCAATAACCCTACCAGGTACTTAACATTATTATCCTTGTGCTACAGAAATGATAACCGAGACACAGAGAAGTTAAATAATTTGCCCAAGGTCACACAGCTCATAAGTAGCAGAGCCTGGATTTGAATCCAGGCAGCCAGACTCCAGATCCCAGCTCTTAACCATCACATGCCCTTTGTGAATTCCTTAAAAGAACTTATATGGGATGGGTACTGGAGAGAACTTTTATGATCCTTAGTAGACATTTGGGCAACTTTTAAGTGATTTTGGAAAACCACCTGAACCGTGCTAAGAACAAAGTTAATGTCATACTCATAATCGTTCCACCGACTCCACCTTTTCATGTATTTGATAAGTAGACCTGAAGGTTCAGTCGGCTTTCATCTCTGAGACTTTGTCAGAACCCAGGACCCCATGACCCCACCTTCCTTGCTCCCCTGACCTAATGGTCTCTCCACAGGCCTTCAGAACAACCTGTCCCCCAAGACAAAGGGCCCCCCCTTGCACCTGGGCACCATCGTGGGCATCGTGCTGGCCATCCTCCTCTTGGCGGCCATCATCCTGGCCGGGATCTATATCAATGGCCACCCCACCTCCAACGCTGCGCTCTTCTTCATCGAGGTCAGTGCAGGATTGGGCCGCCTCTCTGGCGTCTGCATCTGCATCAGTTGTTTCCCCAGCCTTTCAGTACCTGCCTCTCCCCATCTCATCCCTCACCCGCCACATGCCAGCCTCCTGTTTCCACCTGAGGGACTTCATCCACTCCATCCAGGCACATGTTGCACTGGCGGGCATCCTCTGAGTCCCTAACCCCCCAGGGCTTGACCCCTCAGGACTCCTCCGGCCCTCTTGTCCTGTTGAACAGCCTCTGTTTTTGCGCTCCCATTTGTGAAATCGGAACAGTCCCCAGAGGAAAGAAAGAGGCCAAAAATGCCTCACATGCCCCTTGAGTGTTGTGCAACCATCCCTAATGATTTATGGTCTCTCACACCCAAATTCCAGGCCTGGTGCTTATTCAAAGCCATAATGGAACTGAGGTCTCTGCCTCTTGGCCTGCTGTGTGGGATTTTCGATTAGATTTGACAGGCCATAGTAATCATAAGAGTTGCTCTGTCTGGGAGCTTTTGTTGAGGATGCTGCAGTTTGGAACATCTCAGGATTCAGAAGAGCCAGCCTGAGGTGCAGCATGGGAAGTAAGGCCTGGGCCCCTTCACTCTGGGCCACAGAGCTCAGCAGCCTCTGCCCCAGACCCCCACTCTCGGCATCTGACCAGCTCTCTGAATCCTACAGTGATGGGGCCTCTGGGACTGCAATCCTCCACATGGGTCACAAGCCCCCGACCTCATCACCCAGAGGCCTGGGTCGTTCCCTCCTCTCTGTTTAGATGCCCCCTGTTTCTTATGAATTCTAACCAGTTATTCTTAGGTTAAGATTAAGACCTACTGAGGCTAAGGCCACCCTTGTTTCACCCGGGGAACCTGCAGATCCCCAGCCACAGGGTTGCTGACCAGAGGTCGGATGCAGGCCTGGGAATCTGCATTTTCTTCAGCTCCCCAGCTCTGATGCAGGACCTGTACTGTCTGGAGGGTTATCTTAGCGTTTCCAGAGCCTCCCAGATCGTTCCATCCCTTACCCGCTCCCTCACTTTCCACAGTCTCAGGACTCTACTCAGTGTGCTGCTGAGCTTTTCACCTTGCGTCCTGCAGTCCACGCGGCGAGGAATAAAATGACCTCCTCCTTCCCAACTCCTGGGGCTCCCAGCAGGTTTCCCAGGGGGCGAAGGATCACAGCCGGGAGCCTTCTGGGGGAGAGGGCCCTAAACTTCACCCTCCCCCAACACCTTTGGAAAGTGCTCAGAGCCGTCCGCCGGGGGGAGGGGGAGAGGGTGGGGAGGGTCCCGGGGGGGTGGGATTGCACCCGCTGACTCCGCGTCTGTGTCCCCGCAGCGGAGACCTCGCCACTGGCCGGCCATGAAGTTCCGCAACCACCTCAACCACTCCACCTACACAGAAGTTGAGCCCTCAGGCCACGAGAAGGAGGGCTTCGTGGAGGCCGAGCAGTGCTGAGAGCGCCAGGTCTCCCTTGGAAGGAAGACCCGGGGACCTCGGAAAACATGAGTCAAAGCAAAGCAGAGAAGTGACTTTCCTTGGCCTCCTCTGAACACACCCTTGCTGGGAAGATGAGCCCATGGTCTGTGGTGCCAGAGCTATAGTTTGGCCATCACATCCCAAATATTGAAGCAGGAGGCAGAGAAGCAACCACGTTGAATTTTTAAGGAGCAATAACCTAATTTCATCCTGTTTTGACGCCAGGGGTCTCCCCTTCTGAGTCTCTCAATGGTCTACTCTGTAGCTGCCTCAGAGGTCCCCTCCCACCTGGAGACGGCCAGATGCCCTGCTCCGGTCACCTAGCGCCCCTGCATATGACACAAGAGAACCCAGCTCTAGATTGGGGCTGCTGTATTCCAGGGTCCATAGACTCAAGAGCTGGTCCTCAAGGCTATGGATTCAGCATATTTTGCCCCAGCTTCTGTGCTCTGGAAGTCTGAAGAAGGAGTTCTGTCCATCTGTTAAAACACAGCTTTGGCTGCTCCCAGCCCTTTTGGCAAGCCACTGACTGGCATGCTGGCATCAGAAGAAAGCCAAATGAGAGAAGAAAGAACTTGTGGGAAGATTGTATTTTTAGGCTTCACTACCCAAGCTTGACCTTTCTGCTGAGAACCAGTACTTCTGCAACAAACATGTGTGTTGCCCGTGTTGCGGGCTTTATCCAACTGCGGCCCAGCCTGGGCCTGGCGAGCTGTGCTGTGCATGGCCACGTCTACCCTGCGGGCTCTTCATTCCAATGGCACGTTTGGTGTCCACTGTATTCACTGGCCTGGTCTGCTGTCAGTGCCAGTAAGTACCTCCAAAGGCAGGGCCTGCCTGATTAATATTCTTCCTCCTCTGAGCTGGAATTTTATAGCCATTAAAGAGAAACAAGGTGGAGAGAGGGCTTCTTGAAACATACCCAGCAGGGAACTTCGGTTGGATTCTGTTGAAAAGCAAAGCCTCCAGAAGGATTGGGATAGAGGAAGCTGGTGTGGGAGAGAGGGACTTTATGCGTAAGACCTTGACCTGGAAAGTTGCTTGCATCTCCCCAGCTCTGCCGGAAGTTCTTGGGGCAGAGAGTTTAGGCTTCTGAACTTAACCTGGTTTTAAGGGAGTTCTGTCCCAGGGATGAGTTGGGGTTGCTTCTGAAGAGCGTTTCAAGTGAAAACCTATAGTTCACCCTCATTCAAAGTGAAAAACATCATCAGCAAATAAATATTAAATCACAGTCTCCACTTAGTCACATCCTTTTATGCATGTCACCGGGATGCTGCCGAAGAAAGAAGTTAGTTTAAACACAAGGCCTCCTGAGGTGGGGGTAGGGAGTCTGCAAATAACCAGACACATCCAAACACTGGGCTGAAGGTTTTCCAGATGTTTCATGGTTTATCCTTGGTGAGGATGGTAACAATCAAAGTGGGAAACATGCTGGACCTCGGCTATCTATATGTATTCTTCATAAACCAGGCAAGGAATAGCTATGGTTTTGAGAAATCGTATCAGAATTTGAGGAAGTAAAAAGATAATGCAGCAAAGAGAATAGGGTTCTTTTCAAGCTTCTGAAGGACAGAAAGGTCTGAAACAGAACTCTCTTAATGGGAAAATTACAGCCAGGCACTGAAATACTCTGGGCTCCCAGCACTGCTGGCTGGCAGGAGGGTGATTTTTGCCCTTGCCTGACCAGCAGAGCATCTATGACCTCTGTGTGTCTAAAATGGCCAGTGGGGCAGTCCCCATTGTGGCCAAATGCAGTGCACAGCACCATGGATCCCACTCCCAAACTCCAGCACACTTCTTCCCAATGGGAGCTCTTCCGATTGTTCTGACTCCTGGAGGGGAAGCACACAAGAGTGAAGAAACGGGCGGTGATGTCCTGAGGTCTCTGCCGGTAACACTGCAGGTAGAGAGAGAAAGCATGAGCTAGCTCGGGCCAGTCAGAGCAAGCCTAGCTGGCGCCTGGGATGACAGTGGTGAGGCAGTGGAGCAGTTTGGCAGCAGGTAGCCTGGTTTGTTAACAGCAAAAAAGAACTAAAGATGTGTCCCTCAGAGAGGTCCCTGGACGTTAAGAGTCCCTCAAGCCAAAACGAAGTGCTCCCAAGAAACAGCCAGCAACTCGCAGAGTTAACCCTGGTTCCCAGATATCCTTAGGATCTCTCACAAGATCAAGCATCTCTTAGACCCAGGAGTTTTACTCCAAGGTTTAGAGCGGGTTCTTTGGGTAACTATAGAGAGTGACTCACCTGCACGGTGAGTGACCAGAAGGAGACAGGGGTTTCATGGTCAACCAGCAAAGTGGTACTTCTGTGCTGTGCCGTGCACAATCAACCGCAGAGAGCTTGCAAACTTCCGGTCCCCTCCACCCCACAGGCAGATACAATTACCAAGGAGAGCAGGTGGTCAGCAGGTCCTTCCTTCCCTACCTGGTGCCTTTGGGCATCCTCACAGTGATCCCACTGGAGGAGGTGGATGGGTCCATGAAAGCTCGTCACTGTGACAGGAAGCTTCAACCCCTTGAAACAGCTGTCTGTGTTGTACCCAGAAATCAGAAGCTCTCAGGGAGGCTCTGTTTTACACCAGAACTCTTAAGAGAGCCAACAAGAAAATGAGAAGAAGACGAAGAATGCAGAGGCCAAGTGTGAGAGGAGACCCCTGGATCAGGCTGTGAGCACAGCTTAGTTTCCCTTTAATCAGCTGCCCCTAGATTTGTGGATTTGTCCAGTCAGGTCCCTGGGGTTTCTGATTCTAGAACATGAGTGCATATAAGCCCAGTCACCAACCCCAGTACCCAGAAGTGCCCCAGGAAGAGCAGATGGGGTTTTCAAGCTTGACTAACTGGCCATCTCCCTTCCGCCATAATCGGGTATCAGCACCCACTCACCCCAGCTGGCCCCTGACTCTGGAAACTGCCTCTTCAGGTCTTCAGGTCTCAGCCTGGAGCCTGAGGTTGAAAATGTCCTTTTGTCACTGTTAGAGGTTCTCGATGGGCCTATGGAAACAATCTTTAAAATCTGTGTGTTTTGCCAGGGCTTGCCTGTGTCGTGTATTCTTGTATGTATATATTTAGGTATCTATCTATATTTATAGATAGATAGATAGATTATTGCTAAAAACATTGGATGAGGCTTGTAGCTGTGCTCAGCCTGTAGCTTGTTGTGTTATATTAAGACAGTGGCAAAAGCTGCCAGCCAACTACACTGTGTGAAAAGAAGAGTGTTCACCACCAGAGCTGATCACTTATTTCGTTGTGGGCAGAGCTAAGACTCTCTTCTCTGGGTACAGGAACAGATAAGAGATTTGCATGAAACACTGATCAGGGGCCACACCCAGACTCCCTACGCCAGGTGGAGTCACAAATAAAATCAGCCTCTCTCTCTCACCATCTCCACCCTACCCCACCCCCAAAGAAAAGCCACCTGAACTTACAGCACAATTCGAAGGATCTGGGATCTGAGGGCACACTAGCTGTTCTAAATGCAATGTGTTCACATACTGAGCGTGAAAATTCCTTGCACGGATTTCAGTGTTAATAGAAGGCAACGTTCATTTACGACTTCTGCCGTGTGCAAAATTAAATGCAAAGGATTTTGAGTGACATTCTGCAAATCCTTGCACAGACTTTAGTCCTGATGACTGCCAGCTTCTCTAAGAACCTGAGCTAAGGAGCAGAGGAACAGCCTCCAGCAATCTGCCCACCAGGGGTACTCTTCCCAAACTCCTGTCCCACCTCAAGAGAAACAGCCTGGAAAGAGACTCCAGCTATTTATTCGTGGTTTGTAAGTCCCCGGAAGTAAACCTCATGGGTTTCTAATCTGCTATCTAGAGATACAGAATAAATGTGCTAAGTTGACACTGCCACATTTCTGGAGGCTTTGCATTTGAACCACTTTAGTAGCCTCGTCGTTTTTATTACTTTGCATGTTTTGCTCACAAAACATGGTTAAGCAAACCAAAACAAAAAGAGGAAAAATTTGAACTTCTTATAGCCAAAATCAGCTATGCCAAATTTCAGGCTCCAAAAAAGCCAATTTATAAATAAACATGCTGTGTTTGCCAAATAAAGAGGAATGTGTTGGAGAAGGCCATGTGGATTGGTGAGAAAGCCCCCCAGCTGCTCCGCAGGGCGTCAGGAGGCGGAGCTGCAGCCCCAGCCCTGCCCCTGAGGAGTTGTGTGTTGTCAGCCAAGTCACCCAACTTCTCTGGGCCTCTGCGAAATCAGAGTGTGGAAGGACTAATTGATCTAAGGAGGGGATGTTTTCCTCTCCTTAGCAAATACGCTCATCTGTTTCTGTTTTGTTTTGTTTTTTTCCGGTTCACAAGCAGCTCAGATGGAAGCATCCCTTTTGCTTCCATTATCTTGGTGAAGTGACCAACTTTGTTTGCCCGGGACTTCCCTGGCTCTAACACTGAGAGCACTGTGTCCCAGGAAACCCCCCAGTCGAGAGCCCACTGGGACAATTGGTTAGTTTATCCTTGGAGTCTATCCCGACCCCATTGGCTGAAGAGATGTTAACAAGCTCTAGTACTTGTAGAGCATCAGAGTCTTGGACTTACCTATTCAAAGTGTGGTCCACACAGGCATCCCCTGGGGGTCAGCTGGAAATGCAGAACTCAGGCCCACCCACCCCAGACCTACTGAGTCAGAATCTGCATTTGAGCAGCTCCCCAGGTGACTGAGGTGAAATGCATGAACGTTTGAGAAGCATTTCTAGGAAACAATTTTACTGACATGATCACAGCCTGTCGGGGGGGGGGGGCATTATTCCCCCATTTCTCAGATGAGGAAACTGAGGCTCAGACAGGTGGTTTACTTGTTTATTTATTCATTTGATCAATACTCATTAAGCACCTACTGTGTGCCAGGCATCATTAAGTGACTTGCCCAAGGTCACACAGCTAGTGAGTAGCTGAGACAGTCCCCAAACCCAGGACTTTGGATTCCCATCCGGGGTTGTTCCCCGGGTACCGCGGGGTGATGCCAGAACCACGTGGCCACAGTGTAACAGGGAAGCTGATTGTAGATTAAACAGAGCCCTTCCAGGCCAGTAGAGAGTCTCAAGAAGATGTAGAACAACGACGTCAGATACATACTCTAGGGACCTTCTTGGCGGCCAAGTGGTTAAGACTTGGCGCTTCCAAAGCAGTGGACACAGGTTCGATCCCTGGTTGGGGAACTAAGATCCTGCGTGCCATGCGGCACAGTACGTACTTTTGGGTCCTGAAACTGTGAGCTTATCATCTATTTATTTACACAGCCCAAGAGCTTAAAAATATCCTCATTTTTACTGCTTCCTTCTCACCCGGATCCCCCACTCCAGTGACCCTCCGACGTGAAAATTTGGAAACACTCTCCGTAAGGCTTTACAGAACACCAAGGCACGCCTCAGAGCTTATTTTCTTGAATGGACGACAGTTGATTACTTCATTTTTCCCGTGGGGCTGGAGAGAAGGGAGATGGGGAGGGGAGGGAGAATCCTTACTTGAACTGCTAACACCAAAGAGAAATTTTTCGGGGGACGATTTTTCTGATGTTCATAAAACATTTTTACATTTGGTCCCTAGAGATAGCTAAATCATACCCACAGTTTTCCACAAAGCTAAAAGCATGAAAAAAGAAACATCTAAATATAAGCCAATAAAATCTCATCATACACTCCCAGGCTTGGGTGAGAACCTTCCCTTCCAGCTTCAGTGTTTCCTCTTCAAATTTTTCTATTCAGGAACTGACTGTCACCACCAGGGGATCAGATGGAGTAGCCAAAATGTATGTCGCATTGTGTCTAGCTGAGAAAGTCTGAAAAGCCTCAAAAAATAACAGATCCCATCTCTCCTCCACTGATCCGCCTTACACTCCCCTCAGTTTAGACCCCGTTTTTTTTTTTTAATTAATTTATTTATTTTTGGCTGTGTTGGGTCTTCGTTTCTGTGCGAGGGCTTTCTCCAGTTGCGGAGAGCGGGGGCCACTCTTCATCGCGGTGCGCGGGCCTCTCATTGTCGCGGAGCACAGGCTCCAGACGCGCAGGCTCAGTAGTTGTGGCTCATGGGCTTTGTTGCTCCGCGGCATGTGGGATCCTCCCGGACCAGGGCTCGAACCCGTGTCCCCTGCATTGGCAGGCGGATTCCCAACCACTGTGCCACCAGGGAAGCCCCCTAGACCCCGTTTTGAATACACAGTTTTGCTGCTCTCAACAAACTTGGACGCAGTGGGTCCAGTGCCTAATGGTGATCGTTTTGCCTTTACTCCCCTCTCCCAAGGAACAGTAAGTAATTCCAAGAGCCCCCCTCAAGGTCAAAAGGGCAGCCTGCTCCAGGGCCCACAGTCTCCAGTGGCCAGAGCTGCAGACACCCCTCTCTGTTCCTTGGGTTTTGTTGGGTTGCACCCCACAGGCCTACAAGGCCTGTGCTTGCCCAGATTCAAGACCAAAGAAAGAGCCCAGAGTCAGCAACAGAGATATCAATAGTTTAATGGATGGGGGAGCTTACACGTCTGAAGCAGAGTCCTGGAGCGACACCCCACCATGTGCGGCAGACGACGGGCAGGCCATGGTGGCAGTGTTTGCTCCCAGGGGGAAGGGGAGATTGCCAGTTACAGGGAAATTGACATCAGGTGGGCTCATTAGTCACCAGGGAAACCAGTAGAAGGGCACGCCCCTCACTACCCCTTTGACTAGAAAAATCACTAGCTGGGGCCTGGGCCAAGGACCTAGGAAGGTCAGTCATGCGTGTAAGATAATAGGCGAAGCATAGGCACTGGTCAGGCTGGGGATGTACAGAGAGCAAGAGAACAGCCATCTTAAGTGGCCCGACCATACAGGACCCTTCTCCCCCAAGGCCTCTGTGCTCACAACTCTGGGCATTAGCAATGCTTACTTACAAAGGCCCTGATCTACTTATTTTTGTCCTCTGACATGATGATGATGGGGGGGATGGCAGCTCACATTTGCTAAGCGCTGACTGTGTTCCAGGCACTGTTTTATGAGAGTTATTTGTATTATCACCTATGGGGCAGATGCTACTGTTATCTCTACTTTACAGAGGAGGCCACCGAGGCTCAGAGCGAGGGGGAATCTGCTCAAGGTCACCAGCAAGGTCACTCAGGCAAGGTAACTAGAACTCGGCAAAGGTAACTAGAAGTCAGATGGACTTTGGCCCTCAGCTTTGGTTCCTGAGGCCAAAGCGTGCCCACTCTCCTACCCTCAACACCTTGACCCGTCTTCTGTCAAAGGCACTATGGACCCTGTCCTCCATGGAAGACTCACTTCCCAGCCAGGAAGTGAAATTGGGTGGGAAGAGGCACCACTGACCTAGTTTCAAGCGGAAGTTTTAAACCTCTGAGGCCCCACAGATGGGGTGACCTCCAGTTCACTAGGCTTTAGCCCTGTAGGAATGAACCTTCTTGGGGGTGCTCCTCCCATCCTTTGGGCCACACATCTTAGAGACTCTTACCGGATGTTTTCTCATCTGTAAGAGCCCAGTTTATGAGAATGGCTCTCTTGGGACTTCCCTGGTGGTCAGTGGGTAAGACTCCGCGCTCCCGATGCAGAGGGTCCGAGTTTGATCCCTGGTCGGGAAACTAGATCCCGCACGCATGCTGCAACTAAGAGTCCACATGCTGCGACTAAGAAGCCCGCATGTCACAACTGAAAAAACAAAGATCCCGCATGCCGCAATGAAGATCCAGCGTGCCGCAACTAAGACCCGGCACAGCCAAAATAAATTAATTAATTAATTAATTTTAAAAAAAAGAATCGGTCTCTTGTCCAGTCCCCCAATCCCTTAGTTTTACAGATGGAAAACTGAAGCCCCAGGAAAGCCAAGAACCACGCCCAAGACCACACAGGAAGTGAGAGGGCCGCCCCTGCTGGTTCTCCAGCATGTGTGGTGGGTAAGTGCATGGGCTCTGATGCCACCAGGCCTGAATTGAATCCTAGTGATACCACATACCACCTCTGTGACCTTACAAAATTACTCAGTGTCCCTATGTACTTTCCACTTCAGTTAAATGGAAGTGATGAAAGGAATAGCACCTGCCTCCTCAAGCTTCATGAGGATTAAATACTCCAGTGTTTAGCCAAGCATAGCACTAAGTGCTCCAGAAGTCTTGGCTTCTTTTTTACTTGTTAGTTACTGAATGCAACGCCACCTATTATCCAGGGCAGTGAATGGCTTTTCTGGTGCTTCCTGCTGTCTTTACGTTTGAGCATCACATCTACCAGAAGGAGCCACTCTGCTGAGTGACCTGCTCAGAGAGCATCCCTCTCAGAATGCCTGCCACTTTCCCCGGGATGGGGACAGACACCGACAGACATCCCTGCTACGGGGTGGTTCTCGGTACTCTGAAGGAAACAGAAAGGCACTGAAACTCTTCATTCTTAGCTTTCTTTTTCTTTCTTTTTTTTTTTTTTAACATCTTTATTGGAGTAAAATTGCTTTACAATGTGTTGTTAGTTTCTGTTGTATAACAAAGTGAATCAGCTATACGTATACCTGTATCCCCATATCCCCTCCCTCTTGCGTCTCCCTCCCACCCTCCCTATCCCACCCCTCTAGGTGGTCACAAAGCACTGAGCTGATCTCCCTGTGCTATGCAGCTGCTTCCCACTAGCTATTTTACACTTGGCAGTGTATATATGTCAGTGCTACTCTCTCACTTCGTTCCAGCTTACCCTTCCCCTTCCCCGACTCCTCAAGTCCATTCTCTACATCTGCGTCTTTATTCCTGTCCTGCCCCTAGGTTCATCAGGACCATTTTTTTTTTAAGATTCCATATATATGTGTTAGCATATGGTATTTGTTTTTCTCTTTCTGACTTACTTCACTCTGTTTGACAGACTCTAGGTCCATCCACCTCACTACAAATAACTCAATTTCGTTTCTTTTTATGGCTGAGTAATATTCCATTGTATATATGTGCCACATCTTCTTTATCCATTCATCTGTCGATGGACACTTAGGTTGCTTCCATATCCTGGCTATTGTAAATAGTGCTGCTATGAACATTGTGGTATATGTTGCTTTTTGAATTATGGTTTTCTCAGGATATATGCCCAGGAGTGGCACTGCTGGGTCATATGGTAGTTCTATTTTTAGTTTCTTAAGGAACCTCCATACTGTTCTCCACAGTGCCTGTATCAATTTACATTCCCACCAACAGTGCAAGAGGGTTCCCTTTTCTCCACACCCTCTCCAGCAATTATTTTTTGTAGATTTTTTGATGATGGACATTCTGACCAGTGTGAGGTGATACCTCATTGTGGTTTTGACTTGCATTTCTCTAATAATTAGTGATGTTGAGCATCCTTTCATGTGTTTGTTGGCAATCTGTATATCTTCTTTGGAGAAATGTCTATTTAGGTCTTCCGCCCATTTTTGGATTGGGTTGTTTGTTTTTTTGATATTGAGCTGCATGAGCTGCTTGTATATTTTGGAGATTAATCCTTTGTCAGTTGCTTCGTTTGCAAATATTTTCTCCCATTCTGAAGGCTGCCTTTTCGTCTTGTTTATGGTTTCCTTTGCTGTGCAAAAGCTTTTAAGTTTCATTAGGTCCTATTTGTTTATTTTTGTTTTTGTTTCCATTTCTCTAGGAGGTGGGTCAAAAAGGATCTTGCTGTGATTTATGTCATAAAGTGTTCTGCCTATGTTTTCCTCTAAGAGTTTTATAGTGTCTTGCCTTACACTTAGGTCTTTAATCCATTTTGAGTTTATTTTTGTGTGTGGTTTTATGAAGTGTTCTAATTTCATTCTTTTACATGTAGCTGTCCAGTTTTCCCAGCACCACTTATTGAAGAGGCTGTCTTTTCTCCATTGTATATTCTTGCCTCCTTTATCAAAGATAAGGTGACCATATGTGCGTGGGTTTATCTCTGGGCTTTCTATCCTGTTCCATTGAGCTATATTTCTGTTTTTGTGCCAGTACCATACTGTCTTGATTACTGTAGCATTGTAGTATAGTCTGAAGTCAGGGAGCCTGATTCCTCCAGCTGCATTTTTCTTTCTCAAGATTGCTTTGGCTATTGGGGGTCTTTTGTGTTTCCATACAAATTGTGAAATTTTTTGTTCTAGTTCTGTGAAAAATGCCGTTGGTAGTTTGATAAGGATTGCATTGCATTCTTAGCTTTCTATAACTATCTTCAAAACACGAGCTCATTTTTATGTCCTTTAAGGGAAAAAAAGAAATATGAGAAAGGGATATTGCAGAAATCAAACCCTGGAAACTTCCCTCAGCGATTAATTCTGAAGGAAGGTCTCAGTACTCAAGGCTGACTTTTTAAGTAGACTAGATGAGGCACTGGGCTGACTTTTCCATTTCCTTTTTTTTTTTTAATTTTTCTATTTCCTTTTAAACGTAAATTAGATTAATTGTTGCAATTCCTTTTTAAAAACAGATTAATAGAGCACCTACAATGAGTACTAACAGGTACTTTGCATATTTGTAGAAAAGATACATGTAGAACAAGATGCATGGCTCTTATCTGGAAACTCTTCTTTTCCTCACCTGAGAAATCCCTCTCAGGGATATTTTGATGGAAAGGAAAAAGATGAAAAGCCTTTCACATTATTTCAAAGCCTTGTCACACGAGGCCAAGACAAGCCCAGATGTGGCTCTCCTGCAGGCTTGTGCGTGCGGATGGGCTAACAGGCTTGAGGAAGGGCGGGATGAATCCCCATGCCTGGCTGAAGAGGGAGCCTTTAATCTCTAGGCCCACGAAACAACCAGAAAACCCAAATTTCTCATTTCTCCTCTTGCTTGCTTCCTCTCCTTCACGAGGGGAGACTGTTAAGTCCCCAGCAACCCCAGAAGCAGGACAACGAGTCACCGGACACGGAAGCATTTCCCACTCACACAGGCCCCAGGGCTGGGTCTGCCAGTTTCTGGTTATTTGGGGGAAAAAGGCACAAATTAACTCTCAGTCCTCAGCACCCAAATATATGACTCATAGGCAGCCTGCTGCATAAAGAAAGGACACAAAATGAAGAAATGCAGAGCAAAGTGTCAGAGACGTTTCTGGAACAAACTCCTTCCTGCCCAGGTCTTCCTAATCCAGATTTTCAATTTCTGGGGAAAATCGCTTTCTGCAGTGGAAATCCCCTAGCAGAGTGGGAGGCATGGAAGGGTTCATGGCCCCGGGCGGGTCAGCATCAAGTACCAAAGGGCTACAAAGGAATATCCCCTTTTCTGTGTTTATGAAGATTTACTGAAAAGTCCCTTGAGGGAGTCATTCTGCTTCTCAGAGCTCAGAGAAGCAGAAAAGCTCCCATGGGCCTTCTATAAGTTTTCTCCTAGTTCTTCTACTTGGAGGTGATGGTTGAAAATATATCCACCACAGTGATTTCTGTTAGTTCCATGAGTTCCTTCTTTTCAGGCTGTAGATTTGACAACCAGCAATTACAAGAACCTAAATGAGTACAGCTCTCACAGCACTTGTATTTCCCTATGCTCTAATAAAACAAAGCTCCTCACCAGTTTGACATACAAGGGGCTCCCTCTCCCGCCTCCACTGTCGCTCGTAATGAAAGGATCACTCCTTTAGGGCTTTACAGCTTTCAGAACACTTTCACCTGTTCAAGTCTTATGCCACGGGGGCGTCGGGACCTCCTGATGCTATTCCTCCCCCCAGCCCAATGCCAAACAAGATGCCGAGTTCAGTACTAGAATAACCATACTTTATATTGATAGATCTTCTTAGTTTTCAAAACACTTTCTCAATATGGTATCTCATCTGAGCATACTAGTTCTCCTTTGAGATTAACAGGATGGAAACCTACATCTCATACTAAGGGTAAAGGAAACTGAAGCTCAGAGCACTGAATGATTCTCCCAGGCCCCACTGCCTCTGACCAAGAGATCACATCAGAACTTCAACTCCACCCACCACTAATAATATACCAGTGACAGCTAAAGTTTAGGGAGCATCTTTTGTAGTCCAAGCAGGACTAAGCATCTCATAGGCATTTCAGCCAGAAAGTGGAAAGGAAGGCAGTGACCTTCACTCACTGCTGGATTCCCAAGGACATCAATCAAAATGCACTTTTTAGGCACCAACCTGGGCCCAGCAAAGCAGGAGCTTTAGAAATACAGGATATAGGGAATTCCCTGGAGGTCCAGTTGTTAGGACTCAGTGCTCTCACTGCCAGGGGCTGGGGCTCAATACCTAGTCAGGGAGCTAAGATCCCACAAGCTGTGTGTTGCAGCCAAAAAAAAAAAAAAACAGAACATAGAAGATAGTCGCCTTTATGGTACTCATGGTAGAGTCAGTGAGACAAGATAAGATCCTTCGAGACAGAAAACAATACAATCTAATCCGTATTTATGGCCTAAATTGGTAAGCCGACTAAACTCCCAAAGTTACAGTAGCTCAAAGGAGAACTAAGATGGACGATTTAGAGCTGCACTATTCAGTCTGGTAGCCACTAGCTACATGCTACTATTGAGCACTTAAAATGTAGCTGGTCCAAACTGAGATGTACTATAAATTCAATCTGCACTCTGGATTTTAAAAATTTAGTACCAAAAAAATTATTGTAAACATATCGCAGTAATAATTTTAGGATTACACATTAACATTATAATGTTTTGTGTATGTTGGGTTAAATAAATTAGTAAAATTAATTTCACTTTCTTAATGTGACTACTAGAAAATTTTAAATTACATATGAGACATGCATTATATTCTCTTTTTTTAATTCAAGTATAGTTGATTTACAACATTCTGTTAGTTTCTGGTGTACAGCAAAGTGATTCAGTTATACATTATATGTACATATTCTTTTCCATTATAGGTTATTACAAGATATTGAATATAATGCTGTACAGTAGGGCCCTGTTTATCTATTTTATATATAGTAGTTTGTATCTGCTAATCCCAAACTCCAAATTTATCCCTCCCATAAGTTTGCTTTCTAGTCCGTGAGTCTGTTTCTGTTCTGTAACATTGTGTCATATTTTAGATTCCATATATAAGAGATATCGTATGATATTTGTCTGTCTCTCTGACTTACTTCACTTAGTATGATCATCTCTAGGTCTATCCATGTTGCTGCAAACGGCATTATTTTATTCTTTTTATGGCTGAGTGGTATTCCATTGTGTGTGTATATATACACACACACACACACACACACACACACACACACACACACAATGGAATATATATATATATACCACATCTTTATCCATTCATCTAAATGTCGATGGACATTTAGGTTCCATGTCTTGGCTATTGTAAACAGTGGTGCTATGAACATTGAGGTGCCTGTATCTTTTTTTAAATTAATTTATTTATCTTTTATTTATTTATTTTTGGCTGCGTTGGGTCTTCGTTGCTGTGCGTGGGCTTTCTCTAGTTGTGGCGAGCAGGGGCTACTCTTCGTTGTGGTGCGTGTGCTTCTCATTGAGGTGGCTTCTCTTGTTGTGGAGCACGGGCTCTAGGCACTTGGGCTTCAGTAGTTGTGGCACATGGGCTCAGTAGTTGTGGCTCACAGGCTCTAGCGCAGGCTCAATAGTTGTGGCGCACGGGCTTAGTTGCTCCGCAGCATGTGGGATCTTCCCAGACCAGGGATCGAACCCGTGTCCCCTACATTGGCAGGTGGATTCTTAACCACTGCGCCACCACGGAAGTCCCACCTGTATCTTTTTGAATTAGAGTTTTCTCTGGATATATGCCCAGGTCTCATTTGTTTATTTTTGCTTTTATTTCTATTGCCTTGGGAGACTGACCTAAGAAAACATTGCTACAATTTATGTCAGAGAGTGTTTTGCCTATGTTCTCTTCCAGGAGTTTTATGGTGTTCTGTCTATATTTAAGTCTTTAAGCCATTTTGAGTTTATTTTTGTGTATGGTGTGAGGGAGTGTTTTAACTTCATTGGTTTACATGAGGCTGTCCAGATTTCCCAACATCACTTGCCGAAGAGACTGTCTTTTCTCCATTGTATTGAATATATTCTTGCCTCCTTTGTTGAAAGTTAATTGACTGTAAGTGTGTGGGTTTACTTCCAAGCTCTCTCTTCTGATCCATATGTCTGTTTTTATGCCAATACCACACTGATTTGATTACTGTAGCTTTGTAGTATTGTCTGAAGTCTGGGAGTGTTATGCCTCCAGCTTTGGTTTTTTTCCCTCAGGATTGCTTTGGCAATTCTAGGTCTTTTTTGGTTCCATATACATTTTAGGATTATTTGTTCTAGTTCTGTTGAAAATGTCATGGGTAATTTGATAGGGATCACATTAAATCTGTAGATTGCTTTGGGTAGTATGGCCATTTTAACGATATTAATTCTTCCAATCCAAGAGCATGGTATATCTTTCCATTTCTTTAAATCAGCTTCAATTTCCTTTATCAATGTTTTATAGTTCTCAGCATATAAGTCTTTCACCTCCTTGGTCAGGCTTATTCCTAAGTATTTTATTCTTTTTGATGCGATTTAAAAAAGGATTGTTTTTATACTTTCCATTTCTGATATTTCATTGTTAGTGTAAAGAAATGCAACAGATTTCTGTATGCTAATCTTCTACTCTGCTACCTTACTGAATTCGTTTATCAGTTCTACTAGCTTTTGTGTGGAGCTTCACATTATATTCTATGGGACAGTGCTGGTTTCAAATAATGATTAGTCATCATGTTTTAGATGCCTAACTAAATGCTAAGCAATTTATGTGCATTCCTTATTTAATCTTTTCATCATCTCCACAATTTCATTGTTATTCTATTGAATATTTTACAGACGAGGAAGCCATGGCTTAAAGGAGTTAAGTATATAACTATGAAAAAGGGTAAGTTAAAAGTAAATGTGGGACTTCCCTGGTGGTCCAGTGGCTAAGACTCTGCGCTCCCAATGCAGGGGGCCCAACTTCGGTTCCTGGTCAAGAAATTAGATCCCACATGCCGCAACTGCTGCAACTAAAGATCCCACATGCCGCAACGAAGATCCTGCGTGCCGCAACTAAGACCCGGCGCAGCCAAATAAATAAATTAAATAAATAAATATTAAAAACAACAAAACAAAACAAAAAAACTAAATGTATTTCAATGGAAAGTGTCCACAATAAATTGTGTTTGTTTTTTTTTTTAAACAGTGATCAACCATTATCAGAAGAATAAAATATGCTTATATCATTTATTTTAAATAAGACATTAAGTGACTTGCCCATGGCCATCTAATTGCAGGGCCAGGACTTGAATCCTGGGCCTGGGATGACTCCAAGTTCATGCTCTTATCCCCATGACAACCCACAGAGGTCAAAAGGCTTTGGAGGGCATAGTAGCTAAACTCCCACCCATGACAGGTCTTCTCTCTGTAATATTCCTGGAAAGCAGCTCACTAGCGCCTGCTTGAATACCTATAGTAATGGGGAGTTCATTGCCTTGCTAGGCAGCATGCCCCATTGCTGGCTACATGGTTATTAAGACTTTCCTCCATTAAATGAGGAGGAATCTGTTCATCCTAAGTTCTGTCCTTGAGTTTGGGATCCTCTTAGTGGAGGTGGCCTCCTTGAGCTAGGCTGAAAGGATGGGCTGGTTTGCACTGGTCTCTAAGGAGAGAGCTCAGGAAAGGGTCCAGCAGGTTACCCACTGCTTCACAGGGAAGGGAGCCCAAATCTGGCTACACCCCTCCTCGCACCTCCAAGGCCCAGCACTTCCTGCAGACTGACCCAGGTAAAACTTGCCTGCTTGGTGTGCACCGCCTCCCTGATGTGGGACCACAGCTGCAGCCAACACCTGACTTTCTACTCACGGTAAAGCCTCCATCCGCTGAAAGGATAATCATCTGCCTGCTGCTCTGGCAGGTTCTCATCGGGTGAGGGTTGAACGCTGGGTCTTTAGAAAAGACACACGAAACGGCAAGCTCCTGGCCCGGCTTTGGCAGCTTCCCTCAGCTACTCTAAAGGGAAGAAAAGAAATTGCTGGGATAGAGGTTGGGGGTGGGACTAGGCATAGAGAGGGAAGAAGAAGAAGAATTTGGGATGCTAATGAATTCCTTGTGATCTCACTTTTCTTCTTCCAGCACAGGTCCCTCTGCAAAAATTGATGGGGCTGCCTTGCCAGCCAGAGCCTGAAAATGTGCCCAGGTAGACAGAACCCCAAGTCCCAGGACAGCCTGTGAAATGCTGGCTGCCTACAAACATATAAAAGGGCAGGACAGAAAACAAGAGGGATCTGCAACTGACAGCCCCTCCTTGGCATTGTACTTCAGGGCTCTGCTTTCCCTGTCTGACCCCTCCCAGGGACAGCAGAGCTGTGAACCCAGGAACACTGATAGCCAAGAGAAGTGGCATCACCAAACCCTACCACTGCCTCTTGCCTCCTCTCACTGCCACTTTCAACATAAAAAAATAATAAACTGGGACTTCCCTGGTGGCACAGTGGTTAAGAATCCGCCTGCCAATGCAGGGGACATGGGTTCGAGCCCTGATCTGGGAAGATCCCACATGCCACGGAGCAACTAAGCCCGTGCACCACAACTAACGAGCCTGCGAGCCACAACTACTGAGCCTGTGCTCTGGAGCCTGCAAGCCACAATTACTGAAGCCCATGCGCCTAGAGCCCGTGCTCCGCAACAAGAGAAGCCACTGCAATGAAAAGCCCACGCACTGCAACGAAGAGTAGCCCCCGCTCGCCACAACTACAGAAAGCCCGCACTCAGCAGCAAAGACCCAATGCAGCCAAAAATAAATAAATAAATAATTTTTTTAAAAAAAATAGTAATAATAATAAACTACTATGTTGTACACCTGAAACTAATATAATATTGTAAATCAACGGTGCTTCAATTTAGAAAAATATATAAAAAATAAAAATAAAAGAAATGCCCTCCAGGAGTTTTAGTAAAGGGTCTGAAGCCTATAATTTGATCCCCAGTTCCATTCCATCTGCCAAAGCTGTGTCAGGCCCCACGGTCACGACAGCAGGCCAGCCTTCTGCCAGCAACCACGCCATGATTACAGGTTGTTCCTAAGAGCTGGTATAACTAGCAGGGTTAGGCTCAAGGTAACTCATAGTAGCATTATTGATTGCCAATCTTGTTCTAGGCTTTGCCCTAAGTGCTTTATATACTTGCAACAAATTTGTGAGCCAGGATTTATTCTTATTAACATTTTAGGAACGGGGAAACTGGGCTCAGAAGCATTAAATGACAAGATTGCCAGCCAAAAAATAGCAGGAAGGGATCTGAACCCAAATCTGTCCTGCTCTTAAAATCTGTGCTTTAAAAAAACAAAACATGGCTTCCCTGGTGGCGCAGTGGTTGAGAATCTGCCTGCCAATGCAGGGCACACGGGTTCGAGCCCTGATCTGGGGAGATCCCACATGCCGCGGAGCAACTAGGCCCGTGAGCCACAGCTACTGAGTCTGCGCGTCTGGAGCCTGTGCAACAAGAGAGGCCGCGATAGTGAGAGGCCCGCGCACCGCAACTAGAGAAAACCCTCGCACAGAAACGAAGACCCAACACAGCAAAAATAAATAAATAAATAATAAATTTATTTTAAAAACCAAAACAAATAAAATTTAAAAAAACAGAACAAGGGACTTCCCTGGTGGTCCAGTGGTTAAGTCTCTGTGCTTCCACTGCAGGGGGCGTGGGTTCGATTCCTGGTCGGGAAACTAAGATACATGCTGCGCGGCACGAGACCACCACAAACTAGTACCATGAATCGTCACCAAGTTATAATGACCTTCAACACCGGGCTTTCCTTGTTGCAGCTCTACGCCCACGCGTTCTCCTTTATTGGGTTACTTTGAAGCAAACCTAAGTTTTGTCATTTCATCTGTGAATAGTTCAGCCTGTGTCTTTAAAGGAGAAGGATGCTCAAAATCTGTGCTCTTGACCTCCTCAAAATAACGACCCTGGGTGAGAGATTACCAAGAAAGTACCCAGAAAACTTGCAAGGTTTCCTTCACCGCCAGAGGGGAATGAAGCATTCCCCAGCTGCCTTCAGCCTTTCCGAATATTGTGGGAAGGGTACAGGCATTATCTACTAAGTCCAGGAATACCCATCTGGCAGCCCAACATCATGGGGACCTGGCCACCTAGCCACGTGGACAACATTCCTGCCTGTTACCCCTGAGTAAAGTTTATCTGCTGGAAAACGTTACCTAACCAGTTCTCTCCAGCTGCACTATCTCAGAACTTGTTACCTTGTTGGCTGTCATGTGCCCATGGAATAACGTTAACATTTACTTGACACACCTACTACGGGTCAGACACTGAGTTAGGGGTTTCTGTATGTGTCAGGAACCAAACGCTTGATTTTTGAAAATTTTTATCTGATTTCTGTTGTTCAAATTTCCATTTGGTTCAGAATTCCAAATTCTAGAATATTATGGGAAGGACTCTATATAATCCCTTCAGGGACTGAGTCCATCAATCAGCAGCATTTCTTAAGAACATGCACACTTGCATAAGTCACCCTGTGAGTCACCCTGGAGCGTACCAAGTATAGAAGACAGTTCCTGCCTTATACTACAGTGGAACACATTTCTCTGTATTCAAGTCTACAAATAGTAATCTCCTTCTCCTGTGCCACAGGGCTTGCAATCCCCATCCTAAGGAGCTTGGAAGTCTAGTAGGACAAGACAAAGTACACAAATAAGTAGATCTATAAACCGGAACACACCAACTGGCACAGCAGATGTAAAAATAACACGTCCTGGGAGTCAAAAGGAAATAGCAGTTATGCGTGACTGGGGGTAATCGGGAAAGCTTTGGTGGGGAGGTGTAAACAGATTGTTTCCCAGGTATTGGTGCAGTTTGCTCTACAAGCCACGTGCCCTAGACTCTAGAGGCCACACACTGTGTTCTACTCTCCAGTTCTTCCTCGCCATGACACTGGTGATGGCCCTTACTGAGCGTAGCTGGCTTTGGTCCCATCTGCATTCTTCCATGAGTCCAAGGTGTGCATGACTGCTCTGGGCTGTCTGCCTCTTCCCATCAAACCCTGGTTGCTGCTACTGCTGGCTCTCGGGGTTTGCTTGTTAACCCCAGAAGCCTGGGTGATGCTGCAGCTCTCTGTGTCTCCAGCAGATGGGTTTGCTCATCGAATATTCGGTTTTCTGGGCATCATGAGGATGACAAGGGGGTTTGAGGCGCCACTGGAGGAAAGAGTTATACCTTCCAGGGTTGGGCCTGAAAATAGACCCGTCATTAAGGTTTTTACAGGCAGAGGTGATGGGAGAGAGAACTATAAGGAGAAAGGCAGAGGCAGGAATAGAGCGTTTTCAGAGAACTCCAACTGGAGGATGGGCTTTGGTGGAGGGCAAGATGGAGAGAACCGTGGAGGTTCATCTGGAGAAGCAGCCTGGGGCGTTTTGTGAAAACCCATAAGAACATGCTGAGGACTTTCACGGGCAATGAAGAGCTAATAAAGGGACCTGGCAGAACTGTCACTGTACCTTAGGAATGTCAATCAGGCAGAGCAAGTGACATGGATTGGAATGGAGGGGGAAAATGAAGGCCAGGAGACCAGCTAGAAGGCCCAGGGTGTACGCTCTTTGCAATTATCTGCTTACTTACCCATGACCCCCACTGGAAAGTGGGCCTCTTGAAATAAGCCTTCTACTTGCCCTAAACATCTTGGGGAATGGGCCTGCACTGCATTAATTTTTTTGTTTCCCTAGTGCCTGACATTAGTAGGTGTTCAATAAATATTAGTGCCTGGCACATAGTAGGTATTTTGTTAAAAGAAAGAAAAAGATAGGGAGAGAGGGAAGAAGGGAAGGAAGGAAGAAAGAAAAAAAGCCATACCTGTGATAAGCTATGGAGATGGTTTAGGGGTGAGGTAATGAGGCCTTTCTGTAGGGGTGGAGGTAGTAATAATGGTAAGGTCGGGGAGCCACAGATTTCTCAGTAAGAGCATCTGTAGAACTTGGCAAGTGACTGGTTGTGGGAGTAGAGCAAGAGCAAGGACTCTAGGATGATCGGGAGAATGGTAGGACCATTAATAGAAATAAGACAAACGGGAGAAGCAGGTCAGTGGGAAGAGGCAGGACTGTTACCTGAAAACTGTGTTCTCCTCTTGGTGGGTATCGAGCCAAAAGACACAACCAAGCCAAAGAGCAGGAGAAGGAGGGATTTATTACTTGCAGCAAGTAAGGAGAACACCAGGGATCTTTCCCAAAGCAGTATCTCCCCAAACAGCAAAATTGGGTAAGAGTTTAAGCTAAGGGTACATGCATATTCATGAAGGGGCTTGGGCAGTAGGCAGAGTCCAAGCTTTAGTTGATGGAAGTCACGAGGGTCAGAAAACATCCACATCTTCATCCCTTAGGTTCCAGTTGATCTGGTGGTTGAACGCTTCAGGCTAATCTTTACCATCAGGAACAGGACTGGGAGTCTTTACAACTAACTTATCATCTTTGCTATTGTTACTTCTCTTGCCTGATAACAGGCAGTGTTCCTGCATTCTTTGTTCACTTAAGATAATTAAATACTGAGACCTGAAGGGTAAGCTGGGATGAAGTGAGAGAGTGGCATGGACATATATACACTACCAAATGTAAACTAGATAGCTAGTGGGAAGCAGCCACATAGCACAGGGAGAGCAGCTCGGTGCTTTTTGACCGCCTAGAGGGGTGGGATAGGGAGGGTGGGAGGGAGACACAAGAGGGAGGAGATATGGGGATATATGTATATGTACAGCTGACTCACTTTGTTGTAAAGCAGAAACTAACACACCATTGTAAAGCAATTATACTCCAATAGAGATGTTAAAAAAAAAATACTGAGACCTGTTCAAGGACAAGCATTGTGCAGGCTTAGATCACAAAATGGATTAGGCCAAAAATGGCTTCTCTTATGTCAACAAACCCATGCCTGGTTCTCTTCATCTGGGGAACCATTTATCCCATCTGCTTACAGGATAATTTTCATTTTGGACATTTGGAGTTTCAGGTCCCAGCAAGTCCACCCAAAGTAGTATCCAGTACACATGGAGCGAAAGTTCAGGAAGGAGCTTGGCTCTAAAAGTACAGACTGGCAGGCATCTGCAAAGAGGTTCTAGTGGCAATCGTGGGAGTGGGTGAGATCACCAAGCAGAGAAGAGAGGAAACAAGAGGCCTGAAGGCAGAGTCCTAAGGAATGCCAACATTTATGGGATGAGAACAAGCAACGTTGGAGAGAGAAAAGCGAAATCAGGAAAGTACAGGATCAGGATAGCCGAGGAGGAGGTTTCAAGCAGGGGGAGGCCATCAGCAGAGCCAGATGCTTCTGTGGTCCAGTAGGATGAGGCCTGTAAAAGAGCCCGCTGGATTTGGCAACAGGAGGTCTCAAGAGCTCTCAAAGGGTGCAGTGACTGTGACACGCTGAGAACGGGATCCAGATTGTGCTGGGTAAGAAAGGAGTAGGTGGTGAGAGCCAAGAGGTAGTCAGCTAAACTGCTCTTGAAGGGCTTCGGCAGCTATGGGAAGAAGAAAGGAAGGACAACGGCTTGAGAGGGAGGTAGGATTGGAGGAAGATGGGCTTTTAGAACGGGTGTAATGAGAACAGATTTGCAGGCGGAAGAGAAAGAAGCTGTGAGCTGGAAAAGGAGGGAGACGGGGCATTTGGGGGAGCAGAGCAAGGTCCCAGAGAAAGGGGAAAACCAAGAGAGCATATTTTTTAAAAAGCCTACAAATCAAAGCAACACATAAGTGGTAATAATAAGTCCTTACATTTGAAAAGCAGTGAAATGCAATCTGCAAAGCATTTTAATATGCTTTATCTCATTTAATCCTTGTGACAGGCATATTATTATTATTTCTACTAAAATACAAGGAGGTTAAATGACTCACCCAAGATCACACAGCTAATAAACAAAAGAACTTGGGATCAAAAAGCCAATCAAGAGACTCATTGATTAAAACGCCTGGGAAGGGACTTCCCTGGTGGTTCAGTAGTTAAGACTCTACGCTCTCACTGAAGGGGGCTTGGGTTGGATCCCTGGTCAGGGAACTAGATCCCAGATGCGGGCCGCAACTAAGGAGCGGGCGAGCCACAACTAAGGAGCCTGCCTGCCACAACTAAGACCTGGCACAACCAAATAAATAAATTTTTTAAAATAAATTTATTTACTTTGTTTTTTTATTTTTGGCTGCATTGAGTCTTTGTTGCTGCGCGCAGGCTTTCTCTAGTTGCGGGGAGCAGAGGCTACTCTTCGTTGCAGTGCACAGGCTTCTCACTGCGGTGGCTTCTCTTGCTGCTGAGCACGGGCTCTAGGCGCGTGGACTTCAGTGGTTATGGCACGTGGGCTCAGTAGTTGTGGCTCGCGGGCTCTAGAGCTCAGGCTCAGTAGTTGTGGCACGCGGGCTTAGTTGCTCTGCGGCACGTGGAGCAGGGTTCGAACCTGTGCCCGCTGCATTGGCAGGCGGATTCTTCACCACTGCGCCACCAGGGAAGCCCCGTAAATATATATTTTTAAATGCCTGGGAATTCCCTGGAGGCCCATGTTTAGGACTCCGCACTTCCACTGCAGGGGGCATGGGTTCGATTCCTGGTTGGGGTCAGATCCAGCAAGCCGTGTGGCCAAATAAATAAAATAAAATGTCTGCTGTGCCTGGCACCATGTTAGGTGCCAAAGATCCCAAAGAGAGCAGGAAATAGCTCCCGCCCTTGAGGAGTTCACAACCCAGTAGACTGAGCTCCACGCTACTGACAAATAGGTTCCAAGACATAAATGTGCTCAACGGAGGGCACTAATTCAGACTGAGGAAGGAGGAGGAGGTTTCAATGGAAGCTTTCAAGAGGAAGTGAAGCTGAGCTGAGACTGGAAGGATAAACAGCAAGGAATGAGCTGGCTAAGAAGTGAATGAAAAGAGGAAAGCGTTCCCAGCAAAGTACACTGGTGTGCAAGAGCCTAGGGCCTTTGGGAAGTGTGAGTTATTCACTCTGAGGGCACACGGGGCGGGTGTGGCAAGGTACAAGAGAGGCGCATGCCAAGATAAGAGTAGGGGAGCTTGCACGTTACGTGGAGGGATTCTAACGTGTCCTGAAGGTGAGTGCACCAGTGAAGGATTTTAAACAAGAAAAGATATCACCAAATTTGCATTCTAGAACCATCACACTGGAGAACCCCTGGAGGCAGTGTGGAGGATGGATTAGAGGAGGATGTTAGGGGAAGCAGGGAGATCAGTTAAGATGCAAATGTAGGGAACTCCCTGGCGATCCAGTGGTCACGACACCAGTGGTTACGACTCGGGGCTTTCACTGTCGTGGGCCGGGTTCAATCCCTGGTCAGGGAACTAAGATCCCGCAAGCCGCGTGGAGTGGCTTGAAAAAGAAAAAAAGATGCAAATGTAGTGGCCTAAGCAAGAAAGGATAAGGGCCAGGCTGGATGGGGCAGTAGCACTGGTAATGGAATAGAAAATGAATATATAATGATATACTATAATATAGAAATTTATATATACATAATTATATATATAAAGAAAAAACTGGCCCTCCTTAGAGAAAGAAGGAGATAAGGATATAAAGAAACAGAATGGTGTAAAATAGGTTCCGGCTGAAACAGAAGCAGGAAGAGAAGCAGATATTAGTGGAAGTGGAGAGCTGAGTGGAAAAATGAGTTGGGACATACTGGGTTGAGAAGCCCCTGAGCCATCCAGGTGGAGGTGCCCGGTAGGTAGCTGGTTATGAGGATCTGGAGCTCCTGGGGAGGCTGACCTGGAGATATATCTTTGTGAATCATCAGCATAAAGTAGTGAACAGAGCCACAGGTGGGGTGAGTGTTTAGATGAAGAAGAGAAAATGGTCTCTTGCACAGCCTTAAGGAACACTGGCATTTAAGGAGTAGGTAAAGAGAAAAGAGCTGAGAAGGAGGTGAGAAGGAGAAACCAGAGAGACAGGAGAGAAAAAAAGGAGAAAATGATGTCCCAGAAAAAACTGAGATTGAAGCAGGTCACCTGGGAGAACGCTCCTGAGAGTAAGAAGAGTACCATCTTTGTTCATTTTCAGGAGGAGTGGGGTATGGCTTCCTCCAAGCTGGTCAGAGGTTTTAGGAAATAGAAGGAAAGTGAGAAAAAGAAAGGCTGAGAAATAGAAGCGAGAGTTGAGCCCATCTCCTCTCCTCTTTGCCGTGTTTTCTTGCTCTTGCTGCGATAATCAGTGCACTCATAGAAAATAAAACTTGTTATTTGATAAAATGTGGAGAATCAGATGCTCAAAATGCTTCTATTATGTGCTTCAAAACCCAACACGCTGAAAACAGAGATCATCCAATGTGCTCACGCTGTCCTTAAAAATGTTCCTTTGATAAACATTAACTGTTCTGTTTACCAGAGATGTTAAGGAGGAAAATAAACAGGGCAATTTAGAAGTATTTAAAAATTGAAGTTTAAACCATAAGAGAAAACAAGAGGCAAAAATGATCCAAAACTGCATGAACATTGCAGACCTCAGCTGCCCTTGAAATCTTTTTCTCTGCCTAACATTACATAATTCTTCATCAGCCAAAGATATCAGTTTCACATGCTAAAGTTCAATGAGTATGTGTCATACTTAAAGGACAGGGTATTGAAAGGAAAGAATAATATAAAGAGATGTAAGAAAGGTTTGGCACATAAAGGCAATGCACATAAAAGCCTGAGTATTTTCTAAAGAAGCTTTAAGAATATTATTGAAAAATAAGTGATGCAGACTTGCATTTTGGATGATATCATAAATCCAGGCATCCTAACTAATTCCCCTGCTGAAAACGAAAAATTCTGGATGAAATACGAAAAATATTTTCTTCTAAATGCATGAATAAAAATAAGGAATATTCATCCAAAACCAAGTGATGGTAGGAACCCAGAGATAAATGGAGAAATTATCAAACCAGTTGGCTCTCAGTTTTCAAGACCTCAAGGAGCTCCAGGGACAGGAGACAGAGCCCCAGGTCTGCCTAAGGTGGAGATTCTAACTGGATACCTCCTCATACAGGTCAGGCCCTTAAAGGCTATACTTTCACTGGTAGGCTAATCCAGAAATAAATCTAATCCTTCCACCTGGAAGGTCTGCAACCAAGATGGGCTGTCTTGATTCTTGTTACCACAGGAAAGTGAAACAACTTCCTGAAAATGTGTAACCAAAAGCTAGCGCTAAAACAAGTTTGCAGCGCAGATTCATATTAATTGGATGGTCTGAAAAGCCTCTAGCAGAGAATGTAATGTAAAGTGGTCCTAAGTGCTGGAAGAAGCAAATACAAATCCTCTTAGATGAACCCACCTTTATCTCAGGCCCTCCAAAATTCCCACAGATAACATTTTAAGAAATATTAAATCACAGTCAAAAATCACAAAACCCTTGGGGGCTTCCCTGGTGGCGCAGTGGTTGAGAGTCTGCCTGCCAGTGCAGGGGGCACGGGTTCGAGCCCTGGTCTGGGAAGATCCCACATGCCACAGAGCAGCTAGGCCCGTGAGCCACAATTGCTGAGCCTGCACGTCTGGAGCGTGTGCTCCGCAACAAGAGAGGCTGCGATAGTGAGAGGCCCGCGCACCGCGATGAAGAGTGGCCCCCACTTGCTGCAATTAGAGAAAGCCCTCGCACAGAAACGAAGACCCAACACAGCCATAAAATAACAAATAAATAAATAAAATTTTAAAAAAATATATATATATCTGGTGCCCAGTTGAAGATCCTAGGGGAATAGGGAGAACCGGGATAAATTATTAACCCCTAAGAGTGCTGCAAAAAAAAAAAAAAAAAAAATCACAAAACCCATAAACAAAAAGGTCCTACTGTATAGCACAGGGAACTATATTCCATATCCTGTAATAAACCATAATGGAAAAGAACATGAAAAAGAATATATGTATATACACATGTATACACACACACACACACACACACACACACACACATTTATATAACTGAGTCACTTTGCTGTATAGCAGAAATTAACACAACATTGTAAATCAACTATACTGCAGTAAAATTTTTAAAAAATGATTTTTAAAAGCTGCTTAACATCACTAATTATTAGAGAAATGCAAATCAATACTACAATGAGGTATCGCCTCACACCAGTTAGAATGGGCATCATCAGAAAATCTACAAACAACAAATGCTGGAGAGGGTGTGGAGAAAAGGGAACCCTCTTGCAATGTTGGTGGGAACGTAAATCGATACAGCCACTATGGAGAACAGTATGGAGGTTCCTTAAAAGACTAAAAATAGAATTACCATACGATCCAGCAATCCCACTACTGGGCATATACCCAGAGAAAACCATAATTCAAAAAGACACATGCACCCCAATGTTCATTGCAGCACTATTTACAGTAGCCAGGTCATGGAAGCAACCTAAATGCCCATCGACAGACGAATGGATAAAGAAGATGTGGTACATATATACAATGGAATATTACTCAGCCATAAAAAGGAACGAAATTGGGTCATTTGTTGAGACGTGGATGGATCTAGAGACTGTCATACAGAGTGAAGTAAGTCAGAAAGAGAAAAACAAATATCGTATATTAACGCATGTATGTGGAACCTAGAAAAATGGTACAGATGAACCGGTTTGCAGGGCAGAAGTTGAGACACAGATGTAGAGAACGTATGGACACCAAGGGGGGAAAGTCGCAGGGGCATGGGGGTGGTGGTGTGATGAATTGGGCGATTGGGATTGACATGTATACACTGATGTGTATAAAATTGATGACTAATAAGAACCTGCTGTATAAAAAAATAAATAAAATAAAATTCAAAAAAAAAATCACAAAAACTAATGAGAATATACTGTAGCACAGGGAACTCTACTTAATGCACTGTGGTAACCTAAATGGGAAGAAAATCCAAAAAAGAGGGGATATATGTATATGTATAGCTGATTCATTTTGCTGTACAGTAGAAACTAACACAACATTGCAAAGCAACTATACTCCAATAAAAATTAATTTAAAAAAAGAATTTATACCCAAAATATTTAAAGATCTCTCAAAACTCAATAAGCAATTCAATTTTTTTAAATGGGGGAAAAAAATCACAAAACCCAAGGAAGCTAAGCTCCAGGAGCAAGAGATGCAGGAATATAGGCAGCAGAATCAGATTTATAAAAACTTTAGATATAGGAATGATCAGAAACACAATATAAAATAACTATTTTAGAGCTTTTAAGAAATAAAAAAGAAATAATATGAGTAAATAAGAAGAGCTACAAAAATGATCAAGTAGTTTAAAAAAATAAATAAAATTCTGGAACTGAAAAATGTAATAAATAAAATTTAAAACTGAGTGGACTGAATTAATAGCAGATTAGACACACTGAAGAGAGAATTAGTGAACTAGAAAGCACCTGAAGAAATGACTCAAGCTATAGCACAGTGAGCCAAAGAAATGAAATATGAAAGAATACTCAGATTCAAGAATCCCAATTAATTTCTTTCCTTTTTTTTAATCTATCTATCTATTTATTTATTTTTGGCTGCGTTGGGTCTTTGTTGCTGCGCACGGGCTTTCTCTAGTTGTGGTGAGTGGGGGCTACTCTTCGTGGCAGTGTGCAGCCTTCTCATTGCGGTGGCTTCTCTTGTTGAGGAGCACGGGCTCTAGGTGCGCCATCTTCAGTAGTTGTGGCTCGCAGGCTCTAGAGCGCAGGCTCAGTAGTTGTGGCACACGGGCTTAGTTGCTCCGCGGCAGGTCTGATCTTCCCGAACCAGGGCTCGAACCCATGTCCTCTGCATTAGCAGGTGGATTCTTAACTACTGTGCCACCAGGGAAGCCCCCACTGAATTTCTAATAGAAATAAAAGGAGATTTCCAATCCAACACATGATAATAAAATTGCAGAACACCAAAGACAGACTAGATCGTAAAAGCAGAGAGAAAGGTCAGATAACTTCAAAGCTGCAACATTAGACTGATAGCCAACTTCTTAAGAGCAACAATAAAGGTAAGAAGATAACGGAACAGGACTTCCCTGGTGGCGCAGTGGTTAAGAATCTGCCTGCCAATGCAGGGGACATGGGTTCAAGCCCTGGTCCGGGAAGATCCCACATGCCTCAGAGCAATTAAGCCCATGCACCACAACTACTGAAGCCTGCGTGCCTGGAGCCCGTGCTCTGCAACAAGAGAAGCCACCGCAATAAGCCCGCGCACTGCAAACAAGAGTAGCCTCCGCTCGCCGCAACTAGAGAAAGCCCACGTGCAGCAACAAAGACCCAACGCAGCCAAAAATTTAAAAATAAAATAAGAAGATAATGAAACAATACTTTCAATGTGTTGAGAGGAAATTACAATCAACTTAGAATTCTATACCCACTGAAAATCTATAAAGAACGAAGGTGAAAAAGAAGGAATCTCAAACAAATGAAAAGGAGGGTAGAGCGGTAAATGGTAAAATAATTAACCACATAGGGACTATCTATTTTATCTAATCTATTGACTACATAAAACTATAGCAAGGTTCTAAGGCATTAAAAAACTAACAAAAGGGTATCTGCTGCCATCTGGTCCCAGGGACCGCAGTATAGGTCTAACCATGGCTCTGTGCTACCCTGTGGCCATGGGCTCAACAAGGCCCAGAAGGTGACCAAGATCATGACCCAGCCAAGACACAGCTGTGGCCTTGGGCACCTCATCAAGCACACCGAGTTCCCTCAGGACGTGATCCAAGAGGTGTGCAGCTTTGCCCTAAATGAGCAACATGACACAGAGATGTTCAAGGTCTCCAAGGACAAGCAGGCCCTCAAGTTTATCCAGAAAACATTAGGGACACATATCTGTGCCAAGAGGAAAGCAAGAGAACTGAGCAATGTCCTGGCCACCATGAGGAAAGCAGTTGCCAAGAAACTGAGGCCCCTCCCTGCTCTGTGCATAAGAAAAACTGTACAGGAAAAAAACCTCAAAAAAACAAACAAACAAAACAACAAAACCCAACCTCAATTAAGGTAGAACTAAAATATACAACCCAGTAACGTTAAGTCAGAAAGTGGGTGATTAGAATTAAAGTGTTTTCAGGTTCTCACAGTGTTTGGAAAAGGCAAAAGGGTAATGATTTACTTTGGACTTTGATGAGTTAAATACTCATAACAAATTTTTAGATCAAGCACTAAAAGTCTAGGAATAAAATATTTAGCTTCTAAACTAATGGGGGGGGGAATGTAGTGATAAAAAGTTAGCAATCAAAACAAAGTTAAGAGGGCAGAGAAAAAATAATCATAAAAAGGGGAACCAAATAGCTAAAAAAAAAATCAGTAATTGCAATAAGTATAATGCGATAGATGCTGCAGTTAAAGGTTTGTCAGAGCAGTGAAAAATCCAGCTCTATACACTTTTTTAAAAACCCATCTAGAATATAAGGATACAGAAAGGTTGAAATCAAAAGAATGGAAAAGACACATTAAGCAAATACAAAGTAAAAGAAAGCTGACATAACTACGTAAGTAACAAAGTAACAAGATAAAATGTACTTGAAAGCAAAAAATATTATTAGATACGAAAAGTTCACTACATAATGATGAAAACTATACTACAAAAACTGACAGACTAAAAGACACGACTGAAAAATCCATCATCATAACGGGAGACAGTAATATCCTCAAGTGATCAATAAACCAAGCAGGCAACAAAAGAAAACAAAATCAGTAAGGATTTATGAAATTTGAATAGCACAATTACCAAGCTTAATTTAATGGGCACATTAAATTAATATAAATTTAAATTTAATTAATTAAATTAAATTTAAAACAATGCCAAAGCAACATTCCAAAACATTACAAGGACAGCACAGAAAGGAAAATGATATACCAAGTTCACTCAGGAACATAGGTGCAAATATCCTAAGTAAACTATTAGCAAACTGAATTCAGCAGTGTTTAAAAGGATAATACACTAATCCCAAGTTGGATTTACCCCAGGAATGTCTTGTAGACTGAATATTAAGAAGTCAATTAATTATTCATTTTCCTAGGTATAACATGTTACATTTTAATAGGAAAAAGTCCTTATATTTATGAGCTGCATACTGAAGTATGTCATCATATTTGCAGGTTATCTTTAAATGGTTAAGAAAAAAAAACATACAGGGAATTCCCTGGCGGTCCAGTGTTTAGGACTCAGCGCTCTCACTGCCCAGGACCTGGGTTCAATCCCTGGTCAGGGAATTAAGACACCACAAGCCGTGTGACATGGTCAAAAATAAATAAATAAATAAATAATAAAATAAAATGTGTGGACTCAAAGTTATCAAAAGAAAAGAAAGAAAAAAATATACAGCCCACTCAAAAAAAGTATATATAAATATACTCAAAAAAAGAAAGAAAAAAATATACAGCCCACTCAAAAAAAGTATATATAAATAAAAAAATAAAAAAGAAAAAAAAATATACAGCCCACTCAAAAAAAGTATATATTATTTATATATACATAGATAAAGCAAAAATAGTAAAATGTTCACAATTTTTGTGCCTAAATCATAGGTATATGTGTGTTCACTGTACTATCCTTTCAACTTTTATGTACATTGGAAATTTTTCATAATGCAAAGTTATCAAAAAGGAAAACCAAGTAATGAAATGTACCACGTTAGCTGAGTAAGGGGAAAAAGTCTTTGACAAAATTGAACATACGTATATACATGATTTTTAAAAAGTAAAACTATTAGCAAACATAATGGTGAGGGCTTCCCTGGTGGCGCAATGGTTAAAAATCTGCCTGCCAATTCAGGAGCCAAGGGTTCAAGCCCTTGGGAAGATCCCACAAGCCGCGGAGCAACTAAGCTTGCGAGCCACAACTACTGAGCCCGCGTGCCACAACTACTGAAGCCCGCACGCCTAGAGCCCACGCTCCACAACAAGAGAAGCTACCACAATGCGAAGCTCGGGTACCGCAACGAAGAGTAGCCCTAGCTTGCCGCAACTAGAGGAAAGCCTGTGTGCAGCAACGAAGACCCAATGCAGCCAAAAATAAATAAAATAAATAAATTTATATTTAAAAAAGAGAGAACTTAGCAAGCAAGTGTATTAGAAACAAAATCAATAAATGAAAATCAAGCGCATTTCTATACACCGGCTACTAATAGATTAAAAATATGAAGTACCCAGGAATAAATCTAACAAAAGGTGCACCGGATCTCTATGGGGAAAAATTATAAAGCTTTATTAAGAGATATTAAAGAATACCAAAATAAACAGAGGGCTTTGCTATGTTCATAGACTGTAAGATTTGCATTAATAAAAATGTCAGATGTCCTCAAATAGATCTATAGATTCAATGCAATCCCATTCCACAGATGAATTTAAACTTTTTTTTAAGAAGAAGGAAATTCTAACATATGTTACAACATGGATGAAGCTCAAAGACTTTATGTTAAATTAAATAAGCCAGACACAAAAGGACAAATAATGTATGATTCCACTTATATAAGGCACTAGAGTAGTAAAATTCACAGAGGAAGTGGAATCATGGCTTCCAGGATCTGGGGTGGGGAGGAGGGAATGAAGAGTTAGTATTAATGAGTACAGAGTTTCAGTTGGAAGATAAAAAAGTTCTGCAGATGGATGGTGGTGATGTTGCACAACAACATGAATGAACTTGATGCCACGGCACCGTACACATAAAGACAGTTAAAATGGTAAATAGCATGTGTATTTTACCACAACAAAAAATGGTTAATCCAAATTTCCAGATAATATTCATCTCTGGGAGGAAGAGAGGAGATGCAATTGGAGAGAAGTAGGCATGGGTCTTGACAATGTTCTCTCTTGGCCTGGTAATAGATTCACAGGTATTCATTGTTGTTGTTTAAACTAAACATATATATTTTCACACCGATTTTGTATGCGTGCCATATTTCTCTTAAAATTTTAAGCACATATATACACATAAATATAAGGAAAATAAATGTATGTGGTAAACCTGTAATGAAAAGCAAGGGAATTTATAAACACAAATTCAAGATAATGGTTCCCTCTGAGGGAGAGGGAAGGAAAGGGATCTGGGAGGGGACCCTAGGGGACTTCAGAGGTCACGATGATGTTTTGCTTTGTTTCCTAAAACTGAGTGGTGAGGTATACACAGGAGTCTGTTGCATCACGATTCTTTTCTCCTCACACATATCTTTCAAATATTCTTTTAAATTTATTCAGTGTTTAATAAATGTAATTTTTACAGAGATCCCTAACAATATATATTTTAGAGTTTGGGCTTTATTTGTAAGCCTGGCACAGTGTCAAACACTGAGGCCAGCTACTTAATTAGATTTGTCTAGGCTACTTCTTTCCTAATACCTTTGTGGTTCCGTGGTCTAAAGAAGTACTTGTGATGTGATGAACAGACAACTTTAGTATATAATAAACCATAACTCTCCTTTATGCAAGTGGTTAAAAGGAGAACGTGCCCTCCTTTGGGGTATATTAAAGTTTTGCTGCAGCTCCTCTAGTTCCTTGCAGGGTAGAAATTGGGCCACTATGTCCCTTGGCTGCATTCATCCCGTTAGCTTTCTCTGCCTTTTTCCCCAACGTCAACAAAGAAATAATACATAAAATACAACCACATAAAAGATCCTGTCATTTTTGACAAAGGAAACATTTTTCCAGGATAAAGTACCAAGCATCTCTACTATTATATTAGAAAGTGAGTAAGGCTAATTATGGGGGCCCAGAGAGCTGTTTGGCAGAGCCCTCATAGCCACAAAGAACCCCAAATTTAGATCTTGGACCTCATCTCCAAATGAGATTACAATACAGTCACAAAGGCACACAAAAAAGATTTTTAAAAGACATTTTTTATGTAGTTTGAAGTGCACGTCCCAATACCAGACCATGATTCCTGTAGTGCCCTGTGAGTTGATATTTATTATAAGTCCCACCATTATCTTCTGACTAGCAGTTATATGAAAATATATTTCTTGGTTTGGCATTCTAACTTATTAAATGTAAATATGTTAAAATTTACCACTAATTGTATAACACTGCTTTGGTGTTTCTTCATTTTGTAATAAATCAGGAGCCTTTAAAAATTAGGGTTGCCAGGTTTAGCAAAGAAAAATACAGGATACCCAGTTTAATTTTAATTTCAGATAAACAACAAGTAATTTTTAGTATGAGCATGTCACATGCAAAAACGGACACTTTTTTAGTGTATGTATGTCCCAGATTTTGCATGGGACATACACATATTAAAAAATTACTTGTCATTTACCTGAAATTAAAATTTAACTGGATGTCCTGTATTTTACCTGGCAGCCCCATTAATGGAAGTACCCAGCTTCTCCACCTCTGAGTGCCCCAGAGTGGGTAGAAAAAGGAAGTAATATTTATTGAGTGTCTGATATGTTATGAGCCAAGCGCATTGCAAGCGTGATCTCATCTAAACCTTGCAACAACCCTATGTGATACTTATTATCACTCCATTTAAAAGCGAACAGTATAGCACAGGGAACTATACTCAATATTTTGTAATAACCTAGAAGGGAAAAGAATCTGAAAAAAAGTAGATATGTATGTAGGTATAACTGAATCACTTTGCTGTACACCTGCAACTAATACAACATTGTAACTCAACTATACTTCAATTAAAAATTTGTTTAAATATATAAAATAATTTTTTAAAGGAAATTTTTAAAAAGTGAACACAAAGCTTGAGTAATTTATTCAAGGTGAGACAACAGAAATGAGATGGATGAAGAATCAAATTCAGGCTTGCTTCCCAAATCTGTACTTTTTCCCTGTCAGAGTGCCTCTCATCAGAAAGCTTTCAGATGGCCCCTCTTTCTTTTTTTTTAAGGTTTAATCAAAAAGGGAAATACTCCAAAAGCTTTTCTATCATACCTTAATATTTCATGTGAAATATTATATTTTTTCATATCTAAATAAATTTGTTTGCTTTGAGTATAATGTAATTATAAGTGAAATTTGCATAGCCTCACGTGTTTCGAGGAATTTATGTTAGTGAAGAGTTTTGCCTTAGGAAAGTCAGGTAATCTTTTGTAGCTCAGTTTCTTCATCTATAAACTGAAGGTGTTCTGTGACAACTAAAGCTCTTTCTAATTCTCCACCTTGAGGATTTCCACTCCTCATTTAAGAAAACATTAAATTTTACACAGCTCTCTGCTGTCACCTGCTGGAAAAATTACAGAACCTATTTCTACTTGAAATGCACTCTATTCAGTAGCCAGTGAGCTCTCTAGATCCTGTGGCTTGTTTACTTAGTAATTTCAGTCATTAATAAGAATTATAGATTTCTGAGTTTCCCCAATTTCAGTGTTTTCCCAATTTCAGTGTTTTCAATTTCTAAAACGTTCCAAATGAACCAAGCCATCTGAGTTGACCATCTGGAAATTAATTTTTTAGCAGTTTTTTTTTCCCCACAGGGGAGTATTTTCCATACTTGTCCCGTGTTTTGTAATGACTGTCCTCCCAAAGCTACTCACACAAAATTTGCTTTAATAATTGCTGTTAGTGTTGCATTCATGAGATCTGATAAGAAGTACTTAATAGAACAGAAAAAAATGTTTTTTCTTAAAGTATCTTTTAAAGATTTCTGGAACATTTAATTTTTGTCTTCTAAAAGACAAGGGTACAAATGCTCATCTACTTTCACACCCTCACGCACAACCTGGAATGCATGTACATTTTTTTTTTTTTTACCTAACTGCTTTATATCTGGAAAGTTTAGTTTTTTAACTGGAAAAGTGTCCCTGAATTAAAGACTAAGTGCTGGCCTTAACTTTTTTATTTTTTTAGAGCAGTTTTAGGTTCACAGCAAAATTGAATGGAAGGTACAGAGATTTTCCATCTACCTCCTGCTCCCGCCCCCCCATCCAACCCCCAGCATCAACATCCCCCACCAGAATGTTGCATTTGTTAAACTTGATAGACACAGTATTGTCACCCAAAGTCCAAAGTACATTAGGTTTCACTTTTGGTGTTGTACATTCTAAGGGTTTTGACAACATATAATGACATGTATCCAGTATTACAGTATCATACAGAATAGTTTCCCTGCCCTAAAAATCCTCTGTGCTCTGCCTGCCCATTCCTCCCTCCTCTCTAGCCCCTGGCAACCATTGCTCTTTTTACTGTCCCCATAGTTTTGCCTTTTCCACATGTCATATAGTTGGAATTATACAGTATGTAGCCTTTTCAGATTGGCTTCTTTCACTTAGCAATATGTGTTTAAGGTTCCTCCATGTCTTTTTGTAGCTTGATAGCTCATTTCTTTTTAGCACTGAATATTCCATTGTCTGGATATACCACAGTTTATTTATCTATCACCTACTGAAGGACTTGGTTGCTTCCAAGTTTTGGCAGTTATGAATAAAGCTGCTATAAACATCCATGTGCAGGTTTTTGTGTGGACATAAGTTTTCAACTCCTTTGGGTAAATACCAAGAAGCATGATTGCTGGATCATATGGTAAGAATATGTTCAGTTTTGTAAGAAATTGCCAAACTGTCTCCCAAAGTGGCTGTACCATTTTGTGTTCCCACCAGCAATAAATGACAGTCCCTATTACTCCACATCCTCATCAGCATTTGGTGTTGTCAGTGTTTTGGAATTTGGCCATTCTGATAGGTGTGTAATGGGATCTGAATGTTGTTTAAATTTGCAGTTCCCTGAAGACATATGATGCATGGCATCTTTCATATGTTTATTTTCCATTTGTATATCTTCTTGGGTATCTGTTCAGCTCATTGTTTAATTGGGTTGTTCATTTTCTTACAATTTTAAGAGTTTTTCGTATATTTTGGGTAACAATCCTTTATCAGACATGTCTTTTGCAAATATTTGCTCCCAGTTTGTGACTTATTGGCCTTAATTTTTAAAACAAAACCATTTTCCAGAATTCTCAACACAATGCTAAAAGTACAGCCCAAATAATTCAATTATAAAATATAAAATATGGGATTAAATTTATTGCCAGTTGGACATGAAAAGATGTTCAACATTGCTAATTACTAGAGAAACACAAATCAAAATCACAGTGAGATATCACTTCACACAGCTCAGAATAGCTATCATCAGAAAGTCTACAAATAATAAATGCTGGAGAGGGTGTGGAGAAAAGGGAACCCTCCTACACTGTTGGTGGGAATGTAAATTGGTGCAGCCACTATGGAGAACAGTATGGAGGGTCCTCAAAAAAACTAAAAATATAGCTACCATATGATCCAGCGATCCTTCTCCTGGGCATATACCTGGAAAAGATGAAAACTCTAATTCAGGGAATTCCCTGCCTGTCCAGTGGTTAGGACTCCACGCTAGCACTGCAGGGGACACGGGTTCGAGATCCCTGGTCCGGGAATTAAGATCCCACAAGTCGTGCGGCCAAACTACAACAACAAAAAAACCTTTAATTAAAAAAGATACATGCACCCCAATGTTCATAGTAGCACTATTTACAATAGCCAAGACATGAAAGCAACCTAAGTGTCCATCAACAGATAAATGGATAAGAAGATGTGCTTCATATATACAATGGAATATTAGCCATAAAAAGAATTAAAAAATGCCATTTGCAGCAACATGGATGGACCTAGAGATTATCATACTAAGTGAAGTCAGACAGAGAAAGACAAATATTATATATCATTTATATGTGGAATCTAAAAAATAATACAAATGAATTTATTTACAAAACAGAAACAGATTCACAGACATAGAGATCAAACTCATGGTTACCAAAGGGGAAAGTCAGGGGAGGGATAAATTAGGAGTATGGGATTAACAGATACACACCACTATATATAAAATAGATAAACAACAAGGATTTACTGTATAGCACAGCGAGCTATATTCAATATCTTTTACTAACATATAATGGAAAATAATCTGAAAAAATATATATAATTGAATCACTTAGCTGCACACCTGAAACTAACACAATATTGTAAATCAACTATACTTCAATTTTTAAAAAATTTATTGCCAGTTGGGGTTGAGTTGGCTTCTGAGAGTGGGAGCCAATAGCTAGTCCCTTCATATCTGAATCCACACTATCTCAGGGTTTTTTTTGTATAGCTGCCTGGAGCCTGATGCAATCTAAGGGGTAATAAAATCAGAATCCTGGGGAATTCCCTGGCAGTCCAGTGGTTAGGACTCTGTGCTCTCACTGCCCAGACTAACATCCCACAAGCCATGAGGCCAAAAATAAAAATTCAGAATCCTACACCTTTCTAAAAACTAATCTTGAGGGAGGGCTCCTTTTGAAAGGAGATCAGAAAAAGATTTTGGGAAAAGGGCATAGTGTCCACTAACTGCTGTGCTATTTGTTCCTCGGCCTCATAATTTCCCAGACAGAGCTATCAACTGGCTTAAATATTTGAGTACATTTATTTATTGCTCTATTTCGGTTTATGACAATACTCGTTTAAAAATATCCAAAACACCTTGTCAACCCTTCTCCATCTCTTCCATTTGTGCTACAGTAATATACAACAGTGTACATTTTAAATATTTTTTCTAATAATGCAAATAATGTGGACTCAATACAGAGAGCTTGGAAAACCCCGAAATGCACAAAACAAAAAAGAACTTACTTAAATCTCCCTTAATATTGCCACGCAAAAATAACTACTGCTGACATATTACTAGTGTCATTCCTCCTGTTACCTGAAAACTGGGTTCGCCTCTTAGTGGGTGTTGAGCCAAAAGACACACCCAGGCCAAAGATAGGGAGAAAGAGGGATTTATTACTTGCAGCAAGTAAGGAGAACACTAGGGATCTTTCCCAAAGCAGTATCTCCCCAAACAGCAAAATTGGGTAAGAGTTTAAGCTAAGGGTACATGCATATTCATGAGGGGGTCTGAGCAGAGAAGTCAGCATAGAATTGGGACAAAGGTCAACAGAGTTCAAGCTTTCATTGATTAAAGCCAAGAGGGTCAGAAGACGTCAACATCATCGTCCCTTAAGATTCCAGTTGATCTGATGAGCGCTTGACGGGGGTTTGAATTCTGCAAAACAGCTCAAGAAAGTGCTTCAGGCCAATCTTTACCTTTGAAACAGAACCTGGAGTATTTACAACTGATTTATTATCTTTAATATTGCTACTTCTCTTGCCTGGTAACAGTTTGTTCTTTTGTTCCCTTAAGATCATTATTACCGAGACCTGTTCAAGGGCAAGCAATATGACCAGACTTAGATCGCAAAATGACTTAAGCCTCAAATGGCTTCTCATGTCAAAAGGCTATATCTGGTTCTCTTTCTCTGGGGACCCCCTACCCTATCAGCTTACACTTCCAGTATTTTATATACTTATATATACATTTTTTTCATTTTAAAATAGTATAAAACCACACACATTACTTTATAAGACTTTTTTTCTCTCTCTCTCTTTTTTCCTTCTTTTTATATAGTAGACTTTTTAACATAGCGCTTTTCCAGGCAAAATTTGACATGATCCAAACGTAATCACTAAAACTGGCTTCATGCCGGGAAGGACACTGGAGTTGAAAATCTTGGGAAAGACACAACTTGTTGGGCCTTGGTGTCCTTGTCTGAAAAGTGAAGAATTTCTTGCTATTCTCCTGCCAAAGACTTTTATTGGATGAAATCTTGTCACCATGTTACATCCTAAGGACTCTATGTAACAGTCCCTGGTTCCACATACCCTTAGTTTATACATCTTTTTATTCTCGTTTGTATATTTTTCTCTGACTGCCCTATACAAGTCACTTGAATCTGCCTTATTATTTTTGCTGGCAATTTTTGTGATTCAGCTGACTAGTCTTTAAACATGAAGAGTCAAAAAAGAAAATACCCATCTTTTCCGTTAAAAAAAATGAGGACAAAAGAGAAGATAAAAAGTCCTCAATCAGTGGGCTTTACTCTTAGTATTTAAAGAAATAAATGCACAAAAGTAAATGACAAATAACTGTTTCAATTCAATTCAACCAGTTATGATTTAGTCAGAAGAAAAGGTAACAGACTTAGGGACCAAAATAAAGCAACATCAAGAGAAGATGAGAAATACATCAGAAAGATGGAATAGGATTTGGAAATGCCAAGGAAATCAAATTAGAAAGGAAATTACTTTGTCTAAAGAAGGGAATTTAGAAGTAGCTTTAGTTATTTTCAATTATATAAAAGATATAAGCCAACTATGTGTTTTCTCTATCAAGAACCAACAGGAAATTGATTTAGCCTGTTAGATTAATTAGATTAATTTGGACATTAAAAAACTGTTCACTAAGGGTTGGGAAATCAGAAAGTAAAACGTGGAAAATGTGCTTACTTTTTGTACAGGGACTGCTGTTGTACTCTGATATCTGCTCTTCCCTTCTTATATAGTAATAGAATCCCCTATTTTTAAGCTGGGCACAGGGCCCTCCAAAATATTTCTCAGTTAGGACTGACTATGTTACTAAATTCTGGCCAAATCCACATCAAGGGAAGAGTCTTTGAAGTGTCAGGGAGAAGTCCCTTCTTCCCCCTTTCCTCCTTCCTGCTGACTGGAATGTGAATATGATAGCTTGAGCTCAAGCAGCCATCTTGGGCCATGAGGTGGGAGCCACAGGTTGAGGATGTGGAGCAACAAGAAAGAAGGAGCCTGGGTTCCAGATGATTGTGGAGCTGCCACACCAGTCCTGATTACTTATCTCAAAACGTTGTTTATATAAGAAAAATTAACTTCTATCTTGTTTAAGCTACTGTAGTTTGGAGTTTTCTATCACTTGAAGCTTATCCTAATTTTAAGTGTTATCTTCTTAAAACCAGAATTTGAGAAAGTTTATCCTCAGATGAATATACAAAGTGCTCCTTGCAGCACTGTTTAATATTAAAAAATTGGAAACAAACTAGTGATGCGGAACCAATTAAACAAATGTGCGATATATCTTTATAGTGAAATACCATGTAACTAGTAAAAGGGATGATATAGATCTATATTTATTGGCCAGGAAAGAGTCCAACAGGAAGGAGATGTACCGAAGTGATATCAGTGGTTATCTCCAGGTAGAAAGGTTAGGTTGATTTTGGGGGGTGGGGGGAAATATGTATATTTTTACATTTTTCTGCAATAAACATTGATTTCTTGTAGGAATTTTAAATTAATATTTTTAAGGAAAAGAAACCTGTATATTGTTTTAATCAAAGAAATTTGTGGAATTTCCTTACCTAAAATTTTTGTGTAATGTTACAAGTAACCAGCTGTTTTTGAATAATTTAGATCAGCTCTCCTCCTACTCTGGAATTCAGGGATGAAGATATAATTTGATCACTCAGCAGCAGTCAAAGGTAAAGGGAATGATATTTTAGGCTTTCATAACATAAAATAATAGTTAAATGCTCATTTTATTAAGTAAAAATAATTGCAACAGACTTTCCCTCCCACACATGGCACATTTGAGAGTCAATTTACATATAGATCCTTGCAAAATTCTGAGAAACAACTAAAACAGCACTAGCACCACCTAGGTTTGGGTTGGTTTACATGTGTATATGGGGATGTAGCAGGGCAGCGAGAGAAAGACCAAGTCAACTAACTCATCCCTAAATTGAGTTCCACCGTTACTGCCGTCAGAGAGCTCACAATCTAACAGGATAAGTTGTACATAATTAACCATGATTCAAGGCCGAATGAAGTGACCATAGAGAAGTACCAGCAAAGAATGAAGAAGGTTCAAAAGAGGAAAAACATTTCTCACTTTAGGGATTTTAAAGGGTTGAAAAGGAGGAGGTGGCCTTCGAAATGTTCTAAGTCGGTATATCTCAAACTTGACTGTGGATTTTGTTAAAATGCAGTTTCTGATTCAGTAGGTCTGGAGCTGCATTTGAGTTTCTGCGTTTCTAACAAGCTCTCAGGTCACTTGGTTCATCCAGGGACCTCTCTTCCAGGAGCAAGGGCCTAAAGGCTATCTTAGGATGTCAAAAGGTAGAGTTGGAAGAGACCTTTCCGAGCAGAGAAATCAGTATGAACAACAATACCAAGGTGACAGCAAGGGGTTCAGTTAGGGGGAAATAAGGCTGGAGACATAGAATTTGGCCACATGGAAGCAGTCCTTGAAGGCCAGGTTGGGAAACTTTTATTTAATTAAAGGCAATAAGGAGCCACTGAAGGCTTTTGTGCAAGGGAATTATATAAGCGGTAACTACAATTCTCATATAGAGCCCTATAAATAAAACAAGCTTAATAAGTCAACAAATATTTGAAGTTAGTAAATTCAAAGACCATCAGCAAATATGTCTTCAGTTTTCACCCACTGTTTATGAATACAAAGTTAAGTATGGGGCCTTGGAAGGGACCTATGCAAGTAGGAGGCTCTGAAGCTTAAGTTTCCAAAGCCCCATGGTAGATCCATCTCTGTGTCTGTTGTTCTTTCATCTGTGGAGGATACAAAAGAGATATATGGCATCTCAAGAAGTTTACAGCGTGGTTTAGGAGAGAAAGCATACTTATTGAAGAAACAAGCTTTATGCAGGTGTCAATCTTAAAGTGGGTCCTGGAGGAAGATTTAGAAAGAAAGGAAGTCATTTTTGACGGAAGGTTCTGCACAAAGAGTGGGGGTGAATCTGCTGAAGAAGAGACACCTCCTCCCATCCCTCTCCCCCTTCCCCCCCATCCTCGCTGAAATAGCAGATTTGATTCCTGCTACATGTTACTCCAGGACGGGTGCTTGTGACCATGAGCCACTAGAAGACAGAATCCGTACTTACCCTGAAATTAACACGGGGCTTGGCAGAAAATGAGCATGGATCATAAATAATGAATGAACCAATAGAGGAGGAATAGATGATAGAGGACATTGAAGAAATGGCAGAGGGATTTGAGTTTGATGTGGCTGACAAGGCAAAGTCACCATAGGTTCCTGAGATGGGGTATGACAAGGTGGACACACAGTACTTCTACCTAAACTAGATTGCTAATCCAGCGGACACCTGGCTGAAATCAGCACTGGGCACAGCTGACCACTCTCGTTCTTGAAGCACTCCCTTTCAAGGCTTCTCTGTGACTCCATTCTCTCCTGGTTTTCTCCAGTTTACTCCACTAGATACTCCTTTTCAATCTCCTTGCAGAACTTGTCTTCCTTTCCCCAATCTCTGAAGGTCACTATTCTTCTATTGCAGAAAACTCTTCAATTTATATATCCAGCCCAGATTTTTTTCCTCCAACCTCCAGATGTAATTCAACTGCCTCCTTGACATCTCCCTTAGATGTCTCATAGACATATCATATTTACCATCTGCAAAATTAAACTTTTAATTTTCTGCTAGAAAAACTCCTCCCCACTGGCATATCACAGTAAATAGGATTACCATCCACTCACTTATTAAAGTTAGAAGCCTGGGAATCATCCCTATCTCCTTCCTTTCCCTCCCTCCCATATCCAATCCATCAGCAAATTCAGTTACTTTTATCCCCAAAATATATCTCAAACCTGTCTCTCCAAGGCCACCACTCCAGCCCTGCACAACATCCTAACATATCTTACCTCTTCTACTCTCACCCACCTCATTCATTCTCCACATAAAAGCCAGAGCAATCTTTAAGTGATGTAAATCAGATTGTATCACTGCTTAAAACTCATCCATGACTTTCCATGACACTTTGAATAAAATCCAAACTTCTCATCACTCCACACCTTGGTATCCACTAGGCACTCATAGCCCACAGCATAGGGGCTGAGACCTTGTCGCAGACCTAATAAAAAATGCTTGAGACAGGGGAGAAAAAAAGGAACTGGCTCCGAATAAACTTTGTAAGTCAAAATTAATGAATATTTGTGACTGCATGATATATGTCAATTAATCCTAAATTTCATCTCAACCTTTATGAAGTTATTTATATATTTTATTTTACTGAGGGATGTGGGTACATATTAATTTCTTGGATATAATGTGGAGTGGGTCCCCAAAAGCAGGAGTATAGAGAGCCTTCAGGGGGTCGAAAATGGCCCTCGTTTAAGGCCTTTATATAAGGTCCTGCACACCCCCATCTATGCTGCCTTCTCCACGGTCTCCATGAGGCCACTCCTAATTGCTCACTAAACTCAACCAGCCGGCCTTGCAAATGCCTAGAACATACCAAGATCTTTCCTGCTGTTCCATTTTCTCCCAGCCCTTCTCCTGACTGGCTCCTTCTCCTCCATTAGTTCTCAAATTAAATGTAACCTCCTGAAAGGGACCTTTCTGACCAGTCCATCTAACGTAGGTGTACACTCCCTACCCCCAACCTTCTCATTTTCTGTTGCCTTATTTCCTCCATAACACTGCTCTCCATCTGCAGTTTATTTTGTCTGTTTATTCTATATTTCCCATTAGATTAATGAGCTCCATCAAGGCAGGAAACTTATACATCTTGTTCTCTGTTGTATCTTTAGGGCCTACTCCAGTGACTGACCCAGAGCAGGTTTCAACAAATAGCTACTGAATGAATAAATGATTGAGAACTTAATCTTTAAGGGAGGAGGGCCATGCAAGGAAGATTTGTCTTGGACCCCATTTGAGATGCCGGAGGCACTCACCCTCCTTTGATTCTAGGCACCCAGATAGGTTTAAAAAGGAACGTTTGGAGGTTTTTCCCAACAGAAGTTTTCATGAAAGCTCTTGTAACCTACCCTCTTCTGGGTCGGGGGGGTCGGGGTGGGGGGAGGAATTAAAAACCGGCGCAAAACTAGGTTAAAGGGAAAGGAAGTGGTTTGGGGCAGATGTGTGCTGCGCCAGGTTCGGGCTCTCTTCGTTTTGCACCCTCCCCTCCCCGTCTCTAACGGCTCCACCCCTTCCTCTCATCAGCCTGAAGCAAAGGGTGGCTTTGGGTTAAGTTCAGGATCCAAAGGCCTCATCCTCGTTAATTATTCATGGTGTAGGAGGGCACTGTGGGTGTCGTTCTTTTAAATATTTATGAGGGGCGGGGCCTCACTGCCGCTGTGGCTCCTGGGAGGGTTCTAAAATATTCCTGTGGAAGGAGGGTACTATGGGAGCCGAGGTTCTTGCTATTCATGAGGGGGCGGGGCCTCCTTCCCGCTGGGGCTCCTGGGAGGATTCTAAAATATTCTCGAGGCCAAGGGGGCGCCTGGGAGGCTGGAGCTGACGGGAGCCGGAACCTCCCTCTTCCCGGAGGCAAAACCTTGAGGAAATATTTTCTTTTTTGAACAGTAAGAAATTTGAGGATGGTAGGACAAAACGATTAAGTCCCATTTTCCTGTGATCCTTTAGCCGGAAAACTGTCAAAATCTGTGGTAAAAAGAGATTTTTTCCCCCAATGCTTTCTGGAGATAGTTTCATCTTTTCATGGGCTGAAGAGGGTCAAAAATGCACCACAGTGTGCTTTGACTCTTATATTGACCAGTTTCTCTTTTATGGCCTCCCTAGTTTACCTCTTTGGAGATGTTTTGGGCTAATTCCCGAGCAGATGGGGGTGGGTCTCTTCAAAGGATTTTCTTAGGTTAAAACAAAGTAGAAATCCTAGTGAATTGCTGTTGGACGGTTTTCTCTGAAAAGGGGGGGGGGGGAAAGTTCATCCAAGAGGGCCCTCAAAGCCTTTCACACGTGGGCAAGAATGAGTGGGGTGGAGCAGGGTATTGAAACATCGTCTTATTAGGATTATTTGGGCTCGTGATTCTCATTCTCTAGAGGGCTGAGAGGAAACCAGAAATAATTTGGAATTACACCTTTAGGGTTTTCAGAAAAGCCTGCTATCTCCCCCAAAACGTTCAGGTCTGAGGAAAATAAAGAATTGTAAGAGGAGAGTTCAGTTTTAGAAGAATTTGGGTTATTGTGTTTCAATCCTCTCAGAGGTTTAAAAATATATGTAGTGTGTAGTTGACACACTAAAGTCCCCTGGGTATTGGGTGTCAGTGAGTCTCTGAAGAGCCCACAGGCCCCCACCCAAGTCCCAGGTTACCTGGTCCTCAGAGAAACAGAACAAATCCTAGGCCAGATGTATATTTTACTATAATGAAAATGCTTTAAAATGCCTACTGTGAAAAGTTAAAAGCAATCTTATGGATTAAATAAATTAAGATTCTTCCATTTGATGGAATCCCATGCAGTTCTTAAAATATCAGTACATATACTTGCAGAAGTGTATCTATTGGCGTGGAAAGAAATTACAATTCTAATTACAATTAAAACGGGAAAAGCAGGGGCTTCCCTGGTGGCGCAGTGGTTGAGAATCTGCCTGCCAATGCAGGGGACACGGGTTCGAGCCCTGGTCTGGGAAGATCCCACATGCCGCGGAGCAACTAGGCCCGTGAGCCGCAACTACTGAGCCTGCGCGTCTGGAGCCTGTGCTCCGCAAAAAGAGAGGCCGCGATAGTGAGAGGCCCGCGCACCGCGATGAAGAGTGGCCCCCGCTCACCGCAACTAGAGAAAGCCCTCGCACAGAAACGAAGACCCAACACAGCCATAAATAAATAATTTTAAAAAAAACAAAAAAAACCTGAAAAAGCAGATTGCAAAATAGTGTGAACAGAGATTCCCTCTTTTTTTGTAAAAATGAAATGTATATGTAAAATTCTGGAATGATATAAACCAAAGTGCTTAATTTTAAATGTTAAAAACCAAATGAGTTTAATTTTCTTCTTTTTGTTTTGCTGTATTTTGTAAAATTTTGACAATGCACACGTTACTTGTGTAATTTTAATGATTATTTTTAAATATCTGCTAAATTGAATGCTGAAGCAAAGTGCTATGTATAGTGTGTTTTTTTTTTAAATTAATTTCTGTATTTTTGGCTGTGTTGGGTCTTCGTTTCTATGCGAGGGCTTTCTCTAGTTGCGGCGAGCGGGGGCCACTCTTCATCGCGGTGCGTGGGCCTCTCACTGTCGCGGAGCACAGGCTCCAGACGCGCAGGCTCAGTAGTTGTGGCTCATGGGCTTAGCTGCTCCGCGGCATGTGGGATCTTCCCGGACCAGGGCTCGAACCCGTGTCCCCTGCATTGGCAGGCGGATTCTTAACCACTGTGCCACCAGGGAAGCCCCTTTAAAAATGTCACATAAAAATGTCACATTTCTTTTCTTAGAATATATCTCATCCAAATACACACCTCATTTTCTGCTAAAGCTCTATCTAAACTATTTGGCTAAGAGGGAAAAGATCTTTTAAGTATTTCATATCATGCTGAGATGAATAAATAGACTCTACTGGTTGGACTCCATAAATTGGACATCACATTAAAAGTTTTATAAATATAAAGAGACGGGTGTTGCCCATCAAAGTATGAACCTCTCCATTTAAAAAAACAACAGCTCTTCATCATTATGACTTCCTTTCTTCGTTGTCTCTTTTACTTTGTTTTTCTAATCAGGATAAATTCATGAGATAAGAAAAAGGATGGCATCTAGAGTAAATACCAGTTTCACTTTGATTCCCAACCAGAAATACAGACGTAGTAATCATCGATCCAGCCATTTTCCCAACATCCTTGACCCAGATTCTCAGCCCTTATCAACGCTTGGAAATTTTAAAGCCTTGCCATTGGAAATATTCCAAATAATCTTAAGATGTTTGTCAGGTGAGGTTTGGGGTCTATGAGTAGGCTACATGGACAATTGAATGTTTTATTTTCCCCAAGAACTAGTTTGTCATCTTAGGCCCTGCTAGAATGTTAATGGTGTTCACATTTTTTATTTTTAAAATTTCATCAGTGTTAGGTAAGTGGTACTCAAAGAAAATATTATACTCAAATGCTTTAAAACATGTTTCTAATTATAATGACATGGTAATTTGACTGTTACATCCCCAATGTTTCTAATTCATTGAGAACTAGATTTAGAACAATTTTAAGATTTTCCTTTTTCCCCACTTTTATTAATTTATTATTTATTTATTTATTAGTATTAATAATATTATCGTTATTAATCTATTATAAATTAATAGATTGTGCTAATAGTGATGTTCTTGTATTTAAGCCGTTCATATATATGTGCGTGTGTGTGTATATATATATATATATATATATGTTTCTTTTGATAGTGAAGGATATCAGCATGCTAAGCATGGTGTCCAAAACAGTCAGCCAGCACATTATTAATTATATCTCAACCTCATCAGGAAGCAAAAGACTTTTACTACAGGACTTTCATAACCTTGAGCTGCCTGACAGGAGACAAGACTCCACTATATTGGAACACTACAGATCTCTAGGTAATTTATGTAATGTAATGAGAAGTGTAACAAGTAAAGAACTATACTTAGTTAAGGGGATTTTATTATACAATTCTGTAAGGCCTGTGCGAAATGGAATACTTCCTATTTCTATGATGCTTTTACTCTTCAGTGTGAGGACTTTCCCTTAATAACAGTCCCTTACACTTATATTTAAAGATGAGAGAATGCACTTTAAAGTGTCAGTCCTTGTGATTTCATGTGGATACAATGTCACCTGTGCTTATTGTCTAGGTGGCTTGCCAGTTTAGGAAATTGATGTATTTTTCTATGCTTTACTTCCTGTGAATCCAATGAGTTTTATCTCTGTACTGCTTTTCCCTTTCAACCATAATCTAGTTCTTAAAATAGAAATTTAAGCATATTATTGTGGAAAATCACTTATTCTCTTATCAGAAACAGTGGTTTTCTTTTTTTTTAAAGCACTGTGCACATTTACTAATAAATCATTATGCTATTATTAAATTAACCTTATCAAAGGAAATTCTGGACAATTTCTTCCCTTGATTTGTAATCATTTATGTCTTTTACCCCATTCATTGATTTCATTCTCCCTAAGAGTGCTGAAATAAAATTCTAATTTTGACTTGACTAATGACACCAGTTTAATTATGAAGCTACTTATAATTAACCAAAACATGGCAATAAAACTAAATATCAGAGTGATGTTGAGATGTAAATAAAGGCGTAAGAGTAAGTTACCTTTTAGTAGCCCAAGGATGCCTAGCTTTAAGATAATAAAATAAGACTATATAGATGTGTAAATACATCAAAGTGTATTTGACAAGTATACTTAGTAAGGCTAAATGAAAGGTCTGTAATCTGGTTACAATGTTATTGGTTTCAGTATTTATGATCAGGCTTTGTGAAGCCTGTAACAGAATAGGGCAATTACTTTTTGCTACTTGTCATTGTGAATATCTTTTTTCCAGTATCATCGGCTGCGGAGGAAGGCTACTTGGGAAAAACTTATTCTTTCGTTTTAATTTGAAAGAATTTTTTCTCCCTGACCAGGTTCAATTGCATAAACAAACAAAATAGCATTAAGACAATTATGTGGATAATTCAGTTAAAAATACAAATATGTATTCATCTTAAAAGCTAGCTTTTAAAAATGGTTTTACTCATGTAATGATTTCAACCTTCCATTTAAATTTTGTGCAGACACCTAGCTTATGACTAATTCTTTAGACAAATGTTTTATATACTTACCATTTCCTCATGTTGCCATTCCTATCTGATCTGTTCTTGTTTTCCGACATTAAAATAACATTTTCAGAATTCTCCATTCTAAGGATTATAAATTTTAATTTGCTTCTTCATACAAAACAGAGCAGATGGCCAGTGTGGAAAGAACATTACATCTGACTCTATTTTAGTGGGAAGAAATTAAAGAAGTTAGTCTCTAAAGGGTATAGCAGAGCACCTGTGTTAAAAGAACAAATAAGTCAGCCAGTATTGGTTTTTATGGTAAATTGAAACCCTTAAAAATAGGCGTTCTACATTAGAAAAGGCAACCAACATACAGTTATAGCTTACAATTCCCCAGCTATGATATGCCGTGGGACTGGATGCCAAAACATGAAAGGAAGAGAACTCAGCCTGAAAACTAAACACTGAAAATGTCTTTTTATGTACAAAAATAAGGAGGGCTTATGTTTAAAACTCAATTCTGGTCATGTGTTGCCCAAACATAGCAACTTCTAAAAATAGATTCAATTCCCATAGATTCTACAGAATTATATATAAAGTAGTTATTATATTATGTAAAAAAGTAAATGCAGAGAAGATGAAAACTGAAGAAAGTCGTGATATTCAGATATATATTTTCCTACCATGTATCTTATTTTTAGTTTGAGGACATTTGGCCTTATAGGAATGTTAACAATGTATTGCCATTTTAGGAAAACAGAACACTTAAAGTTAGAGGAAACAAATTACAACCATACACTTCCTGTCACTGTAGTTCAAGTTACATATCTCACTGGGAAACTGAAGGGTTTTTTTTTTCTTTTTTAAATATCTAAACACAAAATTCTATACATTCTTAACATGCAAGCCCCATAAAAGGATATCTCTGAAGGAAGAGATAAATATTTCATCCAAACTGGATACTTTCTGTGAGAGAAAAACCGACTTCTAATCTCTGAAATTTTAAGTACTTACGACTTCAAGTTTTTGTATTTGGAGAAAGGAGTACAAAATCTCTCTTCTCATTCTTTCCATTAGCAACTCTTAAAACATTTTCCATGGTGGACATGAGCTTAATTTGAAGAGATATTGGAATATGTTTTCTGTGGAATAAAGACAGTAGAGTTTCCCTGTTGTGTTTTGTGTTTGGTTACTGTATCTTTTTAAATCTAAATACTTTCTCGTATCTGTACTATAGCATCAATTTCACAATTTTTTGTAAGATTTTATGCCATAGCCTCTTAGGTGGACACCAGAGTCACTTGGTAAACACCATATATAAGTGTTCTGCACCCTTCCTCCCAAACTTCCTCTTAAAAACTCTATCAGCTCACAGCCCACTATCGTATACTTGACTTTCAGGAAACATTATGCTGTGAGTTATAGATATTCTTAAGTTAATTACATTGTTGTCATTTTTTCATGTGTGTCTTTACTTTCTCAGGTCTACTGTTTAAAAGATGTACATTGCTGCTACCCACAAAGGAAAGACTAAAGTACATTCACAAGATACTCGCAGAAGTAAGATCATACTTCTGAATTAGCTCACAGTCTTGATTTCCAGTAAAGATATTTTATTATTAATGTCTTATACTCATTTTAAATCTATCTTTAATTAGTAGAATTTCATGAATTGGTACTAAAAAATTGGTTGATGATAATCTAATACTTTACCAAGTGCTCAGAGATTATAAAACACCAAAATGTAGTATAGGAGTATTTTACTTATTATAAAATAATTTTTACATATAACTAAGTACATCATTCAAGTTTATTAGGTTTATCGGAGTAATAAAAGTATTTTTACCTCATGTGGGAATTCTGAGGTTGTTTTAAAGTGGTGATTTAGATATTTTATTAAAATGAAAATTATTTCCAAATGTTAACATTTTACTATTTAAATATATGTATTAAAACTATTTTTAATATATAAAATGACAAACCTTTTATGATAATTTATGATTTGGAAATGTGTATCAATATGTTTGGGCATAATCTCTGTTAGACATTGAGTTTTACTATATAAACCTAATATATATCTAATACTGCTGATTCAGTTTTACACTCAATATGCAAACTGTTTCTGATCCACTGGCTTTTTTCATGTCAGTGTTTGCATTGAGTTCAGCTGTATGTTATTGCAGCAGCTTCCAAGATGATCTTCCTGCCATTCACTTCTTCACTTCCCAAGACATTCTAAATGCTGAATCACTTACATCAAATTAATTTTCTTGCTTTTAAAAATATTTCCGTGGCTACTCAATTTCATCAAGATAAGGTCCGAAGTCCACAGGTGGTATTTAGGGTTCCCCCTGACAGTGCAGCCTTACTTTCTACTACTTTGAGCCTAATTAAGCTGCTCATATCTTTCTGTCCAAATGAATATTTAAAATTTTTACCTCTATACCATTTTGCCCTTATTGTTTCCCCCACCAATACGATCTATTGATTATATTTGAATCCTACTTAAAGACATTGCTTGTTTCACATCCTTCATAAGCTTTTTTAATCATTCTCAAAATTATCTTTTCCCTGCTTTCATTGTATCTGATATGTTTGGTCATTTTAGCATTTATACATACTTTATCCTGAAATATAAAATTAATTTCATGTATGTATATCTTATTGTTCTAAAAACACTGTGAGCTCCTTGAGGCAAAGACTTTGTTTTATATTTCTTTCATAATCCCCACCTATATAACATGAGACTAATCAGTTATTTAGTGTTTTAGTTATTTTCAGTTTAGACTGAAAACAATCCTTGCGTATTTCCATTAAATTTGAATGTCAAATCATTGCACAGTTCCACTGAAAAGGAGGAATTAACAGCTGTTCTCTTTACAGGTTTCCTGTTTTAAATTTAACGGCTGTGTAGCTCCATTGCAATGTTTAGGATTACCATGTTACGGCATGTTTTTACAGGTACATTTTTTTTTTAGTGAAAGAAGAAAAGGAATTCTTTTTGAACTGTTATCAAGTAGAGCATGTAATCTGTCTTTCTATAGGATAATAAAAGTAATAATGATCTAAAAAGAAAACAAAATAACATTGTAAAGGTTTGAGAATGTGTTAATCTAATAATATGTTTGCCACCTCAGATTTTCTTCTTGGATTTCTCACTGGTAAGAAATGTTTAACACTTATTTGCTCTATACCCTTGAATGTCCTTGAAGTTTCCAGCCAATTGTAATGACTAGAAATATTGTGGGGTAGAGGGTGTGTGTGTGCAATGAGTTTTAAGTCTTGGGCTAGTTATTTAAGATATGATCTTAGAAATGAACTGTATAAAAAAAATAGTAACTATAGGAAATGATAGGGATAACTAACCTTTTTGTGGTAATTATTTATATATATATATATATATATATATATATATATATATAATTACTGTGTTATATGCCTTTAACTTATACAATGTTATACATCAATTATATCTCAGTAAACCTGGGAGGGGGGAAGAAATCAACTGCATGATTTTAAGAACATTTTTTACTATTTTATTATAAACAAAGAAGATAATAACATTATTATTAATGCTGTTCAATATATTATTAATATATTGCACTGTTCTAAGCAGTTTGCATGTATTAACTTACTTAACTATTACAGCAACCTTATGAGGTTTACAACAATCTTACAACAGTCTTGCTTATATCCCATCCTGCCAGCCAGCCACCATCTGCGTGTACAGATTCCAGGGGCATAGGCCCTCCTTCTAGCCCTCTTCCAAGATAGATAGATTTCTGCTTTTTCTTTTTCCCTTTGGAACAGGTAATATGAGCACATGTAGTCATATAAAATTCAAAAGGTACAAAATGGTATAAAGTGAATTGTAAGTCTCCTCCCAGGCCTGTTCCTTGTTCACAGAGTTCCCTTCAACAGAAGTAACCACTGTTAGCAGTTTCTAGTATGTCCTTCCAAAGAGAATAAGATTCATTTTTAAACTACTGAAATGTAGTTCAACTATTTTAAGAAAAATTGATATGATTAATCAACTTTTTCAAAATCTACATATAGTTGAATACCATTTGAATTTTTTCATATATGTTTAACTGTACATTCTGGTCTCCTCAAAGATAATTATTATATTTGGTCCTAATAAAAATTGGTTTTTGTTCACACCCAAATGTCGTAAATAAATGCTCATAATTGTCACATTAAAATGAGGTCGTTATCATTTGTAAGCAATAGCATAAATGATAGCTAGAGGGGATCAAAAGGGTTCTACTGTAGTCTAAAACTAAGCCACAGTATGGTTGTGAGTCAGATGTCTAAAGTTGTATCTATATTGTCAGAGTTCAGGATTCAGTACCATTTAGTTCCCTGAAAAGATACTCCCTATGCAACCAAAAAGAAACTGGATTTTGGAGCATTTCTAGGTTTTGTTTATATAAAATTTCCTACGAATTTGAACAGTTCCATAGTGGATAAAAATTACACATTGCCTCGATTTTATGCTACCGCAGTTATGGTCATAAGGCAATAGTGACTTACGTTTTGATTTGATGGTTTGAACATCTGAAATGTTTCCTTTATCATCCTCAGACCTTAACAGCAGGATGGGATGAACTTGAGTGCCATCGTGTTTATAACTTCTTATGTGAGCTGACTAATCTCTCCCGCAAGATGCAGACAGTTGTCTGCAGCAAACCAGGTAGGTAAAGAACTAAAATTCAGAGATAACATTATACAGAGATTAAAATAGAAAAAAAAAAGTATAGTTCTAAAGTGTATTTCAAAATAAATTGTGGCATTCGTTTGTAGTAAAAAGACAAAGAGATGTAAGGGAATGATAAACACTGAATCAGATAGTGAGGCAGAAGTGGCCTGTGATTAGAGAAAGAGAAGCGCTCACAGGGCTTCAACCACATTAATAATATTTTATTCCTTAAGCTGGTGGAGGATACAAAGGTGTTCATTATAGTATTCTTTAAACTTCTATATATACCTGAAATAGTTCATATTTTAAAAATTATAAGAGGGACTTCCCTGGCAGTCCAGTGGTTAGGACTCCATGCTTCCACTGCGGGGGGCATGGGTTTGATCCCTGGTCGGGGAACTAAGATCCTGCATGCCACACGGTGCAGCCACAAAAAAAATTATAAGAACCCTACAATTTAGCAATTTCACTCTGAGAAACTCCCACAGTATGCACAAGGAGATGTGTAAGAATGAGCATTGCAGCATGTAACCAGGGAAAGCTGCAAACAATGTAATGCCTGTTGTCAGGAGAATGGATAAATGAATTATGGCATATTTATACAATTAAAACCATTAGTAGTGGGCTTCCCTGGTGGTGCAGTGGTTGAGAATCTGCCTGCCAATGCAGGGGACATGGGTTCGAGCCCTGGTCCCGGAAGATCCCACATGCCACGGAGTAATTAAGCCCATGTGCCACAACTACTGACCCTGCGCTCTAGAGCCTGCGAGCCACAACTACTGAGCCCACGTGCCACAACTACTGAAGCCTGTGCGCCTAGAGCCCGTGCTCCACAACAAGAGAAGCCACCACAATGAGAAGCCTGTGCACTGCAACGAAGAGTAGCCCCCGCTCGCTGCAACTAGAGAGAAGCCCATGCACAGCAACGAAGACCCAACCCAGCCAAAAATAAAAATAAATAAATTTATTAAAAAAAAAAAACATTAGTAGTTAAAATGAATTAACTAGAGCCATGTGTATTACTATGGATAAATCTCAAAATATAATTTGAGAAAAAAAGGTTACCAAACAATACTTTTAATATGATACCATTTATATACATATTAAAAACATGCAAAACAATTCTATATATTCTTTATGGTTATATACATATGTAAAAAAGTATAAAAACATAGTTGGGAGGTATGATAGTTAATTTTGAGTGTCAACTTGGGTAGGCCACAGTACCCAGATATTTGGTCAAACGTTATTCTAGATGTTTCTTTTAAGTTATTTTTTATTTTTATTTATTTATTTATTTTTTTTTAATTTTATTTATTTATTTATGGCTGTGTTGGGTCTTCGTTTCTGTGCGAGGGCTTTCTCCAGTTGCGGCGAGCGGGGGGGGGGTTCACTCTTCATCGCGATGCGCGGGCCTCTCACTATCGCGGCCTCTCTTGTTGCGGAGCACAGGCTCCAGACACGCAGGCTCAGTAGTTGTGGCTCGCGGGCCTAGTTGCTCTGCGGGCCTAGTTGCTCCGCGGCATGTGGGATCTTCCCAGACCAGGGCTCGAACCCATGTCCCCTGCATTGGCAGGCAGATTCTCAACCACTGCGCCACCAGGGAAGCCCTGAAGTTATTTTTTAGATGAGATTAACATTTAACTCAGTAGATTTTGAGTAAAGTAGATTACCCTCCATAATGTGAGTGGGCCTTATCCAATCACTTGAAGGCCTTAACAGAAAAAGACTCCCCTCCCCAAACAAGAAAGAATGCTACCAACAGACTGCCTTTGGACTTGAACTAGAACTCTTCTCTTGTCTGCAGCCTGCCACCCTACCCTGCAGATTATGGACTTGCCAAGCTTCCAGAATCCTCATGAGCAAATTCCTCAAAATAAATCCTTCTCTATGTATATACACACATCCTGTTAGTTTTGTTTCTCTAGAGAAAGCTGACTAATACAGGAGGGATAAAACCCAATTCAAGATGGTGATTACCTCTGGGGAGGAAGGAGATTGGGACTGATACACAAGAAGTTTTAACTATACCAGAATGTTGTATTTATTTTTAAAAATCTGAAGCAAATATAGCAAAAAAATAAAGATTTGACAAAGCTAGCTGATCAGTACACAGTGTTTGTTATAGTATCTCTGCTTTTCTGTCAGCTTGAAATATTTCATTATGAAACAAATCATGGCAGATTTTTTTTTTAAAGGCAGACATAGAAGCCCAATGAAACAATAACAAAATTAATTTATCATGTCCCTCTCTTGATCAAAAAGTTTTATTAGCTTCCTTATATCTTCAAAATAAAGCCCAAACTATTTATATTGGCCTTCATATTCTAATCCTAACTTACTTTTTCAAAATTATTGCCCACTACCTCTGTATCAGTTTGACGTAGGCATATTGCTCTACTCGCTGTATCTCAGACACCTCTTACACATTTCTACCTCATACCTTTTATTCATTCTCTCTTTTTCCTGAAATACCATCTCTCCTTTTCACCCTTTAAGACCCAATTTACCTGACCTCCTCTGTAAAGCCTTTCCTGATCTTCCCAGACCTGCAATAATCTCTCTCCTCTAAACTTCTGTGTTACTTGACTTAACACATCAGGAGATACTTACGTATGGCCTTAGTGCATTGGCAGACTTTCCATTTACACTTGTCTTATCTACAAGTAAGTAGAACATAAATGGTAAAAAATATAAAATGTAAAATGGTGCCACCACCAGGGAAAACAGTTTGGACATTCCTCAAAAAGCTAAAGGTGGAGTTATCATATGACTCAGCAATTGCACTCCTAGGTACATAACTAAGGAAACTGAGAGCAGGGACAAGGACAAATACTTGTATACCAGGGTTCACTGAAGCATTATTTTCAATAGCCAAAAACTGGAAACAACCCAAGTGTTCATCAATAGATGAATGAATAGACAAAATGTGGCATATACATACAATGGAATATTATTCAGTCATAAAAAGGGGTGAAGTTTTGATACAGGCCACAACTTGGATGAACACTGAAAATATATAATAAGGGGCTTCCCTGGTGGCACAGTGGTTAAGAGTACGCCTGCCAGTGCAGGGGACACAGGTTTGAGCCCTGGTCCGGGAAGATCCCACATGCCACGGAACAACTAAGCCTGTGTGCCACAAATACTGAGCCTGCGCTCTAGAGCCTGAGAGCCACAACTACTGAGCCCATGTGCCACAACTACTGAAGTCCGTGCGCTTAGAGCCCATGCTCCACAGCAAGAGAAGCCACCGCAATGAGAAGCCCGCACACCGCAACGAAGAGTAGCCCCCACTCGCTGCAACTAGAGAAAGCCCATGCGCGGCAATGAAGACCCAACACACCCAAAAATAAAATATAATTAATTAATTTTAAAAATATATATATATGCTAAGTGAAATAAGTCAGACACAAAAGGACAAGTATTGTATGATTCCACTTATGTGAGGTACCTAGAACAGGCAAATTCATAAAAACAGAAAGTAGATTAGAGGTTACCAGGATCTGGGAAGATGGGGAATGTAGAGTTATTGCTTAATGGTTACAGAGTTTCTGTTTGAGAAGAGGAAAAAATTTAGAGTAAGACAGTGGTGATGGTTGAACAACACTGTGACTGTAATTGATGCCACTGAATTGTATAGTTTAAAAATGGTTAAAATAGCAAATTTTATATTATATATATTTTACCACAATTTAGGAAAATAATGCAATATATCAAAAACTGTTGAATTATATACATTAAAGGGTAAGGTATACAGTATGTAAATTATATATATTTCAATAAAGCTGTTTAATAAAAACGTGAGATACCACTTCATACCCACTAGGATGGCTAGAACCAAAAAGTCAGATAACAAGCGTTGGTGAGAATGTGGGGAATTTGGAGCCCTCATACATTGCTGGTGGGAATGCAAAATGGTGCAGTCACTTTGGAAACAATCTGGTAGTTATTCAATAATTAAATATAGAGTTACCATATGACCCAACAATCCCATTCCTAGGTGTATCCTCAAGAGAAACGAAAACATATGTCCATACAGAAACTTGTACATGAATGTTAATAGCAACATTGTTCATAATAGCCAAAAGGTGAGACAACCCAAATATCCATCGATGGGTGAATTGATTAAAAAATGTGGTATATCTATACAATGGAATATTATTTGGCCATAAAAAGGAATGAAGTATTGATACTTGCCATAACATGGATATACCTTGAAAACATACTAAGGGGACTTCCCTGGTGGTCCAGTGGTTAAGAATCTGCCTTCCAATGCAGGGAACGCGGGTTCCATCCCTGGTCAGGGAACTAAGATCCCACATGCCACGGGGCAACTAAGCCCACATGCCACAACTACTGAACCCACGCACTCTGGAACCCACACGCCGCAACAAGAGAAGCTCATGCGCTGCAATGAAAAGATCCCGCATGCCGCAACTAAGACCCAACACAGCCAAATAAATAAATAAATAAAAAGAAAATAAGTATTTAAAAAAAAAAGCATGCTAAGGAAAGAAGTCAGTCACAAAAAACCACCTACTACGTGACTTCATTCATATGAAGAATAGGAAAATCTATAGAGATGGAAAGTAGTGCTTAGTGCTGGGTGTGGTAAAGGACAGAAGGATAGGAGAGTGATAGCTAAAAGAGCAGGGTTTCTTTTTGAGGTAATCAAGATGTTCTAAAATTTACTTGGTAATGGGCACATATATCTGTGAATATACTGAAAAAAAAGTTGAATTGTACACTTTAAATTGGTAAATTTTATGGGATGTAAATTGTATCCCAATAAAGTTGTTTTAAAAAAAGTAGTTCCTTGATAATCTCAAATTTTTACAGAGTAAAATGAAGTAACACTCTCAGTACAAAGCATTTAATGATGTATGTCTTGACCTATCCAATATGCATATCAATCTTTCTAGGAAGAATTGTTTACAGATCTTTTGTCTTCATAGGAAATGCCCGAAAACTGGAGTTAAGGATCAGACTGTTCTGTAGGAACGTTCTTCTTGATCATTGGACCCATCGAAGTGATTCTGCATTTTGGTTGACGTGTATATTAAAACCATGGCCAATGGTGAATCAGGCAAGATTACTGTATATCATCTTTGGACCAGTAGCTCCTCAAGATGGTGAGCATTCATTTCTTAGGGATGTATGTTACAAAATTGGTTAATTACTTTCACTTTAGGAAACATATCTTTTTGTACCTGCTTAGTTTCATCATTCCTAATAACTGAACCGTGTTTCATGATTTCATAAATGTATACTACATTAACTTGTACGTAACTTAAGCATCAAGACAGAAATTGTTCTGCTGCAGGCCATTTCCAAATATATTCTCATCATCTCTGATTTACCCAAAATAACTGCATTTCATTTTTATTATATATATTGGCCATGCTGCACAGCTTGTGGGTTTTTAGTTCCCTGACCAAGGATCAAACCCAGTCCCACGGCAGTGAAAGCCCGGAGTCCTAACCACTGGACCACCAAGGAATTCCCTGCATTTCATTTTTAAACATTATTTTTTTTTTTAAATATACTTATTTATTTATTTTTGTCTGTGTTGGGTCTTCGTTGCTGCACACGGGCTTTCTTTAGTTGCGGTGAGCGGGGGCTACTCTTCCTTGCGGTATGTAGGCTTCTCATTGCGGTGGCTTCTCTTGTTGCGGAGCACGGGCTCTAGGCGCACAGGCTTCAGTAGTTGTGGCACGTGGGCTCAGTAGTTGTGTCTCGCGGGCTCTAGAGCTCATGCTCAGTAGTTGTGGCGCATGGGCTTAGTTGTTCTGCAGCATGTGGGATCTTCCCAGGGCTTGAACCCGTGTCTCCTGCATTGGCAGGTGGATTCCCAACCACTGCGCCACCAGGGAAGCCCTTTAAACATTATCTTAACTCAAGATTATATTTGCTGCTGTAGGGGACTAATAATGCAAGGGAAGTAATGTGGTAGTCAGAATTGATGTTTTACTTAATTTGGGGTGCGTCATACTATTTTTTGAAAGTTTTTGGCCTTTCTAATTAAGTTTTGCTTGGATGAATGTTAAAATTAGCATGTATTTAGTTCACACTGCCTTATGTCAGGAGTTAACTAGTTTAAAGTGTGTTGAGTAGCAGCAGGAAGCCAATCTGGGATCAAATTTTGTTTGTGTGTGTAATTCACAAAGAGAATTGGTCATCGGTAAATAATAAAAAATTGACTGGATTACTCTGTTTTGATATAAATGTCTGGAAAATTCTCAAATACAAATTCTCTCTTTTTGGAAGTCTATCACTAGGTTTTATTTCATTTTAGTAAGATTACATCAATTGTTTATTTTAATTTCTGTTATGGGGTAGCATTATCTTTGAACCAGAAACAGTGTTTTGCTTGGTGAAACCACCTTTTCTTTTCCTCATTTAGCTATTGTTGCTGTGCTTCATCACATCAGTCAGAGACATTAAAATTTATACTGTTATCAGAATTGACCTTTCATTATGAAAGTTAAAATGAAAGTAGCATATATAAGTAATGGATTCCATTATGCAATCCAATTTCCTTTTTAAACAATCTGTGTAATCTTTATCACAAAGCCAACTATTCTGTCATAGCCTAGCTTTTGTTTCAATTATCATTCAGGACAGGTGGTTTGGCAGAAAATGATAGAAGAACCTGCAGATGAACCCAGTCTGAAAGGTTTGGCTGATGCCATTAAATTACTATATGATACAGGCACCAAAGGATGGACAGCAGATGATGTTATCAGTCTTGTAGATGAACTATCAGGTAAAAAGAATTATTTACCACATACAGTAATAGAAATTTGTTATTAGAATACAGTTATAAAATTGTAAGGACAACTCTATAGGTAACAAAAGAATTGCCTATTGGAAATCACTAAATGCTTTAAAATATTTAAAGTTTGGCTTTTTGTTTGAAGAGAATGCATATAATCAACTTACTTTCCTTCCATTTTCCTTGCCAATTTTATAAATATGTATTTATTGCTATTATTTGAAAGCTTCATAATTTAATTAGCTTAATTATTCCCATTTTGAAGTTCTCAGAAACACCTCCGAATGTTGGGTAAGAAGAAGGCCCTTTCCTGTTGGTACTGGCGAGATGAAACAATGTTTCGCATTCCTGCATAATCCTTTAGATGCTAAAGTTTACAAGATTTCTTTCTTTAGCAGGATTACACCACCTTGTCTGTTGACCTATGTGTAGGAGAAATGCTTTGACTGTATTACTAGTATATTTGTGAGAGTCGCTGTGACTTGGCAATAAATAATCTCTGTCCCCGGTTGAATGCTGTAATCGGAAAGCATTTTTTCTGAGATTCTCCCTCTGCACTGATTGTATTTCCAATAAAGTAATATAATATTGCATGTAGTTAATGATGTTTACTATAGCTATTGTGTAATTTCTCATTAAATAACTGTTCTTTCTTTAATAAAAGTGGTTCCCCGTGAGTGGCTTCTAGAGAATAATGCACATCTCCTAATCCTAAGTGGGAACAGCATCTGTTTCACTTTCATGGCTAGTAAAGCTGTGAATGGACGGGCCATTGAACTGGCAAAGCTGATAGTCTTTTTGGCTTTGGTAAGTATAAAATAAGTTTTTTCTAGCAAATTGTTTAACATTATAGTTGACCTACTAGGGAGCTGCCCTGAAGGAACTGAAATATGTATGAAACATTTTGAAAGAATATGTATTTAAGTATATATTTTTATATATACTTTATATATATTTTAAATTTTTAAAATTTATATAATAAACTATCATATCTGGAATCATTCCTTGTGTTAACCTCTCCCCACTTCATATCTGGATTGTCATTATATAGCTCTGCCAAGTTATATTCTTTTTTTTCCCTTAAATTCCATTTAAAAATAAAGCATCCCTTATGATTTGCTCCAGGATAATCCCTGGGCAGCAGGGAGAGAATGTGTAAGTGAGTGGTGGTAGAAGTGAAACAAGATTAGTAATTGTTGAAGCTAGGGAATGGGTACTAGGGGGTCATAATACTACTCTCTTTACTTTTATATAGTTAAAATATTTTTCAAAATAAAAACACTTAAAAATGTATTTAATATTCATTCATTTAACACAAATTGAGTGTTTACTATGGGCCATACCTGTGAGAGATTTTAGGACTGTGGAAACTAATAGAACAAATCCCTGACCAAAAGCTGCTTACAGTCTTCTAAGCAATATCAAAGTATATATAAATAAATTCAATGTGATAAGTGCAAAAATATGTAAAAAAAGATACAAAGGTATCAGAGAGGAGCCAATATTGGGTGGGCGTAGAGTACAGAGAGGGCTTCCCCAATTCCAGTAGATATAAGTTTTTTAAATGAATAGTAAGTGTTCACCAGACAGAGGGGTTCGATTATTCAAGCATGTACCTGCATGTGTTGCATAGATATCTCATTTATTTGGCTTCCATCACAGATGCCAGCCCAACCAGTGCTTCAAAAGCAATGGAATAATCTTCAGTTGGCTGTTGTGAGGAATAATTGAATGTAATCCATTTTCTACAAAATGGAGACAGGATCTTCACCAACTCAACTGCTTAAAACATGAATGAAATCTCTGTGGCTCTTTTAAAATGTGAAGAAAGCTACTAAATTAACTGTATTCTAAATGTAAATGTTTATTTTAATAAGCAGAGGCCCTCAAAAAGAAAAAAAAAGGAAAAAGAGAATTGGAACTGCATGACTATATCAGGGAACTATAAGCGGTTCAGTATTATTTCTGAAGGGAAAAATGTGCAGAAGAGGAGGAGATGGTAAGTTTAGATAGGAAGGGAGAGGCTAGGTAAGGCAGGGCCTGGTAGACCATTCTGTGGAGCTTGAACCACAGGAGCCACACTGCTGACAAGTTTTAGGAAGCAGGGAGACATTGTCAGTTTTACGTTTTTGGAAGGTGACTTTGGCCACACTGTAGTAAAAGGAATGGAGAGGAGACCGCTAGGGGTGGAGAAACCTTCTCCGGAAAGCCTTCTCTGTTTAACATCTCAACTCTGGTCATTAATTTTCTCTAAATGGCCTCAGATTTGTCTTCTCTTTATCTTCATTTACCAGTGGTGTTCTAAGGCCACTGTATGTGTGGGGTAAGTCATCTCCCAAAATAGATTGCAAGCTCTTTGAAATCCAGGACTATGCCACTTATTTCTTTCGTAGTGCCTTGTACAGTGCTTTACACATAATAAGTAGTCAATATATCTTTCTTGTCATGTTAACATTATTTAGTTACAGTACTATATAGTTTATTTTCATGCTGTATGTTATTTGGCTATGTGAGTTAAATTGACCATTTAAGATGTTAGTAAATAAACCTTTTTCCTTTCAGTCAGTTTTACCTATAAACATGTAATTTTCACTTTATCTGTCTTTTAAATAATAGAGAAATATTCCCTACTACTCTCAATATGGAAAGTTGGTGTCACCATAGGGTTCTCTTGCCTGTTGAAATTGTCTGTCACCCTCATTGGACTCCTTGAAAATAGAGGCCGTGTCTTTATGGCTTACCATTGTATCCCCAGCTCTTAGCATGTGCTCAATAAACACTTATTGAATGAATGAGCAGGAGCCTTATTTTTCATGTTTAATAATTGTTTTCAATATTATTTCTTACATTAATAAATAGATATCCTATGATAATCTTTTTTTCTATGATAATCTTGAACCAGGCTTTTTTTACTTCACACTTTTCCCCACTACATTTATACCATTTGAAAGCAAAGAAGTATTAGATATAAGAGCATTTCCCATTTATAGACTCAACATGATGTTATATGTATTAAATTCTGTAAAATTATAAATGGTCATTGTTAATACCATTTTCAAATTCTACAGCTTTCTTCAAATGAAGATTTACCATAATGCTTTGTATGTCTAAATCAGGTATGTGAGAAAGAACTATACTGCATGGATTGGGCAGTTAAAATGACGCGAAAAGTCTGTAAAGTCTTTAGCACTCCGGTGGAAAGAAATAACTTCCTGCAGAGTGTGGCAAATGCATTTGCATATGTGATAATGGAAATGCTACAATCAGTTATGTCTGGTGAGTATGCATGTAGATGGTGCACAGTTGTGAGTAAAGTGCATTCTAGTCTCCCCTTAAGACATAGATAATTCTGTGTAGACTTTTATATCTAAGCTAAAAATAGAAAAACCAGACATTGTTTTTCCATGAGATATATTTAGTTCCTGGTTTCGTCACTTTTTAAATCTGGTATTAGTTTTAATGGAAAACATAAAGTTGAAGAGTCTGCTCTGAAAGGAACTAGTTTCACTTCTGCACAGCAAAAAATTTTAACTTGCTTACTTAACCAACTATCATAATCGTAATATTCTTTATTTGTATAGTTTACACATATATATTTTTATAGTTTTATTAGGTGCCCAACATGATAATTAACCCTATTTTACAGATGAGAAAACTAAGGCTTAGAGAAATTACCTGACTTGCCCAAGGTCATGAAGTTAGAAGCAGTAAAGCATGCACCAGCATCTTTTTCTTCTGATTTCTAATTCAGAGCTCTAAATATAATTCCATGATTTCAATGGTTAACGTCTGACTTAGGGAAAATCACTAATTAGTCTTCTGTTACATATTATTAGGGAAATTGGAACATCTTATGTTTCAAATAAATCATATATTTAGAAACTTAACTGTTATTTTCTTTTCCCTACTGTCTATTCCTGTGTATGGCATATAGGAGACCATGATGAAGATGACAGAAGCTTTCTGAATTTGTTCCATCTTGTGCATGCTCAGGCTAACTTCCACAAGGAGGTCCTGTATTTGACCATGAATACTCTCTCTACCTAAATACTCAGAAAGCCTTGCATTTAGAGAATAACTCAGTGAACTAACTTCTAGAGTGCTACTTTTCCACACTCAGAGAATAGCATCCATGGGACTTTTTATCACCTAAGTAACCTAAGAATTCAAAAGCTGCATAAAAATTTATGAAGCAACTGCTTACACCATTATTAATGTAAAAATTTCAGGCAAACCCAGGAATGTATTAAGATTTCTCTAGAAAACAAGCTGTGCTGCTCTAGATTTTGGTAAACCTAACACCAAGCTAAAATGGAACATTAGTGTTCAAGAATCTGGGGCCAACCAACCTGTATGTGTGGGTCTTCAAAGCAAGAGAAAATTCTGATGCATAGTTAGAACAGACCCAGATTCACTAAATGGTGTGTATCTGTTCACTTTGCTTAGGTTGTGTAAACATAGCGTAGAATGTTTTGTGAAGATTTGCAGTATGATGTTTTGGAATGTGCAGATATAAATCACATTTTTTTTTACCACCTTCTTGGCATATGATTACAAAGAACATTTTATTTGCTTCATGTTTTGCAGATCAAAAACCAAAGGAAGTGTGTGTGTGTGTACGTATATATCCATACGTATATATATATATATATGTATATATGTATGTATGTATATATATGTATATATATGTATGTATGTATGTATATACACATACATGCACACACATATATTTCCTTCTCTAAGACAAATCATCTAAAAAGTCTATAAATAGAGGAAGGCATATATTGTCTTAATACAATCAAGTCATCTTTTATTCTTTCCTGGGGATTAGAGTAAAATGTTGCAAGTAAGGAGAAATATAAAATGAAAGAAAGTAGCTATTCTGCTCCTAAAGCTTTTCTCCCTATCTTAAAAAATAGGACTTGAAGGAAACTGAAAGCATGGATGGTTCGAGCAGCCCATGAGAGAATGGGGTTTATCTTCACTCAAGTAAATGGATTCCAAGAAGCTCCAGGACTATTTCAGTTTGACTAGCTTCTGCCACTGCCACTCTTACTATTAAAATAGAAAAAATAGTGCCTAACAAGCTGAAATAATGCTGGAGCCCTCCTGGATCTCCTATTTTCTTCTCCTTGGGTTTGATCACTTTACTTCTGCTGAAGACACACCCCTTCCCACTGGACTTCTCAGAGGCTGACTTTTTCTTTTCCTAAGCCCTTGACTTAACTCACCTCTGGAGTTGAGGAAGGGAAGAAAAACTAGAAGATATGGAAATTACCCACAGGAGTGGGGTACAAATTGTGGGAAATTCTCAAGTTTGGCAAGAGGGGCTCAAGTTTGGCAAGTGGGGTACAAATTGTGGGAAATTCTCAAGTTTGGCAAGAGGGGCTCAAGTTTGGGGTACAAATTGTGGGAAATTCTCAAGTTTGGCAAAAAGATGATCTGTACTCCCACTAATAACAATCTAATGACACACCTTAATAGGATTGAGAAAGAGTGAAAATTGTGGAGAAGATATGAATTGTGATAACAAAGTTTTACTATGTTTTCGTAGCAAAAGGACTTACCTCTGTTTTTGGAGGGTCAGAAATTAACTGCCTTTCTTTGATGGATTGTCCAACTGTAATTCCATCAGTGGCAGGAATTTTTTCTCCAGAGTTTAGTATTTACATATTTATGTACAAAATTCTTGCTTTTATCCTGGTTTCATTTTCTTCCTTTCAATTTAAGGATTCACCCACGACTAAATTATAAAGATTAAAAGTTGGCAGATACCAGAATACAAAAATAACACTTTAATTAGCTTTTTCTTTTCCCTCTCTCACCTTTTTTTCCATATGTGCTTTGGAAAGCCTAATCCATTTCTTTGTCAAAACACTGGTGACTCCAAATTGAGAATATTATATTATATGGGGGAAAATAGAAAAATAAAGGAAAAAAGTAAAATTTTTCATATAAATAGTGAATATTTTAAATATTTTACTAAATAAATGTTAAGTTTCATTCCCTTAGAGAAAGAAATTTGGCATTGTGAAATCTCCTTGAACCTTGAACTATCCAAGTCTCCACACCAGTTATTTTCAGCAGGTTTACAAAATAAGCATGGTTTAATTTAAAACATTGCTTATCTGGATTGTGAATCACATTACCCGCTTCAATTGACATGACTGCTGCTGTAAATTTTTTTAAAACTCACCTTATTTCATTATTCTTAATAATTGTGAGATTATTATCTCACCCTCCCCAGAAATTTGGAACATAAGAAAATCTGTTTCATTCTTTGGGTACAGTAGATAAATGATATCATCTTGCTACCACTAAAAAATAAACTGACAAATTCTTCATTCAATTATTAATAGATAAAATAACCTTTGAGACCAAATTTGAAGCTTCCTCAACTTGGCAGTTTTTTGCCAAATACATTTGTCATCAGGAACAAAGTGTGAATCAATTTTTAAGGTGGGAAACTAACTTGCAAAAGTATATATTATCATTAGTATTGATGTTTAAGTGATGGTAGAGGCAGTCATATTGCCACAAAAAAAGGGAGCATTTGCAAAATAAATAGGCTAAAAACCCTGGGAGACTGTCCACTTCTGATTCATTCTAGAACAGTCATAAAATAACAATGTAAACTACCAACAGGTCAGATAACTTATCTCACCTGTACGTCTTTCTAAAGTAGGAGATTAACCTGGGCTTCTAGCTTTTTTCCCCTTTCGATAGTGATTTCCTCAGTCTCTTTTGACCTTGATTTGTAGGATGATTTTTACTTCCACTAGAAGCAAGCTCAACAACACATCATTATATTTATTTTTACTATTGTTTCTAAACACACACACCACACCACACCACAATAGCACTAATAACAATCTAATGACACTCCTTAGAAACTGAAGTTTATATATTGTGATAAATACTCCGTACCTTATGAAACTATAGAACGTGTATCGTAAATACTTTTTTGGATAATTCCTTCTCATGCCCTGCTGACCCTTCAACTATATCATCTTCATGATGCAGGCAGTACGTTACTGTACTTGGGAAGCCATTCAAGCATTCAGGAAGCTCAAGCAGTTGTTTATCAGGCCGCTCCCCATAGCATGAACAATAGGCACCTTATTTCACCTTTATCCATCCCTTCATGGCTTAGTTGGTGCTTCCAGTTCTTCTGTTAATAACAAAGATTTTATTGCCAGGATAATTATTCACCTTTGGAGATTAGAGCAAGCATGAGGAATCCAGCAAAAAAGTGCAACTGGAAGAACCACCTTATATCAGTAAAAAGCAAACATGAGCCTCTTTGTGTGATGATTCCTCAAGAGTTAACCCCTTTAAGTGAACAGGACTCAATTATATGATTACACATTTTCATGTCAATAAATATTGTGAAGGGTAAAAACACAACGCTACCACAAAAACCTCTTTGGTTATTGGACACCTTACTAGCAATGAGACTTCTTTACCAATTCCACTAGCAGGTAGCTCTGAAACCTGTAAGAAATCAGGCGATGGAAATATGCTCCTTGGCTTATTGAGACGTCACTAAGGTAGGAAAGATGACCTGAAAGACAGCTGTATTGGACAGTCTTCTCTAGGTTAAAAAAAAAAAGTGCCAAAGGACTAAGAACACTTTTTTTTTTTTTTTCATCAAGAAAGCAAATACAACTCCAGAAAATTCCTCAAGTAACTAGACTTAAAAACAAAAACTTAGTTTAGCTCTTGAAAGGCTTTTAAATTTTAAAAAATTAATAATTGTACATATTCTAAGATCACTGCTTTCTTAAAGGTGCACAAAACTGAAAAGTACTCATTGTTATTTTTTAAGAATTGTATTTCTGGTGAACTGTCTTTGATACCTAAATATTTAAAATATTTGCTAATTTTATTTGATTTGTTATTTATTCATATTAATAAAATAAAATTAAAATTGAAAACATTTCTAACTTGTTCAGAGTTTGTCATGATGCCAATCATTGAGCATGTAATTCCTTTAAATTTTTTTGTATTTTTAAAAATTAAATGTTTAAAATTGAGGTATAGTTGATGTATAATACTATATAAATTACAGGTGTACAATATAGTGATTCACAATTTTTAAAGGTTATACTCCATTTATAGTTATTATAAAATATTTGCTATGTAATTCCTTTAAATTATTTCTTGTGGAAGAAATTTTTATTTAAGCTGTTAATTATAGCCCTACCATGATCAAAAAACTAAATGTCTTAATACAAAATAATGTTTCAATTAGCTATATATTTATGTATATTTTTATGCTTAATATTTTAGTGTATAAATAAATAATTTCATTTACTAGCAACAGCTCTTAAATTGAACAATAAATCTATAAGCAGAACAGTATCCTATACTATTCTGTTATTTAATTCAGAGACAAAACTCCCAAGCAATTAATATTCCGATTGCTGCTAATATACTACAATTGTCATAGTTTAACACCAGTTTCAAAAAACAAAATATGTGATTAAGTATTGTGGATTACCTGCAATTTCCCATGACTACAAGATCTTACAGTGTATTTCTATGAACAGAGTTCTTAAATATTTCTGAAAAATGTCTGCCTTAGCAGATTTTTATTTGAGTTTATAATGGAAGTTGTGTCAGTGATTTTTTCTGTTTCCCCCTTTATATATGACTTTGCTTTTATTTTTACTTAAAATAGATGGAAGCAAAGCTAACTTAGAAGAGGCCATTCTAGGCTTAGTAAGCATTTGGTCTGTGATAAAGCCAAAGCATGTAATTTACAAAGACAATTTTCCCACTTCAACTATGTTTAAGTCCTTTATTAAGGGACATTCCCATTATTTTTTAATAATTTAAAGTGAAAATGATACTGTTAAGGGATTTTGAAGTTTGAACAATGCTAATTTTAAGCCTTTTAAAAGAAAAGAAATTTTCCGAAATTTAATAAATCATGTCATGCCAAGTTTCAAACTCCAAGTTTGGATTTGATTCCCTATAAAGTACCCAAACAATGAGTTTTAGGTGGCTCCAACTTAGTAACATTTATCTTCCCATTATTTAACTGTTTCCCAACATACATTCTCTTTCTCCTAACATAAAATACATCATTTTTCCACCCAAACCCCTTATTTTTTAAATCAAGAAAGCAGGTATTAATATAATGATTCTTAGCATTATGCCACATTAATTTTTTTCTAAGTAATCTGCAATTATTTAGAGATGTTTTTACTACATTGATGGGGGCCAAGTACAATCCTCATTTTTATAGGACATGATTGCCCTATGACACAGATTTATAAAATTTACACAAAACTTTATAATATTGATACAAAAGTAATTTTTTCAGTGTTTTATTATATTTTAGGATGGCAATACACAAATAGTTTAAATGTGAAATTTAGAAAATTTTATCGAAATGAACACAGTAAAACTCTGTTATAAACTGTCATATTGGGACTTCCCTGGTGGTCCAGTGGCTAAGACCCCATGCTCCCAATGCAGGGGGTCTGGGTTCCCTGGTCGGGGAGCTAGATCCCACGTACCACAACTAAAGATCCTACATGCCGCAACTAAAAAGATCCCATATGCCACAACTAAAAGATTCCGCATGCCACAACTAAAAAAAAAAAAAAAAAGATCCTGCATGCCGCAACTAAGACCCAATGCAGCCAAATAAATAAATATTTTAAAAATTAAAAAATAAACTGGCATATTATAGCATGGATATAGGCACAAAGTCATAAAGTTTCTTCCAAAATGTAACTGTTTATTTTTTAAAACCATAATATTTCACAAGTAATTGAAAATAAGGGTATCTTTCTGTCTTTATATTGTGCCCAATACCAGTGGTATATATCACTGGTGTATAACTGAAATTGGCTGATTGTTTTCACTGGATTGATTAGTTGTTTCAACTTTGTATAGATACAGACTGAAGAGCCTTGACCTCATAAAAGACTTCAGAGAGAGCTCGGTTAGAGACTATACCACAAAGATCTACACCGCCATAATTAACTGTGTAACTTGGATCCCTCCAAAATACTGACACTTGCCCTAATTACCTAGGTAAGGACATAGAGCTGCTCTCTTGACTTGAAGTACAAAATTTTAGTTTGAAACACAAGTTATACCAAACAGTTAAGAGGAATGTTTTAGTGGGAAATGTTATGTCACGGACTCCACAGAAAACAGAAGATCATCCCTGAATGTATTAATGCCAAGCTTCTTGCATTAGTGTATCTGTCAGATTACCCCTTTTTGTTATATACCACCATGTAGTATTGTACTTGTTAATATTCCCTAAGCAGCTTAGACAAATGATCACTGATATATGTTTGGGGTAAATAAATATTTTCATTTTCTCCTCACAATGTGGCGCTTGGTACCCTAAAAGAGTTTGAAGTTGAGTTTTCATTATACAGTGTCATTTGGGGAGGGCAGAAAAGCGGACTACTGGTAAACTGTTAAAGAGTTTGTTCCTGGGAATTCTGTTTTCAAAGATGTAGTTTTTCATCCTAGAATTATAGAATTTTGAAATGGAAAGAGACATTAACAATTTTCTGGTCCAGCCATTACATTTGTCAGAATAAACTGAAGCCCTGAATGTTAAATCACTTATTGAAGGCCACATAATTTGTTGCCTAGACAAGCTCCTAGAACAGTGTTTTTTCTTGGCCAGTATTTTAAAATGCAAGTTTTCCATCTTAATTTTGACATATATTGCCTCAATTTTCTTTCTTTTTAAAACCTGGAAGTTGAACACAATGTTATAAATAAAAACTATTAAGTTAATCTTTCTCCTTGTTTATTTTTAAGCTAGAAATAAAAATCAAATGTAGAACAATCAAGACAGACTTTTCAAAGGAATAGATACCACAGATTTGGGGCCCAAGTCTACTCTGGACCCTCAAATATATGGTTTCTTCAACCCTACTTGGACAGAGAAATATGTTGAAAGTTTTCTGTTTTGTTTTGCTTTTAAGAAAAGGAACATTTGACCATATAAAAAACATTTACTTGGGGCTTCCCTGGTGGCTCAGTGGTTGAGAATCTGCCTGCCAATGCAGGGGACACGGGTTCGAGCCCTGGTCTGGGAAGATCCCACATGCCGCGGAGCAACTGGGCCCGCGAGCCACAACTACTGAGCCTGCGCGTCTGGAGCCTGTGCTCCGCAACAAGAGAGGCCGCGGTAGTGAGAAACCCGCGCACCGCGATGAGGAGTGGCCCCCGCTTGCCACAACTAGAGAAAGCCCTCGCACAGAAACGAAGGCCCAACACAGCCAAAAATAAATAAATAAATTTATAAAAACAAACAAACAAACAAAAACATTTATTTGAGGGTAAGAGATTTTTCCCAAATAACAAGTAAGATAAGTGTAACCATCTTGTTTCAATAATTTATAATTCAGCTATTCAGAAAGAATGAGGACTATATAGCTGTTTCTTTCTTTAAATGAGAAGCTGGAGCACAACGGGTATGGAGTGGGGAAGATATGATAAATCTTAAAAACTCAAATGACAACTTCCTTCTAGAGAGTGAGACGTGGGAAATCACACAACCCCAGATTGTGCAATCTCTAAAGACAGTGATAAAGTGACTACTTCATAGATGAAGATAGACAACATGCTCTTGGACCTACAAGGGAACCCCCTCGTGTGAGAAAGGAAAGAACATACTTTAGCATAATATGCAGTTGCATTTAGACCTAAGGAAAGGCTATCAAATAAATTTTTGAGCAGTCCTCCATAGTGACTTTAATGAGTCTACATTTCAGCTCTCTGTGTTCTCAACACCTCTGTCTACAGCTCAAACGCACGCAGCAGCTGCCAGCCATGCCCATGAATTCCTGATGTCCCAGCCGAGTGAGTGCCTCTGCCTCTGAGCTCAAAAAGCCCCTTGCTTGACAGGGGTTAACCATATCCGGAAGGCTCTGGAAGAGGTCTGCTGGGCAGCAGGACTGCTGTTGATGAGAGGCTTCTTGTTGGACTGGAGTCCAGGAGCTGTGGGAAACCCAGAAACAGCAAGGCTCAGATAGGAATAGCAGCAAAGGTATCAGCTTCCGATACTGGTCATGGGCTAAGACAAGAATTAAGAGTTCTTCTCGCCACTCCGCCAAACCCCACAGCTGGGAAAGAACTGACATCTCCCGCAAGACCCCACTCCCAAGTAAATTTGATTTGCTATATCATCCTCCAGTTAGAATGAGTCACTAGTTAATTAATTAATGCAATTATGCAAGCATAATTGTAAGCCACCCTGCTGACATATAAAGATGTTTTTTTACCTTTAATTACCAGGAGAAAATGGACAAATTGGAGTTTGAGCACCTAACTTGAAGAAAAAACTAGGAAATATAGTCCCTCCCACCATGCACACCACTCCCAACACATTCTACTTAAAAATCCTTCGCATTGTGGGCTTTACTTTTCATTTTTAAAATTGTTACTTTAAATTAGGTCTCAAAGAAAGAAGTTGGCATTTCTTATTCTTTTCAGAGTGGTCTGGGAAATGCTACATCAGTGCACCTGAGAAAAAAATAGGAAAACAAGATCCTTGTAATTTGGTTTTTGAATCAATACCCGAAATAATGACCAGAAGCAAAAATCCACCGGTGCGTCAGCAAGCAGGATGCTCGGCCAGTCAGCTTCATCCTTCCCCCCTGAGCTGTAGGCTCCACGCCGCCGCTGCGGGCCCCTAGAGCAGATAGATAATGTAGGACAGAATGACCAGACCTATGATGGCAAAGAACATCAGGATGAAAATATCCAGCATTGTGGAGTCCTTGGCCGAGGAGGCCTCTGGGTCCCGGGGAAATGTGAGCTGTGAGCACGGAGGTTGCGGTCAGTGGAGAGAAATGGCTCCCTCTTCCCTCCACTGCTCAGCCCTCCTTTCCCCTCCCCCTCCCAGGGCCTGAGACTAAGGAATGCTGCATCTCCATCAGCAGCTTACTCTCCCCCCTCACCCCACAGCCAACCAATCACAAAGCCTGGGAGCCGGTAACCAAGGAACTGCTCGATTTCGACCAGGCAGCAGTGAAGAGGCTCAATTTCTCCCCAGGAACCCAATCCTACCCCTTTGTATCTAAATGGAGTCTGAATGTTATGGAAGTAGGAGGAGATCTGATCTGTATCCAGGTGCCCAAGGACTGAATCCTCCTGAGTGCCTTTCTTCTCCTTTTTCCCTCCCATCATCCTTGACAAATAAGCTCAGAAAATAATGGTTGGGAGCTGGGTGGGCCACTGGCACATTGTAAAGTCACGTTATGGAGGGACATGGATGAAGTTCTCACGTGAGTCTCAGATGACATGTCTGGGGACGGAGCTAACACTTATGGGATTCCTGTGCTGTGTCAGATACTGCACACGTGGCGTAATTTCAACCTCCCTACAAGTCTTTTATAGATGAGGCTCAGAGATGGTCAGGAACTTCCCTAATGTTTCACTGGAAAGGGCAGAGACCAAGATTCAAAACTAGGCTTGTCCACTCCGGAGTCCACGTTCTTCTCTTGCTCCAGACTGGCCCACCCTGTTAGTCGGAAATGCCCCCTCAGCCCCACCTGCACTGCTCAGTTTGCGATGCATGTTGTTCAGATCCCTCCAATTACAGTATGAGCCCCAGAGGTCTCTCTATTGATTCCTTATCTCTTCGTGGTCATTTCCCACATCCTTGTCCCTCTTATATCCTCTTCAGAACTCATTGCAGTGTTACACCCAGAGAGGGCACTAAAGAACTCTGTTAGGCCCATCCTTCTGCAGTAGGTGTCTAGAAATGCAACTCAAGTGACTTTTTTTTTTTTTAATTGAAGTATAGTTGATTCACTATGTTGTGTTAATTTCTGCTGTACAGCAAAGTGACTCAGTTATATATACTCTTTTTCCTATTCTTCAAGTGGCTTCTTCTGAGGGGAAAGGAGAATTGGTGTTTTATAGTTTAAGCTGGGTGGGGGGTAGTCAGTTATATGTCTAACGTAATTTTTATGCCTTTTGCCTTATTTCCTACTAAATTAAAAAAAAAACGAAAACTCCCTGTGTCACCTCTGAGGCCTAGTGTCCTTGGCTCCACCCCAGCTAGTTCTTTTGAAGGACCCAGGATGAGGGCATGAGCAACCCCTTCGTCATGCTAAGCCTCAGGAACTTAGGCCATTTCTAGAAGGGGGTCCAGAAATTCCCCGCATGGGTTCCAGCGGGCAGGGAACAGAGCTGTTAGGGAGTGGAGACTTGGCGCTGGTTCCCTCCCAAGCAGACTGTCCCTGAAATCACTCCGGAGGTGATTAAAGCCTCCTGGGGAGAAGAGGTTCCACAGACAACAGGGTGCAGACCAACGGAGGCAAGATTTGCCAACTCATTCCCCGCTATCGGGGCAATATTAGGCAGCCTGCGCCTTCGGAAGGGGAGCAGGTGTCAGTACTGACTTTAATTATCCTACCCAGTGCTGCCTCACCACTCCCTACACCGCTCCAGCCTGGCAGCCGCCTGGCCCCCCTGATTACAAAGGCTTACTCTGGGGAAAGGCCTTTCCTCTCCAGCCTGCTGCTATCCGGAAGCCAGGGAAAGCCTTAATCCTGTGCCCGAGTGGGCAATGCTCCTCTCCACAAAGCCTGACTGGTGGGCCCACGCTGGGGCTGAAGGATCTGGATTCCTTCTCTACCACCGTCCCTTTCCCAACCCCGCAGAAGAGGGGAAGCTGGCTGCCGTGCCTGGTCAGAGGTCAGACCCAGGGCACCTGGAGCAAAGAATGGAGCATGGGAGATACTGCCGGGAGAGGGGCAAAGGGCATGTGGCAAGGTCATGGCGGGAGGCTGGGAGCATCACACTGGGGTCCTAACACCTCCAGCCCTGCCACCAGCTGTGTGACTCCCACCAAACATTTCTGCATTTCTGGGCTTCAGTGAACCCCATCTGTAAGATGGACATCACAGTAGTTACTTCTCTCACAGAGCTGGTAATAACGTCAAAGGGAAAAAATGTGTGTTTAAGATCCATTCATCAGACATCGTGAGTGCTGCTTCGGGTTGCCAGAGCACCTTGTGGATGACTTCACCCGTGTCATCCCACTGCAGACCGTCCCCAGGCCATCCGTCATTTCATTCCTCAAACGCGTGCTGAGTTCCTCCTTTGTGTCAGGCAGAGCCAAAACTGCCCCCACCCCCAAGCTGAGCTCATTCATTAATTCAGCAAACATTTGCTGAGCAGCTATGTGCCCAGCCCCGGGCAGGCAGCGGGGTTGGAAAGATGAATGAGCCCCATTACCTGCCCTGACAGCGCACTGGCTAGTGGGGAGACAGGTGCGTTACAAAGGAAGTAAGACAGTTAAGACGAGAACATGGGAGCTCAAAGAAGCTTCTGGGAGTGTCACCAAGCTGGGCAGAGGGATGTAGCCAGGAGCCAGCCGGTGAGGAGTTCTCCACAAGGAGGAAGTAGGTGCCAAGGCCCCCGTCAGAGCAGACACACCACTGCTCCCTTCCTCCCAGGGTGACAGCTTCCAGGCTGGTCATTCTCCCCCTGAAGGGCAGCAGAGCTCCCAGGAGGGTGATGGGCCAATGCTCCCCAAGCAGACGGGACACACACACACAGCAGCACCTCAGAGCCAGAGAGATAACCAAGTCCGCAGGTAAAAATTATACTTTTATTTGAGTCACCAGGAGAAAGAGTCACTTGTGGTCCAAGTCAAATGTTCAAAATCATAACAGCCCAGAAAGATTTGATCCCAAGCACAAGCCCACGAGGGAGGGGACCAACACAGACCAAGGAAAGACAACCACCCCATATAAAAAGATGAACAGACAGCTTCACACACACACACACACACACACACACACACACACATACACACACACGGATGAAATGTTTGGACAGAGGCAAATTTCACATGGTCATTTCTGTTTCTTTTTAAATACAGGTCTGTGGGGTGGTATTTTTTTTTTCCAGCTATTAAAAAAAGAAGAGGCCCAGAAGTGCATATGTGAGGGGGGAAAAGGCGGAAATTAAGCAATAAAGTAATCTTCCCTGGAGGGACATGAGGAAGAAAACAGGAAGCAATATTGAGAGAATTCACTTTTCTCACCATTGGGCTTCTTGCATTTTATTATTGGTCCACTAAAGTTATATTCACATTCTAGCTTTGCTTTCCTGGGATTAGATCAGCTAAAAAAACCTGTGAAATGTAAGAAAAGACCAGGGACTCGGCCCAGCCCTCAGGTTCTGTGCTCTTCTAGGGATGGATGGTTCTGGAAAGGCATACGGACTCCCAGCAGCCCCTGGGTCCCTCAGCACCAGTGTGACAGTCCCTCCTCTCTCTGGGGGTGTGTAAGAAAAGGTCCCCTATTTTTAGGATGGGAGGCATAGAGGGCTGGCAGCAAGATTCCAGCGGCTGGCTTGCCTTGTTTTGGAAGGAAATTTAAGCCGAGTGAAAACAGGCTACTTCTTGCTCCCCCAGGTCCTCCTCCCACCCTCTCACCACCCTGCCAACCGCAGGTTCTCCAACAGGATGTGTCTCTGACCTTTGATCCCAGAATCCACATTGTGCTTTGAGATCAAGAGGAAACAAAATGGACCAGCGCCTGCCTCAAGGCTCCCAAAATTGTTCCCTCTCTGCCTCCCTCATCCCCCAAGTTGCCCAATATAAGACACTCCACCTGCCTTCACCTTGGCTCTGGCCAAGGGTGGAAAGGGATTGGTCAGGCAGGGGCTCAAGCCTCTGATTTGGGGTAAATATTCCCAAGTCAACTCACAAGCAGTGAGGACTTGATGCTAAATATGCCTGCAGGGCACAAGGATGCAAAGATGTCAACCGTGGCGCCTGAGTCAGCGGACTCGGGGTGAAGATGGGAGGGGGAGACCCAGAAGGGTGACAAGAAAGCCCAGAGATGAATAAAGCCAGGCAAGGGTCGTCACAGCCACCAACGAGCAAGAGAAGGGACTTGGAGATAGCACCATCTTTCCCTTCCTCATCCTGGGTCTGTGCTTCCAGTTTTCTAGCCCTGGGACCCTCTCCCTCTGCTTCAAGGAGGCTTTAAGTAAATGGGGAGCGAGCCTGGGCAGGGTGGCGGGGGCGGGGGAGACAGTGCGGGTGAATCAGGGTCCCCTGGCCCCCTATTCTGCGGCCCAGGACACAGAGATGGGGGAGAGAATATGCCTGGAGCCACAGAGCCTTCTCCCCACCCCTCCCCCACCAAGCACACCCCCCCCCCCCTTTACTTCTGCCTGGCACATTGGAAAGGGGGTTGGTGGGCTTCCTCCATTCAGGGATAGAAGGAGGGATTTTTCACTCCAAAACATAAGGAATTTCTCTCCCCCAGCGTCCTCCCCTCTCACTGTGGGTTTCGAGGAAAATATCGGGGAAGACAGCTCTGCACACAGCCCGCACCCCGCCCGCTTCTCTCACGCTCACACTCACCCTCGCCTGTCGCAGACACCTGCAGACACTCGCTCCTTCCCCCGCAACAAAGTCCTGGAGGTACAGAGGGTCCTGTGGTTTCGCATAGTCCAGCTGGGGTCGGGCGGGAAGTGGGGAGGGGGGGAGGCCATGGAAGGCCTGGAGACACCTTGCCAGGAGGAGCGGCCTGTCTAACTAGATCTCACGGGAGGCTTCCTTGCCCCACCCTTCACAAGGAGGCAAGCCAGGGACCCTGGAGACCGGGGTGGGAGTGAGGGAAAAGGGCTGCGGAGAGAACACCCCGTTCCCCTCCTTCCTGCAGCTGTCGCTAAAGTAAGAAATGTGAGAACCGGACCCAAGCCGAGCTTCCTGGGGAGCTGCTCGCCCACACCAGGCTCGGGGTGGGCAGCAGAGCAAAATCACAGTGTGAAAAGGAACCGTGTCGGGAGGGATGAATGAATCCCAAAGCAGGAACTTCACCCTCCTCTGTTGCCCTTGAGTTGGGGAGAGGGGGGTGAGGGGGCCCCTTGGAGGGCTGACAGCCCCATCTTTGAGAAGCAGAGGCAAAGCCCATCTCACTGGTCCCTGCACGACGGCGGCAACCTCTCCACCCCCGTCCCCATCCCAGGGGCAAGGGCGGTGGGTCCCACTCCCGGGAGTGTGGGGAGCAACTCCCGGCCGCCCTGGGAGTCCTGGGGGTCTGGGGCTCACCCCAGCCTGGAATGTTTGGGTGTGTGAGGAGGTGGGCAGGAGCGGCTGATGGGGCAGAAAAGAGAGAAGGCAGAGGCCTGGGAGCTGACGGGTCGCCCCCCCAAGACCAGCCCCACGGGCCTCGGCTTCCCCCAGAGCGGTCCACACCTGTTCCATCCAGAGAGAAAATCAAGAAGTTGGTCAAGGGGAAAACCTGCCAGAGGAAGGAGCCGCGAAAGTGGCAGAACAAGGCTTCGGTTGGCAAAAGAAGCTGGAAGAGGGGGAGAATAAACAAGCTGTTGCAGATTTTAAAAAACAGAGACACCAAAGGGTGGACAGGTCACGCCCAGGACGGATGCGATGCTGCGGAATGCACTGAAGACGGATGGGGCGGGCGGCGCCCGGCGGGCTCAGATGGCCTCCACGTAGTTGGCCGGCAGCATCCCCGTGTCGCCGGTGCGCTCCACGGTCCCGTACATCCAGCCGTCGTCGATCTGCTGCACGTTGACGATGGTGTCCCCGTCCTGGAAGGAGACCTCGTCCTCGTCGGCGGCACTGTAGTCGTACACGGCGCGGTACCGCTTCTGCAGGGGTCGGGGCGCGGTTAGTCAGGGGTGCCTAACTCTCTGGGACCCCAGAGCAGAGTGGACCAGGAGCTGGGAGACACGGAAGGGCTGGGCTCTGCCATGAATTTTCTCACCTCTGTGTCTCATTTTCTGAGAGCAACCACCTTTTTAACAATGTATCTGGCGTCTGCTAAGGGCCAGGCGCAAACAGGGATGGAGGTTACAATAGTTCTGCCCTGTCTCTCGGAACAGGAACGCAGTAATGTCCGATAGACACCATGCTGGGTAGAGGTTAAAAATATGACATGTCCTGTGTTCTATTATCTGCATTTTTTTTTTTCTTTTGGCCGCCCCGCGTGGCATGCGGGATCTTAGTTCCCCGACTAGAGATCGAACCCGTGTCCCCTGCAGTGGAAGCTCAGAATCTTAACCACTGGACTGCTGGGGAAGTCCCTATCTGTGTTATTATAAGCACCAGTCTTTCTTCTTTTTTTGAAGCTGTTGATGAATCTGGTTCCCAAATTCAGGACAAAGACCAATTCCCGTGAGAAAAACCTCCAGGTGACACAAGACGTTATCTGTCAGGTCCCACCTTCCAACCTCAGCCAAAGTCTTGTGCTTAAGCCCCAGCTCTAGGAAATGTCCAGTAAAAACACATGAACTCTAGCTGTGATCTTGGAAGTAGGCAAGACTCTAACGTCCTCTGACCCTCACGGCCCTTGACATCGACTTGTCTCCGGGGGTCAGCTCAGGCTTTACGGTCCCCCAGGCCAGGCTCTGGGATCAGTGTGGGTCCGGGGCTGGACGAGCCCATTAGAAACCTCCGGGATCTGCCCCCACTGCCCCGCCCCACCACCAGGACCCCCGCTCAGACCTTCTGTTTCCAGCCTCCGGTCTACCTCCTCCAACTGTTCATCTATTGTGATCTCGGGGGAACTTTCCAAAATGCAAACCTGAGGATGTTATTCCGTGGCTTTAAATCCTTCAGAGGCCCCCTATCCTCTTCAGCATGAAATTTCAAACTTTTGTTTCCCCCCGCAGCAGAAACCAGCTTCATGAGCCCCGAAGGCTATGGAATAAGAGTTCACAACCCTCACGAAATGACTGAAGTGACCTCGGTCTCTTATCACCAACTCTGCCTTTAATCTCTTGGGCCAAGTCACCACATCTAAGCCTGCATCCTGCAATAGCCGCCTAACGCATCTCCCTGCTTCCGCCCTCAACCTCCTATTGCTGCTTCTCAACGCAGCTGCTAGAGCCATCTTTTAAAAACACAAGTCAAACCCCTTACTCTGCACAGCTCACCAGTCACAAAGGCCTTCCTATGGCCTACAAGTCCGTGCATGATCAGACCTCATTCCCTACCCTCTTCCCCTCTCTGGTCACCTTGGCCTTCCTGCTGATCCTGGAACTTTCCTAGAACATTCCTGCCTCAGGACCTTTGCAATTGCTGTTCTCCTCCACCACTCATTCCTTTACTTTACTGAGAACTTTGCTCTTCTCTCCCCTCCTCATTCGGCTATCTTTTTCTTCACAGCTTATCTCTGACCTTTTGTTGCATACCTACTTATCTATTGGCTTTCGTGTTTGTCTCCCGGCTGGAATGTAAGCTTCAAGAGGGCAGGAAGGTGGACTTTTATTCAGAGCCAAATCCCTTCAGTCCAGAACAGGCTTAGTGAGTGCTGGAAGGACCGGCTGTTCTATCTGGAACCTCATCCTTCACGCGACCTCTCCGGCCCACCTGACACCCCAGATAGCACTGACAATCATTCCCTCGTTTGTGTGGCCAGAGCCTGAGGCCCGAGCAGGCCACTAATCTCAAGCTACTTTATTTCTCGGAGTATTGTCCCTCCTGCTCCTACATGAGCTACTTTGAATTCCAAGGCACCCGGCACAGAGGAGCTGAGCTTGGCTGCACCCGTCACTGGGATAAGTAGCAGGACTTACAGACCGAACTTCAAGTCTGACGGCTGGTAAGCCTGATCCCACCCCGCCTCCCACTTTGCTCGTTAATTTATTCACTAAATTGACGAGTGCCCATTTTGTGCCTGGCTCAGAGGAGGTGAACCGAAGAGACACTGCCCTGCCCACATGGAGCGTCAAGTCCAGTGGGGGTGACAGTCAGAAGATGACAAACCCAGAGAACTGTTTTAAGGTGGAGAGAGTGCTCTGAAGGAAACCAGTGGGGCGGAAGGACAGACACGTCAGGGGAGACCCACTCGATACAGGGTGGTTTGGGAGGGCGCCTCAGAGGCAGGGGCAAGCTGAGATCTGAGGGACCTGGCAGGTCGTCGTCAGGGAGACTGGGGAGCAGGGCGCAGTCTGGAAGGCCCCAAGCAGAAAGGTGCTTTGTGCGCTCCCAGGTAGCTGGAGTAAAGGAACGTGGGCCGGGAGCTGGGTAGACGAGACTCGCCCAATGTACAGCTATGGCTGGAACACTGGGTCCCAATCTGCCCCCTACACCACACTTCCTTTCTGCTCGAGAGGCTGAGACCCCTATTATCTGCAGATGGCAAGGGAGCTGGGGTCAAAGGTCAGGGGAGGCCAGGCCTCCTGGGTGGGTTTTCTAAGGAAAGTCCAAGAATTACGTCCAGGAAGTCCCCCCTAGGCCCACTCACCTCCCACACGTCCTCTGCCCGCAGCCAGGGCTACTCACCCCGCCCCCGCCTGGGGCACTGCGCTGTATGGAGACCGGGGCTGCAGGCTCCTTGTAGCCACCGTAGGACTGGGCTGCCTGCTGCTGCTGGGGCTGCTGGTAAACTGGAAGCCGGCAGGAGACGGGCTCAGAAACTGTCTTGCCAAAGCCAGCCCGCTCCCTTCTTCCACGAAGCCCATGCATGCCATGTATTTCCACCGCCCATCACCTCACTCAACCGCCACGCTGCTCAAAGGCTTCCGTCTCTGTGTGCACATTTGCTGGTGCCGCGTACTCTGCAGCAGGGGCTGCGTCTCCCCCCGAGGCGCTGGGAGCCCAGAACGGGCCCTGACCCTGGTGCCTGTGCCCTCGGTAGGGATGGGGCCTGGGGCGGGGGGGGGGGGGGGCGGGGGTGTGTACACGAGGCTTCCCTCTCACCTCCTCCCCGCCCTGCAGCCGGCCCGGCCTCAGGTCCTCTGCCCGCACAGGCCCCACGCTCACCTGGGGCGCTGGTTGGGATGTGGTGAGGCTGCTGCTCCTGGGGCCGCCGGTAGCCAGTGTCCTGGGGATCTCGGCGCTCCGGCTCCAGGCCCTCACCCCCGCTGGGGCCCATGCGGCTCTTCTCGAACTCTTCGTGGTATTTTATCTGCGGGGGCAGAAAGTGCTGGGTGAAGGACCCACAGCAAACCAACCAAAGTTCCCCTTCCGCTGCCACTCAAGATCCGGGGACGGGAGAGACTCCTGGAGGTCTCCAGGCAAAGAGAGCTGGGTTCTTGTTGGGGGTGTACCAGCTATGTGCCCCTGAACAAGCACTTAACCTTGCTACACCTCCACTTCCACTTTACAGGGGTTGCTGAAGGATGCAATGAGATAATGGATGTAAAAGGGCCACGTAAACTAAAGCACCAGACAAATGTAGGTGGTCATTTTTCTGTGCCTGTGGCAGGGGCTAGGGCTACCCTGCTTTCACACTGGTCCACAGCAGCAAAAGCAGCAACTCCTGTTTATTGAGCACCTACTAGGTGCCAGGCACTGTGCTAGGTGTTCTGCATCACACGCTCGTTTTACCTTGACAGCACCTACAAGGGGGTACAGTATAGTTGCCATTTAACAGACAAGAAGGAAACTAAGGCACCGACAAGCAGCATGAGTTACCCATGCTCACGGAGACTCCAGAGACTGTGCTCTTAACCAGCAGGCGACTCTGCCTCTGGTGGGCATGACCTTGCACAGTTCTGCTGAGGACCCTAGCCTGCAGGGCAAAGAAATGCCAGGCCCTCCCTTGAGGGTGGGTTGGTATCTAGAAGATGAGTTCCTTCTCTCCTCAGGTTCCAAAAATGGGCAAAAAGAGGCCTAAAGAAGCCACACACCCCAGGGTCCTCAGCAAGGGCTGGCTGAACTGAAGCCACCGGGACCCAGAGCTGCGTTCTTAAGATCTGGTCTTCAGACTGTCTGCTCCCACAACCCACCTGAGCTGCTTGTTAGAATGCAGGTTCCAGGACCTTCCACAGAATCTACAAAATCAGGGCTTCGGTTTTGGAATATGCACTTTTTTTTCTTTCTCTCTCTCTCTCTCTCTCTCCTTCTTTCTTTCTTTTTTTTTTGTGGGGGGTACTATGCACTTTTAAAAGATTCCCCCAGGTGAGTCTGAAGCAGGCTCAAGTTTGAGAACCAGTGATCTAGAGCAGAGGTTGGCAAACTCTGGTCCACGGGCCTGCAGCCTGTTTGCTCACGGCCTGCGAGCTAAGAACGGTTTCTACATTTTGTAATGTTTGGAGGCTAGGGATGGGGGAGTTGGGGGAGAATTAAGAGGAGTAAGATTGGTAACATGTGAAATTTCTATGACATTCAAATTTCAGTGTCCAGAAATAAAGTTTTACTGGAACACAGTCTCACCATTCATTTCCCCATTACCTATGGTTGCTTCCATTGCAGAGCTGAGTAGCTTCGACAGAGGCCCTTCGGCCCATAAAGCCTAAAATATTTACTATCTGGCCCTTTACAGGAGAAGTTTGCTGATCCCCGCTTGCCCAGATATGTAGACTGCATATTCCTGTTGGTAAAATCTGTTTCAACACAATCCTCCCAAATTTCATCTATCTTATCAATTACACACAAGCATCACTTCACAAATATGGAATGTCTCCTGTAAAACTTACACCAAAAATATGAATAAAACAAAGGATGAGATGAAAAAGAACCTCCTCCAGGAGTTCTAGGGTTTTCTCCCTGTACTCCCAGTGGCATGTAGCCCACACCCCACCTTGAGGACCCCTAGCGGGGTCTATTCACTTTTCAGAGAGGACACTGGTGGGGAGGAAGCAACCAAGGAGAGGTGGAAGGCCCACGGTTTGTGTGTTCCGGGATCACTGGGCTGGGCCAGCGCTCGGGGAGGAAGTGGGACAGAGAGTGACAGAATAGCTCCCCCTCACCCCCCAGAGGAAACCTGGAAAGCAGGACACAGAAAACTGGTCCTGTCCTGAGCAGACCCAGGCCTGAATTCTCTCCAGGCCTCGGACCAGAAGCCGGCTCTCACTTCCTGTTCACCAGGATCCTGCCCTGTGCTTCTCCCAGTGAAAAAGGGGGTGGGGTGAGGGGACAGGGAATGGATGGGGGCAAAGCCTGCCCTGTTTCCCGGAGCAGAAGCAACAAACGATCCGGTGCCCCAGAAGCCCCTGCCAAGGCCTGATCCAGCTGTCCCAGGCCCGGACCTCCCATGGGCCACCCCCTCCCACTTTCTTTGCAAGGAGGGCAAGAGTTAACACTCAGCCAGGCAGGCCTTACACAGGAGTAGCTGGGCTAAAGGTCTGCAGGGGTGGTCGGCTGGGACCACCCACATCGCTCTGCTGCTCTTCCAGCTGTTGACTGACGGTGACCCACTGCAGCCCAGGCTGGGAGAACAGGTGGGGCAGCAGCAAAGCCCAGGATGGGCCCTGTCTGGAGGCAGGGAGGACCAGCCCCCTCCTCCCCCTGCCCCTTCCCTTCATGCCCAAGTAGGGACCCACACCCAAATGGTGAAATAAACTGAGCCCGTTCCTGAAGGGGAGGCAGCTGGCCCCGGTCAGACTGAAAACCCATCGAATCCCTGAACTCCCACAAGGAAGAGCACCCAGGGGTTAAGTTCAAAGACACAGGGCCAGTGCCCTGCTCTCAGATTCCTAAGACAAGGGCAAAAGGTGAGTCTCCCTTAGCCCCACTCCCTCGGTGACCCTGTCCTCCGGTGAGCAGTCGGGGGTAGGGACAAGGAGAGGCCTCTAGGCTCCCAAGGCAACTGGCCTTCCGACTTTTGTCCTGGGGGGTGGGAAAGGTCAGCTTCCCTAATTTACTGTCTGTTAATGAAAAGAGGTCTAACTCTGGGAGCCGATGACTAGGGGAGGGAAAGTGCACATGTGGAGGCCGACAGAGGCCTCCGGGCCCTGAGGGAGCCAGGAGGTGGGCTGAGGGGCAGGTGTGTCCCTGATGCCGGGGCCCGGCTACCCCGGCTGACAGCCCACTTCTCTGCGTACGGCTCTGTCTGTATTAGTGAAGGGGTGACTCTCTGAGGAAGAAGGCATGTGTGGGTCCCAGGCCTGGCGCCATCCCCTTTTGTGTCCTACAGACTTAGTCCTTCATCGAGAGCTGCAGCGACCCTCCCACGCCTCATCCCTGGGGTCATGAGCCCGTCACTTGCTCACGTGAGCTTGGAAGAGTCCCGTCCCCTCTGGGCCTGAGTTTCCTCATCTTAAAAAGAGGTTACGGGGCTTCCCTGGTGGCGCAGTGGTTGGGAGTCTGCCTGCCAATGCAGGGGACGCGGGTTCGAGCCCTGGTCTGGGAGGATCCCACATGCCGCGGAGCGACTGGGCCCGTGAGCCACAATTGCTGAGCCTGCGCATCTGGAGCCTGTGCTCCGCAACAAGAGAGGCCGCGATAGTGAGAGGCCCGCGCACCGTGATGAAGAGTGGCCCCCGCTTGCCGCAACTAGAGGAAGCCCTCGCACAGAAACGAAGACCCAACACAGCCATAAATAAATAAATAAATAAAAATTAAAAAAAAAAAAAAAAAAAACCTACCTTTAAAAAAAAAAAAAAAAAAAGAGGTTACGGCACCACCTGCTCCCACGTGGTCTTTAGGCTCCCGACTACCTCTAGGAACCCAGCCAAACTCTAGCGCTGAAAGCAACTATGGACATGTGTGCGTTTCCACAAGTGGCTGATGGGATCCATCTTGCTCCTTTAGCCACCCCACATGCGTAAATATCCATAAAATTAGGGCCAGCTGATCCAGGTGGACAGAGTAGTGGCAGCCTCCCCACCACCGATGCAGGAACCACCTTTTAATCATAATAGTAATAACCTTGACCTCTGCTCAGCTCTTCACACTGAGTTCTCTGCACATAATCTCCCTTGGCCCTGACAATAATCACCCTAAAAAAATAAGTCGGATAGGTACACTTTAATTCCTATTTTACAGAAGTAAATGAGGCTCACAAGTTAAATGACTTTCATTACTCAGTCAGGGCTGAGGCTGGTGACACAAGGACAAAGCCACAGCTGGATGGGCCCTTTCCCGGGTCAGGGTGACCACATGCCCAAGTCTGCCCCTAGTCCCAGTTCATGTCTTCTGGAATAAATATGAATAGCACTGCCTTTCACTCTCAAAAGGGATGATCATCACAAGGTCACCCTAACTTTGAGAGAAGGGGTGCCTGGCACTGAAGTCAGGAGTTGCAGCACAGAGGGGAAACGGACTGCAAAAAGTCAGGCTGCAGCTCCCTTCTGCCCAGCCCCACCTGATAAAATTTCACTCCTCTCAACTTCCTCTCCCTCCCCTGCCCAACAAGCGAGGAAACTGTTATTACTTTGCCGATCAACCTAATAGTTTGAGAAGCAAGGAGGCACCTTAAAGGGTGTTAGCACATTCAAAAGGGAAAGGAACATTGTTCAGAGGCCAAGGCCCTGTCTGATCCCTCCCTGTTCCAAGCTCAGCAAAGTTCTAATCGTCTAAATGCCCTGAAAAGGTGTCACCATAAGCTCAGAAATGTCAGCAGAGCCCTGGTCTAAAAACTGTCCTGGGATCCCATGGAAGGATGCCAGGCTGTTAACTGTGCCCATGAGATCCAAGTGCACACGGGTGGAGGGACCCAGGCCTAAGGACCCTCCCCGCTCATCCAAGGGCCCTGCCAGCCAGGACTCCAGGATGACTAGTTGAGGGTCCATTCCAAACCTACGAAAAATGCAGTTTTTCTGCTAGCTGACGTTCTGTTTTCTGAACCCCTGCTCTCCTGATTGTGGTGGAAAACAAAGGTCTGACTCCACACTTGCTTCCACATGATTCTACATCATGAGCAAGAAGGGAACATCAGGCTTTGAATGGAATAGTCAACTCACCAGCCAGGGTCTGTTTTTTTCTAACAGTGTTTCCGTTTGTTGCAGTCCTCTGTGGTGCCCTTATATGTATAACTCCTTTCCTTTTCTCAGCCAGCCCAAGAACAATGTATCCCTGTCATCCCCATTTTACAGATGGGGAAACCAACGCTCAGGAGGTAGGTAAGGGGTGGGTGAGTCCTAACATCAGCTCCTAGTTCTCAACCACCATGTTATGCTGTGCTCCCTGTGAGAGACTAACACGATTTTGTTTTTAAAACAAATGTAAATCTGTGCTCGATTTCATTAGTAATCAGAGAAATGCAAGTTAAAACCATGAGATACCACTACACACAATCAAAATGGCTAAAATGAACAAGTCTAAGGATGTAGAGCCACGGAAACTCTCATCACTGCCGGCGAGAGGGTAAATCAATACCACCGCTCGAAAAGTAGTTCAGCGTTATCTGGTAAGGCTGAAGGAACATACGCTCTGAGATCTGGCAATTCCACTCCACCTTAACACTAGGAAATAGGTATGAAGCTGTCCACAGCCATAGAAGCAATCCAAATGACCATCAACACCAGAATCAATATAAGCATTTTAAATGGAATGCTATACAACAAGAAAAAAGAACAAACTACAGCTGCGTGCAAACATGTACATGATTCTTTAAACCCAATGTTGCCCAAAGGAGGCAAGACACAAAAGAATAGATATGTTCAAAATTGGGAAAAACAAAACTATAGTATTCAGAAATGCATAGTTGGGGGGGGAGGGATAAATTAAGAGTTTGAGATACATATACACACTACTAAATATAAAAGAGATAATCAACAAGGGCCTACTGTATAGCACAGGGAAGGGAACTATACTCAATATCTTGTAATAAACTATAAGGGATAAGAATCTGGGGGAAAAAATATGTATATATAAAACTGAATCACTTCTCTGTACACCTGAAACTAACACAACATTGTAAACCAAGTATACTTCAATTTAAAAACAATAAAAAAAATTACATACTAAGAAAAGAAAGCATAGCTACATTTTAAAATTGTAAAGAAAAGAACAGCACACGCTTTCAAAAATTAAACTACAGGGTTGTCCAACAAGCCCACCTCCGGGCCATTTGTCTCTGGGGCTAGAATTTTCTTTGACTTTACTATTTACTACTGATTAGGCCTGGACTATAAGGAATGAAGTTTATTTAAGGAATATAAGCTACTAATTATTTCTGACTGAAAGAAATGCAAAGGATTTCTGCCTGTAGCAAGGCTATCTCCAAAGCTTATGGTTTTGGGTTTTTTTATAAATTTATTTATTTATTTGTTTGTTTTGGCTGTGTTGGGTCTTCGTTGCTGTGCACTGGCTTTCTCTAGTTGCGGAGCGGGGGGCTACTCTTCGTTGCAGTGTGCAGGCTTCTCATTGTGGCTTCTCTTGTTGCAGAGCACGGGCTCTAGGTGCCCGGGCTTTAGTAGTTGTGGCACGTGGGCTCAGTAGTTGTGGCTTGCGGGCTTAGTTGCTCTGCAGCATGTGGGATCTTCCCGGGCCAGGGCTCGAACCCGTGTCCCTTGCATTGGCAGGCAGATTCTTAACCACTGCGCCACCAGGGAAGCCCAAAGCTTATGGTTTTATAGTCCTGGAGGACATTAACTAGTTCTGCAGCTAATGGCAGAACACTAACTAGTTCTGTATCTAATTATATCCAGTGCTTTCTTTCACAGACTAGGCATCACCTCTGCCTGTCAGATGCTCCAGCTGGTTCCTCATAATTAAGGTAATTATATGATAGGTACTCACTGCATGAGAGTTACATTTTTTGTTGTTGTTTTTTTTAACACTTTGAAAACTCTATTTTGACAGGGGTGCTGTCATGCTCTGCTTCTTGACTTGCATGGTGAGTACACACACAGGTGTTTATGTGTTACACTTCACAGAAAAAGGAAAAGTTAAAAGACCCAGAATTGTATACAGAAAATCAGTATATAAGTAGATATGTACATAAATAAAAGCTTCTCTGCTTGAAGGCTGTGGCTCCCATATAGGGACCTCAGCAATTAAAGACTCCCGTCCATTACAGCCATCACAGCTGGTGACCAAAGGCCAGGATAAATTTCAGCTCACAGCCTGCGTTCCTGGCCTCTCACCCCTTCAGGTGCCTTTAATGAAGACACAATTACTAAACAACAAGGTCCTACTGTATAGCATAGAGAACTATATTCAATACCCTATGATAAACCATAATGGAAAAGAATATTAAAAAAAAGAACGTATATATATATGTATAACTGAATCACTTTGCTGTTCAGCAGTAATTAACACATTGTAAATCAATTATACTTCAATTTAAAAAAAAAGACACAAATACGCACCACAGATGTCTAACTAGCACCTTGCCCCCTCAGTTTTCCAGACATTCTCAGTACTAGACAATGGCCTAACTTTTCAGCCAAACTTTAGTCCATGTCCCTTCTTTAGCCACAGTGCAGAAAGCAGGCAAGTCTGCCTTTAAATTAATAGCAATTGACAATATTTATCACATACTAAGTGCTTGACATTTTCCTCGCAAATGAGGAGTCATTTGACGTTAACCTGGGAAGTGAGTGACAAGCTACATACAGGAACGCTATTTTGGATACAAAACAAAAGGTGTGGCTCTAAACACCATCTTTCCCAAAACTCTTCTTCTGGAGGAGGGACAAGTTAACAACATGGTTTAAAGTTCCCTGGGGGGTTCTGGGATGTGGCCAGGCCTGGCACCTCTGGTGAAGCTTTTTCAGGCTCTTGGTGACGATTCTCAAACTTCAGGTAACCCAGGGAATGTGTTAAAAATGCTGGTTCCTGAAAAAGAAATTTTATTTTCTATCTCTTTAATTTTGTATCTGTATGAGATGATGGCTGTGCCCTAAACTTACTGTGACAATCATTTCATGATGTATGCAAGGCAAATCATTATGCTGGAGAGCTTAAACGTATACAGTGCAGTATGCCAATTATAGCTCAATAAAAATAAAAAGGAATGACAAAAATAATTTTAAAAATAAAATGCTGGTTCCTAAAAAAAGAGAGAGAGAAAATGTTGGTTCCTGGGTTCTGCTCCCCGGTGGCCTGGGGAGGAGGCCTGTGAGCCTGCATTTTCAATCAACCTTTGCAAGTGATTCTTGTCCAGCTGTTTGGAGGCCCACAGTTGACACACTAACTGTACTTGCTAAAACCAAGAGTCTTCCAGCATTGTGGTCACAAGTCACAGGTTCCAGCTAAAGCTGCAAAAGCAGAACCAGGTCAGGCTCAAGTCACCGCCCCCACCTCAGAGCAGAGGACAATCAGCTAATTGCAGCCCTGTGGCTAATGATAAGATGTTATCTCCTCAGGTGTGAGTGTCTTGGCCAGAGTGAGCTCTGTTACCAGGGCTCCTCAGACATTAACACCTCCAATAACTAGTTGGGGGGGGAGGGGGAGGGGGGGTGCGTGCAGGTGCCATAGGCCGTGTGTGAAGTATTCTGGAAGCCTTCCCGAAAGGGAGGCAGGGATGACTGGGCTTGTCTCCCTTCTTCTAAAAGCCCCAGGCTGGAAGCTATGAGTGAATGTGCTGGGGGTTGGGTTGTAGGCGGGGAACAGGTATCCAAGATGAGACAGTCTTCACAGTGAAAAGCCACAGAGGCTGAAGACCCAAGATTCCAGCTTTGTGAGCCAACTGGGTCTTCCTTCCGTTACCCGTGGCTTCCCCTCCCTCCCGTTTTCCATGGGGAGAGCTGAGACCCACACCTTCTTTCCTCCCGCTTTACCCTTTGGAGGTTGGGGCACAGACCCGGCAGGGAAGCTCTAGGGTGTGAGGTCAGGCCCTGGCTTATAAAGAAGCAACTGAGACAGGCTTTTTTTTTTCCGGCGGGGGTGGGGGGCAGAGGAGCAGGGGAGCAGGTAGGGATTACAGCCCTCAGAGGCGTCCTAGCCCAAAGGAAGCACTCCATTTCCTCAAGCCATGAATTTCAAGCTGCTGGTCAACAACCTAGTTGCGAAACCCATTTAGTTAAGTCGGCAACCAGCGTCTTTCACAAACTAAAATAGAACAGAAAATATCCGAATGCCCTCTAAGCGGTAAAGCACTCTTTCCTGGAAGTTTTGATTCTGTTTCCCTTAAATAAATCAGCAGGCCTGTTCGGTGGGTCACGATGTGAAATGTATTTCATACTGCAGGTTGCTGTCAAAGCTTAAAAGCCATGGTCTTGGGCATGGCAGGTTCTGATGGCTTGGGCCCTGGCTTCTGACATCCACCTGAGCCACTGCCGGAGTCCACCCTAAGCACGGTCCAGCCAACTTCTAGAAGGAGTGCCCGACCAAGGAGGTCGGGTGGAGGGCTGAGGGCTGGATGCCGGGTGGACCAGCTAACACACAGGCCCTCTGCAGCCTCTATCCCCAGTCCCTCAGCCCAGTGACACGGGCAACGTGCCAACCCCTTCCTGTTCCAGACATGAAGACAACCGCTTGCCCGGTCCTTTGTAGGACCCTGTGCGACATGGGTCTGCGGCCCATGTCCCGTGCTTGTGGCTCACAGTGGTGCCCCCCCGACCCCACGTTGCCCAAAGCCCCTTAGGCAGCCTTCCCACGGCCCAGAGCCATACAAGCTGCTGGTCCGTGGCTCCACCAAGCAGGGAACTGAGGCCTGTCCCCTGGCCACAGGTGCCATGGGGCGCATCGATCCACTGCGCACTCTCCACACCCAGCCCTGCCACGGCCAGACACTGGTCACCGCCCCGGGCCCAGGAGTGCCAGGCCAGGGGGAGCAGGGCCAGCGGGCAAAACCGGCTGGGGTTTTTACACAGGAAGGAAGAGCAAGCCGAGGTGGGGGAGGAGGCAGAGGGGGGGCGGAAATGACTGCAGTGTCAGCACCCAGAGGCAGACAAGGGGGAGGCCGGCCTCTCCCCACCTCTGCCACCCAGTTTTGACCTTTGTGCTCAGACAAAACAGCCAGTCTGGACCCTGGCACTCACCACAGCCGGGGGGGTGCGGGGGATGTTCAGAGAGAGTAAGGGGTACGGGGGGTGATTTAGCATAAAGGCCCTCCCTGTACACCCCCCCAAAAGTCCAGTCCTTTTAAGGCGGAAATACTATGTGGGCAGAGGGTATCAAAGGGGGAATCTGGGGGTGCACAGAGGAAACGCATCTGGGAACCCCAAACCCTTCCCTTCCCTCTGCTCAAGCAGCCGCCAGCCAGGCCCGCCTAGGAGAGCAGGGGCGGCAGAGAACTGGCCTCACGCATCTGCCAGGCGGGCGGGGAGGGGACGAGAAGGGAGGGCAGGGTGTCAGTATGGTACCCCAGGGAGCAGGGGAGCTTACGTTACTGATCTGGTCCTGGGTCTTCTTGATCCTCTGGAGTTCGGGTGTGTCTGCCACCACGCTGAAGCCTTTGCCCTTGTTCTTCTCAAACTCCTCCTTGTAACGCACCTGGAGGACCACAGGGTGGAGAGGGATTGGAGTCGAGGCACGGGGAGCAGAGAGGGCCCCAGCCGGCAGCCACCTCTAAGGCAGCAACCAGCCAGGAGAGAGACCCTGACCAGAAACCCCCCTGCAGTGACATCCACCTCCACGCCCCAACTCAAAGCACAAGCCTTGGCCAAAAAGTATTAGACTAATGATAATAAACCATTAATACGTATTCAGTGTATCCTGAGTGCCAAGCGCTTTACATGAACTATCTCATTTAAGTCTTGCTGTATACTATCATTAGCTCCATTTTACAGACAAGGAAACTGAGCCGCAGAGAGGCAAAGTCCCACGCCCAAGGTCACGCAGCTTAGCAGCACATGTCCAGAGCCACCAGGATGAAACCCTCATCTGCCTGACTCCTGACCCTTCACCACTGGCCCATCCTGCCTGAAAGCTAGAGGAAGAAGGTTCTTTCCAGAGCTCCAAAGACTGGCCCAGCCCTCACCCTAGCCAGGATGTGGCTCTACCCGCCGAAAGCCCGAGGGAGTTGCTAAGTGACCAGCTGAGTGAGGGCTGTACCAAGGGACAAAGTTGGTGCCCAGAAAGGGGGGAGGTGAGACAGCCGCTCGGAAAACTCAATCAATGAGCCTTTGACAGGCCCCGGCGGCTGCCAGGCTGGCTTCTGAGGTCAACGCCACAGGAGGGGATGAAACTGGCGGGGGGACAGACAGCACTTCAGAACGGGTTTCCAAGCTCCGGGGAAGACCCCTACCACACCTCCACTGCCCCCCTCTTTTCTGAGAATTCCATGGAAACCTGAGTACCAGGGGGACTTGAGTCAGACGTCAGAAAGGACTTCCCAAGCACTAAAAGAATTGAAATATGAAAACTATCCTGTCCTTCCCTGGGGGTTTTGAGGAACAGAATGGAGGCTGGAAATGCCCCTTGGCTTTCTGAGTGTGCACTGTCCACCTCGGCAGCCAGCTGTTCCAAACCCCACCAGCTGCCTGGCTCCCCTCCATGGGGGCTGTACTGTCCTAGAGGCAGGTCAGCCCAGGACACGAGGCCCAGGACCTTGGGAATCTCCAGGCAGCTCCCAGGCATGGAGTCATCTGGCCACAGGGCCAAGCTGCACTGGGACCCGAGTGACAGTACCTACCTGTCAGTTCCTCTGCACGTCCCCCAGGGGCTGGGGTCCCTGTTTGTCTCCCGAGCCCCAGCTTTACCCATCCATGGGGTTCTTGCGCCTAAAAGTTTCCAGAACCTCTTTTGTTCTGATCCAGACTAAAAACAAAGGCCTGGATGTGCCTTTGGAAGAGAGTAAGGGGTACTGGAAGTTAACACAGTGGGTACAGGTACCAACCCACCCCAAGGGCCCAGAATTGCCCAGCATCAGCTCCTCCAGGAAGGCCTGGGCCAGCACAGCAACTCTTAGTGTTGGGGGTAGGGGGGTGGAGAGAACCCTCTGGGAAGGGGGCATCAGGAAAGGTAAGAAACTTAAGAGTCAAAAATGTGTAGCTCCATACACTAATATGTATAAAATGGATAACTAATAAGAACCTGCTGTATAAAAAAATAAATAAAATAAAATTCAAAAATTCCAAAAAAAAGGTGTAGCTCCAGATGCAGAAGCCCAGATACAAGGCCTCTGGGCTTGGTTTCCTCACCTATAAGAGGACTGTCATAGGAATCAGTTAAAATATGGGGAGGGGGCTTCCTATCACCAAGCATAGGCAAAGAGCCAGAGGGAGCTGGTATGAACATAGGCTGTCTCCCACCTGCTGAGTGATCTTGGGCAACTGACTTAACCTCTCGGGCCTCAGTTTCCACATCTGTAAAATGCAGCTCATGATAGACCCATTCCAATGAACGGTGTGGATTACAGACAGTGGCTCTAAAGCAGCAAACACATTGTGGGGCACATAGCAGGGCTCAATGCGTACTGATAAGGGTGGGTGTGAAAGTGCTTTGTCAACCTTAAAGTGCTGAACAAATGCCAGTGCCCCACTCCTTCCTCCTCTACTTCCTGGCCTCTGGAGCATCAGGCCCCTAATCCAGGGGAATAATTGTCATGGCAACACTACAATGACATCAGCTGGTTCCCAGGCTCGGGAACTGCCTCTCCCTCCCTGCTGGGGAGGGTAATTCATTTCACTCCTGGCACAGGCAGCCCAGAGAGGGCAGGGCTGGGCGGAGCAGGGGCAAGAAAGGATGCAGGACTGGCTCAGCACTACTTTGCTGTACGTTCCTGGGCTAGTCAGTCCCCCTCTCTGGGTCCCCTTAGAGGGGCTAGCCAGCTGATCTCTAAAAGCCTTCCCAGCTCTGGAGTCTGTGACCATATTTATTAAGCACCTGCAGGCCCTGACTATGGAGAATCAAGGTGGGGAAGATTCTCCAGGAGGCTGTTTGGAGCTGGAGTGTGTGGCAGAGGTAAAAGGTGGGGAGCCAAGAGCGTGGGGAGGTCCGTGCCTAGAGCCTTGCTCATCACCCAAGCAGGAGTGTTTGCCCTCATGTGGGATGGCTCACCAGGACATGACAGGGGGCTCTAGGAGGGAAGTTACCTGCCCAAGGTCACTCAACCTGCTTTGTTGGTAGATGCAGGATACAACTCAGCACGGCAGCTAGATAACTGCAGCCCGGATGCTGCCTGGGCCTCCCATCCTGGAAACTCCCAAGGCAGGGCTGGTAATGATGCCTGAGGCCCCAAGAAACTCTACTTTTTAATATGTAAATTTATTAATTATTCTCCCAGGATCTATCTTGTTCATCGCTATTGTAGCAAACAGTAGGTATACACATGTGTTTGTTGGGTAAATGATGAATGAATTGAATGCAGACATAAAAATCTCCAAACAGGCAGCGTAATTTGAAAAATAAAGCAGAAACTAACACACCATTGTAAAGCAATTATACTCCAATAAAGATGTTAAAAAAAAAAAAAAGAACTGCCCTGCTGACCCAACATAAGAGAAAAGATCACGACTTTAAAAAATTTTATTGAAAAAAATATGATACCAACAATTTCCACTTATTATGTGCCTACCATGAGCTGGACCCACATACTGTGTAACCCACCTCCTTCTAACCAAAAAAGAAATCGTTTTAAAATTAGACACACACAGGAACTTCCCTGGTGGTGCAGTGGTTGAGAATCCACCTGCCAGCTCAGGGGACACAGGTTCAATCCCTGGTCTGGGAAGATCCCATATGCCGCGGAGCAACTAAGCCCGCGTGCCACAACTGCTGAGCCCACGAGCCACAACTACTGAAGCCCGCGCACACTAGGGCCCATGCTCCTCAACAAGAGAAGCCACCGCAGTGAGAAGTCCGCGCGCTGCAACGAAGAGTAGCCCCTGCCCGCCACAACTAGAGAAAGCCCGCGCGCAGCAATGAAGACCCAACGCAGCCAGAAAAGATAATAAATAAATTTTAAAAATACACAACATAAAAAAAAAAGAGGGACTGTGATGAGTTCATAACATAAATGGATAAAATAAAATAAAATGTTCCCAGCGAAAAATCAAAAAATCAAAAATAAAAATAAAATTAGACACACACGGATGGGGGAGGAGAGCCAACGAAAAAGGTCAGTTCTGGAAGCAATCATCAGAAAGTCTAGTATTCCTCAGCTTTATCATACCCAAGTTCCATCTCCTCTCCTTTCCAGGAGAATAGTAACAGCGAACATTTATTGAGTGCTGATTGTATGCCAGGAACTGTTTTAAATGCCTAACATATACTAACATCCTCACAATAACCTTTGGAGGGAGGTAATCCACACTTTACAGATGAAGGCACTAAGGCTCAGAGAGGTTAAATAACTTGCCCAAGGGCACACAGCTAGTGATGGCAGATCCAGCATTTGACCCTCAGCCAGCTCCAGTAAGAGTGACACAGGTATGCTGCCCGCCTTGCTGGTCACAAGATTCAGGATAAGAGAGTGGGAACCCTGCCAACAGCAGGGCAGAGAATGAGGCTCTGCTACACTCTCCTGTGCCCTGTGGTATGTGCCCTGTGGCATATCCCACGTGCAGCACCACGGACGATGAGGGAAAAATGAAAGAGACCTTTTTCTTGCACTTCTGCCTGGGCTCAGGGGCCCGCACGGCCCCAGCTCAGCCCCACCCTAAAGCTGCTGCTTCTCAGCGCAGGGCTGGCGGTGGGAGAGCTGCCAGGCCCGGCCACCAGTGCCCTGCCTCAGCCGGTCCTGGGCAGGACCACCCAGAGGGTCATTTCTGGTCAGCTCTGTGGCTGCTGTCCCCACAGGGGAGGCTCCAGGTGTCCCAGACACCCAAAGTACCACTTTGGGAACCAATCTAGAGACAGGAAAACAAAGTTGAAATAGCATGGGCAACTTCCCAGAGACTGAGAAGAGACACACCAACGCAGGCCCAGGAAGGTGCCTGGAAAGAGACCAGCTGACACCCTGGTGGGGTGGGGCAGACGAGGTAGAAGAGGTTCCCACTTCCCTTCCCATCGGCCACAGGCCACACCTCCTGCCTCCACAGTGGCCAAAGGCACCAGAACCCATCACCGCCCCCAGCCAGGCCCGCTCAGCCCTTCAAGCCTCAGAGCATCGGGCCCAGCCCCCAAACTCTGGGTAACTGGGTTTGCTGTCCCTATTTTACCGGGCAGGAAAAAAAAAAACAACTCTGAGAGGCAAGGGGCCAGACTCAGACCACACAGCTGGGGGGAGGTAGGAGACAGAACCAGGCTTGCAAAGGGGGCGGGACCGGGGTCTCCACCCTCCGCCTATCCCAGCTCCAGCCCCCAGGAGCCCAACTGCAGATTACAGCAGTGGCCTCAATGCAAAGCCCTAACTCACACCCCTCACAGCAGCTCCTCGGCTCCCTCCCTACCCAACAGCCTGGCTCCAAGCCTCTCGGAGCATGCCTGTGGGACCAAAAGCCCTCATCAGAATCACCAGGGCCGCCAAAATGCAGATTCCTGGACCCGCCCAGAACTGCCAAACAGAAGCCGCTTGGGCGGGGCCTAGGACTCTGCATTCTAAAAAGCCCCCCTGTCCCCACTGGTGACTGGTGCATCGTGTGCGTTAGCGCACAGGGCTGGGTGCCACAGCAGGCTGCAGAGGGGCTTGACTTCTGCCTCCGTCACGGGGCTCTGGCAAGAGGCATGGCCTCTCTCACCTGTGTCCCCATCTGCACCACAGGGACAAGAGTTCCTCGTCATCAGGTGGTTGTGAGGATTAAACGAGGTCCTATGAAGGACGCAGTGAGAACCTATGAAGAGTGACTGCCTTTCTCATGATTTCCCCAGCCGGCCCCAGAGCCAGGAGCCCAGGACCCAGGAGGCGAGCAGTGGGCCAGGCCCCTGGGGGACAGGGGGGTCAGAAGAGCCTTCAGACCCTGGGCAGGGGTTGCTTCCTCCTACAGACCCTGCCCCTCAGGGATCAAGTTCCAGGGGCAAAAAGAGCTGCAGCCCAGCTTTTGTGGGACCAACAAAGGCTGAGGGAATTAACAGGGTTTGAATGTCTCCTTCTGAGAGTAGGGGTGTGTGTGTGTGTGTGTGTGTGTGTGTCCCTTGCTTCTGCCTGGGTACACACACTCCCACACTCCTCTCAAGCTGTGGGGTGACTACAGGTCACCCCATGGTGCTCTGGTCTGCCTGCCCCACTTAGCGCCTTCCACCTCTGGCCCCAGTAGGCTCCAGACAGGATGGGGAGTCCAGGGCGGTGGTCAGGGCCTGGCCCTGGGAAGGGAAGTGGGAACCTCTTCTACCTCGTCTGCCCTACCCCACCAGGGTGTCAGCTGGTCTCTTTCCAGGGTCTTCCCTGTGCAGATCAGGCCCAGGCCCCAGCGCTGTCTCAAGCCTACTTCCTGCCAGCTGGGCTACTCAGCCCTCCTCAGTTGGCAAGGCTCTGGTATCCACTCCGGCTCCCCCAGTGACTGTGGCTTTCACACCACAGCGGGGGCGGGGTCTGGGCTGGCAGATGTGAGCTGCTGCTGACATCAGCTTCCGCTACTTGCTCCCCATCACTGTGGGACACACGAGGGGGCCTGAACCTCTGGCCTCATCAGGGTTACACGCGGTCAAGGTCACTGTACTCGGGAGTGAAAAAAACAGAGCCCAGACCCTGAAACCTCACTTAGAGGGCATGTCAACAGGCAAAGTCCGGTGCCTCTCAGAGCCTTGGTTCCCTGTCTGACCCCTGGAGTCGGGTCAAGGATAAATGAGGCAAAGTAACTAAAGTGCTTGCTAAGCTGCAAAAGTTCTCACCAGCATGAGGAACTATCGTGTTTATTATCAAGGTAGAGATAGTTTTCCTTAGGGAGTTGGATGGAAAACTGGAAAGAACACAAGTCTCAGAGTTAAACAGATTGGCATTCCAAGTCATCAGCATCTATTTCCTCTTCCGTAAAGTGAGACCGATCCTGCCAACTGCAAAGGGCTGTTGTGAGGATTGAACATTAATACGCCCAGAGCACTGAGCACTTCATACGTTAACCATTAATACAGTTATTACCTCTACTGCTACATATATGATCTTAGCAAGTCCCTTACTGTCTCTGAGCCTCAGTTTCCTCATCTGCACAACGGGAAAACAGCACCTTCCTCACAGGATTGCTCGGAGGAGTCAACGAGAGAATGCAATGCATGTAGATGGCCCAGGGCTGATTCTCCTTCACGTGACCAGAGAAGTCACGTCAAGATCTGGCAGCAGGAGCCCCACTCTGGAGGGATCAGGAGAGATCCCGCTCTGAGGCCCTGGTGGATCCTGCAAGACATTTTCCTGGCCCTGGGCACCCTGCCCACTTGGTTACGTTCCCCAAGGGGTCTCTGATGAAGCCCTGCTCTGCCCCACTCCACCCCGGAGCCCAGGCCAGGCTTGTCCCAGAAGCCCTCCCAGACCCCCAGGCAGGGTTAGTCGTTCTGGCCTAAAGGTTCTGGATCTTTTGCTTATTCCTCAGTGTCCCCTGAAGATCGAGTTCTCCCTGGCACAGGAAGCCCGTCTCCTCCCCTACTGCAGTGACACGCAGGGCTCCCCACCCAGCAGGCGCTCAGGAAAATCAGGCCCAAGGAGACACAGGCAGGACAGGCCCCCTTCGCAGCCTGCCCTCTGAGGGGGGCTGTGAGTGGAGAGGAGGGGGAGGGGACCAGCTTCCTGGAGGAGGTGGGCTCTAGGGGTCCCCCACAAAATACCTGAAGCAGAAAAAATCCGACGCCCACACCCCTCCCACCCACTTTAGGTAGGAAGCGGGATACGCTCTCGCCCACTTCTCTGATCAAGTCAGGAAATGTGAAGTAACTGGGGGTGGGGTGGGGGCAGGGAGATTGGTAACTGCTAGGATTTCAGCGCCTTGGCCTTGCCGAGTAACCACAGAAGGAAGGAGCCCTTGTCAAATCCAGGGGTTGCCCCGCCCCCAAGGGCCAGGCCCCGCCCCCTCACCTGACTCTGGAGCTCACTCTGTTGCTTGAGGCGGAGGTTTTCCGGGGTGTCAGCCACCATGGTGAAGGACTGCTTGGGGTAGTGTCTGCAGGACAGAAAAAAAAAAAAGAGTGGGGGTCATTCTGGGGGAAGGGGCAGGAACCTCTGGGCTTCCATTCTCTTATCCTTGGGCAGCCCCTGCCCCTGTCCCAGCATCAGAACCACAGTGCCCATTGCCCATGGCCGAGGGGAGGCAAGCGTTTCTCAGACTCAGCCTGGGCTGAACTGGGAAGACACATCAGGCCTGAGTGGCTGGCTGGCCACCAAGAACTCCAAAGGGAGGACATGGGGACACTCTCTAAGGGTTTCAGATCACCCAAGTAATCCATGTCTATTGCACAGGAAGGTCAAGGGGGCCAGGCACCCAGGAGGGCCTAGCCAGGCTGGGAAGAAGATGCTCATGGGGTTAGGACAAAGCTTTCAGCTGAGACCAGAAGTGGAGACCAATGTAGCAGAGGAAGGGCGGGAGGGATACAGAGACAGAAGTAAAGGGGAAAGGGATACACATATCCTGGGGGGCTTCCAGGAAAAGGCAGTGAGACAGAAAAAACACAGACATCCAGAGTGCTGTTTCAAACAGCTAACAAGGTCCAACATAATCGGAGGGTAGATGAGAGATCAGCTTGAGGCCGAGAAGAGGTCACCACGGGTGACAGATAAGAACACTGCAACAACAGTTGATGTTTCCCTGTGCTAAGGGTGTACATGCCTTAGTTCATCAACTTCTTACAACCGCCCTATTATCCCCCTTTGACAGATTGGAGAACAGCTGCTTGGAAAGGTTAAACAATGTGGCTAAGGCACACGGCCAGTAACTGGAGGCATCCAGATTTGTACCCAAACGGGCTCCCAGGACCCAACACCCTGAACCAAACCCTCTAATCTCCAGACACAGGACAGACCACGGTCCTGTCCCCCAGAAAGAGGGCTGGCTTGGAGGTAGCACGAACCATTTCAGCCCTCAGAGCCAAGCCTGCGGGGACCTCCAGGACCACCCGGTCCAACCCCCTCATTTCTCCCAGAGGAGGAAGTCGTGTGCTGGCGCCAGGCACTTAGCTGACTTCATAATTATTTATCACATCGGTTTACTGTCTTCTCTCTCCACTGGTTCTCTATGAGGTGAGGGGATTCTTGGTCTTTTCTTCATCGGTTTATTCCAAGCTCCCCAAATAGTACCTGGTGTTTAGTAAATATTTGTTGAATAAACGAATGTCCTACTAGGTGTTGAAGCCGAGCCAGGACTAGAACTCGGGTCTCCTCCATTCCCCTGGGTCATCACAAAGTCCCTCAGCAAACCAGCTAGAGGAGAGGCAGCCCTGAGTCACTGTGGTCTGTGTGTAGATGCTGGTATGTGAAAGGGCTGGGGGTCTACATAGGCCCCAATGACTTCAGGGACTGGTGGGTGGCTTCTCTGAGCAGGAGCCAAAGCCTGGCCATTCTTAGCTCTGGCTGGCCACACCCCACCACAACTATGACCACTAGCCGATGCCAGACTCACAGGCTGTCCCCAGGTAAGAGATGGATTGCCATCTTCCAGCCAGCCAGGTTGGCTGATGTGCCCTGGAACTGGACACCAGCAGCCCTCCACCTCTGTTTCACCAGGCCTGGCATGTTTTCCAGCTGCCCGGCCCATCCTGAGCGAGAGCCATTGGTAATCACACACAAACTTCCCCGTGCCAAGGGCAGGACTCGGGGGCTGGAGAACTAACTAAATGGTTGGGGGGAGGCTGGGGGGTGGCTAGAAGGAGCACAGTGCTGGGTGCTGCCCTGCCACTGTCTCACAGGGTGACTGGCAAATCGTTTTTCCCTCTGAGCTAACTTCATCATCTTGGACCTAGAATCACAAAAGGTGATTCTAGCTGTGCCCCAACTCCAAGCCTGCACTGCCCTGCCTGAATCCTGCCTCCCAGATCAGCCCAGGCCCATGGCTCCCCGAGCAGAGGGAAGAGCAAGGCAAGAGACTAAAAAGCAAATACAGCTGCCTGCAGCCGGCAACACAAATGTCCCGTAGATGAATGTGGGGCTAAGGCTGTGGGTCCAGTCCCAGGCTTGGCCCAGCTCCACAAAGCCAGGGCCACCTACAGCTGAGGTGCTCCATTCAAACTCCCTGAGCAGTTCCAGGAAAAGGGAGGATCAACTGGGAGTCTGTTCCTGGCGACTAGAAAGAGAACAGCAGGAGGGATCTAAGTAAGATCTCCAGCAGAACTGGCAGGCCCTGAGGTCCTAGGAGGGAGGGCTTTGGAGATGACCCTCCCACCAAATCAGAGCCATTATGAAGGTGTCAAGGGGTGGGCAGTGTGGTGAGGAGAGTGTCTGTAAGTCGGGGCTCATGAGCACAGGAGGGAGGTTAGGTCCTGAAGCAGGGGGATGGAGAAGACCTTCAGGGCAGCTCTGACCCAGAGCTTGAAGGGTCAGTTCTGAGATGGTGGCTCTGGTTAGCATTTGGTGGGGAAGGGTGTCTGGCAGGCTCGGAAGACACATATGCACAGGAGCCAGTCTGCAAACCTGTGGTTTCCCATTTGCCTGAATGTACAGGGTTAAAACGGAGTGCCAGGTCCCGTGGCCCAAGGTCAGCCAGACGCAACCCCACTCCGCAATTCCGAGGATCCTGTGCACTTTGTGTTATTCCTCACACATGATGAATATCTAGGCGAGCCCTCTGCAGCAATGCACTTCTCCTAGACACTGAGGCCAGCAGGTCCACGTTCGTATACCTCCTACACGCCACCAGAAGGGTCTCAGGAGACCCCCCAACATGCAGTGGGTGCCTCTGGATGGGGCTGGCGGGTCTTTCATCCTCTCTTTGGAGCCATCATGACCCCCAGATCTCAGCCCCCCCACAGCCAGAACACTAATCCCATCAGAAGGGAAGGGGGGGACCAGCCTAGATGTCGTCGACTCAGCTTAATCTGGTGGGAGGAGGAGGGGGATTTTAAGCCTGCCATCAGATTAAAATAGATTAAAGAGGGGCTCTGGAGCCTCCAGTCTCTTACCCTTGTCTCCTAAACCCCAACCCCAGGCCAAAAAATGCAGGCAGCCATGAGCACGGGCTATATTCCTCCTGCTGGGTCAACCCTGTCCCCTACCCACAGCCCCCAGCCCTGGCGAGACAACTCTGCCTTTCCTGTCCCCTGCTCACTGCGCTTCGGGTTCCCATGGCAACCTCATCCTCGGCTCAAGGCAGGAGAGCGGTGAGAGCAGGCAGACAGAGAGAGTCTATGGGGGTGGGGGAAGAGACACAGACAGCCAGGGTCCTCAACTGCAGAGGAACCCACGAAGGCAAAACTAGGAGGCTGTGTCTGCAGGATCCTTGTAGACAATTTAGGTGAGGAAGACAGGTGCCACGGGTTTGTTTTTAGAAGGGAGGTTATGCCAGAACGCCAGTGCTGTGCCCCTCCCCCATCCACATGACTGCCTTCCAAGAGGGCTACAATCGATTTGACCTCCTTCCAGAAACAACTGCTGGGAATTCTACCTTTTCCCTCCCTCTCTATCCTCAGGTTGAAGTGCCCCCCCAACCCATTACCCTCAGATCCCAGTTGAGATGAATGGATATATGCGTATCCCAATGCAGACGCAAAGGCAGAAGAGGGGTCCCCCCCCCAGCTAGTGACCCCACTGGAACCCCAGCCCCACCAACAGACTGGGCCACGGTGAGGGAACAAGGGACCAGGGTGGGGAGAACTGGGTGTCCCAACCCTGGCCTGGAGCCGGGTCCAGAGCACAGCTGTTCTTTGTCCCTTCTGTGGGCCAGCCTGCACCCGGCCCCTTGTTAACCATTCCAAGCGGTGGGCCCTCTGCCGATGCCCCTCCCCACCCTCGATGGCAGTATCAGCTGCTCTGGGAAAGAGAGGGGCATGGAGAGAGCCCACTAGGACAGGAAGCCTTGGGGGCAGGACAATCAGGCAGCTGCTGGCAGCAGCCCAGGCCTCTAGGAAAACTAAGTCACATAAAGTGACTTCTGGATACACTGTATCCTGTGCACATTCTCTCCTGAAACCTGCCACAAGGCTTTGGGCTAAAAAGGGCAGGCGTTATCACTGTGCCCATTTTACAGATAAAGAAAACTGAGGCTCAGTGTTTCAGAAGAAAGAAACTCAGGACAGAGATCTGGCCCAATGCACTCTCCCCTATACCACACCTGCCCAGCCAGCTAAGCACAGGCTGACATCCCTCCCTGCCAGGTGAACGCCTGCCCACTCCCAGCTCTGCAGAAAGATATGCTTGGTTGGGTGGGTAGAGAACTTCCTCTTCTAAACCCAACCAGTTTCCAAGCTTGGCTATTATGAGAGAACCCTCTGGGGTCTCTCACCCACCCCCAGTCAGAAGCCACCTACTCCTTAAGACACTTCTAAAGCAGGTGTCTCAAGAGTCCAGACATGACCTGTGGGGATGCAGGAGAAGGGGGGCTTGCCCCAGAGGACCTCTGAGTCACCTTCCTGCTTGGAGGGACGATGAGGACAGGGAGGATGCTGAGAAACTGCAGGGCTCCTGCTATGGGCTTACTGGGGAGAGAGATCACGCGTAGGAAGCCCCACTCCCAGTCCCGCCATCAGCTGTGTTCCAGAGGCAGAACAAGAACAGACCAGATATCCTGGAAGCCCAGCTCCCCCTTTCTACAGGCAACCTCGCCTCTTCCAGCCTTGGATCCCTTCAAAAACCACAGCTTTTTGTTCAAGGAGGAACAAAAATACATCAACAAAAGCAACAAGGAGCCTTTGGTTTCACCAAAAGGGGGGGAAAAAAACCCACAGCCCCTACATCCTGCCTCTGGAAGGAGCTGCTGATTCCCCTGCTGGGAACACTGCCCACGGGCAGGCGGGCAGGGAGGGCTCCCTTCTTACCCAGTTTCTCACCAGTTCCCCAGGCCAAAGGGGCTGAAACAGTGGGGATAGGAAGCAACAAGGAGGCATTGTTTGACCAGAGGGAAAAAAATGAGCAGCTGAAAAGATCAAGGCTAGACATGAAGAAGAACTTACCAGCCCTCAGTGGTGGTAGACAAAATGAAAAATGGCAATACACAAAGAGAAATGATTCCGCCAAGTCAGGAAAGGCATGGAAACACTGCGCCTCAGTTTCCTCATCTATAAAATGGGCTGTTAGGAAGCAAAGTGATCCCTGAGGTTCCTTGAGGCCCTGACATCTGAGTATAAGGATTTGGGGGTGAGAGAGAGGTAGGGGCTGCCTAGAGGCCACACTGCTCGCTGTGGATACCCCTTTGGACTCCCCGCTCCCAAACATAGCACACACACCCATCCCACTCCCTCTCCTGGTGCTACCCCCAGCTCCCCAAGACATCTGATCCCATTGTTCCCAGTCAGAGGCAGAGAACTCTGGGGAGGTGGGAAAGCCCCAGTCCCTATTCCTGGATTTGCCCACCACTGCCCCATCCCCTAAGAGCAGCTAGGATTCAAGACAATTTGCTAGAACCCAGAGATACTTCAAGCCCCACCAGCACAGGCCCCACCCCACTCTCTGAGGCCTGGGGAAGGAGTAGGACCACAGTCCCTTGTTCCCCAGAACCAGGGACACCTCCACCCTCCTCAGCCCCTCAGCCCACAGCTCAAGGCAACTGAAGGACAGACCCCTACCACTGCAGTCAGTGAGGAGGGGAAAGGTACAATTGAGCATCCCCCCCGTTCTTCCCCAGCCCATGTCCACCCCCTACTTGACACCCCAAAAGCTGGTTCCCCTGGCCTGCAACTCTGCCTCAGGTCTGCAGCCTCTACAGACTCATGGCCCCCAAGGAGAAAGGAACAGGCACGTGTCCCCCTGAGCCCCCCCCCCCCCAATCCCCCTGTCCTCCGGGCTCCTCAACTATTTGCATGGAGACAAAGGACCAGGTTTGTACGTGGACCCACCTTCCCCACTTTCAGAAAGAATAGTTTACAAAACAAATCATCGAGGGCATAAATGAGGGCATAAATATTCCTATAACAACTGGAATAGGCTCACTCCACCTACCCAGAAGCTTCAAGAGAGAATTCGATTAACAGTGGGTTCTTCCGCTGCTGGCTATTATGCAAATGCAGGCATGCTCCCCTCTACCTTGTCATAGCAAGGCTGAGTGCCTGTGGCCTGGGAAGTGTGAACACAAACACAGCCTATACAGTCCGACACCCTGGCGTTTCTCCCTGGCCCCACAGCTGGCGGCAGCGTGTGTGTCTGGATATGCACAGGCACGTGTGTAAATGCACGTCCTTGGGGGTCCACTACCACCCAGAAGGCCGGCTGTGGGCTCTGGCCTATGTTCTCTCCCCGGCCTCACCCCAGATAAGTCTGGTGCAAAGAGAGAAATAGAAGAGCCTTTTTGCTGCGTTCAGTCACTTTCCAGAACTTAAATCTCAATCTTGAGAAGCCACTGGAGAGAGACAGACAGCTTTCTTCTTTCTCTTGCCCACCCTTCCTGCAAGACTCTGGCTCAGGGACTAACCAGAGATCGGCAGAACGTAGAGGCCCCCCTGCACACCAAACTTGCACGCTCCCTCCCTGGGTGGGCTCAACTCCCTGGCAAAGGGCCGGGGGCCGGGGGGCCGGGAGCGATCACCTGTCCCTCTGGGTCTTGAGCGGGACGTGCTGAAAAGCCAGGCCTGAGCTTCGCAAAGCAAGGCCAGGCTGCCCTTATCCTGGAAACCCCAGGATTCAGGAACTGGAATGTCACTGGGGGATGGAGCCAAAGGCAGGAAGAAAACAGGAAGGGATGAGAGTGAACACTCAACACCCGTGCCTGGCACGTCGCAGGTGCGCAAAACTTTTTGGTCTAGGCTCCAGCATCCCTGGGTAGGAATTTTTAACCACGGGAAAACTGAGGCCCCGACAGGTCCGGAGGGCGCCCCGAGCAAGCCGGGCCTGCCTCTGGGTTATCCCGGAATCCCCACGTCTGGCTCGCTGGCAAGGACCTGCAGCTCAGCAGACGCCAGCTGAGGGAGTGTGGCTGCCTCCGGCCAGGTGCTACCACAGTGCGGGTGAAACACAGCTGGGCCACAAATCCCCCGAGTGTTCGGCCCCTCATCCAGGGTCCTTCCCAGGTAACATCCCAGCTGGGCCAAAGGTCAGCTAGCCGTGGAAGAATAAGGGCTGTAAAGGCTCAGGGAATGGACAGGGGTCAACCTGCTTCTCTGGCTGGAGGCCAGGAGAGAGACGGGGGAATCTCACCCTCGGCAGGTTGGAAGCAGCATCCCAGGAGGGGTGTTTCATCTTCTGCCTTCCCTGGAGCCCCCCCAACCCCTGCAGGAGCTACCCACCCCTACTTGCTGCAGCCTCCCTAGAAGAGGGTGAGAAAAGTAAGCTGGGACTTTGGCACTAGACTGAGAACAGGCAGAGAAACCAAGGACAAGCCTCTGATTTCTTTCTCCAACTCCCAGCGCTTGCTGCATTCTAGGCTACCGGAGTCTTAGGAAGAGACATGAAGAAGCCTTAGCCCCTGCCATCCACTGGGCTCCGGGCTCAGCCAGACTTCTGCCTGGAGGGGCCGAGGCGCAGAAGCTGCCCCCAAAGGAGCCTAGGTGCCCAGAATCTAGCCTGAAGTGGGCCAGCAATCAAGGGGTTAACTGCCCCAGCCTCTGGCTTTGCTGAACCCCACCCTACTCCCCAACAGAGGGAGGAAGTTGCAGAGAATCAGGGCTTGTGTGAGCCTTTAAGAATTTGAAGAATGTCCCATTTCCCTTGGGGGGTGGGGGTGGGAGAGGTCGGTATGGGGAAGAAGACCAGTGGAAGCTAATAGAGGAGAAGGGGCAGCTGAAGGAGGAGGCAGGACAGAGCTGTGACCCTCCCTCTACCCCAGGCAGTCTTCCCAGTGCCCCCAATCCCTCCCAGAAGGGAGGTGATTCATGGTGCTTCTTGGGCTTGAGATTTTATCAGAAAATCTGTTTTCCCAGCACCTGGCACAGGTTGGCATCTAGCAGCCGGCAGGGCAGGCAGTAAGCGCCTGATGAATGCTCCAGCCCCAAGGAGAAGAGGCTGTGGTATGTGCAGGGGAGGGGAGGGCAGTAAGGGGGAAGACAGCCTTTCACAGGGGTTTAAGGCCCCAACTCCTTTTAGACAGGTCCCAACGTTCCCCTCCCAGGTGAATTTCAGCTGCAGAAAGCCTCCTGACTGAGAATTTAAAAAGAAAAAAAAAAAGGACTCAAGTCAGATCCTGAATTTTTTTGAACACTGATCTTGCCGCCTACTTGCAGTGACTTGACCTTCTGAAGCCCCACCTAGTAGCGTGGCTGTGAGGTCCTACATGAGCCCTGACCTGAATGCAATCAACCTGAAACTGCATGGGATGGGATGGGGGTATCCCCCTGGAATGGGGGACCCCACCTCTACCCACCTCCCCACAGCAGACCAGAACAAACTCCACTGGAAAAGACATGAAGGTCTCCACCTCCCACCAGGCAGGGAATAGATCTGCCTGGGGCCAGGCTGCTCCCTTCATGCTGCCCCCACTTCTCAAGAAATGACTACTGGGAAGGGCCGTAGCCAGGAGCCCCCAGGCCTAGTGCCCAGACCGTCTGGTAGGGGGCAGGGGAGAGGAAACAATCAGGTGCTGTCATGGGGAAAGAAATGTGGAAGGCAAAGTGGAGAACACAACTGGGCAGAAACAGGACTTTTTCTTGAAAGCCCACGCTGGATCCCTCTCTCACAGCAGAGTGCAGTGGAAAGAACAAGCTTGCTCTATGGGGTTTGAACTGGCCTGTCACTAGTCATTCATCTTGGGAAAGCCCCTTCCCTTCCTCAAGCTTCAGTTTCCTTCACTGTAAAATGGGCATATTAACAGCCCTGACTTCATCCAGCTGTGGTGAGGAGGACTCAACATGGTTAAAACACATGGAGCAGAGCGTGGAAATGCTGGGCCATGTCATCTTGTGGGTATCAGAATGGAAGGAAGCGCTAGGAGGGAGCCAAGTGCCCGCCCAGCCCCCGCCCAAGGCAGGACTCACGCGTTGCAGTAGGGCTTCTTCTCATAGCCCTTGTAGTTCTTCATGTTGAGTGTCATCTTGCAGGTCTCGCAGTGGAAGCATGCTTTATGCCAGAACTGGGGACAAAGGCAGAGGGAGGACACCCGTCAGACACCAGGATTCAGGAAGGGGGCTCGGGCCCCAGGAAGGAGCTCTCCATCCGGGGACTGGAACACAGACACACCCCAGGTGAGCCGGGGCCATCTCAGGTCACAGGCTCTGGCAGCTGATGACACCACCCTCCCTCCCCTGTCCCATTGGAGCTATCCGGAGGGGGAGAAGGGCAGACACAAGGTTGAGTGGGGAAGAGGCCAGTTATAACAGTAGCGAGCAGCCCCCAGAAGGTCTGCTCCACCTCCCCCAGACCACTCCCTCTGACGGAGCAGGAGAAGCCTCATTGCTTATGCAAAGCTGCGCCAGGGTTGCTAAGAAGCCGGTGCTGAACGTGAGGGGCAGCTCCTCAGCCTTGACAGAGGAGGAGGGCCCAGCCCCCATACACCCAGTCCCTCCTAGCTCCCACACCAGGGCCTCCAGACACACCTGGGCCTCCAGACACACCTGGACCTGGGCAATGCGCCAGCGCCACTGCCTCCCCTTCCTGAGCGACCCCTGCCCAGACTGGGGGTGGATGCCCCAGGCTCTAGCATGGGGGCTATACTGGCACCACCCCAGGCTCTAGCCACCACACCCACACCCTTCCCCCATCCCTCAGCTGGTCTTCCTCTGAGGCACCGCCCTCCTCTGCTTGGAGGTGGACCCCCCCCAATAGTGGACATCAAAGCCCCGCCCTGACTAGCTGTGTGACCTTGGTCAGGACCTACACCTCTGAGCCATTTCTGCGTCTGTAGAATGGAAATCATAATACCCATCTCTCTTGGGATCGTTTAGGTTTAAATGAGAAATCACCTACAAAGCCCTCAGCGTAGCACCTGGCACCCCTACATACTCGAGTGTCAGGTGCTGGGCGCGGCAGAGATGACCCTCAGCCGAGGGGGCTCGGCGGCTTGGCGGGAGGTGGGTGTGTCTTGGGGTGCAGGTGGGGGCTCTGCCGTGCCCAACCACAGCTACAATGCGTGTGAGTGAGAATGCGTGGCAGGGAAGACTCCAGTGAAGCCCAGGGACCCAGAACGGAACAAGGATCCATCCAGGGTGGCTGAGGGAGGGGAAGAGAGTCAAAGACCATGAGGGCAGGGGAACTGATGCAACAGAGGTGACCCCATCCTGAGAAACGCCGATGCTCACGCAAACCCAAGCAAATGACAGAAGTCCGCCCCTCTCAGCCCAGGACGAGGGCCCCGGATCAGCACCCACCAGGAGTCCAGCTTCCAGGACCCCAGAATCCGGGCTGCTGGGGTGACCCAGCTGGCCCGTCCCTGCCCCATTTCCCAGCAGCCAAGGGAGACACTCCTGACCCCGCAAAGAAAGAGGCCAGAAGCCAGGGAAGGGCACAGGGAGGCTTTCGAGGTGCCCAGCACACGCCCGGCTCTTGGCCACCTGTCAGGAAATTTCCCCAAGGAGGTGCTTTTCAAAATGTGTTTCCCAACCAAGGCGTGCTTCTAGGACACTTCAGAGAAGGGGACAGAAAAAAGGAAGCTGAGACGTTGGCATACCACCTCCCTCACCCTGGACCACTTCAACCAGAGACGACGGGGTAATTTGGGGGGTAATCACCTTCTAACAGGGTACTTTCCCCATCAAGGAGACCCAAAGGACTCTCCAGTGGTGGAACAGTAAACAAAGTGACAGGAGAACTGCTCTTTGGGAAGAAGGTCAGCGGGAAATCTGGAAGCAAGGGATGGCTGTTGTAAGCTGGGCCTCCACCCCAACCGGGGCCTATCCCTGAGTCCGGCCCACACTCCTCCCGGTGCAAAACCCCAGCACAGACAACCCACCGGAAAGCTAAAACAGGGTAGTCCCTGCCCCCACCAGCCCTCGAAGTGAAAGCCCCTCTCCCTCCCCCAATGCCTGGGAGGCGCTGGCAGAGTGCCCCAGCCCTGTCACCACCCAGTCTGCTGGCCTCTGCCTGCTTAGCTGCACATGCCCCTGCCTGGGCCCCTACCCCCGCAGGGGCCTGCCAGGAAAAACATTTTCTGGAATCCAGACCATGACCCACTTTCACACACACGTAGGCAGGAATCTGCACTGTCCTAGGCCTGGGGACCTCCGAAGCTGCCCCCTGATTGACTTGGGGGAGAGAAGGAGAGAGACACAGACACTTCCACCCTAGCAGACAGCCAGGTCCCCACCCTGGAGCCAAGCCCCTTGGGAAGGGGGCAGAGTATACTGGCCAGGCTGGGGTAAAAGGCCAACAGCCAATCCGGGGGTTCCACAAGACACACACACACACACACACCCGCCAGCTGCCACTGGGAGGAAGGGGAGCCCTGTACAAGGGAACGGTGCCCATTTCCATCGGTAGCTCCTCTCCACCTCACCCCCACCACCCTTGCTCTCGGGTACACACGTTAGAGGCTGAAGCAGTGGTCATCTGTTCTCTTACAGGGGGTCCAGTAACAGAAAAATGAAAACAAGAGTGGACTGAGAGTACCTTCAGGGTAACTACGGAACTCGGTCTCTGCATCTGTAAAGCGGAGCTAAAACTCCCGGTCCCAAAGAGGTGCTGGGAGGAGATGACACAGGCGCCAAGCCTGGCACCACTAGCTGCTTCTCGTCACTTCCCTCCCCTCTCTGGAGGAGGGCTCCAAGGTTCAAGAAAATCCAGCAGCTCCTGCCACTGTGTCCTTTTGGGGTAGGAAAGCGAGGGGAGCAGGGGCAGAAAATGACAAGTCATTCAACAGCCCCTTTGGGCCAAGCCTGGGCCGGGAACCCTGAGGGGACCCCAAATGAAAAAACCCCATCCCTGTCTCAGTTGGGTCTGGTGAAGGACACAGGGAAATAAGTCAATACAACCCCACAATGAGCCTCTGTCTGCCTCTTTCCCCTGCCCCACGAGCCCTGTCTCAGAGCAAGAGTCCCCTCTTTCTTTTCAATTTCTTTTTTTTAATCTTTTTTGTATTTTTTGGCCGCACCATGCGGCATGTGGGAATCTTAGTTCCCTGACCAGGGATCGAACCCACGCCCCCTGCCTTGGAAGCACAGAGGCTTAATCACTGGACCACCAGAGAAGTTCAAGAGTCCCCTCTTTCTTAGAGGCCACAGGTAAGAAGATTTCAGAGAAGGATTCCCTGGACTCAGGGAGCAAAGTTACCTCTAGGCATGCAACTCGAATCCTCCCTGCTGCCCCGGAAGTCCACTGTTTCCCTATTCACCAAAAACCAGACCTCTGGTGCCTGTTAGAAGCCTCTCAGCCCATTTCCTAGGCTCCAGCATCGCCCTCAACTCTCCCTTGCCTGCAGCTCCAAAGCTGCAACCAACTCCACAGAAAGGCAAACAGAGGCTGATGGGACAGAAGCAAGATCCCCCGCACTTGGCTGAGGCTTGGGCCAGCCCTGTCCCTCTGGAATCACCGTGGAGGTGGCGGAAGCGGCTGCTCACAGCTCTGGGTGAGGGGGATGCGGTGAACTTCGGGTCACTGTGCCTGCAGCCTGGTATCTTGCCCTCTGCACCCGGGCTGCCTATGACTCAGGGTTGGAGTATGAGACCTCTCCCTCCCTTCCTGTCACCCAGGGTTACAGTTTCTCACTCCTCTAGGGGCAACCCTAGCCCCACCCGGGCCAGGTCACCAGCCTAGCTCAGTTGGCCACCTGGGAGGCTGGCTTAAAGGCATAGACCGTGGCTGCACCACCACAGATTCCCAGGGAGTGTTATTCCTGGTTCAAGAGCCCAGGCCCAGAGCATTCCTCAGGCCAGGGTCAGGAAGGGGAGGGACCACTATTAACGAGATAGTGTAAATAAAAGTACTTTTTGCAAACACAACAGGCAGAAGAGCTGAGCAAGAAGAACTTTAGATTTGAATTCCTGCTCTGGCGGAAAGGGGAGTGAGCCGCATGACCTGTCTGAGCCTCTGATTATGGGGTTCTTAATTTACAGGAGCGATCACATCTGCTTTGTGAGGCTCCTGCGAAGACGAAGATGGAGCCTGGCACATTCCAGTGAGTCGTAGCTGTTATGAATGGATGGTCACGGGATGATCGTGGGGTGCTCTCAGCTAGGAAATGAGGCACCAGGGCTGCAAGGCCTTTTCTCCTTTTTTGTGTCCAGCCCAGCTTCCTTCTACCTTGCTGCCCCCTGTGGGGGCTGAGAGGAAGGTGGTTCAGACAGCCAGAAGCAGAGAGCTCTCCCAATGGGGAGTCCGGGGAACTGCCTCCACCTGTGTTCAGGAGGCCGGCGAAAGCAAGCCAGGGGAGAGGGACATGGCAAGACTCTTGACAATGCAGGTCCCCAGATACGACTGCTTCCTCACAGGGTCTAGAACAAAACTCCACCTCCCTCAAAATGTAGAGGACGTTGTGAGACACAGCCCCTCTCCCTCCCCAAAGGCCCTGCAGCAGCCCCTGAGAGTGCCTGGCACAAAGTAGATGCTCAATAAATATTTGTTGAATGAATAAGTGGCGTCACCCTGTTTCTCCCCCAACTCTGATCCCGTAAGTCCTCTGGGGAAGCGAATCTCGACCTCAAACACCTGCAATACATATTTATTCAGCACACAGAGCACACTGGGTACGGCAGGTTGAGGGCAGGGTGGCCATCATAGGTGACACAGCCTTTAAACCAGCTAAGCCTTTGGGAGATAAGGCTCAGGGAGGAGAAAAGGCTAACACCAAGGACGTAGCTTTTGCTCTGGGTCATGTTGTGTCGTAGGGAAATTGCAGTGAAACAGGCGAGTCTAATTTGACTCTCTCCTGTTATAAATGGGAAGCCTTGGGAAGTTGGTTAGCAACTGTATCTATGCGACCGAAGGTTCCCCCTCAGGTCTCAGTCCTCCAGGCACCAGGTCCCCATTCCAAGTGCCTGCCCTTACTACCTGAAGGGGGTTGGGAGGAACAGGTCTGATACCTGGATATTCCAGGCCTCCTGCTCAGTGCAGGGGTGAGGTCTCCCCAGGGCCACCTCCTGTAAGGAGAGTTCTAAAAAGAGAGAGGAATCACGAACTCTCACTTCCCAGGGCAACCTCCACCTGAATGTCCTCTTTCTGCGAGGGCAAGAGAACAGCTGGGGAGGGCACCTTGAAGGATCCCTGCACCACTCCCCTCTGACTCCAAAGGTATGGGGCTGCAGAGAGTACCCCAGCAAGGTAGGGAGGGCACAGCCTATACCACATCCCCTTCTGGGCACTTTAGTGCACTTCCCCACCTTCAAGGAAAAGACATTACCATACCCATTTGATAGACGGTGAATACTGAGGCCTAGAGCCATTCGTAGAGCTGGCAGGAGCAGACCTGGAACTAGGACCAAGTCTCCCAACTCCCAGGCTAGCAATCCCTCCATCATATATTGCTTCTGCCTTACGTGGGTGGAAAGTGGCCACAGTCTCTTCCCAGTTCATGACCGTGCAGAAGAAGGAGGGCACAGGGAACTCAAGATGCAGAGACCAAAATCCCTATCACCGGGGAAGGGCAAAAACCCCAGTGTGTAAGGACAGAGAGCTCTCAGCTCCTGCCTCCAAGCTCAAATCCTGCCTTCCGGCATGGTCATTGGGAAGGTCAGTACCCACATCCCTTGTACCCATAACATGGCCTTCCTCTCCACCTGCCCAGCCAGGCCCAGGACAGTGAAACAGCAGCAGCCCCATATGCCTCTTTCCTCCAAGAGCAATTTCAAATGTACCTCAGAACCTTGGAAACCCCACCCCCTCACCCTGACTCAGAGACCAAAGGTCACTGAGGAAGCACCAACCCCAAGGTGGAGGGGAAAGACAAAAGTATCCAACGAACTACCCTTTCCCAAACAAAACCTGGCTCCAGGTGGGCTCTGCACCCCTCTTCCATCCCATGCCCCCCAGCCCCTGCCACTCCAGACGGGAAGGAGGGAATCTTTGGACTTGGAGCCAGCTTTAGGAGGTAGATGACAGGCACGATGAGGAGGGGGACAAAATCACACAGGCTTCTCCTCCAGACTGGGGAGGGGATGCAGAGAGGAGGTGGATTTTGCCTTAGGATCTTCGGGAGATTAAAAGAGGCCAGGATCCTACCCCAAACTGCCGGAAATACCCAGTTCTACTCTCCGCCCCCCTCCAAAAGTATAATGGCAACCAGATGAACGAGTCCAGCATGATTGCGGGGGGGGGGGGGGGGGGGGGGGGGAGGAGGAAGACGCGTAAGGGCCCCCAGGGGACAGTGAATTTCCAGAAGGCCACCTTCCCTTCCCCCTAACACCTCCCCCTTTTCTTGGCTTCCCCTGAACTCAGCCAACCCCACCCTCCACTGGGGAAACCTGCTTTGAAAAGTTAGCTCTTTGTTCTACAAGCTGGACTCAGCCTCTGAGCACAATTTCAGATTTCTGTGAAGCGACCCCCACCCACCCTACTACTCCAGCACGCGACCCCGCCCCGGTCCGGCTGGGCGGACCAGCACTGGGAGTTGGCTTCCAATTTGAGGTGGGGGCTGGGAAGCTACGGAGGACGTCTGCTAGGCCATTAACCGCTGACCCACCAAGAGGACTGCAGGTCGTGCAAAAAAGGGGTCTCGCAGTGGGGCTTGGGGCCTTATCCGCAGGCCAGTTCACCAGATGCAACACTCGCCGGCTGATAGCCCCCGCCCTCCAGTCTCCAGGCCAGGAAGCCCGGCCATTCGCCGCCGGAGCGGACGGTTTCGCGGGGGCCCCCAACCTCTGCCCCGCCCCCCCGCCGCCCCCTCCCCCAGCACCCAGTGCTTCCGCCTACTTGGCGCTCGGCGAGGCGGGGAGAGGGAGCGGCCGTCTCCTCTCACTCTCCCGGCCCTAGGGGGCGGGGCTGCACCCCTAACCTTCCCTCACTCCCCCCACCCCCACTCCGGGGCCTGGCTTCCCTACTCCACTCGCGTCCTCCCAACCCCTGGGCACAGAGCCCACTCTTCTCCAGTAGTGGCTGCCCGCCACGCGTGGACTCCTTGCCTCGCCCCGGATCTCCTGGTTTCCAGACTGGGGTCTGTCCCCACACCCGACGACGCCGCCCGCCCTCCCTCCCTCCTCTCAGGATCGCGGGGATGAGGCGGCATAGACCCAGCCCCGCTCTCCTCCCCCGATCTGGAGCACTGCTCGGGGATTGCAAAGACGCGTCTCCGGGTCCCGCGTCTCACCTTATCCAGACAGTTCACCTTCTCCGTAGGGTACACGATCTTGCAGCACCGGGCGCAGTTGGGATTCATGGCTCCGGGAAAAGCTAGGGCGGGGACGCCGGAGCTCGCGCACGTTCTCTTTCCCCGGAGCGAGCTGGCGGGAGACGGCCGCGGCTGCAACTGCACAGGCGACGGCGACGGCGGCTGGAGCTAGGGAACTGGCCTCCGCCTCCGCCCTCCTTCCCCTAATAAACACAGCGGGGAGGAGGGGCTGTACCGGGGCGGGGACGCGCCGCGGGCGCGGGCAGGGGCGCGCGCGGCGAGGCGCGCTCCCCGGGCGACCCAGGGCTGCGCGGGGGGGGGGGTTCCGGGGAGGACTGCGGGACCGGGGGTACACGCCTAGGTGAGCTCCCAAGCAAAAGGAGCCCTGGAGAGATAGGCCCGGAGGCTAGGCGCGGACAGACGACCTTGCCCAGGGCACTTCCGGCGGGGCGGAGCCGATCTGGCTGCACATCTGGGCGCCTGGGCTGCAGGAGGCGGGCAAACACCTCGCACCCTTCCAGGGTGGGGTTTGAGTCCACCCGAACACCAAATCAGATTCTCCAGATTTGGAGACTTCCTTTGTACCCGTCGGTACCCGGCGAGAACCTGCGGACCGAACGGGAAGCCCCTGCTCCGCCCCCATTAGCCTTCCCCTGCAACATCCTTTCCCACATTTGTAGGGCGGAACCAGTCCCTCCCGCCAGGACTCAGCGCCTCGCAGCCGAGTTAGGTTTTCCCTCCCCGCGCCTCTGCCGTGTAGCTTTCCTGTGGTTCCCCGGATCCGGGGGCCTTCTGCTTTCTGCTTGGCCCCTTTTCCTCTTTCGTTCCTTTCTCCATATCCTTACTCTCCACCTTTGGTGTAGCGTTGACTTAACGCCCAAAAGAGCACTATCCAAGCGCAGGAACGGCGTGGGGGTATAGCTCAGTGGTAGAGCATTTGACTGCAGATCAAGAGGTCCCTGGTTCAAATCCGGGTGCCCCCTCGTAGTTTTTTCCTAAACTTATGTAACTAGTATAATTTATTCTTGACTCATATTTTAACCTTGGGTTCTACGTTAAAGAAAGCAGCGAAAAGCTACTTAAAAATTCCTTCCTCATTTTCCAACCGTAACGGAAAGCTTTCGGCTTTACTTTGTACTCAGCAGGAGGAGGGGGTGGGTACAGGCACAAATCAGGTACAAAAGCTACAGGTCCCCACTACCCACGCCAGCGGTATCAGGACTTCTGCGGTCACCGCTGGCAGCCTCAGGGGTGTCAGGCAGTTCCAGGAGCTGGTTCAGGAGACAAGACTCCCCCAAGTTCCTGTTCAGTTTTGGGTGGGGCTGGGTCAAGGGAAGGAAACCCACAGACACAGACTTTCTCCAACTTCACCTTTCTTTATTACCGGTGACAGGCGCATGCCGTGTTTCCCTATTGCTCATGCCACCGGCAGACTGAAAGCACTTCGAGAACGTCGAAATGGCCAATGCCGACCAAAAGTTCATTTAATTTACAAAAAATAAAGTTACATCCGGATGTAAACTGATATAAACTAATGTAGTGGTTCTCAAACTTGAGCTTGCGTCAGAATTACCTGGAGAGTTTGTTAAAGCACCTCCCGGTTTCTGATTCTCTTGGCCTGGAGTGGGACCCCGAGAATGTGCATTTTTAACAAGTTCCCAGGGAATGCTGATGCTGCTGGACGACACTTTGAGAACCACTGAACAAATAATAAAAGGCCATCAAGTTTCATAACCTAAAGATGGGGACAGATATCTATTGGCTGCGTGACTGACGGTATCAGTGTTGGGTCGGAGGAAAACGAGAAGGGAGCAAGGCCTCTCGACTAAGTTTTGCCCAAAAAAAGGAAAAAGAAAGGATAGTGGGAGAGGCATGCTTCTTCAGACAGGGGGCAGTTGTGATATTTTAAACTCGGAATTTGGTTGTGTCAGCCCTCGGGGCCCCGGGGGAATACTACTCGAATGCATTTTTCCCCACGGCTCCCATTACTGTGCGACGCGTCGCGAAGCTGGACATGACGATTAAACAGATCTGCCGTGCGGTGCAAAGCCCAGACCCGAGAAATAACTAATATTTCACCCCTTTCCTGGACATCAGGCCTCAAACTCACCACCTGTAGGTGTAACGGGCCAAAGCCCTGCCTTTGAACTAATATAAAGAAGGAGAAAGCCGTCCACTTTTCACCCTCCTTCTTACATCTATGCTGTGTCTCATTAAACTTCGCCACTATATAAACCTTCTGAACTTGGATTCTGTTCTAATCTGCCTGGTCAGAGTATGAACTAGGCAAAATAATACTGCCCCGCCCCAACATTCCATCCCCCCCCCCCGCAAATAAACTGTAATTAACGTTAAACCAATAAGTCTTGAAGGGTCTCAGGGACTGGAAGGGTCTCAGCCTTCTTTCTGCCTGCTGAGGCTTCTTGCCACTGAGTGGGGGTATTCAGCTGAAACATGGTAGAGTCACCCCTGTGTGACTTCTGGGGAGAGAAAAAATTCACCTGGTGCAAGAGGATCTCCAGGATCCTCAATTCAGAAACCTCAGATTCTTGGGTTATTCGGGGTTAACCTGAGTGGCTGTGAAAAACAGGAAGGTAGACTAGGGGGCACCCGGATTTGAACCGGGGACCTCTTGATCTGCAGTCAAATGCTCTACCACTGAGCTATACCCCCTCTCCTGCTAAAAAGTTGGTAAATTCTTTTTAAATCCATTCCAAATTTTTCCTTCTGAAAATATCCAAAATTAGTCTCTTCTTGTCACATGATACTGAATTTAGTAATAACGAGTTTAAAAAGACTAACTAAAACCGTGGGATTTTGAAAACATGTGAACTTAGGTACCAATCTGCCTTTTTCTAGGTTCAATTCTTTATCCACAATCCCACTCATCTCTTCAACCTAAGAAGTCAGAGAAGAGCTTCTTGCAAAACTGAATAGGGAATCCTTTCCCCTGGTCTCTCTAAAAAGAATGCAAACACCAGCTGAACAGACATCTCCACTGAGAGACTTTCCTGGTGGTCCCTCTCTCTTTTTATGGAGCAACTACTATGTGCCCCACTCTAAGTGCAGAACATACTTTCAAATAGAAAGACACACAGGTTCTCAGCCTCACTGAGTTTAAAATCTAGTGGAGTCAGAATAGAAACAAATGCACAAATGAATAAACAAGGAAATGCCCAGTAGTAATAAGGGAAGTGACTAAAATGAAAAACAAGATGGTGTGTTAGGGAGGTCCAGGGGGGTATTTCAAGGTGGAGAGTCATGGAAAACTTTTCTTTGCAGGTGATTTTGGAGTTAAGATGTGAATGATATGAAAGAGACAGCCATTTGCCCAGTCCATCTGTCAGGGGCAGGCATTCTAGCTAAAGGAAATGGCCACTGCAAAGGCCGGAGGGCCAGAGTAGCTGGAGGAACATGAAACAGGGGAGAGTGATTCAAGAGAGCTGGAGAAGTAGCCAGAGAGCCTTATAGGCCCAAGTAAGGAGTTTGGATTTTATTCCAAATGGATGAAAAGCCAGCCGTTGGACAGTTTTGAGCAGAGGGACTGGAAATCATCATTCACGCTATTGTGGGGGAGATTTACAGGGAGTGAAGAGTAGAAACAGAGAATACATACAATGGACTACTATTCAGCCTTAAAAAGAAGGAAATTTTGCAATATGTGACAACAAGGGACATTATGCTAAGTGAAATAAGCCAATCGTAGAAGGACAATTACTGCATGATTCTACTTACATGAGGTACCTAAAACAATCACACTTATAGAAGCAGAGAGTAGAATGGTGGTTGCCAGGGATGAGGAGAGAGAAACCGGGAGTTGCTAATCAATGCATACAGTTTCAGTTATACAACATGAATACGTTCTAGAGAGCTGCTGTTGAACATTGTGCCTATAGTTAACAGCATTGTATTGTACACCTAAAAATCTGTTAAGAGGGTAGATCTCGTGTTAAGTGTTCTTACCACAATAAAGGAAAAGAAGAAAAGTGGACACAATAAAATTTTTAAAAAGAGAGAGGGAGAGGTTAGGTAGGATTCTATTGCAACGGTGCAAGTGAGAGATGGTAGCAATGTCTGAGACTACAGTGATGTATTAGTTTCCTGTTGCTGCTGTAACAAATTACCACATACTTATTTGCTTAAAACAACACAAATGTATTATTACCTTACAGTTCTGGAGGTCAGAATTCCAAAATCAATTTTACTGGACTAAAATCAAGGTGCTGGTATGCCCACATTTCTTCTGGAGGCTTTAGAGTAGAATCAGTTTCCTTGACTTTTGTAGGTTGTAGAGTCCGCCAGCATTTCTTGGCTCATGGCCCCTTCCTCCATCTTCATAGCCAAGGTTGCATCTCCTCACCTTCTGATCTCTGCTCCTATCCTCACGTCTCTCCATCTCTGACTCTGATCCTCCTGCCTCCCTCTTATAAGGACTCTTCTGATTACTCAGATAATCCAGGATAATGCCCCCAACCCAAGACCCTTAATCACATCTAGAAAGTCCCTTTTATTATGTAAGATAACATATTCACAAGGGCCTTGGGATGTGGACATATTTGGAGGCCCATTGTTTAGCTTATCACAGGGAGAACAGCAGAGCTAGAGAGGAGAGCAGGCATCCAGATTGACCATGGCAGGGGAGCCATGTCCTTCCTGTACACTGGATGGCTTGAGAAAGATGAGGGAAAGAGCAGAATCAAGAATGGCTTTTCTTTAGAGTCACTGTTGGTGGGAAAGTAAATTGCTGCAGCCACTATGAAAAACAGTATGGAGGTGCCTCAAAAAACTAAAAATAGAGTTGCCATATGATCCAGCAATCCCACTCCTGGGCATATATCTGGACAAAGCTATAATTCAAAAAGATACATGCACCCCCGTGTTCACAGCAGTACTATTCACAATAACCAAGACATGGAAACAACCTAAATGTCCATCGACAGATGACTGGATAAACAAGATGTGGTACATATCTACAATGGAATACTACTCAGCCATAAAAAAAGAATGAAATAATGCCATTTGCAGCAACATGGATGGACCTAGAGATTATCATACTAAGTAAAATCAGAAACAGAAAGGCAAATACCATATGATATCACTTATTTGTGGAATCTAAAATATGACACAAATGAACTTACCTAGGAAACAGAAGCAGACTCACAGACATAGAGAACAGACTTGTGGTTGCCAAGGGGCGGGGGAGGGATGGCTTGGGAGTTTAGGATTAGCAGATGCAAACTATTATATATAGAATGGATAAACAACAAGGTCCTACTGTATAGCACAGAGAACTATATTCAGTATCCTGTAATAAACCATAATGGAAAAGAATATGAAAAAATATATAAAAATATATGTATAACTGGATCACTTTGCTGTACACCTGAAACTAACACAAAATTGTAAATCAACTATATTCATTTATTTTTTTATTGATCAATATATAGTTTTACCAAGTGAATCTCTATGTTGAAGGTATCTAGTCAACTCCTGCCAATAGTAGACATTATTTTAAAGAAATACACTAATACGCCGGCCCCCCCAAAAAACATGTTGTTATTTTATTAGACATTTCAATTTCTTCCTTTGTTATATTACAAAGCTCTCAGGCTCTAAATTAATTAAAGTATGAGATTGGCAGAAAAATAGAAAAATAATTGGAATGGGTAAAAAAATTGAATGTAGCATATTACAGACATGGCATTTCAAGTCATTTATGAGGAGAATTTTTCCAACGGTTTTCAAGGTACTCCCTGGAGCCTCTCCTGTAAGGACCCCCAATGGGGGTAGGGAGTGTTGCCAGGTTGGAATAACTCTCATTCTTCCCCATTTGAACCAAATTTAACTGTTTCACATAGTGAACTTATTGGTAAGTTGATCTGAAGGGTTCTGGACCTAGGATCCTGTGCTGCCAGCAGACTCTGGTCACTAAGCCCTTCCTCTCCTTAGACATTCCAGAGCTGACACTGCTGCTCTCTGGAAAGAGTCACGTTGTCATCAGGAGAGAAAGGCTCTGAGGAGTCCTTCTTCACCGAGAGCCTTTCATTCCCCTCCCCTTCTAGGAGATGTGAACTTCAGAACCTCTGCCTCCGACACCCATTCCCTTTAATTCTCCAACTATACTTTAATAAAATAAATTTTAAAAAAAAGAATAACTCTTCTTTTTTGTCTTCACTATCTGGGTGGATGTGGTTTCCAGAGATAAAGAACTGAGAAAGGAGTAAGTTTAGGAAAAACAAAAACAAAAACAAAAAAACCCTCAAGAGTTTCTTTTTAAAGCTCTGAAACAGAACGTAATAAAGTACAGCCTCCTATCCTCATAGACTTCACATTCTAGTATGAGGTCAATATGCTAAGTTTGAGGTGCCCTGTAGACATTTAAGAGGAGATGTTAAGTATGCAGGTGGAGATCCAGTTAATTCTGAAGTTCAGGGAAATGTCTAGGTTGGAAACATAATTTGGGGAGTTGTCAGTGTATAGTTGGTAGCTGGTGAAAGAGGGAGTCAATCCCCGAAGTGCACTAGATTCGACTCATACCGGCTTGTGAGAACCAATTGTTAAATTTTCAGGTATTTTTAAAGCCAGTTGACTTCACTGGAAATTAGCAGGTGGGCGAATTTGCACTATGGGAATTGGCAAATGCTAAAAATCAGGTCCCCTGGAGCCAGTCGTTAGCCAACCCTGCTCCTGACTGATTCTGACTTTCTCCAAAAAGCAAGGGGCCAGCTCTTCAGCACTCTCTGAGGAGGAAAGATAAGGTGTAGAAGGTTTGAGACTGGAGAACGTATGTGAAATAGTCATTTTAGAGAGTGAGAAAGTGAACCTAGTCAGTCAGTGGTGGAAGAGTAATAAACAGGGAGACTGTCTGAGATTGGTGGAGCGACCCAGACTTCTGAGCTCTCCCCTAACAACATTCTGCTGCTTGGGTGCAAGCTTGGTGGAATGCCACAGTTGAGTTTAATTAGGTTTGGCTGATAGGTACCACCCAGGGCTTATAGTGAAACAGGCACTGTGCCACTGTGGGGAATACAAAAAGAAATGCAGCATGATCCCTGCCCTCAAGGAATTTGCAGTCTAGTTGGAGAAACAAGATACATACTCCAAGGGGAAAAAAATACCTGACAGTCGAGAAAGTAAAGGTAGAGAGTAACAGAACTACGGAGACAGCTTGTTGATAAGGAGAGAAATGAAGTCACAGACTTTCTTAAAAATTGGTAGTGAGAAAGAAGAAATGGACAGGCGATAACAGCTAAAGGGAAGATTTTCCAGTCTAGGGAAACCTGTTGATGATTGAAGGAGCCAAGTGAGTGGAAGAGACTGAAGATGCTGGAGAGAATGGAGATACTGCGGGCACGTCTGGTACAAGAGCAGGGGTGTCTTGGGAAGGACAAAGGAAGCACTTCCTCTCCTGTGCAAAGCACAGGCTGGGGATCCAATGCAGCTCGGGGTGCAGGCAGGGAGGATGGAAATTAGACTTAAAGAATTCCAAGATGCCAGAGGTACAAGAGGTTGTTGTTGTTGAAGGAGAGAAATCCCATCGCACACCCCACAGGACCTTCAAGCCCAGCTCAGACCGGACTTCGCCCTCCCCTTCTACCACTTGGGTGCGAATTGCCTTTTCTCTTGGTTCTTTAGCATCACCCCAGGAAACCTGAAACAATTGGTCATACATATCAAACTATTGTTAATGACCAATGCAATGTCTGGTCAGTAAACACTACAAATAAGCTGTAATCTCCTACTTGCCAGCAGAGGGGGTATAGCTCAGGGGTAGAGCATTTGACTGCAGATCAAGAGGTCCCCGGTTCAAATCCGGGTGCCCCCTCAGGTTCTCCTTTTAAACCTTAAATCACCCCAAAGATGGTAGAAAAGAAAGGTGGTACTAACCAAGCGAATATTTGGTCATTCTTCAGTGTTTTCTGGGAATACAAAAAGTAATAAACTACAGCATCGTAGATTTTATATTCTAATGAGGTCAATGCGCAAAGGAATTTCCCGTGTTCTCTATCTCTACGTCAGTGGTTCCCAGTCTGTGGTTTGGGAGTTGAATTCTTGGAGGTCTGCCTGTGAGACACTTTCTACATAGGAAAAAAGAATTTATTTCATACTTCGTTACTTACCTGTTTCATACTTATCCATTCATGAGTACGGTAGAGCTTTCCAGAGGCTACATGATGTCACAACAGACTAAACAGTGAAAATCCAGCTGTCTTTCATTAAGCCAGATATTAAAGGGATTTCTAACAGAATGTAAAGCAAAGCTATTCTTCTCATTATTTTAAAATTTAAATACAGTTCTTTTTCATTTTAAAATGTTATGTATTTTAACAGGTAGTGGATTTATTACCTTAAGCATTTCACAATTTAAATTTCTAATCTGGTAAATGTCAATAGATATAACTGTATAAACAAAACCTCTTTGGAGTTCTCAATAACTTAAGAATGTAAAGAATATTCAGACAAAGATAATTGAGAATGACTGCTCTAAGTAAAGAGGTGGTTTGGGGAAGAGCATGCTGGAGTTGTGAAATGGCACAGGGAAGAGACGGCTCGTTCAAAAAGACATGACATCGAAAAGAGTTTTGAAGCACATGTAGTGGATAAAGCAAGAAAGAGTCCTGAAATCCTAAGCAGTTTGGTGTTTCTGGAGTGTGAAGTGTAAGAGACGAGGTGACGGGAGATGAATCCAGGGAGAAGGTAAGCCATTTCAGGAAGAGACTCCAATGCCATGCTAAGGAGCTTGGACTTTATTCCATAGGCACTAGAGGGCCAGTACAGGCTTTAAAGCAACGAGAGGTTATGGTCAGACCATTTGGAGGCTGTTGCAATAGGCTTGAACCAAGGGCAGACTTTTAGATGCATGGACAGAAAAATTAGTAGCACCAACCAAGACAACTAATATAGGCAGAAAAGCAAAATTTCTGGGAAAATCATGATTTCGGCTTTGGACGTCAGGTTTGAAGTGCCTGTGGGGTGGAGGTGTCCCAGTCTTTGGTTCCATACATTGGCTAGAGCTAAGCAGAAATGTCTGGGCTGGAGATACAGACTTGGGAGTTATCAGCATATTGATGGTAATGGAAGCTACTGGGTGGTGTGATCACTCAGGGAAATACACTTAGAAGGGACAATGAGTAAGGAGGAGAGAGCAATACAACAGAGTGGCTTAGAGCCTGTGCTTTGGAATCAGCCAGACTCAGGGTGCCATTCCATCTCAACCTTTCATGATCTGTGTGATCTTGGACACATGGCTTAACCTTTCTATTTCTCAGTTTTCTCATCTGAAAAATGAGAATAATAATACCTAAGTCACAGGGTTGTGGGGAGGATTCAAGAAGTCACATTCCTGTAAAATGCTTAACTCAATGACTGGTACTTAGTAGCACTCCAAAAATAGTAACTTCTATTATTATTAGCATCATGGAAACCATGGGTGAAGAGTGTCAAGAAGATGGGAAGGGCCCCAGTGTGAAACGTTGTGAGGTCAAGTAAGATAAAGACTGAGGAGGGTCCTTGGATTTTGGAAAGAGTAGGTCATGGTGACCTTTCTACTATAATTTTTCAGTATATATAATTTGTAGTATACTTTCAGTCATGTAGTGAGGACATAAACTACACTACAGGGGTTCAAGGAACATGTGCATGCAGGAAGTAAGGAAATAGAGACAGATCATTCCCAGACCTTTGGTTTTCATGGACCACTGAAATTACAAAAAAAAAAAAAAAAGGGCAGTGTTGGGATGGTAGAAAGTTGACAGTTGACATAGGGTTGAAAGGAACATTTTTAACAAGAAAGATGAAAAAAGATAATCCCAGAATAATAGGCAGTCCTTTAAATTGAGCAAATGGAGCTTTATAAGAAACACTGTGTTTTCCAAATATTTCTAATTTTGCCATAGATGAATAAAAATTCCTTCACACAAGGATGCTGACGTATGGAGACCATAGAGGTAGACTTCTTCATTTGTTCAGCAATCATTCAGCATGTATTTACTGAGCCAGGCCCTATGCTGAATGCTGGGGATATACCACTGGACAAAAAGGAGAACATGGACTCAGCCTTTAATGGAGCATATAGACTAGTTGGGGGGGGATCGTTATTCAACAAAGTCATCAAATATATATTGAAGAATTGAAATAAATAATAAGAAGGAAAAATACTACGTGAGAGAGGTCAGGGTAGAATTTCCCTAAGGAAAAGATATTTAAGCTGAGATCTGAAAAATCAGTAAACGTGAAATACATGATATGGGTAGGCAGGGTAGAGTATTCCAAGCATGTGTGAGGCCTATGGGTATTCAGGAGCATGGATGTATCTGGGACCAAAACGTCAACCCTGCAGAGCAAGACAGAGCACGGTGCAAGATGAGGTTAAGAGGTAGGACAATGCCAGATCAGGGCCTAGTAGGCTGTGTTATGGATTTTAACTTTGATTCTAAGAGTACAGAAACCATTGGAGGATTTTCAGGAGAGTGACATAGTAATGTTTACGTTTCTGAAAAATTATTTCTGGCCATTGTATGAAGAGTGAGTGGATGGAGGGGGGAGAAATAGAGGTCAAGAGACATGTTAGGAAGCTTCAGAAATAGTTTAGGCAAGAGATGGAGGTGACTTGGTCCAGAGCATTAGCAGAGGAGATGGAGAGAAGTGGATATATTCGAGAGACATTGAGAAGGCAGACTGAAGAGAAATTGGACAGGAATCCCAGAGGGACACCTGGATGGATGCTAGTTTCATTTATCAACAGAGACAAATATGATAATGCATCATACATTCAGAAACACATGGAATTTGGCTGAGAAGTGAAGGAGAGAGAAAAACTGGTAACTAGAGAAACAGGCAGGAGCAAGTGAAGGATTTAAGAGTGATAAGAGAAATTTATAAATGTATAGATTTATAGACCTCTTAATGTTGAAGTACCCCAGAGCTTAGCCCACTGCCTTTTTTATTTACCTTTGCTTCTTTGTGAACTCATCCACTATCATGTCTTTAAATATACTTATATGCTGACGACTGCCAAATTTATATCTCCCTCTTTCTGGAACTCCAGGCTAATATGTCCAATTTGCTACTTAAATCTCTTTTGGTTGTCTAACAGACATCTAACTCAACATGTCCAAAACTGAACTCATACTCTTACCCCCAAACCTGTTCCTCCCATAGCTTTCCCCATCTCAGTTGATGGCAATGCCATCTTCCACTTGCTCAGAACTAAAGTCTTGGAAACATTTTCTTCTCTTTCTTTTGCACCCCACATTTTGTTGGCTCTACCTCCAAGACATATCCAGAATCTGATCACATCACATTACTTCTATTGCTACCTCTTTAGTCTAAACCACCATCATTTCTCTCCAGAGTTACTGCAAGAGCTTCCCAATAGATCGCCTTATTGTATCTTTGTGTTCCCTCCCACAGCCTAGTCTCAAATAGAGTGATCCTTCTGACATATTAGTCAGATCATGTCCCTCCTCTGCTTATGACTCATTGGTTTCCTATTTCAGTCTGTAAATGTCAAAGTCCATAGCAGTGTACAAAGCTCTAATGGTCCAGTTCCATTACTTCTGACCTTCTGTCCTACTACTCTTCCCTTCACTTACTCTGTCCAGTCACTCCCGGCTTCCTTGCTGGTCCTCACATTGTTCAGACACAATCCCACCTTAGGGTCTTTCACTGGTTGATGACTCTATCTGGACTGCTCTTCCCTAGACAATCATATTGCTAGCTCCCTCACCTTAAAAATCTTCGCACTAATGTCAACTTCTTCCATGAAGCCCACACTGATCATTCTATTTTGAATTGCAATCTGTCTCTCCTCCCACTCCCAGACCCCTCTTACTTTTTTCTACTTTTGTTTTCATAGTACTTATCACCATCTAACATACTATATACTGCAATTACTACGTCTATGGCTTAGTATCTAATATCCACCTTCACCGCCACCCTGGCTGAATGTACGCTCCACAGGGCATGAATGTTGATCTGTTTTGTTCTCTGATGTAGTCTAGCGTATGCCCAAAACAGAATCTGGCATAAAGTAGTCGTTTAATAAATATTTGAATGAATATATCGACATTAAGAAGTCCGAAGAATGGGAGAAGTTGAAGCAGTGAAAGGAGTAATGAATAAAGCAAGATATCTAAAATACAGATGGGTATGGGACCAAGCAACACATATGGAATTATCTGTAGCGCTATAATGGTACTTCTCAGTTATATCACAACCTAATGAAACCGTTTCGAACTCTTTCCCTCTAGCCCCCGACGCCGTGTGTTCTTTGGAGGCCCCTATACAGCACAGACCGTTTAATCATTTCTGAACCTCTAGCGTCCATCGAAGTCCCTGGCACATACTTAGTGCTCAGAGAGGTTTTCCGATAAATTAAACCAATGTTTCTCTGTCCCAAACAACTACTTTCGAGTTCGTATGCAGTGTACACTGGGTACCATGCACGCTCCTGCAGCCCTCAACCGCTCCACCGCCCACTTCACAGCGAGAGCCCTACACGATGTCCAGGATTTATGACGTAATAAGACCGCGCCCTGGGGAAGAGAGGCGGATTGAACAAGCACCAGATCACGTGACCAGATTGGGCGGGGCGTTGGAGTTGAGATCTCAGTGTCCTGTATAACTACTTCCTTTTTGTCCCTTTCCGGCGTTCAAGATGTCGAAGCGAGGTGAGTTTTTGGCTTTGGGAGATCCTTCGCCATCTGTCGCAAAGTTGCTGCTGGCCTCGCCGGGAACGGCGGCCATGGGCAGCTGGGACGCTTTGCTCTGCTCCGGGCCGGAGAGGGAGTGGAGGGACACCGCGAGAGCACCGGGAGAGCCCCCGAAAGTGACGGGGGGGCCTGGAGGGTTGAGTTCGCAGGATCCAGTCGTGATTCTTGACCGAATCCCGCGGGTTCACTCCGCGCCTAGCGCTTCAGTAATGGGGTTGGAGTTGGACTGGCTTAATCCCCAGCGTGGGCGACTTGTGCGGTCTCTCGCCTTGTAGGAAGAACTACGTGGTGCAAAAGTTGGATCGAGAATTGAGTCGTCCAGGTCCCTTAATCTCAATGTAATGTGCTAATAGTGAGGAATTGGCTATTTGCCTTGAGAACTGGGTGGCACATGGGGAGGGGATAAGGAGTCCTAGAGAGAGCGAATCTACAGTGTATCGCTCCCCGAAGCACATGCGAATGAATGTATAGCTTAAGAATGTGAAGGGACCCCTCCTGTTTCCCTTCTTACTTACAGGACGTGGTGGGTCCTCTGGTGCGAAATTCCGGATTTCCTTGGGTCTTCCGGTTGGAGCCGTGATCAACTGTGCTGACAACACAGGTGAGACCTTCGGCTGCACTCTGCCAAACTGCCCCTTTTAAAAGCACTCAGTGGGCCTTTTGCTAATGACCCACTGAGCCGTCAAGAAAGGGCAGAGTGAAAACACCGCTTTTGGGTGAAGCAGCAGCATGTTGTGTTGTTTTGCTTCAATCGGTGGTGTGACAAGGTGTTCCACCTGGGGGACTAACTGCTTGGGAGTGTGTGTGGAGGGGGAGGCCTTGGAGGTGTTGGGGAAATGCAGAACTGCCTAACAAGCCCTCAAAAAAAACTTTTTTTTTTTTGTTTTTGTTTACTTTTATAGGAGCCAAAAATCTGTATATCATCTCTGTGAAGGGGATCAAGGGACGACTGAATAGACTTCCTGCTGCTGGTGTGGGTGACATGGTGATGGCCACAGTCAAGAAAGGCAAACCAGAGCTCAGAAAGAAGGGTCAGTAGAGAGACCAGATCCTCCTTTTGGTCTGTGGACAGTTGAAGGACTTCTCCCTCTACTGGAAAATAGAACAGTAGTTTTACCATTCTCAGGGCCTCTTAAAGCTTGATTTTCTTTGAGAGGCAGTGTGAGATAAGCTGCAGTTGAAGTTCTATTCTTGCTGTCTTAAAGACCATTCTTTTATTTTTATTGGCGTATAGTTGCTTTATTTACAATGTTGTGTTAGTTTTTACTGCACAGCAAAGTGAATCAGCTACACGTATACATATATCCCCTCTTTTTTGGATTTCCTTCCAATTTAGGTCACCGCAGGGCATTGAGTAGAGTTCCCTGTGCCGTACAGTTCATTAGTTATTCTCATTAGTTATCTATTTTACACATAGTATTGATAGTGTATGTATGTCAATCCCCATCTCCCAATTCATCCACCACCACCACCCCACCCCCAGTTAAGTTCTTAGTTGGCTTCCGAAGTAAGCTAGGGGCTCTGCATATTTACCTTGCCATTTCCCCCAGCAAGTTCAGCCGATAGTTAACAGACCACCTCACATATTTATACCTATAGAAGCAAAAGCTCTGTCCTGGGATTTACAGTCCATCCACATAGTTCCTTCCCCAGCTCTCCTTTTAGTTCTTGGTTTTTTTGTTCCAACTTAAATCCCTTCCTTTGTGCCTCAGATTTTTGCTGTGCCCCCTACTAGGGTTGTCTCTTCTATGAGAGCAGGTCTTTAATTAATTGCTGACTCCTAGGCTACAGATGAACATGGTGGTACCAGGTGAGATCACAGTCTTAAGACTTAAGTCACCTCAGGCAAGTTTCCTTTTCAGGAACTACTAATTTGAAAAGGAATAATTATACATAGATGAGATTAACTCAGGGTTGTGACTTGTCAAAAGTTTGGCATGGTTGCTTCTAAATGTCTTCTGGTAGAAACTAAAACAAGGAGCTGCTCATTGCTTAATCGTGGACAACCCCCAAAAGTTTTCCTACTAGATGTATGGGTTAGAGGGGGGCCTCAGACACTTCTGACTTGACTGACTTTAGAGCTTTTGATACTCAGTGTACTTGAGTTTCCAGCTCCTGAACTTTTCTCCTGTGCCTGCTTAGTTTGTCTCTGGCCTGGGATGTTTTGCTTTTTCTGAGAAGTCCTCTTAATGTGCGGTACACGTGTGACAGGTCTCAGCCATGTATCACAGTTACTCTTTGAAGGTCTGTATCCTACTCTGTCCCCAGGTGTTTAGCCTTTTGGTCAGAAATCTTACTTTGTTGACCTCTAATATTCACTTGGCTTGGTAGGCAAGGAATAAGCATTGTGCTTAAGCACTGATAAATCAATGTGTTGATTGGGATCAGCATGCAACTAGACAGGCTTTCCTCTCAGAACACTTGCTGGGTCTGATCTGTGGCCTGGGGAGCTGTCAGGGAAGGGCAGAACAATTGTCCATCACTATGGGTGAGGTGGCAGCAGGATGTGCTGTCTGTCTCAATCAGTTGTGGGACAGACCAGAGGACACTTCATGGTTATAAAAATAGTTCTGACTTTCCAACTCTTAATTTTTTCTTTGGTCCTTGTTTCTTCTAAATGAATACAGTTGACCCTTGAGCAACGAGCAACGTGGGTTTGGACTGCATGCATCCATTTACGGATTTTTTTTTCCCCACAATATATTACTGTACTACGCTATCTGAGATTGGTTGAATCAGTGGATGCAGAGGGTCAACTATAAGTTACACATGGATTTTAGACGGCACAGAGGGCTGGCGCCCCTAACCCTTCATTTTTCAAGGATCAGCTACATCTCCTGGCCTTAGACTTAATTATAACATACAGAAATGTGGAAAGGAGCAGGACTGGAAATCCAGAGTCCTGTATTCGTGTGGCCTTATTTATTTGCTAGATGCATTTGTGAGAATTTAAATTGTTCTAAGTAGATGAGAGTCCAACGGAGGAGGGTCTCAGCCAATATTATCTGTCACTCAGTGTGTTTCCCATTGTTAAAAAACTCAGAGACCATCTATGTACATAGATAATACTTGCTTCAAGGATAGCCAGGATCTCTGTCCTTAGAAGATCCTGCATTTCTAGTGTCTGATATTAAATATGGAAATGTAACTATTATCCCTACTTTACAAGAGGAAAACTTGAACTCCAGAAGATTAAGTAACTTGTTCAAGGTCTCCAGGCTGCTGTCAGTCAGGATTTGAATCCAGGCTTTCTTTCAAGTGCAGTAGATGCTTTGAATGTCTGGAAAAATGTTCACTTTAGGAGCAGGTAGCGTTTTTTGTTTGTTTGGTTTTTTTAATTAATTTATTTATTTTTTATTTATTATTTTTGGCTGTGTTGGGTCTTTGTCGCTGCGCGCAGGCTTTCTCTAGTTGCGGCGAGTGGGGGCTGCTCTTCGTTGCGGCGTGCGGGCTTCTCATTGTGGTGGCTTCTCTTGTTGAGGAGCACGGGCTCTGGAGCACGTGGGCTCAGTAGTTGTGCCTCGTGGGCTCTAGAGTGCAGGCTCAGTAGTTGTGGCGCACAGGCTTAGTTGCCCCACGGCATGTGGGATCTTCCCGGACCAGGGCTCCAACCCATGTCGCCTGCATTGGCAGGCGGATTCTTAACCACTGCACCACCAGGGAAGCCCTGGAGCAGGTAGGTTTATAAAAGTTACTTATGACCCTGGAAAACATTTCCTCAAAAAGTTAAACATAGAGTTAATTAAATAAGAAATAGAAGTTGAATTTCAGTTACCCACCTCTTAGACCTCCAAGGGATGATCGTTTTTAATATTTTATGTCCTACTTTCCAATGTAAATGGAAAGTTACCTTCCCGTAACCCATTTTTGCTTCACAAATTATTGTCTTCCATATTAAAAAATTACAGAAGTACATAATCATTTAAAATGGTTCTGTTCTGTGCATGTGTCATAAGATATTTAGGTTAATTCCAGGTTTTGCTCTTAAAACAACATGTGCCCTGCAGTTAGAAAGGCATAAAGTGCTAATTTTTAGGTCAAGGTTTGTACTTGGAGGTTTTGATATGAATTGGGATGGAATATTGCATAATAAGGAGTTAATAGCTTGGCCTCTCCACTCATTCAGTGTGAGGAGGCTCCCATTCCCAATTCTATGGCATTAGGATCTTTTTAAAATTTATTTGGCTGTGCCGGGTCTTAATTGTGGCACGTGGGATCTCTATTTGCGGCATGCAGGATCTAGTTCCCTGACCAGGGATCAAACCCAGGCCCCCTGCATTGGGAGCATGGAGTCTTAACCACCGGACCACCAGGGAAGTCCTGACATTAGCATCTTAAATAGTACCCACCTCTTGGGTGAAGTGAGGAAAAGTATAGAAAGTGCTTAGCAAGTTTCCTGCTGGTGTGTTGCTAATCGTCCTCCCAAAGTACAGATTTACACTTGTAAGGAAATGCAGGCAGTTTGGACTTGAAATGAGTAAGGTCTTTCCTTAAGGGGTGATTGGTGTTTACACTGTCTTTCACACTTGATTTTAGGAAATGAAAAGCTAATGAGTATACGTTCTGTCCAAATGGGAAATGTTGGAGAGCTAGCCAAGGTGTAAATTGCTTTCTCGTGGTGGCACTGGAACTTGGCAGGTTAAATGACAGCTGCTTTTTTTTTCCCCCCCTCTCAGTACATCCAGCAGTGGTAATTCGACAACGAAAGTCATACCGGAGAAAAGATGGTGTGTTTCTTTATTTTGAAGATAACGCAGGGGTCATAGTAAACAATAAAGGCGAGATGAAAGGTAATAAAGAATCCACATCGTTGTTAGGCTTTTGAGACTGGATGATTTAACTTGAGTACAAGGGAAGGGCCCTTTGAGCTTATGTGTCACATCATTTTTTTATGCAGGTTCTGCCATCACAGGACCAGTTGCAAAGGAATGTGCAGACTTGTGGCCCAGGATTGCATCCAATGCTGGCAGCATTGCATGATTCTTCGGTGTATTTGTAAAAGAAAAAAACGATAATAAAAATTATTTGCTCCATGTCACTCTTCTTGACACCACCTAACCCTTACCCCCTCTGTAAAATAAAACTACCCAGTGCAGACTTTCTGTGGGCATGTGTAAAAAAAGATAAACAGTCATTGCACTTCTGTCAGTGTGCAGACTTTGGGGACTTTGCAATTTCTGCTGTAAAAACTTGAGTTTTTCAGTTCTTAAATTGCAGGTGGTAGATACTGCTTGGTGACAGGTTATCCCAGGTGACTGCCCTACAGTTAGAAAGGTATTTGAGAAAAGGTAGCATGTATGGTCAGATCCTTAACACTCATGGAGTTCAAGGAGTGATGTGAGTAGGAACCAGGTACACGCGTATATATGTGCACTTCTGCAGTTAACAGGTTTCCTTTGGGTAAGTTGGCACATAAATGAGTTTACATTTGTAAAACCTGACACATAATAATTGCTCTCATGGAAGACGACTAAGTTGTTAATATCTGCAAGTATTTTGCTATCAAAAGTATTTTGACACGATGGTCATATATCTGCCAAACCCTAGCTTGAGAATAAAAGATGATAGAATGCCAGCACAACAGGCATGAGCCCTGGCAAATTCTGTCTGAAGGTATTGAACATTAGCCTTTTTTTTCCTAGCCATGAGAGTAACACTGTAGCTTTTTTGTTTTCCAAGCCATGACAGTTGATTTAGGTGACATTCAGGGTCTGGGGAAAATGAGCACTCAGCTGGTTTGGATCAATAGTCTGGCCTGAAGATGTTGGAAGAGGATTTTTACACTAAAGTTTGTGTCCGCGTATCTAGTATCTGGAAATTGTTTTATCTGTAAGATTGGGTACAATGAAAGGCTGAGGATTAGAGTGTATGTGAAGACCCTAGCACAGTCACTTGGTGAGATGACTTCCCTTTTGTCCTTCAGATGTACCAGAACTAGAAAGCAGTGGTTCTCAATCTGAGGAGTTGAAAATGTGCCCAGGTCATATCTCAGACCAATTAAGTCAGACTGTGGAGGTGGGACCCAGGCATCAGGACTTTTTAAAGCTCCCTAAGAGATTCTGAAGTGCAGCCAAGATTGAGGACCAGTCCTCTGCCTAGACTGAGTCAGTCTTGGTTTTAGGAATATTAAATCCTGAAGTCTGTAAAATAGACCAGTCTTCCTCCCCTAGCCCATCCTTCAGGCTGGTGAATTTCAAGTCTTTAATGTGACATGAAGCCCCCAGGTACTCCATTTAAAATGAATCTTTTTTTATCCCATTGCATAATATGAAATTTCTCACCTGCCTTCCTCAAATGTGAGGTGAGAGCTGGGCCTGTCATTTTTTCCCCTCGTCCTCTCAAGTCCTCTAATGTTCTTTCCAGGTTCTTTTCACGTTTTAATAGAATGGGCTCAAATTATAGACTTCCTATAATTTCAAATTTGATTGCTAGGAGCTCGCCTGTCATAGTGTAGAAAGATTGAATATGCTGAGTATTGAGATGCTGGGGTTGGTGATTATTACGTGTAGGTATAATGTAACCTTTTTCTAATTAATACGTGTGCCTTTGTATTATATTATTTAATATATTTATGTTACTAGTATTGTAATAGTAACATAAAAGAATTCCTGAATTTATTGCCTCATCTGTAAAATGATAATAGCACCTCACAGTTGGTGTGAGGAGCAGAGGAATTTGTATAAGCCACTTTGATATGTAAAGCATCTATATAAGGGTTTATTATTCAAGGGGGAAATTTGGGAAGTAAAAAATATAAAGGAAGGAAAAATCACTTGTAACAACAATAACTAGGGAAAATCACTGTTCATGTTTTGCTGTATCCTATCATATATACATAGTATTAGACAGGGAAGTATGGTACTTACTGTTTTATTGATAAGTATACAACTTTTACTGTTTTGTTGGTTTTTTAAATTTAACGGGAGGAGGAATAGCTGATGAAAAGAATTGGGTGGGGAGGGGAGAAGTGCTTTAAGTGCGTTTACTGGAAATCAGGAGATCTGAATTCTGGTTCTGGATCTGCCACTAAATGGGTTTAGGGAATATTCCAACATTTCTGAGCTTCAACTTCCAGTTCTGTACAACGAGAGTTGGAAGTAGATGCTCTCTGAGCTCTTTCTGATCCTTTCTGGGTACAAGCTTTTCAAGGGAACTGGGTTTGGGAAATATATATAATAAAGTGGGAGCAGAGAACCTTGCTCTTAAAAGGAAAACAGGGAGCTGGGCCCGACTGCGTTAACACTGCCCACATTCAGTAATCCCCCTTCTCTTCGATCTCTGATTCCTCTTGCATGGTTCCCTCCTAGACATCCCTGACCTCTGGACCATTTAAGCAACTTCCCCCTCAGCCCCGAGAGCCTACCTCGTAGGATGGGGACAGTAGGGTTTGTGTCACAGGAGTCTTTGACATCACGTAACAATGCGCAGGGGAGCCCCCACCTAGGACCCTCCGCTCGCGCTAGAAAAGCCTTCGGAGGCTGCGGCGGTTAGGATGGCGCACTTTTGCGCGTGTCCTCTGTGGCTGGAGAAGAGCTTCATCTTGGATGGAGTGGCCGTGAGCACCATGGCCCGCACCTATGAGCACGTGAGGCCCAAGCTCTGGTCGGCGATTCCACCCTACAACGCGCAGCAGGACTACCACGCCCGCCGGTACTTCCGGAGCCGCGTGGTTCCGCCCATCTTGCGGAAAACTGATCAGGTACAGGAGCGCAGCGGAGGACCCCACCGTCTGTGCCCGCAGAGCTTGGCCTTCGTGGGGGGGCCGACTTCCCAGATCCGGGCGTCTCATGGCAGCGCCCTCACCACCAGGGAGGCTCCCCGACTCGCACCCTCTCAGTTTTCTTAATGAAACCCGGGAACTGGCGGAGGCGGGAGACAGGTGTTGAGCGCAAGCTCACTGAGCTCACAGAACCACCTTCCACGCCTGAACTTGAGAATGATCTCATTTTGGGTTTCTGCAAGCCTCTGCCACACAAATGGGTTTCTTTGTCCTTTTTGGCATCACGGATCCACCCTTTGGGGTGACCTCCCGCCGCAAATTCTCAATAAGCCCGACAATCGGTAAAAAGACAAAGAACTGCCTAGGTGAGGTGCCCTCGGTCCGGTGACGTCATAGTTCAAGAGGGCTCGCTCGCTGCGACTTTCTGTGAGCTGCCTGGAAGGAAACCTCCCAAAGTTCTGCAGCCCTCGCTTCTCCCCAGGCCTTTTCCCTCGTGGATGTTGCCCCTCCCCCGCAGAGTACTTCCCCGGGATCAAAGATTCTGAGGCTATTATAGGCTCAGCTCCAATTTTTTTCAACACTTTTGCTTCCAATGTTTGTGTCTATAATACATGTCAGTGACTTAGGGAGAGGAGGACTTAATGCGGGTTATTCTGTGAACAAATCTTGGGAGTTTTTGTGGTCCCGGGTGTTCGTGTGTGCGCATGTGTGTTCAGTACATGCATATGGACACACACATCTGTGTGTGCCATGTTTGTGTGTGTTTGCTGTCTACTCGTAATTTTTATAGAAGAAGGAGCCAGAATCTGGGGGAAAACTCGAGAGTTTAAAAGCTTGAGAAATAATATGGTGTACACACTTTTCAAATTTTCTATGTTCCATTTTGTAAGTATTCTTTAATCGTCACAGACACCATTTGTGGTAGGTATTATTTTCATTTAAATGAAGATCAAGTTTATTGAAACTTTAGTATGCCAGGCCCTTTATTTGAAGGCCCTTTATAGCTCACTTAAATTTCAAAGCAAACCCCCATTTTACTGATGAGGAAATTGAGGTCCAAAAAAGCTGTGTCATTGTCCTAAGGTCACACAGCTTGTTAGGGGTAGAGCTGGAATTAGAACCAGTCTCTCTGGCGTTAGACATTGAGCCCTTAACTGCCAGGCTACATTGCCTCTCCCTGAAAGGCAATAAGTCACTAAGTATATTTAATCTGTCTGGCCCTGTTACCCCTGGCTGTGACTTCTCCCTCCCTCCAACAAGCCCGGAGGCGGGGGTTGGACTGTGCATCTCTCTGCATCATGACTGACAGTCTTCTGCATTTTCTCCCTCATTCTCAGGATCATGGCGGTACAGGAAGGGACGGCTGGATAGTGGATTATTTCCATATCTTCGGGCAAGGACAGAGATACCTCAACAGGAGAAACTGGGCAGGGGCAGGCAAGTGCCACCTCCCTTTCCAGTCTCACCATGGTCCCACCTAGGAAGAGTGGTGTGCATTCCACAGAGAGAGAAACTGGGCCATAAAGAGACCTGGTTGGGGGAGGCGACCCAGGGTCTGACTGCATCCTCCAGCTCTTCCTCTCATACATGTGCAGATGGTGTCACAGTGCTCCCTAATAGTTATTGAGCATCCGCTGTATGTCAGGTGCTTTTTACCCTCAGAGTATCCTCAGGTTACAGCCAGGGAAATTGAGGATTAGGGAGTTAAAATGATTTGCTAAGAAGGGCTGAGCTGGGGTTGGAATTCTACTCTTTCCAGTGAAAGCCTGTGTTCTTCTCACTGCTCCCAGAGCAGGCTGTGTCCTGCTCACTCTCTAGGCCCCATTTAGCAGCAACAGGAAAAGGGAGAGTTGAGACCTGTTTTTCTGGCAGGGTGAACCCTCCTCCCACCCCAACTCCACCACCCTTTGGCCACATTCTAGTCACATGTCCCCTGGCACCATTGGCCAAATTGAGCTCATCCATTTTCTCCAGCTGGGTCAGATGCAAGGGTGAAATTTTCTCAGTTCTCCTGGCAGCAAAGCAAGTTCAGCCAAGCCCAGAAATTTCTGGCCCTTCCCGTCCCAGCATGTACCATTCACGCTCCTCCTGCATGCTATTCCTAGTATGAGGTTTGGTTTCCAGGATGCCATCTGTCTCCTCCACCTCACCAACCCTTGGCTTTTCAGGATTGAGGGTTCAGCTGGGACATGGGAGCACTGTGACTATACTGGATTGGCCTCCTGTACCAGCCCAATGGGAGTGGGGAAAGCAAGAGGGGGCTGAATACAGGCTCAGGCCTCTCTCTCTGTCCCGCAAGGGCATTCCCTCCAGCAGGTGACCGGACATGACCACTATAATGCCAATCTGAAAGTGACCCAGGGGTTCAATGGTCAGTTTGGCTATCGCCGGAACACCCCAGCCCTCCGCCAGCGCCCATCTGTCTTTGGAGAGGTCACCCAATTCCCTCTCTTCTAACAGCAGCTCTTCTCTTCACACTCCTCGACCTGACTTTCTAAGATGTGTATATGAACTCTCAGTGTTACTTTATATTAAAACTTTTGTGTGTGTGTCTCCAAGTGTGCTGTTTCTTCTTTGAGGCTGGTGGAGGGGGCAAGCTAGTTTCTCCATCCTCGGCTTCCCTACCCTATGGAGGAGGTGGGAGGAGAAAGGGCATCTCAGGCTGTGCCCTTAAACTCCATGCAAACGGAGTGCCAGGCTTGAAAGGAGAGGCCTCAGGTCTCCCCTGCCGCTGTGATAAGGAGGAACCACACTACTTAAGCCCTCATCCAAGCTCTTCCCCAGGCATCGGGACGGCCCAGGTCAGAAGCTGGCTACTGTTTCCATCAAGAACAGAGCAGGCAGTGTGGCCACAGGGATTGGCATCGGTTGCCCTGAGAAGGAGTTCCTGATTTTCCTGAGTCATCCCATCCGAAAGAACTGACATCTTCCTTCTCCTTCCCACCCTCAACTCATCAAGAGGCAGAGGACGAACAGAGTGTATCTGGGGCCGAGGATTCTGACACAGTAATACCGTGTATACGGAAGCTTTCTCTACTAATGCTATGTCAGTTTCCTTTTCAGCTAGTTTCCAGCATGTCATTTTTCAAGTGCCCCACCCAGTTTCCTGGTGGCCAAGAGGAAAACCAGAGCAGATGATGGATAGAAAAGGAGGTGGAGCTTTCGAATACAAAGCTTGCCGGAATGCCAGAGTGGGTGGAACCTGTTTGTATTGAATCACCATAAGTGGACAAGGAAGAGAGTCCCAGTAGGCGATGGGGTTATAGCTCAGAGGTAGAGCATTTGACTGCAAATCAAGGGGTCTCTGGTTCAATCCTGGTTGCCCCCTCTCTTCCTCCTTTATCCTTTTACTTCCATTAAGTGGAAGTGAGTAAATATTTCTTCACTCCCAGCCCCAGGGTCACTAGAGGAGGAAGACAAGAATTCTCAACAGATTCTTGTTCAGAAGTACTAGTTACTCTCACATTCTAAATGACCACTGAGAACAGATCCCTGGAGGACTCTGTTGGGCTTCAGTTAAGACAAAGTCCATGAGGAAATTCTTAGTCTAAGATTAGATCTGAGCGCTGTGAACAGAACTTAGCAATATGATGTGTGACAGAGTAAAGATAAAGACATTCGTACAACATGTATTGTTGAGAGCTTAGTACACGCAAGGCTGCGGTGAATTAAAAGATGAAAGAGGGCAGCTGTCCTCAGGGAGCTTTCAGTCTAGTGGAAGGTGACACATTCACACACAGCCGTCAGAGGAAGAGCACTCTGTAGCTCAAGAAAGAGATACCTTTTAAAAAGACCTATTCAGGGACTCTCACCTTTTAAAAAGACCTATTCAGGGACTCTCCTGGCAGTTCAGTGGTTAAGGCTCAGTGCTTCCAACGTAGGGAGTGTGTGTTCAATCTCTAGTCGGGGAACTAAGATCCCACAGGTGCTGTGTGGCTAAGAAACTTTAAAAAAGACCTACCCACTTCTTCTAGATATAATTTAGAAATCCAGCTCAGTCTTGTCCCTGGAAGTGTCCACTGCTTGTGCCAAGAACCCTAGGCACATCTTCAGGACAATTCCTCAAGTTTGAAAATGCCAAGTGGAAGCATTTGATTGGCCGAGCCGTGGTCAGACATGCATGTCGTCTTCCTCCAGGAAGGCGACAAGGTGGTCTTGCCTCACCAGGTTTGACAACACGAGATATTACCCCAGAATTAGAGGGATGGGTGTTTGGATGTAAAAATGAATGCATCACCACTACACCTTTTATCCTCCTTGAAGAAACTACTGTAAGGAGAGAGCATGGTAAGTTACAAATTTCAGTCCTGGCAGTCAAAGGTTTGCTTTCTCACGCCCCTTTATTTCCCATTTGTTAAAATTAATTAAATCAAAATTTTGTATTAAATCATGTTCACATTTTATCATGATCATGTAAATACTATTTATTATTGAGTCTATCCATATATACTGTGATAGTATTTCCTTCCTTGAAAACTTTTCTGAAGAAAATTACCTCATTTTCTCATTTGTGTATTTTTCTTTGTGCCTCTTGGTAATTTGAACTTCAACAGCCTCACAGTACAATTATTCACCTGCTCCAAACCCACCAAATTAATTTTTCAAGGCAGTCCTCCTGACACCCTCCATCCTTCTGTTTCAGGCTGTTTAGACCTGCCACCCAGTTTGGGGTGCCTTGGGAATTCCCATTCTGTCTCCTCTGTGTTGGATTCTCTCTGTTTCCTGGGCAATGTCTTCCTTTTTCTTAGTTTCCTTCTTTATATGGTGGAGAATAATCCACAGGAGCTTCTTGAGAAAGAATATATGGGAGGCAAAATTCTTGAGTCCTGGCACGTCTGAAAATATTTTTATTTTACCCAAACACTTGAGAGATAGTTTGTCTGGGAATAAAATTATTGTTGAGAATTTTTTTTTCCAGAAGTTTGAAAATCATTGTCTTCTAGCTTCTCTTGGTAGGTTTGATGTCATTCTTATTTCATATGTGACCTGCTTCTCTCTGTAAAATCTTAGAATCTTTGTTCCTGATGTTCTGAAGTTTTTCAATGATGTACATGGTGATCCCTTTCAATCTAGAGATTCAAATCCTATCTTAAGTTTTATTTTTCTTTTATACTTTGTTCTCCATTGTTTGCTCATCTGGGGACTTACATTTTCTGTCCTACTGTTCCTTTGTCTGTTTCTTCCCCCCTACTCTCCATTTGTCTTTTTGTTGTACTTTCTAGGAGATTTGCTCATTTGATCTTCCGACTTTTTTGTTAGCTTTTTGATTTCAGTTTTCTAATAGTTCCAACTGCTCCTTTGCTATTATATTCTGTTCTAGTTTTATGGATACAGGTTATTCTCTGGTTTCTTTAAAATTATGGTTGTTTCTGAAGTATTCTTCTCCAAGTATTGTCTATTTTTCCTCAGTGTCCTTTTTGCTGCTGTTTCCTTTGGTTTTAGATTCTTGTGTTGAGAGCATTCACCAAATAACTGGCACTCCATAGGGTAAAGGCCATTGGAAGCTCTGTATTCTTCAGTAGGGCTTGCTGACTGATGGATTTCCTTGTGGGGAGTCCAACGGTGAGCCAGCCTTTTCATTTGGGAACTTCCAAATGCCTATATCTGTGGATCACCATGCCCCTATTCCTTGGGTCATTTAGTTTCTCCATAGAAAAATTCTGAGGTCTCCTGCCTGGGGAGTAGAACAAGGAGGACGAAGGGAATTAGTGACCCCATTTTTTAATAAGCAGACTTTCGCTTGATCCCTACAGCCATTCTGAAAGACCTTGGCCACCCAGTTGGAAGTGGAGGGGTCTTACAGGTTCAGTCTCCCCAACAGATCTTTCACCCTTGGGACTGGGGATAGAGATTAAGGATCTTAACTGCTCCTTATATAGACTTTCACCAAAATTCCCTATTTGCAGCCCACCTGGTGGTGCCAAGTTCCCAGCTTTTCTGGGATTCCTCAAGTATCAGCCAGTTCTCTTCTCTGTTCCTCTCCACACTTCTCACTCTTGGAAACCACCATTCCATTTTCTGTCTGTATGAATTTGACTACTGTAGTACCTCATATAAGTGCAATCACACCGTGTTTGTCTTTTGTGTCTGGCTTATTTTACTTAGCATAAAGTCTTCAAGATTCCTCCATGTTGTAGCAGGTGTCAGAATTTCATTCCTTTCTAAGGCTGAATTTTATATATATAAAAACATAAATAAACACTTTGTTTATCCATCCGTCAGTGGACACTTGCGTTGCTTCCATCTTTTGCTTACTGTGTATAATGCTACTATGAACAGTATGAACAGAATATACAAATATCTGTTTTGAGTGCCTACTTCAAATTCTTTGGAGTATGTACTCAGAAGCGGAATTGTTGGATCATATGGTAATTCTATGTTTGATTTTTTGAGGAACTGCCATATACCCAGAGATATTTTAAAATTTGATGCCTAGTGGGACCCAGGTCTCCAGATTTGTTTCTTTATCTCCCAGGTCATTTTAATGTGCACTCAAGATGAAGAACCACTGTCAGAGCCAATACTTAGGTTTCAGCTTCCTCTTCTCTACTAAATCACACACCCCCACACTGCTTTCCATCTTCAAAAACTGTTTGACACAGCTCTTCTGTTCCCTCTCCAGTTCTCTTTGCCCTTGTCAAGTTATATATGCTATTGTTTTAGAAGAGTTTTGGGAGGGGATGGAGCTATTGATAAATACACATGTTCCATGTTTGTTTCTCTATGATAATTATTTTTATATGGATTTTAAAATGTGCATACATGTGGCCTATCTCTTGAGTTGGAATTCCTTAGGAGCAACTGCTTTGCTGTGCTTGCTCTTTCTTTACAGTGGCCAGGAAACAGTTTTCTTGCATTCTCCCATTCATTCATTCACTCATTTATTCATGTAGCCACAGTACAGAACACCTACCACGTGCTGGGCGCACACCGTGTGCCCCACATAGGATGGCAGTTGTTGGCCAAACAACAGATATAACTCTACCAACATACACATTTGGTCAAATGAAAGCTGTCTTCAGTTCCTTGCCCTTTTTGTTGTGTCTTTGTTTTGATAGACACATGCCAGGATGATATTTGAAGTTGCTTTCAACACACTGAGCCACCTCCACCTTTTAACCCTAGTAATTAAAAGGTCACCTTTTTATTTATTTATTTTTTAATTAATTAATTTATTTTTTGGCTGCACTGGGTCTTCGTTGCTGTGCGCGGGCTTTCTCTAGTTGTGGCGAGCAGGGGCTATATCAGTTGCAGGGTGCGGGCTTCTCATTTCGGTGGCTTGTTGCCGAGCACAAGCTCTAGGTGCGTGGGCTTACTTGCTCCGTGGCATGTGGGATCTTCCCGGACCAGGGCTCGAACCTGTGTCCCCTGCATTGGCAGGCGGATTCTTAACCATTGCTCTACCAGGGGAGTCCCCCACCCTTTTAATTAAGGATTGCAACACTTAACAGAATTTGGACTTATTACAGCAGGACTAGAATCTTTCATTACCCAGCAGGAGTCCCAACCTCAAGTCCTACTGTTCCCTATGCAATCACTACACCTTTTCTGTCTCTTAGTAGTTTCCAGGAAACCTGGGGGCTTTGGGTCCAATTCTACCCAGTGTTGCTGAGGAAGTTTTTGAGAAAGGTCAGCTGAAACTGCCTTAATTAATTAATTAATCATCAAAGTGTGGAAGAAGGGACTTGCTGTCCCTTCCTTTTGCTCTCACAGGGCCCCAGCTGGGGAGAGAGTACTTCCTTACAATATTCAGAAGGAATGTCTATTACTGGATAATGGCAATGTGCTGGTGGGGGTCAGAACTCCGTGGTGGAATAGTTCATCACAAGGCAGCTGGCCCCTATTTCAATTCAGTTTTCTTCCCCAGAAATTCCCCCCTCTATTTCTAAGAGACAGCTTAAACCCAGTTGGCATCACTTTTAGAAGCCTGTTTGTACATTGATAGCTGAAATGCTTTTATGTCCCTTCCTTTGCCACTTAGTAAGAATTGCTTAAGTGGATGGAGTACATGCCACACACTCGGTGCTGTACTTTGGCTTCACATCTTGTACCTCAGTCTGTCCCAAGGGTGGGATGGGTATACAGGTACATGCAATTTGACAGCAGCTAGCCAACAGGTCACAAAAAACACTGAACCACAGAGTGAAACAATTATTCCTTTTTCAATTCTTTTTTGTTCCTGAGTAACTTAAGGGAAAAGTTTTATTTGGTGTCAACTGTCTAACACTTCTGAATCCTCTCTTCTTTTTAATCAAAGAGAGTAGATGTAACTATCTAGCTAGTGTTTTTTATTTGTTTGTTTTGGCTGTGCCACGCGGCGGGCCCTGGGCAGTGAAAGCATGACGTCCTAACCACTGGACCGCCATGAAATTCCCTAGCTAGTGTTGAATAATTTGTATTTGATTTTCCATTCTATTTATGGCAAGTGATACTGGTTTTCTTTTTTTTTTTTTTTTTAAGATCTCAACTTCAATTTACTTTTTTTTTTTTTAAATTTTATTTATTTATTTATTTTTGGCTGTGTTGGGTCTTCGTTTCTGTGTGAGGGCTTTCTCTAGTTGTGGCGAGCGGGGGCCACTCTTCATCGCGGTGCGCGGGCCTCTCACTGTCGCGGCCTGTCTTGTTGCGGAGCACAAGCTCCAGATGCGCAGGCTCAGTAATTGTGGCTCACGGGCCCAGTTGCTCCGCGGCATGTGGGATCTTCCCAGACCAGGGCTCGAACCCGTGTCCCCTGCATTGGCAGGCAGATTCTCAACCACTGCGCCACCAGGGAAGCCCCTGGTTTTATTTTTTAAATGACTTTATTGATATAATTCGTATTTGATAAATTTACCTATCAAACATGCACAATTCAATTGTTTTTAGTATATTCACAGAGTTGTGAAACGGTCACCACAATCAATTGTAGAACATTTTTATCAACCCCAAAAGAAACCCCATACCCATTGGCAATCACTCCCCATTCCCTCCAACCTATCCATTTCTAGGCAACCACTGATCTACTTTTTGTCTCTATAGATTTGCCTATTCTAGACATTTCATATATATTGAATCATATAACATGTGGTCTTTTGTGACTGGCTTCTTTCACTCAGCACACTGGTTTTCAAAGTTCATCCATGTTGTAGCATGTATCAGGACTTCACTCCTTTTTATGGCCATATAATATTCCATTGTGTGGATATACCACTTTTATCTGGCCATTCATCAGTCGATGGATATTTGGGTTGTGTCCATGTGTTGGCTCTTACGAATAATGCTGCTATTGTCAAAGAAAAAAATAGTTGATCTAAGAAAGAAATGGAAAATTTTATTCAAGCCAAATTGAGAATTATAACCCAGGAACAGACTCTCAGAAAGCTCTGAGAACTGTTCTGCCCATCAGAGTCAAAGCACAGTTATATATGGTTTTGAGACTGAGGACTGTACATTAAATGACAGTTTACACAATCCAGGTCCACAGGTACAAAGCAAGTAGTGGGTGGGCCACAGGTCACAAGATTAAGAAGGAAGGTTATCTCCTAAGGAGTTGTGAACCTTGAGATTAAGAAGGAATGTTATCTCTAAAGAGATCTGGTTAATGCATATGTACAATATACACTAAAGGGGAGGGGGAGGAGGTTCAAATGGGCAAAGACAAATTTTCTGTTTAAATTTTTCTTGCTATAAAATACGAGTTCTATTTCATCACTATGAATATTCAAGTTTTTGTATGGATATATGTTATCATTTAACCTACATCTATACTGAAGAGTGGACTTGCTGGGTCATTTGGTAATGTTACTGAAAGTGGGGTCCGGCTGCTCACCGCTCAAAAGCCAATAAAGAGGCAAGGTTGGTGGAAAGGAAAATTTGCTTTACTTTGGATGCTGGCAACCGGGGGGAGGGCAGACTCCTGTCCAAAGGCTGACTCCCCACCACTGACAATCAGTGGGCAAGAGCTTTTATAGACGGAGGGAGGGGGCTACATGCAGAAAGCTCTGACAGTCATCTTAAAATTGGTCAGGCGGTGGTCTGACCAGCGTCATCTTGATTGTTTTAAGTACAGTTAATCTTCAGTTCCAGGGTCAGTTTGTTCCCATTTCCTTGAGGCCAGTTCTCGGAATTGTAGCAGCTTATGTCATGGCTACAGTCTGGTCATCACGTAGTTAACTTCTGGGGGGGGGGGTTTCAGTATCTACAAGACAGCTCACAGGACATGGCTCAGAATATTATCTATAGCCCTTGAGAAGGAACTAAAGGTCCTTGACTATGCTTAATGACTAAACTATCTTATTTCTCTGATTAAACTTATTCTTTGGCTAAAGTTTTTTCACAGACAAAAGGCAGGCAGAGGATATGGCGGGGAAGGACCATAGGGTCCTGCTCTGTTTCAGTAATTATGTTTAACCTTTTGAGGAACTGCTAGACTGTTTTCCAAAGGGTTGATTTTCTGTTAAAGTTTCTTTTTCAAATAAATTTAAGTAAATATTGACTCCGTATACAACAGCTACAAGAACTAATAAGTGGGGAATTCCCTGGCGGCCCAGTGGTTAGGACTTGGCATTTTCACTACTAGGGCCCAGGTTTGATCCCTGGTGGGGGAATTAAATTCTACGAGCGTGTGGTGCGGACAAGAGAAATAATAATAAAATAGCTTCACAGTGGTGATCATTTTGAAATGTATAGAAATATTGAATCACTATATTGTGCACCAGCAACTTACATAGTGTTGTAGGTCAATTATTCTTCAAAAACAAACAGGGACTTCCCTGGTCGCGCAGTGGTTAAGAGTCCACCTGCCAACGCAGGAGACGCGGGTTTGAGCCCTGGTCCGGGAAGATCCCACATGCCGCGGAGCAACTAAGTCCGTGCGCCACAACTACTGAGCCTGCGCTCTAGAGCCCACAAGCCACAACTACTGAGCCCGTGTGCCACAACTACTGAAGCCCGCGCTCCTAGAGCCCGTGCTCCACAACAAGAGAGGCCACCTCAGTGAGAAGCCTGCGCACTGCAACGAAGAGTAGCCTCCACTCGCCGCAACTAGAGAAAGCCCGCGCACAGCAACGAAGACCCAATGCAGCCAAAAATAAATAATTAATTGATTTTAAAAAAAAGCTGCTGGATTCTGAAAAATAATGTAGTTATTAAAAACAAACAAACAAACTCATAAAGAAGGAGATCAAATTTTTGGTTACCACAGGCGGGGTGTGGGGAGAATGGGATGAAGGTAGTCAAAGGTACAATCTTGCAGTTATAAGATAAATAAGTCCTAGGGATGTAATGTACAACGTGATTAACATAATTAACACTGTTGTATATTGTATATGAAATTGGTTAAGAGTGTAAATCCTAAGAGTTCTCATCATAGGGAAAAATTCTTCTTCTATTTCTTTTACTTTGTATCTATATAAGACGATGGAAGTTTGCAAAAAAAGAATATAGGTGAAAGAGTACATCCATGAGGAGGCAAATTCTGCTCAGTGAAGGAAGGATATAGAGGCAAATACATCGAATAAGTATTTGTTGTGTGTTTATTATGTGCCTGCAGTGAGATCACACCCTAGTTGGGGAGACAGAAAATAAACAGATGCATAAATAATCCCATGTCAGGTCCTGATACGGGCATAACCCAGGCAGAGGCGTCCCCAAGCAAACAGCGGCATTTAGTGCTCAGCCACAGCAAGAGAGGGGCTCATTCAAGTTCTGTGCCAGGTTTGGGAAGCATGCTTGGACCTACAGCCCCAACCCTGCTTCTTCAGCACTTAACGGATGACATTTTGCCCTACCGAGTAGCTCTGTGTTGATTTCTTTCTGTGTGACTTTCGCTGACGCATACACAGAAAAGAGCACATATCAAAAGTGTGCAGCTCAATGAACATCCCACCCCAAGCACACCTGGGTAACCGGCATGCAGGATCCCTCACCAGGTGCCCTTGCAGTCCCTCTGCCACTAACGGTTACCAGTGTCTTGACACGTACACCATAGATCTGTTTTGCATGTTTCTGAACTTTATATAAGTGGAACTAACAGCACATGCTCAGTGCATACTCTCTGGTTCTTTTACTCAAGATTAGGTCTGTGAGATATATTCATGTTGTTGTCTCTATCAGTGGCTTGTTTTTTTTCATTGTCATCTTTCATTGTCTGACTCTCACAGTTTATTTACCCATTCTATTAATGGACATATGAGTCATTTTCACTATTCTCTCTCTCTTAAAATTTTATTGGAGTATAGTTGATTTACAATGTTGTATTAGTTTCAGGTGTACAGCAAAGTGACTCAGTTATATGTATATATATTCATTCTTTTTTAGATTCTTTTCTCATATAAGTTATCACAGAATATTGAGTAGAGTTCCCTGTGCTATACAGTAGGTTCTTATTAGTTATCTATTTTATATATAGTAGTGTGTATATGTTAATCCCAATCTCCCAGTTTAACCCTTCCCCACACACGTTTCCCCTTTAGTAACCATAAGTTTGTTTTCAATATCAGTAAGTTTTCCACTATTCTTTTTTTTTTTTTTTTCAGCCAAGCCACGCCAAGTCCTAACCACTGGACCACCAGGGAATTCCTTCACTGTTCTTTTAATAAATTTTTTTTCTTGCTAAAAAAAGAATAAAAGTGAAAGAAAAACATCTCACTATCAAAAAAATTAAAAATACAATAGCGTCACACACACACACACAAATACTGGGACTTCCCTGGTGGTCCAGTGGTTAAGACTCCGTGCTCCCAGTGCAGGGGGCTCAGGTTCGATCCCTGGTCAGGGAACTAGATCCCACATGCATGCTGCAACCAAGAGCCTGCATGCCGCAACTAAAAGATCCCTCATGGACTTCCCTGGTGGCCAATGCAGGGCACACAGGTTTGAGCCCTGGTCCGGGAAGATCCCACATGCCGCAGAGCAAATAAGCCCGTGCGCCACAGGTACTGAGCCTGCGCGCTAGAGCCCGCGAGCCACAACTACTGAGCCCAAATGCCACAATTACTGAAGCCCACGTGCCTAGAGCCTCTGCACCACAACAAAGAGTAGCCCCTGCTCGCTGCTACTAGAGAAAGCCTGTGCACAGCACCGAAGACCCAATGCAGCCAAAAATAAATAAATAAAATAAATTTAAAAAAAAAGACCCCTCATGCCGCAGTGAAGATCCCACGTGCCGCAACCAAGACCCGGCACAACCAAATAAATAAATAAATACTTTAAAAGTACTTAGGAATAAACTTAACAAAAGGTGGGCAAGACCTCTATTCTGAAAATTACAAAACAGTGCTGAAATTAAAGAACACTCAAATAAATAAAAGAATATACCATGTTCACATATAGAAGACTCAGCAATGATAGGGGATGTCAGTTCTCCAGACCCATAGAAACAGCACAATCCCAATCAAATTCCAGCATTTTCAAGTTGTCAAGCTGATTCTAAAATTTATATGGAAATACAGAAGTCCTAGAATACCCAAAGTCATCTTCAAAGAAAGGAACAAAATTGAGCGACTTAACACTGCCTGCTCTCCATACTTCATATAAAGCTATGGTAATCAAGACAGATGGTACTGGCATGACGATCAACAAATAGATCAGTGGTGGAGAATCGAGAGCCCAGAAATAGATCCCACTTATATGGTCATTTGATTTTCAACAAGGCACCAAAATAATTCAATGGGGAGAAAAAGTCTTTTCAAAAATCGGTGCTAGAATAACTGGATATCCATATGGAAGAAGATGAATCTCATACCATATACAAAAATAAATTCCAGAGATGGCTCATCATTACCTAGGGTAGACCCAAAATGTAGTGATGTGAGCTAGTTAAGCCTAGAGTTGACTATGATTTAGTGACATCCAGAAGTGTGTACTCTTCAAGGCTCTCTAGATTACAGGAAGTCTCCTTCTTAATAACCACAAAACCAGGCAAATGCTATGGGCTAATGACCCAGCCACAGAAAATGCAGATTGGTGAATTGGAGACTATTATTATGCTCTGTGACTCCTGTTGAAAAGCAAAATTCAACTGAGTAAATTTGAAGATCTAATTGGTTTTATATCACAATTCATAAGGAGCTCTGAGGAGCTGTACAAAAATGGAAAACTTTTATAGGCGGAAGGGGGCAGAGCAAGGAAGTTATTCTAGCAAAGAATGGATTGTTTCAGGCAAGGTCACCTTTCTTTGGGGATAGTTGGGGGGTCTATCAAGTAGATTACCTCACTAGTGTTGACCAGGTAATTCCAGATTGGTCACATTCCTGGGAGAAGCTGAAACTGCAGTTACGTTAGGTATTAAGTCTTGGTTTGCTGATGTGAGACTTAGCACAAGTGACTCCATTTGGGGGCCTGTTGTTTATTTTTTTAACACTCTCTAATTGTTTCCTAAGCATTGTGGCTTGTTTTCGAGTGGCATGTCAATACCTTCCTGGTTCTATGTGGCCTGTTTCCATTGGAGTTGTGAGCATTGATGCTTGCAACCCCAGGCTAAACACATTTTTATGATGTCCCCCTTTTTAAATGAACTTGTCCTGTCCAATAAATAAATGATTGTCTCCAAAAAAATTAATTCTAGAAGGATCATAGACCTAAAGCTGTTAAAGGAAAACATAGGAAAATATCTCTCTGACTTTAGGCTAGGCAAAGGTTTCTTAGTGCATGACTAGGAGTCTCTCCATGAGCAAACTTAGGCACGCACGCTCTTCTGAGTTCTCTTCCAACTAAGCCTTGACTTTTGGACTTCCGTGTTCCTCTCTGCATTGTCCAATTTTAGCAAGAATCTTGCGAAGTCAGTTTAGTTAGAATCAGAATCCTCCCTCCGCCATATCTGACCTCGTCCCTCATCCCCCATCATCCTGCAGGTGATGTGTGATCATTCTGGCCTGCCTTTACTTTGCTTTAGCCAGAATTCTATCCTTGCCCCTGATATTTTTTCTTAGTAATTTTCCATCCACTAACCCCTGCACTGCTGCTTGGCTGTAAATTCCCACTTGCCCATGTTTCATTCAGAGTCGAGCCCAATCTCTTTCCCCCACTGCAAGACCCCACTGCAGTGGTCCCTATTGGCCCTAATCTTAAATAACATTATTCTTTAACAAGTGTCATGAATAATTTTTCCTTTACCAAGAGGACACAAGAAGCATAAAAGAAAATATTGATAAATTAGACTTCATCAACATTTAAAGTGTCTGCCTGTCAAAAGACACTGTTAAGAAAATGAATGGGCAAGTCTAGACTAGGAGAAATTATTTGCAAAATATATATCTGACAAAGAACTAGCATCCAGCATATGTAAAGAACTCTTACTACCTGAAAGTAAAAAGATTGTAAGCAATCCAAATAAGAAATGGAGAAAAGATTTGAAGAGACATTTCACAAAGGAAGAGATACAAATAAATGGCCGATAAACCCATGAAAAAATATTTAATATCATTAGTTATCAGAAAAATGCAAATTAAAACCACATTGTGACACTCCACATGTATCAGAATGTCTAAAATTAAAAAGACTGACAACACCAGATACCAACTCTCAAGCAAATTGGTGGGAATGTAAAATGGTATATACCATTTTGGGAAAAGGTCTGGCAGTTTGTATAAAAATAAAATATATTGACCTACCTCTCAGCAATTCCATTCTTAGGATTTTACTCAAGATAAATGAAAACATATGCTCACAAAAGACCTATATAGAAACATTCATAGCAGGAATTCCCTGGTGGTCCAGTGGTTAGGACTCTGCACTCTCACTGCCAAGGGCCTGGGTTTGATCCCTGGTCGGGGAAATAGATCCCTCATGCATGCCACAACTAAGGAGCCCACATGCCGCAACTAAAGATCCCGCATGCCACAACTAAGACCCGGCACAGCCTAAATAAATAAATAAATATTAAAAAAAAAAAAAGTGGTTGCCTGTTGGGGGAAGGGACAAAGATTAACTGGGAAGGGGAATGAGGGATGATGTCAATGTTCCATTTCTTGCTGGAAGTTTGGGTTACACAAAGTTAGTGAACATACACCTAGGATTTATGCATTTCATTTAATGTAACTTTAACATAAACACTGTAAAAACTTAATATCTAATTATAGCTAATGATACGCATGCTGAAGTATTTAGGAGGAAGTGTACTGTTTGTCTGCAACTTACTTCAAAATGTACTAAAAATAGGAGGACTTACTGGATGGAGAGAGGGATAGGTATGTGTATAGAAATATAATAAAGCAAGTAGAACAAAATGTTAACTGTAGAATCTAGTTGGTAGTATATGGGTGTGTCATGTAAAATTCTTTCACCTGTGTTGAATGAAAAATTTTGTAATAAAATGTTGGGGACTTTTTTAAAAAGGTGAATCAATGTAAGTAAAAGTATTAAATATCATTGCTTTATGAATGTGACAAAAATTTTGAGAGTGGTACTTGAATGACTGAAGTGGAGAAGTAGAACATTACTTCATTGAATCTGCACAGCAACTTTATGAGGTTGGTTAGGTGCTAATAAAATCATTGTTTTAGTAATGGGGGAACAAAGGCTCAGAAAGGTTAACTGACCTGCAATGTGGCATGCCAGGATCTTAACCCAGGTATGTTTTTTTTTTGTTTTTTTGTTTTTTAATTTATTTATTATTTATTTATTATTTATTTTTGGCTGTGTTGGGTCTTCGTTTCTGTGCAAGGGCTTTCTCCAGTTGCGGCAAGTGGGGGCCACTCTTCATCGCGATGCGCGGGCCTCTCACTATCGCGGCCTCTCTTGTTGCGGAGCACAGGCTCCAGACGCGCAGGCTCAGTAGTTGTGGCTCACGGGCCTAGTTGCTCCGCGGCGTGTGGGATCTTCCCAGACCAGGGCTCGAACCCGTGTCCCCTGCATTGGCAGGCGGATTCTCAACCACTGTGCCACAAGGGAAGCCCCCCAGGTATGTTTTGACTCCAGCACACACTATGCTTCACTGTGCAAAAAATCTTTATTTCCCTGGGTTAATATATTACTTTGTATGTTTCTCATTTATGGCCTTTGCTACACTATAGTGATGTCAGGTATTTAGGCATCTGCCTCCTCCTTTATACCATAAAGGGGTATAAAGGCCAGGGGAAAGTTTCCATCTTTGTAGCCTCCATACTTAGCATTGTTCTTAGTATAGTGCTAACTAGCACATAATAATCTTTCCCTTCGGTTGCTGAATGGATGCAGGAAGGAAGAAAGGAATGCTCCCTAACTTGGATGATGCTTTCTGGCTTAACCTATCTCAACAGCTCACTCTTCCACCACTTTCTGCAAGATTCATGCCTAACCAGACCATTTGATCAGGGCCTATAGTTGTTAACCTGACTTAACAGCTGTGGGGCTATTTATGGTTACCTGACTGTAGGGCTGGCTTGTACAATCTCCAAAGCAGCAGAATTTGGGACAACTATCTCTGGAGTAGCTGAGGAGTAGCAAAGACCTGACTCTACCTTGGGAAGAGCATTTATCAGTTTAAAGACTATGGCTATAGTACAATTTGTCCAGAGTCTGACATCCACTGAATGGACAAATGAATGAATAAATGATGACGACAGACAACACAGATCAGTCATGGCAATTAATTCCTTGATTTGCCTCTCATAATGCCCCTCTCCTCATTGGGAAAACAGCTCTGTATTACAGTGTTTGTAAATAACCTTTAGGTTTCCTGGCTTAAGACAAGACTATTTCATTTATTTATTTATCTTTGAAAACTAACTTTATTCTAAAGCAGTAGTTTTCAAACTCTAGTGTACACATGAATCACACGAAGAACTTTCTAGAATCTGAGAATCTCACCCCTGGAAAGTCTATTCAGTGGTTCAAGGGTAGGGTCCAGGAACATGTCATGTTTAAGAAGACCTTCAAGGTATTCTATTATAGGTAGTCCCCAGGTCACACTTTGAGAAACACTGGTGAAAAGAAATTGGTTCATGTAGTTTCTGCAATTTCAGTTATCTCTGCCTCAAAAATAGCCCTGTCTTGTTTTCAAGTACTTTCCACCACAAAACTATGGCACCACTGACTTTTAGAACCATTTTCTTCCTCCTAACCTTTGGTGTCAATCAGCCCTAGAAGAGAAGTTACTATGGATATTGGTAACTTTGTGGATAGAATTGTTATCATTTATTGAGCGTCTACTATCTACCAGAGACTATGTGAAATGCTTTACAAATGTAATTGCATCTAATTCTTACAACAACTTTGCAGGGTAGGTGGTATTGCTCTTATTTTACAGATGAGGAAAAACTCTCAGAGAGGTTATGTAACTTGTCCAAGGTCACGTAACATAGCTGACAGACTTGTGATTCAAATGCAAGTCAAAGCCATTGCTTTTTCAAACATATAACCCCCATTATTACTGTATGGAATTATTAATATTAATGATTATTATTATTTCTATGCAGTCATGCCCTAAGCAAAACACTCTGGTCAATGGTGACTTCAGAACACAGGGCTTTTAAGGCTCATCCATCCATTCATGTATTCATTTAACAATAATTAAGCAACTGCTATGTGCCAGAAACTGTGCCAAGCACAAGGGACACAAAGGTGGAGGTCTCTAGCATTATGGAACTTACATGGATACAGACAAGTACATAGGCAATTATAATACAGAGCAAGTGCTATAATATAATTCACCTAATTAATCTACAAATTTAATATATCTCTCAATAATAACATAAAAAACACTGTTTCTGGAACTGGACAAGCTGACCTGAAAGTTCATTTGTTAAAATAAAATTGTAAAAAGAACCAGGAAACTCCAGAAAAAGAAGAGTAGTGAGGGAGAAGTAGGCCTACGTCATTAAAATAAAACTATTAGGGCAGTTTGATAAGACCACATGAATAGATGGATTAATGGAATGGAATAGAGAATCCAGAAACAGACTCAGATACAAATAGGAATATAGTATATGTATATATGTATGTATTTCACACCAGTAGGGAAAATATAAGATTATTCTGTAGAGGTGTTGAGGTGAATGTGTATCCAACTAGAAAGACCAAAAAAAAAAAAAAAAAAAAAAATTCCAAATGGATCAAAGACTTAAATATGTAACATAAAATTATAAAGGTATGTAAAGGAAACATGGGATAAATGAACGCTGATTGAGGAGGGTATAAGGATGGTGGAAGGCTTCTACTGCATTGACTTTTTTTTGGCCTCACCACACAGCAGCAGGATCTTAGTTTCCTGATCGGGTATCAAACCAAGGACCCCTGCAGTGGAAGCATGGATTCTTAACCACTGGACCGCCAGGGAACTCCCTACTGTGTTGACTTTTGTATCTTTTAAAACATATTTACAATGTATTACCCACTAAAACATGTTTTTTTGTTGTTGTTGTTAAGAGTGTTTGGCTAGGGAAATAAAAGTTTAGCTCTAGCATAGTGAGTGAGAGGTAGGGAGTCTTATGAAGCTGGAGAGGTAAGAAGAGTCAGATCATGAAAGAACTCGACATGGCCGCGCAGCCCGGCTTATGGGATATTAGTTCCCTAACCAGGGATTGAACCCGGGCCCTCACCAGTGAAAGTGCAGAGTCCTAACCACTGGACCGCCAGGGAGTTCCCAGGACTTCACATTTTTTAAACGCGGGCTCTATAGTATGAATAATGGGGAGCTATGAAACGTTTTAAAGCGGTGGGTTGATACAATCATATCTGCATTTTAGAGAGATCACTCTTAGCTATAAAAAGAGTGCATAGATTTATAAGGGATAAAACTGAAAACGGGGAAGTGGACTTCTACCGGGTGAGGGATGATGATGGCCTGAACCAGGCAGGTGGTGAATGTCATGGTGAGGTGGATAGATTTGAGAGATGTTGAGCAGTTAGAATCTTGTTGATTGGATGTTGGAGATGAGGGAGAGATCTAGAATGACGTCCGGATGGAGAAGTGGTGGTAGTAGGGGATTGGGGGAGTACGTATAGGTGAGATAACGCATTTAGTTTAAGTGACTTCCAGATGTCCAATTGGAAATGCCTAATAGCCAGGCTTAAAACCCTGGAGCTTGAAAGAGGGCTACGACTGGAGATAATGAATTTGGGATTCATTAGCATATAGATGGTAACTGAAACCCTGTGAGTAGATGAGATCACCCAAGGAGAGCACCTACTGTGAAAGGACCTAAGACAGAACGGATGAGGAAGAAACAAAGAAAATGTTCCCTGAGAAGGATCTAGAGAAGGAAAATTTGGAGAGTGATGGGAAGAAGTCAAGTGAAAAGTGTTTCGATAAGGAGAGAGTGGTCCTCAATACCAAAGGCTAGGGGTAGTCCAGATGAGGATGAAATGTGTTATTTGATTTAAATACAGGGGTATTACTGAAGATCACGGGAAGAATAGTTGAGCGGAGGGTTTAGGTTAAGCAGAAGATGAAGCGGAAGCATCTCGTTCCCGAAGTGCAAGCATCTTGTCTCCGTAGTGGAGACAACTTGTTTCAAGTTCGCTAAAGACGGAGAGGAGAGTGCAGCAGCTGGGGGAAAGACATGAGCTTTTTTCTTTTTTAAGGATCAACTGAGCGTATCTAAAATGATGATGACAAAGAACCAATACTTAGGGAGATAGAGGAGAGAGGGAGGAATTGAGTGATACCAGATGCGAGGGGTGGGATCCGAGCAGATGAACCGCCGTGCCTTAAGATTAGGAGGGATGCTTCTTCCATCGTAAACGAAGGGAAAGGAAAGGGGAACGCTGGCAGATTCTAAAGGTTTGGTGCAGGGAAGCTGATGGAATTTCGGCTCGATGGTTTCTATTTAACTCCGTAAAATACTCCTGGAGTAAGGGGGTTGGCTGTGAGTCGAGGTTTGAGGAGACTGCGGATTTGAAAAGCCGTTTAGAAACTCCGGGCGGCCTAGGCTGGTCCATGCTGGGGCCTCGCGAGGGAGGCCCCGAGTGGAGCTCCGAGGGGGACGCCGCGGTGCGTCGCCACGGCAACCGAACCGCCGGGCTAGGCCCAGGACCAACTATAACCCGAAACAGCCGCAGCGTTTTACCTCACTATTCCAGAGATCAGGGTAGGAGCCAACCCGAGGCGACCAAAGTGAAACCACAGATCCCGCGATATCACGGCCGCAACCTGCGAAACTGCACGGGACGCTACCGCCACGCAGCGCGACAGCGAGTATTAAACGTCATGGTACCGCGACGCCGTCGCCGTAATACAACGCTCTCCCGGAAGTGGTCTCTGGATCGGGCAGTGAAAGTGGTAGCCAGTTGTCCCCGGGATCAGCTATCCGGAGGTCGTAGCTGAACTCTTTCTCTGCGTTTCTCCTCGATCCTTCTTGAGTTTTTCAGGTCCGCGTAGTGAGGAAACGTCTCCACCATCATGGGGGGCGGAGACCTGGTAAGTGAGGGAGCCCAGGGCTGGGGGAAGACTGAGGCCGGAGACCGACTGAGGCTGGGGACGGAAATTGGCGGGGGTGACAGTGGGTATTCTTGGCAACGCAGCCGTTGGGGACAGAGAGCTGTAGCCCTGGACAGGCTACGGATAGCTAAGGCCGTGAGGGACCGGGCGGAGACTTGGGAAGATATGTGAGGTGGGTCGCCAAGGAAGGCAGGTGGTGTTTGTTGACAGGGAGCCCTTCTGGCTGGAAATTTTGGGAAGCCTCGGGGGCGGTTGCAACCGTGGCTAGGAAAGGAGGCGGGTATGGAGGACGTGTCACTTCGTTTTGTATATCTTGTCTTGGGATACATTTCCTTTCCTCAGCTAGGAGTTCAGTCATGTCCTGGGCTATAGTAGGGGTGATTTGTGCCCCCGTTGTCCTCGTCCCTGAGCCATGTCCTGGGGTCACGGAAGATCTTCCTCATGTTCACCTTTCTGACGTCCACTCCCTCTTCAGTGCTGCATCTTTTTTTTTTTTTTTTTTTTTTTTTTTTTAGTGCTGCATCTTGATCTGTAGTGGCAGAGCATTCTTCTGAATTCATAGCACTTAATATAAGTTATGTGGCTATTTCTCTTAAACTGTATAGTTCATTTGTAGGGGGCTAAGCCTCCGAATTGGGCAAATGTACCCATAAGAACATGGTGCAAGATCAGAAAAATGCTCATCTCCTGAAAGTGTAGCTAATTGAATCAGGAAATAGATTCGTTTAGCCACCTGTCCAGTAGCTATATTAGAGTTTGTCAGGTGTTGTCAGCTAGAATGAGTTCCAAGATACCATCGAGGTTCTTCTGACTTAGTGTCTTCAAGTAGCTGCATTTAGGGACAGGAAAGCTCTAATCCCAGAGTTCCTCAACCTCAGTGCTATTGACATTTTGGGCTGGATAATTCTTTGTTGTGTGTGTGGTCCTGTGCATGTAGCAGTGTCCCTGGCCTCTAGACAGTAGCACCTTTCTCCTTCAGTTGTGACAACCAAAACTGTCTACAGACATTGCCAAATGTTCCCTGGGAGGCAAAATCACCCATACTGAAGGCGAGAGAGGAGGACCATTAGGACAAGGTGGAGGGTTGGGGAGGAAGGGAGGAAGGACTGAACAACCTGATGAGGGGAAAGGGAGTACAAGAAGAGAGAGAAAAAAGGAAGCCCTCATTTAAAAAAAAAAAATTTATTTTGGCCACACTGAGCAGCACGCAGGATCTTAGTTCCCTGACCAGGCATTGAACCCCGCCCCCTACAGTGGGAGCACGGAGTCCTAACCACTGGACCGCCAGGCAATTCCCTGATTTAGGTTTCTTAACTGGTCTCCTGGTTTTCAATCCTGATCCTCTCCAATCCATTCTTTACATGCTAGGCTGGTCATGCCTCCCACCTGCACATGAATGCTTAGTGTTTTCTACTGTCAACAGGATAAAATCCAATCCCTTAACGTGGCTTATAAGGCCCTTAATCTGTTGCTTTCTTAGTTGGCTTCATCTTGAGCCCCTTCCCATCAGCTTGCTCTCCTATCTCCAGCCATGCTGAATTATTTGTTCTTTCTCACCACTGGGCCTGCAGTTGTGTGTGCTGTTACCTCTGTGTGGAAATCTACCCCACTCCTTCCCGCTTCCTACATCACTGGGCTAATTTATAATTATCCTTAGATGGCACTTCCTCCAGGAAACCTTCCCTGGTTGGGAAGCTGAACCAAAGCAGTGGCTCATGGGGAGGAGGGAGAGGAGAAGCATTCCTTGAGGGTGAGGGGGAAGATCAGAACCAGGGGGAGATTCTTGGGAAGGAAGGTTGAAAGAGGTACTAGGTGGGGTTGTAAACCATGCAAGTTTAAGGCACGTTAAGTGGACTCAAGGAAAAGAAGGCTGTGTTCATAAGAATGAACGTCCAGTGCCAAAGGCACTTGAATTCTTTTGCCTTTCAGAGTCTATACTTTCCTGCTTATCTACCCCATTCCTCCTGTACTGTCATCACCAACCCTCACTTCAGGCATGGCCAGTGGAAGTCAGACTCACACATTTCAGGATAGAAGTATTTGAAGGGAATCTCGGAGGGGCCTGTTTCTTCCTGAAGCTTTATGTACTTGAACAACCTCTCTCCCGCACCCCCATGTGTGAGATTTTTGGGTGCCAACCTTGCCATTGTTAAAGACGTCTTGCCCTTACATGCCTGCCTTGGCATGAATATAGGGGTGGGAAAGGGAGGGCCAGTTATACTCACCACCCACCCACTGGCCGCATTGTTTTCTCCCTCCTTTCATTTCCCACAGAATCTGAAGAAGAGCTGGCACCCGCAGACCCTCCGCAATGTGGAGAAAGTGTGGAAAGCTGAGCAGAAGCATGAGGCTGAGCGGAAAAAGATTGAGGAGCTTCAGCGCGAGCTGCGGGAGGAGAGGGCCCGGGAGGAGATGCAGCGCTATGCGGAGGACGTTGGAGCTGTCAAGTACGTGAGGAGCTGGGGCGCTTTGACCTGGGGGTGTCTTGGTGTGTGGGGAGTTGCAGAACTGCCTGCAGGTGCATCGTCCAGTTGTTGCATGATAGCTGGTTAAGAGCGTGAGTTTGGAATCAGACTGGCCTGGGTTCTGAGGCTGGCATGGCATGAACTAGCCTCGCTGTGTAACTGGGAGCAAGTTTGGGAGCCTTGGTTACCTCAGTAGAACCGGGGGAGTGAGAGTACCCAACTCCTAAGGTTTGTTGAGGATCAAATGAGATGACATATAAAGGGCTTAGTGTAGACCAAGTTCATGGTAGATGATTGCCAAATAACTGTGGCTGAGGATGATTGCCTGTACCCTGCTTCTCAGTATGTGTTGAGGCCTCAGTCCTGCTTTTGTTTATTTATGGATTGCAGGCTCGTTTTAGGGAGGCAGAGAGGTCCCATGGAAGGAGGTAGATGGTGTGTCTGTCAGCAAAAGCTGTGTGACTGTGGACAGTCTCATTCAATTTTCCCTGACTTCAGTTTCCTCTTGCATAATTTAGGATGGGAGTAACAGACAATAATTACTCTACCCATCTCATAAAAGGGGATGGAAATAAATGTGTTCTGAGAAAAATTAAAAGCATAAAATATGCAGTGCAGGTTTCCCAGAACGTGGGATTCTAATCTGGGGTGTGAGGATAGACAGTGGGAATGTTCTTCTTTACCGATTTCTGTAATTTAATAAGGCGAGATCAGCTCCAGGTCCAGCCGGGGCTCTTGGCCGGGAAGTGGCCGCGCACTGAGCTGGCTGGCAGTGGGGAGGGTGCTCTCAAGCGGAGGTTCTGCGGCCCAGGGAGGGCAAAAGTAAAGTCTCTAACTTGTTCTCAGAGGGAGGTTTCTAGAGCCAGGGAGGTGGTCGTGGTGGCGCTAATGGAGTTAGCACTGGATAGAAGCTAGGTGTTGTGAGAGCGCCCCAATTTTTTTTTTTTTAAAGCCGATCCGAATTTCCATCTCTATTTTCTTTACTCTTTCTTGTTTCTAAATATTCAGTGTACTTTTTCTGCAGCTAATGAAAAGTGAAGGTCTTCAAATGTCATGTTTGAGAGTACAGGTAGTATTCAGTGGAAATTGGGAGTCATCAATGTTTTTTTTATCCCAAGAACATTAAACAATCTGTACATAACATATTTTTTGTAAATCTTAAATGTAAGAAAATATAGTTAAAAATTACCTGCTTTAAAATCAAATGTAAAATTATTCTTTGGGAATTTGTTTTTTTAAAACAGTGAAAAGCAGTAAGTAGTGAATATACTAAAGATATTTATAATCTCTGACTTATTTTAATATACTGGGAATTTTGTTTCTGGTAAGAGCTATTGCTTTCTCGTTTGACTTCCTGATTAAGTTTCAGTAAAAGGTGCATATAATAACAACAAACTGTATTCTGTATGAAAAAAACAAATCCGAGAAAACCCACTTCTTCACTGGAACAATCACCAATAAATCAGTATTTTAAAATTTTTTTTAAAAAATATGCAGTGCATTCCTAAATCAGAATTGAATAAAAACTCCAGATAGACTAAAATTGACTTATCTGTACTATCCCTTGTTCATATCCTAGTGGGCAAGTCTCCAGGGTGACATGTGACATACTTCCCCTGTTGGATATACAGGGCTTTTCCTTAGTAATTTCATGACAGGAGGATTTGTGACATTCAGAGGCATGTGTGTGTGTGTGAGAGAGAGAGACTTAGTTTCAGTTCGTGGAAATGGCATTATGGAATTTAGGCAGGATAACGATTACATTCTTTCTTTTTTGTTGTTTGTTTATTTTATTTATTTTTTATACAGCAGCTTCTTATTAGTTATCTATTTTATACATATTAGTGTATGCATGTCAATCTTGATCTCCCAGTTCACCCCCTCCAACTTCCCCCCCTTAGTATCCATACGTTTGTTCTCTACATCTGTGTCTCTATTTCTGCCTTGCAAACTGGTTCATCTGTACCATTTTTCTAGATTCCATATATATGTGTTAATATACAATATTTGTTTTTCTCTTTCTGACTTACTTTTTCTTCACTCTGTATGACAGTCTCTAGATCCGTCCACATCTCTACAAATGACCCATTTTCGTTCCTTTTTATGGCTGAGTAATATTCCATTGTATATATGTATACATTCTTTCAGGATTGGCAGAAGGCCATTCTGACTTAAGTATAAAATTTGAAATGTTTTAAAATAAATGGAGTCTTGGAGTTTTTAAAGTACAGCACAATATATTTAGAGCATTAATATATAAAATGAGGTAAAAGAATGAAATTTTAGAAGTTTTTTTTTTTTTTTTAACCTTTATTGAATTTGTTACAATATTGTTTCTGTTTCGTTTTTTTGGCCTCAAGGCACGTGGGATCTTAGCCCCAACCAGGGATCGAACCCGCACCCCCTGTATTGGAAGGCAAAGTCTTAACCGCTGGACCACCAGGGAGGTCCCTATAAGTTTTTTCTAACCATAGATACACATTAAATTATTTTACTATATACACTTTGTATAAATTATATTCTTTATAATTTAAACTAAATAAATTTCACACATTTGAATTAATTCCTGGGCAGCTTATATGGCATTTTTATATGTGAAGTTTGAGATTTTGTGAACCCTTGATTTTAAAACAAATGTCAATTTTAGACGGAATACCCATTAGTCATAAGAGTTTACTCTCCCACTAACCAAAAGTAAAAAATTATTTTGAAATTTTTATTCAGCCAAGCATTACATATTCTGTGCCTGATATGTCAGAAATTTGGGCTTTGCAGAGTCTAATTAATGAGGTCAGAGTATAGATGAGCAGCTTCAGAGCTGGGAGTCAGTGTATATCCTGTTGCTGACCCTCATGCCCTCTTGTCTGTTGTGAATAGGAGGAAGGTGATTTTATATTCTTTTGATTTTTTGCCCCCTCACATATTCTCCAATGTTATGAAACTCAAAGGTTAGCACGTAGGTCCCTTTTTTTGGTCTTTACTTGCAGATGTATTTAGACAATCTGCTTGTCCAGCTGACTGGTTTGTGTAGTTCTTTGCATAGTGTCGTGCTTTTCATTTATCCAATACAACCCTTTGCTATTTACAATTCACTTGTATGGTTCAGATAATCTTTTCTGTGTTTATTATACAGCTCTCTTAGAACAAAGAAAAAACCTCAGTATGCACGTTATCCTTGCTCTCCATCCAAATCCCTCTTTGCACTAGAATGTTGTTTAAGTATTTACTGATAATATTAGAAAATTGTGTTTTCTTTACCAGCATTTTTCAACGCTTGCACTTTAGGGTATCCTTGGAAGATTAGATAAATGAAGATGGGAGTGATTCCCACCCAAGCAGACTCTCTAAGAATAGCAGGGGGTGTCTGGGGCAAGGGCATCTGGATACTTTAAGAGCTCCCTGGGTGATCCTCATGGGCAGCCTCAATTGAGAACCTGTTCTATATCCTTAGTGATAGCAACAGCAAAAATCTATGCATCATTTCGTTTTTATATGACTTTTACCCCAAATCTTCTCTCATTTAAAAACTCAGAGAGAGGGTCTCACTTTAAAAATGATGAGAGATGGCAGTTGCTAGCTCCATTTTAGACGTGAGGATATGGAAGTGCACAGAAGTAACTTGCACGTTTACCCAGCTGGGTAGTGGCGGAACCAGGTCAAGTCCAGTGGCACTGGATCTCAGCGATACAACATGTTCTCTTACTGCAGGGCCTGAGCAGTACTGATATTAGTTGAGTCCTTTTAAGACTAGCTGTAGCCCTGAAAATACTACTTTATAGAAGTATCTGTCTTCATTTTTCCTATCCTTTCTTCTGGATACGTTTTGCTCCTCTGCCTGCATATTCCTGGCCCTCCTACCTCTTCATACCGTCTCTTCTCTTTTATTCACTTGCTTAGCTTCTTTTCCCTCATCCAGTAACTGCTCCTGCTTCCCAAGGCTCACTGTTCTTCTCCCTTCATTCCTCTGGTACCAGTGTCTGCTTCATGCTGACAACTCCCACATTTATCCCACACAAACTCTTGTATCTCTGTATATTCAGGCAGTTCTTTTTTTTTTTTTATTCAGGCAGTTCTGCTTCAAGTGTCCCACAGTTACCCATCACATACTTAGCTCTCAGCAGCACTGTTTGGTAATTTGTTGACCTCTGTGCCTCATCTGGTAGCCTGTGAGCAACTCAGCTGCCTGAATCTTTGTCATCTTTCTGACCTTCTTCCTCTGCCTGGCACATAGGAAGTGTGCTGAGTCAGTGTTTACAAATGAATAAACAAATATTTATTTCCAGTTTCCCCATCTGTGTTTGTGTCAGGCATGCATAGGCATGATCCCTTGAGTCATCTTTGACAAGTCCTTTTAGGATCCCCCCCTACTCGATCACTGAGACCTGCTTTTCATTCAAAAAGTACTGCCAGCTCCAGACCCATTGCCCATGAATTGTCGAACACTGAACATATTAGGCAACTGTCTGGGATTCATTCCAGCCATCTAGGAGTTTAAAAAAACCTGGTGGGAGATACAAAACACATACATAGAGAATAAAAAGACTAGCTAGTGGGAACATCAATGATTTATCCCCAGGGTAAGAAGACATGACAGAACTAAAAGGTAGGTTATGCGATAGGAGGGGCAAAGAAATTATGAAGTACATATTTTATCTCTTAATACATTTCTGTTTCTTCTGCCAGTTGTTGAGTTGCCCTTGAAGTAAAACAAAACAAAACAAAACAAAAAAGACTAGCTAGGGTTTATTTAGTACTTACTTTGTGCCATGCACTCTTCTGAACACCTTAAAAATTCATTGACTTATTTAATCCCCAGCAACCCTATGAGGCAGGTACTCTTTTATCCCCATTTTACAGGTGAGGACACCAGTGCTCAGATGAGTTGCTTGGCTTTAGAGCCGGGATTCAAATCCATGTTGCCTGACTCCAGAGCTTGTGCTCTTAACCATTATGTTATACTGCCTTTCAGGAAAATGAGCTTGCCAGAATATTCTAGTCACCACCGATCTTCTTGCTCAGACCTCTTTAAGCTCTTATGCAGTCTGCCTTTCACAGTCAATTCCCTCCAACCCCCAGGAGTTTTTTATTGTTTGAATAACAGAACACACAAAACCAGGCAGAGAAGTCTCCAAGGAAATGATGGTTGTGTTTCACTGTTATTTGTCCCTTGGTTCTTCATCTTCTAAGCACTTATTACAGTTTCTTTTAATGCTGTTAGACATGTATTTTGATTATAAATACAGTCCAACTATGAATAAATAACTGTATTGTCTTTTTACACCCATTCCCCCATGTTCCTTTAAATAGAAAAAAGTGCTCAATATCTCTTAATAGCCTACTTGGCCATGGTTGTCTCACCTGTGATTTAAAAATACATTGTATCTTGATCTTCCAAAATCCTTCTTGAATTACAGCTTATTCTGTTAAAGAAATTCTGGGAAAGAAGTCATTGATATTGTTGATAGTCTCCAAAAGGTGAGGGTGGTAACTGAGTTGAAGGCACCAGGGAGGGATCTTCAGCAAACCGAGGAGCATTGGGAAACTACACAGAGGCAGATCTTGTCAATAAGATACCAGCTCCTCCAATTAACCCTAGGAGAATGCCACCAGTCACAGCTGACCCAACAACTGTGGCCACTGGTCCCTTTTGGCTGCCAGTGTGACTCCTGTGAAGGCTGCACTTGTGACGGAATTCCAGAGGTCTTTCTAACATGCACCATCCAGCAGAGAATCATGGAAAACAGACCTCCCCAAACTGCAAAGCCACCTGCCAACTGTGGAGGCCTGGTTTTAATAGCTGTCAAACTCCCACATAGTCTCTGGTTTACTCCCACTGGAGAATGGTGAAAACCTTTAATTGCATAAAAGACACTACTACCTCTGGTACCCATCATAAAGGCCCCACCACAGTCTTCCACATAGTTCTCCAGGGCACGGCTCTCACTCTTGCTCCTCCATCTTGACCCCAGTGGTGTGACTGAGGGTGGGTAAGCTGGGTGGAGCCTGACCCCAGTGGCCCACAATTCTTTTTTTTTTTTTTTTTAATAAATTTATTTATTTATTTATAGCTGCATTGGATCTTTGTTGCTGCACTCAGGCTTTCTCCAGTTGCGTCGAGCAGGGGTTACTCTTCGTTGTGGTGCGCGGGCCTCTCATTGTGGAGGCCTCTCCCGTTGGGGAGCACAGGCTCCAGGCACGCGGGCTTCAGCAGTTGTGGCACACAGGCTCAGTGGCTCCGCGGCATGTGGGATCTTCCCGGACCAGGTCTCGAACCCGTGTCCCCTGCATTGTCAGGCGGATTCTTAACCACTGCACCACCAGGGAAGCCCCACAATCAATTCTTAATCATAGACTATAGTGTTTCTCAAACCAATCCTTGTAATAGGAAAAGAAATCTAAAGGGTTGGACCCTCTATTAATGGTTTAAATTATTTTTATTAAAAATATATGCAAAGATATAACTAGGAAGGTATTATTTATGCTCATAGTTGTTATATAATCTTAAACAAAAATAAATATACAAAATGAAAAAGTCATAGTCAAAAACCATTGCACCTAATGTTATAGATAATACTGTTTCGATGAACCTACTTTGCTACTTGCAGTGTGAATGTGATATTGGCTGCTCCAACACATGCTCTTATGAATGAATTCAGCACACCTTTACTGTCTGTTGTGTGAGGGCTCAATTTTCTCACCACTTTTTTTTCTCTTAGAACCACAGGAAAATATTTGGCATGATACTGTGACATAATTTTGCTTCCCTCTTTTGGCTTGAAAGCATAACTTGTTATTGCTGGTCTTTTCTCATTATCCCCTCGAATGTAGTATATTACCACTGGTGCCAAGGTGACAATAAGCACCAAAACACACAGTAAACACAGCTGCATATGTGGTCACTGAAATTGTTTTGGTGATGAGCTGATCCAGAACATGCATGTTAGCTCTTTCAGATTATCCTCGAAATGAAAGCACAACATAAAGACTTTGTAAAGGAGACTTGAGAAACCCTGGGCAAAAGATCCATGCCCCAGGCAGAAGGAACTTTTTTTTCCTCATAAATTGCTTTAGGTGTGTGGAAATGATCTCTCTCCTAAAATGTAAACTCCATGACAGCACGTACCGTTTCTTCCCAAGTGCCCCATGGAGTGTGGTGTTTAGCCCTTGCTAAGGAGCCTGTAGAATGAGTCCTGTTCTGACCAGCTGTGCCTTTTTTTTTTTTTTTTAAAGTTTGGCCACGCCTTGCGGCCTGTGGGATCCTTGTTCCCTGACCAGCGATGATCAAACCTGCACCCTTGGCAGTGAGAGCGTGGAGTCCTAACCACTGTGCCGCCAGTGGATTCCCCCAGCTGTGCTTATCTATCCCTCATGTTCAGGTTTTGTGTGTAGGTTTGAGAAGTCTACATTTTCTTTGACTGTATTTTTTTTTTTTTGAACTAGGAAAAAGGAAGAAAAATTGGACTGGATGTACCAGGGTCCTGGTGGGATGGTGAACCGTGATGAGTACTTGCTGGGGCGCCCCATTGACAAATACGTTTTTGAGAAGATGGAGGAGAAGGAGACAGGCTGTTCTTCTGAGACAGGACTCCTCCCAGGCTCTATCTTTGCCCCATCAGGTGCCAATTCCCTTCTTGACATGGCCAGCAAAATCCGGGAGGATCCTCTCTTCATCATCAGGTACTGATGAACGGCTGAGAAGGGGGTTTTATTACAGAGATGCTTAGCAGAGATGTTATCTCACCTCTTGCTTTGCAGTTGGTTTCCTGTTGGCTTTTGTCTGCCATGTAAAAGGATTTGTCTCCATTTGGGCTTCTGATGTTAAGAAGGAGGCTCTATTAAGGGTGCCTGAACTAGGCTGTTTGGGAAGAGATTGGTAAATGTACCAGACCAGACCAAATTTATTCATTTACCTTTGGCCCTTAAACAAAAATAAGAGGTAGAAGCAAGGTGAGAAAGACTGGCAGCTTCTTAGAAATTGGGGGATATGTGTAGAGTTGGCTGGGGGGGGGGTGAATAGGCCTTTTCCCCTCCCCTCTACCCCTCCCTTTTGTTTGTTTTTTGCAGCAGAATCCTTTGAAAAGAAACTTTAGAATTTTATTTAACCCTAATATGTAACAGATCAAAGTAGAGCTGCATTTTGGGTGTTAAATGAAATCATGTGGTGCATTTTTTTTGGTTTTGTTTTTAATTTTCATTATTTTATTTCAAGTGTGTAAGGTTGAACATTAAAAAATATTTCTTATTTACATTTCTTTTGAAAATTCTTTTAAAGTTATCTATATATTACAGATATATATTTATATGTAAATATTTTCTCCCATTTTGTTAGCTTCTTAATTAATTATTGTGGTAAAATATACATAACATAAAATTTACCATCTTAACTTTTTTTTTCTTTTTTTTTAAAGTTTCTTAAACTCACCAGCATACAAATGTGAGCAGGCACTCTTCCCACACTCACATTGTATCATGAGTACATGTTTGTTTGTTTTTTAATAAATTTATTTTATTTATTTATTTATTTTTGGCTGCATTGGGTCTTCGTTGCTGCACACGGGCTTTCTCTAGTTGTGGCGAGCGGGGGCTACTCTTCATTGTGGTGCACGTGCTTCTCATTGCGGTAGCTTCTTTTGTTTCGAAGCGCAGGCCCTAGAGTGCATGGGCTTCAGTAGTTGTGCCACGTGGGCTCAGTAGTTGTGGCTCGCAGGGTCTAGAGCACAGGCTCAGTAGTTGTGGCGCACGGGCATAGTTGCTCTGTGGCATGTGGCATATTCCTGGACCAGGGCTCGAACCCGTGTCACCTGCATTGACAGGCCTATTCTTAACCACTGCGCCACCATGGAAGTCCCATCTTAACTATTTTTAAGTGTACATTTCAGTAGCAGTAAGTATATTCACATCATTGTGCAACCATCACCACTACCTATCCTTCTCCAGAACTTTTTCATCTTCGCAACTGAAACCTTATACTCATTAAACAGTAAGTCCCCATTCTCTCCTCTTCCCAGCTCCTGGCAACCACTTCTACTTTCTGTTCCTATGACTGTTACTACTGTAGTTACCCATATAAGTGGAATCATATGGTATTTGTCCTTTTGTGACTGACCTATTTCACTCAGCATAATGTCATCAAGGTTCATTGTGTTATAGCATGTTTCAGAATTTCCTTCTTTTTAAAAATTGTGGTAAAATACACATGACATAAAATTTACCATTTTAACCATTTTAAGTATATATATAGTTCAGTAGTAAGGGTATCCAAATTGTTGTGCAACCAATCTCCAGAAGTTTTTCATCTGGCATAACTGAAAATCTGTATCCGTTAAGCAACAACTCTTCATTTCCTTTCCCCCCCAGCCCCTGGCAACCACTATTGTACTTTTCATTTCTAGGAGTTGGACTATTCTGAACCTCATAAAAGTTGAAATCATTCAATATTTGTTTTTTTGTGACTGGCTTATTTTACTAAGCATAATGTCTTCAAGGTTCATCCATGTTGTAGCATGTATCAAAATTTCCTTCCTTTTTAAGGCTGAATAATATTCCGTTGCATGTGTATACCACATTTTTTAATCCATTCATCTGTCGTGCACATTTGGGTTATTTCCACCTTTTGGTTATTGTGAATAATGCTGCTATGAACATTGGTGTACAAATATTGTGCATATTATTTTATAAACTCCTTTTTATCACCTAATCATGTATATGGGACATTTTTCTATGTTGCTGACTATGCTTCTGTCACATCATTTTTAATATCTATATTGTATGGATATACCATAATTTATTTATTTATTTTTAAACATTTTTTTGACACCTTCCCTTTCTTTTTTTTGTTTTGTTTTTTTAAATTTTTATTTATTTATTTTTGGTTGCGTTGGGTCTTAGTTGCGACATGCAGGATCTTTCATTGTGGCGTGCGGGCTCTCTAGCTGGGGTGCGTGGGCTTAGTTGCCCCAGCATGTGGGATCTTAGTTTCCTGACCAGTGATTGAACCTGCATCCCCTGCATTGGAAGGCGGATTCTTTTTTTTTTTTTTTTTTTTTTAAATAATTTATTTATTTTTGGCTGTGTTGGGTCTTCGTTTCTGTGCGAGGGCTTTCTCCAGTTGTGGCAAGCGGGGGCCACTCTTCATCACGGTGCGCGGGCATCTCACTATTGCGGCCTCTCTTGTTGCGGAGCACAGGCTCCAGACGCGCAGGCTCAGTAATTGTGGCTCACGGGACTAATTGCTCCGCGGCATGTGGGATCTTCCCAGACCAGGGCTTGAACCCGCGTCCCCTGCATTAGCAGGCAGATTCTCAACCACTGCGCCACCAGGGAAGCCCGGAAGGCGGATTCCTAACCACTGGCCCACCAGGGAAGTCTCTACCATAATTTATTAATATTCTCCTGTTGGATCCCTAACTTGTTTCCAAGTTTTCATTGTTACAATATGAACACCTTTTTAGTGACCTTCCTTGATTATATCCTTTCAGCAACAAATTCTTGAGGAAGCATTTGTGAGATTAAAGAGTTTGTGAGTATGTACAGGCTGTGATAAATGTTGCCGAATTGTCCGCCGGGAAGGTTGACCAGTTTACGCTCCTATGAACACTATGTGAGAGTAAGACTTCTTGAAAGAGGAATCCATTCTGTTTATTTCCCAGGGGTTATCATGCTAAACAGTGGAGGTAGTATTGAAATGTTGCATACGTTTGATACACAAGATGACATACATTTACTTGACCAGTTGGGAAGCCCTGAGCATGAAGCTTAACAAGCAACAGACCAAACTCACTTTCTTGCACAACAGGGAACCAGTGTGAACTTTCCCCACAATATTCAATCCCTTATGCAGATTTGGGAAAGATTTCTGGCTTCCACACAATCATGCAGATTGCACCATGGGGCCTGTCTGCCTGCATTGAGAAAAAAGATTCCTGTATAGAATTATGGAGAGTAGAATGAATGATTTAATCCCCTTTTCTGAAAGAAAGAATCATGATTTTTATAACTTCTCTTTAGGAAGAAAGAAGAAGAGAAAAAAAGAGAGGTATTGAATAATCCTGTGAAAATGAAGAAAATCAAAGAATTGGTAAGTAGTACATCAGATAAGCATCAAGAGCTACTTAACATGAAAACTCCTCTCCATTTACTCTTACGAGAGGGAAAGCAGAATGGCTTTAAACATTTTTGTCTTTTAGAGACCTTCTCCTGGTGATTTTGTGCAGTCTTAACATATAAAGCTTAATTATGCTTGATTTTCTCTTTTATGTCCTTTGGTTGGAAAAACAGCATGTTATATCATTCTTCCAGAAAAAGAGGGGTATTGGGATATGCCTGTGGAAAGCATGATCATGCAGTGTGTTCAGGAGATCAGGGGGTATCAAGCCTTTAGGGCCCATTCATCACTCATGTAACATATTATGTGATCGTTTCTTGGATTAGTTGGTAAGGAAAGTTTAAAGATTGATCTTGTGGTCCCTGATTACTGTCAGCGGAGTTGCAGTCTTTTGACAAATGGGAATTCCTAGGCAGTGGTTCTGGGGACTGTTTCAAAACACAGATTCCCAGCCCCACCCACCAGAGAGTCCGTTCAGTAGTCTAGGGGCGTTTGTGCACAACCAGGGTCCAGACCCTCCACTCTTGTCGACAGGGGACGTCTGATCATGTCCTGGACCCCTGTAGACCCTGAGGCCTGGAGGCACGTAGTTTACACATGACCCCATCCCCTCAGAGGGACTGACAGGGGTCCCAGTAATCTTGCGTGGTTATGTTCTGGGCATTTTCTAGTTGCAAATGAGTCTGGAAAAAAAGGAGAAGAAGAAAAAGAAGGAGAAGAAAAAGAAGCACAAGAAACATAAGCACAGAAGCTCAGGCAGCGATCGTTGCAGCAGCGAGGATGAGCACGGCCGGGAGAGGTGAGCGTGTGGAGCGGCCTCCTGCACCGTTGATTCACTCACTCATTCATTCCACAGATACGGACTGAATACCTGCTCCAGGCCAGGGGCCACCAGGTTCTGGGGGTTCAGTGGAGAACACTTGCACACCGGCCCTCTGCCCCCAGAGCTGGCCAGCTAGCACTTGAGTTCCCGGAGGAGTTGGCGAAACCCCCAGGGGAGCTGGCTGTAGCTGTGTCAGTCTTAGGTCAGACGTCCTGGATATGACTTTCATCTCAGCTCTTGATTCCTGCAAGACTTAAGTGGGTTTTATGGAAGCTTTTTTTTTTTTTTTCCAAATACATTAATGGGCCCATCTGGACCTGTTCTGTGTGTCTTCTTTGCGGGAGCCGCCAGCACTGTCTCTGCTGACTCACTCGTAGTCCTTAGAATAGCAGCACGAGGTGAGAGGAGAATGTGCTCGGGTGCTGGGGCTGAAAAGCAAGGCCCACGGTTTTTCGCAGGAAAAACATGACTGTGCTGATGCATCTTTCAGCAAAGATGGAGAAACACACTCCCATGTGAGAGCCGGGAGGTGGGAAAGGTCACGTTTGAAACAGGAAGCATGTCTCAGCACAAGAGCTGTAAACTGGACCTTTAGGCATTTTCTTTTTCAATGAGTATGTGTTTTAATCTCTTAGATCTCAAAAGAAGATGGCAAATTCTTCCCCTGTTTTGTCCAAAGTCCCTGGATATGGCTTACAGGTAAGGATCTGGGCTTCTCAAAGGGAGTGTGACCGTGGGACTGGAACGTGCCAACCTGGCTGCCTCTTTGGACACAGAGCATATTTAGCAGCCAATCAGACATGCGGAAGGAAGGGAGTTTGGGCAGCACAGACTGGAGAACAGGCCCATTCCTTATCCCTGAGCCTCTGACTATGGCTGAGGGCCCTCTGAGCAGAGAGGCTAAACTACCAGTGGGCGTTTAGGCATTCCGTCCATCCCTCTGCATGTAACTTACATGAAATGCGTACATTTTAAGGGTTGATGACTTTTTGATAAATGTACATCCCTCTGGATTCCTTTTTTCCCCTCAGTGTGTTTAACCTGAGGTCCTCTCCTCCATATTCTGCCTCCTGCTCCTCCTTAGGCTGTAGCAAAGAGCCAAGCCAATTTAGGTGGTTGGGTGATACATCCTTCCAGAGCATTCTGAGGATAACTTTCCTAAGTTTATACAGCTCTCAGTGATAACTATGTGATGGGATTGGTATACCCAGTTGGCTCCTTACAGAACCTCAGTGCTTATTCATTTTCTTGTTTCACTGCATCTTCTCCTGAGCTGCTAGATTTTCCTATGAATAGCTTTTCTTCCTTTCCTTGATGATATAGGTCAGGAACTCTGACCATAGCCAGGGACTGCAGGGTCCTCTGACAGCTGAGCAAAAGCGAGTGCGTGGGTTGAAGAATTACTCCAGGTCCAGAAGCTCCTCTCCCTCACCTCCGAGACATGCCAGCAAGAAGAGCACCAGAGAAGCAGGGTCTCGGGACAGGAGGTCTCGATCCCCGGGCAGAAGGTCACGGTCCCCAAGGTCAAGCAAGCCGTAAGTATGGGAATTCAGTGGGAAATAACCTGTGAATGTGGGGGCCTGGTTACAGCTGGTATTTGCTTTTAGCGATGTCTGTTCATCAACTCTTCCAAATGTCTTTGCTTTGTTATTATCTTTACTTTTTTTTTTTTTTAATGTAAAGCTCAGACCCCTAGAACTACATATTTATATATGTGGAATCTCTAGAGTGAGATTAATACCAAATCTTATGTATCCTTGTGCCTTTGTTTTTCTTCCACTTCTTCCCTCTGTTTTCTTCAATTTGGATTATAGTTTTAAAACTGTTAGCTTTTCTTCCATCATTTGAGGGACATGATAAAAGCCACTGTATTGAAAAAGCTCTTCTCCTCTCTGCCCTCTGTATCTGTTACAGGCACAACTCTAAGGTAAATAGGAGAGACAGAGGCCGAAGTAAGAGCCTATCACCTAAAAAAGACATCTACCAAAGGCGGCATGCTCATGGGTACACCAGGTGAGTCAAGAGCCCAGTAGGTTAACTTCAGACTTTCAGGCCTGAGTCTTGGAATGGCTGAGACCAGGGCAAGTGGATAATCTATATCACCGTTTTTGCCCACCCCTCTTTTATTCATCTTGGTCAACTTTTAACCATCTGCCCTGCCCCCCACCCCACGCGAGTCACATTGAAAGGACAAAGTAAATAGTTTTGAACTATTGAACTAATGACCAATTCACTAAGTGACTGTCTCTCAACACCTGTAAACATGTTACTCTCACAGAGATTTCTACAGGAAGCTTTTCTTGAGAGTGTGCTCCTTTCCTGAGGCATCAGCTGAAAGGGAAGCAGGAAGGTGGTCTCCTTGAGGGCAGACACCCTAAGATAAACTCTGTGTTTGAGTTGGGTGTGGTGTGGGTCAGACAGAACATGGGTGTGCAGTCATGGGACCTGAGGGGAGTTGGCTGTGCCCATGAAAGGCTCCCTAGGGGTCTCGATTGCTCTTAGAAGTTTAGATGAGGGAATTCCCTCGCAGTCCAGTGGTTAGGACTCGGCGCTTTCACTGCCGTGGGCTCCAGTTCAATCCCTGGTCAAGGAACGAAGATCCCATAAAAAAAAAAAAGAAAGTTTAGTTGACTTGGGCAACTTTTGTGTACTTCCTTTAACTGCCTCCCCCAATTGGCTGCACATTAGAATCACCTGGAAAGCTTAAAGAAAAACCAAAATCCCAATCAATCCCTTGCTGCACCCCAGCCCTATTACATCATAATCTCTGGGGATGGGCCCAGACATCAGTATTTTCTTTTTTTTTTTTTTGGCTGTGTTGGGTCTTCGTTTCTGTGCGAGGGCTTTTCTATAGTTGTGGCAAGCGGGGACCACTCTTCATCACGGTGCGCGGGCCTCTCCCTATTGCGGCCTCTCCTGTTGTGGAGCACAAGCTCCAGACGCGCAGGTTCAGTAGTTGTGGCTCACAGGCCCAGTTGCTCCGCGGCATGTGGGATCTTCCCAGACCAGGGCTCGAACCCATGTCCCCTGCACTGGCAGGCAGATTCTCAACCACTGCGCCACCAGGGAAACCCTAGACATCAGTATTTTTGAAGCATCCCAGTAGTTCCAGTGTACAACCAGCACTGAGAACCACTGAGAGTTCATAACAACCTCTTTTATTCACTATGCTGTTAGAAGAGAGGCAAACCCTAAAGTCCCTTTTAACTTTTAATTGCCTGATTCCCTAAGTTTAAGGTTTCATTTTCACTGGCAACTTTCCAAAATACCCAGGTACATATTTCCCTGCCTTCCCAGAGAGGGAGGGTGTATTATGCATAATTTAATCTTTTATTGGTGACACTGGGTCAGTTCTTCAGCTCTGCTGTCATTCATGCTGTTCTTAGGGATGGATGCTCATGAGTGTGTATTTTTTTTAATGTATTTTAAGGCTCTTGGTCAGCGCAAGGTCTGCTTTTTCAGATCCCGCTTTGTTTTTCTGTCTCTTTTGCCATCTGCCATCACTTAAATTTGTCTCACTTTGTCAGCCTTTCTTATCGCCCTTAGAATCTTTGTTGAATTTTGTGATTTAAAATGAGTTAGAATAAACAACAAGGTCCTACTGTATAGGACCAATAGACCAATACTTCAATAAAGTGTTTTTTTTAATAAATTTATTTATTATTTTTGGCTGTGTTGGGTCTTCGACGCCGCGTGCAGGCTTTCTCTAGTTGCAGCTAGCAGGGGCTACTCTTCGTTGCGGTGTGCGGACTTCTCATTGTGGTGGCTTCTCTTGTTGTGGAGCACGGGCTTTAGGCACGTGGGCTTCAGTAGTTGTGGCACTTGGGCTCAGTAGTTGTGGCTCACGGGCTCCAGAGCTCAGGCTCAGTAGTTGTGGCGCATGGGCTTAGTTGCTCCACGGCATGTGGGATCTTCCTGGACCAAGGCTTGAACCTGTGTCCCCTACATTGGCAGGCAGATTCCTAACCACTGTGCCACTAGGGAAGTCCCAGTAAAATTTTAAAAAATAAATAAATAAAGTGAGTTAGAGCCCTCAAGACTTCTGTCTTCCAGGAATGGAAACAGAAACTTGAAAGCATGGATTCTGTGATATCTCTTTGTTTTGGTTTGGTGTTCCAGGTAGCTGAACACCAAAGATGTAACCAAGATGGTGCTGAATTAAGACAAAAGAAAAGTCATGGCTGTAAAACCTTTCTTAGCACTATTTACACTGTTTCTCAGATTGAGAGTCACTGGATATTTCCTCAAGGGCCTGAGAGTTCTGTAAGAATTTAAAAATTTTTGAGTTCTCTTTTGTATGTATGTTTTGTTTTAATTAGTGATCTAAAACAACTTACTTGTCAGCTGAAGGATGAAGCTTCTCTTTAGCAGTGAGGTTCTCAATTTAAAGCGATTTTTATAGACTAAGACTTTTTTTTTTTCTCTTAAGTTTTTTTGGGGGGACTGGGGGATTCCACATTATTTTTCCATTGCTTTCAGTGCTTCCTAAATTTCTTACAGTCAACACAGCACTTTTAAAAAAAATTTATTCCAGTATAGTTGATTTGCAATGTTGTATTAATTTCTGCTGTACAGCAAAGTGATTCAGTTACACACACACACACACACACACACATACATATATATACACATTCTTCTTCATATTCTTTTCCATTATGGTTTATCACAGGATATTGAATACAGTTCCCTGTGCTATACAGTAGGACCTTGTTGTTCATGCATTCTATATGCGATAGATATCACAACACTTTTTTTATTTTTTTTAATTTATTTATTTAATTAATTTATTTTTGGCTGCGTTGAGTCTTCCATGCTGTGTGTGGGCCTTCTCCAGTTGCAGCGAGAGGGGGCCACTCTTCATTGTGGTGTGCAGGCTTCTCATTGTGGTGACCTCTCTTGTTGCAGAGCACGGGCTCTAGGCGCGCGGGCTTCAGTAGTTGTGGCATGCAGGCTCAGTAGTTGTGGCTCGCAGGCTCTAGAGCACAGGCTCACTAGTTGTGGTACACGGGCTTAGCTGCTCCATGGCATGCGGGATCTTCCTGGACCAGGGCTCGAATCCACGTCCCCTGCATTGGCCGGCAGATTCTCAACCACTGCGCCACCAGGGAAGCCCCACAACACTTTTATAATTTAAAAAAATGTGTATGCTCAAAACAAACTAACAAAAACCACTACTATAAGGTCACACCCCAGAAGTGGCTAAAATTCCTTCTGTTGGGCTTGTAAATTGCCCAGAACAAAGGTGGCAATAGGAAATAGAAAATGGAGTTACTATTCTTGCATTAATTACTATTATTAAGGCACAATTTCTTTAATTGTTTTGATCAAATAATAGACAACCTTTTTTTAAAGTATAGTTTATTTATAATATTATATCAGTTTCAGGTGTACAACATAGTGATTCAATATTTTTATAGATTATACTCCATTTAAAGTTATTATAAAATATTGGCTATATTCCCTGTGCTGTATAATATATCCTTGTATCATATTTATTTTATACATAGTAGTTTGTACCTCTTAGTCCCCTACTCTTATCTTGCTCCTCCTCCATCCCGCTCCCCACTGGTAACCACTAGTTTGTTCTCTACATCTGTGTGTCTGTTTCTAGTTTGTTATAGTCATTCATTTGTTTCATTTTTTAGATTCCACATATAAGTAATAACATACAATCTTTCTCTGTCTGACTTATTTCACTAAGCATAATATCCTCCAAGTCCATCCATGTTGTTGCAAATGGCAAAATTTTCATTCTTTTTTATGGCTGAGTAATATTCCATTATATACCACATCTTCTTTATCCAGTCTTCTGTTGATGGACACTTAGGTTGCTTCATATCTTGGCTATTATAAATAATGATGCTATGAACATTGGGGTGCATGTATCTTCAAATTAGTGTTTTTATTTTCTCTGGATGTATACTCAAGAGTGGAATTGCTGGGAATTCCCTGGCAGTCCAGTGGTTAGGACTCTGTGCTTCCACTGCAGGGGGCACGGGTTCGATCCCTGCTCAGGGAACAAAGATCTCGCGTGGTGTGGCCAAAAAAAAAAGAGTGGAATTGCTGGATCATGTGGTAGTTCTATGTTTACTTTTTTGAAGAACCTGCATACTGCTTTCCATAGTGGCTGCACTAATTTACATTCCCACCAGCAGGGTAAGTAGGGTTCCCTTTTCTCCACATCCTCCCTGACCTTTGTTATTTGTGGTCTTTTTGACACCAGCCATTCTTCAGCTGTGAGGTGATATCTCATTGTGGTTTTGGTTTGCATTTCCCTGATGATTAGCAATGTTGAGCATCTTTTCATGTACATGTTGACTATAAGAAGACTAGCCAACATGCACAAGGAGATATAGAAGACTGTATCTTCTTTGGAAAAATGTCTATTCAGGTCTCCTGCTCATTTTTTAATTGGGTTGTTTGTTCTGATATTGAGTTGTTTGAGCTGCTTATGTAATTTGGATATTAACTCTTTGTCAGTCATACCATTTGCAAATATATTTTTCCCATTCAGTAGGTTTTTTTTTTTTTAAATCAGTTGTAGTTCTTTTTTTTAAAGTTAATTAATTAATTAATTAATTTTTGGCTGCATTGGGTCTTCGTAGCTGCACACGGGCTTTCTCTAGTTGCAGCGAGGGGGGGCTACTCTCCATTGCGGTGTGCGGGCTTCTCACTGCAGTGGCTTCTCTTGCTGCGGAGCATGGGCTCTAGGCGTGTGGGCTCAGTAGTTGTGGCACGCGGGCTCAGTAGTTGTGGCTCATGGGCTCTAGAGCGCAGGCTCAGTAGTTGTGGCTCACGGGCTTAGATGCTCTGCGGCATGTGGGATCTTCCTGGACCAGGGGTTGAACCCGTGTCCCCTGCATTGGCAGGCAGATTCTTATCCACTGCGCCACCAGGGAAGCCCCTGTTGGAAGGTTTTTAATCACAGTCTCAATTTCAGTGCTTGTGATTGGTCTGTTCATGTTTTCTGTTTCTTCCTGGTTCAGTCTTGGAAGGTTGTGCTCTTCTAAGAATTTGTCCATTTCTTCCAGGTTGTCCATTTTATTGGCATATAATTGCTTGTAGTAGTCTCTCATGATCCTTTGTATTTCTGCGGTGTCAGTTGTTATTTCTCTTTTTCATTTCTAATTCTGTTGATCTGAGTCTTCTCCCTTTTTTTCCTGATGAGTCTGGCTAATGGTTTATCAATTTTGTTTATCTTCTCAAAGAACCAGCTTTTAGTTTTATTGATCTTTGCTATTATTTCCTCCATTTCGTTTTCATTTATTTCTTATCTGATCTTTATGGTTTTTTTCCTTCTGCTAACTTTGGAGGGTTTTTTGTTCTTCTTTCTCTAATTGCTTTAGGTGTAAGGTTAGGTTGTTTATTTGAGATGTTTCTTGTTTCTTGCGGTAGGATTGTATTGCTATAAACTTCCCTCTTAGAGCTGCTTTTGCTGCAGCCCATAGGTTTTGGGTTGTTTTGTTTTCATTGTCATTTGTTTGTAGGTATTTTTTGATTTCCTCTTTGATTTCTTCAGTGATCTCCTGGTTGCTTAGTAGCATATTGTTTAACCTCCATGTGTTTGTATTTTTTACAGTTTTTTTTTCCTGTAATTGATATCTAGTCTCATAGCATTGTGGTCGGAAAAGATGCTTGATACGATTTCAGTTTTCTTAAATTTACCGAGGCTTGATTTGTGACCCAAGATGTGATCTGTCCTGGAGAATGTTATCTGTGCCCTTGAGAAGAAAGTGTATTCTGTTGTTTTTGGATGGAATGTCCTATAAATATCAATTAATTCCATCTGGTCTAATGTGTCATTTAAAGCTTGTGTTTCCTTATTTATTTTCTGTTTGGATTATCTGTCCTTTGGTGTAAGCGGGGTGTTAAAGTCGCCTACTATTATTGTGTTGCTGTTGAGTTCCCCTTTTATGGCTGTTAGCATTTGCCTTATTTATTGACGTGCTCCTATGTTGGGTCCATAGATATTTACAATTGTTATATCTTCTTTTTGGAGTGATCCCTTGATGATTATGTAGTGTCTTTCCTTGTCTCTTGTAATAGTCTTTATTTTAAAGTCTATTTTGTCTTATATGAGTATTGCTACTCCAGCTTTCTTTTGATTTACATTTGCATGCAATATCATTCTCCATCCCCTCACTTTCAGTCTGTATGTGTCCCTAGGTCTGAAGTGGGTCTCTTGTAGACAGCATGTATATGGGTCTTGGTTTTGTATCCATTCAGCCAGTCTATGTCTTTTGGTTGGAGCATTTAATCCATTTACATTTAAGGTAGTTATTGATATGTATGTTCCTATTACCATTTTCTTAATTGTTTGGGTATGTTATTGTAGGTCTTTTCCTTCTCTTGTGTTTCCTGCCTAGAGAAGTTCCTTTAGCATTTGTTATAAAGCTGGTTTGGTGGTGCTGAATTCTCTCAACTTTTTTTTTTTTTTAATTTTATTTATTTATTTATTTATTTATGGCTGTGTTGGATCTTCGTTTCTGTGCGAGGGCTTTCTCTAGTTGTGGCAAGCGGGGGCCACTCTTCATCGCGGTGCGCAGGCCTCTCACTATCGTGGCCTCTCTTGTGGAGCACAGGCTCTAGACGCGCAGGCTCAGTAGTTGTGGCTCACGGGCCCAGCTGCTCCGCGGCATGTGGGATCTTCCCAGACCAGGGCTCGAACCCGTGTCCCCTGTATTGGCAGGCAGATTCTCAACCACTGCGCCACCAGGGAAGCCCTCTCTCAACTTTTGCTTCTCTGTAAAGCTTTTGATTTCTCCGTCAAATCTGAATGAGATCCTTGCTGGGTAGAGTAATCTTGGTTGTAGGTTTTTCCCTTTCGTCACTTTAAATATATCTTGCCACTCCCTTCTGGCCTGTAGAGTTTCTGCTGAAAGATCAGCTGTTAACCTTATGGGGATTCCCTTGTATGTTATTTGTTGCTTTTCCCTTGCTGCTTTTAATATTTTTTCCTTGTGTTTTTAGTTTTTGTTAGTTTGATTAATATGTGTCTTGGCATGTTTCTCCTTGGCTTTATCCTGTGTGCTTCCTGGATGTGACTGACTATTTCCTTTCCCATGTTGGGGAAGTTTTTAACCATAATCTCTTAAAATATTTTCTCAGACCTTTTCTTTTTTTCTTCTTTCTCTGGGATGCCTATAATTCGAATGTTGGTGCACTTAATGTTGTCCCAGAGGTCTCTGAGACTGGCCTCCATTCTTTTCATTCTTTTTTCTTTTTTCTGCTGTGAGGCAGTTATTTCCACGATTCTATCTTCCAGCTCACTTATCCGTTCTTCTGCCTCAGTTATTCTGCTATTGATTCCTTCTAGAGTATTTTTAATTTCAGTTATTGTGTTGTTCATGACTGTTTGTTTGCTCTTTAGTTCTTCTAGGTCCTTGTTAAACGTTTCTTATATTTTCTCTATGCTATTTCCAAGATTTTGGATCATCTTTACTATCATTACTCTGAATTCTTTTTCAGGTAGTTTGCCTATTTCCTCTTCATTTATTTGGTCTTGTGGGTTTTTATCTTGCTCCTTTGTCTGTAAGATATTTCTCTGTCTTCTCATTTTGTCCAATTTACAGTATTTGAGGTCTCCTTTCCCTAGGCTGCAGGGTCGTAGTTCCTCTGGCTTCTGTTCTCTGCCCCCGGTGGTGGGGTTGGTCCAGTGTCTTGTGTAGACCTCCTGATGGGAGGGCCTGGTGCCTGCGTTCTGGTGGGTGGAGCTGAGTCTTTTCCCTGTGCTGAGCAGGGCCGTGTCAGGTGGTGTGTTTTGGGGTGTCTGTGAGCTTAGTATGACTTTAGGTAGTCTCTGTGCTAATGGGTGGGTTTTTGTTTCTGTCTTGTTTGTTGTTTGGTGTGAGGCATCCAGCACTGGGAGCAGCTGGCAGTTGGGTGGAGCCATGTCTTGGATTCATATAGAGGCCTCCGTGAGAGCTCTCGGTGATTAATCTTCCCTGGGGCCAGGAATTCTCTATTGGTCCAGCATCCTGGACTTGGCGCTCCCACTCCAGAATCCCAGGCCCGACTTGTGGTTGAGGGACCAAGACCCCGCAAGTCGCTCGTCCCAGCAATAAAGGGTTAACAAAACCCCAGACAAATGGTAAACAGTGAAATCAAACAAACAGAAACAAGGAAACATGCACACACACAAAAGAAACAAGAACAGAATCAAATAAATCAAATAGCAAGGGAACAACCAGACAAACAAAAGAACCCAAGAACGAAATCAAACAATTAAGAAGAAAGCTGACAAAAGCCCCAAACCAAAAAACAAAACCAAAGCAGAGTACCAACCGAAGAATGAAGCAAAGAAAGGAAACAAACTGACAAAAAATGATATAAAAAAAAAAAGAGAGAGAAAGGGTAAAGAAGACAGAACAACAGAAAAGCAACATAGAAACAGAAATATAAAAAAATAAAATAGAAAATATATTAAAGAAAAAAAGAAAAAAACAAAACCCTGGAGAAATGGTAAAAATAAAATCAAACAAACAAAAGCAGAAACAAGGAAACACACACTCATGTAAAAGAAACAAAAACAGAGCCAAATAAAACAAAAAGCAAGAGAACCAGACAAATAGAGGAACTCAAAAATGATATCAAACAATTAGGATTAAAACTAACAAAAACACATAATCTAAAAACAGAACCAAAGCAGTGTGCCAACTGAAGAGTAAAGCAAGGAAACAGAACAAACCGATAAAAATGATTAAAAAAATAATAATAATGAAAGAAAATAAAAAGGGAAAAAGCACCGGACAACAGAAAAACAAAGTAGAAATGAAAAGATAATAAAAAGAAAAATAAAGAAAATGAGGAAGAAAAAAATAAGGGAAAAGAACACAAAACAACAGAAGAACAAAGTAAAAATAGAATTGTATAAAAAAATAAAAATAAACAATAAAAATATGTAATAAAACATGGAGATCCAAAAGACTGAAAAAAAAAAAACTAAAGCAACAACAAACAAAGAATAGAAAAAGAAACCAAAAAAAAAGCTAGAACCAACAACAGAATGAATCAAAACATAATAAAATTAATAGTAATAATTATGTTTCCCTGGGGTCTCTGCTGTAAGTGTCCTTGCACACACCATGAGCCACAGCCCACCTCCACCTCCCCAAGAGGCTTGTCTGCCTCTGGGCTGGTCTCTGGACCTGCTGTGGGCCCTGTGAGCACCACTCAGACTCTGATCTGGCCCAGTTCCTGTGTGTGCTTGCCCCCAAAGTCCACAGCTGCCAGAGCTAGACCGTTCTCATTTGTGGGAAACACTCATTGTCTACTCAGATATTCCATAGACACAGGGTCTACCTAGCTGATCCTGGGGATTTAATCTGCAGCTTGTATAGCTGATGGAAAGATTTTCAATCTTCTTCCTTAGTTACCCTGTCCCTGGGGTTCAGCTTTGGTTTTATCCCCACCTCTGTGTGTGGTCCACCCACAAGAGTCTGGTCCTGAGGCTGCCTTGGGGCTCTTGGGTCTTCCGCTGTGAGGATGGGGTGCAGAGGTGGTCTGACTGCTTGGATCATGGGAGCCCGGGCCGTGCCAAATGCACAGGGAAGCCGGCGGCCACGGGCGCAAGAGATATGGCCCTAGTGAGGGCCTTTTCTGGCGCCCGGCATAAGGCACGTGAGGGCCAGCCCTGGCCGGGGTTTTTCCGGCATCCGGCAGCAGGCGTGTGAGGGCCAGCCCTGAGCGGGCTTCTTTTATTGTCGTTGGCAGGCGCAGGCGTGTGGGGAGAGAGAGGTTACAGTAGTGGCTCCTCCCCATGCATGTGACTCAGCAGTAGCGCCTGCTTCCATGGCAGTCTGGTCTTCCTGCATAGGCATTCCCTGCTGCAGATTTCCTCCCTCTTGTCCCCTCAGTTCATCTTCCCACATCCAACAGCAGTTCTGACTCTGGGCCCGTTCTCCAATCCCCACGCACCAGCTCCCAGCCCCCTTGCACACCTGTGAACACACATCCCAGTCCGGGGCACACAGGCCCACGGTACGGACCATCTGTGTATTTCTCACTCTGTCCCGTCTGCCACAGATCGGCTGCTTCACCCTCTTCCAACAGCCTCAAATGCTTCCCTTCTGTCCCAATCGATTTCCCCGTCGGAGAGGGGGTTTCCCCGAATTCAGGACTCTCTCCTCTGCTTCAGCTCCCCCGCCCCAGGGTGTAGGTCCCATCCGCTTACTTTCCTCCTCCTTCTCCCTTTTTTTTCTGTCCTACCCAGTTATGCAGGGATCTTTATAGTCTTTTCCGGTGTCCAAGGTCTTCTGCTAGTTTTCAGCCAGTGTTCTGTGAGAATTGTTGTATCTGTAGACGTATTCCTCATGCATCCGTGGAGAGAGGTGAACTCCACGTCCACTTACTCCTCCGCCATCTTGAATCTCTCTGCCATATTTCTTCTAGGAGTTTTACGGTTTCCGGTCTTACATTTAGGTCTTTAATCCATTTTGAGTTTATTTTTGTATGTGATGTGAGAAAATGTTCTAATTTCATTCTTTTACATGTAGCTGTCTGGTGTCATTCTCCTGTGTGGTTCAATTTCTCAGAAACTACTGGAGGGTCTACCCTCTGGAGGGTCTCCTGTAGACGTTTGGGAGAGTAGTTACTGGCTTCCCTGAGTCAGGCATGAGGACCCCAGAATGTCTTAACTGCTCCTTATACAGACCTTAAATTAGTCCCTTTGTTTTCAACCCTGTGCACCGCCCTCCAAAGTGCTTGGTGCCTGCAGTCCCTGAACCTTTCCTGGGTTTTGCAGTGTGAATATCTTGCTTCTGATCAGTATCAGGCACTTAGGATTCAGTTTCCTCTAATCTGTTAAAGTGGTTACTACTCCTTCATCCACTTCCATCTTCTGACAGTTTGTTCACATCTCTTATCTAGTGTTATTTCCTATTCCATCTTCTTGTGCTTTTATGCATTTTAGTTAGTGGGGTTTTTGAAGGGGAGGCTTTTCATTTCGCTATAGATAACTAAATGTCAAATTTTAGTATCTTAATTTTCTCAAAATTGAGAAAAAATTGAGTCCCACTCCCTTATGGGACTCGGATAATTATTTTTCCTTTTAAAGGGGGATCTGTACATCACACCAATTTGAGAAGCAATGGATTTGGATGTCTGACATTGGTAAATAGTGATCGAGCTGGTTCATCACCTCCTCTTCTTGCTCTTCATTTGCAGTGAGTGCCAGGAAAGACCTACCGATTACTGTCTGAGGCTAAGTTGAATTCTTCAGGCATCTTGCTTCTAGCTTAGTCCTAAAGTGGTATACTCACGCACTACGTCCATGAATTTCTAAGCACCTCTAGTGGGTAGGTGGTAGATGTTAACCGTTACATGGAGGAACTTAGTCCCCTGTTTTATAAGTTGTTGAGCAAACAACTGGAATATAATTGCCATAGCCTGAGGCTCCTGATTAGTTCTCTATTTTTTGTATTTATTGTTTCAGAGTAATTACTCCAGAGATTATTGAGTGAGAGTATGGAATCCTTCACTAAAAGTCTTTGAAATTTGAGTGCAAGCACCTGAAGAAGATGTTAGGAAGGAAGGAAACTCATGCTGAGTGTGGCACTGGGCTGGGCATTTCTGAGGGAAGAGAGCCATGGGCTGGAGAACCTGGGGTCCTACCTGGTTTCTCTTCTCCCTGTGGTGTTTCTCTTTTTTTTTTTTTTTTTTTTTTTTAAGAAATACTCATTAACTTTTTTTTTTTTTAATTTTTTTTTAATTTATTCATTTATTTAATTTTTGGCTGTGTTGGGTCTTTGTTTCTGTGCGAGGGCTTTCTCTAGTTGCGGCAAGTGGGGGCCACTCTTCATCGCGGTGTGCGGGCCTCTCACTATCACAGCCTCTCTTGTTGCGGAGCACAGGCTCCAGATGCACAGGCTCGGTAATTGTGGCTCACGGGCCTAGTTGCTCCGTGGCATGTGGGATCTTCCCAGACCAGGGCTCGAGCCCGTGTTCCCTGCATTAGCAGGCAGATTCTCAACCACTGCGCCACCAGGGAAGCCCGGTGTTTCTCTTTTTTTTGTTGTTGCTGGGAGAGAGGTAGACCTTAGGGTGATTTTTGTGTTCAACAGAAAGCTCTCATCAGAGGAGCTCGAGCGAAAACGGCAAGAGATGATGGAAAACGCCAAGTGGCGGGAGGAAGAGAGGCTGAACATCCTCAAGAAGCACGCTAAGGACGACGAACGGGAGCAGAGGCTGGAGAAGCTAGACTCCCGGGATGGGAAGTTTATCCAGTGAGTGCATCATTTTCCTGCCTATCAGCTTTCATGGCGATGGTCCCAAGGAGGCAGTTGGGCAACTGGTTCATCCACTGTGTTCCCAGTGTTTCTGTGTCTCTGCGGAGCTCAGCCCCCAGACACCATTGTTACTACTCCCAGCTTCTGGCCAGACAGTGGGATGTTTTTCATTTGAGGGGAGGAGAGGTGAATTGGTATTTTCACTGAATCTCCTTGGCCTTCTCCTAAGAACTCATGGCTCAGGAAGCCTTTTTCAAATGAAGCTTGGACTTATTTTCCAAAACAGACACATTTTCCTTATATATTTATAAAAAATTGAGTTCCAGATGGAGTCACTCGAAAGTTATCTACATGGGCTTAAGAGAGCTTGTGCTTCTACAGCTGCTTTATGGCTAGCAACCTGTTTCTTCTTATTCTGCCAGAGAGTTGACCAGTTGACAAATGCTTGTTACTTAACTTTCACCTGTCTTCTCTTCCCAGCCGCATGAAGCTAGAGAGTGCATCTACCTCCTCTCTGGAAGATCGGGTGAAGCGGAATATTTACTCTCTACAGAGAACCTCAGTAGCTCTGGAGAAGAACTTTATGAAGAGATGAAAGCCATCCCCTCTCTTGCTGGTTTTCCTGAAATTTCCAGGGAGGCTGCTGATCCCTTAAAAATTCTCTTTATAAGAGTTCAAATGGCTTCTTCCACAGATGTCAAACCACCACTGTTCAAAGTGACTCTCCTCCATGGATTCCCAAAACAGCCCACTTCTTTTGAGAACCAGTGTGACTTGCTCTATGGGACCCTCAGTAACTTGCTGGGTGCAGAGCAGGTCTTAACAGTTTTTAAATGGGTGGGCACTGGAACATCTAGGTGTGAGCACTCATCTTGCTCTGGAAGGAGGCTCCCTTATGCCTCTTCCCTCCACCTGTGTGAACAAACCTATTCTATCACCTCAGAATAGACTGGACCTTTCAGAAACCTCTCTCCCCAGAGTCACCCAGATAGTTTGTGCTTACCAGGGTAAACAAACATTTACTTGATTTAGTAGATAATGTGACAGATGATGTCAGATTAGGGCAGAGCCAAGGGAGTGACAAAGAATCTGGAAGGGAAAACAATGCAAAAAAACCCCCTAAACTGTTGAACTATTTGGACTATCTTTCAAACTGTAAAGTATATTGTGTATATGTACAAATGTATAATTTTTACATGCTTTTAAAAAAAGTAGTTAGCTTTGTTAGAATATCTTGTTTGGTAAGTGACTTTACTATGTAATAGAACCACATTGTATCTTGTTATCCAGTAACACAGTAAGGCAGGTCAGCTTTTCTTTCCTCTTGGGATCTGGCTAGTTGTGGAGGGGCCTGGGTTTATTGATAGGATCTAGGGTATCTATCCATTTACACTGCTTACAGTCTCTGATGTGGGCAGTGCCGTGTTGAAGTCAAATGATTTTAGTAGTCAGGACCAAACTACCAGTATGCTCCCTGGCTCTTAAAAGAAAATATAATGGAAGCTGTTTATTTCATGGCTTCCCTTTTATCATGTAGTAATCTTATTACAATTCTAGATTTTCAGGAGTTGTTTGCTATTATTTTTTAGTCAGGTATTAAACAAAACAAAACAAAAAACCCAGACTCATGGGATCCATCTCCTTGTCTTTACCCCTTTCCCTTCTCTTTTACCAGAAGCCCTCATTTGACCCAGGAAGTCCTAGGCACTCTTGACCCACACATTAGCTGGGCCAGTTCCTTGTTCTGCTAATTCCTAACTCTGCTTAAAATGAATTTGGATTTATATTTTTGAGCACTTATGATGCCAGACACTGTTATGCTTAAAACCCAGTCTTTCCCCAGAGAGAAAGTAACGCACACTTGTTATGCATTTAATCACCTTATCCTGCTTCCCTGTACTAGGGTTAATTATGTCTTTTATTTTATTAATTGGTAATAAAGGCTACATTTATTTTTGTAACTGTGCAAAAAGCCACCTGTGCTGAGTACCGAATTCCCATACAGAATAATATTGATCCGCGATTTGTGTCCAGTATAAAATGGAGAGCCTTAGTCTGAGAGGAATTATGTAACAAAGCGTGGACAGTTTACTCAAAGATTTCATCGAGTGAGCCAGAGAGTAAGACGATTATAATTCTCTGCCGAAGGATAGGTGTCTTAAACGGTGCCGGCCTGTCCCTGAACTGGACCCTTTGGCGGGAGGAGGTCGGCAGCCAGTGGGTGGGAGCGGGACCCATTCATAAAACCCAGGGCTCCCGGCTGGCTCCTCTCATTGGCCCTGGGGGGAGGAGGCGTGTCCTGCGGGTGGAGCGAGCCCCGGGGCCCAGGGGAGTGGGAAGATCCACGCCTGGGTGCAGCGAGGGGGCGTTTCTCTCCTTTCCCGGCAGGACTTTACCCCTCGCTGTGGTCCTCCTCTCTCCCCCGGGGTGGGGATGGTACGTCCCACCCTCCTCGCATTCCCGCCCCTCCGCCCCTCCTCCCCTCCGCAGCAGTGCCGCCGCCGCCATCTTGGCACGTCAGGTTGAGGAAAGAGCCAAACGCTAAATTTGGGGGCCCCGAACAGGGAGACCCTCCCGCGGTAGACAGCGAGACCTACCCAGCCCTCCTCCCCTCCCTGCTCGGCCGCGGGGCTCTGAGGCGCGCGGAAGCCGGCTCGGTTCCTGTCAGGCCCGCGGAGGAGGAGCGGGCCTGGCGGCCGCTGCCTCCCCAAAACGGGCGATACCACCCAGGCGGGGAGGAAAGGGCCTGGTGACGGCGGGGCTGCTGCACCGCCCGGGGGCGGGGTGCGGAGCGGGCCTGCCGGCTCCCTGGGGCGGGGCGGGAAGGGCGGAGCGTGGGGTGGACGGAACCACCGGGGCGGGGTGGGGAGGTAACGGGACGGGCGCGACCATGGCGCGGTGAGGGAGCGGGGGTGGAGATCGGTCCGGGGGAGGCCTGGGACCGCTGGCTTGTGCGCCGTCTCGGCCGCCCCCCCTTTCGCTGCCGCCGCCGCCGCCCCGGGCATGTCGTCCAACTGCACCAGCACCACGGCGGTGGCGGTGGCGCCGCTCAGCGCCAGCAAGACCAAGACCAAGAAGAAGCATTTCGTGTGCCAGAAAGTGAAGCTATTTCGGGCCAGCGAGCCGATCCTCAGCGTCCTGATGTGGGGGGTGAACCACACGGTAACCAGCTCCCCGGCGCGCGCCCCTCCGAGCGCGGCCTCGCGCGTGCTCACGCCCCCCGCAGTCCCGGGCCTTTGCCCGGCGGGCCCCGCCAGTGACGCCTGCAACCCCTTGCCAAGCCAGTTGCACGCCCACCCCACCCTTGCACGCCGTCCCGGCCGGGTGTGCCTCCCCGCCCGCCACGCGAGGCCTGGTGTCACCGTCGGTGGTATGCCGTCGCGTCCTTCCCTTCCCTCCAGTCCCTCAAGCTTCCTGCGTCTGGCTTCGAGCAGCTCCTGGAGCGCAGAGGGAAGGCCTGGGTGGGATGGAATGGCTTTCATCCCTTCTTCCTCTCTTCTCGCCTCACCCCGTTTGTTGCATTTGTTTTCCCCCTTGTTCCTTATAATTGGCTGCCTAGCTCCCTGTCCAGTTGACAGGGCAAGTGGCATTGGCCTGCCTGAGTATTCCTCTATTTCTGGTCGTTTGGTTGGTGTGGCTGCTCAGAGTTTCCCCATCCTCCAGACCTCCTGGCCACTGACTGGAAATCCTCCTTGGGTTTCCTTTTTTTCTTCTTGATGAGATGTATCAACTGGAGAAGCACAGGCTTCCCTGGACCACAGACACTTTACCAGGGTCTTCCTGGGTTAGGGAGAAGGGAGAATGTAACCATTTGAGAGAAGGTGAGGCCTGCTTATGAGGACCACTCATAGTAGAAATGATGTGCCTTCCTGAATACTGTGGTGTTCATGTCAAAGATGTTGACTTCTCAGTTCTTGAGCTTCCTATTGTATGGTCATGAGGATGTGATAATGGACAGCGATTAAGGTGAGAGAGAGGTTTCCTGGATCCTTGGGGTGTTTTGAGATTGGCCAACAGCTCCTGTTGGGAAGTTGGAGCCCCGCACAGTGTTTGAGCTGGAGGACTTCGTTTGTGTCCTGTTTGTTTGGGGGTCTTCTTTCTCTTCCAGCCACTTGCTCCTTGCATTCGGACCATTTCGTTGAGTCCCTACACCGGAAATGAGAAGAGGAAGTAAAAGGACCTGAAATGCCAGCTTCACCAACTAAAAGTGTGGAATGAGAAAAATGAAGCTAATGGCTTGAGTTTCCCGTGAATATCAGTTCTTTAGGCTCCCTGACTTTTCTGAGCACTTGAAATTGCCCCCAAGACCAAATGATGACAGAGGGGCGCAGGGCCAGCAGGACTGTTTGCTTTGCTTTTCTAGAAGAGCCTCTGGCTGGAGATTGATGAACCATAGTCTGAGCCGGGGTTTTAGATCTTTACCGCTAATACAGAAGTGCACATGTGGGTCTTGGGCAGGTTACTGTTTTCAGTAACCTCACTGAGGTGGGCGTCCTGGCTAGGGTAGGGAGAAACGCTGGTTTAATGCCTAGACGTCTGGGAGCTGCTTTGGTTCAGTAGTCCAGCAGCATTTGTTGCCACTGCTTCCTGCTGCCTCAGGGGTCATCTGACAATATTGCAAGGGAAACTGGGTCATCAAAATGTGAACCCTGTGTCCCTGCCTTGAAATCAATCCTTGATTTTGTTGTGCAGCTTGTTTCTCACTAGAAAGCATCCTGTCTGTGTGGAGAATTGGTAGAGGTCTGAGAGTCAGGAATGTTACAGCTAGTCGTAAGGGACTTGGGTCCCTTATTTTATACATGAAGAAATGGAGGCCCTGGATGGAGGATTAGGTCGCCTGTGGTCACAACAAAAGACACAGCTCGTTGTCCAGTACTGTGGGCTGTGTTGGCCGATGGTGGTGCTTGAATAAGAGGCCTCGTTTTCTTTGCCTCCTTTTCCTTGTCCTGCCTCTCATCCAAGTGCCAGAACAGATGGGAATTATGGTCTTGTTAGAGAACCTGAATGTACGGCCAGGTGTGTGTGCCTGTGCCTGCCAGTTCCCAGGAGTGTGTGTGGTGCTTGGTTTTCTGATAGGCAGGCAATGAGTCTCCGGCAGATGAAGAGGCATCTGTGATTCCTAGTCACCCTCTTTTTTTGCTAACTTTAAGAAAGTTTGTTTGAGAACTAGCTGGGAAGGCATTGACTTTAAGCAAGACCCAAGCCTCTGGCCATAATGAGCGAGCGCCTCAGGGGAAATGCACTGGGCACCATTGCCCTGGACAGGCCAAGCTTTGGAGCTCAGTTAGTCAAAAGTTTTCTTGCTTTCGCTTGGCCTGCAATAAGGTCTAGGACTTCGTGGGTCCCCATGGGAAATGGAGCACCTCCCCAGAAGACTATAAAATCTTGCAGTTCTCAAGGGGGTCAAGACCACATTGTTTTGGTGGATTGATAGCCTTTCTTGGAGGTCACCTTCCTTCAGAAGCCCACCGTTGCAACTTTTTGCAATCTAAGTTTTCAGGTATCACCTTTTCTTTGATTCTTTAGTTTCTCACCCATTTAAGCGTTTAGGCTGTGATGGTCTATGGTTGATGGTGTACGAGACATGAAGGATGGATATGTCTTTATCTGTAGTACAAGTCAGTTACATACTCTCTCATGAGGTGGTTGGTTTAATTCTGGGTGGAAAAAGAGGCCTTTGAACTCAGTGTTGTAACAGGAGCTCCTCTTGTAGACAAGAGATGCAGCCTCTGGACTTTGCGGAGGAAGACTGTGTAGGAAACAGGGAGAAAAAAATCAGAAGACTTTGCATCTGTCAGGGGAGAACTAATAAAGAGAGAAAACCATGGGCTTCCCTGGTGGCGCAGTGGTTGAGAATCTGCCTGCCAATGCAGGGGACACGGGTTCGAGCCCTGGTCTGGGAGGATCCCGCATGCCGCGGAGCAACTAGGCCCGTGAGCCACAACTACTGAGCCTGCGCGTCTGGAGCCTGTGCTCCGCAACAAGAGAGGCCGCGACAGTGAGAGGCCCGCGCACGGCAATGAAGAGTGGCCCCCGCTTGCCGCAACTAGAGAAAGCCCTCGCACAGAAACGAAGGCTCAACACAGCCAAAAATAAAAAAATGAAGGAAGGAAGGAAGGAAGGAAGGAAGGAAAGAAAGAAGAAAGGAAGGAAGGAAAGAAAAGAAAAGAAAAGAAAAGAAAAGAAAAGAAAACCAGAGTTTTAGTGAATGAAATACAGTCCAGAGGGTCTGGAGTTAGGGAAGAGGTGGCCTGGGAGAGGGGTGTGGAGACGGGAGGAGGCAGACCTGGCTTGATGACCTGTTGGCCATTTTAGGAACCGGGTATGTATGAAGCCTCACCCCAGTGATCAGAAGGAATAGGGGAGGTTGATGGTAGCTATGTTTAACTATTTGGGAAGCTGCCTGACTCGTTCTTCAAAGTGACTGCACCATTTTACATTTCCACCAGCAGTGCGTGTGGGTTCCAATTTCTCCACATCCTGTCAACACTTGCTATTGTCTGTCTTTTTTATTATAGCCACCCTAGTGGATTTGAAATGGTATCTCATTATGATTTTGATTTGCATTTCCTAGATAGCTAACAATGTTGAACATCTTTTCATGTGCTTATTGGCCAGTTGTATATTTTCACTGGAGACATATCTATTAAGACCCCTTGCCAATTACTTTTTGCCCATTTTTAAATTGGGCTATTTGTCTTTTTATTATTAACTTGTAAGAGTTCTTTATATATTGTAGATACAAGTCCTTTATCAGATACATGTTTTGCAAATATTTTATCCCATTCTTTGGGTTATCTTTTTTACTTTTTTTTAAAAATTAATTAATTAATTTATTTATTTTTGGCTGCATTGGGTCTTGTTTCTGTGCACCGGCTTTCTCTAGCTGCGGCGAGCGGGGGCTAGTCTTTGTTGCAGTGCGTGGGCTTCTCATTGCGGTGGCTTCTCTTGTTGTGGAGCACGGGCTCTAGGCACGTGGGTTTCAGTAGTTGCGGTGTGTGGGCTCAGTAGTTGTGGCTCGCGGGCTCTAGAGCGCAGGATCAGTAGTTGTGGCGCACGGGCTTAGTTGCTCCACGGCATGTGGGATCTTCCCGGACCAGGGCTCGAACCTGTGTCGCCTGCATTGGCAGGTGGATTCTTAACCACTGCGCCACCAGGGAAGCCCTTTTTTACTTTCTTGATGGTACCTTTTGAAGCTCAAGTTTTTAATTTTGATAAAGTCCAATTTATCTATTTTCCTCTGGTGGTTTGTACTTTTGGTGTCATATCTAAGAAGGGTTTGCTTAACCCAAGATCGTGAAGATTTACTCCTATATTTTCTTCTAAGAAAAACTCAGCGTTTTCTAAGAAAAACTCTTTTAGTTTTAGCTCTTACATTTAGATCTGTAATCCATTTTGAGTTAATTTTTGTGAATGGTGTGAGGAACAGATTTATTCTTAAGTCTGCTCAGTTCTCTCCCACATTCTACCCCCATTCTGTCCACACATTTTCTTTGCCTAATGCAGACCCAGAACCTCCTTTCCCTGCCTTTTTCTCTTTTCCTGCTACTTTAAAAATCTTTAGTAAATAGGGACTTCCCTGGCAATCCAGTGGTTAAGACTCCACGCTTCCAATGCAGGGGCCATGGGTTTGATCCCTGGGAACTAAGATCCCATGTGCCGTGCAGCGTGGCCAAAAAAAAATCTTTAGTAAATATTCCTGCTCTAGTGAAGCCTTTGGATGAATTTGTCCTTCAGCACACCTTCCCACCTCACAGAGAACACTGGGACTCAAACAGGAAAAGAAAAACCAAGGTGTAAAAAGGAGGAATAAACCCAAGGGTGGATTTGTTGGCACCTGTGGCTCTCTGTTCTTGCCCCTTTCCTTTCTGGAGTTTCACATCTCGCTTGGACCTCCTTGGTCTCGGGAATGTGTTCCCCAACACATCATGTTTTGGGGATGGTGGCAGGTAACAAATGATTGTCAATGGTGGCCAGCCCATTGATGAACCACGCACAGAACCCTGGGACATGTCAGGAAGCCTGCATGCCCAGCACACGCCTCCTGGGTAGCAATTCCTATGAAGGTCACAGCGGGGAGTGGAGGCTTCTGGAATCAGAAATTCACCAGACTAGAACTAGTGACTGAATTTTCATGTCCAGTAGGATCAGCACAGAGTAAACTCTCTGCTCCTAAGTTGTTTCTCACTCAGCTTGTTTAGCCTCCTCATTATTTATGTTGATGGCTCATAGAGTTAATCTTGTGGATAATCCAAAAACCACTTACATGATGTGAGATACAACAGACTTACCATCCTAATATGTTCTGTTTATCGTGCTACTCAAATGAGTTTGCATTCCGCAAGTGCACTTCTGCTGAAGGTGAAAGAGGTTGGCCAAGAAATGTGCTAGATAGTAAAGGAAAGGCACGTCTTCCTGAAACGTTGCTTTAGTCACAACCTTTCATGCTTCAAAGCTTTTGGTCACTCTCCTTTATTCTCCTCTCCCTGGCATTTAAGACTCTTTACATTCTGGTCGTAGCCTCAGTAGCTAACCTTAATCATCTTTCCCATCCTCCAGGCCATGAACCTTAAGCATGGTCACACCAGCTTTGCTATCTCTTTTTCTCTTTATCCTAGTGTTAGCCATCTTTCAGTCCCCCTTTTCTAGCCATCCATCCCTCCATCCAACATTTATTGTGTAACTAATGTGTGCCAGCCATTGTGCTAGGGACATAAAAATGGGTAAGGTAGTCTCCTCCTTCTAGGGGCTCACAGTCTAATGGAGAAATCAAACATGTAAGCAAACAATTACCCAAGCGAATGTGATATTTACGATATAAAGATGCACAGGGGAATGAGTAACCAGTTCAACCTGGGGAAGACAGGGAAGCTTTCACAGAAGTGTTATTTAGTCAGATCTTGGATGATTCTCTTAGGTTTATTCCTTCTTCTATTCTTGCTGCCATAGTCTATTACCTGAACTATTGTAGTAGCCCCATAAATGATCTTGCTGCTTCTTATCTTTGCCCTGTCCAATCCTTACTTGATTTTGATTCCAGAATTACCTTTCTATATCACCCATCTGATCATGTGAATTCCCAGACTTAAACCTGAGAGGACTTCCCATTGCCTGCATAGTTAAGTCCAAATTTATCATATAGTGGACAAACTAAGTTCAAATTCAGGCTATGTCCCTTACTATAGCTTTGGAGTAGTAATTTTTCTCTCTGAGCTTCATTTTCCTTTTCTATAAAATGAGCATAACACTTTCCTTGCAGATTATTAGGACAGAGGAAAGGAATGGAAAACACTACCTTAGCCAAGGTAGCTAGCTGCCCATAAGAAGGATTGCACAGCACAGTGTAAAGAGCCCAGGTTTTGGCACCAGCAGACCTGGGAGCAAATCCTGACTCTACACATATTGTCTGTGTGACCTTGAGCGAGGTGCCTTGAACCTTTTGCAAAAGGCAAAATCAGTTTAATAATAATTCATGTGACTATTAAATATTAGAAATATAGAATAGGATATATATGTGAGATATATGATATATAATAATATAAAGCACTGGCCACTTACAGACATTCCATAAATAGAAGCAGCTGTTATTTACTAATATTGATATGTGAGGCTGCTCACCTGTCTTTCCTGTACTGTCTCCCTCCACTACTTATTACCTCTGTCCTACCCTGCCACTATCCCCCCGCCCCCCTACCTAAAATGGGCAGTATACTTTTACAGCTCTGAGGCTTGTTTCTGACTGTTCCCACAGCTGGGATTCCCTTCCTCGGGTTTTGTGTTTTCTTTTTTTTTTTGGAGAACTACCCTCCTAGGCCTTTCTCACAGGTGTTTCTCTATAGCTTCCTCTAGCAACCAGCTCTCCCATGCCCAGGCAGAATCAATCATTTCTTAAGCTACTTTTCTGTCTACCTTTACTCATAACTCTATAACACTCATCACGTTGTATTTGTTATTTGTTATCTGTCTTCCCAGGTAAACAGAGACCATATCTTTTTCATTTTTGTATCCCCAGCTTCTGGCACAGTACTGGCACATAGTAAGGCTACACTGAGTAGAAGTTAACTGAATAGAAGTTTGGCAGAGTCTGAGCCAGATCAGGAAAGACCTTAAATGCTAGGCTAAAGGAGTTAAAACTTTACCCTGAGGTTGGTGAGGAGCCATGGAAGATTTTTAAGCAGGGTGTAACATGATCTTGTTGTGGGTTCTTCCAGTGTCAAGTGCTCTTGGCAATACCAGGAGGGGCATTAGGTTCCGTTTCTAGCCTGAGGTGTAAGGGCTGGGAGTCTGGCTCTGACCATATCAACCTCACCCTCCTCTGACATGGCTGTTCTGTTCACCATCCATGTGTTCTCACTCACTTAAATGCTCCTTGACTTCAAGACTTACTGTATCATGGGTTTGTGTCATCTCCCGGATAAGAGGATAAGCCTCCCACTTTTGTGTGCACAGTGCATACAACGCTTCCCTTGCTGCACACCCCCTTCTCCCTAACATAAAATGAAGCATGTAGTAGGTATTTCAGTAAGTGCTTGTTCAACTGAAATTGAATAGAACTCTCTGGGGACGTAAAATTTAGCACAACTAAAAAAAAAAAAAATAGTACAGCTAATCCCTAGAGTGAATCATCTACATGTGGCCCAGTGGAAATGAGGGTGAGTCTACGTAGTTCAGCTATATGGATTGTTCAGCAATATATTATCTGTTAGAAATTTCCTGCTGTTGGATTGTATAGTCAAGAATAGAGAAGAATTGAGAACTAAAAACTGACCAACTTACAACTATTCAAACTATGCTACACTTAGAGTTACACAGAGAATTAACGAATGGAACATCCCTGAATAGCTCTTGTTAGAATGACTCATCCTGGCTAAGGGGCAATTGACCCCTCGCAAGCAAGTGTTTTAGTCTTTCCTAGTTCTCCCAGTAACAAGCCCTGGCCATGGCATAGTGTCTGGATTTTAGACTAACCCACATCAATCAGTAGCAGATACTAGAACCTTTTGGTATAAAACCATATTCTTTGAGCCAGTGATATGTTCTTTTTAGCATGGCGGAATAAGCTAGAAAAGGCAGAACTTAACTTTTTTTAAATCTCAGAGCCAGGCTTAATATGCCAGGAAAAAGGAAGTGGGACAGCTACGATGAATTGTTTCTATTGGCAGAAAAATGATGCGGAATGGTTTCCTCTCTAGGCACTTACTAAACAACCAGCTTGTCTTGTGAGCACCCCCTGGAATGGTAACTGGCAGAACTTTTTTCTGTGGCTGTTGAGCCAGTGGTGGGCATCTCAGACCTGGACGCTGGGAATTTTAAGTGTACGATTTGAGGACTTTCGACAGATGATGTACTCATGTAGTCATCATCCTAAACAACGTATAGAACGTTTCTAATAGCCTAGAATTGCGCCTCTTACGTCCCTTTATAATCATCCACACCCCCCACAACCCAGGCAGCCCCCTACTGGATTTCTGTCACTGTAGATTCTAGAATTTCATATAAATGGAATCATACAGGCTGTACTTTTACATTTATGCCAGTCAGTTATGCCAGCAGTTTATTGTCTCTGCCCCACTGCCAACTTACACTGCTACCCTACGGCCCCTGCCCATACACATACACTCGTATGCCTTCCTTCATTTCCCCGTGAGTAAATTGGGTTTTTCACCAATTCTAGGAAGGTATGGTTTCCCCAGCCCAGTTACTACATTAACTTGAACTTCCTCCATCCTCTGACATTTCTAAATAAAAAAGGTTTGGAACATGAAAGGAGCAGCAAATTACATGGTATTTCCCCCCATTTATGCTCCTGGAGGAGTCCTAATGACTAGGTTATTCCCTCACTGCCACATGGGGCCTCATTGAGGTAATAGGATTTGCAAGGAAAGTATCCAGGAGACACAAGACTGTGCTCCCCCTGCCCCCTATCCATTAAGTCAGGACTAAGGTTTCCTGTCTAAATCCTGAATGCATTAGTGGCAACTGGGTTGAGGGTCAAATGTCAAATACTCTGCTGTGATGGGAGAGGACATCTGCGGCTAATTAGACCACTAATTGGCTAAACTGGGGATGGGGAAGGGCAGGAGCTGCCCTGTCAGCTCTGCACCAATGGCAAGCCAGTTCCCTGTGCAGCCTCCAGCTCCCTGAAGGGGGATGAAGGACAATGAGAAGGTTTGTTTGCAGTGGGGGCAAGGCACCCTCCTGCATCTCCCCCAGTTCAGCACAAGAGAGGACACGGCTTTAGGGACTGGCCCTGCTTTCATTAGGAGAGTAAGAACGAGCCAGTGGCCAGATGTCTACCTCTTCTGCTCACTTTAAATTTAATCCTTTACTTTGGAGATAAGAGTTACATACCCACATAAACCCATCCAGCTTTCTTCTTGCCCCAGGCTGATTTCTTGAGTGACCCCCAATTGTAATGAAGATGTCCAAAGTCCTCAATTAATACTCACATGGGTTGGGTGATATTTATTCATTGATCCATTTATTATTGCATTTGATAAATACATATATAGTACCTGCCATATGCAAATCGTGGTGCCAAGTACCACGTGTGGAGCCTCCGAGGTCAGTTAGATGATCTTTGCTTACAAAGATCAGTGATAGGATCTTGCCTAGCTTATAGTCAGGCAGGCTTGTGAGGTTTATAAGCATTAACTGCAATGTGAGGTAGGCTGTGAGATGGCCAAGAGATGGATACAAACAATGCTTCAGGAATTCCGAGATAGGAAAGAACATTTATGGTCTAGAGAATCATGGAAAGCTTCATAGGGGAGGTGCCTTTTGAGCGGGACCTTATCGGGTGGGGAGAATTTCAGTAGGTAGAGATGAAGTTGGGAACTTATTTGAAGAAAAGAACAGAAATAAAGACAAGGAGGGAATCCACGGACATGTGTTTGGTGAGATGGTGGCATCCGCGGTGTAGCACATTGTCTCTCTGAGGCAGGTGGCTCGGCTGAGAACCTCACTTTCCCCTTGCTTTGCAGATCAATGAGCTGAGCAATGTCCCTGTCCCTGTCATGCTAATGCCAGATGACTTCAAAGCATACAGCAAGATCAAGGTGGACAATCATCTCTTCAATAAGTAAGTTGCCTGCTGAGTGGGCTCAGGTTTTCTGGGCAGTTCTTTCCCTCAAGGCAGAGCGCTTCCCAGACCTCACCGCGGTGAGAACAAGCAAGCACCTAGCAGGGTGTGACAGCAACACCTGGCTCACAGAGCTGAAAAACTGGCTGGGAAAATGCATTCATTATGTGCCTCTCCCCCTTGTGCCGTCCTGTCATCTCAGTCCTTTATCAGCCTACCTCCAGTGTCCCTCAGGGCCTGTGGCTCGGCCCAGGGTGATTCATCTAGGGCCAGTTTAGTTAACAGTGAGCTGCTCGGGAGCTGAGGTATCTAGTACGAGGCTGACAGCAGTGGCCCTATCTTGATCTTAGTCTGAGGCGAGAAGCTGCCAGGCATGTTCCTGGCCTGGGATGCAGCCAAGCTTCTTTCTTTCCAACTAGTGTGTGAACAACAGGCCGAGCATGGTGCCCAGGGGCTCTATCTAAAATCATTCTTCCCGTTTTTGCTCATTGTGGCTTCTTGGATTAACACTGGTGTCTTTGTCTCAGACTTTGACGGAGCAGCCGTCTCACCTGGCACAGTTTGGGGCCTGCTGTAAGCCCTTTAGAGGCCTTGCTTTTTCATCCTCCTATGGGTCACCCAAGGAGATATTTGCTGCTCACACTCTCTTCCTTTCTGCATTTGAATCCTGGTTCCACTCTCCATTGTCTCACAGTCTCCACCACCTCACCAGCTGGGCTCTGTCACCCCACCATTCCCAGACTGTTAGCCCAGAGGAGAAGCTTGATTTGAAAACATCCATTAGTGGCCTCTCTCTGCCATAGTAAGTTAATAACATCATATTCTAGAAGCTGTCTTCATAACTGCTACTTGCTAAGTGGCCACCTGTATAGAAGAAAAACTGTGTTTCTCCTCTACTCTCACATCACTACTCACTTCTAATACCAAATGTGTGTGTTTCCCACACATCAAGCAATTCTGTAGGACACTAACTAGGTGTCCTACAATTCAGTTCAGTTCTGACACTATCGACCTGGAGTTAGCATCAGGTCTCACAGGTTAAGGGCTGAGTCCCACAGGGCTGCCCCTCCACCCCGCTTCGGACGCCAGTCTCAAGTCCAGGTTGTCACCTGTGCTTCTGACCAATTTGCTGTAGATCAGAGGTTCCCATGACCCTCCCCCTTGGGTTGGATTAATTTGCTTGAGTAGCTCACAGAACTCAGGAAAACAGTTTACGTACTAGATTACCGGTTTATTATAAAAGGATACAACTCAGGAACAGCCAGATGGAAGAGAGGCATAGGGCAAGGTACGTGGGAAGGGGCAGGGAGCTTCCATGCCCTCTCCAGGCACACCACCTGCCCCAAACCTCCACGTGTTCACCAACCTGGAAGCTCTCGAACCCTGTCCTTTTGGATTTTTATGGGGACTTTTTTATGACAGCATGATTGATTAAGTCATTGGCCACTGGCGATTGATTCAGCCTCTAGCCCCTCTCCCCTCCCTGGAAGTCAGGGGTATGGGACTGAAAGTTCCAACCCTCTAGTCCTGGTTGGTTCCCCTGGCAAAGAGCACCCATCCTTAGAGGCTTAACAGAAGTCACCTCGTTAACATAAATTCAGGTGTGATTGAAGGGGGTTTGTTACAAATAACAAAAGACACCTTTATTGCTCTTACCACTTAGGAAATTCCAAAGATTTTTGGAGCTCTGTGCCAGAAACAGGGACAAAGACTAAATGTATATTTGTTATTATATCCAATATCACACCACCTAAGGAAGGAGAGGCAGTGTTACCCTGTGAGGCAGGAAAGGGGGTTGTTCTGTGCCAGAGGTCAGGGCTCAGGTGTGGCCGTTGTACCAGGGTCCATGGTGTCCACCACACTGACATCTTGGCCTGAAGTGGAGATCCAGTATCTTTATTTGTTTTTTCATCTTTCTTGATTCCTTTTGTCCTTTCAGCAACTGTTTACATGCTAGTTATTAGACTGCAGTGCTATTTACTAGAAGATCAGGCCCCTGCCTTCATGAGAGGCCACTGCTTTTTATTTCCTTGAAGTCTACCATCCTGGAGTAGTCAGAGGGACATATTTCTTTTTTTTTCCCCTCAGTTTTATTGAGATATAATTGACATACAGCACTGTGTAGGTTTAAGGTGTCCAGCATAATGATGTGACTTACATACATCATGAAGTGATTGTCGCAATAAGTTTAGTGAATAGCCGTCCTCTCATATAGATACAGAATTAAAGAAATAGAAAAAAAATGGTTTTCCTTGTGGTGAGAACAGAGGGCCATATTTCTGAAAGGGAGTTCCCAAGCAGGTTGACTATTGTCAAGATGGAGGATTTGGAGGAGGCATCCCTTCAAGGTGATTCTCTTCCCTCCTGGGAGTCTGTGGATTGACTAAGGAGTGGGGAGGGCGTAGACTGGTGCCAGCAGCCAGCAGACGAGGCTTCATGAAAAGATGGGATCCCAGTCATCTGACTGAGGACCTCTTCAGTCTAAAGCACCCTCTCCTTCCATCCCAGTGGAAGCCAAGGGCAGGACTTCCTGGGTGTAACCATCTTCAGGGTGTATTGATAGGAGCATCCCCAGAGGAGGGGGGACCTTTGATGAGAAAAGCCTTTCCCTTTAGCAGTCAGACTGACATTTACCTCACAGCAGCTCTTCACATGCGGCCACCTACCTGCAGCAAGTACAGCACTTGTGAAGTAGGGCCAACACTCAGTCTCACTTCTCTGCAGGTAAGGTTTTTTTTCCCTTTAATGTAAATTTTATTGAAAGATAGCATGTACTCAGAAAAAGTACACAAATCATAAGAATACAGCTAGATTAATTTTTACAAAGTATATACAAGGAATGTGAAGTTCTTAAACTTTTACACGCTCAGAATCACCTGGAGTGTGTGTTAAAAATGCAGATTTCTAGACTGACCTCCAGAATGCTGAGGGCTTAGCAGCCTACGTTTTAAGTGCTGCAGATTGTTCCGATCCAGGTGACCTGCGGACCACACTTTGAGAAGTCCTGACGTATGAGTTCGAGGAATAAGAAGTTCACAAAAACATGTCTCTGCTTTTCCCCAGAGAGAACCTCCCCAGCCGCTTTAAGTTTAAGGAGTACTGCCCCATGGTGTTCCGAAATCTCCGGGAGAGGTTTGGGATTGATGATCAGGATTACCAGGTACGGGGTGTCTTTGCAAAATCGGAGGGGTTAGGGAGTGGAGGGGGGTCAGGAAGCCACAGGATAAGCAGGGAACCAAACGTGTCTACTGTTCTTGTGCTGCGTCTTCCTGTCGTGTCTCACTCCAGCCCAGGCAGTCTTTCTCCAGTGTTGGTGGGCTCTTGGAGGGGTGAGGGCCTTAGAAGTGCTTCTCACGATGCCTCACAGGCTCAGGCTACTCTCCCTGGGAGGGAGCACAGTGGGAGGGAGAGGGGTCTACGGAAGCTGCTTCATTGTAGTCTGACATTCCCAGTCTAGGCTGAAGAACCCTTCTCCTTCGTAGTTTGACTTAAAAGAGAGAATTATTGCCAGCGGGAGATGAGGCCTCTAAAAGCTGATAAGACAGATTATAAAAGGAAGACTTCAAGGGTAGTGTAACTTCTTGCCAGGTATGAGTGCCACCTCCTAAACTCCCCTGTCCTAACGTTGGGAGGGGGGCTAGGCGTGGCAGGGCAGCTGCCCCCTTCAGGGGGTGATCATGTCACAGAGGCCTTTGGCCTATTGGGAGGAATCAATCCCAATATCAGGGACATTCTAGTCTGACTCATTGTCTGGGGCTTCTATTACTTCTCCACCTAGCACCTTCCTTGGCCTTCTTCCCCTGGCAGACAGCCTGGTGGTGAAGGTGGGAGAATTTTCCACTTCACTTGTGCAGCAGTAAGAAATACAGCTGATTTTCAGTTGTCTGTTGGGGGAAAAAAGGAGTGTACAGCCTAGTGAAATCTAAAATGGATGCTCACATCTTGTAAGATATTGTCATTCCTCCCATCCCACTCCCAGGAAGTCTTTCACAGAGTAGATCATGAGAAGCAGGGTCTCCCTCCCCTCTGTCCTCCACTCCAGGGGGCCTCCTGAAGAGGAGGGTGAGGGAACGTGAGAGGAGGAAGAGATGCCAGGGACTTGAACAGCCAGGACCAGCCATGTCCCAGAGGTGCTGGGAGGTCCTCCAGCCCCTCCTACTGGGACCAAACCCTGAACTAAGTCATGCCCTGATTGGAGCATGAGGGTTTTGGAAAACTTCTTGCCATTATTGGCAAGGTTGCTCGGGTATCTTCCTTCCACCGTGGCTCTTTCCCTTCCCCTTGGCTATCTAGCCACATCCTGTATTTTTTCTCTAGTAGACTTGTGGGCAAACAATTGTGCTCAAGACTGAAATAGGGGCAGGGAAGATGGTGTTCAGGGAGGGGACTCTCTGCTCTTAGACTACCAGTGACTACCAGAGAGACAGGAAATGCTGCCGGGAAATGAGGCAGGGGTAGAATTATGCTTGTCAACCCTCTGTCTTGTGACCTCCTGAAGGTCTTTTCCCAGCATCTGCTTGGTGAACACATCTTTTTGGTTGACTCACACCTTCCCCTACTCCCTCCCCACTTGAGGCTTCTCCTGCCTTCTGATCCTAATGGGAATGGGGCTCTGAGAAGGAGCAGGGACAGAGCTAGAAAAGCTCCCCAGATCTGCCTCGTAGCTCTGCAAAGACACACAGGAGTTTGAGGTGAGGGGAGAGGTGTTGGGCAGAGTGGTGAGGACCAGCTTCCTGCTTTGGGAAAGGTTTTCCAGCATGAGGGTACATACAGGAAATAAACATGACTGTGTCCACTTCTTTATGCTTGACTTCTTGAATATTTCCTAAGCTTTGTCTTCGTCACCCCCAAGAGACTGGGAAAATCATCTCATGTTCCAGGTGAGGAAACTCAAGAGTAGAGAAGTTCCATGGCTCACCCAAGGTCATATTACACGTGAGCATCAGGATTAGAACCCAGGCCCCTAACATCTGAGGCCGAGTTTTAGTTTCTAGAGCAAGCTCTCTAGGATCAGAATGAAAAGAAATATTTCACAGTCAGTCCTCTTCCCATCCCAGTCAAGGATTAGGAGCAGGTGGTAAGGAACAACTCTTGTCTCTCTTATGGAAGACTTTTTGGGAAAGATGTGAATTTCCCATGAGAAAGGGGGTGGATAAGGTCCCGTCTGTCTCGGTGTTGTTGGCCTTAGAGCAATCTGACCCATAAGAGAAGACTCAGAATAAAAGTCAGAGTCTTCATTCCCCTCCCAAGACCAGCTTTTGTCTTGGTCCATCAGAATTCAGTGACGCGCAGTGCCCCCATCAACAGTGACAGCCAGGGCCGATGTGGCACACGTTTTCTCACTACCTATGACCGGCGCTTTGTGATCAAGACTGTGTCAAGTGAGGATGTGGCTGAGATGCACAACATCTTAAAGAAATACCACCAGGTATGGTGAGTCAAGAGCCTCAACAGCAGAGGATGGGTTAGTGGAAGAGGGAGAGGAGCCCCCGGTAGAGCTTCTTGGGGAGGGCTTGGTCCTCTTTGGTAATGGCAGGTACCTCCTGATAACCAAGCACTTGCCCTCCCCCAGGGCCGTGTTTCTGTGAGGTGAAATGCCTACTTGAGAAAAAGAGAAAAGAAATGAAGGCATGTTATGGTTGCAGTCCCAGTTGAACAGCTGTTTCTCGCCAGAGTTGGAAAGTTTTCACACTCTGGCACCTGCCTCATTTCTTCTAAAAGAGGTCCTGTCGGCTCAGCAGGACTGCTGCTTTTCCCGCTCCCATTCTCATCTCATCTGGAACTTGCCCATGAGAAAAGCAGGGAGTGCCTGTCCGAAGCCTGCCTGGGTCTTCAGGGAAAGCTGGCTTCTCTCTGGCCACCTGAGAGAGGTGGTGAAAGGGACTTCTGGTGTTTCGGGAGTTACAGCAGAAAACCCTGGGGGCTGGCATGGGCGAGAGCTTTGGGTACGAAGCCATTCGGTTTTCCCAGGCGACCACATCACAGCCCTGCCTCTGCATCCTCTCTCTGCCCTTTGGCTTTCCCATTTCAGGCTGGCAGAGAAGATGCAAGTCCTAGATCAGTGATTTTCCTGCAGAATCCCAATCGGATGAAACCAAAGGGGCTCTGCACTGCCTGCTCAGCCTCTCACCCTGCCTTGCCAGTTAGGGGTGGTGGAGGCTGTTACCTGTTGTAAGTCTGAGGAACCCCCGTGACTTCACAGAATCCAGTTTGGAAACCACTGGTCTAGAGGCTAGAATCCCAGGGAGCATGTTAGCCCAGGAGGAGCCCCGTCCATCCTGGCACCTTCACCTGTTCCTTCCCTGCCTTCCTTTCTAGTTCATAGTGGAGTGTCACGGCAATACCCTTCTGCCACAGTTCCTGGGCATGTACCGCCTGACTGTGGACGGCGTGGAAACGTACATGGTGGTCACCAGGAATGTGTTCAGCCATCGGCTCACTGTACACCGCAAGTATGACCTCAAGGTAAGGGGCCCTGTGTTTCCCAGCTCTGTGGCCTCCCTCTCGCTGAGGCTTGGAGCGGCCACGACTCCAACTTCCACATAATGGGAAAGCCGGAGTGTATGTTTTCGCATGGGCAAGTGGCTCTGGAGTTGATACGCCTAATTCTTATGAGCCAAAGGCTGTCTCAAGTCCAGGTGACAGTGACAAGAGGTTATTGAAGCCCCCAATGTACCATATTTATGTAACAATTGATGTTTTTCAACTGCTGTCAGGGGGATGTGCACACAGAGGGCAGCAGTGCGGGGACAGGCGGTGCTGACGCAGGCACCCTGGCAGCTGTCCAGGCCCCATGGACTGACACCACAGGCACATTTCTAGACACGGACACAAACACATGTGTGCCTGTGAACCACAGCACTCCGTCGTTCTTGAACCTGGCTTCCTGACTCCTGTCTCCTCACACCACTCTCCCTCTCTCTGCTGCAGCTGCACTGGTTTCCTGTCCGTTCCTGCAGTGCCCGTGCTCTCCGCCTCCCCAGATCTCACATAGGCTGCCTGTGATCCTTTCTCTCCCTGCCCTTTTCTCCACCTCCCCCCACCTAATTACTTCCTACTGAACCTTCCGAGCTCGGCTCAAATATCAGTTCTTATAGGAAGCAGGCTTTGGCCACTGCCCCTCCCCAACCTGGACCCTGCCCCTGTACTACATGCTTTCAGAGAGTCCTGCCTTCTCCCCTGTACCACTGAGCACCGTTGTAATTAATGGATTAATTAATCGTGTAACTCCTGCTTACCGTCTGTCTCCCCTGTTAGAAGGAGGGTTCCTTAAGGGCAGGGACTGAGTCTCTCCATTCAGCCCCGTATCCTGAGCATGTGTCTGGTATATAGTCAGAGCTCTGTAAGCGGTCTGTGACAGAGGAAGTGAACAAGTTGCTGCCTCCTGGCCCCTCTAGGAGTCTAACCAGCCTACTTGAGTTCACCTGCTGCCTCTCCCTAAAGACCGGTGCATGTTTTTTCGATCAACGGAATTTGCCTCAGCTGGACTTCTCCTGACGGCTCTTATCCTTTCAGGGTTCTACTGTTGCCAGAGAAGCGAGTGACAAGGAGAAGGTATGCTGGGGCCTGTGCTGCTCACTTGTGGAACGGGTCGCTGGGAATCAAAAACACCTTCTGTTGGCCATCCTGTCCCTTCCTCTGCTGCTGCCCCAGCCTCGTTCCCAGACATGCGGTCTGTTGATGTGAAACGCTGTGTCACTAAGCTTGTGTCTGTCCTCATCCTTGGCCTAGGCCTTGGTCTCCAGCCTTTTCCTTTGCCCTTGCTGGGTTCTTCATAGTCCTGGAGGGCTGGCAGTTTCCATCTCAGTCCAGCCTGAATCCGTGGGTGGCTGGCTGCTTGAGCCGTGAGGTAGTCTCAGGGCTCAGCAGGAAGTCCTTTGGTCAGTCCTCATTGTCTGACTCGTGCTACATATTTGCCATCCCTGCCTGCCCAAAGCTGGGACTGTAGACTCCTGGACTGAGCTGTTGATTTGGCAGCTTGGCCACCTTTGTGCTGAGGACCCTTTCCTCTCCTGTACCATTGCCCCCAGCAGAGGACTCCTTGGGGTGAACAAGTCAGGCCACCAGCCTAACACTGCTATTGCTCTCTCAGGCCAAGGACTTGCCAACCTTCAAAGACAATGACTTCCTCAATGAAGGGCAGAAATTGCACGTGGGAGAAGAGAGTAAAAAGAACTTCCTGGAAAAACTGAAACGGGATGTAGAGGTATGTATTTACCCTCGTTTTTACTTTGGTTGAGCAGGACCTCCTCTTGTTCCCAGAGCAGGAACCTCTTTAATCTTAAGAAAAATTGAATTCACCACTTCCCAGGAGTGTGGACAAGAGGAAGGGTGGTGATTTGAGCCATGCAGGTAGTTATTTGCATCTAAAGCTAGTGCAAATGTACATTCCGTTTGGGGGGACACAATTTGTGCCAGTAGAACCTGTGTAACTCGGTTTGGAGTGCTTTCCCTCATTTCTTCTCTAGTCTGTTCCAACCCCTTTTTCAGACTCCTCTTCAAGCTTCCTTTCTGGTGGTGTCCCTATAGTGGAGGGGGCATCCAGCTGTCAGAGTGACAGGAAACCAGCTATTAAGATCCGCCAACCGTGCCTTTCTCTGGCTCCGATTCTCCACTTACCTAGCAGCATTCTGGTTGGAACGGGACTTCCTGTGGAGAAGTTCCTTTGGGGAGGACAGGTGGTAAATAATGAATGTGATATCTGATAACTCAATGTCTCCTATTTTTTTTTTTAATACTTATTTATTTGGCTGTGCCAGGTCTTAGTTGCGGCACGCGGAGCTTCGTTGCTGCGTGCGGGATCTTTAGTTGCGGCATGTGGGATCTAGTTCCCTGACCAGGGATAGAAACCGGGCCCCGTGCATTGGGAGCACAGAGTCTTAGCCACTGGACTGCCAGGGAAGTCCCAGTGTCTCCTATTTTAATAAATGTGGGAGCCTGTTCATTAAAACCAAATTCTATAAACTGTAGAAAATGTTTTTTTTTAAAATTGTGGTAAAATATGCATAACATAAAATTTACTATCTTAACCATTTTGAAGTTGAGTGGCATTAAGTACATTCACATTGTTGTGCAACCATCCCCACCATCCATCTCCAGAACTTTTTCATCTTCTCAAATGAAAACTCTGTACCCAAGAAACACTAATTCCCCATTCCCCCTTCTCCCTTGCCCCTGGCAACCACCATTCTACTTTGTGTCTCTGTGAAATTGACTGCTCTAGGAATCTCATATAAGTAGATCATACAGTGTTTGTCCTTTGTGTCTGGCTTATTTTCACTTACCATAATGTCTTCAAGGATAATCCATGTTGTGCTATGTGTCAGAATGTCCTTCCTTTTTGAGGCTGAGTAATATTTCCATTGTATGTATATACCACATTTTGTTTACCTATTCATCCATCGATGGACACTTGGTCACTAGTTAAGGTTAACTAATTAATCTAGTTTCTAGTCTCCAGAGAAATAGAATAGGGTGTAGATAGATAGATAGATGTTTATTATAAGGAATTGGCTCACATGATTATGGAGGTTGACTCGTCCCAAGATCTGCAGTTGACCAGCTAAAGACCCAGGAGACCTGATGGTGTAGTTTTAGTCCAGAGGCCAGCAGGCTTGAGACCCAGGAAGAACTGATGTTTCAGTCTGCATCTGAAGGCAGGAAAAAACTGATGTCCCAGCAGCTCAGAGGCAGTTAGGCAGGAGGAGTTCCCTTTTACTCACAGGAGAGTCAGCCTTTTCGTTCTTCTCAGCCCTTCGACTGATTGGACGAGGCCCACCTACTTTAGGGAGAGCAATCTGCTTTACTCAGTTTACCAATTCAAATGTTAAGCTCATCCATAAACACCCTCACAGACATATCCAGAATAATATTTGACCCAATTCCTGGGCACCCAGTAGCCCAGTCAAGTTGACACATAAAATCAACCCTCACACTTTGGATTGCTTCATGGTGAATAATGCTCCCGTGAACATGGGTTTAACAGACTTCTTTTTGTTAGTAAGCTTTACCTTAACCACCCCCTACTATGTTTGTGCTTTTATTCTGACATTCGGTTTGTCCAGAGTCTTTCTCTTCCTTTTCCTACTTTTCTCCCTACTCTGCCTTCAAGAAGAATTTAAGGCAGTTAACACAATTCATTTGTTTTCACTTGCATGTTATTTTATAAATGTTTGCAGATGGACAGGAGGGGGTGCTGCTCACAGAGTCTCTCTTTTCTGGGACCCTGGTCCCTTCTTCGGCCTTCAGAGGGCATTGTCCAGAGGTGCTTGCAATGGTGCCCCTCACCTTTCTTTCCTGAGGAGATTCTGCTGATCTCCTACCACTGGGGCTTCTTATGCTTTTAGTTGTCTTCTGGGCCTGTGCATAGAGCCGCTCTGGTCCTATTATGATTCTCTGTCTAGTCAGTCAGACAGTTTCCTGAAGTGCTGCAGGTTCATTTGTGACCATGGCAGGATGCCTGGCGCATGGCTGCTGGTGGCTGCTGGCTAGTTCACAGAGGACTGGGACCAGTGACTCTGGCCTCATACTAGTTAAACTGGGATGCCAGTTGGCCATTTCCATCCTGTATCATTCCCACGCTCTTTGTTCTTCTCCAAGTCATTGAGTCCTAGCTCAGGAGACTTAGATACCATCCTGCTCCCAGCACTCGTTATATGGATGAGAAATGCGCAGTGCAGCGTTCCATTATTTCTTTCCTCCACCTCACCATGGCCTCTCTTGATCCCAGGCAGAATTGGCTCTTCCCTCTTCCTGCAGTGCTCCTTCTACTTTTACTCCCGCAGCCTCTGCCTGCCTGACTTCTCTTCATTCACTGGGTCAGGCTCAACTCCTTTCCTCAGGGAGGCCGTCTCCCCGCTGCTGTCGACTCCCACGGCTCCTCGCCCTTGTGGAATGACTATCTTCTCCATTAGACATTGAGCTCGTTGAGGGCAGAGGCTCTGATGTCTTATTCTCTGCTGTATTTCAGAATGGGAGAATTAAGTTGAAAGGAATGCCTCTTCTCCCCTTTCCAGATGCCACTTTGCCTCTCCAGATGTCCCATGTAACCTCTTCCTCCCATCTCCCCTGCCCCCACCTCCCTAGTTCCTGGCCCAGCTGAAGATCATGGACTATAGCCTGCTGGTGGGCATCCACGATGTGGACCGGGCGGAGCAGGAGGAGATGGAGGTGGAGGAGCGGGCAGAGGATGAGGAGTGTGAGAACGACGGGATGGGTGGCAGCCTGCTCTGCTCCTACGGCACACCTCCGGACAGCCCTGGCAACCTCCTCAGCTTTCCCCGGTTCTTTGGTCCTGGGGAATTTGATCCCTCTGTTGATGTCTATGCCATGAAAAGCCATGAAAGTAAGTAGGAGCCTCTGCCTGCCTGCCCCATCCCCAGCCCTCATCCTACCCCCCTCTCCCCCACTTCAGTGGGCCTGCATCTTATTAACTGCTGACTTTGGCCCCTTTCTGCCTCCATCCTGGGTCACCAGCTGTAACTCTGTCTTCTGGGGCGCTGGGGTCCTTCTCTGTCGGGCCTTCCTTCACCTCTTTGCTTATCCTGGATAGCTGAGGCCTGGTTTAGCTCTGGTTCATGGGATGGACAAAACCTCCTAAATAGTGTCACGTCAACCCCACAGGGTGGCTGTGAAGATCAAATAAGATGAGAGCTATGAAAGCTTCTAAGAAGAACTCCATGGGTCATTCCTTTCCTCACATTCAAAATGATAGGGATGAACCTGGATGTCATACCTGAAGGGTTATGGACCCAGCTGCTTTCTGCTCTTCTCCCTGCCTCTTCCTCCTTTCCTGCTTTCCCTCCCCCTTCAGGTGCCCCCAAGAAGGAGGTTTACTTCATGGCCATCATCGATATCCTCACGCCGTATGATGCTAAGAAGAAAGCTGCACATGCTGCCAAAACAGTGAAACACGGGGTGAGTTCTCCCTGTCTCCACCCAGGCCCGGGGGCTGGGGCCTCAGACCCCCAGGGAGGCCGCCTGCTCTAAGGAGGTGCTCTCCTGGCCCCTTCTCCCAGCACAGGGAACAGGAAGAGCAGCCCGCCCGGTTGCCTTGTGTTCTTTCTCCACCATCTACGTCCCATCCTCTCCCTGCAGCTGGCTGATGTGCCCAACTTGTTTTTCCCCTAGTTCTCTGGCTCCTTCCCCCAGGGCTGCTGGACATGTCATGCATCTTGCTGACCGCCAGTAATAGCTTTGTTTATGTGCCCACACTGCTCCCCAGAGGCCTGTTTCCCCATGGGCTTCAAGCTACTGTTCTCTAAACAGGGGCCCCCCAGAGCTCTGGGGCCTCTCTGCCGCCTCCCCGCTGTCTTGTTCCTGCTTCAGTGGGAGCAGCCCTGGGATTGTGAATCAGAGGAGCGGGGCCAGGGCACTTCTGAGACATGGGAGCCATTTCTCAAGGTGGCCTGCCCGGCTGGGGGCGGGAGGTAGTATTCAACTCTAACGTGGAGCCAGAGGCTCCTGAATACCCAGGCCCCTCCTAGGCGCAGCCTCCTGATTAGGGCCTCTGTGTATTACAGGCGGGAGCGGAGATCTCAACTGTGAACCCTGAGCAGTACTCCAAACGCTTCAACGAGTTCATGTCCAACATCCTGACGTAGTTACCCTCTACCTTCAGCCAGAGCCAGAGTGCTGGATGTGGGGTCGGGGATTGGAAGAGGGAGAGGGTGTTATTTGGGCTGGATGGGAGGGTGGGGAGCAGAGTGGCGGGTAGGGGAGGGCTTTAGCAATGCGACTGCAGCCTGTGACACTGCAAGAGACTAGCTGGAGAGGAGGGGATGTGCTGTGTGTGCGCGTGCTCACAGGATGTAACCTCACCTGCTTACCCTTGATTTCCCCCCCATTTGACCCAGGTTAAAAAGGGGTTTCCTTTTTGTTACCCTGTAACTTTTTAAGATACCTTGGGGCTAGAGATGACTTTGTGGGTTTATTTGGGTTTTGTTTCTGAAATTTCGTTGCTCCAGATTTGCTATTTATAACGATGTACGTCATCACCCTATCCACCCTCCCCATCCCTGACCTGCTCTCACTTCCCTTCGATTAGAGAAGCACCCATAGACCCAGCGAAGGGTCCTCTCAGAGCAAAGCGCTCTGGTGCCACAGGAGAGGAGGTTAGACACCTCTGCCCTCCCTGCTGCATTTGATCTTGTCTAGATTAACTTTTAATTTCATGGAGTATTGTGCACAGCTTCCTCCACTTTTTCAGCCTCAGCTCCAAGTGAAATGTTACATGATTCCTCCATCTAAATGCTGTTCTTCCCGAAGGAACACTCCAGATCAACATCAGGCATCTTGGATCAGAATCAGAGATCTCAGAGGGGAGTGAGTTCATCCTCATGGGATGGTAAGGGGTCGGGGGCTGCTGGGCTCTCGGACAGCTGGTTCTCAGAGAACCCCATGATCATCACCCAGGCTCCTGGGCTCTCTCGGCCCCTGGAGTTCAGATGTCTTCTCTATAAAGCCTCCCACTGAGTCAAGAGGAACTAGAAAGCACCTTTGGATATAACAGGACCCTCGTGCTTAAATGGTTATTTCCCCTCGGGAAAGCCCAGAAAAGCTGATGAGTGTCGAATGAGGTCTTGTGCCCTCCATCCATTTACTTCCTTCTGACCTTCTCCCAGGCACTCTCGTTTGTAGGTGAGCTTTTAGTTGGGGGCAGATCTCCATGTGCCTGGGGTGCTCCTTGCAGAGATACCTCTTCAACCCCCAGGGCTACCATGTAGGTAATCTGACTCCCTGTGGTTTGTCACCTGGATGGTTGTGGCCAGCAGGGAGTGGTGCCCCCCACCTTGGAGCGTGGCACCCAAGCCTGAGGTTGCTTCTGAGCCACTTGAGGATCTGACCTGGGAAATCCAATTTGGAGGCTTGATGTGCGATTCGACGTGGCCCCAACCTTGGATCTGTTTTTCCTCGATGTCTCCTCTAGACTTTTCACAGATCTGCCGCCCACAAACCTCCTCAGGAGTGGCATCCTGCAGCTTCCTTCAGGGTCTCTACCCACCTTCTGAGCCGGCTACCTAAGCCTCAGAATTGTGTCCTTCTGCGATGCCATCAGAGCAGTCTGGTCTGGCTAGGAGAGAAAACAGCCCTGTGTTGGGGGAGGTACATTCCTGCGTCTTCTCACCATCTCACCAGGAACTGGGGTCTTGGGATGAGACACGGTAAAACTTGTAGATAACTCCGCAAATGGAAAGAAAGTGTGTGGAACCATTTTGAATGAATGGATTGGTTTCCTTGGCTCCCTGCAAACCTGGCCAAGCTCAGCTTCTGGAGCAGGAACAAGCACCATCTCTGTGCCCAACCCACAGTATTTAGGTCAGGGAGGAATGGAGACCGCATTCTTGGACTCTACTGGGGCTGTCGGAACCCTTCTGGAAGAGGCAGACAGGGGCCAAACAACTGCCCTGGCCCCAGGAAGGGGCTGTAGGTAGCTCTGAACGTCAGCAGCAAGACCGCAAAGTGACCTGGAGAAGAACTTGGAACCAAGTGGCTCGTGGAGAAAACAAATTTGACTTAGGAAGGGATTAGTAGGAATAATGTTTGGACTTGATTTCCCCACCTCCTAATCAAGAATGAAAATTTGGATCTGCTCCTAGTCGAGCCCAGCATCTCCCAAGCTTTTCAGGCTGTCCTCTCGCAGCCTCCACAACCTTGGGCTCCCTCGGCTTCCTGCATTTGGTCTGCTGATCGTGTCGCCATCATGTGTACGAAAAGTGTAACCAGTCGTTATCAGTTGAAGGTGAGCTACCAGGTATCTAACTTCTTTAACATTGAGTTTTTGTGGGCTTTTGTTTTTGTTTTGTCTATTGTTTACATTTTGAGAGGTAGCATTCTGTTTTAAATGCTCTTTTTGTTTTTCTGACAGTATTGTTGACCGGGTCAAAACATTTAAGCTGTGGTTTGGTGGATTTTAAATTTTGTTTAAAGCTCATTCTCTGTGCTATCTTCAAAACCTTGGGTTTGGTCCTTTAACTCCTTTGGCATTCAAATGTTTAAAAGCTATTTATCTTGTTTTATACAAGTTTTTTCTCTTCTTTTTGTAACGATGAAGATGTTAAATTTGGTTTGCAGTCTGAACGCAGAGAAAGTGAAGTGATCCCCAAACCTTTGTGTTTTTTCTCCAAGTCCCACCATGCCCTCTCTGGGCGGAAGGTGTCTGAGGGGAAGGGACTACCCTCACCATCACTCTTTGGAGCCATGGAGAAAAGCTGAATGGTCTCATGGCATCCCAGAATAATTTGGGGTCTCCCAAGAACAAAGGCATAAGGATAGGACATGGCTGACTGGGTGAGGCCGGGATGGGGATAGGGCAGGATTTTTCTCCATTCTCTCCCTCTGCCATTTAACCAGTCACAGCTTCTCCCGTCCTGCCCCTCTTCTGAAAGTCTATGGCTGAGAAAACTCTATAGTCTCCCAGGTCTCCCCACCAAAGTAAGGGGTTCTCTGAAAACTCCACCTAGACCACTAGAAGGCGGCCTCTGGCCCTTGTTCCTATTAATGAACCACTGAGTCTTTGTCCCCCAGTGCAAGCTCATTCCCTGTGCCCTGCAGTTCGGGGGTTATGGGGCAGGCTAGGAAGCCAGCAGTTCCAGAAGCACAGCCTGAGGCAATGCTCGATGTCTCCTTATCTTGCTCAGGGGTTACTGGTCTGTGGGACGTGCTATGAGTCACCCCTGTGGCTGCTCTCAGTGGCACTCCCTAGGTTCCCTCCACAGGCAGCTCGTCATCCCTTCTCCCTCTTCCTACTTCTGTTTCTCTTGCCTGTGCTTTAGGCCTCAAACAGGTACCCTGGTAGCGCTCAGGGCTTGGGACTACATACTCCTGCCCTACTGACTTTCCCCTCTTCACAGTCTGCCAGGGCCTGCCCCAGGGAGGTGGATCAAAGACCCAGGACTTTTCTCAGTAGCCATTCCCACCCTCCTAATTGTCTTTTTACCAATTCAGTTTGGGAGAGAGAAGCAATTTCAGCAATCCCCAGCATTTGAGCTACTCAAGTGTTAGGGGCCAGAAGGGACAGTGTGTTTAAAACAACCCTTAGAAAGCTCTGGCCTTAGACCTGTGGCCCCCCCAGTTCCAGGGACCTCACTTTTTTCTGGCAGAAATGTGGGGAGGAGGCTCCAGCCTGAGCACAGGAATCAAAGGGAAAACATTCAAACTGCCCCCAAATCTACCAGCCATCTGCAGGCGGCTCTGTGACACAGCCCTAGCCTTCTTCTGAAACGTGCCACTTACGGAAGAGGGTCTCCAGAGGGACGAGGAGAATCGGCTGTCCCCGGCGGGCAATCCTTTGGAGGCTGGGGAGGAAACTTCCAGAGGAGCCCCTTCCCCTTACTCAGAGCCATTTTGGGAGGAAGTGGGAACCAACAACCTTTGGGGGAAGGCCTGGTGCGGCTCAGCACACCCAAGCATCAGGTCAGGTCATTGTAATAAAAAAATGTGAATGAAGTTCAGATTCAGCTTTTCGGGGAGCAGGATAAACTACCACCCCACCATATGTGTGTGACTTCTCAATTTCCCACTGCAATTTCCATTTTTTTTTAAAATAGGAATTTTCAACCCCCTGTGCTTGTCTAATGTCTGCTCGGAACAATTCGAGACCCTGTTAACTGTTTTAAGATGCATGCATGTTAAGATGAATCTCCAACCCGAGGAAAAAAATAAAATTCAAAAAAGGTTTGTGTACACACCTGTTATGTATGAGTCCTTTGGAAATGAGCCTTTTATCTATCTTTTTCATAATTAAAAGGTTTTGGTCCCAGTTTTAGGGGCTGCTTGGGCTAAATCAGGGTATGGATTGAGTTCGGAGAAAGAACAGTCAATGACTTTGGTCACCCACTCTCAGATGCAGTTAATAAGCAACGGTTAAGAGCACAGGCACCGGAGCATCTGCCTGTCAGCTGCCATTACCACACTCGCTGAGGAATGGACCAACAGCCCCTCACTTCTCCGGCCGCGTAGAACCAACACTTGCTGGGAGCCACACACCCGACACACCTGTCCTAGCTCTCTCTTGACTAGCTATGTTGCTGACTTAACAAGTCACCTCTATGTGCCTCCGGTTCTCCATCTAAACTTTTAGCTTAAAATCTAGTGGTTCTCAAAGTGTGTCCTGGACCAGCACCTGGGAATCATAAATTCTTAGGGCTTTCTGCAGCTCTGAATCAGAAACTGTGCTTTAACACAGTGACCCCCAACCTTTTTGGCACCAGGGATTAGTTTCATGAAAGACAATTTTTCCACGGATGGTTGGGGGGGATGGTTCAGGCGGTAATGCGAGCGATGGGGAGCGGCAGATGAAGCTTCGCTCACTCGCCCGCTGGTCCGAGGCCCAGGGATTGGGGACCCCTGCTTTAGCAAGCCCCCCAGATGATTCTAATGGAGGCTAAAGTTTAGGAACTACTTGCTTATTAGGGCATCTGCTACAGGTTGCAAGCTGGAATCATTTGGGGAACCTTTTGAAAAAAGAGGTGCCCAGGCCCCTTTAAAAGGCCAAATAAATCAGGGATGGGATCAAAATACCTGTGTTTTAGAAGCTCCCTAGGTGACTAATATGCAGCCAAGGTTAAGAAACACTGATGTGGGGACTCCCCTGGTGGCGCAGTGGTTAAGAATCCACCTGCCAATGCAGGGGACACGGGTTCGAGCCCTGGTCTGGGAAGATCCCACATGCCACGGAGCAACTAAGCCCGTGCGCCACAACTACTGAGCCTGTGCTCTAGAGCCCGTGAGCCACAACTACCGAGCCTGTATCACAACTACCGAGCCTGTGTGCCACAACTACTGAAGCCCGCGCACCTAGAGCCCGTGCTCCGCAACAAGAGAAGCCACCACAATGAGAAGCCCGTGCGCCACAACGAAAACCCAACGCACCCAAAAATAAAAAATAAAAAAAACACACCCACACAAAAAAGAAACACTGATGTGCAAGGATATTACTTACGGATACGTGGCCAAATTTCTACCTGAAACAAAGAAGATTTAAGGGCTTTCCAAGAGTTGAGTAAAAAGGATGCTAGGCTTTGGAGTCAAATGGAACATGGGTTGACATCTTTGCCCTACCACAAAGTGGCCCTGGGCAAGTTATTGAACTGTCATTAAACAAGGATAATTAATGTATATTACCTTGAGTCAATATGATGATTAAATTCTAGAATGTGTAAAGCACTTTGTGCAGGGCCGAGCACATAGCAGGTACCCAACAAGTGATTTGTAGATACTATCCCCACTGGTGGGCCAGTGGAGCACGCTGCAAGTCAAGAAAACCTGAGGGCTGAGCTATACCCCGAGTAGCTATTTGTAACTGCCCAAGTGGGGACAGAGATCTGTGGTAAAACACTCAAAGACAAGCAGGAGTGAAAGAAAATCTTTTATTTAAAAAACAAAAAAAAAAAGAAAAAAAACAGTGGGCTCTGGGAAGAACAGAGTTAGTCCATTCGGGCCTTCAGTGTCCTCGTGGTGATTTTGTCCTTCTCACTGCAGAGGGAGAAAGTCGCAGACCATCTACACCCATTCTAGACTGCAAAACAAACTAGAACAGCTGTCCTCACTCTGGGGTTAACTGTTTTGCCCATGTTACACTAATGTTAGCTTGTTTTCCTGGCCTGTGGTGAGGAAGGGGAGAATGGAGAAATTTCCATAGGTGGAGCCATCAAGAGTTGGGATGATTCAGGGCTGGAGCGTGAAGCGCTCCAAAGCAGGGAAGGAGCTCCCCAGGCCTAGAGAACAAGTAACTTAGGACGGAGGTGTGAGGTTTCTCACTCCAGTGAAGGGAAAAGATCCTTGGGGTGGTAAATTCTCTGTATTAGCCCCAACCTGTTTTTCACGGTAATTAAGCAGGTTACCCCATAACAAAAGCGTCCAAATGCTTGTTCTGGGAGGTTCCCAAGGAAAGCTGTTGGGAGGATACCAGGTTCCTGGTGACAGCCCCAAACAAGTAAGAGGGGAAGAGGGTGGCAGTTAGGCATCTGGCTGGGGGGTTGGAAAACGTTCCCAGGGCTCAGTACACCACACAGTTGTGGGTTCCGTGCTGGTGTGAGCTGGGAGAGGAGAGGAGCCACCCAGGATTTATTCTGATCAATCTGCAGTAGCTCTGCTGTGGCTCATCCCCACAAAGGTCCCTGAGACTTTGGGGACAGTGTTCAGGAAGGAAAGAAATGTCTATTGTGAGCAAGGGGAGGAGACCCGGGGACACGGAGCCTCACCGGACAGAGGCCAGGGGAGTCTGGGTAGGCTCCCACCTTAGCTGCCGCCCTTAGGAAGCATGGATTTCTGCTCTCCCGGGCCTGCTGCAAGCGCCTTTCTTATTTCACACCTGACTAGGGGGCTGGGAAGATGGGGTGTTTGTGCAGGAGGGGAGAGGCACGTGTCTGCAAAGCTTCCACACTTCTCCCAGTGCACACTTACACGATGTAGACAATGACTCCCATGCCTGACACTGCATCCCTGTCCACAGCATTCAGCATGGCTTGTGAGATGGTTTCAAACAGGTGTTCTGGATCCTGCCGACAGAGCAGAAACCTTTCAATCCCCAGAGCCTTGGACCCTCACTTGGTCTGGCTCCTTAACTCTCTCTTCTCTAGGCTCAAGGTGCCCAGCTCTGGCCCCTCCCGTGTCTGAAGTGAGGGATGGTTCCCTGGATGCGAGAAGCCCCCTCAGCTCCTTCTCAGAAGGCAGCAAGGTTACATAAGATATAGTTCAAGCCCTGCACTTCCTCCGCTAATCAGCAGTGTGACCTTGAGCAAGTCAATGTCCCTTCGCTAAGCCTCAATTCCTCTTCTGTAAAATGGGGGAAGAATCCCCGTGGCTCCTATGTGCTTTACCAGCTGTCTCATGGACTCTCCTCCTGGGTGGCTCAGAGGTACTACACAACTCAACCTGTCCAACCATGAACCCATTTCCCCCCAAACCTGTTGCATCCACTACCTCCTCTATCTTGGTTGGCTTAGCTAGAAAACTCAAATGTCCTCGGCATCTCCACCTCCCTCACTTCTGTTTTAAGTGACCAAGTACTCTAGACTCTGGCTGCCCCGCTCCCCCACTGCTACTCTCTTTGCTCAGGACCTCAGTGCCACACCGACCTGCAGGCCTCTGGTTCCCCAGGTCTCTTAACTGCCTTTGACACCATGTCAAAAGAAAAAGTTCCAAGAGAGGTATCACCTCTCACCAGTTAGAATGGGCATCAGCAGAAAATCTACAAACAACAAACGCTGGAGAGGGTGTGGAGAAAAGGGAACCCTCTTGCACTGTTGGTGGGAAGGTAAATGGATACAGCCGCTATGGAGAACAGTATGGAGGTTCCTTAAAAAACTAAAAATAGAACTACCATACTCCCCAGCAATCCCACTACTGGGCATGTACCCAGAGAAAACAATAATTCAAAAAGACACATGCACCCCAATGTTCATTGCAGCACTATTTACAATAGCCAGGTAGGTCATGGAAGCAACCTAAATGCCCGTCGACAGACGAATGGATAAAGAAGATGTGGTACATATATACAATGGAATATTACTCAGCCATAAAAAGGAACGAAACTGGGTCGTTTGTAGAGACGTGGATGGATCTAGAGACTGTCATACAGAGTGAAGTCAGAAAGAGAAAAACAAATATCGTATAATAACGCATATATGTGTAACCTAGGAAAATGGTACGGATGAATCAGTTTGCAGGGCAGAAATAGAGACACAGATGCAGAGAACAAATGTATGGCACCAAGGGGGGAAGATGGCAGGGGGGTGGTGGTGGTGGATGAACTGGGAGATTGGGATTGACATGTACACACTAATATGTATAAAATGGATAACTAATAAGAACCTGCTGTATAAAAAATAAAATTCAAAAATTCAAAAAAAAAAAAAAACGTTCCAACTGCTTGGCGTGGCATCCAAGGCATTTCCAAGTCTCATCCTGATTTCACTCTCCTCCTTCCTCTCGCTCCACATTCTGCCCACACTCCAGCAGCCACAGCAAGCTCTCTCCAGTCACTAAAACCACTGGGCCCCTCCTGTACTTCTGACCTTTGCACAGGCTGTTCCTTCTGCCAACCAGGCCCTTTCTTTCCTCCTCTTCCTGGCAAACTTCATTTCAACAGGTATTTGTGGGTCTGTCTTGTTTCATTAGACCGCAATAAGCCCTTGAAGACAGACTATCTGGTTTCCCCGGAGCCTGGCAGAGCTGGCACAACAGCCAACCCTGTCAGGTACTGTTCCAGTCTTCCCAGGTGATTTCCTCACACCACCACTCATAAGATATGAGTGAGATAGATTCATAAGATAGATTCTATTATTATCCCCATTTTACAGCTAAGGAAGTGGAGGCACAGAGAAGTAAAGTGACTTACCCAGAACATAACTAATGAGATGGTAGGTGGATCTGGGTTTCCAACCCAGACAACCTGACTCCGCAGCCCATTCTTCTGAGCTGCCCCTAACCCTACACCTTGTTAAATGTGTGTTCAATGAATGGATATGAGAACCCTGTAAACCCAACGTGGGGAATTATTTGTCGTTGTAGCAAACATCTGACTGAGGTCTCTTCATGGAAGGTGCTCTCCCTGGGAGCCAAGGCCCTGGCAGATGGAGTTTCTAGACACCCTTCCAAGGCTCAGCAGCTGTGGCTTTCTCTCCTACCTGCACCATTCTTCCCATTACCTGCCAGGTAAACACATTTTCCCCTGATGGCCAAGGGGTGGGCACCTCAGAACCCAGCCCTGCTCCATGCCACCAACTCACCATGTTGGGCTCCCAGAGGGACTCGCACATCCCGTACATTTGTTCAGTGCAGGTACCACTGACTACAAAGTCATCAGTCACCATGGGGCAGCCGATAAGGTCTAGAGAGCAAATGAAGGGCTTAAAGGTCTTCGGGTCCAATCCAGCAATGACCGGCTCAGTGTAGTAGGGCCCAAACCTGTGGGGGCCAGGAGCAGAGAGAGAAAGGAGCTCAAGAACATTCACTTTCCTGTTCAGGCCTGTTCAGACAAGGTCCCGGCCCAGACCCAGGGAGGAAAGTGGAGGGCGCATTTGGGACAATCCCCTTTCCCCCTCTCCTGGCATCTAGCAATGCTCTAAGACTTTTTCTTCTTTTCTCTGACACTTACCTTCATATCCTCCTCACCCTGACCCTCTCTTCCTCTTCCTTTCTTTGGGAATTCTGTTGTTGTTTTTTTTTTAATCTACTCTCCCTATCCTCATCCAGGTCCTATCACCATTCAATCTTCTATTTATACACCTATACCTTTACTGCTTTCAAAAAAGGATCTGAAGCAGTTTGTAGAAAAAACACTGAAAAATAAAACCAAACCGCTAAAACATAATGCCATTTGCAGCAACGTGGATGGACCTAGAGATTATCATACTAAGTGAAGTAAGTCAGAAAAAGAAAGACAAATACCATATGATATCACTTATGTGGAATCTAAAATATGACACAAATGAACTTATTTATGAAACAGAAACAGACTCACAGACATAGAAAACAAACTTATGGTTACCAAAGGGGAAAGGGAGTGGGGAGGGATAAATTAAGAGTTTAGGATTAGCAGATACACACTACTATATATAAAATAGATAAACAAGGCCCTACTATATAGCACAGGGAACTATATTCAATATCCTGTAATAAACCATAATGGAAAAGAATATGAAAAACAATATATAGATGTATAACTGAATCACTTTGCTGTACCAGAAACACAACATTGTAAATCAACTATACTTCAATTAATTAAAAAAAAAAAAGTTCTTCCTATGCACCAACTAAAAAAAAAAACCAACCCCAAAATCAAGAATGCAAGACACTCAGACGAAACACAAAGTTTTGTTCTGAGTCTCCCAGCAGGCAAAGCAAAGAAGGATACTCAGTGAGCTGGGTTATTTTCATTGTTTGCCATTAGGAAATAACAGCTTATCAGAAACTTGTTCTAGACCCTGAGCTTTGAGAAGAATCAATCTTAGGGATCTTTAGATAGAAAACAGAAAATACTCAAAAAGTAATGGCCACTATCCTCAACAGAAACAGTAAGTAAACAGACATTTTCCATGTCTTATATCAGCTCTCAGTAATTTCTATTGGCATGATCTTAAGTTACAACTCTGTAAAAACTAATTCTGGAGATATGGGGATATATGTATATGTATAACTGATTCACTTTTTTATAAAGCAGAAACTAACACACCATTGTAAAGCAATTATACTCCAATAAAGATGTTAAAAAAAAAAAACCAATTCTAAATTAAAAAAATAATAATTGTAAGGTGGAAGAAGAGGTTGGAGTAGCACGCTTTGATCTGGCATTTCTCAAACAGATCCCTGGGTATCAAATTTCTCTAACAAATCTTAAATTTTGTATTTTCCTCTCAATAAACCGAAAACAAAGTTAATATAAGAATGTCCTGTACTATCTGGGTAACAACCTTAAAACTAAATACAACATGTCTCAGGGCCTGCGTTTGTACTTCCAGTCATGTTGATATCACGGTACCACCTAAAGGTCAGTGTTTACTTTTTGCTGGCAGTGTTTCACAGAGGCGCTTGGATGGATTCTCTGGGGTCCATGAGAAGTTATTTACTTTAAAAAGGGTCTGTGCATGGCTCAATTTTGCAAATCACTGCATTAGCCTATCCTGCTGGAAAATCAATTATTTCAGTTGGGCTTGTAGAGAAAGCTCCTGGTTACAGTAGCTAAGAATCTAGAATTTTCCAGGTCAGCCTCAATGTCCTGTATTTTTGCTATGAGTAAACATGAGCCATTAAATATATACCTAAATGTGAGTTAATCTGTACAACTTTGTAAGACTTCCTCCCTATATCTGAAACTAATATTGTAAATCAATTACACCTAAATTAAAAAAAAAAAAAGAAAACTAAAGACCTCTCCCCCCACCCCCATGAACCAGTTTTAAAAAATCTTTTGTTAAGCCTTTCTCAATTTGGGATATTGATAAACATGGTTACTACATATGACAGACAATTCATAGCTGAAGATATTAACATAAACCTAAAAAAAAGTAACCATTTGTTTTGTTTATTTTTTAATAGTAAAAAGACAATAATATTGCTCCAGGTATGGAAGTGGCAAAAACTTAGTTCTGAAAGCTAAAGAGTACTTTTGCAACTTTTCTATGAAGTCTAAAATTATTTCAAAATAAAAAGTTAAAAAAAAAAAAGGACAGAAAAAAAGCTTAACCTGTCTTCTTGCCACCCAGTCTTTTTTTTTTTAAATGGCCATTTTTTAAATTTCTTATTGGAGTATAGTTGCTTTCCAATGTTGTATTAGTTTCTGCTGTACAATGAAATGAATCAGCTATATGTATACATATATCCCCTCCTTTTTGGATTTCCTTCCCATTTAGGTCACCACAGAGCATTAAGTAGAGTTCCCTGTGCTATACAGTAGGTTCTCATTAGTTATCTATTTTATACATAGTAGTGTATATATGTCAATCCTAATCTCCCAATTCATCCCACCCCTCTCTACGTCTGTGTCTCTATTTCTGCCCTACAAATAGGTTCATCTGTACTATTTTTCTAGATTCCACATATATGCTTTAATATACGATATTTCTTTTTCTCTTTCTGACTTACTTCACTCTGTGTGACAGTCTCTAGGTCCATCCACGTCTCTGCAAATGGCACAGTTTTGTTCCTTCTTACGGCTGAATAATATTCCATTTTATATATGTACCACATCTTCCTTATCCATTCCTCTGCTGATGGACATTTAGGTTACTTCCATATCCTGGCTGTTGTAAATAGCGCTGCAGTGAACACTGGGGTGCATGTATCTTTTGAATTATGGTTTTCTCCACATATATGCCCAGGAGTGGGATTGCTGGCTCATATGGTAGTTTTACTTTTAGTTTTTTAAGGAACCTCCATACTGTTCTCCATAGTGGCTGTATCAATTTACATTCCCATTTGCCACCCAGTTCTGCCCAGAGGTGGGTGGGGAAAGTACCCACAGGGTTCTCCCTTCAATTTCATCCCAGCTTCTGCACTGAATTCTACAGTTAGGGGCCCCTTCTTTTCTCATCATAAAGTCCTCAAATGTTAAAAGTTAACATACCCAGTTCCTAGGTTCCGTGTATTCCAGAGCATCTAATGACAACAGAATAAGCTCTTGGGTAAGGGTGGCTCCCGGCTGGGAGACGCCAGGGCACACTTTGGTAGCGTTAATTTTGTTTCGTGGGAGCAACTTCACTTGCTGTTTGCATTCCCTGCCTTCTTCTGAAGTAGCCCTTTCTTTCCTATTTGGTTGTTAGGTCCACAGAAAAGACCCAGAAAATAAGGATACTATCCAGCAAATAAGAAATGAGTCAACGAGGAGGAATCTCCTTCCTGGGTGCCCCCTCCACACTACTTGCCCAATCAAAGGTTTCTGCATTCCCCGTGTCCCAGGCTACATTTCTACTCACCGTTTCTCGTACAAGAGATTGGCCACCATGCTCATGAGAGTGTAAGGCTTGATCTGCCGACCTTCCTTCAGCTCATACAGGTTCAGCCGGAACTTGAGGCGCTGGGCACTGCGGTAAAAGGAGAAAAGTGAGTAAGTCATTGCTGAATGTCCCCTGGTGTCCGCCTCATGGAGGTCAGGAGGTGCCTAAGGAGACACACAATCCCAGCCCCTGCCAAGAGACTCCTCCCCATCTGCCAGTGATTTTCGTACCAGAAGTCCAGCCTCACATCCGCTTTTCAGTCTTGTCCAACACTTCGACCCATAAACATGCCACTCTGCTAACCTTTTTTCTCATACTTTTTTTTTAGGGTGAGAAAAGGGGAGTTAAGAAGTGGATTCTCCCCCCCCTTTTTTGAGGAATAGTTTATACAGTACACTCTGAGCAGGAGTCTGCCTGCAGACATAGTGATGGCAGCTTACAGTAGAAAGAGCAGTGAACTGAGAGAGCTAACCTGGGCTAAGCCTTCATCTTACCACTCAATTTTTCCATCCCTAAGATAGGGACAAAATAAGTCACCTTATTTTGTGAGATAATGTATGGGTATTAATAAGCAGCAGCTGCTGCACTAAGGGACTGAAAGGCGCCTAAGAAAGTAGGCCACACCTCCTCCAGTCCCATCTCAGAGCCCAGGGATAGGCCCTGCAGGGAACAGACCAGTGACACACATGCTGCAAGCACAGCAATGAGTAACAGGACACCAGAACAAAGAGCCTTAGACACGACCTAAGCTTCATCATACAGGTGAGGAAACTGAGGCCCAGTGAAGTTAGCAATTACTGCCCACAAACATGCAAACTCGGTGAGAAGAGGCTCCTGAAGAGAAGGAAATAGTGTGAAGGGAACAGCAGTGACTGGAGAGAGGAAGGCTGATGGGGGCCTTCGTACTGACAGGAATGCTAAGCTATCATTCTCTGATTCCACCAACAATGGAAAAAAAGGGCTGGTTGGGTTAGATTTCAGGAAGAATTTCCAAAATATATTGTTCTTGAGACTTTAGAGAGGTTTCAGGGAAATGACAGAGAAAATTTTCTGACAAGCTCCCACCCACCTTAGTGAACTATCAACCTTCTCAGAACAAAGTCTAGGAACTGCTGCTCCTTAGGCCACCTGTGACCACATCTTCCCTCTTGAAACGCTGACCCTCTTTTCCACTGGCCTCTCTTCTTCCCCAACTGCTGAATATACAGTTCAGCTCTGGAGCTGCAGCTTATTTTTTCCCTCTGTATATTTTGTCTCTCCAGAATCTGTTCCCATAGATTTAACAGATCACCAATGTCTATCCAGCCCTGAGATATAATCTCAAGACCCCAACTGCTCAGAAGATGTTTCTACTTGGCTTGCCTTGTCCCTTTAAAATTGGTATCAAAATCAAAGTCATCACCTTTCCCCTAAAACCAGTCTTCCCAATTCCTATATTTCAGTCAACATGCTCAAAACAGAAATCATCTTTAAAACACTTCTGGAGTGCCTACATGCCAAGTACTAGAATAGATACTAATAACAAATAAAAAAGACACGAACCCCGACTTCAATGGTTAACTCTTTGGCCTCACAATATCCAAGTAGCCACTAAGGTTGGTCAGCAACAACTCTCAGAAATGCCTTCCTTTCCTTTCCCACCTCACCACCCCATCAGAACCACAACCTTCACACCCGGACCATCACAAGAGCCACCTATTTCATCTCCCAGACTCTCCCTTCTCTCAGAGAACCACTGTCAACTAGGTAACTACTCTAGCAGTTAATATGCACCAGCTCATTATGGGTTAGTTATCTTTCTGTATGCCTGCCTTTTCTCCCAACTAGACCTGAAGTTCTTTAGGGGCTGAGCATGGGCTTTGGCCTCAGAGATTGGGATCCTGGGGGTCATTCATTAGCTTACATCTTGGGCAAAACACTCTCTATGACCCTCAGTTTCCTCATCTGCAAAATGGGACAACAACATGGTAACGTGGTTAAGAGGATTAAAGTCCATGGATGTAAGGTGCTTTCCACAGTGTCTGGCACAGAGTAAATGCTGCTAAGCTGGTTAGGACACCACTCTATTGCTTACGGTGTTCGGCAAAGTCTCAGATTCATTGATGTTGTTTAGTAGATGACTAACACCCACGCCACTCAAGCCGCTAGGCAAGAATGGTCCAAGAAGAAGCCTGGGTGTAGGCGGGGACCCCCGACACTTACACTGTCTGTACGTCGGTGGCGAGCCCGGCCAGGCCGATGTACAGCCGGTCGCCCATGGGAAAGATCTTCTGGAAGTCCGTGGTCACCATCTGGGCCTGGATCCCGAAGCGCCTGTCGGCAGCGATGGCCACACAGTTCTTCCCCTTCATGGCCATGACGGCCCCTCCGTTATAGGACATAATAGACTGAAGCAGACAGAGCGGAAGGGCTCAGCGCGAGGGGCCAAACGCGGCCCGGCGCAGCCCCTGATTCGGAGGCTCCTGTACGCATCGTCCTCCACTCTGGAGGCGCCTGGATGCCCTGAACTCCAGCTCTGAGATTAGCGCTGTGAGGCTGCGAGGAGCCCCACTCCCTGCCTCGGTCCTCACCGCGGTCCGCTCCCCCTTCAAACTGGAGCCGCTTCCTTCAATCGACCACCAGGCCTCTCCGCCTCCCAAACTCCCCATGACACCCCTCCCCATTCCTCAATCCCTACCCCGTGTCCCTTCTCCTTGCTCCCCACCTCACCATGATTGCGGCGTATCAGGACCTCCAATAGCCACAATTCCAGCAAACCGGTTATGGGGCTCACTGCGCAACCACTCTCGCTGCTTTCTCTCTATTGGCTGGGAGGCCGACCCTTCCGGAACATTTTGGCTTCCTATTGGCTGTGCATCTTTGTCAGTCATCAGACAGGAGTTTGGTTGAGAAGCCAAAACCAAGGTGAGGAAAGCGCAAAGTGAAAAGTCACTCTCAGTGCGGAAGAGCCCGGCGTCGCGGTGCACGCTGGTATAGCGGTGGACTCAGTCTCTGGGCGCAGGAGACGCCGGCCGGAACCTGCGCCCACGTGGGCTAGTGAAACCCGAGATAAGGGCCTTTGGCTCCAGTGAAGGGCCACGGGGTTGGTTAAGAGCACGCTGTGTGGGTCGGGCATATTACTCATGAAGCTTGTTTCATTTATTCAGTCCAGAAATCCTTACATCTGTTGTATGCCAGGCACCATTGCTAGGCTCTGGACATGCACTGGACTAGAGCTGTGCCTAGTATTTAAGAGGTGCCCGTAAAGTGCGTATTTACTCTTGCGACGGAGAGGGGCACAGGGAGGGTGTCGCGGGTATTCTGCGGCTGCAGGGGTTGGGCTGCAAAGGGGACGTTTGGAAGCCGAAGGTGGTTCTGCTTTGGGGGACTCTCAGCAGGTCGACTTCACGTATCCCCAATCTCAGATCACCCTAAAGAGGTACATCACGGGCTTCCCCAACTTTAAGATCCAGAGGAGGCAGGCGACGATTTCCGCCACCCCCGAGCCAATGGAGGGGAGGCGAGCACGTCCCGCCTGCTCCCCTCCCCAGATCCGGACCCTTCTTTGGGTCTGACTTCTTTCGTCCGGTTATGGAATTTCCGAGTCCTGCGCTGTCGCAGGCTCACTCCCATTGACTCGGCTCACTGCGACACGAGTAGTTATCACCGTCTCTGTGGCGCAATCGGTTAGCGCGTTCGGCTGTTAACCGAAAGGTTGGTGGTTCGAGCCCACCCAGGGACGCTATCTGCTTCTTTTCCACCCTGAAAAGGAAAACCTAAAGGCATTATTTTCCTAACCGCTGTAAAGCCAAATTTTGTATTGAAATAGCAGGGACAACACTTTTTCTATAGCTAATCAGAGGGTCGTTGTGACTGAAAATTCGTTGTTGTTCCGTTAATGACGGGATAATGTCTCCAGCACTTCCCTCCTCCGCCTACCTCCCACCCCGCCCCCAAGCTGGATTGCAGGAAAGGCAAAGACAGGTTTTTGTCTCACCATGCAAATACGTTTAACGTTGCATTTTTCGTAGGATTAAGAATGAATTTGCAGTGGAGGTTGAACAGTTTTCCATTGTCTGCTTCAATCAATGTTACAATCTCGAAATATTACATTTGGAAAGGAATAAAGTAGTGCGAGAGACAAAGGCAGTGGCAAATTGAGGGATGAAGAGAAAGGTGAGAAAGGGAAAACACAGCTGTGATATACGGAGCGAGACAGAAAGAGGGGACACGACAGAGAAATAGGCGGGTGAGTGGAAGGAAGACCCGGAGAAAATGGAGAGAGGGAAAAGAGAAGCAGTTAATATGAGAAGCATGAGAAAAAATAAATCAACAACAACAAAACAGGTTTTTTTCTAGAAATACAGAGACGTGGGGAAGAGGATGCGGAAATAGAAGCAGAATCTGACAAAGGACATTGTTTTAGGGAGAGAGAAGGGATAAAGAACACAGGTAAAGATAGTCATAATATCACTAGAGGAGCTGCCCTCTCCTACCATTGTCATCCTCTTCCAGGAGATCTTATCCTCGCAGTATCCCTTGGTATATGTGCTGGAAATAATTACCTGGATTCCCGAGTTCCTGCCCTCTGGAAATTTCTAGTCTATGACACACACAGTGACTCTTCTGATGAAGAGTTTGTCAGCTAGGTGACCTCCTGAAATACTACAACTAACACAATGGAGGAGAAGCTATGGCATCTCACGTCCGCCAGAGCTGCCTCCCTGGGCTGGGAGTGGGAGACTCCACTTTTAAGAGGGGCAGCTAAGGACTCTCTCAAGCAGTTCCCTTCCACTTTTGCTGTCTCCTCAAGACTGGGCTGAAAGGAAGCCTCTCTGAAAGCCTTCCCCAGTGCTCACCCACCCTTACCTCGAGTTTACAGGGGCCGGGGTGGGGGGTGGTAAGCGGCAAACGGAAGGATACACAGTGCCCATAGAAGCTAACGGGACAGGCTGTGTAACCCTCCGGCTTGCCCGCGCCGGCCTGTGAGCACCTTGTGGGGCAAAAGCCCGGCTCATCAGCTTTATATCCCCTGTGCTTAGTGTAGTCTTTGACAATGGCACAGGACAGGTACTTCTTTGTCGGGAAACCTGGGAACTTCAGAAGCGAGAAAGGTTTGGTCAGAGGTTCTCCTGATAAAGCCAGAAAGGCCAGGGATGTGGGGACTGGAAAATGATGGAAGTGATTAAAATGAAGCTTTAGTGGGTAGTGGGGTCTTCTGTCTTGTGGTTTTGCTCGTGATTGGCGCTTAATAACTGAGGAACAAATGAACGGATTCCCAGTGAGCACGGTCGTCCCCTTGGGCAGCACTCCAGGATTAAAGGGCCGCAGTGGGGACTCAGAGGGACGTCAGCCTTCTTCCCAGTAGCTGATATTCTCCCACCTTCATTCAAGACAGCCCCTGGGTGCCCCCTGTGGATCATGGGTGAGACCGAGACCTTCGCGAAACCCCTACAGGTTTCTCTTGCCCGGGATCTTCTAGCCCGAAAGGAGTGGCAGACCAGGAGTCCCTGCTGCACTCCCCTCCCCGCAGGGGACCATAGAGGATGCGCTAGCCTTCCCGGGCAGAGTCCAGGATGCCGGCAACACACTTGCCCTAGGGACAGTGGGCGTGTCCCCGCCAAGAGCCCCCTTTCCGTGAAGCGCGGGGAACTCCCGGTCTCCCCGCACAAGGAAGGAAAGGAGAGCAGGTGACCGAATCCTCCCCGGCCCTGCTCCCGCGGGTTCTCAGACCACCCTCTCTGGGCGGAAATCTCTCCAGCCCTTCCTCTTCCTCCCCGCCCCCACTCGGTGGGTGTGCGCCAAAGACTGAAACTGGGGTCACTTGGCGGCCAGTGTCCGCAGGTCTTCTGGTCGCCAGCCAAAGGGTGAAAGCACTCAGCCCGGGGGCCTCAGCTTCGGGTCTGCCTGGGCTGCCAAAGAGGAGGGAAGGAGGAAGAGGAAGGCGGTCGGAGGCTTGCTGAAGATTCGTTTCCTAATTTCCTAACTTGAGCCACCCACCGCCAGTGCGCTTAATGGCGCTTCTGGCCGGCTAATCGAGCTCTTTGGAGCGACTGACATAATGATCATCCCTAATAAATCCTGAATAACGAATACGCGAATCGATCGTCCTGATGAGGCGGGCCCACGGTAGTCTCCATAACGTAGTATCGATCGGCTTCCCCGGCGCCGGCCTCAGCTGCTGCTCCCAGCTTTTCCAAGATCCCTCCTAGTTTTCTCCTCCCGGCGGGAGCCACTGGGTACCGGAGCCCGGAGCGACGATCGGAGTAGGCGGGCACCAGCCGCCTTTGCGCTCGCCGGACTCCTCCCGCCGCCTGGGCGAGCGAGGCGCACCAACCTTGCAGAGGTCGGGGCGCAATCGGCGCGCGGGCGAAAAATGCGGGAATAAGTGCCCGGCAGGAAAAAAGCGCGGGCCCACTTCCGAGCCCCGGCGCCTGGTTTTCGAGTGCACTCGGGCCTCTCGCGTTAGGCCAGGTTACTGTGTCCCGGGCCCGGAGTCTGAGCTGACGTCTTCAGCTTGCCTCCCGGCCCAGGTTGCGTTCCGATCTTGACCAAGCACACCGGAGGCGCCAGTCTCCGCCACAGCAAACCGAGCCCTCGCCGCGAGACGTCCCTCCAGGCCTCTGCCTCCGTCCCCCCGGAGGTTTGCGCCCCCGAAGCGCCCGGGCCGGGTCTCGGGCGCAGCGTTTCAGAGCAGCCGATCGGGCCGCCGAGAGGGCAAGGGGAGTGGGGAGGAGACGCTCGCTCTCACCCATGCAGTTATTAATTTCAAGGGAGTGTCACTTAAGTGAATGAAAATAACCCGGACTCGTGGCCAGAAGCGTCGCGTCCCCCGCCTGAGCACATTGCCCTTTGGTCGAGGCCGAGGGGTGGAGGGCTGCAGAGCGAGCCACATTTCAGCCCAGTCCTCATCTCACCATTTTCCAGGCGCTCCAGCTAGGGGCGAGGATCGCAGGGTCAGGGGGTGGGGGGAGCGCACACATATTTTGGGGGTAGGGGTTAGTTGAGGAAGGGTGAGGTCGTGGTCTAGTTTTGGGGGGGCCGGCACCCGGTTGGGGGCGCAGCCTTAGCCTCTCCCCCTCCTCCTCTTCCCCTCTCCGCAAACACCCTGAAGGAATGAGGTCACGTGGGTGAGTGGTGGGCGGGACCTACTCTTGTCTGGAGGAAAAAAGCCATTTTGTCTCCCCCCGCCTCCGAGCTCCGGTCCCTCCCCTCCCCCCTCCGTCCCCTCCCCTCCCCTCTCTCCCTCCCACCCCAAACCGTTCTCACAAACTCCTTTCTTACCGTAGGTTTCTCCCCTCTCGCCGCCCAAGCGAGCGACACGGCTGCGGCCCCCCTCCCCTCCCTTCCCTCCCTCCCTCCCATCCCCCCCTCCCCGAGACCCACCGGACCCCGAACCCAGGTAAGCGGACGCGGACTCCCCTCTCCCTCCTCCTCCTCCTACCCCGTAACCATCTGGGGACTGGGACTGGGAGCCGGTACATCCTTCTTTACAAACCCCTGTGGGGGTAGGCTCCGAGCCGGGCCTTCTCGCGTCTCCGCCCCACCCCCGCCGGCCCCTGTCCTAGCTCGCCCCGTCCGCCTTTCTCCCTTTTTTCTCTCTCCTTTTCCTTTTCCTCCCTTCCAAGATGGCCGAAGTGCATTCCCCTTTTAACGATTTGGCGTCTCCCTCGACCACCACCTCTTTGTGCCGCAGCCCCCCTAGACCCTGCTCCCGAGGTAGCGAGGGGGAGGGTCCGAGGCAGCCACAAGGGCTTTGGGGCTCCGCGCTGGGGCGGATCTCTGCCCCCCTAGCCCTCCCCACGAGCCAGAGCAGCTCCTGGACCTCTCCCACTACTCCTTTCGGTTTGGGGAGGGGTCGCTCTCGGTTTCTTCGTTGGGCACTGGGGCGTCGTGGACGCGCGAGGACTTGAGGCTGGGAGGAAGGGGACGAGCTTTTCGATTGCTGCGGGGCCGGGGGAGGGCGCTCTTCCCTGCCGGGACCGGTCCTCTCGGGCACCTCCCCCAGTCGGTCCCTTTCCCCCCGCCATCCCGGGACTGGGCGCCCCGCCCCCTCCCCGAACCACCTCGGCGGAGACTCTTTCTCCGGAACACCCCTCCTTGGGCCCCGCCGAAAGTTTGGCTCTAGGGAAGGTAGGAGCGGCCACCCGGTAACTGGGGTCTCTGATCTTCTGACCCAGGTTCCTGGGGATGCCGGGGTGGAGGGGGTAGAATGGAGATGGGGAAGATTTATCGCGATATTTCCTATCGCCCGCAGATGCAGGAGGGGGCTGGCGGACTGGCCGCTCTTCCACTGGGGAGCCCGGCTGCCCCCTCCTTTCCTAGGTCCTCCTGCTTCTATTTCTCAGGGGATGGGACCCCTCGGCGAGCAGACACCCCTGCCCCTCCTGTCTCCACGGGGGGCCCAGGCATGCCTCTCTCCCTCCCCCACTGCTCCCGTCTGCCCAGAATTGCTCTGGATGGCTTGAGGTGGGGAAGGAGGAGGCCTGGGGATGGTGAATTTGCCTGTAAATATTGTGGAAGCGTTGCCCCGCGCTTCCCCCTGGTCTTTGTCTCTCAGAGAGCCCCCCGCCCCCCACGCTGCTCTGCCTCAGTCTCCAGGGCTCCCTGTCGCTGGGGGCGGGGGAGGTGGTCTCCTGGTTGTCTCCCACTCCGTTCTTAAGCCTCCTTCTCTGGGCCTCTTGCAGTTTGCATCTGTTCCTGAAACTCTATAATTTCTCTTCCTCCCCCTCTCCACTCTGTTCCAAGGTGCCAGTACTTGGAGAAGGAGCATAAAGGCAGCTCTGTTATAGCTTTTTGGTGGGGAGGTTTTCCCCGGGGTTTCCTGGTTTGGAGTTGGGGGTTGAGGTCTTAGAGCTGTCTTTGGAATGAGGCAGGAAACAGGCCTGAGGTGAGACTTGGGACTTGGGATCCAGAGTGTAGCTGGGTGGGGTTCAAGTTGAAGTCTTTGTGGGGGGTGCTCTCTCCTGCTTCTGGTCTTCCCTGGGAGATCTTGGTTGATGGAGCTGTTGCCATGGGAATGGAGAGAGCCTGAACAGGAAGAGGTGACATCTTCATGCAGGTTGGATGCCCACCCCACTCCTCCAGCCTCTGGCCCCCAGAGCGAGGCTGGGAGCTGCACTGCCTTTGTTGCTGGAAGACTTATGTTATAATTTACGCTCGGTAGACTGGGGATGCACAGAAGGGTGGTGTGTGTTTGCAGCTCTGGTTTCAGGCAGGGATGTCAGACTGTGTGCTCCTGGGGTGGGTGGGGGCGGCTTGTACATCTGGCAAGCGTGGGCCTGGCTCTGGTCTGGCTCTATGTGTGTTGGGGTGTGTCTGTGTGTGTGTCTGGCCAAGTGTCTGGCCTTGTGTGTTGTGAATGTGAGAGAGAAATGGAGGGGGTGTGTCTGGCTGTGTGTGCATATGTGTGTGTGTGTATCTGGCAGTGTGTATCTGTGTATATTTTGGATTTTTGTCTTTGTTTGATCTTAGGAAGCTGAGAGGTGGGAAAGGGAGGGAGGGTAGAGTGAGCCTGTCTTCAGGAGACTAGAGGACTTTTATGATGCTGCTGGTGGGAGGTGCAGATCCTCCACCCAAGGTCAAGCATCAGGGAACATTGAGAGTTTGACAGTGTCCCAGACAGACCTCCACCCCCTACTCTCCCTACACACACACAAATACACAGGGTTGCACAGCTGAACCCGAACTCCTGGGACCCAGTACAGTCTGGCTCACTGAGCTTCCACAGAGCCTGCTTCCATATCTGTATCAGGAAAGTTGGGTGAGGCCATTAGCCTCTGCCCCCTCTCCTCTTTCTACTTCAAAGGGAGAATGTGTACTGTTGGTTATGTTTTGGCCCAGATGGCTCACTGAATGGTCTTCTGTGGAACCTGGAGTCCTTCTACCTTCCGCCTGCCTGGATGGAGTCAGGCCAGGCTTATTGGTTCCTTAGATGAGTAGGAAGCCCGGCCTGGGTGCCAGTGTGGAAAGAGCACTGGAACGGGAGTCAGGCTGCGTCTAGTCCTAGAACTGCCACTGAGTGACTGCATGACCTGAGACAAGTCACTTCTTTCTGAGTTTCTTCATCTGTAAAATGAAAGGACTGGACAAGATGCTTTCTAATAAGATCCCTTCCACCTCTGCAATTCTAGATGTCTGGATGTGACCTTCAGTGCCTCTTCCCAAGACTTGGAGATTTTCTAGTAAGGGAGTTGGGTGAATTTCATGTGGAGGGAAAGCAGAGCAAAGAATTCTGTAGCTGGGCATCTGAAGGAGCAGAAGGGAACCTCTGGGTTATCAGAGATTGGCTATTTCTGCAGGGGAAAAAGAAAAAAAACTGACGCTGAGAGAAGTCTAAATTACGGGGGAGCCTCCAGAAAAAGACTGGTAAGAATGGAGAGATCGGGGGTGATCTCTATAAGTAGGGGGCTTTGAGGACGGGGAAAGACACATGCCAGGCTTGGATGGCAAGGAGGAGTTGGGGTTGGTTGCTGGGTGCTGATCAAGCTCCTTTCCTGCCACTATAGCTGAAACCCGGGGCACCAGGGGCCAGGAGCAAGGGCTGTTCCACCATGATGCCCTTGCAAAAACAGTGGTTTGGGGACAGAAGATATTGAAGGACTTGGCCCCCGGTTGGGGGAGGTATTGTGGGTGGGAGACGGTGCTCAGGTTCACTGTGGGGATGTGGTCAGTACTGACCTGTGAAAGCCCCCAGAGCTCCACAGGGCCACTTCCAAATGGCCCTTGGTCTCCCTTTTTCTGCTTCTTGGGACTTGTCTCTCCCTCTCCTTCACCCTCAGGCTCTTCCCTAAGGTGATGGGAGCTGGAGGTCCAGCCAGTTGCAGCTGGGGAGGAGCTGGGTATGAGATGTGGGGCCTGGGAGCTCATGGGGGGAGAGAGATGGTGAGTGGGTGAGGGAACAGAGCTCCTGTTTACAGTTGTTCTTGGCACCTGCTGGCAGGGCCCTGCAGGTAACCATGGCAATCAGGTGAGGAACCAATCAGTGCTTCTCCCCACCCCCAGCCCCAGAGGTCTGAGGCCCCTGGGGATGGGGTGGGGGGGAGCAGGGAGTGTGGCAAGGGGGCTCATTTCTTAAAGGGAGAAGGAGGAACATTTCATCCAGTAAGCACCACAGCTCTTGCCTTCACCCGTGCATCCAGAACAGAGCTTGAGGGGTAGTCTTGGTCTGAGTGCTTGCAGAAGTGAGAGGGTGAGGGTCAAAGCCATTTGCTTAGGAGCTCTTGCATGTTGAGGCCACAGTTGGCCTGGAGGGAACTGCATGGGAGTTCTTAAAAGCAAGTGTCTGTTTTGAAAACACAGTGAGTATGTGAATGAGGTGGCTAAGGCAGTGTGAAGCGCCCACGTGTTTGTGTGTGTGTGTGTGTGTGTGTAAGTGTGTGTGAGAGACAGAGAAAAGAAGACATGAGATTTGCCAATAGCAACCAGGACCCTCATATATTATCAGACCCCAAAATGTTTTGTTTCTGGCTGTGCACACACACACTTAGATTCGTTTGGACAAGACACACACATGGGGCAAGTAGTCACATGAAGTACCTTTGGAGGTCCAGCAGCCTGTACACATCCGATGGACATTACACACGCTCAGCGAGTCAGCCACTTGGAGTTTGTTCCCTCCTCTGGATGGTTGTAGTAATATTTGGGCATCTTGCCAGGGGTTACTATGGGAACGACCAAACAGTGTAGTAGCCAGCAAGGCTTCTACATAATTATGAAGAGGGGACCCATGCAGGGAGAGCTGGCTGAGGGGAGGCGGGAACCCCTTTCCTTCCTCGGGCCATGTCTGCAGGTCTTGGCCGCTGCGTCTCCACTGGCTCTGGGCTTTCTTTTTCCTCTCTGTCTGCTCTGCAACTTGGTGTCTCTCTCACATGTGGCCTTTGTGTCTCTCCATCTCTTTCGGTCTCCGGCCAACCTCTGTTGGCTGTTTGGGTCCTGGCCAAACTCAGTCTGGGGTCTCTATAGAAACTGCTGTTTCCCAGCTGTGAATTTTGGGTCCTAGAAAACCCAATGTGTTGGCTTTAGAAGTCTTTCTGGAAAGGAGAGAAGGATGTATGTTGTAAAAGAGCTGTCGGGACTTGGCCGCCCTCCCAAGCCCTGCCCCTTGGGCTTCTACTCTGGGAAAGAGGAGGGAGGTGCCATCGCTTCTGGGTGCAGGTTGGATTTCTATACCAAGAAGTAAGCACGTCAGCCAGTCCAGACCTGGGCTTTGCCTTTCCTCCCCGGACCCTGCCAGGGCCTGGCTGGGCACTCGGTGGGCTGTGGGGAGAACTTTCTGCATAGCTTTGGCAGGCATCTCTGAGAGCCTGTGGTCTGTCACTGGGCAGCTTGTGGCCAGGTTGCAGACAGGATACGGTGGGTGGGTAGCAGTGCCCACGTGGGGAGATTCCTGCATGTGCCTGGGAGGGGCAGCGTGCAGCAGGCTCTTTGTCGGGGCACATGGCGGCCTTCCTGTGGAAGGGGCAGTAGCAGTCTTTTTGCCCAGACTTTGCAGTTAACCTGCAGAGTCCAGGGCTGGGCCAGGGGGCGGGCTGGAGCTGTGTGTTCCCAACTTTGGGCACATAAGGACCATCCTCAGTATTTCCTGCTTGAGCACCAGGCCTACAACCTTCATGGTCAGCATATGGTGCATTTCCAGGGAGCTGCTCCAGGGCTGGGGCTGGACGCAGCAGTGCAAGGACAAGTTATGGGGTGCCCCCTTCAGCCTTAGGGCGGTCGTGCCCCCAGTGTTTCCAGGGAACGCTTCCTGGAGAAGGAGTAAGGAGTGATGGGATGGAAGGAGGGTAGGATGGAGTAGAAAGACCCAGTCAGGAGTCTAAGTTTCCTCATAGTTCCTAGTGAGTTCACTTGAGTGAATATGGATTGGGATCAGGGAGAATTTTGTGTGTGTGTGTGTGTGTGTGTGTGTGTGTGATTTATTTATTTATTTATGTATTTATTTTTGGCTGTGTTGGGTCTTCGTTGCTGCACGTGGGCTTTCTCTAGTTGTGGTGAGCTAGGGCTACTCTTCGTTGTGGTGTGCGGGCTTCTCATTGCGGTGGCTTCTCTTGTTGTGGAGCACGGGCTCTAGGCGTGCGGGCTCAGTAGTTGTGGCACACGGGCTTAGTTGCTCCGCGGCATGTGGGATCTTCCAGGACCAGGGCTCGAACCCGTGTCTCCTGCATTAGGCAGGCGGATTCTTAACCACTGCACCACCAGGGAAGCCCAGGGAGAATTTTTAAATCTCTGTTCTCTTCCATTTTCCTGCCTCCCCACATCCTCTGGAGAGTTGAGTAGTACTTCCTGTGGTCTAACCTCAGTCTTTCTGCTGTCCTGAGATAGAACCTGACCTTGTTGCTCAAGGCCATGAAATCTCCAGAGCCCCTGGCACCCAGGGGACACTCACAGGGAGTCAGAAAGGACCATCCCCACACGTGCACCCTGTCCGGCCTTAAAGGGAAAGGAAGGGCCTTGGGCCCAGGAGCGATGTCGCTTGTGGGGCAGGTGGAGTAGAGTGTGGGAGGGGCTCTTGGCTCTGTGGGTTCCTGATTCCATGTTTATTTCCCAGGGTGACGCTCCCCAGTCCCCTGCCCCCCACCCCGGCATCATGCATCGGACCACACGGATTAAAATCACCGAGCTGAACCCTCACCTCATGTGTGCCCTCTGCGGGGGGTACTTCATCGACGCCACTACCATCGTGGAGTGCTTGCATTCCTGTGAGTTGGGTCGAGGGGCTGCTCCTCGGGTGGGTGGCCTCTGCCCTGAAGAGCAAACATGTCCATGTGTCTGGTGAGGGTCCCAGGTCCCTGAGAGGCTGCCTGGGAGGGGATACTGGAGGGTTCAGCTCAGAAGTTCATTTGGGGAACTTTTACCTGAAATCTCAGTTCTCTCCTTGAATCTCTGTGGCTGAAATTGCACTCCCTGAAGATGCAGGTGCCCTGGTGTGCACCACGGGCTTGTGGCTGGGGGTCAAGGACCCTGGGAGGTGTCTTAATAGGTTGGCTATTGTTTCGTACTCCGTCCGGGGGGCTTGGGACTTGGGGCTCACCCTCTGCATGGTACATGACACTGGCTCCACACAAACACACACAAACACACACAATCTATCCTCCCCCAAGGATGGATGATAAGGGGCAGTTGCCATCTGTGCAAGACAGGACTGTGTTGGGTCTTTGAACTGACCTGAGCTGCGGGAACAAGGTGGAGAAGAGGGGATACCTGAACCCGAGCAGGGGGCATGGGGGTTGGTCCTGGGTGATGAAGGGGACTCTGACTCTTCCTTTTCCCTCCACACCACCCCCACCCCCCCCAAGTCTGCAAAACCTGCATTGTGCGCTACCTGGAGACCAACAAGTACTGCCCCATGTGCGACGTACAGGTGCACAAAACCCGGCCGCTGCTGAGCATCAGGTGGGCCCAGCACCTCCTCCTGTCCCCGCCCATCCTCTGGGGCAGCTGCCCTCTGTCCCCCAGCCCTCCTTGCTTCCTGAAGCCAGGGTGGCGGGTGGAGGAGAAGCACCAGGCATGGACCGAATCCCCTTCCTTCCCTCAGGGATGTATCCAGCTGAGAAATTTTAGAGAGGTAGAGACAAGGCCTCTAGGGACCCCCATGCCTGGGCCCTGGATCTCGGGAAGGGAGGTGGGAAGAGGGGGCCCCAGGCTGGAGAGTCAGGGTGAGGTGCTTGCCGACAGGCCCCTGTGTGCTTTTTTCCAGATCTGACAAAACCCTTCAAGACATCGTCTACAAATTGGTCCCTGGGCTTTTTAAAGGTACCTACACCCTTCGTCCTCCCGCCCCCTCCCCCACTCCCCCACTGCCCAGGCTGTTGCTCCCCGCCTCAGCCTGCTCCCTCTCTTCTAGATGAGATGAAACGGAGGCGGGATTTCTATGCAGCCTACCCCCTGACAGAAGGTGAGTGTGTCCACGTGTGTGTGCGCGGCGCTGCCCCAGGTGTAAGGGCCAGATGCATGGAGGGCCGGTGGGCACCACACACGGCCTCCCCAGCCCAGGCGTGGCTGGGCTCACCGCACTGAGCTCTGAGATCCCTGGGTCCTTGGTGGGGCTCCTGTCCCCCCCCAGGCCAACGCCTCAGAGCTCTCTCCTTCTGCAGTTCCCAACGGCTCCAACGAGGACCGTGGCGAGGTCCTGGAGCAGGAGAAGGGGGCTCTGAGCGACGACGAGATTGTCAGCCTCTCCATCGAGTTCTACGAAGGCGTCAGGCAAGTCTGGCCCATGCCTGGTCCTTTTGGGGTCCTAGGCCGGGTCCCTTCTCCCATGCCGTCCCCATTCCCCTGGGAGGAAAGGGTGCTTCCGGGAGGGCCTTCCGGATGTGTGCAGTTAGATCCTGCCTGCTCCAGGGTCTCCCTTGCTTCGTTCCTTCTCCTTCTGCAGGGACCGGGAAGAGAAGAAGGGCCCCCTGGAAAATGGGGATGGTGACAAGGAGAAAGTGAGTGCTGGGGCCTGCCCAGGAGCGGGGTGTGGGCTGGGAGAGAGTGCCGGGGTGGACCCCAGCCCTTGGGTGCCTCTCCCGCAGCAGACAGGGGTGCGCTTCCTGCGATGCCCAGCAGCCATGACTGTCATGCATCTCGCCAAGTTTCTCCGCAACAAGATGGATGTGCCCAGCAAGTACAAGGTGAGTCCCTGGGCCCTTTTGAAAAACGTGTCCGTGTGTAGATGCATCTGACAATCTGTGCATCTCAGCCATTGTTCAGGGCTGGCTGGGCGTCACCAAGGGCCTGCACGGTTGTGTAATTGAGCCCATGTAGAAGGGTAATTGAAAACTAGATTGGGGTGGGGCAGTCTGCGTCTGCTGAAGCCAGTGTGCAGAGGTGCATGAGACCAAGATGGTGTGGGTGTGTGTGTGTGTGTGTACATGCTTGCACGTTTACAACTATGGCAGAGGTGTGTGTGTAAGAATGCAGGGCCTTATCTGGTGCCAGCTGGCTGTGGGAATGCTAGTCTGAAATTGCCAAGGAGCTTTAGGACATTGCTTCTCAAATTTGAATATGTGTATGATCCCCTAGAGATCTTGTTAAAATGCAGATGCAGGTTCCTTTTTTTTTTTTTTTTTTTTTTGGGCCGTGCCTAGAGGCATGCAGGAATCTTAGTTCCCTGACCAGGGATCCGAAGACGCACCCCCTGGCACCCCCTGCAGTGGAAGCGCGGAGTCCTGACCACTGGACCGCCAGGGAAGTCCCAAAATGCAGATTCTGATTGAGTAGATTTTGCATTGCTGGCAGGCTCCCAGGTGCTTCCGGTGCTGCTGGTCTATGGACTATTGAGGCTCTAGGACAGTGGATCCCAAACTTTGCCACACGTCAGAATTACGTGAGGGGTTGCCTGTTGAGATTAAAACTCAATTCATGTCATACCAGTTAAAACAATCTCTGGGAGTGAGATCCAAGCATTGGTGTGATTCCGCTGTGCAGCCTGAGTGAGAGTCATTGCTCCACAAGTTCCTTCTCACCTGGGCCTTTTCTTTGCCTGTTAGCTCCTCTGGAGAACATGCCAGAGATAGAAGGGGACCCAGACCGCCGTGTGGATTGCTGGGGCTGGGGCTGTTGAGGATGTGGGTATCTTCTTTGGATCCCTTCCCACCTGCTGGTCAGGAGTTGTGTTGGAACAACTCTGATAGGGAAGTCGAATCCATCATGAAACCCCAGAGTAACGAGGGACCACCTGCTTGGAGCCTCTTTGCCGAACAGCTGGGGGCTTGAGCTGTCCTCCCTTCCCTCCTCCAGGTTGAGGTTCTCTATGAGGACGAGCCGCTGAAGGAATACTATACCCTCATGGACATCGCCTACATCTACCCCTGGCGGCGGGTGAGTGGGTGGGGTGGTGCCAGAAAGGGGACAGGGCCGAAAGGGGACACTGGGCCATCACGCGGGCCACCCTGCTGTAATCACAGACAGCTTATCCCTCGTCTCATGAGCCGGACATGTCCAGGGTGGCCTGCCCCACACCAGGTCCGCCTCCGGACGCTCTCTCACTGATGACTTTCCGCACTCAGAAGGAGAAAAGCATCCTTGGGCAGGTCACGTGCCCCAGTTCGGGCGTGGAGGAGTAAACTTCGCCTTCTGCTCTTCGGCCTCCCTCTGTCCTTTTTCTGTCTCGGGTCTTATGTGCGCTCCCTTCCTCTCTGGGTCTCTGTGTGCCCCTGTCTCTCCGGCCTTGCTTGGTCAGTCCCACGTTGCGTGTCTCCTCCTCTCTACCCAGTCTTTCTCCTCTCCAAGGCCTGGACCTTCCCTTCTCCCTGTTTGGGTGCCGTGGGGTGAAGGTGGGTGGCTGCCCCGTGAGCCTCTTTCTCCTGACGCCCTCCCCTCCCCTCTCCCTGCAGAATGGCCCTCTCCCCCTCAAGTATCGCGTCCAGCCAGCCTGCAAGCGGCTCACCTTGCCCACAGCGCCCACCCCCTCCGAGGGCACCAATACCAGCGGGGCGTCTGAGTGTGAGTCAGTCAGCGACAAGGCTCCCAGCCCTGCCACCCTGCCGGCCACCTCCTCCTCCCTGCCCAGCCCAGCCACCCCCTCCCATGGCTCTCCCAGCTCCCATGGCCCCTCGGCCCCCCACCCGACCTCCCCCACTCCCCCCGCGACAGCCGGTGGGGCCACCACAGCTGCCAACGGGGGCACCTCGAACTGCCTGCAGACACCGCCTTCCACCAGCAGGGGGCGCAAGATGACTGTCAACGGAGCTCCCGTGCCCCCCTTAACTTGAGGAAAGGGACCCTCTCCCTCCTTTTCCAGCAATGCCTCTCCACCCCTCCACTTTTTCTGGGCCCCCTTTTCCACCTCTTCTACTTTCCCCAGCTCCCCCCACCTTAGGGGTCGGGGATGGGTTTTATAAATAAATCTATATATATATATGTACATAGGAGAAACCAAATATACATACTTATTTTCTATGGACCAACCAGATTAATTTAAATGCCACAGGAAACAAACTTGATGTGTGTGTGTATGTGTGGGGGATGGGGTGCTCGTTTTTAGGCGGTCTTGTGTAATTTGCTCTGCTCTTTTTGGGGGTGCCTAGGGGTGGATTGGTGGGGCCACTTGAGGCTCGGTGAAGCCCTGCCCCATCCTCCTTCTGTTTCCCAAGGCATATGCGGTGCTGGAGGGGCCCCCACCAACCCCCAAAGCTTTAGGCACGACTTGAGCTGGCTGTGTATGAGGTCCACCCTGTTTCTCTCCCCATCTTGGCCGCTGTCCTGCCCTGACCCTGACCAGTACCCTCCCCCCCACCATTGTTGAATGTCCAGAGAATTGCTAAGACAGTGCCTTTTACAAATGCAGCCTATCCCCTGGTTCTGAGGAGCAAGTGGGCAGTGGAGAGGGCATCTCCCTTACCTCCGCCTCTTGCAGTAGAGACTTTGTGTAATAGATAGTTCTGCCTTTTTTTTCCCCCCTGTGTGTGTGGCCTTTGCATCATTTATCTCGTGGAAAAGAAGATTGAGGCCACAGAAGGCCTCAGCCCTTGAACTTCCACTGTGGTGTCAGCATTGTGAACCGCTTCACCTCCTTCTTCCACGCCCCCCACCCAGGAGCCCGCACTAGCAAGGCGGATGGGGAAGTCTCACTTGGGGGCCTGTAGTGGAGAGGTGGAAGGGGGGGTTGACCTCAGATAAGCACAGACCCCAGATTTTGCCAAAGGCAAACAGTCCTCCAGTGCCCTCCCCACCCGCAGCTGAGGCCAAGTCAGGAAAGAGCAACAGGCATCTAAAAGCACAAGAAGACAGAACCTGTGAGATCTGACCTCAGCTCCATCCCAAGAAGTCAAGTGGTCTGCCCCCTGAGGGGCAGACCCCAACAGACCCCTGCCTACCAGTTTTTCCTCCAATGTACATAGGTCAGATCGGGATGAGGGGAGGAGGCAAGACTATCACAACCTATGTGTTTGGGGTCAGGTGTCCCCCAGTGGGTTTGTCTGTGTTCGCACCTCGTCCTGTGTCTGAGGTGCTGTGGCTGTATCCTCCTCCTGGGACATCTGTATCTCCTGGCTTTGTAATAAATGCTGCATACTCTCCAGAGCCTGTAGTTCTTTGGGATAGAGGGGACAGGGAAAGGGTGGGTGGGTGCGCTGGCCTCCTCCTCTTGTCTCTGGGCTCAGCCTGCCTATATGGAATGAACCTGAACTGCCCCCTCCCTGTGGCCAGTCAGGTGTCCCCAGCCCATGTTAAGATCCTGAAGAGGGACCAACCGGTCATGTCCCTCACACCAGTGACCACAAGAACGCTGCTCTGGGCCGGCACGCCTATTTAATGCCATCTTTGCCAGCAGGCATTGGGGCAGGGGCCAGTTCCAGCTGCCCCAGGTTGGAGACCTCGGGTTACGGGAGCAAGTCCTTCACAAGCCAGCTACGGGTACTGGGGTCCCTGGGGTGATCCCTTCTTGGGCCGGTCAGCAGCCGCCCCCTCAGAGTGGGGAGCCCACTTCTGCCTTCTGCACCCGCTCACTCCTGTGGGTGCCATCGCAGTATGGGGGCTTCTGGGTGGCCTTGCAGGTACAGAGCGCCACCACACGGGTCTCCTTGGCCTTGAACTTGAGTGGGGATAGGCCAGTGCGTTTGAAGAAGTGGGAGCCATCACAGAAGGGCTGGTGAGGGAAAGAAAGAAAGTTAGAGACCCAACCCCACCTGCCGAGGCAGGGCAGGGCTGGGAGGAGCAGCACACAGGGGTCAGGGCCCAGACTCCTAAGTGATGCTGCCTGGGTTCACTACCACACCTTTCTCATCTGTAATGTGACAGTAAAAAGAGTAGCGTCGTCCCAAGAAAATAAAATACATAATGGTTATGCACTTTGCCAGTAGAAAGTGTTCAGTAAGTATGAGTCTTTACAGGAGTAGTTTCTGGAGTCCCCAGAGGACCAGGACACAAGAACAGAATTTTCAAGGCGAAACGGGCCCTTAGGTATCAGCAATGTTCACGCTGATAGGTGTTTTTTTTTTTTTTTTTAATGGCTCTGAGTCTCCATTGGTTCATGAAATTCATTTCCTTCTCCATATTCTTGGGGTAAAAACTTCTCTGGGTGGGCTTTAAGACTGGGGTATCAATTTTGCTTGGCTCCAGGAAATAACTGGGAAGGGGGGAAGGGGACGTCCCACAGCGAACTGGCTGCCTGGTGTGAGCATCTATGCCCTTCCATCCTGGAAGGTGTTCCTGGGGGCCCAGAGAGGTGGTTAGCTAGTTAGTTAGTGGCACAGCTGGACCCAAGGCCTCTTGGCCTTGGAGTCAGGGTGGGATAGGAGAATGGATGAGAGACGTGTGCAGATAAAAATCAGCAACCTGTCCCAGAGGGCAAGAGGCAGAGAGGCAGAGAGGGCCCTCCTGTGCTAGGCCTCACCAGTGGGCTGCACAGCGCCACCCTCATGAGGACCTGCTCAAAGTCCACAGCAAATCAGCGGCAAAGCAGGACTCGGGGCCCTGGGCTGCTGACACCACACCATGCCGCTTGGAGGAACACAGTTCAGAGCCAGCTCAAGAAAGAAAGGGACCCCGGAGGCTAAGAATACGGGGCAGGTTCCTGCTGGATGAAAGGCTCCTGGGTCAGAAGAGAGAAGGAGTTGGGAGCAGGCAGCCAGGCTGACAAGACAGCAAGAAGCCAGGAAAGTCACAGAAACTGAGAAAGGGAGGGTTTTCAGGAGCAGATGCCAGGAAGGGGCACACGGGGCCAGAGAGGCTGTGCAAAGTCTTCCCAGTGTTGGGGTCTGAGGCCTGGGAACCTCTGACCCAGATGCTTCCTAGGAGGAGGAAGGAGAGAGGGGAGAGAGAGGCAGGCAAGCTGCTCAGGGCAGAGCCCAGAGCCTCTGAGAAGGAGGGAGCACCGGGAGAGGAGGACAGAACCCTGGCTCCACCCGACTGGCCCCGGGACTGGGTTTCTGTCTCTCTGGCTGCATCTTGAAGGGGGGGATGCAGAGAACGGTGAGCTCAGGGCTGCGGGTGGCGCTGGCCTGAGAGTATCCCTCCCCCCCAGTCTCCCTTGTTGTCCCTCAGGTAATGTGTGGGAAAAAGAGGAACGTCTCGGGTGGGAGTTCCCGGGCAACAGGTAGCGTCCCCAACCACAGGTGTCATATATCAACGGGAAGGGGGACACAGGTCTCTCACCTGCTTCTTGCTGTGGCCACACACACACCACCTGTAGGTTTTCCCAGCCACCAGCTCCACCTTGATGGGTGTTTTTAGGGCCACCACGGACTTGGCTGGGGTTTGGGGGAACCATCGGGCCTGTGGCAGAGAAGATGAGGGAGTGAGGGTCAGCTCACGCCCTGGAAGCACTTTCTTGCCTGTGGCCTTGTCCAATTTCCCAAGAGCCTTGGCTGGTGACAGGCTTCCTCTGCAGGAGGCTGATCTGATGCCACCCTGCAAGGACACTCCCCCCCCAGGACACCATAAGGCCCCTGAGCTCCCGATAGAGAAGAGATTTCAAGGCCATGCAAGCACATAGGTTTCGGGGTCCAGGCCTTCCTTTCAAACCCTGGCTCTCACCTGGGTGCAAGGGAGGGGAGGCCCAGGATCCTGCCAGCCTAGGCGGGACTAACTGCACCTAGGGCTGGGTTTATCAGGCGCCGCTGTTCTCAGGGCAGAAGCCTGCTCCCTGCCCTGTGCCCTCTGGTCACTCTATCTCCCCTGAGCCATCGGGAAGGTAGCTATAGACAAGGCAGTCTCAGGCTGAAATCTACAACGCAGGGCTGACCCATTCTGGTTCCCTCCTCTGGTCTCTACCTTTGGGGTCTCTGGGCCTGGGGGACTAGGGCAGAGAGAAGTGGAAACGGGGTATTGGGGGGTAGTACTTACCAGCCAGGAGGTGATGTCCCGTCTCTGGTTCAGCTTCTGCAAGGCAAGCAGGCATCGCAAGACGGTGGTTTGGAAACAGAAAAATAAAGTCAATGGAAAGCGGAAGACTTCCAGAGGGAAGTCATCTGGGAGGGAAGAGGCGACAGGGCTTAGGCGCGTGGGAGAAATACGAGGGTAAGAATAAGGGGTCCCAAGAGAGGAACGGGAGTTGCTGGGGGAGGTGCTGGCACCCAGCGGGCGCTCAGGGAGGGCTGCAAAGGACCAGGCGACGTAGGGGGCTTGAGGGACGCTCAGCCGAGAGGCGGGCGGGGCGGGCTCGGGAGGGGAGTGGGGGGGCCGGCCGGCGGGGCCGCGGCTGCTCACCAGGGCCGCCGGCCTCAGGAGCGCCCCCGCGCCGCCCATGCCAGCCCCGCTGCCGCCACCGCGACGGCTCCGCCTCGCGCCCCGGTCACCTTCCCGCTTCCCCGCCTCCCGCCGGCCCGGCCCCGCCTCGGCCCGGAAGACGCTGCGGGGTTCGCGCGGTGCGGGCCGCGGGCCTGCGCAAGCCGACCAGCCCCAGCCGCCGGAAGTCGGGCCGAGGATCCGACCCCGCAGCCGCCTAGGGGGCCCCGGGGTGTGGAGGGCTCTCCGGCGCCCCCTTTGGTTCCCGCGTGTCTGCGAATGACCGGCGCGGAGCATCGCCGCTCATTTCCTTGCCTGCGCCTCCCGGGCCCCCCACTTGCGAGCGGGGACCCTGACCGGAACCGTTTTCTCTTGCGGAGCCTTAGGGCAGTGCTTCCAGAAGCGCGGTGCGGACACATCTCGTCGCCTAGGGAGCTTGTTTTTTTATCGGATTCGCGCCTGGCCCAGGCCTACACATTACATTCTTATGGGTGGGGCACAGGTATCTGCGTTTTCAATATGCAGGGTATTTCAGGTATGTTGTGCATTTTGATCTGTGAACTACTATTCCAAGTGCTTAAAGAAATGTTCATTGACCATCCCCCCACCCCCGATCCCTTCCCAAGGCTCCCACGGATGGCACTCCCCCTCCCTTTCCCTTCAGTAAAGCCAGACAAAGCAGGGTCTCTTTGGATGTTTTGTTTTTTTTTTTTTGTAAAACATTCTTTTATTAAAAGAACAAGTGCTGTTTACGAACTGCCCTTCGTACAAATAACATCCGTTATACAAAGATACAAGATCCGGGTTATGCACAATTCCAGGCTTGGAGGTGGCAGGGGAGGGGCATTGCCTTTTGGGTTGAGGATATAAAGGAGGCTTTAGAAAGAATGAAAAAGGAGCCCCTGGGTTTACAAACTGTAGCTTCCCCTCCCTGCTCCCCTAGGAAGGGTCTGCTACATTGAGACAGGCTGGGGCGGAAAGGCGGGGGGACAGGCGGGGAGCCAGGGTTTGGGTCTCCAGTCCCACCACCTAAGTCCCAAGTTGGGCTGAAGGACGTGACCAAAGGGCAATGAAGGCACCCCCTCAGTCCCCAACTTTTCAGTAGATCAAGTCAAAGTGGCTGGGAGCCAGACACACTTTTAATCTGGTTTGATGTGACCGGAGGGAGCCAGGGTACTATGCCCCACTTTCCTGCAAACTCCCAATTGAAGTGACCTTAATCCCTCCAGGCACCTCTCCCCAGGAAATAAACTGGGATAAAGGAGAACTGGAAGCAAGCTGCCTACCCTTAACTCTGGCCCACCGCACACCAAGGAAGATGCTGGAGGCTGGCAGGGGGAGCCTGTGCCTTTGAAAACTTGTCTGCATTTCCAGTTTGGGAAAGGGCCGTGTGGAGAAGGTGACCCTTTCTCAGAGCTGGCTCTTTCTCTTTCCCAGGCTCTGGCTCCCTTCCTAGGAGTACTTCCCTAGAACTCAGGACAGGAGTGGGCAGGGGTGCTCTCATCGGCCTCAAGGGAAGGGCGCCTGGAGGCAGCAATAGACCTAGGAGTCTGAGGGGAAAAACTCATAAACAAATCGGAAAAACTTAGAGAAGAAAAGGCAACCTTTAAAGTGTCATTGTCTCTGGAGAGGATCCATCAGCTCTGAGCTAAGACAGTGCTTCACAGATACCCCCCACCCCGGCACAGCCCTGCACTCACACCACGCGTCACACACACACAGGGACAGACGGACAGCCACAAGGAGGCAGTGCAGTGGGACAGGAGAGCCGAGGACCGGGAGGCCAAGGTCCTGAGGGCTGGTCCTGGCTCTGCCCCTGAGCCCCTGCCCCTCCTAGGCTTGGAGCTATCACCTGTGAAGCAAGGAGCTGGCTCAAAAGACACCTAAAGACAGGTCCCTTCCAGCTCTGACATTCGCGCACTAGTTGTGACCTCAAGGCCAGACAGCGGCTCTGCATGCACACTGCAATCACACCTCTGCGCTGAGGGGGATGACATACTAAGCGCCACTCTGCATTTTCAAACTCCACTTCCGCCCTGCAAACCACATCCTTCCCCTCCCCTAGACAGAGCCATATATAAATCTGCATCCCTTTCTACTCCCCATCCAAATTCATCCTAGAGAAAGGGACTGAGGCTGGGAGCAGGGGTGTGTGTGTGTGTGGGGGGGGGGTGTCTCGGTAGTCATACCCCTTGCACTGGGACCCCACTCCGTCCTGAAGCGCTCCAGACCTTTCCTATTATAAAGCTCCCTCGAAAGAGGAAATGCACCACCGCTCTCATGTCCCCCTGCCCCAAACTGAGGCACAGCACCAACCCATACCCAGCCTGGGTCCCTTCTTCAAATCTAACCTGCCTGCCTGCCACTGCACCCCAGCCTGGGGAAAGTCAGAAAACAGAGACTCTTGGAGATGAGAACCCCAGACTCTCGGGTGCTGGAGGGAAGGGGAGGTCTTGGTTCCAGTGCACTAAGTCATTTGGACCTCTCACTCTCTGCCACAGCGGCCTTGGGGTGGATTGACTTCCCTCACTGTCCAGAACAGAAGCTGACTTTGGCTGTAAGTGGGCCGGCCTTGGGCAAGGGTGTGGGTGTGAATGAGCAACTCTTCTAAGAATCTCTGAAGGTTATTTTTCTTTTCAGTGGTTTGGGGGCAGGGAGTTAGACAGCTTAATAGATGAAGATGAATAAAATGCTGAATTCTATCATTTCTTTCTAACTGATATTTAGCGTTAATAAAAAGTGAGTATTTCTGAGGTCATCACAACTGCCGCCCGCCTCCCCCCCAAGCCCTTGCAAGTGCCTAAGAAATTGCCTCTGAAGGATTCCCACCCACCCCCTCCATTATCAGCTCCCTAACATCTTACAAAGTCTTATCAACAGGAATATTAATATTATTTTCAGTATCAGAAAAAAACCAGTTGAGCAGCACAGGCAAAAATATATCTGCACTACGTTTCTGTCATTGCCAAAAATATACACATCTTCTTTTCTTTATTTAAAAAACAAAACAAAACCAACAACAACAAAAACCCAAACAGAAACACACACACACACAAATCCACACATGCAAAGAGACTGACTAGACGCGGTCATCAGGGAAGCTGGCCACGCTCCTCCTGGCTCCGACCCCAGTGCACCCGACACAGACACAGGCTTCAACCTCGCCCCTCTCCTGGCTGTCCCACCGGCCCTCAACCTTGGCCACCAAAGGCTCTGGGCAGGTGGGGACTCTTTAAGGTGAGAATTGCCCACTACACCCCGGGGAAATAGCTGGTGGGTGAAGGGACAGTTGTAGGTCAGCGTAAGCTTAAGTCTCCCCTGGTGGGTGGGGGTGGAGTGCGGGAAGGCAGGCTGGCTAATCCTGGGAGGAAGGTTTCACTAAAAGAAGTGGCACCTAACCCCCCCTTGCCTCGTCCCCCAATCCCTGGGGCTCCCCTTTGCCAGGGAAGCAGGACCAGGTATCAGTGGGGGAAGGGGAGCGCTGAGGGGGCACTGAGACCATGTGGAGTCTGGGGGAGGAAAGGCAGGATATTACCCTGATTCAAAGCCCCCAGCCCCCAGTTACTCTCCAATATTGGAGTACGGTTCTGGTTTTTGTTAACCATTCGGGCCCCAGAGAGGGACCAAAGTTGGTGAGGTGAGAGGGTGCAAACAAGACCTGGGAGCGCCCCTCTGATACTGCCTCATCAGAGCACTGCTCCTATCCCTGCCCTCGGCTGCCCGGGCTCCAGGGGTAGACAGACAGACAGACGGACAGACACACGCACACGCATACACGCTCTCTGAGTCAGGCAGCTCCATCTCCCCACCCTCGGCACTCCTAAATCCAATAGTGCAAACAGGGGCAGGGGATCGAGGGGGCTGGGCCACCCACCCCCTGCCCTCCCCCAGCCCATCACTGGGGCCCACCCCCCAGAGGTAGGGAGGCTCGGGCCAAATTTGATGCCATCCTACCCCTTCTTCGGCCCCCTAGTCTGTGGGCTTTTACAAGCTCAGCTTGTGACCCTTGTCGGGGGCAGGGGAAGGGGCCCAGCGAGAAACAGTCCCAGGAAGCCCTCTTGCCATCTGCCCAAGTTGGGAAGAAACTGCAGGTCAAGTAGGGCCACCCCTTCTTCCATAAAAGACTTCCGCACAGGGGCAGGCCCAGGGCCTAGCCCCCCACTTATCCCACTCAAGTGCTAATCCATTTTACGTGGCGGGTTCAACCAACCCCCCACTTATGCCATGGCCCACTTTGCTCTCTGGGGAACCTCAAAACATTCGCTGAGAGTGGGGGCTCCTAGGCGGGCTTGGAGCCTGTCCTCCTCCTGAGCCCCTCACAAAGGGGCCAGTGCAGAGGGGGAGGGGGGCCAGATGGAAGGGGCTCCCCTCTCGGTCTCAGTCCTCGGCACCAGGAACACCCCACACTCCCCAGGCCTCAGCACATGCTCTGGGCCGGGGCTCTCCAGTGTCTGGGTACAGGTGCCCGCTCCAGGCTGGGACCCCTCAAACCAGGATCTGCCCCTCCACTTGGGGGGTCAGCAGGAGCCTGGGTGGATTTAGCCTTTTTCCTGGTTGGCTGAGGCTCCTTTGTCAGCAGTCTGGAAAAAGAGGAAGGAAGACTGGGGCTTTGGGAGGCGTCTGGTCCTAACACCCAGTTGAGAATAGCTTCCTGGGTCAAGAAAGCTGATGTTGGGTGCAGTAAGGGTCTGGGCTTTGGCGGCGGCACACCAGGGTCACCTTGTGTGTGTGTGTGTTTGGGGGAGTTGCCCTGCATAGGGCACCCAGCTAAGCAGGCATGTGCCAGCCGAGGGCAGCACACGGGCTCTGGCCCTTTGCCCTCAGAAGAAGAAGGGAGGGCCTTTCTTGAAATGGCCCACCCAGACCATCATCTTCTTCTAAATGGTCCAATCAGAGAGGAAACAGCCTTTCCTAATGGGTCTCCCCAGAGGAACGCCGTTTTCTAATTGGTCCTTTCGCTATTAGCCCATGTGCGAAGTGTATCTTTCTTGGATCTGCAGGAGGGCACCCATGTGCTGGAAGAGGCCCTGGGGTCTAGAGCAGGGCACTCTGCTGCCCTAGGGGTCGCTTCCTTCCTCCTTCTGATGATGCATCTGATGATGGACCTTCTAATGCTCCCTCGCTGCCCATCCAGGAGAAGGGAGACAGGACGGTCCCTCTGCCCCACTCCCGGCCCCTCCCCCAAGCCGGACCCCTTACTCACCCCTCCTTTGGGGCCACTGCCACTGCCATCCGCCCCCGACAGGCTGAGGAAGGGGTTGGTCTGGGCAGTGAGGACTGGAGGTCCGCCTGCTGCCGCTACTGCTGCAGCCGCAGCTGCTGCGGCCATGAGACTTGTGTTGTTGCCGAGCGAGGGAGCCACCAGGGCTCCGGCGGGCAGCAGAGGAGGGGCAGATGCTGTGGGCAGCAGGCCAGGAGTGCCCGCGGACAGCAGCGGGGTGGAGCTCCCGGCCAGCAGGCTGGCCATGGGCAACTGGGAGCCCCCGGCCATCTGCAGCCGCTGCAGCTCCCGCTTCTGCTGGATCTGCTGGATCATCTGGTAGACAACAGTCTGGTGTTCCTGCAAGGGGGCCAGATTGCTTACTGGCCAGTGGTCCCCAGGGTCATCTTGCCCTCATTGGCCTGGGCACCATCCTATCACACTAGGACCATGAGGCAAAAGACCTGGGAGACAGTCAAGGTTCCGTCTCTAACTCCCTCCTCTGGGCCTCAGTCTCCCCATCCAGACAAGAAAGTGGTTGCACACCGTCAGCGTTTGTCAGCCGGGGCACTACCGGCCACGTGCAGGGGGTTTAACATCCCTGGCCCCACCCCCCCTCACGAAATCAATTCCTCAGTTGCTATGACAACCACAAATGTCCCCAGGGATGGTATGACCCCAAGTTGAGAAACACTGAATGAGGTCAATAGTTTTCAACTCCCCTCTTTTTCATTTTTTTTCCCTTAAGAGTCATTTATTTTTGCTTTGAATAGGCAAAGCATTTTCAGTGTTCCAAAACCCAAAGTGATTTATTAAGGCTTATCTTCAGAAATCTTGCTTTTACCCCTGCTGCCATCTGGCCTCTGTAGATAACCAATTGAATTGGTTTCTTATGTATCTTTCTCATGTTTCTTTATATGAAAATGAATATTTTTCTATTTTTTCAACTCCCTCCTTTTTAAAAGGAAGAATTCCTTTCCTCCAGAGGAATTCTTAGCAGAACTCAACACACAAGAAAGACCTAAAAGGGGCTGCTCTGGTTGAAGCGGTGTCTGTCACCTGCTCGGCCACCTCTCTACGCAGACCCTGAGGTTCCCCACTGAAGAGCCTTGGGGCTGGAATTGGAAACGCTCAGTAACTGAGGACTCACCACCCTCCAGATCCTCTCGCTAGGTTGTGATCTGGGGCCACTACAGCATCCCTTCCCCAGTGCCCAGGGGCCCCCCCCGAGAGGAACCCTTATGCCCTCTGACCCCACATGACCCTTAGGGGCAATCTCCACCCAGCCTGGGGCTGCCCTCCCTGGACTGGCCCAGACCGCTCTGAGAGGGCCCTTCCAGCAGAGCTGGGGGAGGGGAGGCGGCCCAGGCAGGGAGGGGCATTACCGGGGTCAGCTGTGGGGACGCCAGGAGCTGCTGGAGCTGCTGGAGCTGCTGCTCTTGCTGCTGCAGGAGGTGTCGCTGCTGCTCGGTGAGGCTGAGGCAGGGGGACAAATCACAGACCATGGGAAGGGACAGCGGAACCCTCCTCGCCTGCTCCCCTAACTTCCCAGACTCCCTCAGACCCAGGTGGGGAGAGGCAGGGATGTGCGATGTTAGAGGACTAGAGCGAAACGGACTGAGCTCAGAGAGGACAGTGGGAGGGAGGCACGTCAGAGGGAAGAACTTTCCCAGAAGGAGAACCTAGGCTAGCTAGGGTACAAGGCATAAACAGACGACTTTGTCCCTGGAGAGCTACCATCCGGAGGGCACTCACATCTAACATCTAAGGAGAACCTGGGGTGACTAGATTCTAGACCCTGTAAGACCAGAGGACAGCTTTCCTTCTGAGGAACTGTGGGTGTTTGGGGGGATTCCCTCCCAGAGCCAGCCTCCCCCCTTCCCTTCCCCAGACTGAGCTCTCCCTCACCTGTTGAGACAACCTGGCAGCTGCAGCGCGGGGGCCCCGCCAGCCTGGCTCAAGCCCGCGGGGTTGGGGGCGGCAGCCCCATTCAACCCCCCCAGGAGCCCATTGAGGGGCAGGGCCCCACTGCCCGCCAGCCCCCCCAGCAGCCCCTCAGCCATGGGCATAGCCCCCAGCCCCGCTGCCCCGGGTGCCCGGCCTAGCCCATTCTGTGGCTGGGGCGGGAGCGGGGCAGGGCCCCCAGGCAGGGCCAGGGGCAGAGTAGCAGGGCTCTGCTGGAGCAGGGGCAGCGGTGGGGGCGTGCTGTGGAAGGACAGCGACGAGCTGCTGCGGCTTGGGCAGCCTGAGTGTGGGTCCTGGGGAGGGAGGGGGAAGGGAGGGGTCAGAGGGGCAGGGGGCCAGCATGACCTTTCTGGCCCCCCGGCCCGGCACCCATCAGCATTCTCACAGAGCACAGCCACACCCCCCTTCCCCCAGGCAGAGCCACCCAGGAAGAAGCAAGGCCCGGGATAAAGGCTAAGAATCCAAACAGTCTTCACAAGTCACTTCCTAGGGGCCCAGCACCCCTCATGATGCTTGTTTAACACTGAACAGTGATGACGGTAGTGACCACCTGGTGAACCAGACCCAGGGTTCAGTGCCTGACCTGTACTAACTCGTTACTGCCTTTTTATGGGTGAAACCACTGGTTCTTAGGCGACAGGCTAAACAACTCTGCAGGCAGCTGGAGTGAAAGATTCAGGCTCAAATCCCATGTCCACAATTTAATGGCTTGAGTGGCTTCTCTGTTTCAGTTTCCTCACTCATAAGGTGGGGGTAAGAGGAGAACCTATTCCATACAATTATTGTGAAAACGAAACACACAAACCCTTTAAAAGTCTCAGCACAGGACATGACAAAGGGCAAGTATGCAAGTAATGTCAGTTACTATTATGATTATTGTTGCCCAAGTCACACATTTAGAAAGTAGCAGGGAGAACAAGAACCCACTTTGTTTGATTTCCAGAACAACCACAATATAACAATAGCAACTGCTCCCCCAACCGCCAGCAATTACACGGGGATTATTTTGTGTGTAGCTACAACAAACTATAATAAACTCTTCACAAACACTTCTCAAAGAGGCCTTCCCTAACCACCTTATATTCAGAGAAGAATTCCACCCTCCATTCTTTCTCATAGCCCTCAAATTATTTCCATCTTAGCACTTTTCCTGATTTGTAATTATTGATTTTCTTGGATTGAGCCTGTCTCCAGGAGCAAGGCTGTCCGATTTGCTCACTCATTGCTTAGCCAATGCCCGGAGCTAAGTAGGCACCTCATAATTATTACTTATTTAATGAAGGAATGAATGGGTCAGTCAACCAATTACTCAGCCAATCACTCCATTGTCCAGCCTCCAATAGCCGCAAGGTAGAGATGCAACTAGAAGGCCCTTGCACCTCCCCACTCCTGCCCTTCCCTGGTGCCCCTCCCCGTGGCGCCCACCTCGGAAGACGTGGACAGCGAGTTGTCCAGGCCCAGACTGTTCTTCCCCGGAGGGCTCTTGCTGGTGCTCAAGGAATCGCTGCTGCCGGCTGAGGGAGGGGGATCACGGAAGGAGGTGAGGGGCTGGAGTCAGGGCCAGTTCCGACCGCACAGCAGAGGCCCCCATCCCCGGGCTGGGTGGGATTCCCCTTACCTTGGGGAGGCAGGCCATAGGGCCCAGGGACAGGGCCGTTGGTGGCAGGCAGGGCGGCAGGCAGGGCGGCGAAGGGCACAGAGAGTTGCACGTTGAGAATCTGCAGTCGCTCTTTCTTGGCCGTAAGGCTCAGGATCTGCTCCTGAAGCCTCTGGTTTTCCTTCTGCAGTGCATGCAGCGCCTTCAGCATCTCCACGACTGCAGACAGAATGCGAGAGAGCCTGAGCCCCGCGGGCCTGGAAAGGCTGGGGGCGGGGCCAGGTGACCGGGGGCGGGGCCTGGAGGGCGGGGCCTGACGGAGGAAATCGGACTGAGACCTAGCAGAGAAGGCGCCGGCTAGCGAGGGACTCAGGTGAGTCCTGGGGAGCCAGAGGTGTGAGGACCACGGGTGGGGCCTGAGGCTTGGGGTGGAGGCCAAGTGCTTGGGAGGGAAGGGGCGGGCGGAAGTTGGGGCTTAGTAAAATAAGGGCCAGGAGGTCGCGAGGGCCAAAAGCCCTGCGAAGAGGGGGCGGGCCCAGGAGCAGGACCCAGCGAGGGTTAAAGGCAAGGCCCTCGGTTGGCCAGAGTTAAGGCAGGGCCGGGGCCGCAGGCGGAACCTTAAAGACGTTTGGGGACCTGGGAAAAGGTGACCGAGTCTGGGGGTGTCCTAGGACAGGTCACCCAGCCCGACGTCACCCCTTCTCACTGTTGACTCCGGCCTCGCCATCGCCCTGCTTCTCCAGCAGCTGCTCCATGTTAGTCGTTCCGGGGGCCGCTGGGTCCAACTGGCCGCCCCCGCAGGGTGCTGTCTGGTCGAAGAGTGCTGGGAGACTGCTGATGGGGGACCTGGGGTCAGAAGGGAAAACCGAGCTCAGGCTTACCTCACTCCCCCACTCCAGTCTCCCTGCCCTCCTCCTCCCGCCTTAGGGGTTTCAGTCATCCCCTCTGGATCCCACCCTCTCCCCCGCGCCCGCCTCTCCGCCCTCTCCTCCTTGACAGTCCCTCCGCCCTGCTCCCAGCCCCTCCCCCAAGCCGGCACTCTCTCCCTCACATGGAAGACAGACTCTCCTGGGGGGAGGTCCCCCGACATCGGAAGCTGCAGTCCTCCAGGTCTGGCTCTTGGAAGGAGAAGGGGGGCAGGGATCAGCGAGGAAGAGGTGCCGTCGGCCTCACAGTCCCCGCCTGGGAAGTGGGTGCGGGATCTGGGACCTTACCGCAGACCCCTTTCCCCAGGATCTCCCAACCCCAGATAGCCAGTTCTAGTTCTTAAGGCGCTGGGAGCCCCGGCTTGGAAACCCAGCGCCGTGGGAGGCAAAGCCATGAGATCTCGTCCCTTCCTCCTTCTCTAGGCAGAAAGGCTCCTGCAGCTTGGCTACTTTCAGATCTACCTCCCAACTTTTTTCCTGGAAAACTTACAACTTCAGAGTCATAGAAACTTGGGGCCTACACAGTCCTGAGTTGAACTTGGATATGATACTTACTTGCTGTGTGACCGTGGGCTTGAAACTAGCCTCTCTGAAGTGATTGTAACGAGGATTAAAATAAGGTAGTAAATGTGAAGTGTTAATCTGAACGGTTTAGCTGCCATGCAGCAAGGCCTTAATTACTGTAGCTATTATAATCAGTTTTGTATGACTTTTATATTAATAAACTAAAAAATTAGACGTCAAAACCCTCTGTTGGGCCACTGAATTACACTTTGCGTTTTGGAAAAATAGTCACCTACTCTGTAGGGTTCTTAATTCTGGAAATCAGATTCGGCCCCCTTAAGGCTTACCTTAACTGGTAAGCCCCGCCCTCCAGCCGGCCAGGTGGTACCTCTGCACCAATCAGCTCTCTGGGGCTGGGTTGACTCTCCAGGGAGAGGGAGGGGCACTTGTGATCCGCCCCCTTAACTCCTAAATACCCAGAGAGCCTGTTGTCCAGCTGGTGGGATCTCAGTAAACTCTGATCCCAAGAACTCACTAAGAGGCCAGCAGGGAGCTAGGCTACAGCGGTAGGAGAACTAGGCTTGGAGCCAGGGTACCAGAATTTCAGCTGCTGCTCTGCCTTTCCCTACCCCAACTGCCTTGAGCAAGTCATTCATCTCTCTGCCTTTTTGTTTTGTGAGATGGAGCAGTATTTATCCTGCCCTGTCGTGTCCCGCCTCCTCACGGGGGTTTTAATGTGAAAGTGTAGGTTTGTTGTGCCTGGAATGTTTTTTTGCAGGGTGGGCAATGGCCAGAGGGTGGGGGCAGCCAGAAAGCCCTCCCATCCTTTCTGGGGTGACAAGCAGGTGACAGGTGCCCCTCAGGCCTTTGGGAAGAAAGGGGAATGGGGTCAGAGACTCACATACCTGTGTGGCTGCTCTCGGCTTGGGCGAGGAGGGGGTTAACGGCACCCATGGGGGTTCCAAAGATGTGGGTAGAAGGGAGACTAAAGGTGGAGCCAGCCAGAGAAAACACCTGAGGGAAAGGAGGTAGAGTCCAGCCTGGTGGTTATTCTTGGATCTAGAGCACAACTGTGTGCACCGGGGTGGAGGGGACCAGGTGTGCTGGGGAGGAGAGAGGACCAGAGAGAGGGAGAAGTTCTGGTGGTGATCAAGCCCAATCTCTCAAATTCCCATGGAAAGCTGGGGTCCTCAGCAGGCTGTCCCCCACCTGCCCAGGGATGGCGGAGCCCAGGAGTAAGGCCTCACCTGAGTGGTGGAGATAGAAGCAGAGGAGGAAGGGAGGGTGCTGGTGAATGGGGAGCGGCTGAGGCGGGGCAAGGCCGAGGTCCCTGGGGGCCCCAGAAGGCTGGAGGAGAGGGGGGTGCTGCAGACAGCCCGCAGCATTCCCCCACCGTGGGAGATGGGGTCCTTATTACTGGTGTAGATGCCTACAGGCACAAGACAGACACAGAGGGAAGCTTAGAGTCACCACTCCCCCACACCCCACCTTAGTCAGGTGGCTGGAGGAGCCTCTCCCCAAGGAGAACACTCCCCTGGATGTGGCCACACACCAGTCTCACCCTCTTGCTGCAAAGATGTCACTTCTTGCTTGGGTGACATCTGCTTGCCATGCCTGCTTATTCCACTGCCCTGCTAAAGCCTGGAGAATTCCCCGTTTTTCTAATTCCCCAACCCAAACTTGGTTAAGTCCTGTTGGCAAGCTCTCCCGCTACAACCATGCAGAAAATGGGTATGGGGGAGTGTCTCAGAGGTGACTGTCATCTGCATCCTTTGTCTTTTGGAGCAGTTTCTATCACATTTCCTTCTAACTGCATGTTTGTGCCTCTGTCCCCTCACTAGACTGCCTGGGCCCTGAGATACCCTCCATCCCCAAGGGTCACTAACCTGCCCCCAGCAGGGGGGACTCCAGGCTCAGGCTGGGCAGGCTCCCGGAAGGCCCAAAGGTACGGGAGGCCAGACCACCCAGGCCAGAGCTGACAAGGGAACCTCCGGAGAAGGGTGAGGCAGCAGTGGCGGTAAAGCCAGCCAGCTGGGCACCGGGCAGGGAGGGAAGGGCCGGGCCCCCAGTGCCCTCCTTGTTGCGGCTGCCCTTGGGACGGCCTGGCCCGTGTCGGCTCCTCTTGCTGGCTTTGTGCTTCTTCTCCTTCAGGCCTGTCTCAGGGGTCTCCTCAGCGGGCACGGGGGCGGCGCTCAGTGTGGGCATCCGCTTGTGGGTGCCTGCTGAGGCCCCGGACCCCGAGACGTGGGGTGACTTATAGTCCCCCGGGGACGGGGCCCGGGCCCGGCCCGAGCTGGAGGTGGTGGTGGAGAAGCGCATGATGGGCCCAAAGCCAGAGAAGACCACCTTCTGCTCAAAGAGGTCAGCCTTGGGGGGCTCGGGGGCTGAGGGAGAGGGAGGAGCCGAAGGGGGGTGTGCTGTGGGCTTGGAGTACTTGTCCTCCTCTGGCTGCTCCAACTTGGGGAATGCAGAGAAGTCGGGGGAGCTCTGCAGGGACGAAACTGCAGAGAGGGAAACGGAATTACAGCTGGACCCCAGATCCCCTGCCTCCCTCCCGCTCCCAGTGTGCACTAGTAGAGAGAGCTCTGGTCAGGGGATGGGGAAGCTGAGTTTCCTGTCCCAGCTCTGCCACTGTCTCTGTGTCCTGGGACGAGTGTCCCCGCCCTCCAGCTTTCCCACCTGTGATAAAGTAGGAGGAGAATAACTCCCACCCTAGTGACCTCACTCGATGACTACAGAGATTACAGGAGATTAGAGGTGGTGCTTTAAAAATGGTACCTGACAGCATAAGTGCAGGGGATAATGAACATGGTTATGGGGGTTGGAGAGGTGAGCCCTGAGGGAGACCAGAGGGGAGTTCCACCTGGAGAGGAGAGGGCTGAGGGGAGGGTGTGGAGAGGAGTCACTTGGTGGAGATTCCCCCCACCCCAACCAATTTAGGAAGCAAATGAGACGCAAACCAACATAAAAAGGCCCTTAGTAGAAAAGCTCAGGGCCAAAGACTGTCCCGCTCCCAGCCTCCTCCAGGATGCCCACACTCACCTGCAGGCTGGAAGGGGCCCCCAGAGGAGGAGGAAGAGGAGGAGGAAGAAGAGGAGGAGGCGGAGGTAAAGCTGCTCACACCTTTCCCACTGCTCAGCTTCTTCCCCTTGTGACTCAGGCCATGGCTGGAAGACTTTTTCCCCTTTGAGTCCCTGCTGCTTTCAGAAGTCTCCTGAGTGCTGGCCTCGTGGTGGGAGGAGGAGGGAGCTGAGGAGGAGACCTGAGGGGAGGAGGAGAGGAAGGCTCGAGGCCAGCTCCCAGGGTCTGGGCTCACCCTGACTTGGGAGTGGAGCAGGAGGACACAGGACCTAGGGCTCTACTGGGAGAGCCCAGAGTCAGCTTCAGGAAGGATTTTCGGGCAAGGGGATAATGGCAGGAGCTCCTAGACCAGGGAGATGGGGAGGCAGCTCTGTAACTTCTGGGTGTGAAGAGTTGGGAGCTCTGAATCCAAGAAACTGTCTGTCCTTCACCTCGGGCAGGCGAGAGATGAAAACAGTCCCAGAGCCTGTACTGATGCACGTATCTTCTTAGTCACTCATTTAAGAAATACTTAGGCCTAAGAGGGCTGGACTTGTGCTGGGAAGTGGTGTACGCAGGGAAGAGGAACTCCACGGAGAATGGGCTGCCCTGGCCCCACTCCTGGGCCCTCCAGTCACCACCACTCCCTCCATGCTCACCCCCAGATGCAGCCACCTGGCTGACAGCCCACTCCCTGGCCACTCCATGCCCTTCCTAGACAACCTGCGCTTCCATGCCCAGCCCTCTGCCCGGAAAGCCTAGCCTTCCTCTTCCTGGGAAACATCTTCTCCTTCAAAATCCAGCTCGGGAGCCCCCTCTTCCGTGAAGTCACCCTATAGCTACCTGGGGTGGAACAAATCTTTCTGTCCTCTTATTTCCAGGGTATCGTGTACCCACCCACATCAGCCATCGGGTGCCACATTGTACTGCAAGATACAGTCCCCCATGTCTGAGGGCGGCAGCAGTGGCTGGAAGAGCGGGGTCTCTGGGGTCTGTGAGCCTGGTGGGTTCTGCCGTTTACCACCGTGTTATGTTGTGTGGTCTCTCAACCTCACCGAGCTTCAGTGTCCTTATGGGGCTAATTATGCCTATTTGGAGAATTACGAGGACCACAATGCCAGATACATAGTATGGGGTCGATAATGATGATGATTCTGATGGCATGGCTGCTAGTGATACACTGCAGAGACAGTGTCCTGTGGTGGTTAAGAGAACAGGCCTTCAAGCCCAACTGCCCGGGTTCAAATCTTGACTCCACCACTCCCTAGCTGTGTGCTTTTAAGCAAATTACTTAACTTCTCTGTGCCTCAGTTTCTTCATTTATTAAATGGGGTTAATAAAATACCTACTTCATTGGATTATTTTGAGGATTAAATGAGCAAATCCTCCAGGCATCCCCTCCATCCCCCTGTTCCAGAAGGGAGCCTGGCATGTGATGAGTGAGTTAGGGCTTTGTATTACTACCAGGGGTGGCTTTTCCTCCTGGTGGAGACCAGGTATTCAGTAAATGAACAAATGCCAGAGGGAGGATGGATGGGAGAATGAGAGCCACCCTGTGCTGCCCCTTCCTGGGCGGAGCCCTGGTCTCTTGTCTTTTTCTTTGTTCTTTTCAACAGCTGGAGTTCTGAAGGGAGCCAGATGTGGTTATGAGAGCAAGGGAGGAGAGGGCCCAGGGGGAGGGGTGGCTGAAATGCTGGGGTGGGTGGAGGGGGATGGGCAGAATGCTCCAACACATCCAAAGGGATGCCCGGCCACTGGGATAACTCCTAGATCTCTGGCCCTCTCTTTCCCCCTGCCTGCAAACCCCAGGGAAAGACCAGAGGGCGCAGACGTCAAGCTTTTCCAGGTGAGCCCTGGGCAGCAGGGAGGGGAGAGGGTTACTGGGACAGTTGCCACAGCAACATCACCCTGGAAACCTGATACCTGAGCCTCCTGCTAAGATGCCCAGAGCTCTGCCAACCTCCTGAGGCCAGTGGAGGTGAATGGGGCAATAATGGTGACAGGAGGAGGCAGTGTCTCCAGGCCCCTGTTCTCCTTCCATGGGGAGGATGGGCTGGAAGGAGGGGCAGCGAGGGCTGCTCTGGCTTGGATTAGCCATTCCCTGGCCTCGGGTAGGGCCTGCTGGTTGCTTATCCAGATGTTGCCAGTTTCTGGAGTCAGGCCTGACATGCCACGCCCCTACCAGGAAGGTGGGATCAGTGGGGGTTTCAGGGTGTGGTCCACAGGCCTGCCCCGCAAGCCACCAAGGGCCGCACTTTCAGTCCCTCCAGCCCGCATGGAGCGGGCTTTTGGTTAGGCAACAGCCTCTGGGCAGCCTCCTGATGTGGAGGAGGGATAAAGTGAAGGGGTCCTCTCTGCCTCTCTCTGGGGAAATGGGCCCCAGAAAATCAGAGAAACACCATGAGTACTGTACCTGCAGACAGGAGCCCAGCGCTGAGGCCCTCTGTCTGGACAGAGGCAGATGTGAACATCTGGCAGCCAGCAGGCAGGGTGGTGCCCCCCACCCCACCCCTACTCTCCTGGTTGGTCAGTGACTGGTGGGGCTGAGGAGCAGAGGCCCCTCCTGGGCTAGAACAGGAGTAGAGGGGGGCGGGGTGGGGAGCAGAGGCATATTAACCTGAAGCTGCAGAGGTTCCCAGGGGTGCTCACCCCGACCCCTCACCCCGTGCCTCCCTCCCGCTGCTGTGGCCATCCCTCCTGGGTGTAGGCAGCAGTACCTTGTCAGCAGTGGGGACCACAGGTGGGGTGAGGATGCTGGGGGGTGACTCAGGCCGCTTCTTGTGCTTCTGTTTAAGGCGTTCTTTGTCCTTTCGACTCTGGGGAGGAAGAAGGGACCGGAACTGATGTTGCGGAACAGTCTGGGTCAGGATAAACACAGCACAGGCATGTGGGGAGTGGGGTCCTTTCAAGGACGAGGCTTTGTGGGCACCATCTCCCCCTATGGAGGGACTGGGGGACTTTGGCGGGACAGGAGTGGCCCAGGCAGGTTCCTCTGAGAGCCGACAGCCCTTCCCCCTCCCCCTCACTGCCTGCTAAAAATAGCCTGTCCCATTATCATGCCAGTGACACAGAGCACCACTCATGTGAGCACACACCCGGGACACGGAGCTGTGCGGAGGGACGGGAGCCGGGCACACTGTGACGTGTGGCGGGGACGCAGGCATGTGCACTTACAAACTGGACCGACGCATGGCTAGACTGTGGCGTGTGTGCAAATGTTGGGGACACTGTCGTGTCCGGGGGAGGACACGGAGGGACCACACAGATACAAAGAGCCCCAGGGAAGCCAAGCCTTCACCTCACCCTCCGTGACCCTCACATGTCACTTCCTCAGTCCCCTCTCTGCCCTCAGTGGCCTCAGAGGAAGGAAGGGGGTAGGCCCTATGGCCTTCCGAATACCTGTGGTGGCTTCTTGAAAGAAACAGTTGTTTGTGAGTGGGCAGGAGGGGTAGAGGGAGAAGACTTTTACCTTCTTCTGGCCCCTCTCGTGGTGGGAAGGGTGCTTCTCCTGCTGCGTGGATGGCGAGGCCGACCTGCTCCTCCGGCCAGCGATGAAGCCGCTACCGCCTCCCCCTGTGCCTCCCCCTCCTCCGCTGCCTGCCCCGCTCGTGTGCCGGGATGTCTTCTGGGGAGAGAACCGAGAGGAACTGCCACGCCCTCCTCTCACTAGCCTAGGGAAAGGTTCCTGAAGATCAGGGAGCCCCGCCCCCGCCCTGCCTGTCACTAAGAGGACCCTGTGTCCTTAATGATACTCTGCTCAACGGAAGTGCGTTCCCTAGACTGGAATCCTAGTTTCCCCACTGGCTTGTCCAGTGCACGAGATTCAGCAGCAACGGAGGCCCAGAAGAGGTGGGGGCGTCTCGGCCCAGCAAGGCACGGATGGAGGTAGGCCTCTCACTCTCCGCCCACCTCTTTTCATGGTGCCCTCTTGGCCCCTCTCAGGCCCTGGGCCACGGCCCACCACCACCTCCTTCCCTGGGGTGGAGGACATGCGGGACAGCCCTCATGGGAGCCCCTGCTCCCCACTGCTCCAGCCATCACCCCTTCTCCTTTGTTCCTGGCCCTCCACCAAACACAGTGGTTCCTTTTGTCCCAAAGGACCTGCTGCCCTTAAGAAGCGGTGGGGAGTAAACGTCCATAAGAAAAACCCAAACAACCCTTGTGCTGCCATTCCTCCCAGCCAGGGCCTTGGACTCCCCACTGCCTGGGCTGATGGCTTCACCTGTCCTAGGCTTATAGCTGTTCCCTCTAAGGTCACCCACTACCTCCAACTGTCAAATCCAAGGACTAATTTCAGGCCTCGTCTGACCCCATCCCTCCCCAGCGGTGGGGACTGCTTCTACTTTGCTGAGCTCTAAACTCCCCCACCTCATGGTTCTCTTCACACCTGAGCCCCCTACCTGATGGGCACCCGGGGATTCCAGCCCCAGCCTTATACACCTGGGGCTGCCACTACCACCCTGCCCGGGGGCCTCACAGCCACCAAATCTGAACATCCCCACTTGGCACCTCCTATGAACCAAACCGAGCTCCCTACCTTGTTGATATCAAACCCTGCACCTAGATGACCCTATGACTTATGATCCGAAGTAGGACACTTCTGAAAATGAAAGGAGGAGCTATTAATAATTATACCAGGGCAAAAGGCACAAACTGGGACTCTCCGGGGCAGACCAGGACATATCCTAGCCCTATAGAAGCCTACTGCACCACCTGTTCACAGCACCCTCAGGTGCTCAAGCCCCATCCACCCAGCACTGAGAACCTGGATCCTATGTGCCACCCTCAACTCCTCCTTCTCAGCTACCCCAACATGTAGGCAAGTCTATCTAGAAATGGTTCTAGAACCCAGCTTCATCCCTCCATGCCCCCCTTCTCACAGCTGTCTCCCAGCCGCCGCCCTGGCCCTTCAGATCTGGCTTCACAGTGGCTGCCAGGGTAATCTTCCTGAAACACAAATCTGATCATGTTACCCTCTTGCTTTCAAGCAGCGTTACAAGCCTGTGGCCTGGGGGTCAGGTCCAAGCTGCCTTCCCAGTCAGGCCACAGCATACCTCTCCAGGACATCCCACAGCTTCTGGAAACGCATGTCTCTCCACAAACATGGATTAGCACCCCTTCTCCCACCTCTCCTTGGGCCCGTGAACCTGGGGCAGAAGCAAGTCCAGCTCTGGCCCTGCTTGAGCTTTTTCGCCTCATCTCCTGCCTTGTCCCTACCACACACCCTGTTCTGCTGCTTATGAATGCTCTTTCTCATCTCGGGACTTTATCCATGCCAATCCCTCTGCCTGGGATTCCTTTCTCTCTGTCTTTGCTTAGCAGGCTCCTGAGAAGCTTCAGACTGTCTGTTCTGAATCCCACACACCAGCTGTGAGGTAAATAACATAATCTTAGTGGGTCTTAGCCTACTCATCCATAAAAACGGGGAAATGCAGTACACCTAGTTCTTAGGGTTTTGGGGACGATCACACAAAAAAACACACATAAAGAGATTAGTACAGAGGCTGGGACACAGCAAGCCCCACAAATGTTGGCTCAGCTTAAATGCTGCCTCTTCCTGGAAGCCTCCCAGCCTCTGACAGGCAGGGCCTGAGCTCCGTCCTCTGGATGGACTGCCCGGTTGAGCTCTGATTCACACCCCTCAGCTGTGCTTCAATTATTCCTCATCCAGTGGTGAGCTCCTCAAGGGCAGGGACATAGTGCCTCCACGTCTGTCCTCCCAGCACCAGGCACTGGCCTGGCCTAGAGCCCATACCCTCTAAACCATGGCTGACTGACCCACTCATGCCCAGATGAAACTCACCATTTTGCTGAAGTGGTATTTGCAATAGCCACAGTACTTGACGTTGTCGACCTCCAGCACTTCCTCCTCACACAGCAGGCCTGCCATTTGGGCACTAACCAAGAGAGGTCAGCCTGAGAAGGGTGTGGCCACAAACCAGATCAGCCACCTCCCTTGCACCCTCCTAGATCCCTGCTGGGGTGAAGCCAAGATCACCCAAGGAAAGCACTGCCATCATCTCCAAAGAGGCAGCAGCTAGGATGAACCTATTTGGCAGCCATCCATGGCAAACCTCGGAGCGGGTTGGTACAGCTGGCTAGAGAACCCTGCGGGGTGGGTGCAGGGCAGGCGGGGCTCTCACCAGGTGACATGGAAAGCTTGTCGACATCCGTGGCGGTTACAGGTCATGCAAGCTCCTGAGGCTGCCTTGCTCTCCCGGCCCTGCTCCTCACAGATGTAACATGTCTGCAGGATACAGTACAATCGTGCCCTCCTCCCTTCCCCCTGAGGGATCCTTTGGTCTCCCCGCTCAATTCCATCCTCTCCACATGATCCTAGGTCAGGGCTGTCCAACAGCACTTTTGGTGATGATGGAACTGTTCTGTACTGCACTGTCCGATACAGCAGTCACAAACCACACAGGCTACTGAGCACTGGAAATGTGGCTAGTGTGACTGAGGAACTGAATTTTTAAGTTCTATTTAATTTTAATTAATTTACATAACCACATGTGGCCAGTGGCTACTATACTGGACAGTGCAGTCCTTGGATGGTGAGCCCTATAAGGCCAGGGACTGTGTCTGCCTTCCTCACTGGTGAGCTCACCCCCACCTCTGGGCCTTTGCACATGCTATTCCTTCTGCCTAGTACCTGGAACTCTCCCCCCTCATCAAGGATGGCTCCTTCTCATCACCCAGGTCTCAACCAAAATGTCTCTTTCCTTGACTACTTTATCTAAAGTAAGGCGCCCCCCCCCCCGCCTCCCGCAGGGTATCCTTTATTTCAGTACCTTGTTTGTTTTCTTTACAGCACTTAACACAAGTTGCATTTACTTTATTTGCCTGTTTATTGATATCTATAGTCTTCCCACACAGAAGTGTGAGTTCCGTGGGGCAGGGAGCACACCTGTCTTGATCAATCTAAACACTGTGTGTCTAGCATCTTGCCCCAGTTTTGGCACATAGTAGGCACTCGGTAAAATGTGCTCAGTGAATGAATAAGTGAACTGCTCGCTAAGGTCTACCTTCAGGCAGTACTTGTACAAGGGAGCCTACTATTTCACTTGAGTTCCAGAGCACGAGCCTGAATCTATCAGTGGAAGGTGCCTACCCACCTCCTGAGTTCCCCGAAAGTGTAGGTTGGACAGAATCAAATTACACTGGATGAAGAAAGGGCTGGAGGGACCCAAGAATGGTTGGCTAGGGAAGGGACTGGTATGGGGCACGGTAGGGGCCGCTGACCTTGTTGAAGCGATCATGAGGCACGTACTGCAGCACGATGGGCTCCATGGTGAGCACGTTGGCAAACTGCACCTCAGGGATGTAGAGGGCACACACCACGTGGGCCCAGCCTGGGGCAGTGTGGGGCTGGCCTCAGCTGTGATGGCGAGCCCAAGACCCCCACCTCTCACAACCCCATACTGCAGATGGTCCCCTCCTCCGTGGCCTTCCCATCAGACTCCACTGCCAGCCAGGGAAGGGAAGGGAAACCAGCCTCCTCATTCCACCCCCACCCACAGACCACTCCTGCCTTCCCAGACCCTGCTCAGGGGGCCTTGCTGACCTCAACAGATGAGCCCTGGGGCTCAGCACCCCTCTCACCTCCATTGTCAGTCCTCTTCAATGCCCCATCTTTGTGTGGGCACAGCTCACACCTCTGCCAATAAAAGGGGGCACAGGGGTTTGGGGGGTGGGCTTTCCCAAAGGGGGTGGGGGATCTGCTGAGCTGGGCCCTCCCTGAACACATTCAGAGGGCCCCAGGATGTAATGATAAGATGTCTAAGGAGGAACTGGTGGGGCTACAGAGAAAACAGGATTGACCACGAGTGATAATTGTTGAAGACGGGTGATCCACATCAACATGAGGCTCATTATAGCATTCCCTCTACTTTTGTACAGGTTGGAAACCTTCCATAATAAAAGGCTCAAACAAACAAGCAAACAAAAATAAAAGGCCCGGCGCCTGAGGTGACGCAGAGTGAGGGATAAGCTGAGGGAGAGATGGGGTTGGTGACAGGTGTGCAGGAAACAGGAAATCCTGTGTGACAGTCCCACCCCAGCCTCAGCCTCAGAGTCCCATAGCTCGGTGGGGAGGGGGGGGATCCTCAGGTGTACAGGAGGGGAGAGAGGAGTCTCAAACTCACCACCCTGGCTGCTCGCTCCTGAGATTCACATTTCCTGCAGAACCAGGGTCCTGTTGGCACCTGGACGATGCCATAGCAAGCTGGGGATGAGGGAGGAGAATCACCAAGCAAATCTGTCACCAGTGGCTGTTCCCAGAATAACTGGGGGAAGGGGGTGACTCTAAAGAACTAGGCCAGGGGGCTGTTCCCAGCCTGGGGGGCACTCACTAGACAGCAGGACCACAAGGAATGCCCAACAGCACGCAGCCAGCTTTCAACCACATAACCAAGTCCTCCAAGCAGAGGTGGGACGTCTGAGTCCTTGACCTTAAACTTCTAGAAGATCCTCCCCTCATGCCCTTTCTGTACCCAGCTTTCTGTTTCCCAGCTCCTGCCAGGACCAGTCCTCATCATCAGGAAGAGAAAATCAGAGGAACAACATTTACGATAGACAAACGCGTTTTGTTGTTATTGGGGGGGGGGGGCATTTCTTAAAGGGCCAGTAATGGAAGAGGCGGGGGAGTCGGGGGTCTAGGGAGCTCATCTTCTGCCACTAACTATAATAGGTACAGCTCAAAAGTCAAGGCCGAGGGCAGGTGCAGTGCAGGTAACCAATAGGAGAGTGGCGGGAAGACCCGACAGCGACAGGATTAAGGGCTGTCCCAGGAAGGGCGTGGGGGGGGGGGGCAGCTGGCTGTGCCAGACAGGCGGGAGATGCCAGTCTGCGCCCTCGGCAAGATTCCTCAAGGAGTTAACTCCCGAACCATGTGCTGCTGGGGGAAACTCCAAACCTCCCTCTTCTCGATTCCCGGCCCCCGGCGCAACCTCTCTCCTATCCGCAACTCTTCCCCGGAGGATTTTAGGAGTCCCCTCTCCCCTGGGACCCTTCTCCTCCCTTCCCAATTCCGCTCCTCCCAGTACCCGGAAGCAGGAGGGGAGGATGACCTCCCCCCCCCTTGACCTCTCCCTCCGAGAGCCGGGACCAAAATAACCGGGCGGGAGGGGACACCTCGCAGGTAAACATTCTCCAAGCAGCCCCGACACTGGCGGTGTGGGGCGCGGAGAGTGCACTCATTGGCCCCTAGACTGTCCCCAAACTCCCTCAACTTGGGGTGGGGGGCGCGGGACTGGAACAATAGGCAAGAAAACAATGCCTGACCCGGTCCTCCAGGACCGGGCGGGGGCAGCCCCCCGACTCCTCCCTTCTCTTCAGGTGGGGTGGGGGAGGGGCGCTCGAGCCCCGGGAGGTCTCCAGAGGGCGCGGCCGGGGGCTCCCTGCCCACGCCGCCCCCTGGGTCCCTCCGCCCCCCCGCGGGCCACCCCCGTACCTTGGTGGACAGCCACGCTACACGCGTGCCCATCACAGTAGACCAGCGGATTCTCGGCCCAGCCCCTCTCGTCCGAACATACGCAGCAGCCTCCTACCATCTCCTTCATACTCCCATGAGCTCCCTCCGGGGCTGGGGCGGGGGGCCGGCCGGCGGGGGTCGGGGGTCAGGGGGGGAGGGAGGGAGCGGGGGGCCGCGCGCCTCCTCGCTCCCTCCTCCTCCTCCTCCGCCGCCGCCGCTTCTTTTCTTTGCCTCCTCCTTCTTCCTCCTCGGCGTCCTCCTCCTCCTCCTCCTCGCTCGCTCTGTCTGGCCGCCCCCCCCGCCGTGCTCTCGCCCTCATGCCCCGACGGGCCCCCCCCCCCCCCAACAATGAGACCCGCGCGCCGGGCTCGCCCCCTCCGCGCCGCACGCCCAGCTACCAGGGCCGCCCGGCCGCCGCGCAGCCCGGGCCCGGCGGGGGAGGTGCCGAGTGGCACATCGCGGGCGCCCGCCCGCCCCGCGCCGCCCGCTCACGCGCCGCCTCCCCGGCCCCCCTGCCCGGCCGCGGCAGCCATGGCCGCGCGCCTCCGCTTGCTCGCTCCCGGCCCGCCCGCCGCCCGCCGCCGGGTAAAGTCTTAGGTTCAGGGAACAAAGCCTGGCTTGGTAGGGAGCTTTTCGCTCGCTTGCTCGCTCTGCGCTCATTCTCCCTCTTCCTTTTTCTTTCTATGGCTCTCGGTTGGCGCTCCTGAGCCCTGCATCTGCCTGCCCTTTGGTCTCGGCCCCGGGTCTCCGATTCGCCAGCCCCTTCCGCCCAGGTCTTCGTCTCTGCGACTGTTCTTCAACCCCAAGGAAACTTGGAGGTGGAGATCAGGGGAAGGGGCGCTAGAAGCAGCGGGAGCGACGTGGGCTGCTCACCCCTCGGTGTGCGGGGGTCTTTTTGAGTGGCCGCTCGCGGGCTCTTCCCTTGGAGGTCTGTCTGGAGGGTAGACACTCTTACACGCAGACATTTGTTCATTCAACAAATATTTATTGAATGCTTACTATGTGCAGTCGTTGAGATAGAGCAGTGAACAAACGGGTGTTCCTGCCCTCGGGGAGCTTCCGGTCCAGCTCACAGGCACACACGCACGCACAGGGACTCAGACCCCTCAGAAGCACGCCGAGGCACCCACAGACACACAGACTCACTCAGCTTCATCCAGCCACACTACCGTACCCTCCCAGAGGGGCACACCCCAGGTCCAGCCATTCAGGCGCGCTTAGAGACCCACGCGAGTTAGAGAGCCACTACTGCGGAAGTGCTCACGAACAACACATTTACACTTGAGCTCGATACATGTACACAAACACAAAACATAGACTCACACACAGCACCCCAAAGTATTAAAGTCCCTGAAATTGCGTCTGGGGAAGAAGTGAGGCAGTGTCGTCAACCCGAAAGCTTCATCCCCAAGGCCGGTGCGGGCAAGGGGGACGAAACCTGACCCCCCTACTTCCTAAAGGGGGGTGGACACCCGCAGGGACCAAAGGTCACACTCCCGCAGAGTAAGATGCAGTGGCGGAGGGGAGAAGCAGCCCTGGGGGCTTCAGCGACACTTCAAAGGCGTCGGGGCCGGGAACGCTTCCTGCGGGGGAGGGGCTGACCGAGAGGAGGGGGGAAAACCGGCCGGAGGACTGAGGCGTGGAAGAGGCTACCCCCCCTTCGGCGCAGGCCCCCCTGGCCGACTCTTCCGCCGGGTCCGCCTCCTTTTCACCAGCACCTGTTCAACCGGAACATCAAGGGGCCGGGGCCCGCCACCACCCCTCCCTTCGCGTCTATTTAGTACCTTTCATCCGGGAAGGGGGGTGAATTCCCGCCGAGGAGGGGGGAGTAGGGCGGGGGAGAACTTGTCCTTGACCTGGTCTGTGGCATCAGGGATTTACTCCCTTAATCCCGACGAGACTGGAGTTTGGGGAGGTCGGGGAAGCTAAGTTCTAGGCTGCAGTCCCCAACTCCCCTTGCTCCTGTAGGGACACAAGAATCCGGAGGGCCGCCAGGTCGTAGAGGCTCTGTATAAACTGGCTGGGCCGGGGGTAGGGGAGGCCTGTCTTTGCCGCTTCCGTGCCTGGGGGAGGGGGCCGAGAAGCAGGGTATTGTTGGGGGCCGGTCCGAGGGCCGGGATCCCCGTAAGGACTGCCACGCGCCGGCATCTTGGTCTGCTTTGTGAACTTCGCTCATACGAAAAGTTAAACAAGACACAGACGAGAAGTCTCACTCAAGAGTTTCTAACGAATTACCTTTACTAACAAGAGTAAAACATCAAGGAAATTAAACGCAAACATGTCAGCCCTAGCCATGCGCCAGTTTTGGAATATTTGCTTTCGCGACCGACCTTGGCCGAGGTGACCGACCGTAGTTTCGGGTTTCGCTGGACGAGGGTCACTCGAAGACCCGTCGGTCCCTCCGTCCAGGGGTGGGCGACTTGCGCACTGGGGCCGAGGAACTTTTGTTCGGGTCCTCACCGCGTACAGGTGCACCGCCCGAAGCTTCTGGGATGGACGGGTAGCTATACCTGTGCGTTTAGTTAAGTGTACTAGGAACATTGTTTCGTTTAAGCCACCCACAACCCTTTGGGGTGTATGTTAATATCCCCCATTTTATTGATGGAGCAACTTAGGTCCGGGCAAGTGAAGTGACTTGCCCAATGCCACACTGTCTGAAAGCGGCAGAGCGGGGATTTGAACCCAGTCTGTTCTCCGCTAGGGCTGGGGCTCCGCCACCACGTGTTCGCCGAATGCCTGCGTCGAACTGGGATGTCCGCCCATCGCAAGTGTTCCCTTCCGAGGTCTAGGGAAACCCGGTGCCCCGCGGGCTGAGCTGGATTCGCAGGGGTACTCCCAGGGCTGAGCTGTCAAGCTCCTTCTTCATCTTCCAACATCTTCCTGAGCACCTACTATGTGCCGATCTACGAAAAACGAGCGAGAGCAGGACTCGGCCAACAAGTGGTTCAAGTTCATCGCGCTCTCCTTGGCGTAACGGAGCACTGATCTGGGGTGTCAGGCTGATCCTGGCTGTGCAGTTTTCGGCGGGTGACTTCACCTCTCAGAGGCTCTGCTTGTCCCTCTTAAATGGGGCGTTAACCCCCTCCAGCAAGGGCTGCAGTGAAGATCTAACGAAAATCCTTTTGTAAAGCGCTAGGGCACACAGTAGGCGCTCAACCCCTGCTCGTCCCCTCTCCGCCCCTCTAAGCGTGCCAGGGCAGCGCCTTCCCGCTCCCGCTTCCCGCCTCCGGCACGCTCGCCCGCCTTGCGCGTCCCGCGGCTAAGGGACTGGGGCAGAGAGGACCAAACAGAAAATTATTTCCGCCCGCTCGGCCCGCCCCGCCCCGCCCCGCCCGTCCCCGGAGCCAGAAGGGGATTGTGGGGCCGCCGCGGCCGCCGCCGGAGCGGAGCGGGGCGGAAGCGCGCATCGCGCTGCTGCTCGGGCCCGACCGCGCCGGCCCCCGCACCTCCCGGCCCGGGACTGTGGGCTGTGGTCTGGGTGGTCCCGGGATCCGAGGCGGCTGCCGCCGATCGCATTTCCACGAAACCTTGCTCGCTGGTTCCCGGAACTGAGCGGGGGAGGCTGAAGAGTGTTGAGGTTTCGCTTCTGCTAGCTGGCCGGGCGCTTCGCCGGCCCCGGGGGCGCGCCCTCCGCATTAGAAAGCCCCGGGCTCCGGTAAAGGACTGCGCCGGCGCCCGCGGGTTTGCATTTTATTTGCGTCTCGTTTGCATATCACTTTCTCCCCCGAAAGCAAAGCTTCTGACCTTGGGGGAGTTCAGAGAGGTTAATTTACTTTCCCGAGGTAGCCCAGCCAGTAAGAGGCTTCAGGTGGTTTACCTGCCGGCTGGGGGAGTCTGGCATGGCCAAATGGAAAGCGCGGGCACTAGAGTCAGAAAGACCTAGGCTTGATACCCAGCCTACTCATTTACTGGCTTTGACCATAGATTAGTAATGCCTTATCAAGGACCCTCAATTTCCCCATCTCAGAATGTGGACGTAGTACCAACTTCAGGGTTGATGTGAGCAGTGACAGTCAGGTACCTGGTACAGGGAGGGGTGATTTCCCCGTCAAAGGTTATGACTCTGCCGTGGTCTCTACAGTAGGCTTGGTTGGGGTGCGAGGGTGGGTGAACAGGTTCTTTCCTAAGTCAGACATCCTGTGCAAGAGGGATAGAGGCTCGATTTAAAGAGGAACTGGTGGGAGTGAGGGGATTCCCCCAAGCATTAGGAGGCCAGTCGTCACGATTATTGTAAATAGTGACTCTACCCCGGTGGGATTTTTGGCTTTTCCGATCTTTCTACAGGAAGAGCACAGTGCTTAGTGTCAAATTAGCTAGCAGTGTAACACAGAGTCTCACTGCCTCTGTTTGCCAATCTGGAAAATGGAGATAATTGGATCCCCTCCTCCATTTGGCAACTCCAGCCAGCCAAGCTCCCAGCAGGTGTTTTAAGAGCTGTGACTGAGCCCACATGGTCCCTTTGACCATGTTAGGACATAAGGGACTTCCTCTAGGGAGTTAAAATGGGTAGGAAGGGAAGAGGTTCATGGGGTGAGGTAGCCATCTGCCCAAACTTTTCCCAGAGCTACTTGGAATCTAGTCCCAGCCCTGCCCCTAACCAGCTGTGTGACCTTGGGCAAAGCAGTTGCCCTCTCTGGCATTTGGTTGGGTGACTGGATCTTGAAACTCCCCTTGGAGTTAACATTCTGTGGTTGATGATTTTGCTCTTGGGGAAATTTCCAGGCTGAGGGATGACGGATGAATAGCACATTTGCCCTGCTATGTTCTTCTTTTCCACTAGTTCCTCCTGAAGTCTAATCATCTCTCCTGTTATAGTTGCCATCAGGGCAGAATTGGAAAAAGTTGTATTATTCCATCTTTCAGCAAACACTTCATTGAATCATCATGGGCAGGCCATAGGAGATACACAGATAGCCCCTGGGATGGTGGGAATGACAGATATATAGAGAAATGACTTCAAGATCATAAGGGCTGTGACAGTGCCAAGAACAGTGCTGACACTGGCAGGAAGGAAGTAACCATGTTTACGGGATCAGGGAAAGCCTGAGCTGGGACCAAGTGAGTGAAGGAGGGTTTGCAGGCAGATAAGGGGCAGAAGAGCTTTCCAGGCAGGGGGGACAGCATGTTCAAAGGCACAGAGGTGGGAACCAGCAAAGTGTGTATTGAGGTTGTACACTGTGGACACCCCATGGTGGTATGTGTAGTAGGAGAACAGGAGGGAGGGTTAGAGGGATGACCAAAAACCAGATTAAGGGGACCTAGGATATTTTGCTAAGGAGTTTGGATTTAATCCTGAGGGCAGTGGGGAGCCAGTAAGGGCTTTTAAGTAAGCGGTGCATAGCCTTATTTGCACACTGGTTGTCAAGTCTGGGATTGGTTAGGGTGGGGGGGATTCTAGATTAGTAGGACAGCAATTCTCAACCTTTATAGTGCATGTGAATCCCCTGAGAGTCTTGTTAAAATGCAGAGTATGATTCAGTAGGTCTGGGGTGGAGGTCTGAGACCCAGCATTTTTAGCAAACTCCCAGGTGATGCTGTGTTGCTGCTCCGAAGAGCACACTTGAATAGCAAGTGGAAGGAGACTTGTCAGGGCCCAGCTGAGAGATGAGGCTTTGACTCTGGCAGAAGCAGAGGGGCTGAGAGAAGGGCAGGGTGTGAGGATGTAAAGAAGTGGGATGTTAAGACCGCGACAGGGGCTGTTTGGCAAGGCAAGACCGGGAGGATGCCTCCCAGAGGTGCAGCCTGGAGGATTTGCTGGTTGGGGCTCATCTCTGCACTCACAGTAGAACTCAGGAGCGGGGGTGGGGTGGTGGAGCTGGCAAGGAGCCGCTTTGGACGTGCCGACATCGACATCGGGTGTCTGTGTGACACGTGGGGTGGTGATGTTCGGTAGGCAGTTGACTGGGTCTGGATCAGCGGTCTGGGCTGGAGAGAAGCAGAGTGAGCAGGCCAGAAGGGTGTCCTGAAAAGCAGGGAGTTCATGTCATGGAAGTCAGAGAGGGACATTTAAGAAGGAAGAAGTGATGCCACTGAGAGGTCAAGGGAGGAAAGGGTTCTATGAGGAGGTCCCTCCTTGGTGACTTCCGCCTGGAAAGTTCCAGGCACTAGTGGGAGTGGAAGGTGACCACAGTGGGTCAAACATGGATTGGGGGGTGAGAAGGGAGGAAATAGTAGAGAACAGCACAAGGGGGACGGGTGGGTCAGGAGGCAAGGATGGACACCTATGGTGATGGGGGTGATGATGATGAATTGCAATGATAACAGCAGCAGCTTACTTTTGCTGAGAGCTGATGTGCCAGGCACTGTGCTAAGCATCTGCCATGCTCCTTGCAACAACCCTGAGATAGATTTGACTCCTGTTCTCATTTTACGAGAAGGAAATAAGCTCAGAGCACAAAGAGCACCACAGCCAGAAGGTGCAGAAGCAGCATCTGAACCCTGCCTTTAACCATGGGGTCGGTCCAGATGATCAGTAAGGGGGCTGCCCTGGGGCTAGCTCAGAACTCACTATCCCCTTCTCACCAAGCCTCTCCCCATCTCCCTAGTAGTAGTCACGCTACTACTAATTCACTGTCATTTATTTAAGCCACCACCATTTGTTGACCCCTACTATGCGCCAGATAATGGGCCAGGCACTGGTGATGCAGAAAGGATCAAAGCGGGTTGCAGCCCTGCAAGGCGCCCAGGGTGGAGAGGAAAGGCTGGCTGGTGGGCAGGCAAACTGCACCATGCAGTGTGATATGTGTTTTGATGGCGGGGTGGACCATTTACAGAGGGAGCCCTGGAGAAGAAGCCCCAGCGTCTGCCTGGGGAAATCAGGCAAGGCTCCTTGGAGGAGGCAGGGTCTGAGCTATGACTTGAAGGTGACCAGGAGTTTTCTGGATAGCCAGGAGAGGGAGAGCATCACAGGCCAAGGACGAGCAAATGTACCTGCTAGCGTGAGAGCCCTCCTGTGTTCAAGGGGTACAAGTGTTCCATGAAGGAGGAGTGGAAAGGGGAGTGGGAGGGAAGGGATCAAGACACGTTACCTGTGGCCCAGACTTGACCTCAGGGACATGAGGTCCTGTGGAAGATGCGGAGCAGATGTACATGTTGCAAAGTTCAGTAGCCGCAACAGAATTGGTGGTCAGAGGCGTAAAGGTGGAAAACAGAGTGACTTCTGAAATTATTGCAAGCTCTAGAATATCAGTTCCATGGGGCAGTGATTTTCTTCTATTAAAGTAAGTTGATTTCCAATATTGTGTTAGTTTCAGGTGTACAGCAAAGTGATATATATTTTTTCAGATTATTTTCCACTATAGGTTATTACGTGATAATGAATATAGTTCCCTGTGTTACACAGTAAATCCCTGTTGCTTATCTATTTTATGCATAGTAGTTTATATCTGTTTGTATCATGCTCCTAATTTATCCCTCCCTGGTCCTTTCCCACTTGGTAACCATAAGTTTGTTTTCTATGTCTGTGAGTCTGTTTCTGTTTCGTAAATAAGTTCATTTGTGTCCTATTTTATATTCCACATATAAATGATATCATATAATATTTGTCTTTCCCTGACTTACTTCGTTAAGTGTGGTATTCTCTAGGTCCATCCGTGTCGCTGCAAATGGCAATATTTCTTTTTTATGGCTGAGTAATATCTATATCTATATCTATCTATCTATCTATCTATCTATCTATCTATCTATCTATCTATGCCACATCTCCTTAAGCCAGTCATCTGTTGATGGGCACTTGGGTTGTTTCCGTGTCTTAGCTATTGTAAATAGTGCTGCTGTGAACTTTGGGGTGCATGTATCTTTTTGAATTAGAGTTTTCGTCTTTTCTGGATATATGCCCAGGAGTGGGATAGCTGGATCATATAGTAGCTCTATTTTTAGTTTTTTAAAGAACCACCATACTGTTTTCCATAGTGGCTGCACCAATTTACATTCCCACCAACAGTGTAGGAGGGTTGTCTTTTCTCCACACCCTCTCCCTCTATAAATTATTTGTAGACTTTTTGACGATAGCCATTCTGACCCGTGTGAGGTGATACCTCACTGTGGTTTTGATTTGCGTTTCTCTAATAATTAGCATTTTTTCATGTGCCTGTTGGCACATCTGTATGTCTTCTTTGGAGAAATGTCTATTTAGGTCTTCTATAGGGCAGTGATTTTTACCTGTTATGTTTACTGATGTAACTCAAGCAGCTGGATCGGTGTCTGGCACATAGTAGGTGCTCAGTTAATACTTGTTGAATGAACGAATGAGTGAATGGATGAGCGCTTGAACGTGTCTGAGAGTGAGGAAGAGGTCCTGGACTGGAGTGTTGGTGGGGATGGCGAGAGGGAATGTGTAGGGAGTAAAATTGAGAGAAGCGGGTAACTGACAGTTGGTGATCATGGAGTGGGAAGGTGGCTCCCAGGTTTCTGTCTCACACAACTGGACTCCTGAAGAAGGGAGGAGGAGCAGAATTGGGAGAGAGTTGATGAGTTCAGGTTGAGCTTGCTGAATTTGAGGTCTAGTGGACCATCCCAGAAGAGGGTTGGATATGTTTATCACTTTAAAAATTGTAAAATGCTTTTGAAGCATATGTAATATTCTGCCTACCTCTTCTGCCATATCCTTGATACTCTGAAAAAATATTCAGAGATATCTTTGAGCGTTGTCAGCAATAGATGGTAACTGAAGCCCTGGCGTGGGTGAGATCACGCTGGGAATCTGCTCAGGTACAGAGAGCAGAAAGCCAAGGCCAGAGGTTCAGGGAACGCCTGTATTTAAGAGGGGGTAGATGGGGGGAAATCAGGCAAGGAGCATGAGAAGGAATGTCCAGAGATGGAGGAGGACCTCCAGAAAAAGTGGTGTCATAGAAACCAGGGAGGAGAGAGGAAGGAGTGGCCCGCAGGGCAGGTGTCTCAGAGAGGGGCAACTGGTCCGGCATGGTGGAGGAGGTGTCAGCAGATTGGGTGAGGAGGGAGAGAGAGAGTGTGAGTGTAGACATCCTTCCTAGGGGCTGGGCTGGGAGCAAGAGAGAGACAGGACAGCAGGGGAGGAGGATGCAAGGTCAGGGAGGGGTGGCCTGCCGCTTACTGGACAGTCTCCAGCACAAGGGCTCAGGTGGATGAGAGGGGGCACATTGCTTCCCCCAGAGAAGGGAGGAAGTGAAGGATGGGGACAGATGAGTGTGTGTGTGTAGGATTTTTCTGCTTGATAGCATGTATTCTTTCCTTAAAAATTTTTTTTAGTTTTCTGTTTTTTTAATCAGCTTTTTATGGTATAATTTACATGTAGTCAAATGCACACATCTTAAGTGTGCAAGTGATGACCTTTGACAAATGTATAGAGCCGTGTAACCACCACCCCAATAAAAATATAGAACATTTCCATCTCCCTAGAAAGTTCCTTCATATCCCATGGCAGTCATTCCCCCAGCCCCAGGCAACACTGATCCGATTTCTATCACTAATAGATCTTGATAGATTCGTTTTGCGGATTCTAGAACTTCATAAAAGTGGAATCTTAGACTGTGTTCTCTTCTGTGTTCAGCTTCTCTCGATCACCACTGTATTTTCTTTCTGAAACAGGAAGCAAAGCCATTGCTGAGATGGGGGCTCAGGTGGAGAGCAGGAGAGGAGCCGCTTGGGGCTGGGGGATGGAAGGGCTAGGCGGGGAGGGAGGACAGCAAGTGGGCAGTGTCCCCCAGATGTGGCAGAATTGGGGAAAGCAGCCGCATGTATTTGGGTTCAGATATGAGGCTATGCTCAGGGCGCTGAGGATTTGGGGATACAGCAGACCTTGGTCATAGCAGGGGCAGTGTGAGGTCTGGGGGCTGTAGTGGTGTGAAGATGAGGAAGCCTGGACTCAGAGATAGACACGGAAGGCCTTTAGGATGGCGGGAGTTGGGATTAAAAATCCTGGGGTCATGCCTGTCGCTGCCTTCTCTCTCACCTGCTGTTGATCGGCCACCTCTTCTTTTGACGTCTCTGGAATCCTTTCCTGTTTCCTGACCCTGGTCTAGACCCTTAGCCCCTTGAGCTTGCACCTCTGCTCTCCCTCTTGAAGAGGTTCTTTTTTTTTTTTTTTTTTTTTTTGGTTGCACCGGGTCTTAGTTGCAGCAGGCGGGCTCTTTGGTTGGGGCTCGCCAGCTCCTTAGTTGTGGCATGCGAACTCTTAGTTGTGGCATGCATGTGAGATCTGGTTTCCTGACCAGGGATCGAACCCAGGCCCCCTGCATTGGGAGCGCAAAGTCTTATCCACTGCACCGCCAGGGAAGTCCCTTGTGGAGATTCTTTATCCTGAGCTGCAAGCTCTCCTTCAGCTGCCTCTTTCCCCTCAGCCTCCAAATGGGCTCAGGCCACCTCCATCCGAAAGGCCACACCCTTGGCCTTGTCTCTTCATCCCTCTGTCTCCCATCCGTGCTCTGCTTTGTAAATCAGGAGGCCGGACAAAAAGCTCGGTCTCCACGTACACAACTTACATTTACTCTCTGGCTTCCCCTCGCCCCTGCTGAAATTGCTCTGCCAAAGGTCACCAGTAACCACCTGTCGTGGATGTTTTCTGGAGGTTGTGGCTGCCCAGTGTCCCCCTGTCTATTTCAGGGGAACGCCCCATTGGGTGATCCACCCTAGACCTCTCCAGCGACCCCACCCATGCCAGCTGCTTCACCCACAGCCTTCTCCATGTCGATTGATGGCAACTCGATCTATCTAGTTGTTCAGGCCCAAAGCCTGGGATCGGCTCTGGTTCCCCTCCCACATCCACTCTGTCAGCAGATCCTGCTGCTCTACCTTCACAGTACACGCAGAATCCAATGACTTCCCACCACGCCACCATTATTCTCTCCCCGGGATTATCGTGGTAGCTTCCTAAGCAGTCTCCCTGCCTCCATCCTCGCCCCTGCCATCTGTTCCCTACACAGTGGCCAGAGTGATCCCCTTAAACTGTACCAGGTCACTCCTGGGCTTCAAGTCCTCCAGGAGTTCCCACTGTGCTCAGAGGGAAGCCTAAGTCCTTACAGGGGCCGACAAGGTCCTGAACGGTCTGTTGCCCCCATGCCTCTGGCCTCATCTCCACTCTTCCTCTGGCTCACATGCTGAGGCCGCATCGCTTCCCTGCTGGTTCCTGTGCAAGGCACGGGCAGGCATGTCCTGCCTCCTCAGTTAGGCTTTCCGTGGCCACCTTATGTACACTGCAATCCGCATCCTCCCCCACCACTCCCAGTCTTCCTTATACTTTTTCTTTGTCCTTAACCTTCTACATTATTCACATATTAATGTCTGTTGTTGTCAGTCTTCCCCCTCTAATGTCAGTGCCGTGAAGACAAAGATCTTTGTGGATTTTGTTGCTGTATTCAGGGGCCTAGAGCTGTGCCTGGCACATACCAGGCACTCAGTAAATATTTACTGGAGGAACTGAAGGAAGGAATTCTGAGCCTCTGTCTTGGTGCCCTGGGAACTGAGATGTGGGCACGTGATACAGCCTCGCCAGTCTAAGGCCTTCACGCTCTGCTCTGAGGAGCAAGTGACCAGAACAGAGGCTGCTGGTGGGGGCAGGAGGTGGTCCCCTCTTGTTGGCTTTGCTCCTGGTACCCAGTAGGTGACATGTCCTGTGTCCATTCCTGCTGAGAGACAGCTCTGCTTTTCGCTTCTCGGGCTCCACCTCCAGGTGATCCCTCCCACTTCTCCGTTTTTGCTAAGAAGCCAAAGTGGGTTTCCCAGACCCTTGATTGGTTCATCTCAGAATCACAAAGGCCAGTAGCTCCTCTATCATTGTCCTGTGAAACCTCTCCATGGCATTTGGTCCCCATGACCGCCCTGCGTGTCTCGCTCTCTCATGTTTCTCAGCCGCTTTTGCTGGGGTCCTTTCCCGAGGCAGGGACAGAGGCAGGGGGTCCTCTTCTGGTTCCACATGACTTTCCCTGGAAATGCTTATTCATGCCTGTAGTTTCTCCTTTGGCCCCGTGGGTCTGTGACTTAGTTCTGACGGCTCTCCAGTCCCAGCCGGCCTTTCCCAGGTCTCCTCAGACCACACCCACCTAGATTTGGCTCCTGGTTCAGTCGACATCTCCCCGTCCCTGGACCCGCCCCTCCTCTTGTAGGTCCCCCCTTAGTCGCCCCTCCTCTTGTAGGTCCCCCCTTAGTCAATAGCCTCCACCTTCTCTCCTGAGACAAAACCACGAGGGTCCTTCTCAATTCTTTCTCTTCCTCCTTCTCTGAGTCAGCCACTAAGTCCCATAAAATCTACCTTGTCTACACCTCTTAAATTGAAAAGTTTCCCTGTTTCCCCTAAACACAGCCCTTTTTCTGCCCTGAGCATCCTTGTAGCCAACCTCGGCAGCTGCCTCCTAACTGACCTCTGAGAACCATCTTCCTTGTCACTGCACCCTCCACATGGTGCCTGGAACCAACCTCTGGACCACACTCCTGCTGGGCATTGAATGTGCAGGTTCCAGGACCCCACCCTCAGGCAGCTCCCTGTCCGGTGGGGAGCCCACACCCCCAAGCACCAGAGACAGATAGACTGTAGCTGAGAGAGCAGACAGCCCACACACACCCTGACATCAGTCTCTGGCCCATTTGGACTGAGAGACAGAGACACAGAGAGAGAGAGAGAAGAGTTCCGCGTTCACACTCACCCTGTAACACGCACGGAAGACAGGCAGTGTCAGAAGGAATGGAAGAGTGTCCTTACTTTGACTGAAACGCCAATGAGGGCTATCTTAAGCTGATTATCAAGTCATGCTGGAAGCCAAATATAGACATTGTCATGTTATAAACACCATTTCTCAAGAGAGGGGCTTGGAGACATCTGGGCAGCTGGGAGTCTGAGCTCCTTATCTTCCCCTCCAACCTGCTCCATCCCCTCCTGCATCCCACCCACAACCTGCAGGAAGTCTCAGCTTCAGCCAGGGCTCCCGGTTCCTCTTCTCCCCACACCCAGTTAGTTATAAGTACCGATGCTTCTCCTTCAACCCCTGTCCACGCTCATGGTCACTGCCTTCCTTTAGGTCTTTACTAGTTCTTTGCTGCGAACTTGGGTGAGTGACTGAATGAGTCAGAGCCTCCATTTTCCTCATCTGTAAAATAGCCTTTTTCTTTTAAAAACAGGGAAGGATTCACTTGTGTCAAGTATTCCAAGCACCTAGCATAGTGTCAGTTCAAGCTGAGCATTCAGGAAATGCTAGTTCCCTATTCCCTTTATGCCTCCTCACCCCTCCCTGTTGCCAAGTCTGATCATGTGATTTCCTTTTCTTGAAAGTGGTCCATAATTCCCTGTCCTACAGGATAGAGTCCAAATTTCTTATCAAAGGCCTTTGGCCCTTTGAATTCTGGTTCCTCTCCTCACCACTGTTCAGCCACACTGACCTACTTCACTGATTAAAAATGCAGTCATTCCAAAGTATTGTCCTGTAGATTACTTGCTGGCTCTAAAGGAAGAAAATGCAACTTCTCCATAAAGGGATCAGCTGTCCCCAGTGGGATCTACCAATCAGCAGCATTCCATCAGCAAGAGCGGAGCTCGGGCACTGGGGACACCCTGACGTAGTGGCCGAGGGAGGAAGCATCATGGCCCAGGAAGTGTTTTTGCCAGTGTAGTCAACCTGAAACAAGTTGACTACAGGCCTGTACATCTAATTTCCAGTTTACAGGAAATACAGGGTAAACAGCACCACGAGGAAGCAATCAGAGAAATCTAGAAGGTGGGACATGATGTCTATAATTTACCTAAAATGCTTTAGCAATTCAACAACTCAATGGCATAAGGGGAAAAAAGATTATTCTGGATTTAAATGAGACAGAAGAGACATAACCAAATGCAACGTGCGGACCTTATTTAGATCCTGGTTGGAACAAACCGAAAAGCATTTTGGGGGGACAATTAAGGAAAATTGAATATGGGCTGGGTATTAGATGATATATGGAATTATTATAATTTTGTAAGGGGTGATTATAATATGGTACTAAGAAAACTTCCTGAAGTATTTAAGGGGTAAACTGTCATGCAAACTTGAAACCACTTTAAAATATTTCAGCAAAAATGATAAATATACTAAAATGTTAATAATTACAGCAGCCACTATGGAGAACACTATGGAGTTTCCCTAAAAAACTAAAAATGGAGTTACCATACGATTCTGCAATCCTACTTCTGGGCATATATCTGGAAAAAACAAATTCGAAAAGATACATGCACCCCGATGTTCACAGCAGCCCTATTTACAGTAGCCAAGACATGGAAACAACCTCAGTGCCCATCGACAGATGAATGGATAAAGAAGATGTGTGTGTGTGTGTGTGTACACACACACACACACACACACACACACACAATGGACTATTACTCAGTCATAAAAAAGAATGAAATGATGCCACTTGCAGCAGCATGGATGGACCTAGAGATTATCATACTAAGTGAAGTAAGTCAGACAGAGAAAGACAAATACCATATGATATCACTTATATGTGGAATCTAAAAAAATGATAGAAATGAACTTACTTACAAAACAGAAATAGACTCACAGACATAGAAAACAAACTTATTGTTACAAAAGGAGATAGTGGGAGGAGGAGTGAGAGATAAATTAGGAGTTTGGGGTTAACATATGTACAGTACCATATATAAAATAGGTAAACCACAAGGACCCACTGTATAATACAGGGAACTATACTCAGTATCTTGTAATAACCAGTAATGGAAAAGAATCTGAAAAAAGAATATATGTGCATATATATATCTGAATCTCTTTGCTGTACACTTGAAACTAACACAACATTGTAAATTAACTATACTTCAACTAAAAAATCTTTAAAATAATTACTAACATAATTACTCATCTAGGTAGTGGGTATATGGGGGTTCATTTTATACTATTCCCTACTTCTCTTTAGGTTGAAATATGCATAATAAAAAAGATTTTTAAAAATGTGTTTGAGTGCCAGTTATGTGCTAGTCACCGAGCTAAGGCAAAATCTAATGTGGCCCTTGAAACACAGAGTGTGGTACGTTTCAAGGGGAAAGGTGAATAATCAGTTAACTGCACTAACAAATGGGCAGTGACAAGCGGATGAGAGTGCTCTGAAGGAAAGATACACAGGTCTTGATGGGGGATGATGGTGGAAGCTGACCTGGTCACCGTCTGGAGGGGTGGGGAACGGCTTTCTCCCAGGAAGGAATGAATCAGTGGAGCTCCGAATAGAAGCAGGCGTGGGCCAGGCACAGGAGAAGGGAGATGGGGGAAAAGGGTTCGGTCAGAGGGAACAGTATGTTCTAAGGGAGGGAGAGGAGGGAGCTGGATGCTTGGGTGCTAAAGGGGGGCCTGAGCGGCTGAAGGGAGAGAGGACAGCACAGGGGAGGTGGAAGGTGAGGGAACCTGTCCCCCCCGCCCCAGGAGAACCTGTGGGAGGGTTGTCTGGCTACTGCTGTAACCTACCTGTGAGCCAAGTTAATGGTTTCATTCTCCATCCTGAAGACAATTGGAAGCCACCAAAAGGTTTTGAGCAGGGGGTAACACAATCCAGTTTGCGGCTCAGATAGAGGGCGTGGCCGGGTTGGCCGGAATGGAGGTGGGGAGAAGAAGACCTGGGATGTAATGACCACGTGACCGACTGAGGCATTGGCTAGGAGGTGCCAGGATGACGCCTGGGTTTCTGGCTGTGGAAGGGGGTGGATGGAGGAGCCATGCATTGGAACAGTTTTCCCTGAACCTGGAACATGTCGCAGAGGAGGCAGGTCGCTGATGATTTGAGACAGGTTGCGTTTGTGGGGCTTTTGAAATGCCTGAGGTGGAGGCCAAGAGGCCAGATGGTACCTGCGCAGTGGACACAGAAGAGTGTCCAGAGAGAGAAGAGGGAAGTTCTGGATGAGCCTTAAGGAACCCTGATGTTTGCTTGGGCAGAGGAGGGAAGAATGAGCCTGGGCTGCAGACCAAGAGGCGGCAGCTGGTGAGGCAGGAGGACACCAGGAGAGTGCAGTGCCCAGAATGCGAGGGACTGGAAAGTTCCTAGAAAGGGGAAGTGGCCAGTCATGTGGGATACCGCTGAGAGGTCAAGACAGGAGGGCTGACGAGAGCCTGCCAGTTTTGATGAGATGGAGGCCACTGGAAACACAGCAGGAGCTATTTCAGTGGCAGGTGGAGGTGGAAGCAGATGGAAGTGGGTTGAGGAGGAAGTGGGAAGTGTGAAAAGGAAGACAGTGTGTAGACAGCTCTTGGGGGAAGTTTGGCTGTGAGGGGGAGGAGACAGGGATGGGGCTAGAGCCTGTGGGGTCAAGGGAAGATGTGGCTTTTTAATGGGAGAGGCACGCGGATGGAGTTGGTAAGGGAAATAATGAGGGATGACTCTTAGAGGGCAGATGGCATGGGACCAATGCCAGGGCCCCCTCTACTTCGCAGGAGGGAAAGATGGTGACGGCTGGTATCTGGCAGCACAAGGGCAGGCACTTTCTTTTCTCCGTTCCTTGCCCATACTGTTTCCTCAGCTGGAATTCTTCTCCCATGTCTCCTCTGAGTACTTCTGCCCATCCTTTAGAGCCTAAGTGGAAGATTACCTTCTGTGAAAAGACTTCCCTCTTCTACCGTCATCCCGCCTCTACCGTTCCAGGGACCATGGTCATCCTTCTATTGTTACTTCTCGGATTAGCCTAGAATGTCCATCTCTCCCACCAGACCGTGTCCCCTTTGCCTCTGAGTCCCCAGGGTCTGGCCTGGGGCTTGCCGCAAGGGAGGTGCTTAGGGAATGTGGGGTGAATAGATAGATGAACTAACTACAGACCTGCAGAGGAAGTATAGCAGGAGGAGGGCAAACCCCAGGCAGAGTAATCCCTGGGCGGGGGTGGGGTGTGTGGAGCAGGGATGGAAAAGGGAAGAAACAGGAAAAGGGGACAAGGCTAAGCTACTGCCAAGAGCACTTGCATTTATCAAGGACTTCTATGGACCATGTGCTAAACATACGGGTTTCTCTTTTAATCCTCACAATATCCCCAGAAGGAATGTTGTCTGCTGATATATTACCTGGCTTCCCCTAGTTTACTAGAACGTACACTCTCGAGGTGGGGTGGGGTTTGTCTGTCTTGCTCACCACTATGCCTCCAACGTGACATAGGCACATAGATAAGGCTGCCAGATGAAACATAGGTTGTTCAGTTAAATTTGAATTACAGAGAAGTAATTTTTACGTTGCTTGATTACATAACACTGTGGGATTGCAACCAGTAAATTCTAGACTGTGGGAAATCTAGACGACAGTTGGGTATCTTCAATGAATGAATAAGTTGCAAAGAGAAAATAAAAAGAGAAGAAGGAGGAATTTACAGATTAAAAGAGAGTTAAGAAACATATCCATCACTTGAAACCCTTCCTTGGATCCTAATTCAAATAAGCTAAATAAGTTGTAGAGAAAAAAATATTTTAAGAGAATTAGAAATTTGAACACTGACTGGCTATTTGATGAAGTTAAAGGATGACAATTCTGTTTAGGTTTGATAATAACATTGGGGTTACGTTTATTTTCAAGAGTCCTTATCCTGTAACAATATGTATTGAAATAGTTTGGAATGAAATGATATGATACCTGGGATTTGCTTCAAGATAATTTGGGGTATGTTCTCTATCTTAATTGTGGTTAGTATGGATATATTCATTTGTGAAAACTGTGCACTTAAAATGTGCATTTTATTGTATGTAAATTGTACCTCAGTAAAGTCGGTTTTTTAAAAATGGGAGTAGGGAAGGAAATGGATGAGGAGAAGGATGAAATGAGATTGGCCATGAGTTAACAAGTTTTGAAGTTGAGTGTTGGCTACATGAAGGTTCATTACACGTCTCTGTTTACTTCTGTATAGGTTTGAAAGTTTCCATAATAAACCATTTTTAAAAACTGCATGAAGGAAGATGCCATTTCTATTTTATCGATGAGGAAGCTGAAGCAGAGGTTAAGTAACTTGCCCCCAGTCACACCGCTGGTAAAATGAGGAGTCTGGAATATGAAGAGACCCATTTGAGTTCAGAACTTAAGCTGTTAACCTCAGCAAATTTCCAGAGCAAAGTGTGGATGTTGGCTAAGGGATGATACAGCCTTCTTGGTTGACACAGGCTGACTTAGGGAATTCTGGAAGCAAGATGGATAAAAATGGTGGTGACTGTGGTGTGGCGGGCGAGAAATGGCTTCCCCCTTAGATGCGTCGTCTCGGGGTAGACCCATGGTTATGAGCATGGACTTGGGACCCAGCTGCCCCTGACACTTGCTGGCAGCGTGAACTTGGGCATGTCACTTAAAATCTCTGTCCCTCACTTTCCTCATTTGTGGCATGGATATTAATAGACAGTTTGGCAGTTTCTTTAAAAGTTAAACATAAATTTACCCTATGACCTTGCAATCCCACTCTTTGCTATCTATTCAAGAGAAATGAAAACATGTCAACACAAAGACTTGTATGCCAAAGTTCATAACATTATTATTTATAATAATCAAAAAGTGGAAAAAAGCCAAATGTGATTGGATAAACCAAATGGGGTATAGCCATACTACGGGATACTTGCAATAAAAAGGAACGGACTACTAATATATGCTACAACACTGATAAACCTCAAAACATTATCTTTTTGTAAAAGAAGTCAGATGCAAAAGACCGCATATGGCCTTTCCATTTCTATGAAATGTCTAGAAGAGGCAGATCTATAGAGACAGAAAGTAGTTTAGTCACCTGGGGTGGGAACAGGGATTTACTGCAAGTGGGCATGAGGGGTCCTTAGGAAATGTTCTAAGATTGAATTGTGGTGATGGTTCTATAAGTCTGTAAATTTACTAAAAATCACTGAGACACTTAAAATGGGTTCTGGATAATATGTAAATTTTTAAAAATTAAAAGCATCGGGCTTCCCTGGTGGCGCAGTGGTTGAGAGTCTGCCTGCTAATGCGGGGGACACGGGTTCGAGCCCTGGGCTGGGAAGATCCCACATGCCGCGGAGCGGCTGGGCCCGTGAGCCACAACTACTGAGCCTGCGCATCTGGAGCCTGTGCCCCGCAACGGGAGGGGCCGCGATAGTGAAAGGCCCGTGCACCGCGATGAAGAGCGGTCCCCGCACCGCGATGAAGAGTGGCCCCCACTTGCCGCAACTAGAGAAAGCCCTCGCACGAACCGAAGACCCAGCACAGCCAAAAATAAATAAATAAATAAAAATAAAAAAAGTAGCTATAAAAAAAAAAGCATCACCTCATAGGTACTACCTCACACTGGTCAGAATGGCCATCATTAAAAAGTCTACAAATAACAAAAGCTGCAGCGAGTGTGGAGAAAAGGGAACCCTCCTACACTGTTGGTGGGAATGTAAATTGGTGCAGCCACTATGGAAAACAGTATGGAGGTTCCTTAAAAAACTAAAAATAGAGTTGCCATATGATCCAGCAATCCCACTCCTGGGCATATATCCAGAGAAAACTATAATTTGCAAAGATACATGGACCCCAATGTTCACAGCAGCACTGTTTACGATAGCCAGGACATGGAAGCAGCTTAAATGTCCATCAACAGATGAATGGATAAAGAAGATGTGGTATATATACACAATGGAATACTACTCAGCCATAAAAAAGAATGAAATAATGCCATTTGCAGCAACATGGATGGACCTAGAAATCATCATACTAAGTGAAGTAAGTCAGAAAGAGAAAGACAAATACCATATGATATCACTTACATGTGGAATCTAAAATATGACACAAATGAACTTATTTACGACACAGAAACAGATTCATAGACATAGAAAACAGACTTACGGTAAAAAGGAACGAAGTTGGGTCATTACGTAGAGACGTGGATGGACCTAGAGACTGTCATATACAGTGAATTAAGTCAGAAAGAGAAAAACAAATATCATATATTAACGCATATATGTGGAATCCAGAAAAACGTTACAGATGAACCGGTTTGCAAGGCAGAAATAGAGACACAGATGGAGAGAACAAACGTATAGACACCAAGAGGGGAAAGCGGGGCGGGGGTGGTGGTGGTGGGATGAAATGGGAGATTGAGATTGACATATATACACTAATATGTATAAAATAGATAACCAATAAGAACCTTCTGTATAAAAATTAAATTAGGGGCTTCCCTGGTGACGCAGTGGTTGAGAATCTGCCTGCCAATGCAGGGGACACAGGTTCGAGCCCTGGTCTGGGAAAATCCCACATGCCGCCGAGCAACTAAGCCCGTGAGCCACAATTACTGAGCCTGTGCGTCTGGAGCCTGTGCTCCGCAACAAGAGAGGCCGCGATAATGAGAGGCCCGCGCACCGCGATGAAGAGTGGACCCCACTTGAGGCAACTAGAGAAAGCCCTCGCACAGAAACGAAGACCCAACACAGCCTTAAAATAAATAAATAAATAAATAAATAAATAAATAAATAAATAAATAAATAAATAAAATTTTAAAAAAAGCACAAACTTAAAAAAAAAATTTAAATTAAATTAAATTAAAAAAAGAAAACAGACTTAAGGTTACCAAAGGGGAAAGGAGGTAGGAGAGGGATAAATTAGGAGTATGGTATTAGCAGATACAAACCACTATATATAAAATAGATAAACAACAAGGTCCTACCGTAAAACACAGGGAACTATATTCAATATCCTGTAATAAACCATAATGAAAAAGACTATGAAAAAGAATATGTATATATATGTATAACTGAATCACTTTGCTGTACACCAGAAACTAACACAACATTGTAAATCAACAATACTTCAATGAAAAAAAAAGTACCTCAGAATTATTATGGGGATTAAATAACAAAGTTCTTAGAACAGAGACTGGAATGCTGTCAGTACTATAGAAATTATTATTGGGCTGGCCGTCTAGGGCCAGTTCGCTGCTGTGCCTTCTTCTGGGGAAAGTGGGCTGGTCCCCTGTTCCCAAATCCTTGAACACAGGCCTTTGGGTGAGACTCAGATGGGCCACAGAAAGGGAAGCCTGGCTTCCAGGTCTTGAGGGGCCTTTCCTATCCCTTATCCCGGAGGAGTCAGATGGGACCCGGCATCCAGCCTCGTCCCTATTTTTCTCCTCTGGGGAGGAGGAGAGGTTTCTGTGAAGGGTGCTGCCTCCTCATCCCACAGGCTGAGGATGGGGTCGAGTGTCCTCGAGTGTCCTCTACTGTACGCAACAGGAATTGCAACAGCTGGGTCAGCCCGCTCACATCGTTTCCACCCTCCTGATAACGTTGTGAGGAAGCCACTGTTCTGCCTTTTCACTGATAGGGGTGCTGAGACTCAGAGTGTCCAAGTGATCTGCCCAGGGTCGCACAGCAGACACCCCTGGTCCAAGCCCTCTGACAGTGGAGGTCCAATGACTCTAGGCCCTTTCAGCTGGAGAGTTACTCACACTAACCCCTACTGTTTGTATAGTGCTTCTGTGCCCACAAAGAGTTTTCACACCTGGGCTGTATTCTGGGGTGCCTGATTCAAGGAAGGGGAAAAAAGGGAAAGTGGAGGCGGAGAGAATTCCTCCTCCAGGGAAGGACTCTCAGTAGTAATAGACCCAATAAAGTCCCTAAACTCAGATTTGTGGGACTGGTGGCTTTTGGGGTGGCAGAAAGAGGAGCCCCTTTCTGCATTGATATATACGATTCATTCATTTATTCATGCCAAAAATTTTTTTGAGTGTTCTCTCCTTGTGTCAACACTGTGCTAGGTACGAGGATACAAATATGAGTGAGACTCTAGAAGATGAAAAGAGTTTTCCAGTCTAGCTTCCCGCATGTGGGGCCCAAGCCCACTCCCCAGATATCTTAGTTGCAAAGAGTTTGGAGTAGGGTCGGACTGAAAAACATGCCCCCAGCCCCATAAGCAAAAGAAATCTGGTACTACTGTCTCAGGGTAAAAGTTTTCAGCACTGTCCACCAGGAGAGACAGCTGTGAAGATCATCATCCTTCCAGAACTTTCCTCCCGTCTGTGTGTGTGTGAGTGGCGGGGGAGCAGGGCTCTTGGCACTCAGGAACCCTGGAGTCTAGACCTGGCAGGACCCCAGGATCCCCCTTCATGACAACTTCCCTGAAGACTTCTTCTGCAGAAGATGCTAGGGGGTGAGTGTTTTGAGCAGTAGAACACAACACCCCCTTGTTCGTCAAACCCTAGCCCCACCTTGGGGTCTTTACCTCTGGCCTCTGCAAAAGGGATGTAGGGACGACAAAGCTTCCTGATCCCTTTCCTCCCAAATGTTATGTGATGACGTGTAGGGAAACAATACTTCTGTTGTCATCACCAGGAGGACCAGGATGCAAGCTGCATTATTTGTCCCCTTACAGAAACCCTCTCTTATCCCTGCCTCAGAGTAAGATATTTCTCTCTGTGACCACACCACCGCCCGCCCCCCCACATACGAACACACCCTTACTCCATGTCATCATATCAATCTCTCTGTATATTTCTGGGGATGGGAAGTCGCTATATTCCAATAACCTGATTTTTATTGAGAGAAATATTTCAGGGATTCATTCATTCACTTACAAATATATATTGAGCACTTATTAAGTCTGGGCACTGTTCTAGGCACTGAGGATGCAGAAGTGATTAAAACAAAGTTCTCATCAGCTCATTTCCAGACTAATGGGAGAGACACACAACAACAACGACAAAGAAGAACAGACAACAAAGAACATTCACAGATTTTCATATAATAGCAGGATCTACAGAAACTAAATAAGGGTAAGAGGATAGAACGTGCTGCGGGGACGCGGTCCTCCATTATCAGGATTTTTATTGGAATTCACTTTTTCTTTGCTTTACTCTGCTTGGGGGAGATAAGAGTGAGGGTGTGTGTGTCCCCTCCTTTGGTCTCCTCAACCCATTTTGGCAGTTCAGGCCTCACAGGGCAGAGTCTTGGGATTTGAGGGGAGCTGCAGAGCCAGCCCCTCAGAATTTGTTCAAGGGGCTATTTAGAAGCTAAGTCAGAAATGGAAACAGGTACTGAGAAAGTCTATTTATCGTCTTTCGTGGGTGTAATAATACTCCTCCTCTCGGAATTTATTTCTTCCTTTTATCATCTTGCACACACTCACTGAATTCCTAACTATTCATTCAACATTTTTTGAGCCCACTGTGTGCCAGGCACTGTTCTAGGCGACAGAAACAGAGAGGTTGGGAACATTCTCTGCTCGCGGGAGTCCCTGCTGTGCAAAGTTTCTAAACAACCTCTTTTCATCTTTTCTTTCATCTTCGCCTTTGCGATTCACCTATGTTGATTCACGTTGTCCCAAGAGGGTAGATATGAACATTCCCATTTTACGGATGCGAAAACCATGACTGCTAAGGAAGAAATGAAGTGCTTTGCGGCGACTGAACACCAGGACGCCACCGCGCCACGTGCAGTGGCGCGTTTCGCCAGTCGCGATCCCACCCGCGCACGCACCCTCCTTTCCTCCCTCCCAGCCGCCGCCGCGCCGGGTCCACGTGTGTGTGTCTGTGTGCGGAATGGGGACGGGGGCGGTGCCGCTGGAGGGGTGGGGTCCGGGCTAACGTCACTGGCAGTGCCGCCCAATCAGCGGCGGGCTCGCGGCCCCGGCGCTGGTATTGGGGCAGCGAGGGGGCAGTTCTCTATAACGCGGTCTCCGGGAGCCAGCGGGGAAGAAAGAAGCCGAGCGGGCGGAAGGCGCCCTCCCTGCCGCCTGGGCCCGGGCACCGGGTGCCGGGCCCGGGGTCCTTCCCGCCTCCCGCGGCCGCCGGCCGCTTTGTTTCCCCAGCCTCTGCGCTCTGGGCAACTCAAGAGGGGCTCCCGCCTGGGCTGCACAGGGATCGCGGCGGCAGGAAGGGCGGCCGACCGCGCCGGGACTCGCAGGGACCCAGGAGTCCGGCCGCCAGGAGGGCCGCGTGACGAGATCGAAGAGGGACCCGGAGCTCCGCGGCCCAGGGGTGCGGGCCGGGGGCGCCCGTGAGCAGAGATCTCCCCGTCGAGGGGGGGGCGATGTTCCCCTCGCCCGTGGGCTCTTCGGGCAGCCAGGGCATCCCGCCGCTGGGACCAGGGCCCCCGCAGTGGGCACCCCCCCGGGTGGTTCCATGGAGACTCTGTGCCCCGCTCCCCGCCTCGCAGTGCCGGCGTCCCCGCGAGGGTCGCCCTGCTCGCCCACACCCCGGAAGACGCGTCGGGGGACCCAGGAGTTCTCTCCGCTGTGCCTGCGTGCCCTTGCCTTCTGCGCCCTTGCCAAACCCCGGGCGTCCTCTCTGGGCCTGGGGCCTGGGGAGCTGGCGCCGCGGGCCCCGGTGCTGCTGGGCCCTCATGCCCCCCTGTGCACCGGCGGCTGGGCCCCGGATGGCCTGAAGCACCTCGCGGGACAGGCCGGGCGGTACAGCGATCCCAACTCCCCGGCCAGCCAGGATGCCGACGCCGCTGTGTGCCGGGGCCGCGGCGAGGAGGAAGAGGGCGGAGGCAGTTTCCCGCACTTCGGCGCTCGCTCCGGCGTACCTCCCGGCCGCTGCCCGGCGCCCCGGCGCCCTCGGGAATCTCCGACCAGCTCCGTCTCGGCTCCGCCTAGGCCAGCCCCGGGTCTCGACTCCCAGCCTGGCCCCGCCGCCAGCCCGCATCAGGAACCGGGTTCCCGGCCTCCGCCGCCACCTGCGGGCCTCTCCTCTGAGCCCGCGGGGCCCGGGACAGCGCCGGAGCCGACCCCGCCGAGCCAGACTGCCGCAGTCGATGGAAACACCCAGAAGGCCGCCCCCGAGGCAACGGCCGCCAGCCCCTCGACGGCCAGCGAAGCTCCGGCGGCGCCCGGCGATCTCCGCCAGGAACATTTCGATCGTCTGATCCGCCGCTCGAAACTTTGGTGTTACGCGAAGGGCTTCGCCCTCGACACTCCGAGTTTGCGCCGGGGGCCCGAGCGGCCCCCAGCCAAAGGGCCCTCCCGGGGAGCCGCCAAGAAACGCCGGCGGCCGACGCCCCCCCAACGCAGCGCACAGCCCCGCCGTCCTGCACCGACGCTCCCCACCACGAGCACCTTCAGCCTCCTCGACTGCTTCCCCTGCCCCCCGGCCCTGGTGGTGGGGGAGGACGGAGACTTAGGGCCGGCATCCTCGCTTCGTCTCCAGGGAGACTCTAAGCCCCCGCCTGCCCACCCGCTGTGGAGGTGGCAGATTGGGGGTCCCGCTGTCCCTGAGCCCCCCGGCCTCAAATTCTGGGGGATCAACCTGGAGCAGCTCTGAGCGTGAGACCTCTTCTGCCAAAGGGGAAAAGTGGGGGCCACAGCCAAATTGCGGGCTCGAGGACAGAGCCTCATTTCTCACCTTTGCCTGTCCTCTTCAGGTTTTATGGGCTGTGGTCAGAGGGACCTCAAATGACAGTGATCTTCAAGCACCTAACTGGTTGGGGTGACACCCCCTCCCCCTCATCCTTTGGATACGAACCAAGGGCTGGAGTCAGGAGAAGGCTTAATCGAAAAAGGCTTAAAGACATAGATTCCAATCCCTCGCCTCTTCCATCTCAGATCTCTGGGGGCAGGGCCTTCACCCCAGGGGGAGCCGAGGAGGCTACAGCTCAAAGACAAGGAAAAAAAAAGAGGGAGAGAGACCTTGGTGATGGACAAACCGGTTGTTTCTGTGGTCGAGCCTGGGGATTGGGGTGGGGGGGCCCTGGTGGGGGTGGGGAGGTGATTGGCAGCTCCCGGGGGCATCCCCCACCCGCACCATCCAGGCCTTTAACCCTTCACTCCCCTCCGGCCTTCCCTAGTCTCCGGGCACCACTGCAGCCTTCTTGGGGGAGGGAGCAGCTTAGGCAAGGGGGAGATCACCCCCTTCCGGTTCTTTTCCTAGGGACCCCCAAGTCAAGTGACCCCTAGTTACCGAGACCTTCATTCTCAGCCACCAACCTTTCCCCTTTGTCCAGTTTTGGGGTACGCCTCTTCAGTATTCCCCGTTTGCTTTCAGGTTATAAGGGCTGATGGGTAAAAGAGGACTCCCCCCCATAAGTCAGCCCCCTCTGCCAGTTTACTCCTCATATTAGGAGGCACAGGGCTGAGGGACCTCCTCCCCTTCAAAAGTGCAGACTTTGTCTGGGGAAGGGGCCAGAGACCATCCCAGGGAAAGTAATGGAAGGTGGAAGAAATCAATAAAATCAGACCAAACAAGTTGCCTTTCCAGGTCCTCGACACCGGTTTAAGGATGGAGGGTGTGGAGGTAGAGGGCAGGCCTGGGTCCATTCTTTGAACACCCAAACTGAGACCCCTTCAAGGCTAGAAAGAAGACAAGCTGCTCTTTGTGGAGGGGGTAAATGAAAGGGCTCTTGGCCTAACCACAAGGTCCAGTGGGTTTTGAAGGGGCAAAGTTTGGGTTTGGATGGGAACTGGGCTGAGGGACCTTTAGCATCCTCCCCCCACCCAACTTCAGGCATTTCGGGAGTTGTCAGGGACCTGATGGATCCGAAAGGGGCAGGGCCAGGGGATTAGTTTTGAGGTCAGAAGTTCTGTTTTCCTGGGGGAGGGGAGTGAGTCAGAGGGGAGTGGAATTGCTTTCTCCTCCACCCAGGTGAGGTCTGGGGAGTTTAGCTCTTAGGGAAATTCCAAGTTTAGGTGTGAGGGGAACCTGGGGGTTGCCGATCTTCCCAACAGCTGAGGGACCCAGTGACCCTTCTGCCCACACTAGTGAATATCGCCCCCTTTTCCCCCAAGACGGGACAAGGGAGGAACAATTCCCACATATGATACTGGGGAAGGACTTGTCTCCTTTTCTGTGAAAATGCTTTGTAAAAAGTTGTTAATGTTTGCATAGAGCAGATTCTCGAGAAAAACTGTTTTGGACCACAAAAGTTTTGTTTGTTTTAGAAGCTGTCTCTTTTAATTTTTCTTTTGCTGGGGGTGGGGGTGGGGGTGGGGGTGGGGTGGGTGGGTGTGGGTCGGGCACTGCTCTCTTTCTCCTCAACATCTGGCCTTTATGAACCCTGCTGACCTCCCCTCCCCCTCCAGCTGTGTTGTGGGGAGGAGGGAGGAGGGTGGGGGAGTGCCTTCCATTCCTGTGCTTCAGGGGTATCCATCTTATCTTGCCCCCCAAGAATGGGGAAGGTCAAGGAAGAACGCAAATGTGAGGGGTGGGGAGAGAGGCGCTGTGAAGAGGGGGCGAGGTTTGCAAGGAGAAATTCAGAAAGGCCGACTCCTGCTTTTAAAGAGCTCCTTGCTTTTAGTCAGGTCAGTTTGGGCCCATTCGACCAGCCTGGGCGTGGTGGCGTGAGCTCTGGGCGAAGGAGAGGAGTGGTGGGTCATGAAATACCCTTTTGGGACTCTTCCTTCTTCTCTGAGGAGTGGGAGGGGATGCCGTTCCTTTGGCTTTCCTCCTCCTTCAAGTCAAAGTACTAATCCTCAACCTGGAAGGGGGCCGGGCAGTGAGTTAAAAAACACACCTTTTGGCCAGACCTGGAACTCCTCTCCTTGCTGAATGGTTTAATTTGGAGAATCTTAGGGCTGGAAGCATCCCTAGAATCTTTCTAGTCATTTTACAGAATAGGGTACTATATTAGTCTCCTAGGGCTGCCACAACAAATTGCCAAAACCTTGGTGGCTTGAAACAATAGAAATTTATTCTCTCACAATTCTAAAGGCTAGAAGTCCAAAATCAAGGTGACTGCAGGGCTGTGCTCCCCCCAGAGGCTCTAGGGGAGAATCCCTCGCCTCCTCCAGCTTCTGGTGGCTCCAGGTGTTTCTTGGGTTGTGGCCGCCTTACTCCAATCTCTGCTTCCATCTTCACGTGGCCTTCCCCTCTTCTGTCTCTTATAAGGACATTTGTCATTGGATTTAGGGCCCACCTGGATAATCCAGGATGATCTCATCATGACAACCTTAATTAAATTACATCTGCAAAGACCCTTTCTCCAAATAAGGTCACATTCACAGGTTCTGGGGGCAGTGGAGTTAGGGCGGGGACTTATCTTTTTGGGTGCCACCATTCAGCTCACTACAGAAACTAAGTCCCAGGATGGAAAAACTTGCTCAGGCTTCCTGGAGGAAGGAAACATGTACTGTGTGTGGTGTGCTGGGTCGGTGTCGGGTACAGACCTTCTTGGGCTGGGACCACAAGCCTCCCTGAGTTGGAGCAGCCTGGGGAAAGGCAGAGTTGGACCCCTTGCTTTCCTCAGGCTGACACAAGGATGCTGGGACTCTCCCTCCTCCTAACACTCACTGAGGCGGGGTAGGGAAAATCTCCCCAGGAGGGTCCCGAGGAAGCTCTCCCTCCCTCCCTGGTTTCCTCCACTCGCTCTCTGTGTTTCTCTTGGAGTCCCCTGCCCCTGCTCCCAGATTATCGGTACATCCTCTTTCCATCCCTCCCCTCCCCCAGCCTTCATGTCCTCCGAGGCTCTACCACTGGCCACTGTGTTTTTGCCTAGATGTGGAGGTCGAAGGGTCTTAGCTTCTGTCTGGGTCTCGAAGTTCCCTTCCTGGGTTATCTCAGTTCCTTTAGTCTCAGAGGGTCTCTATCTCTCAACAGCTCTGGGACCAGGTGTCTGCCCCTCCTCATCAGGACCACCTGCAAGACCCTGAGAGGGAGAACCTCCTTAAGTTTTGTTCCCAAGGTACCTCGCCTGCCTCCTCCTAATCCAGCTCTGCTCACCATCACCTCCCTCCTCCTGGGATCCTCAGTTGCCCCACACCCTCTGCCTCTTGCCTTTTAAATCTTTGTGGCTTGACTTCTGCCCCCGAAACTGAAACTGCTCTTTCCAGGGTCACCCATGACAACCCTCAACCACAAATCCAGTGGTTGCCTCCCGGCCTCCCTGACCCCTGAATCACTCCATGACCTGTGACGCTGCTGGACGTGCACCAGGGTCTCCTGGTTTTCTCTCTCCAAAGTTCCCTCTGTCTTCTGTGCCTCCTCAGCTTCCTCTGTCCCTAGGAAGCTTTAAAAAGAGGCAGACTGATGATGTCCAGGTGACATCTACCCTCTGCCCCCATGTCTCCCCACGTGATTTCTTTTGTCTTCTTCCAAATCTTCAGCTGGCACAGGCATAGGTAAGTGACTCCCAAATCACAGGCATAGGTACCTGCCTCCTCTCCCTCCAGCCCAGCCCCTCTCCTGAGCTTTGGTGCCAGGTCTCCTGTGGACGCTGGCAATTCACACTCTCCCTGTTGAAGACCCAGCTCATTGTCTCCACCCCCTGCTCACATCAGTCCCTTCCTGGTCAAGTCCACATTCTGATTATAGCTCTGCCTTTTTCCTTTTCATATCCCCAAGGCTCGGCACCTTGAATTCTCCCCTGGGTTCTCCCATTTGACCCACTACTACCAATTTCTGAACCTCCCCCTGCTTCTAGCCTCGCCAGTATCTCTTATTGTCTCCATCATGGTGCAACTCCCACAGGTGTGGTCTGGACTCTTGCAGTAGCCACCTAAATAGTTTCTGGATCTCAGATTTTTCTCTGACCTCCTCGGATTAGGTTACCTTCTTACTCAGTGGGTCCCTTGATTCTATTAAATGCAGCCTCCTTGGCCTGTCCTTTGGGGCCCTCTATGATTTGGCCCTAACTCTCCTGTCCAGGCTTTCCCTGTTACTTCACTTTGTACACTGTATGGTCCATCACACTGGAACGCCCTTCCTGCCCCAGCCACCCACTCTTTCTCTACCTTCATTCCCCATGTGAGATGCAATCTCCTCCACGAAGTCTTCTTTGATTCCCCCCAGTTGGATGTGATCTGTGCCACCGCTAGACCCTCTTCACTCTTATATAAGTCTGGGGGAGGGGTAGTAAAATGTGGTAGAAGAATATGGGCTTTGGACGACCCCAGTCCTCCTCTCCATGAAGAACCTGGGAAACTAGTCCGGCTATCCTAAGGGAATCACCTTTCTGACCTAAGCTTTCATTTCATTGCTTTGGCCTTAACTGAGAGTCATTGACATGAAACGGCCACTTGGAAATCATTCCTGCAATTGTAAAAACTTCCTGCAATTATGCTCCAAGAAAGATGTTAAAACAAACAAACAAACAAACAAAAACTTCCCGAGAAGACACTGTTCAGTGTGTCAAGTCCCCCTATGTATTTTCTTTAAGATAAAAAAGTAGGGTATTGATGATACAGTTATAATTGTTTGTGATTTTTTTCTTGCACCCCTCTGCAGTCATCTTGTATCTCTTGTTTCATTTTATTTAGGTCCTGGATCCATGTCCTGTACACAGCAGGCACCTAACGAATACTTGTCCAATGCAGAGTGCCTATTTTAAAAGGCTTATTTAAAGGACTGCACCCAGCTTGGAGAGTGGAACTTGGCCAGCATGCAGTTACAGAGTTGTCCGCTAGATGCAGCTGTCTGCTAGCACCAGAAGGAGGATGGACGCCGGACAAGGGTGGGTGGGGAAGGCATAATTCTTACAGGCCATTGAGCACCTCCCAGTGCTGGGGCTTGGGAAGAGGGATGTGTGAGACATGGTCCCTGCACACAAGGAACTTAGCCGGGGGCTTTGCATGCATTATTTTGCTTTTATAACAAAAGAAAGGTATTATTAGCTCTGTTTAATAGATGAGGAAATGGAGGCTCAGAGAGGTTAATCAACTTGCCTGAGGTGGCACAGCCAGTGGCAGAGCAGAGTTTAACTCTGGACTGTCTGCCTGGGTTTTCCCCTAATAGAGGTTATCATAGCAAACACTTACATGGCTTGGGGCCAGGCACTGTTCTAAGGGCTTTATGTTTAGTCACTCATCTAATCCTTAGAACATGATGAGGTAGGTACTATTATAATCCCCATTTTGCAGATGAGGAAACTGAGGTACAAAGAGGTTAAGTCCACACAGTTACAGAATTGTGCCCTTAGAGTTTGTGCTCTTAATGACCACACTGCTGCCATGTTTCACCACCCCAGTAGCAACAAGTTACAGACTGGGGGTAGCCCCCACCAATATTTGGAGACCACAGAGCTCTGTGCCAGAAACACAAAGACACAGAGCCTGCCCCTGAAGAGCCTTTAGTTGCATGGGCAGTCCCCTCCTTAGGATGTGGGCTTTCCACAGACGTGCTGGGCAACTCCACCTGAGTGGTTTACCCTCTCTGGGCTTCAGTTATCATCACCTAAAATCAGGGGACTCGGTAGCAGGAAGTGACTCTGAGACACAAGAGGTCTGTTATCCATGATTTGTTGCAAAATTATAGCACTTAAAAAAAATAAAGGGAAAATTATCTACTTTAAAGCGCACAAAAAATCCTGCTTGATTAACATTTACACATGGACATAGCTGTGTGAGCACCACCCAGGTCTAGGTGAGCAATGTTTGCAGCCCTTTGGGAAGCTTCGCCAGGCCCACTCCCAGTCAATCCCCCGCCACCCCCTGAGATAACCACCGCGCTGCCTCTGTCACCACAGATTTATTTTGCCTGTTTTTGACCTTCATAGACATGGAAGGTACTTTTTGGTTCTGGCTTCTTTTGTTCAACCTTATGCATGTTGGCTTCATCATGCTGTTGTGTGTTATTCTTTTCATTGCCGTGTAGTAGTGTTTCACTGTATGAATATTCTACAGTTGATGTATTCTGTTGATGGATGTTTGGGTCATTTCCAGTTTTTAGCTTTAAGTATCAAGCTGTGAGGCACCGTTTTAAAGGAATTGGGAGGGGCAGTGAAGAGAGCTAACATTTACTCAGGCATTAACTGTTCTGGACAATGGGCTAAGGGCTAGAGATAAGAAATGACAAAACCCGCATATTTCTCTCCCCAAAGCTCACAGCTTAGTACGGGAAAGAGACAAGTGAGCAAGCAGTCACAGGACAGCATGACCGGCGTGGAGATGGAGATCCTTGCGACTGAGGGGACAGTGGAGCAAGTCAGGGAGGACTTCCCAGAGGAGGAGACACGTGAGTGGAGGCTTGAAGGGTAGGGAGGAATCTGTGGCTTGAGTGAGCGGGCCTCTTGAACAGATCATATTGCCTGGAGCACAGGGCGCGTGTAACAAGAGATGAGGACAATGGTGAGCAGATCAGGCAGGGTCCTGGCCCTCTTCCAGCGTGTGTGGGACCGATCATCGTCAATAATAATAATCTCACGCAGCTGAGACAAGTGTTGTGAAGGAGACGAGTGTCAGGGGCCGGGGGCTGGGCCAGAAGGGTTCACCCTGGTCAGGGAGAACAGAAGAGGCTTCTCTGGGGAAATGATCCTTGAGATGAGCTTGGAATGATGGCTACAAGTTAACAACAAGGAGAGGGGAGGAAGAGTGTTCCCGGCAGATGGGACAGTGTGGATAATGGTCCCGGGGCTGGAGAGAGGGAGGCACATCAAAGAACCGAGTGTGGCTGGAGCCCAGTCAGAGGAGAAACTGCACAGAGGCAGGGTGGGGCCAGGTCCTGTGTGGTCTCGTAGGCCAAGATAAGGATCAGGGCCCGTCCTGACAACACTGGAAGACAGAGATGGGTTTTAAGTAAGGCTGCGACAATCAGATTTGTGGCATTTGGAAAGGATCTCTGTGGCATGCGTATGGACAATGGGGACAAAGGCAGATGTAGGGAGATTGGTGGGGAGGCTACTGTCAGAGTCCAGGCAAGGGGTGATGGTGGCCTGGCTGGGAGGATGGATGCGGTGGGGTGGGGGGATGTGGATGTGGAGTGAAGTGGACGCAGGTACAATTGACCGGATGTAGTGAGGGTTAGATCCGGGGGATAAGGGAGCAAGTCTTGGGACTCTGGCTTTAGACCTGGATTGGCAATGAGACAGGAAACACTGTGCTGGGTGGGAGCAGGGGGAACATCCTGAGCTCCGATTTGGGCATGTAGAGTCCAAGGTGCCCTTGAGGCGTCCAAGTGGATATGTCTGGTGCTCAGAGAAGTGGGGAGGGCCAGAGATGTACTCGTGTGAGTCACCTGGGCGTCCTTGGGAATGGAGGTTGGGAGGCTGGATGTGGGGAACAGGGAAAGGCTAAAAAGTGGGAAGAGAGGAGGGCTCAGGATTGGACCTTGAAGCCCCATGTGTCACTGGAGGATGGTGTGAAGTATTGTGGGGTGGGCGGAGGCAGGGAGATGAGTTTGGAGGCTGTGAGAAAAAATGAGGGAATCTGCAGGGAGAAGGAGAGGAGAGGCCTTTATAAAGCAGAATTACCAGGCCTTGGTGAGGGGTGGAGTGTGGGGTGAGGGCAGGGAGGAGTCTAGCTTGAATCCAGCTTTTGGCCCTGGTATCCAGGCGGGTCTGCTGTTCAAGAGGGAGATTTGGGCTGGGGATAGAAATGTTTGGAGTCATCAGCATATGACTGGACCAGAATGATCAGGGAATGTGTGTCCAGTAGGAAGAGATCCAAGAATAGAACCCTGAGGGACATTAAGTAAGATGAGAGGAAGGGCCAGGAGGTAGGAGAGACGCCATGGAAACTCTGGCGACCCCTGCTGGTCGTCCATCCATGTCTGCGCTCCAGTGGCTGCCCAGGTGGACTCACTTCCCAGCTAGCTCCCCGCTGCCAGGTGTGGGCGTGTGATTTCATCCCCACCAGTGGGAGGCCAAGGGGAAGTGGTGTGAGCCCTTCTCCGCCTGGGCTTTAAGACCCTAGGTAAATCCTCTGTACACTCCCTTTCCCCTTCCCGAGGCTGGAGCCCCACAGGGCAGTCCCCTATCTTTGGTCTTGAGTCACCGATAAGCCCTAGGGGGCAGTGCAGCAACACCACGGAGGGAACCTGGGTCTCCGAATGACTGCAGGGGAGTTCCTCATGGACCTGGAATGTAAGAAACTTTACATTCTTTGAGCAGCTGTCTTCTTTGGATCTCTCTGTTACGGGAGTTTAGCCTAACTAATACAACTTAACTAAGCTAATACAATTTAGCCTAACCCAACTAATGTAACTAATTAGCCTAATAAAAGTTATTAACCTAACTAGTACAACATCAAATTAAAATACAATGAAATAAAAAGTTGGCCTAATGAATACAGTATCACTTATCCTAACTAACACGAGAACCAAGGGGGGAGAGTGTATCAAGAAGGAGAAAGTGGGGAACCGTGTTGAATGTTGCACAAGGATCAGATAAAATAGGGGATGAAGAACATCCACCAGCCTTGGCAACTAGGAGGTGACTGGCGACTCTAATAGCCCTTCAAGGGCAGCGGTGGGGGGGGGTGGGTGGGGGGATGGATGCGTGAACCGGGGCGGTAAAGAAGTAGATTCAGCAAGTGCAGGCATCTCTTTTGAGGAAGTTGGATGCGAAGGAAAGGAAAGAGTTGGGGAACAATCTAGAAGGAGACTCAGGATCAAGCCTGATTGCAGTGGAGCTGGGGGAGAGGGAGGGGTTGAAGATGCTGGAAAAATGATGAGTGAGGGAATTAGGCCTCTGTTGGGGGGCAGGGGCTGGGACCCAGAGCTAGGTGGACGGGGCGGGAAATGTGCGTTCCCAAACATAAACACACACTCAAGGCGCGTTGGCAACTGTGGGAGAGGAGGGAGGACTTTCTAGAGAGCTTCCATTTTCTCTGAGAAACAGGACTAGGTTGAGGGGTACAGGGTGGGACAGGGAAGAGTTGGCTGGAAGATTGAGGAGATCAGAGAGAGTCAAGCTGACAGAAGGAATCTGCCAACAATACAGAGACAGTTGCAAACTGGGAATTGGAGGAGGCACCAAACTTCTGGGGTGTGGGGCTTTTTCCAGCTGAGCTTAGCCTCTAGGGCTGGGGTCCAGGAGTGCAGCAGGCACATGGGTGGGCCCAGGGCGGGAGTTCTTCCCACTGCAGGCCGAGGAAGTCCAGGACCACGAGAGTGAGGGTATGACGTGATGGATCCAGGGGTTGGATGGGGACCGAAGTTGAAGGCGGGGTCGGGGCAAGATCTCAGTAGAAAACTGAGAAGTGTGAGACGGTGAAGGTGTCAGGAGGGCACAGAGCAGCTGCAGTGGAAGCAGGGAGGCAGAGGCCTGGGAGGAGGGGACGTTGGCCAGTGGAGGTTGCCTACCTTTTGGGTTTTGCCGGGACCCCGAGGCTGCTCAAGGTAGCAGCAAGACTTGGGTCGGAGAGGCTTTCTAGGAGTCAAGAGCCAGAGTCTTTGAAATATGAAGGATGTGGGCAGGGCGATCTCCCAGAAAAAGCAGGGCGGACAGTGGCCCGAACCTTCCCTCTGCCCACCGCACAGACATCAGCAGGCCAAATAAACAGTGATCTCTTACATTTATGGCATGGAGCTTGACAATTTACAAAGACTTTCATTTCCCTACCTGTGCAATTCAGCATTTGTTTTAACAGAGGAACAGCTGAGAGGGATTAAGATTCTAGCGGCCCCACAGTGGGGCTGCCTTACCCACTTCCTGTCATCGCCACAGACAGAGGTCACAGGACCTTGTTTGTTACCATGAAAACAGACGTGGAGTGTCCCCCACCTTTGGTCCCTCCCATGGAGGTATAGGGTCCTGTCACAGGGAAATAACTCACCTACAGTTCTGAAAGGTGGGCACCCTGGAGAGAGGAGGGGAGACTGAGGATACATTCCTGGGTTGGGGGTGAGCCCGATCCCGTGGCTGAGGCAGCCATGAGCCTCCTTTGGTGTTGTTTTGGCCTAGAGGACCTGGCAGCAGGAGCTGGAGACAGTGGGGGGCCCCTGTGGGGAATTGTCTATGGCTTATGAGGGCCCGTATGTCTGTCCACATGTGTCCGTTGGTCCTGTGTGTGTGTTTGTGAGTGGGTCCCTGACAGGTTCCTGAGTTGGGGATGTATCTACGGAACTGCGCGTGTGTGCGCGTGAGTCTGAGCGTGTTTGGGAATGAGCGCCGAAGTTCCTGCGTCAGGCTATCCTGAGTGCGTGGAGCATGCGTCTCTGGGCCATGCACCGCTCTGCGTCTAGGAACGTGTAAGGACGTGTCCCCTCTGCATCGAGGCAGAAACGAGGTCAGCGTGCAGCCGGGGGTGGAGCTAGAGACTGATTCTACAGCAGTGACAGGCTGAGCGGGGAAAGGGGGCAGGGGTGGAAGAGGGGGAGAGGGCAGGGAAAGATACCCTTGGACCTGGGAGCCCACTAGCCTCTTCCGAACACCTGCCCTTGAGGGAGGGGGCCAAAGAAGGGAGTGGGAGATGTGGAGAACCTTATCACCCAGGGACCAGAAATGGGGGTTGGGAGGCAGGCAGAGGGGCGGAGATGTTCTCAGTCTCTTGGCCTGGGGCTGGTGGGATGGGGGGGCCAGATGTTGCCTGGAGTAGCCAGCTGTCTGGGGCTTTGGTTAAGAAAAATGTCTCTAAAACCTTGTTAAAAAGGCTGGCATTCCTCCTGCCTGATACCACCAGATCTGCTGTAGCAAGATCCCATAGCAACACCCCTCCGTCCATCCCGTCCTCCTCTATCTCCCCCTGGGCATAAAGAGAAGGTGCAGGTGGACCCCGAGCAGCCCCTCACCTGGGTGGGGAAGAGTGCTGAGGGATGTGTGATCAGATCGGAGAGTGAGGATTAGATTTGGTTAAGAAAAAGATGGAGGGCATCTGTCTCCAGATACGGTTGGGGCGTCTTTGGGGACCTGCATTTTTTCCCCTGGGGAAGGACACAAAGGTGTCAGGGCACCCTGCCTGGGGGTCTGGCTGCATGGGAAGGGTCTCTTACCCCAGGGAGGGAGAATCCTTACTCCTCTGGGACCTGAGTTCCCCCCAACCAGGGAGATGTTCTTTTGTCTGCTCCCCTAGTGCTGGCCACTCCTTGACCTGGGATCCCTAAGCCCTAAGCCCATAACCCCCACGTCCTCGTGTATAATGGGAGCAGGGAGTCTGAATGCCAGGGTCCTGGAGAGGGCAGTGGGCCCTTCCCTATGCCAGGCCTTTCTAGCGAGGACGTGCCCCCGTGTCAGGGCCCCGTGCCTGCCCTGCCTCCAGCTTCCCACTTCCTCTTCCAGTTGAGCCGTTGCTGCGGCAGCAGCACCTTCTCTCCAACGCCTTCCAACCCAGGGCCCAGCCAAGTACCACTCAGCCCACGGCAAGCAGGCTCATGGCAGCCCCAGAGCTGGCACACTCCTTGACTCCTGCCCCTCCCCTCTGCTGCCTCCTTCGGCCCCTCCCTTCCCGCCTTCTGCATCCTGGAGAGGCTGTGGAGAGCCCCCTGCTCTGTCTGGGCCCCCCCCCCCCCCGCAGCCCTCTTTAGCTCAGGGGCTTTGTTTCCAGGGCCACATCAGCCCAAGCCCTTGTGAGCTCCGTGTCACCCTGGGTACCAATGTGGCATCACCTTAGTCCTTTATGGTTCCAAGTCAATGCAGACCCCTGTGGCTACTGTGGATTCCATCTCACTCTGGGCCAAAGCAGGCTCCACTTCAATCGAATTCCTCGTGGGCTCCATGATACTCCGGAGCCATGCGGGCCCTATATTAGTTAGTTTAAGACCTCCTGGGCTCCATGTCAACTCCAGGCCCTGTGGGCGCCTTAGTGTGGGCTGCTGTGGGCTCCCTGACATTCTGGGCTGGGAGTTCCATGTCAGCTTGGGCCCAGGCAGGTGTCATATGGTTCTAATTCCTTGATCCGCTGGACACCATGGATAGACACCCTCTTCATCAGCACCCTGGGCCCCTCAGGACTCCTGTGGGTTCTTTGTCCATCTGAGACAAAGTGAACTCCATGTTCTAACTCCTTGTAGATCATGGCTGCTCATTTGGGGTCAGTGGACAAATAGCACTGGCATCACCGAGATTTGTTGGAAATGCAAAATCTCAGGCCCCACCCAGACCTTCTGAATCAGAACCTGCATTGTTAACAAGACCTTTGATGCGTGTGCACATTAAAGTCTGGGCAGCACAACTGTCAAGTTCATGTCAATCTGGATCAAGGTGGAACCACGTTGACCCAATGCTATATGAGCTCCACGACCCCCCGGGCCAGTGTGGGTGCCATATTAAAGAAGGCCCAATGCCACATGGGAGTTGAGGTGTTCTCCCTGTGACCCCCCAGGCCTCTGCCTCCTCTGTCTCTCACCTTTCCTTACTTCCTCCCTGAGACCTTGCCTCTAACCAACTTCCTTCTCCAAAACCAAATGCTCATTCCCCTGCCCTGAGTCTCTGGCCCCCTCTGCACAGAATCCAAGCACAAAGGGCTTTTGTCATCCTCCACTCTGAGCTGGGCTTTGGGGATCCTCCCTCCTGACCCTCCCTCCCCACCAGCCTCCTACCGACCTCAGGCCACCCGAGCTGGAGGCTGCTGCTGTAGTTTTCCATCCCTGCTGTTCTCTGCCTTATACACACGTTGCACAGATAGATCCAAAGTCTATATCTATATATACTTCTCACCCCCCCACCCCCGGACGGCGTGCGTCTCCTTTGCCAGGCTGTGGTCGTGCAGTCTGTCGCTCGTTAAGGCACTGTCTCAGATTTGCATGTTTAATATTTTATCCAGGAAGCGCTCCTGGCTGGGGCCCTGGGAGCTGGTGTGAAGCTGACAGAATGTCAGGCCCCGGAATGGTTGCTCACGGGTGGTGGCGGTGGGACGAGTGTCTGGGGGACAGGAGAATGGTGACGCCAGTTCCTGGCTGCTGGTCTAGACGTCAGTATCAGGGTGGGGGTGGGGAGAACACATCAGAGTTCCGCAGCCCCAGCCTGCACAGAGAGCCCCCCTTTCTTGGGGCACAGCCATTGACCTCTGATGTGAACTTGCTTTTTAGGTTCAGCGACTCCTCCAGGTCTCAGTCAATATCAGTGTCTGGGGATTTTCCAGTGGGGAGAAGCCCTTTGGCTCCATGCGGAAGTGGCGAGGAGCTCATCCTCTTATCTGGTTTCCCCCATGCCCAGGGCAAACCATGGAGGAGGACAGAGTGGGTGGGAGGAGCTGGGCGGGAGAACAGCAGGTCTGGCCGGTGCTGTGTGACCTTGGGGTGTCATTGAGCTGACTGGTTTCTGTGAGTGACAGGGAAGAATCATCAGCATCTTCCTTCCCTCTCTGGCACGTTGGAGATCTGAGTTAGCGGCAAGCAGTGCAGAATATTGACAGCAATCCCTTCTGTTCCCAGATATTTGTAAAGAACTTAGTGGGCAGGAGGGGGAGAGGAGGCAGAAAGATGAGGCTCTGGCTCTAGGGCAGATGGAAAAATCTGAAGATGGAAGAGGGGGAGGGGAGAGCAGACAGACACAGGCCTTTCATTCTGACCCTTGCGAGGCATGAAATGCCTGATTGTGCCTGTGTCCTGAGGGTTCAGTGGGGCCTGGAGGTCAGGAGGTAGGGGGGAGGGGAGGGAGAGGCTGCTCTATCCCCTAAGCCCCTCGGAAACAAGATCCCCACACATTCTGCCGCAGTCTGGCAAGGCTCTGATAGAAAGGGCTTCTTAGAGAAGGGAGGATGGGGCATGGCCCCAGACCCTGCTCCCACACCCCTTGCCAAGTTTCAGGGCCTGGAGGTTTATCTGTGCAGGACTCAGCCCTGGTTGGGGGCAGGGGCCAGGAAAGAGTGTGTGTGTGTGTGTGTGTGTGTGTGTGTGTGTGTGTGTGCGCGCGTGCGATTATCCCTCAGCCTGCAAGTGGGACACCCCACTGCCCCAGAGCTGGCTGCTGTACAGCTGCTCCCAACTGCTCCTCTCTCGGGCCTGCACTGGAAAGTTCTTCCTGGTGTCTTGCCTCAGTTCTTCTTGCCTCCACTTATGTGCGATTACTCTCTGTTTTGCTCCCTGGGGGCGGGTAAGGGATTAGAGCCCTCATTTCCTGGGGTTTGTGCTGCCTCCTCGACCCAGGAAGAGGCATCCTGACCTGATATGGAAGCCTGGAGGCCTGGTCTGCCTCTCTGGTCCATTCTCCTGCCCACATACATAGAGGGCTTGGCCGCTACATAAAGTGATACCCTCTTGTCGGTATCCCCACCATCCACCCGCTAATAAGAAGCTGGAAAAGAAGCTTAAAGGACCTCCAAACAACCACGATAGACACCACCAAGCTACACACCAAAGCACAGACATTTTACATGTTAGGCAGCGCTCTGCTCTCACAGTACCCCCCATCTAGGTCAGCAGTTTGCAAATGCTTTTTACCCCTGGGACTTTTGGTCCAAAGGATATCATGCAGAAGCAGAAAGAAATAAAACTGAGAAAAGTCCACCTGCTGTGGTGGAAGCCAGGGGTGGAGGGCCAGGGAGACCTGCCTGCTCTGCTCCTTGGAAACCTTTCCAATCCCTCCCCCCATCCCCTAGGGGCTTCTGAGAGGCCCTGCAGGGCTCCCAGCACCTGGCAGAGCACAGTTAGAAAAACACTGATCTGCAAAATCTAGTTTCTTAACTCCTGGAAGCTGCCAGTCAAAGGGAATGGGGGCCGGCAGAGATAGGAGTGTAAGTGACAGTCCCACAGGTGACAACTTGATGACAAGGGAAGGAGAGGTAGAATGATGCTAAAAGCAGACATGCAAGCCCGAAGGGTTCAAGGCTGGGGCCATTTAGTTTGGGGGTGACCTTGATTACTTCTCAAGAATCTCCAGGGGCTGGACTCATGCTCAGAGTGGGGACCTGGGGCATCAAGGGAAGGTTATGCTTGGTGGAAAGGAATTAGATGAGAGATTTCTGCCCTCACCATGGTTAAAATACAAAAATATGGAACAACGTGGGTCCTTGAAGATGAACCAAGAGCTTACTGAATATGTTGACTCATTCAAAGACCTCATAGCAGTGGTTCTCAGCTGGGGTGATTTTGATCCCCCCAATCCCAGGGAACATTTGGCAATGTCTGGGGACATTTTTGGTTGTCACAACTGGGGAGAGGGTGCTACTGGCATCTAAAGGACAGAGAGAGACCAGGGATGCTGCTAAACATCTTATAATGCACAGGACAGTCCCTCTCGATAAAGAATTGCCCAGGGACTTCCCTGGTGGTCCAGTGGTTAGGACTCGGTGCTTCCACTGCAGGGGGGATGGGTTCGATCCCTGGTCAGGGAACTGAGATTCCCGCATGCCACGCGGCACGGCCAATCTTTTTAAAAAAATTTTTTAAATATAAATAAAAATCACTTAAAAAAAAATTGCCCAGTACAATACATCAATTGTGCTGAGGGTGAGAAACCTTGGTCTAGACTCTAGATGATACCAGAGTCTTTACTGTATCTATTTATTCCCCCCACCAGAATGTGTTCCCAGAAGCTGGAAATAATGAGTCTTTTACTTGTCTACTGCATCTGCCTCTGGACTTTATGCAGAGTAGGTGCTTTACAAGTATTTGTTAGGTGAATGCGTGAATAAATGACTTACCTGGACGTGGTAGGCAGCCCTCTTCTTTCAGTCCAGAGCCCAGTTTGCCTTGGGGGAGGCACGTGCTACTTCTTCAGTTTAGTTAATAGATCCTGCAAGGGATCTTGACCCTGGGCAACCCTGGGAGAAAGCTGGGGAGGGCTCACTCAAAAGTGCCTGAGCTGTTGACTCAAAAAGAACAGATGCTCATTTGCAATGCAATTTACATATCACTTGCATATTGCTTTGAATATAATTTGCATGCTGCTCCTTTAAAGTCAAAAGGCACAGATCTCCCGCCTGGTCCTGCCTTTCCCACCTCTGTCCCTTCACTGTTTCTTTGCTCACTTTCTGGGGAACATCCACCTGTTGGGCCCACATTTGCTTCCCCAGGGCCTGGCACAAAAAACCTAAGAGACCCCATTCATGGTGAGATGCAAAAAAAAACACAAAAACAAAATAGCAGACCTCTTGCATTTTGCACATTTCTTGTGGTCAAGATTCTGGCCTTTGGTGTCCCACATGCTTGAGTTTCAACTCGGCCTCTGCTACTCCACAAACTGTATGATCTTGAACGAGTTATTTAATCTCTCTGCCCCTCAGTTCCCTCATCTGTGAAATGGAAGTAATGATGGAGCTACTGTGATGATTCAATAAGAAAATCTGTTAAAGTGCCAGGCATCTGGTAGGCACTCAAGCAGTGGTAACTGCTGTGCTTACTATTAAGCCTCGTTTCTTTGAAGCAGCTGTCGCAGGAGGAGCCGCTTTTCTGAACTTCTTGCTTTGCTGCTCATCCCTTAGCTCATCTCTTTTTTCCTTCTTGAAATTCTCTCTGCTTTTGGCTTTGAGTGGCCACTGTCTTCTGGATTTCCTCCCATCTTGCTGGCCACTCCTTCTTAGTCTGATTCCTTCTCCTCTGTCTACCTCTAAAGTTTGGAGACTCCCAGGGCTTGGTCCCAGGACCCCTCACCTTTTCTTCCTGGGTGTCCATGGCTTTAACCACGGGCTCCACTCCAGGGACTCTCAGTTATTTCTCCAGCCTGGAGACTTATAATCCACACCTACCCGATATCTCCACTTGATGTCTAAAAGGCATCTTAAAATCAACGTTGTGATTTCTAATCCCTTTCCTCTCCCAGTCCCTACTTAGTAAAATGGTACTGTCATCTATCCAGTTGCTCAAGCCCCAAAACTCAGAATGTCTTTGATTCCTCTCTCCTTCACCCCCTGTTTTAGTTATCTCTTGCTATGGAACACATTATTCCCCAAATTTAGTGGCTTAAAGTGATAAGCATTTACTATCTCACATAATACATACTTCTTTGGGTCAGGAATCCGGAAGTGATTTAGCTGGGCTCAGGGTCTCTCATGAGGTTGCAGTCAAGATGTCAGTGAGGATGCAGTCATTTAAAAGGCTTGCTTGGGCTGCAGGATCTACTTCCAAGGGGACTCACTCACATGCCTGTTAAGTTAGTGCTGATGGTTGTGCAGGAAGCCTGCATTCCTTGCCACGTGGACATCAGAGAGCTGCTTGAGTGTCCTCATAACATGGCAGCTGACTTTCCCAGAATGAGTGATCTAAGAGATAGCAAGAGAAAGCCATAGTCCCTTTTCTGATTTTGTCTTGAAAGTCTCGCACTGTTACTTCTACCATGTTCTATTCATTAGATAGGAGTCACTAAGTCCAGCCCACACTTTCAAGGGGAGGAGAATTAAGTTCCATCTCTTGAAGGGATGCATATCAAAGAGTTTGTGGGCATATTTTAAAACCACTACCTAGGGACTTCCCTGGTGGCACAGTGGTTAAGAATCCGCCTGCCAATGTGGATTTGATCCCTGGTCTGGGAAGATCCCACATGCCATGGGGCAACTAAGCCTGTGGGCCACAACTATTGAGCCCTTGTGCCCAGAGCCTGTGCCCTGCAACAAGAGAAGCCACCCCAATGAGAAGCCCATTACTGCAACGAAGAGTAGCCCCCGCTGGCCGCAACTGGAGAAAAGCCCGCACGCAGCAACGAAGACCCAATGCAGCCAAAAAAACCCCAAACAAACAAAGAAATAAGTAAATTGGGACTTCCCTGGTGGTTCAGTGGTTAAGACTCTGCACTCCCAATGCAAGTGCCCTGGATTCGATCCCTGGTCAGGGAGCTAGATCCCACATGCATGCTGCAACTAAGAGTTTGCATGCTACAGCTAAGGAGCCTGCCTTCTGCAACTAAGACCTGGCACAACGAATGAAAGAAAGAAAGAAAGAGAGAGAGAGAGAAAGACAGAAAGAAAGAAAGAGAGAGCGAGAAAGAAAGAGAGAAAGAAAGAGAGAGAGAGAGAGAGAGAGAGAAAGAAAGGGAGAAAGAAAGGGAGAGAAAGAGGGTGAAAGAAAAGAAAGAGAGAAAGAGAGAGAGAGAAAGAAAGAGAAAGAAAGAAAAGAAAGAAAGAAAGAGAGAGAGAAAGAAAGAAAGAAAAGAAAGAAAGTAAGAGAGAAAGAGAGAGAGAGTTCTGAACTTCTGCTTTAGTCCAAGATGGAGTAACAGGGAATGGATTTACTCTCCCATCTGAAACAACTAAAAAGTCAGACAAAATATATGAAACATGAGGTTCAGACATTAGAAATCAGGTAGCACAGGACATTGATCCCTGAGAGAAGAGAAGCAAAGCTATAAGCTCTACAGTTGTCCCAGCCTACTACCTGGAGTGAGTTTCTAGGCCACAGCACAAGTAGGGGTAACTCAGGCAGAACCTGGTGATCTACCTGAGTTTTAGTAAATTTATACAGTTGTGCACCCAAGATGGTACATTTAAACTCAACCATATCAATAATTGCAGTCAATATACATGGTCTAGACAATCTAATTAAAAGGCAGATAAAAAAGAAAGACCCAACTACATGCTGTCTTTAGGAAGCCCACCTAAAAATAAAAACAAGTAGGTAAAAAGTAAAAAGCTATACCATGCTAACACTAATCAAAAGAATGCTGGAGTGGCTATATTAATATAGGATATATCATGTTAACACTAATCAAAAGGGCTATATTAATATCAGACAAAATAGATTTCAGAGCAAAGATTATCACAAAGGATAAACAGGGCCATTTTATAATGATAATAGGGTCATTTCCACAAGAGGACATAGATTTTTTTTTTCTTACTTAAAAAAATTTTTTTATTTAACTACAGTTGATTTACAATATTGTGTTAGTTTCAGGTGTTCAGCTTCAGATTCTTTTCTATTATAGGTTATTGTAAGATATTGAATATAGTTCCATGTGCTATACAGTAAATCCTTATTGTTTATTTTATATATAGTGGTGTGTATCTATTAATCCTATACTTCTAATTTATCCCTCCCCCTCCCCTTTCCACTTTGGTAACCATAAGTTTGTTTTCTATGTCTGTGAGTCTGTTTCTGTTTTTTAAATAAGATGATTTGTATTATTTTTTTCAGATTCCACATATAAATATCATACAATATTTGTTTCTCTGTCTGACTTACTTCACTTAGTATGATAATCTCTAGGTCCATGCATTTTGCTACAAATGGCAATATTTCATTCTTTTTTATGGCTGGGTAATATTCCACTGTATATGTACATATACCACATCTTTTTTTGTTTTGTTTTGTTTTTTTGGGTTTTTTTTGGGCACGCTGTGTGGCATGTGGGATCTTAGTTCCCCATCCAGGGATCGAACCCGTGCCCCCTCCGTTGGGAGTGTGGAGTCTTAACCACTGGACCACCAGGGAAGTCCCATACCACATCTTTTTTATCCATTCATCTGTCGATGGACATTTAGGTTGCTTCCATGTCTTGGCTGTTGTAAATAGTGCTGCCATGAACATTGGTGTATCTTTTTTTTTTAAAATTTGTTTATTTAGGTTGCACTGGGTCTTAGCTGAGGCATGCAGGATCTTTAGTTGTGGCATGTAGGATCTTTTAGTTGCGGCATGTGGACTCTTAGTTGCGGCATGCATGCGGGATCTAGTTTCCCAACCAGGGATGGAACCTGGGCCCCCTGCACTGGGAGAGTGGAGTCTTACCCACTGGACCACCAGGGAAGTCCCAGTGTATCTGTTCGAATTAGAGTTTTCATCTTCTCTGGATATATGCCCAGGAGTGAGATTGCCAGATCATATGGTAACTCTATTTTTAGTTTTTTTAAGGAACCTCCATGATGGCCTCCACAGGGCTCTTCGTTGCGGCACGCAGACTTCTCTCTAGTTGCGGCGCATGGGTTCTCTAGTTGTGGCACGCAGGCTCTAGAGCACGTGGACTTAGTTGCCCTGCGGCATGTGGGATCTTAGCTCCCTGACCAGGTATCAAACCCGCATCCCCTGCATTGGAAGGTGGATTCTTAACCACTGGACCACCAGGGAAGTCCCTGTATTATTACTTTTATATATTATTGTATAGGATATGCTAATATTTCATTTAAATTTTTTTCCATTTCTATTCAAGAGAGAGACTGACTTGTAATTTTCTTTTCTTTGTAATATCCTTATTTTTTTTTACCATCTTTACTGGAGTATGATTTCTTTACAATGGTGTGTTAGTTTTTGCTTTATAACAAAGTGAATCAGCTATACATATATATATCCCCATATCTCCTCCCTCTTGCATCTCCCTCCCACCCTCCCTATCCCACCCCTCTAGGTGGTCATAAAGCACTGAGCTGATCTCCCTGTGCTGTGTGGCTGCTTCTCACTAGCTATTAGTTTTACATTTGGTAGTGTATATATGTCCATGCCACTCTCTCACTTCGTCCCAGCTTATCCTTCCCCCTCCCCATGTCCTCAAGTGCATTCTCTATATCTGCGTCTTTATTCCTGTCTTTCCCCTAGGTTCTTCAGAACCAATTTTTTTTTTTTTTTTAGATTCCATATATATGTGTTAGCATACAGTATTTGTTTTTCTCTTTCTGACTTACTTCACGCTGTATGACAGACTCTAGGTCCATCCACCTCACTACAAATGATTCAATTTCGTTTCTTTTATGGTTGCGTAATATTCCACTGTGTATATGTGCCACATCTTCTTTATCCACTCATCTGTTGATGGACACTTAGGTTGCTTCCACGTCCTAGCTATTGTAAATAGAGCTGCAATGAACATTGTGGTACATGACTCTTTCTGAATTATGGTTTTCTCAGGGTATATGCCCAGTAGTGGCATTGCTGAGTTGTATGGTAGTTCTATTTTTAGATTTTAAGGAACCTCCATACTGTTCTCCATAGTGGCTGTATCAATTTACATTCCCACCAGCAGAGCAAGAGGGTTCCCTTTTCTCCACACCCTCTCCAGCAGTTATTGTTTGTAGACTTTTTGATGATGGCCATTCTGACTGGTGTGAGGTGATACCTCATTGTAGCTTTGATTTGCATTTCTCTAATGATCAGTGATGTTGAGCATCCTTTCATGTGTTTGTTGGCAATCTGTATATCTTCTTTGGAGAAATGTCTATTTAGGTCTTCTGCCCATTTTTGGATTCAGTTATTTGTTTTTTTGAAATTGAGCTGCATGAGCTGCTTGTATATTGTGGAGATTAATCCTTTGTCAGTTGCTTCATTTGCAAATACATTCTCCCATTCTGAGGGTTGTCTTTTCGTCTTGTTTATGGTTTCCTTTGCTGTGCAGAAGCTTTTAAGTTTCATTAAGTCCCATTTGTTTATTGTGTTTTTATTTCTATTTCTCTAGGAGGTGGGTCAAAAAGGATCTTGCTATGATTTATGTCATAGAGTGTTCTGCCTATGTTTTCCTCTAAGAGTTTGATAGTGTCTGGCCTTATATTTAGGTCTTTAATCCATTTTGAGTTATTTTTGTGTATGGTGTTAGGGAGTGTTCTAATTTCATTCTTTTACATGTAGCTGTCCAGTTTTCCCAGCAGCATTTATTTAAAAGGCTGTCTTTTCTCCATTGTATATTCTTGCCTCCTTTATCAAAAATAAGGTGACTATATGTGCATGGGTTTATCTCTGGGCTTTCTATCCTGTTCCATTGATCTATATTTCTGTTTTTGTGCCAGTACCATACTGTCTTGATTACTGTAGCTTTGTAGTATAGTCTGAAGTCCGGGAGCCTGATTCCTCCAGTGCCGTTTTTCTTTCTCAAGATCGCTTTGGCTATTCGGGGTCTTTTGTGTTTCCATACAAATTGTGAAATTTTTTGTTCTAGTTCTGTGAAAAATGCCATTGGTAGTTTGATAGGGATTGCATTGAATCTGTAAATTGCTTTGGGAAGTATAGTCAATTTCACAATGTTGATTCTTCCAATCCAAGAACATGGTATATCTCTCCATACGTTTGTATCATCTTTAATTTCTTTCATCCGTGTCTTATAGTTTTCTGCATACAGGTCTTTTGTCTCCTTAGGTAGGTTTATCCCTAGGTATTTTATTCTTTTTGTTACAATGGTAAATGAGAGTGTTTCCTTAATTTCTCTTTCAGATTTTTCATCATTAGTGTATAGGAATGCAAGAGATTTCTGTGCATTAATTTTATATCCTGCTACTTTACCAAATTAATCAATTAGCTCTAGTAGTTTTCTGGTAGCATCTTTAGGATTCCCTATGTATAGTATCATGTCATCTGCAAACAGTGACAGCTTTACTTCTTCTTTCCCAATTTGGATTCCTTTTATTTCTTTTTCTCCTCTGATTGCTGTGGCTAAAACTTCCAAAACTATGTTGAATAATATTGGTGAGAGTAGACAACCTTGTCTTGTTCCTGATCTTAGAGGAAATGGTTTCAGTTTTTCACCATTGAGAACGATGTTGGCTATGGGTTTGTCATATATGGCCTTTATTATGTTGAGGTAAGTTCCCTCTGTGCCTACTTTCTGGAGGGTTTTTATCATAAATGGGTGTTGAATTTTGTCAAAAGCTTTCTCTACATCTATTGAGATGATCATATGGTTTTTCTCCTTCAGTTTGTTAATATGGTTTATCACATTGATCGATTTGCATATATTGAAGAATCCTTGCATTCCTGAGATAAACCCTACTTGATCATGGTGTATGATCTTTTTAATGTGCTGTTGGATTCTGTTTGCTAGTATTTTGTTGAGGATTTTTGCATCTTTGTTCATTAGTGATATTGGCCTGTAGTCTACTTTCTTTGTGACATCTTTGGTTTTGGTATCAGGGTGATGCTGGCCTTGTAGAATGAGTTTGGGAGTGTTCCTCCCTCTGCTTTATTTTGGAAGAGTTTGAGAAGGATAGGTGTAAGTTCTTCTCTAAATGTTTGATAGAATTCACCTGTGAAGCCATCTGGTCCTGGGCTTTTGTTTGTTGGAAGATTTTTAATCACAGTCTCAATTTCAGTGCTTGTGATTGGTCTGTTTATATTTTCTATTTCTTCGTGGTTCAGTCTTGGAAGGTTGTGCTTTTCTAAGAATTTGTCCATTTCTTCCAGGTTGTCCATTTTAATGGCATATAGTTGCTTTTAGTAATCTCTCATGATCCTTTGTATTTCTGCAGTGTCAGTTGTTACTTCTCCTTTTTCATTTCTAATTCTATTGATTTGAGTCTTCTCCCTTTTTTTCTTGATGAGTCTGGCTAAAGATTTATCAATTTTGTTTATCTTCTCAAAGAACCAGCTTTTAATTTTATTGATCTTTGCTATTGTTTCCTTCATTTCTTTTTCATTTATTTCTGATCTGATCTTTATTATTTCTTTCCTTCTGCTAACTTTGGGGTTTTGTTGTTCTTCTTTCTCTAATTGCTTTAGGTGTAAGGTTAGGTTGTTTATTTGAGATGTTTCTTGTTTCTTGAGGTAGGATTGTATTGCTATAAACTTCCCTCTTAGAACTGCTTTTGCTGCATCCCATAGGTTTTGGGTCGTCGTGTTTTCATTGTCATTTGTTTCTAGGTATTTTTTGATTTCCTCTTTGATTTCTTCAGTGATCCCTTGGTTATTTAGCAGTGTATTGTTTAGCCTCCATGTGTTTGTATTTTTTACAGATTTTTTCCTGTAATTGATATCTAGTCTCATAGTGTTGTGGTCAGAAAAGATATTTGATACGATTTCAATTTTCTTAAATTTACCAAGGTTTGATTTGTGACCCAGGATATGATCTATCCTGGAAAATGTTCCATGAGCACTTGAGAAGAAACTGTATTCTGTTGTTTTTGGATGGAATGTCCTATAAATATCAATTAAGTCCATCTTGTTTAATGTATCATTTAAAGCTTGTGCTTCGTTATTTATTTTCATTTTGGATGATCTGTCCATTGGTGAAAGTGGGGTGTTAAAGTCCCCTAATATGATTGTGTTACTGTCAATTTCCCCTTTTATGGCTGTTAGCATTTGCCTTATGTATTGAGGTGCTCCTATGTTGGGTGCATAAATGTTTACAATTGTTATATCTTCTTCTTGGATTGCTCCCTTGTTCATTGTGTAGTGTCCTTCTTTGTCTCTTGTAATAGTCTTTATTTTAAAGTCTATTTTGTCTGATATGAGAATTGCTACTCCAGCTTTCTTTTGATTTCCATTTGCAAGCAATATCTTTTTCCATCCCCTCACTTTCAGTCTGAATGTGTCCCTAGGTCTGAAGTCGGTCTCTTGTAGCCAGCATATATATGGGTCTTGTTTTTGTATCCATTCAGCCAGTCTATGTCTTTTGGTTGGAGCATTTAATCCATTTACATTTAAGGTAGTTATCGATATGTATGTTCCTATTACCATTTTCTTAATTGTTTGGGTTTGCTATTGTAGGTCTTTTCCTTCTCTTGTGTATCCTGCCTAGAGAAGTTCCTTTAGCATTTGTTGTAAAGCTGGTTTGGTGGTGCTGAATTCTCTTAGCTTTTGCTTGTCTGTAAAGGTTTTAATTGCTCTGTCGAATCTGAATGAGATTCTTGCTGGGTAGAGTAATCTTGGTTGTTGGTTTTTCCCTTTCATCGCTTTAAATATGTCCTGCCACTCCCTTCTGGCTTGCAGAGTTTCTGCTGAAAGATCAGCTGTTAACCTTATGGGGATTCCCTTGTATGTTATTTGTTGCTTTTCCCTTGCTGCTTTTAATATTTTTTCTTTGTATTTAATTTTTGATAGTTTGATTAATATGTGTCTTGGTGTGTTTCTCCTTGGATTTATCCTGTATGGGACTCTCTGCACTTCCTGGACTTGGGTGGCTATTTCCTTTGCCATGTTAGGGAAGTTTTCAACTATAATCTCTTCAAATATTTTCTCAGTTCTTTTCTTTTTCTTTTCTTCTGGGACCCCTATAATTCGAATGTTGGTGCATTTAGTGTTGTCCCAGAGGTCTCTGAGACTGACTTCAATTCTTTTCATTCTTTTTTCTTTATTCTGCTCTGTGGTAGTTATTTCCACTATTTTATCTTCCAGGTCACTTATCCGTTCTCCTGCCTCAGTTATTCTGCTATTAATTCCTTCTAGAGAATTTTTAATTTCATTTATTGTGTTGTTCATCATTGTTTGTTTGCTCTTTAGTTCTTCTAGGTCCTTGTTAAATGTTTCTTGTATTTTCTCCATTCTATTTCCAAGATTTTGGATCATCTTTACTATCATTACTCTGAATTCTTTTTCAGGTAGACTGCCTATTTCCTCTTCATTTGTTTGATCTGGTGGGTTTTTACCTTGCTCCTTCATCTGCTGTGTGTTTCTCTGTCTTCTCATTTTGCTTAATTTACTGTGTTTGGGGTCTCCTTTTCACAGGTTGCAGGTCTGTATTTCCCATTGTTTTTGGTGTCTGCCCCCAGTGGCTAAGGTTGGTTCACTGGGTTTTGTAGGCTTCCTGGTGGAGGGGACTGGTGCCTGTGTTCTGGTGGATGAGGCCGGATCTTGTCTTTCTGGTGGGCAGGACCACTTCCGGTGGCATGTTTTGGGGTGTCTGTGACCTTATTATGATTTTAGGCAGCCTCTCTGCTAATGGGTGGGGTTGTGTTCCTGTCTTGCTAGTTGTTTGGCATAGGGTGTCCAGCACTGTAGCTTGCTGGTCATTGAGTGGAGCTGGGTCTTAGCTTTGAGATGGAGATCTCTGGGAGAGCTTTCGCCATTTGGTAGTACGTGGAGCCGGGAGGTCTCTGGTGGACCAATGTCCTGAACTCAGCTCTCCCACCTCAGAGGCACAGGCTTGACACCCGGCCGGAGCACCAAGACCCTGTCAGCCACACGGCTCCAAACTCTGGAGCCCCACACTTTAGAGGCCCTCCTTGACGTGCTGCCTCTCCCCTTCTGCCTGTAATATTCTTAACATGTTTCAATATCAAGGAAATAACAGCCTCATACAATGAATTGAGAAGTGCTTCTTGTCTTTCTTAATTTGGAAGAGTTTCTTGTAAAAGTTTTATATCTCTCCTTTAAATATTTGGAAGAAGTTACTGGTGAAGCCATCTGGGCCTGGGGTTTTCTTTGTGACTAGACTTTCGATTATTGGTTCAATGTCCTTAAAAGATATGGAGTCAGACAGATTTTTAAATTTGTTCTTGTTTCAGTTTAGGTAAGTTGTACTTTTTAAAGAATTTTCTCACTTCTTCCAAATTTGAAAATTTAATCATATAGTAATTAATAACATCCTCCTTATCTTTTTAAAACTTTTTAATGGAGGTATAACATGCATACAGCAAAGTGCACATGTCTTACAGCTTGATGAATTTTTCCATAGGTATATGGTATAACCACTCCCAGATCAAGATATAGAACATTTCCAGTCCTCAGAAGCCCACCCAGTCAATGTCCCTCCACCCCTTTCCACAGGTAACCATGTTTCTGACTTCTATCATCATGGATTTTTTTATCTGTTCTTTTATCCTCCCCATTATTAAACTTCATATTAATGGAATTGTATGGTCCATATTCTTTTTTTTTTTTTTTTTTAAGAAATTCACGTTCTTTTATTTATTTATTTATTTATGACTGTGTTGGGTGTTCGTTTCTGTGCGAGGGCTTTCTCTAGTTGCGGCAAGCGGGGGCCACTCTTCATCGCGGTGCGCGGGCCTCTCACTATCACGGCCTCTCCCGTTGCGGAGCACAGGCTCCAGACGCGCAGGCTCAGTAATTGTGGCTCACGGGCCGAGTTGCTCCGTGGCATGTGGGATCTTCCCAGACCAGGGCTCGAACCCGTGTCCCCTGCATTGGCAGGCAGATTCTCAACCACTGCGCCACCAGGGAAGCCCTGAGCACTTTTTCATATGCATTTGTTGGATATTTGAATATCCTCTTTTGTAAAGTGTACTCAAGTGTTTTGTCTATTTTTTAAAAATTGGATTGCTTGATTTTTAAAATTAATTAGTAGGAATTGTTTACATATTCTGTGGTTTGCTTTTTCAGCTTTATGGTGTCTTTTGATGAAAAGAGGTTTTTAATTTTAATGAAGTCAAACATATCAATCTTTTACTTTATCTTTAGTGTTTATTGCGCCTTGATTAAGAAATGTTTGCCTTCCCCAAAGCTGTATAAATATCCTTCTACGATTTTTTTCAGAAGCTTTATTGTGTTTCTCTTCCACGCTTATATCTATGATCCATCTCAAATAAGTTTTGGGATATGTTAGAGATAGGAGCCAAGATTCCATTTTTCCTACATGGATAGTCTGTTGTGCTAGCACCATTTATTAAAAGCACCATCATTTCCCCACTGAATTGCAGGTGTGGCTTTGTTGTATATTAGGTGATGATATATGTGGAGGTCTATTTCTGGACTATATTCTGTACCAATGTCTATTTGCCTATCCTTGTGCTAATAATCTCTTACCGTAGATTTATCTCTCTACCTGTCTATCTGTCTATCTATCTATCATCTGTCTGTCTATCTCTTTATAATAAGTTCTGCTATCTGATACTGTGAGTCTTTAAACTGTGCACTTCAAGATTGCCTTGGCTAATCTAGTTCCTTTGCATTTCCATATACATTTTAGAATCAGTTTGTCAATTTCTACAAAAAAAGCCTTCGAGGATTTTGATTGATATTTCATTCAATTTATTAAGGATTAAGAGAATAATTAACATATTAACAATATTGAGTCTCCTGATGGTTAACATGGTATTGCTATTTAGGTCTTTCATTTCTCAGACTGGTTTCTAGTTTTCATTAGTATTTTGCACATCTTTTGTTATGTTTATTCCTGGGCATTTGATTTTTTTATGTTATTGTATATTGTGCTTTTTGTTAAACTCTATTTTCTAATTGTTTATTGCTAGTATATAAAAAATAATTGATTGAATATTGATCTTGTATCTAGAGACCTTGCTAATTTTACTTATTAATTCTAACAGTTTATCTGCAGAGTGTATTGGATTTTCTACATACAAAGTTATGTCACCTTCTATTAATTACAGTTTTGCTTTTTCCATTCCAATCTTCATATCCTTTTCTTGCCTAATTGCACTGGCTAAAAACCAATGTCATGTGGACTTTCTTGCCTTGTTCTCAAATTAAGAGAAGAACATTCAATATTTTATCATTAAGTGTGATGCTAACTGTAATTTTTTTAACCAATGGTTTTAAGTTCCTTAAAACACCCTAAAACAGCTTATATATAATTGACATGCTACTTACATATGAATAAATTTTCATTGAGGCCTAATTTACATTAAAATGCACAGATTTTCAAGTATACAGTTTTGACAAAAGTATATCCTGTATATATACCACTCTCCCCAATTAAAATGTAGAACATTTTCATCACCCCAGTTAGTTCCCTCATGCCCCTTTCCAGTTAATCTCCAGAGGCAACCACTGTTCTTATTTCTCTCCCCATAGATTAAAATTTGCCTATTCTAGAACTTCATGTAAATGGAATCATTCAATATGTACTCTTTTATGTCTGGCTCTTTTACTAATCACAATATTTTGAGATTTATCATATTCTTGCATGAATCAATAATTAGTTCCTTTTTATCGGTGAGTAGTTTTCCATCGTATGAATATATCATATTTATTTATTCATTTATCTGTTGATGAACCTTTGGGTCGTTTCCAGTTTGGGGCTATTTGAATACAGGTGCTATGAACATTCTTGTACAAGTCTTTGTGTGGACATATGTTTTCATTCCTCTTGGTTAAGACCTAGGAGTGCTGGGTCATAGGATAGATGTATGTCTATTTGCCAAACTGTTTTCCAAAGTGGTTGTACTATTTTACATGTAGAAGAGTTCTAATTGTCCACATCTCAATATGTAGTATTTTCAGACTTTAACTTTAGTTATTTTGTTGTGCATCCTGTTGTGCTTTTAGTTTGAATTTCACTGGTGACTGAGGACATTGAACATCTTTTCATTTGCTTATTAGCCATTCCAGTATCTTTTGTGAAGTGTCTGTTCAAGTCTTTTGCCTATTTTTTAAAAATATTTATTTATTTATTTAATTTATTTGGTTGCGCCAGGTCTTAGTTGAGGCAAGTAGGCTTCTTAGTTGTGGCTCACGGGCTCCTTAGTTGTGGCTTGTGGGCTCCTTAGTTGCAGCATGCATGTCGGATCTAGTTCCCTGAGCAGGAATCGAACCCGGCCCCCGTACGTTGGGAGCACGAAGTCTTATCCGCTGTGCCACCAGGGAAGGCCCTCGTTTGCCTATTTAAAAAATTGAATTGTTTGTCTTTCTGTTACTGAGTTACGGAACTTATTTGCTTATTCTCTATATAAATCTATATCAGATACATATATTATGATTATTTTGATAATCATATCATCACTCAGTGGCTTACATTTTTATTTTATGAGGTTATCATTTGATGAGCAGAAATTTTAAATTTTAATGAAATCCATTTTATGGTTTTTTTCTTTTATAGTTAGAAATTTTTTGTCCTAAGAAAATTTTTCCCACCCCAGGGCTGCAAAGATATTCTCCTATGTTTTCTTGTAGAAGCATTATAGTTTTCACTTTTTACATTTAGGTCTATGACCTATCTCGAATTAATTTTTGTGCACGGTGTGAGGTGAGGGTTGGGGTTTATCTCATTGCTCCGGGACCAAAACTTTCATTTTCCCACTGAAGTGCTTTGATGCCTTATCAAAAATTGATTGTCATTATATGTTTATGAACATGCCGTTCCATTGATCTATTTGTCTATCCTACACCATTACTATACTATCTCGATTGCTGTATCTTTGTAGTGTCTTAAAATCTGACAGTGTAAGTTTTCTTTTATTTATTTATTTACTTAATTAATTTCTTTTGGCTGTGTTGGGTCTTCTTTGCTGCGCACGGGCTTTCTCTAGTTGCGGCGAGCAGGGGCTACTCTTCATTGTGGTGCACGGGCTTCTCATTGCGGTGGCTTCTCTCGTTGTGGGGCACTGTTCTAGGTGCGGGGACTTCAGTGGTTGCAGCACGCGGGCTCAGTAGTTGCGGCACGTGAGACTTAGAGTGTGCAGGCTTCAGCAGTTGTGGTGCTCAGGCTCAGTAGTTGTGGCGCACGGGCTTAGTTGCTCTGCGGCATGTGGGATCTTCCTGGACCAGGGATGGAACCCGTGTCCCCTGCAATGGCAGGCGAATTCTTAACCACTGCACCACCAGGGAAGTCCCTGATACTGTAAGTTTTCTAAGTTTGTTCTTCATTTTCAAGATTGTTTTGACTATTTTAGGTCCTTTGCATTTCCATACAAATGATAGACTCAGCTTGTCAATTTCTATCTTTAAAAACCTGCCAAGATTTTGATTATGATGGCACTGAATCTATCAATCAACATAGGAATCATGACATCTTAACAATGCTGCGTCTTCCAATCTATGAATATGAAGCACCTCTCTATTTCTCTTTTCTTTCTTTCTTAATATTTATTTATTTATTTATTTGCTTGCGCCAGGTCTTGTGGCAGGAGGGCTCCTTTGTTGCAGCCCGCCAGCTCCTTAGTTGCAGCACATGGGTTCCTTCGTTGCGGCAGGTGGTCTCCTTAGTTGTGGCTCCAGGGCTCCTTAGTTGTGGCATGCGAACTCTTAGTTGCGGAATGCATGTGGGATCTAGTTCCCTGACCAGGGATCGAACCCGGGCCCCCTGCATTGGGAGCGCAGAGTCTTCTCCACTGTGCCACCAGGGAAGTCCCTGTCTTTTATTTCTTTAAGCAATGTTTTGTATTTTTGGTGTAGAGGTCTTGCATATTTTTCATGAAATTTATTTATTAGTATTTTTGGGTTTTTTTATATTGTCAATGGTATTTTTACATTTTAATTTTCCAGTCGTTTGTTGCCAGTACATAGAAAGACAATTGATTTTTGTATGTTGACAAGGTTGTTGCTAAGTTCATTCATTAGCTCTAATAGTTTTTGTAGATTCCTTAGGATTTTATATGTATACAACCATGTATACAAGTACAGATTTACTTCTTCCTTTCCAATCATTCTTCCTTCAAGTTGTTTTCTTTCTTTATTGAGCTAGCTAGGATAATGTTGAGATAGAAGAAATGAGAGTAGATATCTTTATTTGTTCCCAATATTAGGGAAAAAGCACTCAATATTGCACCATTAAATATGATGCCAACTGTATAGGGTTTTTTCTGAGACAACAGTTATCAAATTGAGGAAATTCCCTTTTATTTTAGTTATCTGAGAGTTTTAAAGGTCATGAATGGGTATTAAATCTTGTCAAATGCTTTTTCTGCACCTATGAAAAATCATCAGGTAGTTTTTCTACTTTATTTTGTTAATATGATTAGTTACATAGGTTGATTTTGGAATAGCAAGCCAACCTTCACTGCTGGACAAAACAGCATTTGGTCATTATTATTAATTACCTTTACCAAAAAAATATGAATTTGATTTGGTATTTTAAAGAAATTTATTTATTTATTTATTTAGTCTGCACCGGGTCTTAGTTGTGGCACGTGGGATCTTTGTTGTGGCATGTTTCGTTGTGGCATGTGGATTCTTAGTTGCAGTATGCGAACTCTTACTTGCAGCATGCATGTGGGATCTAGCTCCCTGACAAGGGATCGAACCCAGACCTCCTGCACTGGGAGTGCGGAGTCTTACCCACTGGACCACCAGGGAAGTCCTGATTTGGTATTTTTGTGTAGGATTTTTGTGCCCCTGTTTACGAGAGATATTGGCCATAACTCACCTGTCTTGTAATAAGCTTGTCAGGTTTTGGTATCAAAGTTATTCGAGTCTCATAAAACGAGATGAGAAATGTTCTTTTTTTCTCTATTTTCTGAGTTTGTGTAAGGTGGTAATATTTCTTCCTTCAATGCTTGGAAGAATTTCCCAGAGAAGCCATCTGGGCCTGGAGTTATCTCTGTGGGAAGATTTTAAATGAAAGACTCAGTTTCTTTACCAGATGTAGGCCTATTGTGACCTCAAAATTTAGAGTATTCTTGTGATATTTTTGGATATTCCTGTGACATTTTTGGTAATTTGTGTTTTTTTAGCGAAATTTTCCCATGTTACCTAAATTTTCAAATATTGACATGAAGTTGTTTGTAATATCCGCTTATTATTATTTTTTTTAAGTCTTTTTATCTATTTGTTTATTTATTTATGGCTGTGTTGGGTCTTCGTTTCTGTGCGAGAGCCTTCTCTAGTTGTGGCAAGTGGGGGCCACTCTTCATCGCGGTGCGCGGGCCTCTCACTGTCGCGGACTCTCTTGTTGCGGAGCACAGGCTCCAGACACGCAGGCTCAGTAATTGTGGCTCACGGGCCCAGTTGCTCCGCGGCATGTGGGATCTTCCCAGACCAGGGCTCGAACCCGTGTCGCCTGCATTGGCAGGCAGATTCTCAACCACTGCGCCACCAGGGAAGCCCCCGCTTATTATTTTTTAACACCTGTGGGGTCTGTAGTAATGTTTCCATTTTTATTCCTATTATGACTTATTTTTGCTGTTTCCACCCCCCCCCCCCCCTTATTTTTCTCGCTAGGTTTTTATCAATTTTAGTGGTCTTTCCAAAAACCAAATTTTGGCTTTGTTGACTTTACTGTATTTTTTTTTTTCTATTTTGTTGATTTCTACTCTTATCTTTATTGTATCCTTTCTTCTACTTTTTTTTGGAGGGGTTGTTAATTGTTGTTCTTTTTAAAAATTCTTTACATGGATGCTTAAATCATTGATTTTTATCTTTTATATTTTTCTAACATATAAATTTAAGTCTATACATTTCACTTTAAGTGTGGTTTTAGCTGTATCCCATTATCATTCAGTTCAAAATATTTTGTAATTTCCATTGTGGTTTCTTCTTTGGTCGCATTGGTTATTTAGAGGCTTATTAATTAATTTCTAAACTTTGGGGGAGGGGGGTTTCTAGTTATGTTTTAGTTACTGATTTCAATTTCACTGAGTTCAAAGAATACACTCTGCATTATTTTAATAACTTGAAATTTGTTAAGACTTGCTTTATGGCCCAGCATATGGACAATTTTGTTATGTGTGAAAATTGATATTTGAGAAGAATGTGCCTTCTGTAGTTGTTAGTTTCCTCCTTTTTTTAAAAAATATATATATAGTATTCTATAAATGTCAGTTAGGGAAATTCGTTAATTATGTTGTCAAATCATCCATTTCTCTACTGATTTCTAAAATCTACTTGTTCTATCAGCTGCTGAGAGATATATGTTAAAAATATAAACTATAATTGAAGGTTTGTCTATTTCTCCTTTAATTCTGTCAGTTTTCACTTTATATATTTTAAGGTTACATTGTTAGGTGCATATAAATTTAGGACTGTTATGTATTCCTGTTGGATTGGCCCTTTTATCATCATAAAATGTGTGTGTTTTTAGTAGTACTTCTTGCCATGAAGTTTACTTTGTCTGATATTAATTTAGCTACACCAACTTTATTTTGGTTAGTGCTTGCATTGTATCTTTTTTCGTCCTTTAATTTTAACCTTTCCATGTTCTTACATTTAAGATATGTCTCTTGTAAATAGCGTATAATTGGATTATTCATTATAGTTTGACATCTCTCTCTTTTAATTGGAGTATTTAGCCCACTTACATTTCACGTAAGTACTAATATAGTTGTGTTTAAATCTACCCTGTTCTATTTGTTTCCTATTTGTTCCTATACTCTCACTGGCAAAGGTCTCTGATTGCAGTGTGAGGATTTGATTGGAGAAACACTTGAACAGAAACAAGGATACCAGTTAAGAGATTGTAGCAGTTGTTTGGGTGAATAAAAAGGGCAGCTTGGATTAGATTCACAGCAATGGGGATAGAGAGATGTGGACAAATTATCTTTCCAGAGGTAGGAAAAACAGAACTTAGTGACTGGATTTAGAGTGTGGGATGAAAGAGAATAAAGAATCAAAGAAGACTCTCAGATTTCTGGTATAAGCAGCTTGGTGGATGATACTACCATTTATTTTAAACATTCAGGAGGAGAAAGAGGATTAAGGGAAAAGATGATGAGACCAGTTTGGGAACAATCAACAGCCTAGTGGAGAGAGGTCTTGTATGCAATTGAATGTATAGGACTGGAGCTTATATCTGAGCTGGAGATATTAAATTGGGAACTGCTAGAATATGGATGGTAATTAAAGCCATAGAATGTTAGGGAGTGAGGATAGAAGCAGGCCTAGAACAAAAACCTGAGGAACATCTAATAGGTTGAGCCAAGGAGACTAAGAAAAAGTTGTCAAAGAGATAATAAAAGGAAAACCAAGAAAGTGTCGTGTCCTAGGGGCTGGGAGGAGAGTATGTTTAAAGAAGGGGGAAATAGGTAACTACTGTACGCTGCTAAGAAGTCAAATTAGATATGAGCTAAAACAGGGGGGAGTTCCCTGGTGGCCCAGTGGTTAGGACTCTGCACTTCCACTGCAGGGGGCACAGGTTCAATCCTTGGTCAGGGAACTAAGATCCTGTGTGCCGTTGGGAACGGCCCAAAAAAAAAAAAAAAAAAAAATCTAAAACAGGTATGACACAGCATTAGAGAGAGTAGTTTGGAGTTGAGGGGGAGGGGAAGTGTAGCACCAGGTTGGAGTAGGTTGTGGAGTGGGAGGTGAGGAAAGAAGATACATTTAGATCACTATACCAGTCAGAATAGGCTAGGTTTTGCTATGGCAATAAACGTCCCTCAAACTGCAGTAGGTTAAAGCAGGAATTGGCAACTTTTCCTGCCAAGGGTCAGCTAGTAAATATCTTAGGATTTGCAAGCTGCAATTACTATCACAGGGTACAGAGACTATAGTCTCTGTCACAACTACTCAACTTGGCCATTGTCATGGGAAAGTAGCCATAGATAACAGTAAACAAAAGGGTATGGCTATGTGCCAACAAACCTATATTTACGAAAATAGGCAGCAGGGTGGACTTGGCCTGTGGGCTGTAGTTTGCTGACCCCTGGGTTAAATAACTCTGAGGGTCATTGAAGTGTGCTGCTCAGATTTCCTTCAAGGAAACCTGCCACGTGGAGCATAGTTGACTGACAGCCCCAGCTGCCACCCCTACGAATCCTTCATTGCATTTGTATTGAGGCCATGTTTCCCCTCTGCTGCTCAGCCATTGGGGTACTAGTGCTGGCCCATTCCTGTGGGACTTGGGACTCTACTAATGGGTAATTTTGGCTTGGGGACTATCTCCATCAGCCTTTCTTTTTTGTTTGTTTGTTTGTTTGGCCGCGCGGCATATGGGATCTTAGTTCCCCCACCAGGGATCGAACCCGTGCCCCCTGCAGTGGAAGTGCGGAGTCTTAACCACTGGACTGCTGGGGAAGTCCCTCCATCAGCCTTTCTGAAAGCTTGTTTTCCTGCCCAATCCTCCTGATTCCTTCTTTCCTCTCAAGGTGTCAGACTTGCATTGTGGTCTGATGGCTCTCCATGCCTACTCTGGCTCCTAACCCTTTCTCCCTAACAGGCGTTTGCCCCAATAAATGTCTTGCCCATCTAACCCTATCTAGATCTCTGCTTATTAGAGAAACTAAACTGCCACAGCATCGGGGCTTGTTTCTTGCTTGGGCTACATGGCCATCATGGGTTGACATGAGGCTCTGTTTCACAACATCCTCACATCAACCCAGGCTGGATGGAGCTTCCACCAGCTAGTTACTGATGGTCTCTCTGGCAAAGGAAATGGAACATGGCAAATTGTGCACCAATTCTTAAAAGCATCCACCTGGAAGCAACACATGTAAATTCCATCCACTTTTCATTGGCCAAAGCAGGTGACGTGGCCATCCCTAACTTCAGAGGGCAGGGCAGTGGAATCTTACCATGTGCCAGGAAGGAAGAGACACAGACTAGTGATGAACTGTCCTAATGACAACTGCAGTCACTTTTCTAAAAGTTTAAGGAAGATAAGTGGGAGACTTTGAAAGTTTTTTAGAGATCAGGAGAGGTAGTTAATAGGAGCGTTGTCAAGCCATGTTCAGGTTCCATATAACATCAAGAACCACCCTTTTTTGGGGGTTCCTGTCTTTTCAGCTGTGTGTTTTTCTCTAGTAATACTCAGCTGCTTGGATATAGGCATAGTGAAAGCAGAAAGTTGGATTCATTCATTTTTTTAAAAATGATGCCTCCACGTACTATGAAAGCAGAGATTCTGTTTGTTTTGTTTAATGCTATGCCCCCAGCCTAGAACAATGATTGGTCAGAATAGGTGCTTAAGGGTTAAGAGTGGATTCCCTCGGCTCTCATTGCCACTTTCTTAGGGATTACGATCATGTGCGTGTGTCCTTTCAGACCTTTTTATATGCACAGGCATATACTTTAAAATTAAAAACAGAACATTTATATAGTTTTCTGAAACTCCCCCCTTCACCCCAACAGCAGTTGAGTAAATATTTTAAAGGACAGATTCAATATTAGAATTGTTTTGGTTTGCAAGGGACAGAAATGTAATTCAAATTGGTGGGAGGGTTTTATTGATTCACATACTAAATTCCTAGGGACAGCTGACTTTAGGCACGATTGGGTCCAGGTGCCCAAAATTTGTCTTCATGAACCTTTCACCAATACATGGCTTTGATTTCCTCTGTTTGGCTTCTCAGATCAACTCTTCCATGTGAAGTCAAGGTGGCCATAGAAGTTCCAGAGGCACTCCACCAGCTCTTCTTTCTGGGAGACTGGAAAAGTCACAAGGTGTTCTCTAATTTGACCCTCATTCAGATCACACGCTCTGCCCTAAACCATTCCGTTTGCTTGAGGAAGGATGACTCACTGGTCAAGCTGAAGTCACATGCCTCGCTCGGGGGCTGGGAGGCGGAGCCAGCCCCGCCAAATCGCGTGCGAGTGAGGGAGAGAGGAGGGGTTCTCCAGAGAGTGCGAGGTGGGGGAGGGCTGGAGCTGGGAGAAAGGGTGACGGATGCTGAAACAACGGATTTCTGTTGAAAGTGGAGTAGTTTTCTCAAAGGATTCACTTAACATTTGATGAGTACTAACAAATTGCCCCCAAAACTGTTGCACCAGTTGTATCCTCACCGACAACAATGTATACGTGTTCTTTTTTATCCTCGCTCCTGTGAACATGGAACATTATTTGTTGTATTAATTTTTTTAACAATTTAGCGGACAAAAATGGTAGCTCATTATTGTCTTAATTTGCATTTCCCTGACCCCAGTGAACGTGAGCAACTTTTCATATGTTTCTTAGCCTTTTGCGTTTATTCTACAAATCGTCTTATTACTTTTGCCCTTTTTTAAAATTGGGTTTTCTAACTTTTTCTTACTGATTTATAGGAGCTTGTCGTATATTAAGGGTAATAATTAAACTTATCTATGTCTTAAATGTTGCCAATACTCCCAGCTTAGCATTCAATTTTTAACTTTGTGGTGCCTCTCACTGTAATCAAATCTGTTGATATTTTTCTTTATGGTTTATGAATTTCGTGTCTCATAGAAGTCCTTCCCATCCCCAAATTATAAAAAAAATCCTTCTATATTTCTTTCTGGTGTTTTATAGTTTAACTCTTCACACTTAGATATTTAATCCATCTGGAATTCATTTTTATGTATGGATTTCACTTTTTTTTTTCCATAGATAGATAGCCACTTGTTCTAGCACTGTCTCCTTTCCTTGCTGGTTTGAAATGCTGTTTTTATCCTGGGCTAAATTCCCACGCGGTGGGAGGGGGAGACTGAGAGACATCTCAGAAGGTAAACAGAATGAGAGTGAGGGGGAGAGAGGGATCCAGGGTGACCACTTTTCCTGTCTGGGTGATTGTGTGGAACTGTGAAGTAGGAAGAGGAGCATGAATAGGGAAGGGGAGTAAGGTGCTTAGGTCAATTTGGGGGCATGTTACCTTAAGGTGCTCATGGACATGAAGGACATATTTAATAGAAATACATGATAAACCTTTATATTACAATATTCACTATATGCAGACTGTTTCTGGACTATGCTATTGATCTATCTGCCTATTCATTTACTTGGTCATTCTGAGAAAGGCTGGGACCTGGGACCTGGGATCCTTTGCTGCAGTGCTGCAGTGCTTGCACCTGGACAAATGTCTTCTTGAGCCACAGAATACAAGGAAATTATCAAAGACTAAAAATAACTGCTTGCATGCAGAGTTGGGGCAAATTCTGGATGGCAAGATACAGAAAGACCAAAAATACCCCAGCTGCCACTTCTGAAGAGCTGGGAGAAAAGCAGGGTACTGCGCATGCCCCCTGCACTCAACACCACCAAAGGGGTGGGTAAACCCCCTGAGCCCCCCCTCCAGCCTGACCCCTGGACACACCCCTACCCTCACCCCCCTCCAGCCTGACCCCTGGACACACCCCTACCCTCACCCCATACAAGGAACCAGTCCCCAACCCCCCCCCCACTCCCCACCGGGAGCGAGCAAGAGAACCTGTTACTTGTTTTCACTCCCCCCTGCTGCAGCAGGGGCCCCAGTAAAGGGGCCTGAATTTCTTGACTGGCCTCTAATCAATTTCTATTGATTAGGGAAGGCCAAGAACCCTGGTCAGTATCAATTCTACAAATGTTTGTGAAGGACCTACTATGGGTGAAGACAAATCCTATTCTTACTGTAAAAGCAACTGTTTTATGGTACATTTGGATTAGTGGTGATGCAAGCAATTTGCACCCAGCCCGTTATCCTCATTTTTTTAAAGCATTTTTTTTTTCTTGGTACTCATTTACTCTTCAGATGAATTTTAGAGTTACCTTTTCTAGTTTTGGTCAAAGGAATTGGAATTTTAAACTGGAGTTGCATTGGATTTATAGAGCAATTTGGAGAGAATTGACCAAAGCTTTACAAAAGTCTTCTTCCACTGTGAGAAAGTGTCATACATCTCTCCATTTATTCACGTCTTGTGTGTCCTCGGTAAAATTTATTCTTCTGTATTTCATAGCTTTAATTGCTGTTATGAATAAAATCATTTTTTCTAACATTTTAAAATTGGTTTTTGTTGGTAAAAAAGAAAGCTATTGATTTTTCTATATTTTTCTTTTAACAGGTCATTTTACTAAACTTGCTGATAAGATCTACAAGGCTTCAGTTGAATCATTGACTTTTCTAAGTAGATAATAATAAAATCTGCTTGTAGTGATGATTTTACTCTTTTTCCAATATCTATATCTCATTTCTTTTTAAAAAAATTTATTTATTTATACATATTTATTTTTGCTGCGTTGTGTCTTCATTGCTGTGCGCGGGCTTTCTCTAGTTGCGTCGAGCGGGGGCTACTCTTCGTTGTGGTGCACAGGCTTCTCATTGAGGTGGCTTCTCTTGTTGCAGAGCACAGGCTCAAGGTGCTTGGGCTTCAGTAGAGCACAGGCTCAGTAGTTGTGGCTTGCGGTCTCTAGAGCGCAGGCTCAGTAGTTGTGGCACACGGGCTTAGGTGCTCCTCAGCATGTGGGATCTTCCTGGACCAGGGATCGAACCTGTGTCCCCTGCATTGGCAGGCGGATTCTTAACCACTGAGCCACCAGGGAAGTTTTTTCAGATTAACTCTTTTGTTTTATTTGATTATTGCTTCTTTTTATTGATCTTTGTATAGATTTATTGATGAATAATTGGTAATACAAGAAACTACACATATTTAAAATGTACAATTTGATAAGTTTTCACATATGAGTACACCTGTGAAACTAAGTCAAAATAATGAACATATCCATTGCCCCTAGAAGATTCCATGTGTCCCTTTTTATTTTTACTTTTTTTTAATTTTTAATTTTTTAATATTTTGGCGGCACCACACGGCATGTGGGATCCTAGTTCCCCAACCAGGGATTGAACCCACGTCCCCTGTGGGAAGCATGGAGTCTTAACTGCTGGACGGCCAGGGAAGTCCCCCTTTTCAATTTCTTGCTCCCGCTCTTCTCTACCTCCTTCCCTCATCTCTAGGCAACGACTGGCATGTTATCTGTCCCTATAGATTAGTTTGCATTTTCTAGATATTATATATATATGGAATCATACAGTGTATACTCTTTTTTTTTGGCTGCATCAGGTCTTAGTTGCAGCACGCTGGATCTTCGTTGCGGCATGCGGGCTTCTCTTTTGTTGTGGGTGCGGGTTCTGGAGCGCGTGGGCTTAGTTGACCCGTGGCATGTGGGATTTAGTTCCCCAACCAGGGATCAAACTGCGTCCCCTGCATTGGAAGGCAGATTCTTAACCACTGGACCACCAGAGAAATCCCAGTATATACTCTTTGTTTTCTGCCTTCTTTCACATAGCATAATCATTTTGAGATTCATCTATGTTGTTGTGTGTATCAGTAGTCCATTACTTTTTATTGCTGAGTACTATTCCATTGTATGGGTATTATATTTGTTTATTCACTTGTTGATGGACATTTGGGTTTCCGGTTCTTGGCTATTACAAATAAAGCTGTTACGAACGTTTCCATACAAGTTTTTGTGTGGTTATGTGCTTTCATTTCTCTTGGGTAGATAACTTGTGAGTGGAATTGCTGGTCGTAGGGTAGGTGTCTGTTTAACATATTAAGACACTGGCAAACTGATTTCCAAAGTGGTTGTACCATTTTACATTTCCACCAGCAGTACATGAGAGTTCCGTTTGCTCCACATTCTCACCAACACTTGGTATTGTCATAAAAAAATTTAAAAAAAAAAATTTTTTTTTAGCTATTCCAGTATTGATATCTCATTGTGGTTTTAATTTGCATTTCCCTAATGACTGATAATGAGCATCCTTCCATATGTTTATTTGTCATCTGTATATCTTCTTTGTTGAAGTGTCTGTTCAAATCTTTTGCCCTTTAAAAAAATTAGCTTGTGGGAATTCCCTGGTGGTGCAGTGGTTGGGAATCCGCCTGTCAATGCAGGGGACACAGGTTCGATCCCTGTTCTGGGAGGATCGAACACATGCCGCGGAGCAACTGAGCCCCTGCGCCACAGCTACTGAGCCTGTGCTCTGGAGCCCGTGAGCCACAGCTGCTGAGCCCGTGTGCCACAACTGCTGAGGCCTGTGCGCCTAGAGCCCATGTTCCGCAGCGAGAGAGGCCACCACAATGAGGAGCCGCGCACCGCAGCGAAGAGTAGCCCCCGCTCGCCGCAACTAGAGAAAACCCGCGTGCAGCCAAAATAAATAAATAAAACAAAACAACAAAATTGGCTTGTTTGTTTTCTTATTATTAAGTTTTGAGAGTTCTTTATATATTCTGGAAAAAAGTCCTTTATCACATACATGCTTTGCAAATACTCTCTCCCAGTCTGGGGCTTGTCTTTTTATTCCTTTAACAGTGTCTTTCAAATAGCAGAAAGCCTTAATTTTAATAAAGTCCAATTTTTCAATTTTTTCTTTTAAAGTGTTTTATATAAGAAATCTTTGCCTAACCCAAGGTCGCAAGGATTTTCTTCTATGTTTTTTTCTAGAAATTTTATACTTTTAGGCTTATGTTTAGGTCTAGGATCCACTTTGAGTTAAGTTTTATATATGGTGTGAGGTATTTTATTTTATTTTGTATACGGATATCCATTTCTCCCAGGACCATTTGTTGAAAAGACTATCCTTCTTCCCCTAGACTGTCTTTGCAGCTTTGTTAAAAATCAATTGACGATATATGTGTGGGTCTGTTTATAGACTTTGTATTCTCTTCCTTTGGGCTATTTGTCTATCTTGATCCCAACATGCACTGCCTTGATTGCTATAGCTTTCTAATAACCTTGAGTTAACATAGTGTAAGTTCTCCAACTAGTTTTTGTCTTTAAAGAATGAGGCAATTTATTAACCCAGCATTTGTTCTAATGCTTCTCTTTGGCAGATGCCCCCATCTGGCAATTCTGCCTAGATCTCTCTGTCCCTGAGGTGTCAGCTTGCCACCCCCATCTTGGTCCTTGTCTACCATTTTCAGCCCTTCCAGGGCTTGGAGGACCTGACAGGCCATGCTCTTGGAGTCCTGCTGAAGTGGCTAGACATGATGTGGTTTCTCTGATGTCCCCATAGATGTTGGTCTTGGAGCCAACCTAGCTCAGCCCTGGAGACAGAGGTGCAGCACTGTGGAAGCCACTCTATGTAGAACCAACTCTCATTGTAGTGAGCAAGCTCTTTATGCTTGGCCAGCTTGATGGTGTCCACCCATTTACGGACTTTCAGCTTCCCAGACTTTTTGAGGAAAGCTGTCAGAGCCCTGATGAACTCCTGCTGGTTCATGTCTTTTACAGTAACTCTAGGCAACATCTTCTACAGTAACTTCAGGCACCCTGTGGCTTCCTTGCTGCCAGCCAGGGGGAAGGGCTCTCCAGTGTTTTCCCCTCCTTCCGTTTCAAAGTTGTTTTGGCTATTCTAAGTCCTTTGTATTTCCTTAAGAGTTTTAGAATCAACTTTTCGACTTTTACAAAGACCTGTGGGGAATTTGACTGGGATTGTGTTGAATTTATAGATCGATAGGGGGAGAATTGATATCTTAACAGTATGGAGTCTTCTGATCCATGAGCATGGTATGTCTCTGCATTATTGATTCTTGTTTAATTTCTCTAAGCAGTGTTTTGTAATTTCAAGTGTGCAGGTCTTATATATCCTTTGTCAGACTTATTTCTAAGTAGTTCGTATTTTTTGATGCTACTGTACATGACATTTTTTAAAATTTCAATTTCCAGTTGTTCATTGCTAGTCTATAGAAATATAATTGATTTCATATATTGATCTTATATCTTACAGTCTTGCTAAACTCATCTATTAGTTCTAGTAGCTATTTTTAGGTTCCATCAGGTTTTCTACATGGACGTTCACACCGTCTTCACATAAAGACAGTTTTACATCTTCCTTTCAGTTCTAGATGCCTTTTCCCCCTTGCTTTAGCACACTGGCTAGAGCCTCCAGCACAATATTGAATTGTGATAATGGGAGTGACATCCTTGCTTTGTTCTTGATGTTAGCAGGAAATCTAGGGTCCTTTTAGGAAACTTCACACTTTGAGTGGCTCCCTCTATGGGGTCTTGGATTCCTCTTCTCTGTTGGGTTTTCCTATTAGTACAATGTAATCTGCTTTAAAACTCCAGTATATTTTTTCTCTGTCATTTCAGAGGGATGGTGTGGTAAACATATGTAGCCTTCCTGAATCAGAAGTCCAGTGTTAGGCTTTTGCCAGGCAAATGTAACCACAAAAGACTGAGGGTAGTGAGTTAAGATGATCTGATAAAGCAGAGACTCTGGGCTGAAAAAGGAAGAGAATGAAGACAGAAGGGAGCTGATGGATGGGGAAAACATCACCGGGTCAATTGACAGAGATTGAAGAACAATTGTCTGAGGAATAATTGAACAAAAGGAGCAGAAGATGAGGTCAGAGAGGAAAATGTGAGCACTTACAGGTGATGACAATGTACAGGATGGGAACAAGGGTGCGGGCAGAGGAGAAAGTGATTAGACATGTGAAGGTTGTAGAACGGAGAGGCTGGGACTTTAGAGTTACCCAGGGTGCACTAGGAGGTGGGATGCCAAAAGGTTTCAACAGATGGAAGGCAAGGTCAGTGGACAACACCAATGAAGGGGGTAGAGGGTGGCACAGGTAGATGCAGTAGGACTTTTGCAAGAAAGTGACAGAGTAATGGAAGCAGCAATGGGGAGCTAGGAAGGACCTGACCCCACCTCCCAACCCTGGCCCTACTTCCTGACCCTGAGGTTGGGGATGAGGTTGAGTGGGTGGCTGCCCAGAGAAGGGGTGACAGGACCAGCAATGACCCAGGGGAGGTGCAAAACTTTCTCCCCACTTCTTGGGTCCCAGCACCCCTACCTCTGGTTACACCTGGGGATTGAAGTCTAGCCTTGACCCAGAACCCAGGAGCAACAGGGCTGAGCTCAGCCAGCCAGCAGCGTGGAGGTAGGGAAGAGCAGGGACTTCTAATTCCTTGGGTGACTCACTTCACTTCCCTGAGCTTCAGTTTTATCAACTCTAAAATGGGATTTTAGGGAATTCCCTGGTGGTCCAGTGGTTAGGACTTGGCGCTTCCATTGCAGGGGGCCCAGGTCCTATCCCTGGTCAGGGAACTAAGATCCTGCAAGCCACGCGGCACAGCCAAAAAAAAAAAAAAATTAAATTAAATGGGATTTTATACACACAGAGGATTAAATGAAATAATGTCCTAAGTGCTTAAGAATGGCCCCAATTATGATGATCTTATATTCCTCAGGTTAGACTCTGATTTCCCTGTTTCCCTACAAGGAGCTCCCTGATTTTGACCAGAAGCCCACTCACCCCTGACTCAAGCTGAATCTGCCCCACCCCTTGAGAGTGAAGATCTGGGGCCCCATTCCTCAGGGCTGCCTCAGAGCCTTGAAGGTGGTCCCTGAACCACAGGTTCTTACAACCTCTAAGATACTTGCATCAGATTTAGGGCTGGACCTGGATGGAGGCTGAGCAGCTTTCAGTCTGCCACAGGACAAGGAGCAGAGGCTGCAGGTCCTGGGAAGAGAGGAAGCAGGAAGCAAAGCGTGCGCTCCAGGCCACTGATTCGGCCTGGGCCAGGTGTCTGGGCGGGGGAGGGGGTGGGGTGGGCTTTGCTGGTCTCACAGGGGTGGGAGCAGGGCTGCTCACCTAGGGGGCTGGCAGTGACAGAATACGTGGATGGCTACTCTGTGTGAAGCATCTCCCCTCTGCGCTCTTCCTGTTTTCTAGATCCAGAAGCAGAGAACCCCGGAGTGACTTGCCCAAGCACTTAGTGGGAGCAATTATGGGGCATGGTCTCTGTGCCCATGGCTCACTCCCCTCTCCATCCTTGCCTTCGTATCCACCTCGGGAGAGCAGGGGCTGGCTTCTGTTTCCTCTTACCTCCCAACATCTAGAAGAGGGTCCTGCTCCTCGCAGGTGCTCAGTAAATATTTCTTGACCATTGAAGGACTGTCGGGCACTGTGCCAAGTGGCTTATACCTGCTCATGCTCTCTCTAATCCTCCCAGGCCCATTTTACAGATGAGGGAACTGGGGAACAAAGAAGCTAAGTGAGTGATTGGGTATGAGAAGGGATCTGGGTCTGAATCCTGCCTCTGGCACTAATTAGCTTTGTGTCCTTGGGCAAGTCACTTAACTTCTCTGAGCCTCAGTTTTCTCATCTGAGAGTGGCTCATGTCATGGGGTTGGTGTGGGGCCCTGGACGCCTGGTCCAGCGTGGAGACAGTGAGAGAGGGCTGAAGATTAGGGCCTGAGTCATTCCTTTGGGAGGGAGCCTTGCCTCTTTCCTGGGAGGTGGTGAGAGGTGAAGGGGATGGGCTTTGGGGATGGACAGACCTGAATTCTTATCCCACTTATACGCTGTGGGACCTTAGGGAAGGGATTTACACTTCCCTTTACTTCTTTACTACTGAAACTTAAATTCCGTTTCCACATCGGTAAAAAGGGGGAACAAAACCTCTTGGGCTTCTTGTAAGGATTAAATGAGGCCATCTTGCAGAGTGCCCATAGTAGGTGCTTAATAAACACAGTGTCCAGGTGTCCCCTCTACCAACCTTTCCAGGAGAATCTCTCGAAATGCAACTCCCACCCCGACCTTGGCCCCTTTAAGCTGGCAAGTCTCCGACAGCTCTGCGAAGAATTCATTTCTTGCTTTGGTCTCCTCTCTCCCAATCAGGAGAGGTGCCCCTCGCAGCAAACGGGAGAAGGATGTGGTCAGGGTGGCTGGTGGCTCGAAGAGAACGCCCATTCACCCCCTGCACCCCTGCCCCTCCCCAGGTGACTCCTCCCTGCCCACTGCTACAGGTTCTTTCTGAATCATGGTACTTAAAAGCCTCATGGGCACTTGCAGGGCACACCCCAAGCTTCTTAGCTGGGCATTCACCATTAACAGCCCCTTCTCCAGTGTTAGCCCACCCCCACCCAGTCTCTCTTGCTGCCATTCCAGCTCAGCCCTCTATGCCCCCAGCCCCCCACCCCAAGCACACCCCTTGGCGGGGAACACCCTCCCCCATCTTCTCCACCCAGCAAAGTCCAGCTCTCCTTTCAAGGTCCACCTCAAATATCAATCACCTCTCCCATAGAGCTTTTCAGACCCATTCCCCTGCAGGAAATTGCTCAACCCCCAGGCCACCCGGGCACGCTGCTCATGGGGCCAGTGGGATGGTGTCCGCAGGTGACAGCTGTTCTGCTCCTTCTCCTCTGAGAAGAGGGCAGACACAGCTGGCCTCCTGTCCTACCCTGTCCAGGCAGCTGAACACTTGCCCAGTGCCCTCCACGGTCTCCTGTGCTTGTCCCCAGCCTGCATGTGGGCTCTGAGCCCCAGAGGTAGCAGGTGTACCCCTCATCTGGCAGGAAGGCTCTGACTCCACCCCACTTGGCTGTGTGCAAAGCTGTATAGTACAGATGGGGATGTTGAAAATATCCGTGACATATTCCAAACTGGCCTACTTTCCTATCACGAGAGAGGCCGAGACAGAGACGCGAGGATGAGTGAGATGGGAGCTTGGGACCTGTTCCCACCTCCTTCTTCCTCCCCAGCTCAGTTGTTAGACAGGAGAGGGATTTGCAGCCTCTCCCAGCCGTCTCCACCCTGTTCTGGGCCTGTGTGTTTGGGGTGTCGGTGGGGAGGGTGGCATGGAGGAGTGAGGGTACAGGGGGTCTGGGGAGGTTGGTGGAGGAACCAAGGCCTGGGTCCTATCTTGGGAAGCTTCCAGCCCAAGAGGCAGGGCGGTGGAGACCATCTCACTGGACATGGGGGCTGAATGCTTGGGTTCAAGTCCGGGTTCACCTGTGAAGCCTCGAGCAAGTTCCTTAACCTCTCTGGGCTTTGGTTTTTTCATCAGCAGAATGGGCTACACACAATCCCTGCTTGCCCTCCTCAAAGGCTTGATTATGGGATTGCTTTGAAGACTGTAAAGGGCCTTGCCTTAATTAATCCACTTCTCAGCCTTTTCACCTTGGCGAGGCTGTGCCCTCACAGGGTGGCTTAAGTGGTCACCTGCTCCAGCCTTCTGCCTCCCAGCAGGCCTGGCAAGGCCTCCACCCTTAATCTTGGCTTAATGATCCCTGAGCAGGGAGTCACCCACTGTCCTTGAATGGTGCCAGGACTGTGTGTTGGGCAGGAAGTTCACACTGGGAGCTAACTTCAGTCTCTCTTGCTGACATGGAACCCCTTGGGTATTCTCTGGCTTGTCTCCTCCTTCACACATGAGGTGATCATTATTTTAGTTTTTCCCTTTTTAGGCTAGACATCCTCTCCTTCCCTGTTTCTCAAGATGGGCAGGATCCTTGGGGCATTTTTCTAACTCTGAGAAGCTGGACTTCTTCTTGCTTACAGGTCCCTTGCCCAACTTTGGATTCTTCCAGGCGCCGGGGAAGGGTGTGGGGTTGGGGGATGGGGGTTGTCTGTGTCTCTGCCTCAGTTTTCCCAGCTGGCTCACCACAAGAGAAATAAGTGGGCAAATTGGGAAAAATTGGTTGCTCTGGTGCCATTGATCAGGGCAAAACCAGAAGTAATGGTTCATATTTAAAACACTTATTATGCATGTACCCCTTATCCAGCTATTCTGCTTCTAGGAATTTATTCTACAGATAAAGTCACATTGTGTAATACAAAGTAACTAGCAGGATATCTTGCACCACAGCCTAAACATCTGTCAACAGGGCACCTTTATATGTGCTGGTGCAAAACAATCTTCTAGTTTATGTTGATCGTATGCTGTCATTTGGGTAAAAGAACACAAAGGAAATGCTTGTGAACACACAGGCAAGCCCTGAAAGACCAAGAAACTGAGAATGGTGTTTGCTTCTGGTGCTGGACCTGGGTGACCAGGAACAGAGACAGTGATGGGGAAACTGACTTTTCCTTTTTGCACCTTTTGAATTCTGCATCACATGCAAATAGAATTTCCTATTAAAAAATAAGTCAAATTAATTTTTTCCAGTCCTTAAAATCTTATTTGTACTAATTTTTGGCCCCAGTCATATACCAGTGGTTATTACTGAGAAGCTCCGACCCCGGGTAAGGAGGGTGAAGCCAGGGATGAATGGGGCATGGAGTGATATAGAGGCCTGGGTCCTATGTCGGGAAGTTGCTCGAAGTTCCCCCAACACAGAAGAGGCGGGCATGGAGGAGCAGCCACAGGAGGGCCCAGGAGAATCAGGGCAGCAGAATGCCCAGAATCCATAAGCACGGTTGCTCTGGAGGGTGGAGAAGACAGAGGGGACCAAGAGGATGAAAGCTCTGCCTTGCGAGGAGCAGACAGATGGTCACAAATAAAGCTAAGTGGGTGTTAAGAAAACCCAGGGGAGAGGGAACGTCAGCTACAATGTGTTTGTGTGCATGTGTGAGAAGGGCAGGGCTGGGGTTGGGGAAGGCTTTATTGAGGACGTGAGATTTGAGCTGGGCCTGGAAGTGGGTGGCACATGTCCATAGGTGCAGGGGAAGGAAAGGGCAACCCCAAAGTGGGAAACAGTATGCACGAGGGCACGGAGGGTAAAGGGAAGACACAGAGTGCATGTGCGTGCGTGCATGATTGTGTGCGTGCACGTGCGTGCGTCTTGTTGCTGGAGATAAGGCTGGAAAGACTGGGGATAGAGCAATGGAGGGCGTCAAATGCTAACCTAAGAAATTTGCTGAGTGGGTCAGGCAGTCTACCCTGAGGTGACCAGATCCTCACAGCAGTGCTTCTCAAACTCTCTGTGGTAAAGGACCTTTTTTTTTTTTTTTTTTTAAATATCCAGTTGATTGTGAATCCATGTTGTTGTTTTATTTTTTTATAAATTTTTAAAAAATTAATTTATTTTTGGCTGCGTTGGGTCTTCGTTGCTGCATGCGGCTTTCTCTGGTTGCGGCGAGCGGGGGCTACTCTTCATTGCCATGCACGAGCTCTAGGCGTGCGGTCTTCAGTAGTTGTGTCATGCGGGCTCAGTAGCTGTGGCTCACGGGCTTAGTTGCTCCGCGTCATGTAGGGATCTTCCCGGACCAGGGCTCAAACCCGTGTCCCCTGCATTGGCAGGCAGATCCTTAACCACTGTGCCACCAGGGAAGTCCCTGATTGTGAACCCATGTTGTTTTTATAAAACACAGCAAAAATGATCATGCACTGGGACGTGTGGCAATGTCAAATCGCTATAAAGCTTCCTCAAAGATGGCTCTTCATTTCTGTACTCATCTTGTGGACCAAACTTTGAGTAGCCCTGCTCTAGGGGTCCTTGGATGGGTTGCAGAGGTCAGGGAGGCCAATAGATTTCTTGTAGCTGGCCATGTATGTTCATTTGTTTAGGGAAGGGTGCAAAGCTTTTGTCAGGACCTCAAAAGGTTCAAGGTCTCCAAAGGACACAATCCTCTGCTATAGGAAGTGGTCATTAAAGGTCACTAGGAAGGATCTAGTGGGGCTTTAGAGCCAAGGGGAGCAACAAATGTGCCTGATTCATCGTAAGACCCCTCCTTTCCCCGCCTGCACCCAGAGGAGCCAGCCCAGGGCCAAGCTCAGGGGGAAAGGACTGGGGGGAGTGCGAGATTCCAGAGAACAAGGGGCTCACTTAGGGGGTGATTAAAATAATCTGTGGGAAAGAAAACCAGAGGGCTTTTTAAAGCTGTGTTTGGACCAAGATGATCAGGGAGGGGCGGGCCTGCCGCTGGGGCAGATGGCACGATGTTAGCTGAAGATGGGAAGCTGAGCTCCTCAGCGCTTGGTCAGGCATCTGCTGCCTGCTTGAGAAGCAGGAACCTGAAAGGGAGGCTCCCTTGGGATGGGAGCCAGGCAGAGCAGGAGGCTGCTAGGATGCAGTCTGGGTTCAGAAAACTGCATCCTGGGGTCCTGTGAGCATCTTCCAAGTGTTCAGAGAGGAGTCCTGGTGCCCCAGACCATGGGGAGCGGCTGTAACTCATGTGGGCACAAGCTCCTGTTTCCAAAGAAGGCAGACTCTGAAATCTGCAGATGGGTCTACTTAATGAACTCCCTGGAAAACGCCTACTTCATTATTACTTTTTTTTTTGAGGTGGAATTCATATAACATGAAATTAACCATTATAAAGTGAACAACTCAGTGGCATTTAGTGCATTCACCATGTTGTGCAACCACCACCTCTATCTGGTTCCAAAACATTTTCATCATCCCAAAAGGAAATCCCATACCCGTTAAGCAATTGCTCCCCATTTCTTCCTCCTCCAGGCAAATCTCTATGGATTTACCTATTCTGAATATTTCCTATAAATGGAATCATACAACACATGACATTTTGTGTCTGGCTTCTTTCACTTAGCAGAATGTTGAGGTTCATCCATGTTGAACTTAGTACTTCATTCCTTTATTATGGTTGAATAGTATTCCATTGTATGGATATATCACAAATTGTTTATTCATCCACTGAAGGACATTTGGGCTGTTGGGTCATAGGGTAATTCTATGTTTAACTTTTTGAGGAATTGCCAAACTGTTTCCCACAGCTACTGAACCATTTTACATTCCCACCAGCAATAGATGAGGGTTCCACCCACTTTCATTATTAAACAGGTGATTGCTATGACCCTGGAAGGCAAGGAGATGGCTACCAGGTGCTAACATGGGTAAAATAGGTGAGGATGATACCTGTTCCATTTCCCTGCCGCCCACCATAGGCTTATAAGGCTGGTTGGCAGTCCTGGCAAGGCTGCTGGCTGAAGTAGGGGTGTGTGTTCCCTTTCTTTTCCCAAGCAAGTGGATCAGAGGGTGAAATCTAGAGCCTCAAAGCCAAGCTTGGTGTGGTCCTGCAGGAACTGGGCTTGTGACCCACCTGGGCCCCAGTGTCTCACAGTGTGTCCTCTCAAGGATAGATACAAACTGCCTTCCTTCTCCCTGCTTTAGTCCCTTCTCCTCATCTTTCTTTTCTCTTTCTTTTCATTCTATGCCTAGGCGACTGAGTAGGAAGGAAGGAGGTGGGGAGCTGCATGCATGTTCATGGACCACATCCACAAGCGCCTCTCCCCACTGAGGCCCCGGGAGGTCATCCCAAAGTGAGGTGGGATACTGGGAACCCTCTCCCTCGCCTTTATTCCCTCCTTCTCCCAGGAGAGGAGACCCACTGGTGTCTGCAGCACCGAGCATGCTGGCAGGCAGCTGGGGGGGCAGGAGATCCAGTTCTGGCCATCTCCACCCCTCAAAGGTCAAGGTCAGGGGAGGAAGGAGTCACCAGGGGCACTTATGGTGGCAGGAATTGGCTTTGGTGGTGGTTTAAGGAAAGGAGAGGAGAGGTACATTCATCTGTGTCACAGAGTTCTCCTGGACACTCCCTGTGTGCCAGGCCCTGCAGTGACTTGCCACTTGCCCCACTAGCAGGCAAAGCCCGAAGCTGGGAAAGCAAGAAGTCAGCCCCTCCCCCACTGGCTCTCAAAGTGTGGTTCCTGCCCAGCAGCAGTAGCAGCAGCAACACTTGGGAACTTGGTCGAAACGCAACTTTTCAGGCCCCTCCTCAAACTTACTGAATCAGAAACTTTGGGGGTGGAACCCAGCAACCCCTGTTTTCACAAAGCCTCCAGGGGATTCTAATTCTTTTTTCTTTTTTTAAAAAAATAAATTTATTTATTTATTTATTTAGGCTGCGTTGGGTCTTCGTTGCTGCGCACAGACTTTCTCTGCTTGCGGCGAGCGGGGGCCACTCTTTGTCGCGGTGCGCGGGCTTCTCATTGCGGTGGCTTCTCTTGTCCCGGAGCACGGGCTCTAGGCGCGTGGGCTTCAGTAGTTGTGGCCCGCGGGCTCAGTAGTTGTGGCCCGCGGGCTCTAGAGTTGCAGGCTCAGTAGTTGTGGCTTAGTTGCTGTGGGCTTAGTTGCTCCGCAGCATGTGGGATGTTCCCGGACCAGGGTTCAGGGCTCAAACCGTGTCCCCTACATTGGCAGGCGGATTCTTAACCACTGCGCCACCAGGGAAGCCCAAGGGGATTCTAATTCTTGCTTTGGTTTGAGAACCACTGCCCTGCCCTGAGGAGGAGCCAGAGTTAATGAGGGGTACTCAGTGTTCCCGGTCTGATGGGAGAGACAAGACCCTTGCTTGCCATCTGATAGGGAAGACAGAGCCGTGTGCTGAAAAAATTCTCAGTCAGAGGGGGACATCTAGGTTTCTCAACGCAAGTCCCTCTAGTGGGGTCCCTCCCTGCTGGAAGCACCAGGATGAGTTTCTCTGGAGGGGGCTGGCTACAGTTAGGACCCCAGAGAAACCCCCCCCCCTTCCATTTTTACTCTCCATTCTTCAGAAAGTGGGTTTGATGTGCTAATGAGGACATCAATTATTGAGCTTCATTAGCATTCATTACAATAACAAGCAAGGGAGGGGGGATCAAGGGGAACGGAGGGGGGTCTTTTGAAACTTACTGCCTTTTACTCCTCTCCTATAGGGTGGGAGGGAGAATGGGAGAGTGAGGAATGCAGGAGAGGCTTCAAGGTTCTCAGAGGCTGAGCTGTGGTCGGAAGTCTGCAGGTCTGGGGCAGAGGGAAGCAACCTCCACCTCCTCAGCTCCCCAACCCAAACCAGCCCCAGAGACCAGGTCGCTGCCCCTGGTCACTCTCTCCCCAGAAGAGGGCTCTCCACAGCCCCCTCAGTGCCTTTGGGCCACCCTTGGTGGAGTTTGGGTGGTCCAAAGCGGGCTCATGAAATGCCCTAGCTAGACAATAACACTCCTGGCAGGGTGCCTTCTCGAGGATTTGGGGTGGGGGACTCCAAGGTGGCAGAGTGAGCAGTTTGGGGTGTCCCAGTACCATTTTCACCTCACCTTTTCCCCTGTGGCTTTCCCTAGAGGCCCATGTGCCCCTCTGCCCACCCCAGGCCCTGAGGTGGGAGATAGATGGGCCCCAGGCTAAGCAGCTGGAGTTTGTCCCCTGTGGACAGAGGAGAAAGCTGAGCCCTACCCAGATAAGAGATAAAGAGACCATGTATTTCTCATTCTCAAGGTCAAGGAGAACTTGTTGACTACACATGCGCGGAAAGGCTCCTTGGAGGTCAAAAAGGGAGTAATGTCAACCCACCCATAGGCCTCTTCACTAGAATCCATCTTGGCTAAGAGGTGCACACACACATGGGAGGACCCTAAGATAAACCCAGTACGGACTCAGAACCAGGCAAAGCAAGATGATTGGCCAGAGGAAACCCAGAAGAAATGCCCCATACAAATGATTCAAACTACCATGCTGGTGTGACTCTCTCTGAGTCAGCCCGTGTGTCCGTCTACACATACTTTTCTTTTTTTTTTTAATAAAGACAGTGAAATAGAGAGAAAGTCTTTTTTTTTTTTTTTTTTTTTTTAAATTTATTTATGGCTGTGTTGGGTCTCCATTTCTGCACGAGGGCTTTCTCTAGTTGTGGCCAGTGGGGGCCACTCTTCATCGCGGTGCGCGGGCCTCTCACTATCGCGGCCTCTCTTGCTGCGGAGCACAGGCTCCAGACGCACAGGCTCAGCAACTGTGGCTCACAGGCCTAGTCGCTCCACGGCATGTGGGATCTTCCCAGACCAGGGCTCGAACCCGTGTCCCCTGCATCGGCAGGCAGATTCTCAACCACTGCGCCACCAGGGAAGCCCCCTACACATACTCTTTTATCCTCCTAATAAACACTTTACTTGTTTCACTAATTTTGGTCTTTGTGGGGATTCATTTCTACAAAGTCGAAGGGCCAGGGGCCTTGTCACCGGCCACTGGTCCCTGGTGGTCTAGTGGCTGGGATTCAGCACTCTCACTGCCGTGGCCTGACTTCAATCTCTGGCCGGGGAACCGAGATCAGCCCCATCTCCCTCTTCCTGCCCAGATGTTTGTCCACATGCAACCTCTGTTCCAAACAGAGGAAGGAGCAGTGAGGCTGAGAATTCTCACCTCTAGGGCGCTCCCTCATAACCTCGCTCCTGCGGGCTCCCAGGAAAAGGCGAGCAGGATGGGTGGAGTGAGAAGGCCAAGGTGGGTGGTTACAATCCGCTGTTCCAATCCCTCAAACAAGCCAGCAGCCCCCTCCCAATCAAGCGCAATGCCAGAGATACAGGGGAGAAAGGCCAGAGGGAAGTTACTTGTTGAGGGATGAGAGTGGGGGCAGGGTGGCACCTGAGGCATCTCAGGTGGAGGCAGCTGGCACATTGCTTGTGCCCGGGGAACCATGCCAGCTTCCAGAAGCAATTCTGGTCTCTCGGCTGAAGAAATAATACCTGTGTTTCCCTCGCCCTGATCAGAGGAGATGACTTCCTCAGCCTTCTCCCTACACCAGGAGCTTGGCTTTTGAGATCAGGTAGATGGGGGGAGGAGGCACCTATCTTCCCTGGGGCATGGGGCAGGGGATCGAGTGGGGTCAGTGAGGGTGGCTGGTGTCAGGCCATCTGCCCTCTGGCTCAACTTGGGCCTCAGGGGTCTTTGTTCCCGTTCAGGAGCTGTATCCCTTCTCACCCCTCCACGGACCCATGGAGGCCGCTGTCCTTCTTTGAGGAGAGGAGGCGGTCAAATGAGCTCACAGCTATGAAGTGATCAGAAATGTTTACGATATGTCTCTAACAAGTGAACTACACAAATAAAAAATGTTACCTGAATCTGATTTAATCTCCTCACTATGGGGGGGCGTTCATGATGCAGGAGGTCACTGATGTCATATTTGGAATGATGTCATATTTGGAGTCTCTGCGGGCTAATTCACAGAGCCTCCCTCCCCAAGTCCCCGAGCCCGTGGCTTCTTGGCATCTAGTGTAAAGGCCAGAAAAACCTCCATGTGACAGGACAAGCATCTTTCCAGCCATCTTCCAGGGGATAATGCCCAGTTCCCTAACCCTGACATAAATAACTATGTCTTTACCCTCAGCCACGTTCCCGAGCCCAGCTCTTTCTTTACTTTCTGGTCATGAGACGTGTATCAGAGTTAGGCCCCTGCTTCTGGCAGCCCACAGGGTTAGGAGATGGTGGTGGTGATAGAAAAAGGGGCTGGGAGCCTTGGAGTCAGGCAAGTCTGGGTTTGAATTTCACCTTTGCTATTCTTAGATTGGGCAAGTGGCTATGCCTCTCTGAGCTTCAACTCCTTTCTCTCTGAAACGGGGCTGAAAACAGCCACTTCCACAGGGTTGTTGAGAGGATTAAATTAGAGAATATGGGTAAAGCACGTGCTGATGCCCTGCCACTTGGGTGGGCACAGTGTGGCGAAGGGAGGAGAACTTGTCTCATGGCGGGGGACCTGAGGGGGAGGGGAGGGGCAGCATCCTGCGAGGTTGAGTTGGGGGCCTGGATGGAGGACCAGCAGCGTGAGTCCCCAGCCTCTGGGCTCTGAGAGGCTTGGGAACTGGTGTCCATGCAGCTGAGGGGAAGCCACCCCGCCCCTTGCCGACCCCTCCCCAACACAGGGCCTGCTGCCTCCCATGCCCATCCTGGGCAGGCAGCCAAGCAGGGAGCTGGATGAGTGCCCACAGCACACTCAGAGGCCAAAAGATGGGCACCATCCAGTTGGCAGAGGGAGAGGCAGCTGGCCCAGGAGGGAAGAAGTCAGGGTGCCGACTGCTGGGGTCGTGTGCCCAGACGGTGTGTCCGGGACACGGCTCTTGGCTGCCCTCCTTAGCTGTCCGGCTGGAGCTGGGAAGGGGCCCTCCTCTCCTTACCCTGGCCCAGTCACCTAAGTTACTGCAACTGGAGATTAATCTCTAAGGGGCATCAGACTCGCCCTGAGCCAGGCATGTGGCTGGCTCAGGGCAGGCCAGGGGGTGGCGGGGGGGGGGGGGGGGGGGGGGGAGGGGGGAAGGAAAGTGGGAGAGCTTGGATTAAGGCTGCAGCTGGGTAGACCAGGAAGTGGGGAAACCGGTTTGTCATTTGGGCCACTTGGGGTGGGGTCTCCTCTCCTGCCTCTCTGCTTGCCTGCCATTCTACCTGGTGGCCTATAGCGAAGAGATGAGCTGTGCCCCTTTCTTGCTCATCTAAGCTGGCTTTGGGAATGCCGGGAGTAAATAAAAGGAGCAGGGGACCTTCCCCTCTCCAAGAGAAGCTTGGGAGAGAAGGGACAGGACAGAGAACTGGAGAGAGAGAGAGAGCAAGCAACCAGGACAGGAGGAGGAAGGGACAGAGTCACCCAGAGAAGTCTGTGGAGCCAACAGGTAGGCCAAGGTGGGACAGGGAGGGGGTGGGAGTGAGGCAGGGGTGGGGCAGCGCTGGCGCTCTGCAGGCTTCGGTGGAGGTGGCAATGGCGTCGCCAAGTGAGGTGTGAGAAGGGGCAGGAGCTGGAGCGCCCTCCTTTGGGGTCCTACTTAGCCGATTGGCAGACTCCCCTCACTCACAGCACGGGCCGCTGCAGTTCCAGCAGAAGCCTCCAGGAGGGGCCGCAACCCGAGCTGGGGGCAAGGAGACAGCCCAGCAGGGGGCGCTGTGGGACTGGGTCCCCTTGGCTAAACCAGGTCTAAGGAGACAGCTAGGGGGGCGTCCCGGCAGAGGCAGAGGAGGGTCCAGACTCTCCCTACATCGTGCGGCTGTGGCTTTCGGAGGTCACCTTGGCTGAAGAGTAGTCCCCCAGTCCCTCCCTGCCCCGTCCGTCCCCGAACGCTTCTCCATCCTAAGGCGCGCACGGGCTAGGAGACCGAGAAGTTTCCGCACCCTCGAGGTGCACCCCCTCCTCCGATGCCGGCCCCCACTTCAGGCATTTGTCTCTGTCATGGCTTGAGGATTGCTCTGGGGGGAAGAAGCAGGTGCAGCGGGGAGGGGAGCGTGAGCGCGCCCCGCACCCCAGGCCCGGCTGCGCGCTGCGGGATCCCGCAGTGCAGCTGGAGGGCGCGAGGCGCCGGCCCCCTCCCCTCCCTGCCTCCCTGCTCCCCGCCACCCCGGCGGCCCTTTGTACGTTCAGGCCACACGCGCGTGCTCGCGCCGCGCGCGCTCCCGCCCGCAGTGACACACCCGCGCCGGCGCGCGCGCGCGCGCGCACACACTCGCTCTCGCACACTCGGTGACACGCCCGCGCGCGCGCGCACCCACACGCCCGGCCGCCGGCGCCCTCCCAGCTGGTCCACCCCGGCGGGGCCCGCGCCCCTGGCCCGCCCGCCTGGCACCGCGCCCCGGGGCTGGGGCCCAGCGAAGAGCCCGCGAGGCGGCGAGAGGGCGAGCGCCAGGCAGGCCGGCCCGGGGCCCCCGCCCCCCGCGCCCCCGCCCGATGGGGAACGCTCCGTCCCAAGGCATGTCCCTGTCTCTCTCCTTCCTAATGTGCCTCCATGCTTAAGTGGAAGGTATTTCTGTTTTCTTTGTGTGTTTTCCCCTCGGCCGGGGGCGGGGGCGGCGGCCGGGCCGGGGAGGCGGCGGCCGACGGGGCGAGGGATGCTCGGGGCGCAGGTGTGTGGGGGGCAGGGGACCTCGGCGCTCCGGGCTTGGGAGAAGGACCGGGGCGAGAGGAGTGCTGGGACCATAGAGGGGGTCCTGCATTGGCGAGGCTGGAGACCGGGTGGGGAGGGCCTCGTGAGGCCCGGGGAAAGGGGCCCGAAGGGTTAAAATTTAAAGGGGTTTATGTGGAGGGGGGAGGGAGGTAGAAAAGAGGAAGGGGGATGGATGGTGAGGAGAGTGGGGGAGGGGAGTGGTCCATCCGAGGTGGAGGAAGAGGAGGATGCAGGGGGAGGCGAAGGGGATGGAGAAGTGGTGGGAGCATTAAAGGTCTCTTTCCCCCAGGTCCCAGAATGGGGTGCACGCCCTTGGATGGTGGTAGTAGGCGCTTTGCGCCCGCCCCCCAGGGAAAGAAGGGGATTAGTGTATTCCGGGGTTGGTTGTGTTGCCAGGATACAAGCCTGTATTCCCCGCACCCCCCTCCCCAGTCACCTCGAGGCCCTAGCCCTGGAGACCTGGGAGCCTAGGCAGCAGTTGCAGAGACGGGGGACCCGCTCCCCGCTAGGCTGGCGGGAGGGGGAGGGGCCATTTGATCTTAAGCCCTCCCCTTGCAGAGGCCAGAGGGCAGGGGAGGGCGCCCCCAGCTGGGGAGAGGATCTAGGGTGAATGAGGAAGTAGGGACTGCTGGAGGCTGAGCGGCAGAGGGCGGGGCTGGGGAGGGGCCGCGCTAACCCCCCCTCCCCTCCCACGCACCCCTTCGCTACGTCAGAAGCTCCCCGGCCAGCTCCGAGTCCTGTCGGTGGGGGCAGCAGGATGCTGGTGGAAGCAGAGGGGGCCGGCCGGGTGCCTCCGCAGCTCGGCTGGCAGGGCCCGGCGGGGTGTGTGCAGCTGCTGGTGCAAGCCCCCCAGCCCCACCCCTCCCCATGCAGCCCTGGCAGTGCCTCCGGCGCTTTGCCCTGGCCTGGTGGGAGAGGACAGCGGAGGGCAGCGCCCGATCTTCCAGGGAGGAGGCTGGACCGAGGGACCCCGGGGGCCGAGGGGAGCCAGGTGAGCAAGAACAGGGAGTGTGCGAGGAGGAGATCCTGGACTGCCAAATACGAGGGAACCAGGAGGTCTTGCAGCCCCCAACTTTAGGAGAAGTGGGTTCCTGGCTGGAGCTTTTCAGAAGATGTTGGAGCTACTGTTGTTTTGGGGAGGGGGAAACAGATAAGGGCTGGGAGTCGAGGGTAAATGACCAGACTTCCAGGCTTGTGGGTCTGAATATTCCTTGGTGTTGGGTTTGAGCACTTTGGGGTGGGGATAGGATGCCTTCTTTCCAACTCTGGATATCTTGGTCTGGGTGACCTTGAGCCAACTGCTTTGCTGTCTAACTCTGTGCCTCAGTTTCTCTCATTCCCTTCCCTATCCTTCTTGCTGGTCTTAAAGAATTGGTGATGCATGTGATGGAGACTGTCACTGTGAAAATGTGAGGCTTTGTAATCATTGGTGGCAGCTGTGATGGTGGTGGTTTCTGGCGTGGTTGCACGTGTCTACATATGTGGGGGGCAGTTATGGTTTCCGTGTGAGGTCTTTTGCTGGTTTTAGTTGATGTTGGGCCCACTGTGGGCAAGTGTCAAGGTCCAGCATTCATACAGGAAGGAAGGCTCCAGGCAAGCTGGGAGTTGTTGGGGCAGAGACTTAGCTGGTGGCCTAGTGTAGAAGCAAGGGATGGAGCATAAAAGGAGGGGGTTCCAAGGATAAGATTCCCCCCTCCACCCAGACTGCCGGGCACCCAGGCACCATTGGCAGCAAGTGCAAAGGCTTTGCCCTGGCTTCCTGCCACTGTGCCTTGGGGACAAGAGGGTCTTTGTCCAGTTCTTCCCCCACCCCTGCTCCTTCCGCCCTTACCATGTTGGCCAGTTCTCTGTGATGACCCTCAGGGCCGGGATGGAGATGCAGGTCCCCCATGTGCTCTGGAGATCTGGAAGAAGCAACTGTGGTCTCAGGCAGTGCTGAGTGGAGCCGGGGAGCTCTTCTAGGGGAAGGGTCCCTGGGAATGAACCACTGGGAGGTTTGCTCCCACTGCATGCTTTCTGCTTGCCTCCTTGCCTAACGCGGAGGGGATGGGGTCTGGAGTCTTCATTGCCTGATTCCTGCTGGGAGTCCTGGGTTCCACGTTTCTTAAACATGTACAGGGCAGAGTTGGGTGCTGTGATGCAGAGCCTCAGATGATCTCTCTTTCTCTCTCTCTGGCCAGGGACCCACCCTGGAAAAAAGGTTTAATTAGAACCATTGATTCCTTCTTTGGCTGTGAGCATCGATCTCACCGGTGTGGTCAGAGCTGGGGGTGATGGTGGCACGGTTGCCGTCTGCCCAGTTCGAACCTTGGCTTTCTCTGACAAAACCCAAGCGTAGGAGGGAGGGGGCTAGGCTCTTTGAAGTACCAGACCTGTTTTAGCCCCATCTCCACCCCAGGTTAGGTCTTGGGGAAAGAAGGGAGACGAGGTTGAGTATTTAACCTGAGGGAGCTGTGTTTGGGGTTTGAGGATCATCCTGAGTAGTGGGCCTGGGGCTCGGGAATGGAGGTGCAGCTTGGTTGGAAGGGAGACAGGAGGCCATTGGGGGCGCAGGCAGAGAGTTCAGGGGAAGGATCTGGAGCTTGCCATTAAAGTTTTGCTTTCGAGGAATCCCAAGCACTTATCTCCTCCAAGCCCTGGCAAGGAGATGCGATTTCTTCCTTAGTTTGTGTCTTCGAGGCCCAGAGAGGGACAGAGACTGTCTCAGAGGCCCAGTGGGCCTGGGTCTAGCCTTTGAGCCTGGCTACCTGACCGAGTGGCCCCTGCCCAGGCACAGGGAACGAAGGGTGAGGCTCCAGGCAGCCTCCGATCTGGTCTCTGGGTTTGGTGGGAGGTGGGGGACAGATTGTGCCCCCGCCCCAAGCCCCAGCTGCCCGTCGTGGGTGGGCTGGTGCAGGTGCAGGCTTCAATGAGCCACTCAGATGCTCTTTGAAGAATCCCTTGTTGGCTTCCTAGGGCCCATTCGAGCAAAGATAATAAAAATCTGGCCGTCAGCGGGTTTGAGGGCTGCACTTGCTTCCCCTTCTTTCATTCCCAGCTCTGAAAAGCAGAGATGAAGGCTTGGGATTTGGCTGGGAAGCAGCGCTTGCCTGCCCCGAGGGAGGGAGGGAAGGAGAGCGGGAGGGAGGACTGATTTCCTGGCAGCCGGGGGATTTGCTGGGGAGGTGGGCAGAGGGGCAGGGACCTGGTCCCCTACTCTTGCCAGACAGCCTCGGGCCTCGATGGGGCTCCTATGCCCCTCGCCCAGGCTCCAGCCTTGTCCTTCAGTTCCAGAGGCTGGGAGCCCCCCTTCGGCTCCACTGCTCCCACAATCCCCCCTCTGCTCCTCAGACTCCCCCACTTTCTTCCCCCTGGAGCCCCCCCCATCCCTGCCCCTCCATTTCTCTCCCTCTGCCCTTCCCGCTGTCTCTCCTCTTTGTCTCCCCCTTCTGCTCCTTAGTCTCCCCTTTTCTGTCTGTCTGCCCCCTCATACCTGTCTCTCTTCTTTCCTTCGCATCTGTCCTGCTTTCTAGGACTGTCTGGAAGGTTAAGAAGCCAAGTTGGTTGGAGGGAGGGGAGGAGCTGCAGCCACGGAAGGGACCGGCCTGAGTTGACTATTATGGTCTGTCAGGTGTCATAGTCATCAGGGTCCAGGCGGAAGGGGGCTGCTGAGCACTTAGAGATGTGTGTGTAGTGAGGGCGCCATCCCCCTCCCGCACACAGCAGGCACCTTGCCCTGACATTGGGCTTCAGACACTCAAGTTCTCCTGCCACCTTCTACTGCTTGGCTGCCGGAAACCAATGCCTCCGGCTTCTGGCCCCTCCACACCTCTGGTCGCCCACTGTCCCAGGCGTCATCGCCGCCCTTGCCCATGGTTCCCCCACACCCACTACCCGGGCTCACAGGGGGAAGGGAAGGGTCCAAGGGAACCCCTACAGGCCCTGTGACCCCTTCACCATCTTATAAGCCCCCCCACGTGGAAGACAAGACTGTCATGGAAAGAGCACTGGACTGAGTAAAGAGACCTCGTTAGGATCCAGCCTCAGCGCCCAAATGTCCGAATGACCTTGAGCAAGTCCCTTCCTGGCAAGGGCCTCTTTCCTCACCTGTGAAATGAGGGGGCACAGGCTGGCTCCTCTCCAAGGTCTCTTCTGACATTCCACCGTTGTTGTGTCTCTCTTCTGGGTGATTTGCATATGCTTTGCATATATCAATGGTGCCTGCTTGAAGGGGGAGGGTGCCGCCCACGGGGACCAGAGTCCCACCCACCACTCCAATTCCGCTTGCCCATTGGCCCAGGCTGTCACTGCTGGAATCTCCCAGAGGGATGGAAACCGGGTGAGGCCTGAGAATTCCCTGGGGAGGTGGCTCCTGTGCTCCAGCCGTGCTAGAGGCAGGATGGGGGGATAGCCCTAGTGGAGGGGACCCCTACCCTCATCACTCCTGTTCCAGAAAGTCCAAACAGGGAAACCAAGTGGGTGTGAATTCACTACAGTTGCCTGTGGCTACCACGGGGTGTGTGAAACCCCACTGAGCCTGGCAGAGGGCTCAGGGTCTGAGCACCTCTAGACACCAGGAGCTTAGCTAGGTGTAAGAGTCCCTCCTCTGGCTTCAGCTGCCAGACAGGCGGCTTCACAGTCCAGGACAAGTCCTGCCGTCTTGTGCCCTGCCCACTTCTGCTCAGGCCCCTGGGCTCTGGGTGTGTGTGGGTTGGAACTTGGACCTGAGAGATGGTCACTGAGAACAGGATCATTGCACGTCTGGGCCCAGCCTGGCCAGCACACCACAGGTGAGGCGCGGTGCTCCCTGCAAGGGTCACGGGGAGGGAGAAACTGCTGCCCTCAGTTCTGCACCCACCTCCGTCTACCCCAACTGATCTCACAGGGCAGTGCGCTGCATCCCAGCCCCCAACCTGCCTCATTTCCTTTCACCCCCATAATACTCATCACATGGGGCAAGACTGGGGTAAAGGTTGGCAGCCAGGAGAAGATAAGGTGGGCCACTGAGTAAGGTGAGGATTTCTGAAGACAGGAGCAAAAATCCCCTCCACCGCCATGGTGGACGGGGCCAGAGGAAACACAGCAAGAGGGATCAAGGTTAGCTTTAGTCTCAGGGAGGAAATGACCCGGGGGGCAGTTTAGTTTCTGACCACGGAATTGTTGTGAAACTTAAATGAAATAATAGATGAAAATGTCCAGCACAGTGCCTGACACATGATAAACAGTCAATAAATGGTATGGGGAGGGAATGGATGTCTCTGAACCCAGAGGAGACCCTCCCTTAACCCTGAGATGCAGGATATTGCAGGGGATCAGGAGTCAGAAGGACAATTCCCAGAAGAGCTGTTTCTCCCACACTCAGGCGGCTGCTTCCCCACCGCAGCCCTCGTGCCCCACACACGCACTGGGCTCAGGGCCCAGCCACCCTGGGATACCCTGCCCTCATCCTCTCTGCTGCAGGTGGGCAGACAGAAGGGTTTGGAGGCGGGGAATCCTGTTCTTCTCCTCCTCCCCCTGTCTTTGCACAGGACAGCTTGAGAGGAAACAGGCCCACGCTGCAGCAGGAGGAATCGAGGTTAGATGGGAAGGAAACCTCCAGGTGCGCGAAGGGTAGCTGCTCCGAGGTGGTGTTTTTGCATCTCTTACCTCAATGATAGGTGTCTGTGAGCGCAAGTCAGCTAGTGTTGTACCTAGGGGCAGGGGACTGGTTGGCATGACCTTTGAGATGACCTTTGGGCTATCGGAAGGAACTTGGTAGATCCAGTTTAATCTCTTGTGGCTGTGATGGTTGGCAGAGTGCAGGGGGCCGTGATGAAGAGGAGTTCAGAGCTGCTGGGGAAGAGGAGGTTACAGCGAAGTCAGTCTTTGATCCCCCAGGGCAGAGAAGTCAAGTGCAGGGTAAAGAGCAAGCGTTGGACTGGTGTCAGGTTGCCTGCCTCCCCTACTGCTGTGTGACATTAGGCAAGTTAGTTGCCCCCTCTGGTTTTCAGTGTCCTCGGTGTGAGAAGAGGGTGGAACTAGAGAATCTCTAAAGTCCCTTCCAGCTGTCACAGGTTCTACCCACCTCCTCTCTCCTGAGATAATATATGCCTCACCACCCAGACGGTGGGAATAAATACTTCCCAGCTCCAGCTAAACCAGGAAAAATGGAGATTTGGCCCAAGAGAACACTGGTGCTTTTGTGCGCCTGCATACGCCTTACAAACAGTCCCTCCTGCTCTGAAGGCACATCTTGCCTAAATCTGTCCTCTCAGCCCAGAAGATGGATAAGTGAGAGGCTATAGGATTCAGCTACCGTCTGTTTTCCTCCCACCCCAGAAAAAAAAGGCTTTGCAGCACTCCGTTCCAACCAGGGACTATAATCCAGTCCATCTTTTCTTCTGTGGAGGCACTGCCAGCTGGTGGCTCATCTCCCCCACAACCTTTTCCTGGTTCCTGGTAGCCTCAGCCACCTGGCCCAGTTGCCTGCATATCCCGGAATGGAGTAGCATTGAGACTAGGAAGGAGCTGGGTTTTCACACGCCTGCCTTCCTCACTTCTGCCAACCTCCTCATCCCAGCACCCTGGTCTCTTTTCCACCCCAGTCACAGAGCATGCTGGAGACCCCAGACCCAGGGACCCACAGGGGGGCCCCCAGATCCAGAGACCCCCCCCAGAGTAGCCCTAAGCTGGAGATGTTTGTGCAGAGCCTAGGAGGCAGAGGGGGTGTGTGTCCTGCTGGCTCCTTCCACCCCAGGGGGGCTGATAATTGCTGACACAGCAGGCATCTGTGGCGTCACCCCAGGCACCAGCAGCTGCCTCATTGAGGAAGAATTAACGATCCCAGTTCATTGGGAAGGCATTCCACGGCTCATTGAAGCCCTTGCAGATACACCCGGGGCCTCTATGCCTCCTCTCCGGGGCTGTCCCCTGCCTAGTACGTCCCCTCCCAGTGGCCAGGCTGGCCTGGTGAGTCCCCATTCTTGTCCCAGCCTTCTTCTAAGTTGAAAGTTGGGACTCTGAGGGAAAGCCAGGGCTGTTAGGACTGACAACGACTCTCGCTTTGCCGCCCCTGACTTTTTAGGCTCTCCCTAGCGTGGGTGCTTGGGGGGGATTTCTGGATGTTAAACAAGAAGAGACCTTTGAGGGGCTTCCTGGAGCCTCTTCTGTGACAGAGGCGGGAGAGTAGGAAAGGGGCTCCCTGAGAGGCAGAAGTCACTTAAAGATGAAGCTTGGGAGGGCTTCCCTGGTGGCGCAGTGGTTGAGAGTCTGCCTGCCAATGCAGGGGACACGGGTTCGAGCCCTGGTCTGGGAAGATCCCACATGCCGCGGAGCAACTAGGCCCGTGAGCCACAATTTACTGAGCCCGCGCGTCTGGAGCCTGTGCTCCGCAACAAGAGAGGCCACGACAGTGAGAGGTCCGCGCACCGCGATGAAGAGGGGCCCCCACTTGCCGCAACTAGAGAAAGCCCTCGCACAGAAACGAAGACCCAACACAGCCATAAGTAAATAAATAAATAAACCCAAAAGTTAAAAAAAAAAAAAAAAGGTGAAGCTTGGGAGAAGCCGCTTCTCCTGAACCCAGCAGCTCATCCCCCACCCCGATCCCTGGTCCGTTTGCAACCTAAGGTTAGAATTATCTGCTTCCCACTCCTAGGATGAGGCAGAAAGAAACTGAAGTGAACCCTTCTGCTCCACTTATTGTCCGTAAAAAATAGTTTATTATGCTGGAGCGTGGGATGGAAAGAGGTTAGACTTTAGGCAGAACTTCCCAGCGGGCACTGAATGGGAGCCAGCCAAAGGCTGGGGAGGATGGGTGGGAAGCAGTTCAGCTCAGGGGTCAAGAGCTCAGGCTCTGGAGTCGGACAGATCCGGGCTGGCATCCCAGCCCTGTGACTCACCCACTCGCTGTGTGGTTTTGGGCAAGTCACTTCACGTCTCTGAAGCTCAGTTTCCTCATCTGTAAATTGGGGCTGATAACGGTGGTTCCCTCACAAGGTGGGTACCAGGATTAAATGAGGCGGAGCTCCTGGCACATTGTGAACTTTCACTAAGTAGTAACGTCTTTGTCTTTGTCCTCCTCCTCACCGTCCAGTTGAATGAACGAATGGGTGGCTGTTCTCCCAGGAAAAAGAGACATACCTGAGAGAGCCTCTTATCTAAAACCCAGATTCTCACCCCAGCCGGCCTGGGGCTGGGCCCCTGGAGCCGCCACTTAAGACTGGTGGTGAGAGGGGAGCTAGGCCTCTTGAGTCTTCATGCCCCCACCTGGTGCCCCTCTGTCCACCTGCCCCTTCTGTGCCCCACCCCCACCCCACTGCTTTGTCCAGGAAGCCCTCTGGGGCTGCATATGTTAGTGAACATTCTTGATCTCTTCCCCCAGTCAATGTCCCAACATCTGGGTACAACAGCTGCTTCTCCCCAGGATGCCTGTGTCTTGGGTAATCGGTGGGAAAATTGGAAACATCAGATTGGCAGGGGGCTCTGAGGATGCTTGCAGCCAGACGTGATGTGGGTGTGGATGGGTCCGAGACAGCCAGTGAGGGCTGGGTCCGAGAGGGTGCCCGGCCCACAGTGTCTCCGTGCAGGAAGGGTCCTAATGCCACGCGCCCCAGGATGAAAGGCAGCAGACAGGCGTTGGGGCACGAGGGAGGTAGAGTACAGTTAGAAGGACTTCCTGCAGAGTGAGAGCGAGGCAGCGTGACGGACACCTGAGGGGGGCCCTGCCCTGGCAGTTTGAGGATTGGGTGAGCGTGGGGGGCAGGAGCTGGGCACAGGGCTTCGGGCAAGACCCTATCACAGCAAGAGTGTGTGCGCGCGTGTCGGGTGTGAAGTACCCCTGTTTCCTCTGTTGTGGGCAGAGAAGGGGGGCCTTCCTCAGGGTTAGGGGGTGAGTGGAGCAGATGGGGGTCTCTTGGGCCGGGAGGGGGTGGTCACCAGTGCAATGAAGGCAGGCCCCTCTGACTCTGAACCCACCAGCCTTCCAGAATGAGGCGACCTTGGCTGGGGGAGGCAGATGGGGGTCTTGTGTGGACCCCAGTAAAGAGCCTGCCCCCGTTTCTGGGAGGAGAACCAGGCCTGGCTTACTGGCTGGCTATCCTGGGGACCCCACTCTGGAGACCCCTTTGTTTTCTGTGTTGTCCTGCTGTCTGTCCTCCTGTCTGTCTCCCACCCGTGTCTCTGCCCCTTCAGCCCCTGCTCTTCCTCCCACACCCGGTGTCTGTCCTGCCTGCCCCCCAGCCCTCAGTGACCCCCAAAAGGGACAACTCCTAATGCTCTGCCTTGCTCTGTCCCCGTCCCCTCCTCCCCCAAGGCCCAAGGCCCCTGCCGGGCCCCTCCCACTTTGGGAGCCCTGCCCCAGCCCCTTCCTCTCTTCAGCTCCTCTCCTCCGGCTCTGGGCGTTCATTCACGACTTTCCTCCTTTCCTGTCCCTCACCCAGGGCTCCAGCGTGCAGCAGGAGGGAAGCCTCCAGGACTCTGTTCCCTCTGTTTAAAGTCTCCAGGTTGGTAAGCCAGGAGGGGGGCCTCTCCCCACCATCCTGCCACCCACTGCTCCCTAGCTGGTGCCTCTCCCCAGCCTCGGGGGCCAGAAACGGGGGAGGGGGCTATCCCTGGGGGGCCCAGGCCTTTGCCAGGGGAGGGGGCAGCAGAGACCTGATTCTGGGGAGGGCACCTTGCCTGGCCAAGAATGTGTCCGCGTGTGCACGTGTGTGCATGTGAGTTAGTGTGCGCGAGCAAACACGTGTGCATGTATATGTGTGTGCTGGCTGCAAAGCTCCGTGTAGTGGGGCCGGGGAGGGAGGAGGAGGCGGGAGCCCTCTGTCGAGGGGACAGACAGCCTGGGGAGAGGGGGTCAGGAGCAAGGGGCCCTTCTTATCAGGGGCAGCCCATGTTCTAGCGTCGGCCAGAGGGGGGCGATGGGAGAAGATGGGACCACATCGACCTCAGTACAGCTTTGTTTAGTTTATAGGCACTTGTAACCCTGTGGTCACATTTCATTTATTCAATCGTTTATTCATTCATCCATCCATTCCTTCCTTCTTTCATTCAATACAGATTTATTGAACACCTTCTCTGTGCCAGGCACTGGGCTAGGCTCAGAGGCCAACAGTGACCAAGACAGCGAAGTTTCTTTCATTACTTATGTGGTGAGCAGATAGGGGTTAAGGGGTTGGCTGAATTCGCTGGCTGTGGGGCCTGGGGCTGTGGCCTGGCTGGCTGTCTGGAAAGGGCTGTGACCCTCTGTCCACTGATGCCCCATCCGCCCCTGCTCCCCCTGCTGGCAGCTGCTCTGCACTTCATGTCCCTGTAGAGTGTCCCCTGACCCAATGGCACTCCTCTCCTATAGTGTGTCCCTGCCAAGCAGGCAGTGACTGAGGTCCCAAGTCCCCGTGACCCTGGGGACTGTGGACAGCATTGTTGGGCCAGAGCTGGGGCCACTTCAAGAGGGCCTCTGGGAACCCGCCTCTCACTTCCGTGCCCTGGACCAGCAGCCTGGAGCACTGGACTTGAGAGTCAGTCTGATCTGGGTTCAAAGGCTCACATAAGCCATGTCCTGGCTGTGTGGCCTTGGACAAGCCACTCTCCCTCTCTGAGCCTCAGTGTCCTTGCCTGTAAAATGGCAGCCTTGTTGAGAAGAATACAGGAAAAGCAGCAGCAGCTGGACCAGAGCCCAGCCCACAGCAGGGGATGCCCAATTGCTGGTTCCCTTTCTGCACCTCCCCCGGCCCCTCCCTGGGGCTGGGGCAGGCTGTGCCCTGGGTACTGTCTGTGTGCTGCCCCTGACCGCCCTCGGGAGAGGGGCCGCAGAGTCCCTGCCTTGGCTGTTTGCAGGCTGCACATCCTCCAGCCCTTCTCCAGCTCTCTGGAGGATGCTTCGGCCCCAATCTGGGCGGGCAGATGGGGGAGGCAGCCCTCCTTGCCACTGTGGCTGCCGACGCCTTGATGGCTTTTTAATAACTTTGCTCGGAGACAATCTGTAGAGTGCTCATTTGTCTGCCTCTTAATTAAAATTACCATTTTCCTAAAAGAGCAACAATGCCGCTCTCCTCCCTCCGCCCCCCCCCCCCCCCCCCCCCCCCCCCCCGCCTCGGTGGCTGCTGCCAGGAGAAGGCAGGAGTGACTTGAAACTGCAGGCTTTCCCCTCGACCCAGGCCCTGGTCACACAGGCCACCCCCCCTTCCCCACACAAATGGCAGAGGGGCCGAGGCTCAGGGGCAGGGAACCAGGGGGTGGGGCCTGAATGCCCTCCTCTTTCACTTACCCTCTTCTGGAATACTCCCAGAGGCAGGGAGCTCAGTCCTTTCCCAGACTTACTTTTCACATCTGTAAAGAGCCAGAGTGGGGCTGTGTTCCTCTCCATGGGGCCAGGGAAGTGACTCAGTGACTTAGTTGGGACAGCAGATGCTGCTTGTGAGGCAAGGGAACATGGTCTTACATCGTAGCTCCACCAACAAGACCCACCTAGGAAATGTTCTGGAGGAGAGGGAGGCGCTGCAGCCTGGGGCCCGGAGATCCAGCACTAGGAAGGACCCCTTGAGATGCCTCTGTCTCCATCAGCTCCCAGTGGGCCTCCCCTTTCCCTCCGTGACCCTCTGTTTCTGTGCCTCCTCTTCCAGGAACACCCTCCCTTTGTCACCTCCCACTTCTGCTCCTCCCTGAAGTGCCCCTCCCTGACCACCTCCAGGCTCGCCCCTCTGAGCTCCCATGGCTCTGTCAAATCTCTCGTGGCATCGGTTCTGGACATCACTGAGCCTGCTAGTTCACGTTTGCTTTTGGGGCAGCAAACTCAGTGCTTTCAGGGGCTGGAAAGGAGTGAAGCAGTGGATGAGGGCAATAGGGAATGGTGAGGACTGCGGTGAGGAGTAGAGTGCCTGTGTTCCTTAAAGGCATTAAAATGCAAAGAAACAAAACAAAGCACCACCAGCTAAACAAAATGCCTGTGCCCCAGTATGGCCCCAGCGTGGTCTTTGCTAAACTGCAATTCATTTATCTTGGCATCCTCATATTGCCCAGTGCATAGTAGGTGTGTACTCGTTGTTTGTTGAGTGAATACGTGATCATCCATATGTCAGGCACTGTGCTAGATACTTTACATATTTATTTCTTCCCCTCTTCCCAAGGTAAGCACTATTTCCCCCATTTTGCCATTAGAGAAACTGACATCCAGAAAAGTAAAATGACTTGTTCAAAGTCACACTTATGGGAAGGGGCATTTTTTGATTTGAGCCTTGGCGTGCTGTGTCCTTCTTGCTCTGTTTGGTCATGGGCATGCCTATGTGTGACACAGGGCACATGCATTCAGTACCTGGCCTGGCTAACAGCGAGCACTGGTGTGGCTAGTGGCCACCTTGTTGACATGCGTTGTGCACCTGTGGGGAGGTAGGGTTGAAGGAAGTGAGGGCTGCAGAGGCGGGGAGGGAGCAGACGCCCCTCATCCCAGCACACCCCTCCTCCACCAGCTTCCGGTCCCATCCCGGCCGCCTGGGGAATGGCGGCGTGGTGACAGGTGCCGAGCTGCCGAGATGACAGCACTGCTGATTCCCCCATAATTACTGTCTGATGAGATGCCAGAATTAGCCACCATGCGAGCATGGGATGCAGATATGGGGCAGAGTGCTGGGAAGCAGCTGGGGGTAAGGGAGCCTCTCCTTCCAGTGCTGGGGCCCTCTGGCAGTAGGGCAGAGTTTGGTGAGGAGGAAGTAGGTTAACACGGAGGAAGCACTGTGTGCTTAATATGCATCAGATGTTATCGTGTGGGCTGTGGTTTTCCAGTCCTCAGAGTGGCTGGACACACCCCTGAGATGGCTGGCTTCCAGACAGGGTATCAAGGGCCTCAGGCCACTAAGCAGAGAATTATGGGCAGAGCAGGCTGCCCACTCAGACTCCTGGGCAAACGCTTTGGTGCTTGTAGCTGGGATATGCCTGGCTGGGGCTGTCAAGGGCATAGTTGCTAGGAAGGGGCTAAGACCTAGAGCAGACTCCTGGAATCACATTAGCACGGCCAGGCAGCAGAGGGCAGAGGGAAGTGCCTAGAAGGAGCCGGCAGGTTGAGCTAACCTTGCCAGGAGAGTCGTCCATCCCAGGCAGGAGGAGACAAGTTGGCCCTGAGGCCCGAGGTCAGGGGAGGCCTGAGAGTTAGGAGCAGGAGGTAAGGAAGGTACGTTCTGGTCCCAGAGCAGGGCTGAGTATGCCCTGACATTTGTTTCCCCTGGCACACATGCTGGGGGCAGGAGGAGGGCTGGTGAGAGCAGAGGCAGAGAGGGGTCATCTGGGCTGCTCAGACCTTATCTGGACCATTGGAGCAGTTTTGAAGGCCACCAGCTAAAAGCGGTGGTGACAACATGGGGCTGACCCAACAGAGGGCAGTGCACATGGCCCGGGGCTGAAGCCAGGCCACAGAAGGAAGGACTTGAGGTGTTGGGCTCAGGAGAGAAGATTCGGGTTCAGGAGCCTTCATTCTGCCCTGAAGGGAGAAGTAATCATGCCCTGCCCCTGGACCCCTCTGAGGGCCATGGGCACAGACTCTGGCTCTTTTTAAGGAAGGAGGAGTTCCACAAGGCAATTGGTGCCTTAGATGTAACGACCTGTCTGTTTCTGGAGGAATCCAAGTCCTGGCTGGATGGCGTTCCTGAAATAGGGCTTGCAGTTCTGTGTCGGCACAGCCTGTGGCAGGGGCTGGGAGGACTCAGTACCAAACTAAGGTATGAGGGGAGGGCTGTGGAAAGGCAGGACCTCCTTCCCAGCCTGGGCTTCTGTGGCCCTGGGGCAGCTCTGCTCCCTGCCCCTCCTTCTCTGTCAGCCATGCCCTGGGGAAGGGTCCCCACTCTTCCGGTGTGAGGTCTCCCCAAAAAGGATGGGGTTGAGGGTCTCTGCGCTTCTCTGGGGAGGGACCTGTTCGAGTGTTCCCTTCTTAGGGAGCCGGACAGACTGAGGGGGCGTAAGGGGCTCTGGCCCAGTGGCTCAGACAAAGACTCAGGGATGCCTTGGTGGCAGAATCAGCGTCTTCCTCAGGGGTAGCAGGGTGTAGAGGAGAGAAAGGGGATCTGGGCTGAGAACCCCACAGTCGAGACCAGGCTTCTCCACTTGCCAACTCTGACCATGGACAAGTCACCCCTCCTTGAGCCTCTGCTTTCTCACCTGTAAAATGGGGGAGAGCAACCTCACGAGGTGACTCTGAGAACTGAATGAATAGAGGCTGTCAGAGCCCCGTGTGGGCTGTCACGAGAGTGTGCTTGGTTGAGGGTTGGGTATCAAGAGTGCTGTCATTCATGGCTGGTCCGTTTTCCCCACAGCATCCAGCAAGCCTGGTGCTGAGTTTAGATCCCATCACTCCAGATGGATGGATGGATTTAACTGAGACGAGAAGGTCGGAGTCTTCAAGTCTTTCGCAGAGGGAAGGGGAGACTGTTTATTTCTCCCCTGCCTTCCAGCTCGTGCTCCACCTTCCCGGGTCCTGCTCTGGTGGGACGGTTCAGGTTAGGCAACAGGGAGAACTGAAAGATGCCCCTGGAATCTGATCAGGCTTCCCAGGTCAGTCTGGACCCAGCAGTCAGGCAGGAAACTCTGAGTCTCCTCCTGCCTTCTCTGGGCTCCCCCATCTTCCATCCTCCAGAGTCTCTCCTGGTGCTAACCTTAGCATCCCTAGGGAGGGAACATAATGGGATGCAGATTTGGCTGTTTGTTCCTGGTTGGCTTGCAGGGCAGTAGAGTAATTGACCTGTGAGGTGAGGGCTGAAACTCGCAGCCCAGAAGCCCTGTCCTTCACCCTCCGGCAGCAGGTGGAAGGGGGTCCAAGGCCCGCCGGCCCCTTGTCCTGGTGCAGGAGGCTGAGCACCTGTAGAGGGAGACAAGGGCTGGGGGTGCGAGGTCCAGGAGGGGCATCTCAGTCCTTGGCATTGCCTGGTTGGATAAGCATTGGTGAGAGTGGAGTGGCCTGTCTTTGTAGACAAAATGTAAATGCTTTAGCAAGGAGACCCTGAACTTGACAAAGCAGGAGAGGGGCCAAGAAGTTGCCTCTCTGAGAAGGGGTAGCTGGACTCAGCATGGGCAAGTGGGGTCCCCAATGTCTTTCACTCCAAGCTGGAGATGCATCGAGCTGGCACTTGAGGGAACCCCCAGATGCACTGCAATCTGTTGAGGGGTTGTAAACGTATATGATGTGTGTGCATGGGCACAGCACCCTGTCTGGCCATGTAGCATCCAAGGTGGCATCTCTGCAGTGACCCAGTCCCAGCTGGGCCCATGTTGATGCCTGTGGTGGGTGCAGGGGAGGCCTTCGTGACTGGGCACACGTTCGTGAGCCTGTGCTGGGCACGTGGGCGTGTACCATGGGGGCACAGGCATGACGATAGAAGTTTGATGAGCAGAAGCGCGGTGGCCTGTGCTTGGAGTCTGGAGGCACCAGGACCCCGATCATCCTGGTGTCTGAGGGAGCTGTCTGGGTGCTGGGCTGTGGGCCTGGGAAGAGCCTCCTCGAGAGAGCCTGACCCCATGAAGGGCGATGTCTCAGAGGAGGGTGTGGAGGGGTACAGCAGGGCTGAGGCTCCTGTCCAACATTTGTGAGGCCCTCGATGAATCCTGGGTGTTGACAACACTTCCCTGTGGGGAGGTGGGGTGATGGGTGGGGCTTCCACCCCTCACCTCCAAGAGATTGGGGTCCCTCCCCCTGGCAACAGAATGCCTCCCTGTGGGCTTGCTTTCAGCCTGAGGCAGCTATAGGGGCGTGGGGAAGGTCCCTTTGCCCACACCTGCTGCCCTGGCCTTGGCACCCTGAGGCTCGAGTGCCCCCGAGGAGAGGCGGCTCACTGGCAGCCGCCCCTGAGCAGTGGCAGAGCTGGGAGGACAGGCGTCAGCCTCCCTCCCTTCCCATCCTCTCCTTCCCTTCCTCCCAGCCTGTGTTCCTCTCCGCTGCCTCTCCAAGGAGATGTGGGGCTGACAGGACACCTTCCCTGGGCACGTGACGGTCGGGTGGAGACGCCAGACGGGAGTTAGCTTGTTAGCGAGGGCTGTGTGGGCACACGCCAGGGCTGTTCCCAGCTTTTCCAGCGACGGCTTCAGACTGGGGGTGATGTGCTCCCCTCTGCATCCCCGCCCCCGCCCTTCCTGGGGAAGCCAATTAGCCAGATCTTCATTAGCGGCTCAAAATCCAAACCCTACCATCCTGGGTTTGAGAAAACTCTGACTGTGGAGTGAAAGGAAATCAGGCGATTGGGCAGATCAGGAAGGAGCTGTCCCCCACCCGTTCCCTAGGCCGGTGCCTTCCCGCAGTGTACGACCCTCATGCCTGTTATTAGTTTAAAAACAAACAAACAAATAAAAACAAATGAAAGGACTGAAGCTCAGAGAGGCTGCTGACCTGCTCAAGGTTACACAGCTAGACAGTGGCAGAGCTGGGTTTGAACAGAGCTTTCTCACCTCCAAGTTGAGTGATTTTTGGTAATGCCATAGCTTTGCCGGCAGTGGGGGGAGGGTTGCAGGGAGAAGAGGGAGGGTCGTGCATCTGAAATTCTGGGCAAGAGGCTGGCTTGTTGGCCCTTTCGCAGGAGAGGTGGGTCTTGTCTGAGGAGTACGGTCCGGACCCCACGTGGGGACCCTGGTTTCTGTGTGGCAAGCAGCCACTGGGCTGGGGCGGGCGCCTGGGGGTGCAGCTGGCCTGTGACCCACAGCTCTTCTCTCTTTGGGGCCGAGGGTGCTGTGGCATCTTCCACCCCTCTGCTGATTCCTCCTAAGGAGGTTGTTAGTCTCTGCCCGCCTGGGACCTGGAGAGGGGCTCCCCTGGCAATTGCTTTCTGGGAAGTGGCAGACAGGTGTGGACAAGTCCTTGTCCCTGGGGGCCAGGGGGCCAGGGTTCCATTTCTGGCTCTGCTTCCAGCTCCCGTATGAATCGGTTCGCTCTCTGGGCCTCCGTTTCCTTCCCCGTGAAAGGCATTTGGCTGGAGGGAAAGCAGACGCAGGCAAGGCTTAGCCAAACGGTCTTGAGACATCACTCCTCTTTGCCTAAGAGCGAAGAACCAAAGGGAGGGAGGCCTCACCTCGCCAGCGTAGAGGGCTGCTGTGCTCTGTGCCCTGTGGACGTGGGGAGTCGGGGGGGAGAGGGCAGCAGGTAGAAGGAAGCAAGGACTCCAGGGCCACGCAGAGCCAGGGCAGCTGGCAGAGATGGCACTGAGACCAAGCCTGGCATCTTTGACTGTCCCCGGGCCCCCATCCCACTCCTGAGATGGCTTGTGAATCTCTTCACCCCAACTAATTCCGTGCTGCAAGACCACCCACTGTGGGCGGAGTGGTATCTCTGCCATCAAGGAGGCCCCGGTCTGAGGGGGGAGACAAGCGCCTTGCCCTGAGGGAGCTTCTGATCCAAAGAGGTAAACAGGGGCCCTCCCCTAGTGCCCCCCAAAGAGGAGGCACAGGTCCTGCCCAGTCTGAGGGGGAGACAAGGCTCTGTCCTAGGTGAACCCCTAGTCTGATGGGGGAAACAGGGGCCCTGCTCTGGGGTGTCCCTAGTCTAAGGGGGGGAGACAAAGGCTCCCAATCGGAGGGAGGAGGCCTGGGCCCTGCCCTGCGATATGCCCAGATTGAGGGAAGGGGCCCTGCCCTGCAGGGGCTCCCAGTCTGAGCAAGTGGACAGAAGCAGCAGGACAGAGTCAGCCTGTGGACGGGTGAGAAGCGAGAGCTGGCAGAGGAAGCATCTGGCTGGGGCAGTGCCCGCCCTATCCCCCGGGAGCCCAACACCCTCTCTCTCTCAAATTCTCTCTCCCTGGGGAAAGCCCCAGAAGCTCTGCTGGGAGCAGCCAAGACCCAGGCAGGTGAGCTCTCCCTCCCCTAGCCCTGACGAGGTCCTTTAATTGATTCCAACTCGTTTACCAAGTGGCCTTTGGTGGGTTTTAAATCTGCGCAAATTGGTTCGTGTTTCTCTGCCTGCATGAAGCTGTGACTGGCAGTGCCCTGCACCCTCCCCTGCCTCCTGGCTCCCTCCGGGACTCTGTCGTCTCCACCCCACTCCCCAGCTGGGTCTAGATGCCCAGCTTCCCTGGGGGCTGGGGGGTAGCAGGGCTCCCTGGACGTGGGGGCAGAAGAGTCCAGGGGGTCACAGGCCACAGTCCTCCTCCCCCTCTGCCCCCCCCAGCCCGGGGAGGGCAGTCCACACGGTGACGTGTTAACTCCCTCCGCCTCCCTGATCCCCAGTTTCCCTGCTGTACTGCCAGGAGAATCGACCCACCCCAGGCCGTCCTCCACGGTGGCTCTGTAGATCAGTGCTGGGGGGTGGGGAGGGGGCATCAGTGTCACCAGCCAAGGACTATCCTGCCTCTGATGCCCTCTCGCCTTGCCCACCTTCCCCTACCACTGCGCTGCCCGGGTAGTGGTCCATCGTGGGGATGGGCTCCACCTGGCCTCTCCCCACTTGTGTGTCCTCCCTCTCACACCTCAGGGACAGAGGGAGCTGCCTTCCCTGGGGACCCAGTGATGACAGCTTGCCTGGCCTTGCCCCTGTGCTCCCAGGTTCCAGGGAGTCACCTTTCTTGGCTAACCGTCACCCCCATGCTTTCAAGTCATTTCCCTTTCCTCCCAGGCCTCCCTTCCATGGGATCCCCTCTCCCTTATTCTCTGTCATCCCTCCCGGACCAGACAGGCTCTCCTGAGGAGGCCTGACCTTCAGGGCAGTGGGGCTGGGCTGGGGGGGATGGGGAAACACGGGGGCAGGTATGGAGGCTCATGCCAGGAGCTGGACTTGAAGCCCTGTCCGTAATCCTCAGTGCAGCCGCCACCTCCGCTCCAATCGCCCTTCCTCCCACTGCCCACCTCCACCTCTGAGGCTCTGCTTGGAGTGACAGGGAGACTCAACAGGGTGCTGGGCATTAGCAATTTGGGGGGATATTACACAGGAATGTTTACAGAAAGGCAATTGCCCGGAAAATGATTTTGGTTGCTGTGGTATGGGGCGGAAAAGATGGTTTTGCAAAACCGACACAGACAGGCTTCTGCTCCAAGGACCCACGGACAGACAGCGGACTGAGGGCCATGGGCACACAGGGCGCCCAGAGCCAGGGGTGCCCAAAGACCGCGGGGCCAGCTACTTCACGGGGGGAGGTAGGGGCGAAGGGATGATCCCTTCACCTCATTCAAGTTCCTGGAGCCTCTGCCGAGCTTGACCTTTGTCCTCTGGCCTCTGACCTCCCAGCACAGTGCACTTCCTGACTGCAGCAGCCGCCCAGCAGGATGGACTTGTCAGGCACAGTCGATGGTGGCAGTCGCCTTGGGGCTCCTCCTGGGTGACTTGGGCTCCTCTTGCTTTGGCTGCAGACGGTGGGACTGGGGGAGCCTTGCACGGCATGTGTTCAAGTGTGTGTGTGTGTATCTGTGGGCAAGGCACTTTGGGTGTGAACCAGGCCCTCCACTTTTCCAGCAATCTCCATGCATCCCTCCCCTTGCCCTGCCTGCGGACCGCTCTGGGATCTAGCCCCAGGGTCCTCTGTACTCCCTGAGTTGGTGCTCAACCACCACCCCTGCCCAGGCAATGGATGGGGGCGCACCTGTGAGGTCTCTCAGGTCCCTTGTCCAGCCTCCCCGTCTCTGGAGAGAGGGAGCCAGGGTCCTGAACTCCGGGTCCTCATAGCAGGCACCCCCGTGAGAGCCCTCTCTTCTCTGTAGCTCGTAGCTTTGTTCTCCCCTCTACTTCCTCCCCTTCCTCTCTCTTCTTCCCTCTCCCTCCCCCTCTCCTCTTCTCCACTCTCTCTTCCTCTGAAGATGATGTCATGGGTGGATGTTGCCCAGTGACAGCCAGAGGACAGAGTCGCTGGTGACATCTGGGGTAAAGACGCCAGGTGGGGAGGGGCTGGATGGCTTATGAGAGAGTGTCACTGAATCCTTGGGATCTTAATTCTCATCTTGAGTTACAGTGATCTCATGTAAAAGAATGCAGTGAGGATAAAAATAAATTGGGCTCATAAATAAACGTGGAATTTGGAGTTGGTGGAACAAATAGCAATGTCGCTCTCTTCCCAAGCACCTGCGCCTTTATCCGCAGCCGGCCACTGGGGGGCGCCCACTGCTCCCTGGTCATCCCAGCCTCTGGCGGGTTCACTTACTGGTTGCCCAGGCCAAAAAGGTTGAGCTGAGGGTGACCAGAGGCCCCCTTTCCCACCTTCCTTTTCCCTCATTCTGAGCTGGATTTCATCAGTCCTGGGCATCTTCCCTGCAGCTTGAACCTCTCACTCGAAAATTATAGTTGGCCTTGCACACTGAGGATACTTGGGGAGTTGGCAAACCCTCCAGGCCCAACTTATCTCTCTGAATCCCCCAAGCCCCCATCCCTCAGGGACCTTCAGTCCCAGCGCCCCTTCCAGCAGTGTACCCCCGCTCTGCTTTCCCCTCCAGGGTCTCCCCACTTTTCCCCTGCCCTCAGAGCCCCCTGGCCCCTGCCTCTCCACCACAGAGTCTTCCAATTCCCATGTCCCTGCCCCCGTAGAACCCAGTCCTGCTTACCCCCTCAAGGCCTCCCTGTCCCATCCGCCCCCCATCCCCCACCCCCCACAAGACCCCCACCCCTCACCAGCCCCTTACTGGTAAACAGCAAGCATCGATCTGCTCAGGACCACTGCTACCCAGAGCCTACTGCTTGCTAGATTGGAATCGATCTCCTGGGCTTCTCACTGGGCTGCTCGGTCTGGGGAGGGTCAGGGTCACTCAAGACCTTAGTGGTGGCTGGAGCAGGAACAGGAGTAATGGGAAGGCTGTCCTGCTGTCACGACAGCCCATGTGCCAGGCGTGTCTTTCATTCAAAGCAGTGTGCTTTCTCCTCATTATCTTGCCAGCTTCTCACCCAGTGCCCAGAAGCAGGGGTTAGAGGTGGACGTCCGCATTTTACAGATTAGTACCCTCAGGCTCCAAGAGGGAAGAGGCTTGTTGATCGAATGGGTAACTAAAGGAATGGTGAACCCTGGGCCCCTCAGGGAAGGAGCTGACTCTAAACCCAGGGTGTCTGTGGCCTGTGTTTTTTTTCTCCCAATGTTCTGACTTCAAGTGCCCAGGGCTGGCTCAGATAAACTCATGCCTGAGCCCTCAGAGCCCCCAAGGGCCTCTTGCTCCCAAGGGCAACAGGATGGGCCCCCCAACCCAGAATCCCAGGCCAGCTGTCCCAGTCCACTGGGGCCCCAGAGAAGAGAGAAATCTGCACAGAGCAGGGAGCTAGGACTCATGGGTTACGCAGGCAACGCAGGAAACTCATGGGTTACGCAGGCAACGCAGGAAACTCACCTCTTTCCCTGAGTCTAGTTTCTCTGTTAAACAAAGCCAAAGATCTTGAAGGTTCTTAAACAGATTCTAAAGCTTTTCAAATCAAAGCCCCACCTCCCCTCAGAGATAGCTGATTGTCTCTCCTACCGCCTCCTGTCTCTCTGCCACCCGCTAGAATCCAGCTCCTGCCTCACCCATGACCCTGCCCTCTGCCCGTGCCCAGGCACCTGAGGGGTGAGCCCCGACTTGGAGGAGGCAGGGAGGAGTTGGGCCTCGCTCCACTCTCTGCTCGGGCCTGCTCAGCCGCTCTCTCCCCACCGCTGCTGCCCACCTTTGTGAGATTTATGGGGCTGTAGTCATCCAGTGTCTGGAGCCTCCGCCTCCCCGCTGCCCGCTCTAGCAGCCGGGACCCCTCCCTGCCAGACCTGCCTCGCCCCTTTAATCGACCTGGGAGAGCCTGGGTGACCCCAGGCCTCCCCACAGGGCCTGCTTCTCTCAGGCTGGCATACTGCTTGCCCCACTCCGGATGCACTGAGGCTCCGCCGCACCCCGCCCCAGGAGCCAGGGAAGGAAGTGCTGGCATGGAGGGTGCCAGTGGGCATGAGCATCTCTTCTGGGTCCAGGAGGGTGGAAGGGCAGGAGGGCAGATGTGAATTGGAGACCTTTCCCAGTGCACCTATATGTGTCCAGAGCCCTAGGAGGCACGGCGAGCCTGGCTGGCACTGGGGAGGGCCCTCTGGCTCAGGCAGGGCTCATGCTGGGCTCTAGAGCTGGGCTTCCAGCAGCCAGGCCTTGGGCAGAGTCTGCCCCAGCCTAGGCAAAGGGAGGACTACGGAGTGTCCAGGGCACTCGGCCAGGGAGGGTCTTCTCCTGCTCAGTTGTGCCCCATGAGGTTGCAGACCTCCAGCAGGTGGTGAGGGTGAGTGGAAGAGAGAGTTTAAGGGTCATGGGAGGCAGCCCCCAGACTCCGGTTGGGGCTATTTCTCCTGTGCCCAGAGCAACCCCTATTCCAGCTCTTCTTCTTCTGGACGATGATGAGGTCAGTCCCTTTCGGCCATATTCACTGGCCACCATGGGTTACCACCAGCTCCTCAAGGGCAAGGACTGGGTCCCCACTGAGATGGCCCCAGGGTTCCCAGCCTCAGTCAGGGGCCAGCTTCAGGAATTTCCTCCCTACCAGGGAACCTTCTCACCATCTTAACTCAATATGTTAACTCACTTTGAACTTAATAAATTTACTTTAAAGGAAACCTTATCTCACTACCATCCCAAGGAACAGTACCCATGAAATCAGTGGTTGGGCCTTCTTGGTTTTTTTTTTTTAATCCTTGAAAATAAAGGTATAACTATTAAGCTATAAAACAATATTCCTCCCCCAGTCATCTCTTGGGTATCTGGACCTCACTTTGGGGAGCACAACAGAGGGTTGTGACGGTGGTGAGAGGGACAGTTGCCTGCGGGAGGGAGGAGGGAGGGACCCCAGACTCAGCGCCAGCGTGAGGAGACAGCAGGCAAACAAGGAGGTGGTACCATTTTTCCATCAATAAACAATTGTCCTCTGACCAGGAAGGTGTGGTGGGAGGGGGTGAGGCAAACCTAATAAATGTTGGGGTCCAATCTGGCCTCTACCACTGACTGTGGCTTTGGGTGTGTCACTGGCCTTCTCTGACCTGGGTGGCCCCATCTCTGAAATGGGGCCACAGTAATACGCCCCCTCTCCCCCCCCCCCCCCCCCCCCCACACAGGAGGTTTGAAGGCTGTGGTAGCGGCAATCAGTCAGGCCCTTGGAAGCTTTGGAGCTCTGTGTCCACGGAAGCCATTCTTCCCTTGGCTTTGGTGGGCGGTGCTGGGTCATCGAGGGGTCAGTCCCCGAGATCGACATGCCTATGCCATAGCCCAGGGAGGGGTGTGTGAGTGTGTTGGATGAGGGGTGGCTTTTCCTAGAACGTGGCTGAAACTCCTCTTTCCTCCTGTGGTGGATGGGAGGCGACTGAGGCCTGGCAGTGGGCCTGATGAACAGTGGATGTGTGGAGGGAGGGGGCTGACGGGGGCTGGGCTGGATGGAACGTGGCTGGGTCACAGAATCCTCAGCCCCTCCTCTTTTGCCCCAGTCGGCCCTGTGAGTTAGCCCCTGCATCAGGGTGCCTGTGTCTGCTACAGTGCTTGATGACCCCCAGAGCTAGGCTACACTTAGGGGTGCTGCTTTGAGGCTAGCGGATTGTGAGGCTGGGGCTATGCTGGGGAGACCAAGTTTGTCTCTCAAGGGGGGTGACTTCTGGAGATGAGGGAGGGCAAATCTGTTTTACGACCAGGAATACGACTCAGGTAAGCCCCAGCAATTCCTCCCACCCCTGGTGTGGGTGACACTCTGGAACCGCTGTCCCTGCTGGGCTTTGGGAAGGTCAGCGTTGAGGCTGGAGGGTAGGAGACAGCAGAGCTGGGCCTGGGGAGGCCAAGGGCTCAAGGCTGATGGGCATGTGGGGATGGGCTTCAGAGTTCTGCATGGAGACCTCAACCCCCGGCCTTCTCTTTTTTTTGCTTCCGTACTGTACTTTGTCCCCTGTGCGTCCCTTATAGATCTTGAACTTGTTTGTGTGTGTTTTGGGAAGGGAGCCTGAAGAAAGGGAGGGGGGAGGGGAGGGTCCCTGGGGGAAAGCTTGAGCTGTTCTGTCTGCTTTCTTTGAGTTTGTCCCCAGTCCATCTCTCACTGTCCTCTCTGTGCCCGGCCTCTCCTGTCTGTCTGTCTGTCTGTCTGTCTGTCTCTGGGGAGGGAAGGGAAAGGGGCTCCCATGTCCCAGGCCCTGGACCTCCATCTTCTTGGGAATCCCGAGTGTGATCTTTGCCCTCATTTCCCCCCTAGTCCTGACCCTTTTCCAAGCCAGCCCGCAGCCTAAAGACAAGTGTGTCCTGACATGCTAGTCTGAGGGAGGAAGCTAGCCCCTGCCCCACTCCTTAGAAGATGCTCTTGAAAGAAAGACAGTGCAGGCTCCTTTCCACAGCTTTCAGGAAGCGTCTAAAAGGAAACTCCCCTTCCCTCCCCTGTTCAGCCCAGCATAAGGAAGGAGGAAGGGGCTGTGCGGCTAGAGGGGTGTCCAGGACCCCTGCTTCCAAGCCCTCCTTGGCCTCAAAGGACAGCACATCAACCACCGTCCTTATCCTCCAAACCCACCGGCAGAGGGCAGGAAGCTGGACACTGCCCTCGCTCCCCACCCTCCTACGAGCCACCCCTTCTGCCTCTTCTGTTCCTAGTGGGGGGCAGGCAGCCCCTGCCTCACCCCAGGTGCCTCGTGCCGCCCCCCCTTAGGCCAACCTCTCCTCGCAGTGATCCCAGTGGGAGATGGGCAGTCCCAGGCCGGGCACACGGTGACCCTGCCGTCCCCCCTCTCTCCCCCTTGCAGATCCGGAGCGGAGCAGCCCCCCCATGCTCTCTGCAGACGATGCCGAGTACCCTCGGGAGTACCGGACCCTGGGGGGCGGGGGCGGAGGCGGGGGCAGCGGGGGCCGGCGCTTCTCCAACGTGGGGCTGGTGCACACGTCGGAGCGGCGGCACACGGTGATCGCGGCGCAGAGCCTGGAGGCGCTCAGCGGGCTCCAGAAGGCGGATGCTGACCGCAAGCGCGATGCCTTCATGGACCACCTGAAGAGCAAGTACCCCCAGCACGCCCTAGCCCTGCGGAGTCAGCAGGACAGGATGCGGGAGCAGGTGAGCGGGGCCCGGCTGGGGAGGGGGTGTGACTTGTGCTCCCCTGTCCCCAGGCTCATCCTGATTCTGAGAGGCGTCTGGGGAGGGAAAGCGGATGCCCTGTTGCTGTTTATGGCCTCTTCTGGAGCCTGGGGAGGAAGGCGGTGGGGGCTCAGCACCCAGATCTCTGCCTGCAGCCCTGGAATTTGGAGCATGGGACTGGACAGAGAGAGCCCAGCCTCTAATCAGGCTGTTGGACTGAGCAGAGGAAGGCTGTCTTGGAGAGACAAGAGCGTGGTGGGGAGGGAGGGGATCAGCCTCGTCGTGGACTGAGTGTTCTGAGTCTGAGGGTCCAGCCAGCGGTGGAGTTGAGACCTTGGGGTCGGCACCTCTGTGATATGGCCCCTAAGGGAAGGTCAGGCCTTGGGAACTTCAGAAGGCTGGGTCTCCTGTGCCCCAGCCCTGCAAGAACAGAGCCCAGAATTCCTGGGGGCCTTTTACCTCCTCCCTCCTCCCCCACCCCGTTCCTTCCCCCCAAGACTCGCTGTGTGACTTTGAGCTAGAGGACTCCTCTCTCTGTGCCTTGGTTTCTCTCCTGTCATCAGTAGGGCTTAGACAGGAGTCAGGGCTCCTGCCTCTGGTCCAGGACCTTTCTCCTTCTTTATGGGGTGCGAAGCTTCCTTTGTAAAGCTCTCCCAGATCCTTGGGTTCCTGGATGCATCTCTGCATCCAAGTGTGCCCTTCTTGTTCGTAGGAAAGTTCTTTCTTGGGATTAGCCTTCTACTTACAGTCCCACCTTGGTAGGGGCCTTGACAGCTGCAGCACGTTGGCTGTTGAGACCCAGGCATTGTCCACTCTGGGAGAAAGGGCTGAGGGGAGGGTGGTTCATCCCACCAGCATCCTTTCAATCAAGCCTTGGGGTATCCGTCCCTGCTCTCGCACCTGTCTGGCTCTGTCCCCCTTTCCAAGTACTGCTGGGTGTGGCTGGGGAGGGGGGAGAATGTGCCCATCCCCATCCTCACTGTAGGGAACAACGACATATTGGTGCATTTCTGGTACCTTATCTGCCCCTGATGTCACCTCCAGTTCTGTCCAGCCTTTATCTTTTCTCAGCTCCGGAGTCCTCCCGGGAGCAGAGTTCCAACTAAAATAAGGGAGAGTTGCAGAAGGAGATCTGGCCCTCCCCTTCAGGGGTCCCTCTCAGTGGATTCCTTCTCTGTGCTCTGGCTTAGGGGGAGGGGACAGGGACCTTTGTGATCTAGATGGGGTGAAAGGATGGTTAAACTTAAGTATAAGGGGCACAGTCAGTTGGAAGAGGGTTTGGAGTAGGGGAGATCAGGTGGATCGGCCTGGTCAGGGAAGGCTTCCTGGAGGAGGAGTTACCTAAACTAGGCTTAGAAGGATGGAAAGGGTCTGAATAGTCATAGAGGGGGAGAACGCTGTTTTAGGAGGTAGGGAGATGGGAGGTGAGCATAGGTCTGTGTTGGTTTGAGGACTGGCATAGAGGTCCAACTGGCTGATGCAGAGGGCTCGGGGTGGGAGGCAGTGAGAGGTGTGGGGGCCAGATGGTGGTGACTAGGGGGGCCGTGGCTGTTTCTGGATGGTGAATAGGAGGGGACAAGAGGGAGTGGCTGGCGGCAGGGAAAGGAGAGGAGGAAGAGAGTGTGTCAGGGATGATGAAGGGAAAGTGATGGGGTGGGGGTGGGGTTGGAGGGAAGATGAACAAGGCTTGTTTCCTGCCTGGATCCAGGAGGCAAAGACAGAAAAACCTGGGTGACAGGGACATGTTGGTGCCTTGGGGGGAAATAAGAGGGATGGGAGGGAAACGTTTGGGGGAGTGGGGGACAGGAATAGGGGAGATGAGTTTGAGGAGGGGGTAGGGGTTTCCCGCAGAAGTCTGTTAGGCACTGAATATACAACTCAAGACTCTGAAGGGACTACAGCTTCAGAAGGGAGGTTAGGCACGATATGGGCAGAAATGGTAGTGGGACCCAGGGTAAGCCTGGTCACCAAGGCAGAATGGAGTCTGAGAAGGGGGAGGGCCCTTGACAGCTAGGGGGGGGGAACCAGAAATGTCCTGCATCCCTGAAGAAGAGGATAAAGGCCCAGCAGGAGGGCCCCCTGCACTTCTAAAGTCTGGAGGGATGGGAGAGAGAAACAGCCATTGGGACCGGCCAGGATCTGTGGGTCTGGAGGGTATCAAGAGCTCCTTTCTCGTGCTGTGGTGAGGTAACGGCCAGTGTCAGGGGTTGAGGAGGTTGGAGGTGGTGAGGGAACAGGACCCCTGGGCTGCAGATCTGTCTGGGGAGGTTTGGCCAGAAAAACATGAAGACAGCCGGGATGGCGGCCTCAAGGGGCAGCAGGCCTGTAAGAGAGCACGTGGGCATGTTTGAGGGCCTCCTATGTGTCTGGCACATTCACTGGCACAGAGTAGGTGCTCAGTAAATGAATCAAAGCATGGCCACTCACTCACAAATTCATTCCTTTATTCATTCACTCATTCATTCCCTGCCTTGGGGAGTAAGTGGGTAGGATCTACGGCTGTTTCACTTACATTGAACGCTTGGTGCCTAAGCCTAGCGCTGGCTCAGTACATTAGTGGGGTGACCTAATGAGAGACGGATGACTTTGAGGTTGCTGAGGGCCTGGAGGAATCAGGAGGGGATGGGTTTCGAGCCTTAGGTGTGGTGTGGGAGAAGAAAGTCACCTCCGTGAGATGGCGGGGAGGAAAGCGGTGCTGTCAGGACAGAGGCACACTGGGGTGAGGCCCCCTGCAGAATGGTTCCCGAGTCTGTGGGGTAGGAGGTGACAGCTTCAGCGAGGGGGGAGTGAAGAGCTGGAAGAAGGGACAGGCGAGGGGCAGCCCCCTTGCAGAGTGTCCAGAGAGGCAGTCAAGAATTGAAGACAAGGACTTCAGGAGTATCCGTTGGGGAAGGCCTTGCCCTGGGCTCAAAGAGCCCCCAGCCTGACTGGAGAGAAAGACCCGGCAACAGGCCCAGGGCCCTGCATAGAGACCCAGCCTCGTGAGGGACTAGCCAGTGTTGCAGGGTCCCCCTTCGGGGTGAGCTCTGTGCCAGACTTGCCCCAGGAATGCCCTCCCCCCCCGCCCCGTCACAGTCCCCCAGCGGCTCCTGCCCGCTCCCCCTAATGGGGTGTCCCCCGCTTCGCACACACAGGTTGGCGGCTGGACCGTGGACCCCGTGTGCCTCCTCAGCTCCCTCTGCTCCCACCTCCATGGCGACTCCGCCCCCTCCGGGGCTGGCCAGCCGGCCCAGGTGAGTCACCCGCCTCCCCCCCACCCCCCAAACCCATGGCAGACTTGGGCTTTGGGGAGGATATTTTTTGGAGGGGGGATATCCAGGATTTTAATTTTGCATCCCTTTCTCTTATGTAGGAGCCCGCATTTTCAGGAGACTCCTATGCCCCGTACTCTCCCCGTGATAGGCTAATTCCTACCGCTACCTCCCCAAACCTGTGCCAAAGTTTGGCTTTGGGGAGGGAATTTTTTTGAGGGGGAATAGTCAGGTTAGTCTCTCCTTAAACAGGGGTACCTCTCCCCTCACCCCACTGGTTTTCAGGAACCTCTTGTGCCCTGTACCCAATTCCCACCCCCACTGTGGATCAGCTTGTTCCTCTATCCCCACCCTATCCTCCATCTCTGAGCAGACCCAACCTTCCCCTGATGTCTCACCAGCAGGAAGTTCTTCATGATATCTCTCTCCCACACTTCTTGCTATGCCCACTGCTTAGTTTCAAAATGTGAAGAGGACCTTGGCCTCTAGCCATTTGTTCTGAACTGATTTCCTGATTCTTCATATTGCCTCAGTTTCCCTGATGGGAAGATGGGACAGGGGCACCCTGGGACAGGATCCTAAGGGCTCAGGCTCCCAGCTCAGGCCTGGACATTGCTGTGGGAGAAAAACAATCATCTGAAGCCCCAGAGGGGAGGAGGGGCCAGGGAGTCAGAGTTACAGCAGGTCAGGGGCAGCCCTGAGGGGGCCTTGACTTGAGGGTGGCAGAGGAGGTGTAGTGGCAGAGAATCCAATGAGTCACATGGGTGCCATCTTCTCTTCCTTGCATACCCTGCTCCCCCTGGAGAGGGGCAGCAAGCCTTGACTTTTTCAAGAAGAATTAGGAGAAGGAAAAACGTGACAGCCTAGGAAAAAACAAGGCTCCAGAGCACGGTACTTTTAGCTGTCTGTAACTCAAGTCTAGCAAGAGATTGGCATGCTTGGCATCACTCACAGGGCACCCAGCCCCACTTCCTTTCCCAGCTCTTGGCCCTGTACTGACTGAACTTAGGGAACAGAGATGTGTCTGCGCCCAAGGCTAGATGGCAAGTGGGATGGACTCATCTCGAGTGGCCACATGTGCAGTGGAGGTCAAAGTGGGGCTAGGACAGGGATGGTGAGAGGCAGAGGACGGTGCGCTCCCTGGATAGAGCGGATGGAGCGTCTTGAGTTGGGGTGATGGAGGGAAGTGAGGCTGGACTTGGTGAGCTCTGATGTCCCAGGTTATGGGGTCCCAGGCCTGTCCACATCTGGAATCTACTCTGATGGAGGAAAGAGGAGAGCTTGAAGGGACCTTCACCCCAGGGCTTTGAAGTACAGAGAAAAGTGGCTGTGCCCAGGATCTTGTCATCACTTTATACTTAGTGCTTATCACACTTCCCATTCCCCACGGCTGGGTACGAGGCTCCTTTTTGTAAAGTGCAGGACCAGAGACGTTCAGCAAATGCCAGAGTCACACAGCAGAGCAGGATCAGAGGCCACGGAGGAAATTTAGGCATCCTAGGCCTCCCAGACTTGGCTGGGAATTGAGTCATGGGAGAGCTAGAACTGAAACGGTGCACAGCCGAGAGAGACCCCGGTAGGGAGAGACTGTAAGCTCAGAGAGTGGCGGGTCGGGAGGCAGGCCACTCTCCTTCCCCACGACACACACACAACCTAGGCCAGACCGTTGGGGGTTGGGGCCTAAAGAAGACCCTGAGAAGGGACCGGAGGCCAGACTCCAAGCCACAGCCCTTCCCCCACTTCCACTAGGCTGTCTAACCTCCCTCCCTCCTGCTGCAACCCGAGTCCCGGGCGGCGGGCCGGCGTATCGGGTGACCGCGGCGACGCAGCCACCAGCCTCCGCCGTTCCTTGGCGGGGCTGCGCCGGCGGGGCCGCGCCGGGGAGGGGGCCAGAGAGAGGATGTGCACGGCGGCGCGCCGTGCCGCGCCAGGTGGAGTCGCGGTTACCGGGGCGACCGGGGCCCGGGCCGGCTCGGCGGCGGCGGCGGCGCCTCTCTCATTGCAGCAAAGGGCACCGGCGGCGGCGGCGGCTGCGGGGGCTGCGGAGGCGGCCGGGGGAGGGGAGAGCCCGGGCGGGTGGGAGTAGGGGGCTGCCCTCCCTCCCCCGCCCGACGCGCGACCTGGGGCTGAGAACCCCGCGTATACACCTGTGGCCGCAGGTAAGGGGGAGCGGCTGCGGGGGCCGGGGTAGCCGCCTCGGGTTCCGCGGGGCGGCGGCACGGAGATAGGGGGCCCTTCCCACGACTCCGAGGGGCGGTCTGGGGGTGGGGGGCTCGCAGGCCGTTGCGGTTCCGGATCCCTGAGAAACGCCCCCTCCCCTCCCCCATCTCGTTCTCAGCCTTCCGCAGGGGACCGGCCCCCACCCCGAAATGCGGCTGGCGCCCCCTCCCCCAGCCTCAGAAAGTCATGACCTTTCCGGGGTGCGCCCTTGCCCCCCGCTCAGCGCGGGTCCCGCAGCAACCCCCCTCCCCAACACACACACTCTGCATTGGGAAGGGGTAGGAGGTGACCGTGTGGACGGGCACACAGGGGAGAGGGCCGGGAGTAGTGCACGTGCGTCGCGGTGGGAGGCTGGCGCCCTCGGGGGGCGTTAAGGAGCCCCAGCCTGGCGGGGGCAAGGGAGGGGGGAGGCGAATGTTTACGTGGACGCGTGTTCACAGGAGTTGAAAGGTGGGTGTGTGCGCCGGTGCACGCACAGCCAGGGGACTAGAGCGAGGGTGCGACCCGTAGGTTGCCCTCCCTCTCCGAAGGATGCGTCCTCGTCGTCGGGGCTCGAGGTCAGGGAGGGGTCACGCACTCACCTAGCCTACAGAGGACGTCTGCCCAGGGGAGGGGAGAGACCTCAGCTGGCTGGGCTAAGGCTCCCAGGGGACACGGCCTCGCCCTCCCAGCGCACTGTGTGGGGGAGAAAGGACCAGCTGCAGGGGGGAGGGAAGAACCCCACCAAGGGCGCCTAGGGTGGAGGAGGGAGGGAGTTAACTCCTTAGCCCCCGGAGGGAAGAAGCTGTTTCCTCTTCTCAGCGGGGAGTTTGAGGACCCCCGGCGCTGCTTCCTTGGGTCTCCAGGAAGCTCCCCTTCTCGCATTTCGGAAAGCCTGGTCCCTACAGAGTGGATGGGTTGGCTTCCATCTTATCCTCCTAGAGCACCTCTCATTTTGCCCCAGCTCCTGTAAGACTCTTCCCTACAAGTGATTACCCCAAAGGGTCTCTCCTACTCAGCCCTTTCTTTTTTTCACTGTCTCACTGTCCTCCGGGAAGGTGAGACACCCCTCTCTGAGTATGGGGGAGGGAGACAGCTTTGCCCTAATACTGCAGGTTTTCACTTGGGTTGGGGAGCCAGACCTCTCTTGGGCCCTTCCTGCCCTCTGCCCTCCTTCCGGGGGTTTCTGGTGCTGGGAGATTCCCAGGGAAAAGACATGGAAGGCTGAGCTCTACTGGGTGCCAGGAGATGGAAAGTGGTGCCAGACTAGAGTATGCAGAGATACCCCCTTCCACTTGTGGCTGGTCCTGTTTTCTTGACACTCATTCATGGCCAAATATTTGTTGAGAGCCTACTCTATACCAGGCACTGTGTGGGGCAGGGCGGGAGGAACAGACAACCAGGAAGAGGGTGAGGAGTAAAGGGTGCTGGAGATGGGAGGAGGAGAGTCCCACCTTAGCAAACAGAGGAACCCTCTGCTCTCAGTCACCCAAGGCTGTCCCATGGGTTTAACACCCTGGAAGGAGACAGAGACGGGGGATAGACGGCATCCCCAAGGACCTCTCCCTACTATGGTTTTTCCCCTCCAAGGACACTGAGTTGCCAGGAGACTCTGTGTCTCACTCCTGGTGGGGCCAACATGAAGGAGGATCATCCTTCCCACTTTCCGAGGTGACGGAGGGGCAGGATTCTGTGTACTCGACCAGCCAGCGCCCAAAGTCCCAGGACTCTGATCTCAGCCTCACTCCAAGTTCACCGAGCACAAACACAGCATCTCTTCCATCTTTACCCTCTAGTGGGGCTTGGCTGGCCTGTTCTGTGGCACTGATGCCACCCAGCCCTCTCCCCTGGCCCCAGCTACTGATCCCTCCTTTCCAGGTCTGGCTGCCCCATGGATGTGCCCAGCGTTGCCTGAGGCAGGCCCAGGTTGAGGGCATAGCTAGTGTGGCTGTAACCAGGCCCCATCCCTGTCCCCCTCCCAGAGACATGAGGTGGGCCCCAGCTGTCTGCACGTACTGAGTCCGATGTGTTGACATTTGGGGCGGGGGTGGGGGTGGGGCATCTTCTGCTTCTTTTGAATCAGGTGTTCACCTACCTGCCACGTGATGTCTGGGACATCACAGGCATGGTACCGTGACCGAGGTGGCCAGAGGCACCATGACCTGGCTAGTGGGGGGAAGGAGGGATGAGACTTTCTCTTCGTACGTGTGTGTGCTGCTTTGTGTGTCTCTGCAGTTGGTGTGCGTGTATGTGTGTACATATGTGTGAATGGGTATCCATCATGTCTCTGTTTCTGTGACTCCCTAGGGGCCGGGGGGGCCTCTCTGATTCTGCTTGTGGGAGTGTGTGTGAGCAGGTCAGTGTCCTGGGCGGGCCCGGGGTGCATGTTTTGTATGAATGGGGTTGGTCCACGTATGAATAGCTCTGTCTCTGAGTTTGTGTTTCTGGGGTTGTTTCTGACCATGGAGGGCTTTTCTCCAAGTGTTTGTGTCCCTTTGTGGGCATGTCTTTGTTGCTCTGGGTGTGTTTGTGGCCATGTCATTATTGGAGGATGTCTGCGCGTCTGTACGCAGCTCTCCGTGTGGGGCCTGTCGTTGCAGGGCGCTGTGGGTGGCCTGTGTGTACACGGTGTGATGGTGATGGTGGATGAGGGACGGCGGCCTTCTCTGCAGAGCCGTCCATCACCACTGGGGCTGCAGACATGACTCTCATCATAAACCTTCCCCTGCCCTCTGCCTGGCTCTGCCTGCCCTGCCCCCCACCCCCTGTCATCACATGTCCACTCCCTCTGCTCTCCTTCCCCTCCCCAAGGCCACAGGCAGCTGTGGCTACAGCCTGATACTCCAGTCCCCCACCTCCCCTCCCCTCAGCATCTGTGGGCATCCCCTGACACCCACGGGGTGGCATGTGTCCATGGGTAGTTCCAGGCACTGGCTAGGTCACAGACTTTGCTGTCCCCTTCCTCTGCCTGGCATGTGACTATTTTTTGCATCTCTTGGAGCAAATGCTGGGGGGAGAGGTGGGGACTGTGGCCCAGAGGGGGATGGTCCTGGTGAGTAAACCTCTTCATCCTAGCCCTAGCCTGGCATCACCCCACCCTAAAGATCCGAAGCCTCCATCCCAGTAGGGCCCCTCTCCAACTCCTTTCTGCCACTAAAGTATTCAGGTGGCACAGGACACCCTGCCATGGTGTCCTCCCCCCATCAGGGACCCTTGGTGTCACTCTCCTCTGCCAGTGGCTCTGAGGCCTAGGGAATCTTGTCTGCTGGTGCCAGGCACCCCAGGGCCAGGCCATCTGCTGCCTCTGTCTTCCTGCTGAGGCTGGCACCGGTCAGCAGGGTGCCCTCAGCTTTGCCAAGAACCAATCCGGCCTCCGGGTCACTCCTCCCTTGTCCTTAGCCATCTGGAGGGGCCTTCTGGTCTCCAGGGAAGGCAGGGTGACTGTAGGTTATTGTTAATGAGCAGGAACCTGAGGCCCCCATTCTAGGGGAGCAAGGAGCCTTCCCCTCTCATCTGTTCAACCACAGAACGTTGCCGACACTCCCTTGCTGTCCATGGCTCCCCATCCATTGCCCAGTGCTGTGGGGTGATGGGCATCTGTCCACTTCCCCTGTAACCCAGGTGCATCATGTTACACAGGCCTCCCTGCCCTGGGCTCGGCCCCCTGCCTCCCTCTTCCACTCCCTGCCCCATCAGCCCTCCTGGGGTCCAGTCCCATCCCACTCAGTTTCACGCAAATGCTTTCTGCTTGTCCACCCAGTTAAGTCTCAGTTCTTTCGCTTGGCATTTAAGGGCGCTCCTCCGGCCCCAGGGCCTTCTTCGCAGCCTAACCTGCTACTTTCCCAGGCCCTGCGCCCCAGCCAAACTGAACTGTTCCCTCAACACACCCTGCACATGCCTCCCCAGGCCCTCTGCTCAGCAGGCCCTTCCTCCCAACCTCCAGCTGCTCATTTTTTAAAGACCCACCAAAAATGTTCATTTTTTAAAGACTCACCAAAAATGCCACCTCTTCCGGGAAGTTTTCCCTGGCCGGCCACAATCAGATGCCATTTCTCTGACCCTGCAGCTCCGATTCAGCTCTGCCAGTGTCTCACGTGTCCCCTGTATCATGGTCATCTGCGTCTTTTCCTGCCTGTAACTCTCTGAGGACAGTTACGTGGCTTATAAACGTCTGGAATGATGGTTCTCCCCTCCCCCAGCAGCAGGCCTGGAGCCCGCTCAGGGCCATGCCGGGCTTCCGTAGAGAATGGGATGTACCAGGCATGGCTTCCTTCCTGTTCCTGGGAGGGTGGAGGGCCCACTGTGCCAGGGCTGAGTGCTGAGCGCCAAGGGTCTCTAACCTGCCCCTGGCCCTACTCTCTCCTCCCAGCGCCCCCGCATAACCATCTCTTCTCTTATTTCCATCAGCAGCCAAACTACTGGAGTTTCAAGGTCAGTGTGTGGTGCTTCTGCGTCCGTGACAACCGCATGTGCTCTCCCGCCCCTGCCCCTCCCTGCACATGCTTTGCACAAGGTTGTGCATCTGCAAGGGACTGTCTGGTGTGGGTGGTGGGCCTTGGGACTGCAGGCTGGGTCTGCTGCTTTGAGAGAGCCTGGGTTCGCCTGCCAGGGGCTTGTGGATCCAGCGTGGGAGTTTGTGCCACCCCTGCTGGGGATCTGGGCTGGGGATGCTCAGGCTTCCCCAGGACGTAAAGAGCGTTTGGGAATGAGAGAGGCATTTTCCCCAGCCTGGAGGCACTGCTGGCTCCAGGGGAGGGAAATGGACCTCATGATCTTATTGAGGGCCTTGTTCTCTGAACTCAGACTTCATCTTCCAGGGAGGCCCTGTGACTATAATGGGCCCCTCATCCCTTTCTTACTTTCCACTATGGGGAGCTGGTCAGTGCCAGGCAAGAGACCCACAGACTTACACCTCCAAACCCTTTGCCCAAGTGGAGGGCTGGGCTCAGGGATGGTGCCTTCCTGCCTCCTCTGGAGAGTTTGGACCATCCACAGCTGGAGAGATGTCTGTCCCCTCCAAGGGCATCCTGCTGACCCCCGAGGGAGCACGCTCCTGGACCTCCTCTTCTCTGGCACCAGACTCAGAACCGAACTGAGTTAGACTGCTGCTTGCGTCCTGGAGTCTCCGGTCCCTCAAATCCTGGGCATCATGACAGGGGGTGGGAAGTATACATTCCAGACTCCCCCAGTGTCATCTTGCTCCAAGCGTCTTGTTTGCATGCATCCTCCCAGAGAAAAGTCCTTGAATCAGAGAATCATGGAATTGTAGAGTCGTGGCATCAGGCATATAGCCTTTTTGGAGGAAGCAGTAGAGCGTAGTGGTTCAATGCACAGGGCCAAGGGCCAGGCTGTCTGGTGGTGAATTCCAGTCTGCTACTAACTAGCTGGGTGACCTGGGGCAAGTTACATAATTCTCTGAGCCTTGGTTTCTCCTCCATAAAATGGAACAGTATCTACATCACAGAGTTGTTGTAAAGGTAGAAGAAACACGAGACTGCATGTCCTAAGCACAGTGCCTGGCTCATGGTGAGCCTTACCTCATAAGCTACTAGCATCCTGGATACCGACTTGATTCCCAGCTCAGAATCACCTTGGGAACTTGTCGAAAACCTTGAACCCCAGGCTCCAAGCCCCAGAGATTCAGATGTAGTGAATGTGGGGCACTGGAGAGAGTGTTTTTAAAAGCTCCCAAGTGATTCGGTCCTAGCCTGTGGACAGCTTTTGGAAACCTCAGATCCTAGTCTGACTGCCCCGCTCAGGGTTCCGTCTGCCTGATCTCTGGCCAGGAGTCATCGGTTCCTCACTGGAGCATCTCCAGGGACTGGTGCTCCCTGCTTCCGATCTTTGGGGAGCCCTTTCCTATCTTTGGAGAGCTCCGCTGAAATTACCGTTTTGTTCTCTTGCCATCTCCCTCTTGTCAGGAAGTCCTTCTGGATGTCTCACTTTTTTTCTGCTCTGTTGTCCCAGCCCAGGGCTGGAGAGACATGCTAATGGGCTTTCTCTCTTCTCAAGAGGGTTTTCTACAAAGGCTGTGAGAATGGAAAGGTGCCCAGGAGGCCAGGATGGAAACAGGAACTGGTGGGGCAGGGAATGTGGGCATCTCTTCTCGCAGGGTTCCCTGGGCTGCCTTCTCAGTCCCTAGGATCCCTGCCCCTCCTTCATTCTGGCCCCTGTTCCATCTTCTTATTGGCAACTGACTTGTGCCCCCCAGGCACTGTGGCCACCCCCTACTCTTCATCCCTGCTAGCTGCCTCCCTCATTTTGCCTGAATTCTGTAGCCCCTCATCCATACTAGCCTGGCAACCACTGACCTTCCAGTTGCCTGGCAACCTCATGACCACCAGACCAGGCCTGGTTCCCCACACTGGGAAGAGAGAAGGGCGTAGGCCGGCACTGGTGATCAGCCTAGAACTGAGCTGCAGGGTCCAAAGTCTGGGCACAGGCATCCCCCCAGTGGGTCCAGTTGCTACGCTGCCTCCCTCCTCCCCAGAACCATGCCCACCCGCTGGTCAAGGCATTGTGCTTGAGGCTGGATGCCCGCTAATGTCCCCAAATCTGACCTGCTCTATCTCCAAGCCCTTGAGGACACTTTGGGGACAGCTGGGCACACTGTCCATCAGAGGAAGATGCTCTCTCTTTTCGAGAGTGCTAATCCGACTAAAACATTAAATTGAGTTAACATGAAGATGGAGATTAATTAGGGGTTAATCAGGACTTGGGGATGGAGGGAGCTGAGGAGGAGAATAAATAATTCCTTTTTAGAGATACTTTTACTGTTTTTTAAAAAATGATAAAAATGATACATTCTGATTGTGCAAAGTTCACCCGGCAGAGAAATGTATAAAGTAGAAAGGGAATGCTCTGTCTCAACCCCAAGATAACCAATGTTAATGGTTTTGAATGATTTGTTGCTGTTGAAGATAGGCAATTTATTTTATAGAAAAATACAATTGGGCAACATGATTTTTTTCTTGATAACATGTATATGTGTGATACATCTAATATATATATAATGTTACATAACAGGGAATGATGTAGATCTGATTCAGTATCTTTCTCCCTTAAATAGATGGGTTTCTGACAGCAACCAGGTTTGAGGGGAGGGGCTGGGGCAGACTGACAGGAGCTGTGGCCCTGAGTGACAGCCCCAGCTGTCAGCCAAAAGTAGGCTCTTGATACGCAATTGAAATCAGGGTGTCCCCTCTCCCAAGGAGAGAGTAATCGAGCTGTCCCTGGGGCAGGGAATGGTCACTGGGTGACACCCTTCCCTAGCTCCAGCCAGATATCACCCTCAGCTGTGGCTTCAGGGCAAGGGGCTGCTATGTTGGTACTGGAGGAGGCTTTTCTGGGAGGCTAGCCAGGCAGGTTGGCTGTGTGGCAGCATGTGCCATGCAGGGAGGGGCTGAGGCCTGGCACTTATGCCATGTGCTCGTGTGGGCTGAGCATGTGCACTGCATGTACTAGGCAGGTAGTCTGTGTGAAACTGGGGTCCACCTGGCTTTGGGAGGTTTGGGGTGGTTCTCCCAGTCACTCTAAGTCCAGGACATTGTTCCCAGCTCTGTGAGGGCCCATACCTCCCAGAGCTGGGATCCTGGGGTCCCTAGCTCTCTGCTTTCTCCCTGCTTCCCGCCCCCACCCCAACCCTCTGAACTCCACTAAGGATAAGTTCATCGCTCGCGCATCCGCCGCTTAATTAATGTCTGGAACTAATGCCCCAATTTGCTCAACGATTCTGCTGCTCACCTCGGTGACAAATTTGTGTTGTTGTTCTTTGGAAGCTTAAAATAGCAGGCGTGCCCATGGCTCCCGCCCAGATGGTTTCTTGTCTGGCTTCCCAGGGTGCCTGAGTCCTTTGCCCACTGCTTACCTGCTGGGTGTCCTGGGGAGGCCAAGGCCCCAAGAGGTTGGGGAACTCTCCTGCAGCCACACAGCGAGTCTGGAATCCAGGAGACCCTCCCGTGTGTGTGTGTGTGTGTGTGTGTGTGTGTGTGTGTGTGTGTGTGTGTGTGTGTGTGTGTGTGTGTGTGTGTGTGTGTGTGTGTGTGTGTGTGTGTGTGTGTGTGTGTGTGTGTGTGTGTGTGTGTGCTGGCTGGCTGGCTGGCTGGGGCTCCCTGAGCCTGGATGGGGGCAGTGGGCAGAGAGAAGGGGTCATTCCTGGTTCCTCTTGCCCCGCCCTGCCCCTGCAGACCCGCAGCTCGCGCCACACTCAGGGAGCCCAGCCTGGGCTGGCAGACCAGGCGGCCAAGCTGTCATACGCCTCGGCTGAGTCACTGGAGACCATGTCGGAGGCGGAGCTGCCCCTGGGCTTCAGTAGGATGAACCGCTTCCGACAGAGCCTGCCCCTCTCCCGCTCAACCAGCCAGACCAAGCTGCGCTCACCAGGTACTGCTGCCCATCTTCCCTCCAGGCTACTGGCTCCTCCCTCTGCTCTGCTCACCCTGGAGCCCTCTCCATCCCCTTCATCACTCCCTCTCTCCTCAACCATCTTTCTAGTAAGCCTCTGGCTCCCTTCCCCCATACCCATCTTCCCCCCCCCCACCCCCAGTAATCTCCTCCCCACAAGGCCTCTCCCTCCTCTGCGGCTCCCTTCCCAACTTTCCTCCACTTCTCTCTTCCCTCACTTCTCTCTCCCTCAGCAGCCCCTGCCCTGTCCCTCTCTCTCCAAGCCTCCTCTCTCCCTTAGGCTTCTCTCTCACCCCCTTCAGCAGCCCCCCTTTCCTTCATCCCCTCCCTTCTCACCTCTCTCCCCCTCAGCAACCACTCACTCTCGGTTTCTGCCCCACCTGCTCCTGCCCCCAATTCCATTTCCTCGTCCAGACTCCAACCTGCCTGGGGTCGAGGAGGTGCCTTAAGGGGCCGGCAGCATGAGGAGTGCCTGGGTGCACCTGCACTCCGGGGCGGCATCCGGCCTCAGACCCTGCCTCTGCGGGACCAGCGCGGCTCCCCAAGGCTCCCCGGGCCGCCGGCGTGGTGGTGATAGCCGCCCTGACAGCGAGGGCGGCGTCTCCTTCGCAGGGGTGCTGTTCCTGCAGTTCGGGGAGGAGACTCGGCGCGTGCACATCACGCACGAGGTCAGCAGCCTGGACACGCTGCACGCACTCATCGCGCACATGTTCCCGCAGAAGCTCACCATGGGCATGCTGAAGTCGCCCAACACAGCCATCCTCATCAAGGACGAGGCTCGCAACGTCTTCTACGAGTTGGAGGACGTCCGGTGGGCGTGGCCCCGGGGGGGGGGATGGGGTGGGCCTCCCCAGACTCCTCCTCTGAGGGGGGTTCGACGCCGCAGGTCATTCCCCAGCCGCCTCCTGACCTAACCTCAGCCCTTCCCCTCTCCTCCCGGAGCCCTACCGGCCCGCCCCCTTCTTCGGTCATCCCGGCCCCACCCCCTCCCTTTAAATCATCCACCCCTGCTGATTGGCCTTGGCTTGAGCTAACCTGAAAATGGCTCGTGAGGCCGAGGAGGTGTACGGGGTGGAAGCCGCTGAGTGTGTGTGTGTTGGTGGCAGGCAGCCCGAGGCACGAGAGCCACTGAGCAGGGAGTTAGGAAGGGCTTGGGGCTCGTGGCCCTTCTTGGCCACCCCTCTTCCGTGTGCCTGGAGTGGCTTCCCCTCCTCATCACAGGGCTGGGGGATGGTGACCCTCTGCACCCCTCCCTCCCCCAGGGACATCCAGGACCGCAGTATTATCAAGATCTATAGGAAGGAGCCACTGTACGCCGCTTTCCCTGGCTCACACCTCACCAACGGGGACCTCCGGGTATGGCTGGGGAGGCCCAGGGCATTGGGGAGGCTGGGCAGATGGGGTCCAGGAGCACAGAGTCTAGTCACTTGTCACCAGGGACAGCTTTGGAGAAGGGAATGTGGAGGCTGAAGCAGAGGGTGGCCTCCCTTAATTGTGGAGTCCGGGAGGAGTCCTTCCCCTCACCTGCCACTTTCCCCTCCTGTCCGATCAGATTTCTCGAACCCGCCTCTAAATATTCTAGGAGACCTCTCTCAGGAACCACCCCTCACCTTTTCGCTTCCCATCCCCCACCATAGGGTGGGCTGGGGGTCGCTCCTCTGGTGCCTCTCCCTCCACCACTTCTTCCTCCGTGCTGGGAGCCCTGAAGGGAAAGGGGCCCAAGATGCAGCAGGCGGGTGGGAAGGCAGAGAACAGAAGGGACTTCCTAAGCGTCAGGGGGGAGCTGCTGGCTCCTCAAGTAAGAAGCAAGGGATCCCCCTTTGTGACCAGCCCTGTGGGGTTCGGGGGCTGTCTTCTGCACAGAGAGAGATGGTGTATGCGTCGCGGGAGTCGTCGCCCACGCGGCGCCTCAACAACCTGTCGCCGGCGCCGCACCTGGCCTCCGGTTCGCCGCCGCCGGGGCTACCGTCGGGGTTGCCGTCGGGCTCGCCGTCGCGCTCGCGCCTGTCGTACGCCGGGGGGCGCCCGCCCTCCTACGCCGGCAGCCCCGTGCACCACGCGGCCGAGCGGCTGGGAAGCGCCCCCGCCGCCCCGGGCGTTAGCCCGAGCCCCAGCGCCATCCTGGAGCGGCGCGACGTGAAGCCGGATGAGGACCTGGCGGGCAAGGCGGGCGGCATGGTGCTGGTGAAGGGCGAGGGCCTCTACGCCGACCCCTACGGGCTGCTCCACGAGGGCCGCCTGAGCCTGGCCGCGGCCGCCGGCGACCCATTCGCCTACCCGGGCGCCGGTGGCCTGTACAAGCGCGGCTCGGTGCGCTCACTCAGCACCTACTCGGCCGCCGCGCTGCAGTCCGACCTGGAGGACTCGCTGTACAAGGCGGCGGCCGGAGGCGGCCCGCTCTACGGCGACGGCTACGGCTTCCGCCTGCCGCCCTCGTCGCCGCAGAAGCTGGCCGACGTGGCTGCGCCCCCCGGGGGCCCCCCGCCGCCGCACAGCCCCTACTCGGGGCCGCCCAGCCGCGGCTCGCCGGTGCGCCAGTCCTTCCGCAAGGACTCAGGCTCCTCGTCGGTCTTCGCCGAGAGCCCCGGAGGCAAGACCCGCAGCACCGGGGGCTCCTCGACGGCTGGAGCCCCCCCTCCCGAGCTCTTCCCCGGGCCTGGGGAACGCCCGCTCGTTGGGTTCGGGCCGCCTGTGCCAGCCAAGGACACGGAGACCAGGTGAGGGACGCTGGCGAGGCCCGGGGCTGCGCGGGTGGGGTGGGGAGAGGGGGCACGGCAGAGTCCGTGGCAGATTGTGTCCTGGACTCTGAGACCCGGGAATCCCTGTAGACCCGGAGTAGCCTTGAGGGGTCGCCAGAGTATCTTGGCCGTGGCAGGGAAGGCACTGGAAAGACGTTTCATCTGCAAGGCCTGAGAGCTGGACGAGAGGGCCCCAGACAAGGACCCTGGAGACCTGGGTTTGCATCCGGTCCCTGAGCCTCAGTTTCCCCAACTAAAACTGAGGCTGAAGTAGAACTCTTTATTTAGTGCCTTTCCTGCTCAGACACAGAATGTGCCGCCATGAGAGCTGTCCAGCACAGGGCCGGCTGAAGTCCACTGGGGAGGGGGTGCTGGTAAGAAGTGGGGATGGGGAGAGAGGCACATTTCTTTAAGTAGCCTCCGAGCTGGGGAACTCTTGCCCATCATTCAGCTCCCTGCTAAGGGTGCAAGGCTGGAGGAAGTAACCAGGGCACTGAGCTGCCCCCCTCTGCCCTCAAGCAGCACTGCTAAGAGATGAGAAGAAACGATCCATTCACACAGCTTTCTTGTGGCCTGTGTGCCAGGCACTGCACTGGCCACTGTTTATGCCAAGCTGAGCAAACACGGTTCCTGCCCTGCCTAGTGACGGAGACACAGCAAAAAATAACTTGTTCTTCCCTTGGGAGGGTGTACTCCTCAAGGCTGTTGGGGGCTCTGGGATGGCTTCAGAGAAGAGGGTAGGGAGGAGGGCATGCTGGCAGGGGGAATACATGTGCAGAGACCCAGAGTGGCCTGGTGGGGCCCATTAGGGAGCCAGTGATGAGAGATGAGTCTGGAGAGGGAGGGGGTGACTGTCAGATGGGGAAGGGCCTTTCCAATGTTGGGGGTAGGCTGTGGATCCTTAGGCAGTGGGACCCTTTGAATTGTCTGTGTGCTGGTGGCTGGGGAGGGAATGGTATCTCCTCTAATTATCAATCTTAGGAATGGGGCGCTGGGCAGGAGGGACCCCACGCCCAGAGATGGGGTTGCTCAAAGCCACCGTCTTCCCCAGGGAGCGCATGGAGGCCATGGAGAAGCAAATTGCCAGCCTCACCGGCCTGGTGCAGAGTGCCCTACTGCGAGGTTCGGAGCCAGAGACCCCCAGGTGAGGTTCTTCTCCCAACACCACTGCCAAGGCATGTGGTTGGGCGAGAGGGAGGGAAAGCGAGCAGCAGGAGCCCTGGGCTCAGCTCAGCCAGTGTCTCATCATCTTGCCCTGGGTGAGTCGCCTCCCTTCTCTGGGACTCCGTCCTGAGATCAGGGGACTGGAGGAGTTTATGTTAAGCTCTCACCCAGCTTTGACAGTCTGGGGCCTGGACCCCCTGATGGCCATCTTTTCCCTGTGCCACAGTGAGAAGATCGAAGGCTCCAATGGAGCAGCCACCCCCTCAGCACGTGAGTGACCCTTCTCCCCTCCCCCACAGGTTCTTGCCCTCTCTGAGCCTCAGATGCCTAATCTGTAAAGTGGCTACATCACCAGGCTTCAATGGATAAATGAGTAGTCACCTTAGACCAAGATGCCTTCGCTCCGGCGCTTTGCTCCTCGCAGAGGGCTGACCACTAGTTGGGGCAGGGAGCCAGAGCCACGTCTCTCTGTGGCTGCTGTGTGGGGTCAGGAGTGGGGAGGACTTTACCCCAGGCTCACGATTTCTTCCCTTTCTCCCATCCTCGTGGTCCCTGTGTGCAGCCTGCGGGTCAGGCAGCCGGAGCAGCGGGGCCACCCCAGTGTCCGGCCCTCCCCCGCCCTCGGCCAGCAGCACGCCTGCGGGGCAGCCCACTGCCATCAACCGTTTGCAGATGCAGCTACACCTGCGTGGCCTGCAGAACAGCACCAATGACCTGCGCAGCCAGCTTCAGCAATTGCGGAAGCTCCAGGTACCACCCTCTCCGGGGCGTCGCCCTGTACCCCGCTTCCTCAAACCCCGCCCCGCCAGAACCCGCCCACGAAACTCCTTCCCGCGAGTCTGCCCCATCCCGAGGCCCTCCGCCGCTCACTGGGCTGCTCTCAGAAACCCTCCTCGAACTCTCGCCACCTCGCTGAGTCTCTACTCCCTCACCAAGCCCCCATCCCTCGCCCGGGTCCCCCTCACTGAGCCCTCTTGCCCCTTTCCTGAATCCTCACCGCTCTCCGGAAGCCCCAATCCACCTCACTGAGCCCTCTTCTCCTGTCAGTATCCCTCAGGGCAGTCCCTGTCCCTTCCTGCCCCGCATTCTCTACCCCCTCCCCTCCCTTGGGCGGAAGCCCTTCCCCCAGATCCCCTCAGCTCTCCCTTCCTGAGCCCGCACAGTCTTCCCGGGCCTGCCCCGCCTGGCAGATGGTCCCACCAGTCAGGAGCCTGGCATCGCTGTGCCCGCTCCTCGAGAGTATCCCAGGGCCCGTCAGGTGAGAATAATGAGTAGAGACAGGCTGGAGAGGGGGCAGAGAGTTGCCATCTGGGCAATGGGTAAGATCTCGCCCACCCCCACCTTTGCCCCAACTCGGCCTTAGAACTCGGTTTTCCCGGCCCAGCCACGGAAGCTCTATCAAACCCCAGTGCTTGAGTCCTTCGTCGAAGCCATAGCCATGCAGCCGCAAGGTGGGCAGGGCCCTAGGTAGGGCCACCCCTTGCCCCCCAAATATCCGCTACCCCGTTCTCCTGCCTCTATATTTCCCCAGACACGAAACATTGTCCTCCGCCCCCCACCATCTTACCCCTTCGCTGCAGCTAACCGCCACGGCCATGCAGCTGCACCTTCTGCACGGCCCAACTTGGCACTCCTCCCTCCACTATCCCAGGCCGTTCTCCTCCTGCCTCTATTCTTCCCCAGAACTAAGCCCTCGGCCTGTGCCCCCCCACCATCCCACCCTTTCACTGCTGCTCACGGCCACAGCCGAGCATTGGTATCTTCCGTGGAGCTTGCCCCGCGTCGGGCTCTCCTCTGCCTGCCTCCTCCTAGCCCTCTCCCGGCTGCGCGCCTCCGTTCCCTCCCACCCCCGTCCATCGGTCCGTCTGCGTCCCGCAGCTACAGAACCTGGAGTCTTTGCGCGCGCTGCTGAAGGGCACGGAGGCGGAGCTGAGCATGCGCGTGTCGGAGGCGGCGCGGCGGCAGGAGGACCCGCTGCAGCGGCAGCGCACCCTAGTGGAGGAGGAGCGGCTGCGCTACCTCAACGACGAGGAGCTCATTACCCAGCAGCTCAAGTGAGGCTGGGCCCACCTTTGGAGGGAGGGCTGGGGCTGCGGCCTGGGTGGCTGGCCGGCAACCTGATTTCACCGGGAGGCGAAGCTCCCTTCCTTCTGAATCACAGGTGACGTTCTGAAGCCTGATTTCCTTCTCCTCTGTGGCCTGATTTCTCTGTGACCCACAAACCTTTGACCATCTGGCACAATTCCTGTTTTCTTTTTTTCTGGCTTGATGCCTGCTTTTGCTATGGTCTTGCTTCCTAACGGTCCACAGTCTGGCTTCCCCGTGGCCTGCAGCCTTACTCTCATGCGTCCAGCTGCCCGATGTCACTCTGCCCTCTGCCTGCTTTCATTCTGGCTCGTGACCCATGCAAGCTGACCCTCAGGTATTCAGGTGGAGCTTTCAGGTGTGGCCAGCTTGGTCAGCTTGGTGCTGACCAGTCACAGTTGCCACCACTCCAAGTCTCTGATCTCTGAGACCAGGTATAGCCAAGGAGAACCCTCCTCCCATCCTAGTGCAGCTGAAACAGGGCTCCAGGAATAGAGAACACCCCACCCCCAAATGCTTAGACATGGAAGGGTTAACAGAAGACAGTCCTCTGATCCAAATTTAGCAAATGGCTGTCTGGCCAAGATTCGATTGTCTGGCACCATTGAAGGGAGAAGCTGCCTGCCGCTGTCCATCCACTGAGTGAGCAGACCCAGCCCACTGCAGCCTTCCCTGGTCAGTCCCTGGGGTCTCAGACAGAGGCCCTGCTCCTCCATCTGGTCTCCCTCTTGGTGGTACAGGGCACAGGGGGCCTGAGGTCCAGCTCCAACACTGAGAGGCTGTTCGATCACGACAGTTTTTGCCCGTCTCTGCACTTCAGCTTCCTCACCTGTGCCCAGTATTAAGATTTTCGCAATCCTTTCCAGAGAGGACTTGGATTCTACTGGTCAGCGACTCGGAGCCGGGGAGGCTGCTCAGAGGGGCCCAGCTTTCTCACCAAGGTCATAATTGGCTGAATCACTTGCAAGGCGCTACTTGAAAAGGGTCCCTGCTCCTCAGTCTTGGGCTCACAGCCTATAAGTACATGTGCTTTTCAGTGATGCACAGGGCAAAGATTCTCATGACCCCTTGTGGCTGAGATGAAATAAGGGGCCATCCCACTTGGAAATAAGCTGGTGGCAGCCACTGCATCACCCCTAGTGTGACAGCTGAGTGACAACTCTTGTCAGATCTCCAAGTAGACTGATGGCTGCCATCCCCCCTTACCCAGGGAATTCCATTTACCCAACTTTCCTGTCCCCTTTTTGCCCCTTTTTATTCAGCACAGAGGAGCGGGGTTGGAATTTTCAAAAGGAACTTTACTGAGACATTAAAGGAAAATAAAAGGAAATATAAAAGTACAGAGGCAGAAGGGATGAAAGGATGTATTTATGCTCCTGTCATATGAGTGTCTGGTCCGCAGCTTCCTGGGGGCCTCAGTTCTCCAGGAGTACACAGACTCCCTACCCGCTGCCCTGTTATCAAACCCATTGCTCGGACTGCTCACTTGAGAGAGCTTGGGGGCTGATACATGCTTCCGGCAGGATTCTCCATCTACTTCGAAAGGAGTTCCTGCCTTTTTTTGAGTGGGGCCTGGGCTGCACACCAGCACTGCAGTGGCTTCGGCTTGGCCAGGGGGACGTCCCTGCCCAGCTCCCATAGCCTCCTGGCATTAAGTCAGCCAGCAGGCCCATCCTTACCCCTGCTCTGGCTGCAGCCCCTGTACACTTGCTCTTGCTCGGCTTCACTCTGCCCCTTCCTTTTGCCCTGGCATCTTGCTGGAAGTAAAGGCTGATTCTGTGCTTCACTCAGCGTGGCTCACTCACCTGTCCTTCTAGCCAAGCACTTGAGCTCTGTCTAGACGTTGCCCTTAGGGAAAGCCTCTGCTGACTGAGACCTTTTGGCCTCTGGAGCATAACGTGACCCAGCCCAGGACCAGCTTTGTAAGCATGTGACCTGTGTAATCGCACAGGGCCCCACACTTGTGAAGGCCCATGCTTGGCTTAATGCTCTGCTGTCACTATCTTGAAATTCTTAATTTTTAAACTAGGGGCAAAATCTTCATTTTGCTTTGAGACCCCCAAATTATATAGCTGGTTCTGTCCTGACCCTCACCTCTCAACTCCTCTAGAACTAAACCTGGGTCTGGAAAGCCCCACTACTTTCTGATCCCAGTGTCTAGACTTGGGCTGGTCTGGACTCACTTGCAGAGCCTGCCCAGGCTATGGGGCCCCAAACTTTGGCAGATGGTATGATCAGAAAATCGAGGTGCTAATTGAGCCTAAGGGGGGGCCTTGTCCCTTCTGCCTGAGAGTTGCAGTGTTATTTCCTCCTGAAGGCTTACCTGAGTGCTCTGTTAAATGAAGGTCCCTTCCTCTGCAGAGTGATGTTTGGGAGTGACCATTTTACAAAACTGGCCCACCCTGAGCCAGTCAGGTATCACACACATCAAAAGAGAGTTGTTCTCTTGCATGTGGCGGAGTGAAGGCTGGGTGGGACAGCGGGTGGGTGTGGGGTGATGTTAGTCCAGTGTGGGAGGGAGATGCAGCAGAACCCAATGGCTGAAGTCAGACAGGAGTAGATCCTGCTTTGCCACAAAATAGTTGTGTGACCTTGGACAAGTTACTTAATCTCTCTGGGCCTCTTTTTGTTTTTTTTAATGCCAAAGCCCATTGTTAGGGTAGCTTAGTTAGGGTAGCTAATTAATTAGTTAGGTTAGCTGCTGTAACAAATTGTATAATGGTTCAAAAGTAATCAATATACCTTTCTTTCTCATGGAACAGTTTTGGTGGGTTAGCGGAATGGCTTTCCTCCATGCAGTCATTCAGGGACCCAGGCTAATGGAGGTTTTGCCATCTTCAATATGTGTCTTCCAAGATTATCCACAGGGTCATTATCTTTCAACCAACAGGAAGGGGAAGTGAGCATGGAGGAGCTTACATGGGAGGTTTTTAGGGGCCAGGTCTGGAAGCAGCATGTACCCCTTCCACTCATATTCCATTCGCTAGACCTCAGTCGAATGGCCACTTCTACCTGCAAGAGAGGCTGGGAAATGTAGTCTAGTGTCTAAGCTACTGTTTGTCTGTGTGTAAACTGGAGGTAATAATGGTTCCCACTCACAGGATTTGTTGTGAGGATTAAATAAGGTAAAGAAAGTGAGGAGATGAATGTGCACCTGGCAGGCTGTAAGCACTTAGTACAAGATAGCTCTTTAACTGGTAGTGCTGACTCACAGGATTTTGTCCTTGGCTCCAGTGTGATCTGTCTTTTCACCCGCTAGTTGGATGAAGATGTATAAAGCATGCTGATAAGATTTGCTGATGACACAGAGCTTTGAGGGGGAGCAAATCTGTTGGATGGTAGAACTGAGATTCAAAAGTTGTTCCTACATGGATTGTTGAGCTGAAATCCAACAGATGGTGTTCGACAGGAATGTATGTAGAGTCCCGCATGTGGGTCAGGGACATCAGTGACTCAAGTACACAACTGAGATGACCTACCTGGGCAGAGTTCCTTCTTTCACTTATTCATTCCTTCCATAATTATTTACCAGGCATTTATTCTGCTCCAGGCACCATGCCAGGTGCTGGAAATCAGAGATGAATCAGAAAGACATGGTGTCTGCCTGCCTAGAGTTGCTTAGCCCAGCAAACAGGAGCTCCAGGGAGGAAGCAGACCCCCAACCCCAAGTGTAGGGAAGGGGGGAGAGGTTGTAGGGAAGTGTAGGTGGGCGGGGGTGCGAAATGGAGTGTTCTAGGCAGAGGAAATGGCATTATAGAGGCCCAGGGAGAGCAGCACATACGAGGACCTCAGCAATTCTGGATGGTTCTAAACAAAAGCAGGCCAGACGAGGAGGACAGTGGATGTAGCTGGAGGGAAAACAAGAGCAGCTCCCAGGGACTGACCCTTTGCATTAGCTCATTTAATCCTCACAGTGGCCCCAGGAGGGAGGAACTCTTACCATCCCCATTTTTTTGGGTGAGGAAATTGAGACCTGGAGGCAGTCAGTAACTTGTCTAAGATCTCTGCTGGGTCGGGCAGAGCTGGGATTGGAATTTGGATCTGTCTGACTCCAGAGCCAAATTTTCAACTACTACCCTCATACTCTTCTTGGCTACATTGAAGAGTTTGGATTTTAGCCTCAAAATGTTGGGATCCATTTCGGGTTCAAAACAGGTGGTGGTGACTTGGTGGTCTGATTTACATTTTAGAAATATGGAGGGTTTTAAAATGACACAAGGGCTTCCCTGGTGGTGCAGTGGTTAAGAATCTGCCTACCAATGCAGGGGGCACAGGTTCCAGCCCTGGTCCGGGAAGATCCCACATGCCGCGGAGCAACTAAGCCCGTGCGCCACAACTACTGAGCCTGTGCTCTAGAGCCCATGCTCTAGAGCCCGTGAGCCACAACTACTGAGCCCACGCACCACAACTACTGAAGCCTGCGCACCTAGAGCCTGTGCTCTGCAACAAGAGAAGCCACCTCAGTGAGAAGCCCGTGCACCGCCACTAAGAGTAGCCCCCGCTCGCCACAACTAGAGAAAGCCTGAGCGCACCAACAAAGACCCAATGCAGCCAAAAATAAATAAATAAATAAATTTTAAAAAAAGAAAAAAACCCCACAAGCTCAGCATAAACCATCTGAAAATTGAAAGCAGCTTTGTCATTGAGGAAAGAGGCTGAGTGTCTGGATCACTTGAGCAAAGGTAGATGGACGTGGCAGTGCCACCCTGAAAAAGAAGAGACTCTTTAGGAGCACATGCAACTGCCTCCAGTTCTCTGAAAAGCTGCCAATTTCTCTGCTGTGTCCTTGGCATAATGAGTATCAGAGGATGCAAGTTATCAGGAGGGAGATTTGGATTGATGTTGCTAAAGATCAGAACTTCAAAGAGGGGACCCAGGGCACCTGTTAGGGAGTGCTTCTGAAGTCTCATCTCTGAAGTTTGGCTTTCTGATTTCACTTGGGCTTGTGGCCTGGAGGATGGCTTTTAATTTTGATCTGATTGGTGGCCTGATTTCTTTCCAGCTGCCCAATTTCAGGGGGCTGGGCTGGGGCCAGAGGGGCTGAAAGGGTCTTTCTGTGGCTGCAGTGACCTGGAGAAGTCGGTGGAGAAGATCCAGAGGGATGTGTCCCACAACCACCGACTGGTGCCTGGGCCCGAGCTGGAAGAGAAGGCGCTGGTGCTGAAGCAGCTCGGGGAGACGCTGACTGAACTCAAGGGTGAGCCTGGGGGCACCCCTACCCCCACCCCACTGCCCATCCTCCCAATCCTCGGAGCTGCTCCCTCCCCAGCTCACTCCTTCCCTTCCCCTCAGCTCACTTCCCAGGCCTGCAGAGCAAGATGCGGGTAGTGCTGCGTGTGGAGGTGGAGGCAGTGAAGTTCCTGAAGGAGGAGCCACAGCGCCTGGATGGGCTACTCAAGCGCTGCCGTGGGGTCACAGACACGCTGGCCCAGATCCGAAGGTCATTCTATCCCTGAGTTCTTATCTCTGACCTCCAGTTTCCCAGTGGGGTCACACACTGAGCTAGATTGATAGGTCAACCTGACCCCTTATCCCAATTCCCACAAAGCTCACTGGTGTGCAGACTGGATCTGCACCTCAGCTCTGACCTGTGGCCCCGTGCATGTTGTAGGCTTGGCCCTCCCATTTGCCGGATGCAGTCACTCCTTCCCAGGCCCTTCCACTTGTCCTGCAAGATCCCAGAACCCTCCTCAAACCCCACCTCCCCCAGGCCAGGCTTCCCTCCCATGGGGCCACCACCCTGCAGGCCTCACAGCTGCTCCCAACTCTCCCAACCCCAGGCAAGTGGACGAAGGTGCGTGGCCACCCCCCAGCAACCTCCTGAATCAGTCCCCCAAGAAGGTGACAGCAGAGACTGACTTCAACAAGAGCTTAGACTTTGAAATGCCACCCCCCAGCCCTCCACTGAAGCTCCACGAGATGAGCGGGCCAACCGAGGGGGCCCCTCCGACCCCGAAGGCGGGCAACCCCACCAAAGGCCTGGACACTCCTGGCAAGAGAAGCATGGACAAGGCTGTGTCTGTTGAGGTGCTGGGCCCGGCATGGGGGGGCCAGAACTAGGCTCACACGTTCTCACCACCATCCTAGATTGGCAAGTGCCAACACGTGGGGACTTGTTCCTGGGAGACGAGGAAGTCCGAGAAGCGTATTGAGGGTGACATTAGTCCTGCTAGACAGAAAAGCATATTATAAATCTATGATAATCAAGGCAGTGTGGTGTTAGCATAGGAGTAGATTATGTGCTCAGTGAAACAGAATAGAATGTCTAAAAGCAGGTCTAAGTTTATCCCAAGAGTAGTTTGTAATGAAGGTGGTATTCCAGGCTCACAGGGAAAGCATGTAATACTCAAGGAGAAGCCCGAGGCTCGGCCCAAACGGGAGGCTTCCTTTCCATTCCTTGCATGATGGCTGAGGCCCCAAAGGTCCAGGAGCAGGGCAGCCGCTTCAGTCCTGACTGTCGACCCCTCCTCTCAAGGCTGCCGAGCGGGACTGGGAGGAGAAGCGGGCAGCCCTGACCCAGTACAGCGCCAAGGACATCAACCGGCTTCTGGAGGAGACACAGGCAGAGCTGCTGAAGGCCATCCCTGACCTGGACTGTGGGAGCAAGGCCCACCCCGGCCCAGCCCCCACCCCTGACCACAAGCCCCCCAAGATGCCCCACGGCCAGAAGGCAACCCCCCGAACGGAGCCCAGTGGAAGGAGAGGCTCAGGTATGGGGGCAGGTAGGGGGCTGGCGAAGAGCCCAGAGGAGGGGAGCCCCAGCCTCGGGAGCTCTCAGGTTGATGGGGGAGGCGCTTGGGAGTGAGAATCTTTGTGGTCGGGCTGCCAGAGGAGGGAGGTGCTGGCCTGCCCCTCAGCCACGAAGGGAGACCCAGAAGGACGGGATAGCACTGGACTCCATCCAGGGATTCTTCCCACTGCTCTGACTGCTGCTGAGAGGACCATGCAGGGAGGACGAGCAAGTCCAGGCAGAGGGTCATCCCCCTGCACGTTCTGACCCAGCGTGTGTGCCAGAAGCGAGGCTGTGCTGAGACGGGGTGCGGGTGCAGCGCTGAGCTATACGGACGGGGTTCCTGGGCTCCTTGAGCCTGTGAGAAACCCGAACCAGAAATGGCAATTGTCATTCACGCATTTATTCATTCCTGCCACATATATTTGTTAAGCACCCACTATGTGCTAGGTGCTGGGGATAAGGAGATAAGGCTGCTTTCAAAGAGCTTAAAATTTCGTGGGAGAATAATACTAACATCTGTGTTTATCAAGCACTTACTATGCGGCAAGAACTGCTCCAAATGCTTTCTACGTATCAATCCTTATAATTTTACAACAATCCCAGGAGGCAGATATAGTAATTATTTCCATTTTACAGATGAGGACACTAAGGCTCAGTGTGGTTAAGTAATCTGTCCCAGGCCATACCTCGTGTGTAAACCAGAAACAGGATTCAGGTGCTAAATGCTGTCCTAGAGGAGGCCCTGGAAGGGCAGGAAGGGCTTCCCACGGAAGGGGACTTTCCATTGGAGTCTTGCATTTCCCTGGCCAGTGAGAGAGGGCATTCCAGGGAGAAACAGCACATACAAATGCCTGGAGGTGTGTGTTTGGTGTTGCCCAGCTGGGTCCAGACCAGGGAGTAGTAAGCAGAGCTGAAGCTGAAAGGTTGGCAGGCACAGAGGGTGCTGGGCCAAGAAACTTGAACATGGTTTGGGGTCATGGGGAATCACTGGGGGATCAAAGGCAGAGGAATGTCAGGCTTGAGTGACTTTTCTGAAGGTTGCCCAGGAAGCAGCCCCCACCCCAGGAAGAACTGGGGGAAAGGAGAGCCTGGTGGGTGGGGTCAGACTCTCAGAATAGTATAACCACTCTCTCTTGATGGAGAAAGGATGAAGATCTGTGCAGGGCAGGGCTGAGGGCCGGGCAAGAAAGGGATGGATTAGAGCAGCGATTCTCAGACTTGAATGTGCACGTGAAATCACCCGGGGATCTGCTAGAACGTGGATTCTGATTCAGCAGCTCTGGGTGGGGCCTGAGCTTCTGCATTTCTAACAAGCTCCCAGGTGCTGCCAATGCTGTTGTTCCACGGGCCACACTTTGAGTAGCAAGGCGTGAGAGTGCTGTAAGGGGAGGAGCAACAGGGCTTGGGGTTGGATTGCACGGGGAGGTAGGAGAGAAGGAGGAGGGGGCCTGTGTCCTTTCCCCTGAGCGTTCCTCTCCCTTCCTCCCTGGAGGAGGAAGCCAGGTTTATCCTAACCCCGGAGTCAGATGTGGCGCACAGACTCCAGGGTTACGAGTCCCCTGACCCCCAGTCCCTTGGCTGCCCGCAGATGAGCTGACAGTGCCCCGATACCGCACGGAGAAGCCCTCCAAGTCGCCCCCGCCGCCCCCTCCCCGCCGGAGCTTCCCCTCCTCCCATGGCCTGACCACCACGCGCACTGGAGAGGTCGTGGTCACCAGCAAGAAGGACTCGGCCTTCATCAAGGTACCGCCACCGCTTGGGTAGGGGTCAGGGGGCTGAGTTGGGGGCATGCCTGAGATGACCTCTGGAGACTCTCTGGGGTGGTCCCCTCTCTCAGAGGAAGTGGAAGGAAAGGAAGGAGGCTGGCCAGTGGTGACTCTACTTCTGGCTTGGGCTTCCTCCATGGGAAGGGGCCATCCCGGCAGATGAGGAGCTGGGGCAGGTGGGAGATGGTCTGGAAGTGATAGGGCCTAGGAGGTGAGCTGGAGGGGGCCAGGGCCTGGTCTTGATGGGGACCGGGCCCTTGCAGAAGGCCGAGTCTGAGGAGCTGGAGGTGCAGAAGCCCCAAGTGAAGCTGCGCCGAGCCGTGTCCGAGGTGGCCCGCCCGGCCTCCACACCCCCCATCATGGCCTCTGCCATCAAGGATGAGGACGATGAGGACCGCATCATCGCAGAGCTGGAGGTGGGTCAGGGGCGCACCTGGCCCCTGAGGCGTCAGCCAGGCCCCCTCCCTTTCCCTGTCAAGCTGACCCCAGGGTGAGGTGCCCGGACTAGGACAGGGGACTGGATTCTTGGCTCCCCACTGAGGCTGGTTCAGGATCCTGTCCTTCTTGCCTCAGTTTCTTCTCCACGGTAAAGTGGGGGAGGGGGTCTAAAGCCCCTCCCTGCATGTTTGAGTTTTTTACTGTAGTGTCTGAGACGCCCCGCAACTGCCCTGACACCTCCTGTGCTCTGAGACCCCCATCCCCTAGTGTTCTGAGAACAGAAGCTCTAACAAACTCACCTATATACCTTGACCCCCTCCCACTGCTGTAAGTCACCCAGACTCGAGTGTTCTCAGCACCCCTCTCCAAGAGGCTGAAGACCTGGACCACCAGGGCCTCTGGTGGCCAATGGCCATGGTGAGGGGCCAAGGAGTGCCAGCCCAGGCCACTCCCTCCCCATGAGTGCCTGGGTCAGAGCCCAGCACCCCCATCCTCCCTGTACCCCCTCCTCCAAACCTGCCCCCACCTTCTGCTCCCCAGGTGTTTGAGAGAAGCTCAGTGTCTCCCCTCCCCCCCACGCCCTGCCGCCAGCCGATCCCCACCTTGCTGTTCCCCCAGGACCCGGGGCCTCCTGGGGGCTCAGCCCCGGGCCCCACATGGAAGGTAACGGGCTGCCCCCCACCTCTCACGGCGCTCTCTCTGCCTGTGCCTCCACGCTTCCTCTCCTCACTTCTCACGCTAACCTAACCCGCTAGAACCTGCCAGTCACATCCCTGAGTCCCGCCACTGCCACGGCCTCACCCCCTCCCCCGCCCCAAGGACGGGTGCATCAGCCTTCCTTCCCTCTCCAGACTCCAGCAGCCTGGTACCTGGTGGCCCCCCTTGGGTCTGCATTTCCTTACAGGCTTGATTCCGGGTCTGGCCTGTGGTGGCTTGGGTATTTTGTTCCTATCTGCAGCCAGAGTTTAGGTCTGGCCCGAAGCCCACGTTTTGTCTTGGTCCAAGATTGGAGTTTGGATCTTGCTTGTTACATGACTTTAGGCCCAACTCAAAGTCTGACACTGTCCTGAGCCCTTGCCTAGTCCCTGCCCCCATCTCCCCTACTCTGCTGCCTGTGCCAGGTGGGGGCTCTTTCTCCCACTAGAATCTATGCCTTGCACTGGGCACCAGGATGCCCAGGAGGAAGGCTCATTTACAGCCTCTCTCCACCCCATGCCCCTCCTTGGCTGCCGGTTCTGTCTTTCGGCATTGGGAGTTTCTTCCTTCTCTCTAACTTCAGTCCTTGCTGCTGTCCTGCTGCACTTAACTTCCTTTTTATTTTTTCTTGGGAATTTGAGGGTGACCTGCTGTCTGCACCCCAGGGGGCTGTGCTTGGTTGGGGAGGGGGAATTGCGGGGCGGTGGTCTGGGAATCTCTCCCTCTGGCCAGTTAGGTTGTAGCAGGAGGGCGTCTGCTCTGCAGAGGGGAGCCTCCCATGCACGCACGTGTTCACCTTCCTCATCTGGTTCTCTTGGCCCACAGTGGGTTCTGTGCTGGCCGCCACCTGATTTCTAGCCTGGCTTGAGGTCTGGTGGTGCTTTGGCTCCCTGGCGGGGGGAGCAGACAAGCGCCAAACGGGTAGACAGTGCTGTCTGCTGGGCAGAGGATGGGCACAGAGCAGTCCAAGGAGCTGTCTGGGGGTGAACAGTATGGCAGGGCTGCCCCAGGCTGGCTGTGCCCTCGGCACCTTGGCCCGCTGCACCCAGCCACTGCACCTTTCTGGCCCTGGAAGCCAATCCTGGTGGGGTCCAGTGGGCAGAGCCCCTCCACTGGCCCTTTGGGCTGGCTGCCCCTCTGCATCCTGAGGCGCCATCGGGCAGTGGAGCCAGGCGGGCATGGGTCGCCCTCTCTGCCTTCCCAGTCTGCACCTCCCACATCCAGGTAAGCAGGTGGCAGGGCTGGGTGGGTTGCCTTGGGCCGGGGGGCTGGGGGGTCCCTGCTGCCCCCCACACATCTCCCCATGGCTCCTTTTAGTGGAAAGAGCACTGGACTTGGAGTCAGACTGCCTGGGTTCAAATCCTGGCTCTGCCACTAGCTAGCTGTGGGTAAGTGACCTTGGGTAAATTACATGACACCCCCCCACCTCAGTTTTCTCATCTGTAAAGTGATGAGAGTAGTAGCCATTTCACGGGCAACAGAAAGGATTAAAGATGAAGGCGTATATGGCAGTTCCTGGTATAAGACTCTGCTCAGAATTAGACCAGAATTCACTCAAGTTGGGTAGGGGTGACTGGGGGCCTCTCTCTGTGCCCCCACCAAAGCCAGAGCCCGGGACGCTCACACAGAGGCAGATGCTCTAGCTTTGCCCAAGCCTGTGCAGCAGAGGGACTTAGCTGAGCCCCTCCCGTTGTGACTGTGGAGCCGTCAGAGAAAGCTCCGGAAGTAAGGGGTAGGGACCAGGAGACTCTGGCCTGAGATGAGGATGGCAGACCCACCCTCCGAGGCCAGAGGCCAACACCTGGTCTCCACCCACACGGGGCTGCGGGTCTCGGACATTCAGTTCAAGTCCACAAATAGCTAATATCTATTGAGCACTTAACGCCGTGCCAGGCATTGTTCCAAGCAGGTGCCCACTTGAGCTCACTTCATCTTCCACCAGCCTCACGTTATTGTTACTCCATCGCACAGATGGGCAAACTCCTGGCAGTAACCATGAGAGCTGCTCTCAGAGTTTAACATGGGTGATGAGAAGTAAACATGTGTCTGTGCTTCTAGGTAAACTGGCATCTTTGCCAGAAAGTGGGAGACCGTAGGATGTGGTGGAAAAAGGCCTGAATCCTAGTCCCAGCTTTGCCTCTAACTTGCTGGGTAAACTCAGTCAGGACCCTCCCCTGCCTCGGTTTCCCCATCTGTGAAAGGAAAGGGCTGGGCTCACCCACATGTGACCCCCCATCCCAGCTCAGGGTGCTTTGGTTGCAGGGATCACACTCTCCCTCATCTTTCCTGTCCCCGCAGGCTGCCGCAGGCCCCAGGCCCTTCTGCGTCCCCTGGATCATCTTGACAGAGTGTGCCCCCAAACCTCCCTCTCCACCAGAGGCCAGGCTTGAGGATCCCGGTCTTAGGACAACCCCTACCCCACGACCCCGGACCCTGGCTGGCAGCGGGAGGGGCTGGGGTAATCCACGGGCCCCTCCAGGGCTAATGGCTGAGGTTTCCCAGCCCAGGAACAGCTCGATGCTGGAGAAGGAAGGGGCGGCTCTGAAGAGACTGGAGACAGGGAGCTGCAGCCCAGAAAAGGAAGGAGCTGGGGTCTCCTGTTCTCGGGCATCTGCCCCAGACAGGACCCAGGAGCCCTCCGCTGCCGAGACCTACCCAGAGGAGACCCTCAAAGACTCTGGACACGACGCCCAACCCTGCAGCGGGGAGAGCAGGGGTCAGCATGCTGCTGGCCTGGGCTGCACGGGGCGCGGTGCCTCCACCCAGCGGATGGACAGCCTGGAGGAGACGCTCCGGGAGCTGGAAGCCACCCTGAGCCAGATGGGCACGGCCCCTGCCGCGGGGTCCCCTGGCAGCCCCCCACCCCCGCCCCCTGGTCCCCAGGTGGCTGCCTCCTGCCCCGTCCTCTCCTCTTATCTTCCTGCTCCAGTCTTCAGAGCTGGAGGGAGTGGGAGGCTGCAGGAGCGCCACGGCAGCCCCCTCCTCCCACTGGCCTTCTCTCAGCCCCGCCACCCTCCTGGGAGCCCGGTGCCAGGCTGGGTTTGCAGGCAGAGCCCCTGGCAGGCTGGGAAGCTGGCCTGCCCAGGGATCAGCCTAACCAGCCGTGGCGGAGACCAGGGCCTCTCCCCTCTGCTCTGTATCTGTAAACCGACAAATAAAGTTCTTTCCCCCTTTTCCATCCCCACACTCCCCTCCTCCTCTCCTGTCTGACTCTCTCTGTCTCTGCTGTTTCTCTGCCTGCGCCTCTGGATCCCCAGAACCCTTCCGGGCAGGCCCGGTCCCTGGGGTGGTTCAAGGGGGCTGGACTTGTCCATCTCTAGGGAGACTTCGCCCCCATCCTCCCATTCAGAGGAAGTTGTGGGCCTGGGGCTGCCAATCCTACTTTGTCTGCCATTATAAAGACCCCTCCCCCAAATCTCAGGCACGTTCTCTCGGGCCAGGAGTGGTGGTGGTGGTGGTGCCAGGGACCTTCACCTTAAAACTGGCTCCCCCAGAAGGGCACCAGCTGCCCCCGGGCTACTCAAGGAAGCCACCAGGGTTCTCACCCAGGAGCTGTTGGGAACCTGGCCGGGGGCCCCGTCCCCTCTCCTGCAGGGAGGCCTTAAACCTGGCCTCAGAGAGTGGGCCTGATTCCTGGGTGGGGATGTGGAGCCAGGGAGGGCTCTCCAGGTCTCAGAGGGCCCACTGCGCCTGGGGTGCCTGTGTGATCCCACCTCCAATCCTGACCCTGTTCCTCTTCCTGCAGAGTGGCGGTGGCAGTGTGCCGCCCATGAAGGTGGTGACTCCGGGGACCTCTCGGCTGAAGGCGGCCCAGGGCCAGGCAGGCAGCCCCGACAAAGGCAAGCATGGCAAGCAGAGGGCCGAGTACATGAGGATCCAGGCCCAGCAGCAGGTAAGCCTGGGCACCACGCGGGCGGGGCCTGGGCCCCATCCAGACCCCCACCCCCTCCCCCTCCCCACTGGCAGTGCTGTGTGCTGGCCATCTCTTGCCAGTATTCCTGTGACCACCTTCCTGCCAGCGGCCCAGAGAGGTCCTCCCTGCCAGGACTGCCCCACCGGTCCCTTAAGCCATCTTCTCCTTCCTCTCTCCAGTCCCAGCGCTCAGGATCTGGTTCTCAGCCAGATGGCTCCTTTCTCAGAAGGCCCCTCACTCAGGACCAGAGAGGGCTGTCTCCTCAGCCGCTCCTGGACAAGACCCTGCTGAGGCTGGTGGCCCCGGGGTGTGGAAGGGGCCTTTATGCCTGTCTTCCTGCCACTCCACTCCCCGCCTCTGCTTCCTTCCCTCTGCTCTCAGGTCCCACCTGCTCTCTGGGGTCCCCACTCTCATCTCAGCCTCCCTCTTAGCTCTTAGACCACCTCCCAACTAAGGGAGAAACCAGTTTTGCATCTGCTTTTCAGTCTCGTGTTTGGGTTGCAGTGTGGTTAATGGGGAGGGGGAGAAAGGGGAGAAGTACTTCGGCGCCCCGGTGGGTGCCGTAGTAGTGGTGGAGGCGCTGCACCCTCTTTCAGATTTAATTAGTGGGCCTGGGATGGTATATAGAGTTGACAACCTCACCCGTGGATGTTTCTGCCCTGTGGCTCACCTGTGGCCCGGTCGGAAGATGCAGATGGTCCTCAGGCCTAGATGTTTAGAGAGACCTTTAGTGCACTCATTTGGTTCAGTAAATATTTCCGAGCAGTTCCTGTATGCCAGGTCCATTCTGAGTGCTGGGTGGGAGTAGGGGTCATGCAATGTCCAGATGCTGTGACTTGAAGAAAGTTCTAGGCTCAGAGGCAGGAGGTGAGAGATGGGCAAGTCTAGCCACCTCCTTTACAGATGAGGGGACAGCTCAGAGAAGGAAAGGGACTTCCCACGGGCCCACAGCAAGGTGGCATCAAAGCCAGGACTGGGACCCAGGGATCCCAAAGCCCTTCCCACCACATGGCTCTGCCCAGCCCTGGGCACACAGGCCTGCCTGCTGGTCCTCTGGAGAGTCCAGTGGAGACGGGCCAGCCGGGCCCCTCACTAGCTCCCTGCTGGCCACCCGTCTTCCTCATGGGTCCCCAGACACATCCGGCCAACCCCAACCCCAGCTCTTTTTCCTGCCACCACCAAGGATGAGTTCCCCTCATCCTGTGCAGGCTGGTCTCTCTTCGGTGTCTAAAACAGCTGCTGACATTCCCGGGGTGTTCACTTGTGCCAGACACACACATTAATTCATTGCACACTCACTACTCTGAGGATGGGCCGTATTATCCCCATGTGACAGATGGGGAAACTGAGGCTTTACCCAAGGTCACAAGGCTGGCAAGTGCTGGAGCAGTGTTCAAATCCAGACTGACACCCTGCCCCCCACCCCCGCAGAGAGTTGCTTCAGCCTCTTCAGCGGGCACCTCCCTCCTCTGGAATTATGCTCCCCGCCTCTCACCCTGACTCCCAAGCACCCAGCTCCTCTACCTGTTGCCCTCTCTCCTACCCCTCCAGTCACCTCCATCGCCTCCACGCCCTCTCGTCCATTCATTCCTCAACCCACCCCCTCCTCCTACTTCCTTCCAGCCTCACCCCTGGGCTTGGCTAGGTCTCCAGTGGCCTCCAAATGGCCTCTTTGCACCGTGCTCTACCCACCTCTCTGCAGCGTGTTGGGCACATACCCTGCCCCCCCTACGTGCACTGGGGGGCCGTGGGACCCTCACTCCTTGGCATCCTCTCCTCCCTTGTCGGCCCTCACTGACCCTCCTGGGCAACTCTCCTCTGCCCCCCTCTTCACTCCTCCACGTCCATCTTCTTCCACAGCCTCTCTGCTCCTCACACCACGTGCTCCTCTCCTTGGGCACCAGGCGCCATCTGTCCCTGCCCAGGTCTCTGTTCTGAGCTCAAGCCTGCCCCCGCTGCTCGCTGCTCGCCACTTGGGAAAGTCACCGGCCCCGGGCATCCACCTACGCTGAGGGGTCCCCTGAGCTCCCCCCCTCCCTCACCTTCCCCAGCTACGTGGTGCTTCTCTCTTCCCACATGACTGGTCTGGCTGTATCTCTGTCACTTTCACTTTTCTAGAAACCTTTCTTTAAAAAAGCATCTTCTCTCTAATGAAGTATTACACGTTCTTTGCAGAAATGTTTTAAAGTAAAGAAATGTTATAAAGCAGCAGGGGAAAAAATTATCCTGTGCCTCAGTACCCCAGTGCGTGCCCTTCTAAGGTTTCCCTGCAACTTCTGTGACCCCTAACCTATCTTCGTAGACCTGCGGGGTGGGGAGGGTTGTTTGTAAAATGTGGATTTGATTTTATCACTCCCCCAGCATACGACCCGTGCCCTCCAGCCCCGGCCGGGTAAGAAAATCAAAACTCCCTCACTGGCCGCCCTGGCGCTTCATGACCAACCTCGGCTCCCTCAGCCCAGTTCTCCCTGCCCGCCCCCCCCACCCCCGACCCCAGCCCCTCCATTTGCTCCAGTCACCCATATCACCTGGCCCTCCATCCTCAGGCCAGGGCACCGTTCCATCCCAGCTCAGTCTGTGACCCAGGTCAAAGTCCTCTGCCTTCTGCAGCCTCTTTCCTCATCTGTACAATGGGAACGAAAACCCAGAGGCCGGCTTCTGAGTTCATGTAATATAATACCGTGTGTGGGAAAGAGCTTCGAAAGCCACAGAGCGCTCTCCAAAGGGAAGGAGTCACCACCATGCTTGGCTGCACTGTACCTTTGTCAGGGCCAAGGGCTGGACAGAGGCCTCTCCTTCATCTCGTGGTTCTGACACTAGGAGCTCGAAGCTGCCTTGCCAATGATGAGGGGGAGGGGAATAGAAGTGCCAGGACCAGACAGAGAAATCGGGGTGGAGGAGTGGAGAAAGTTCCAAGAGGGGGTGCAACAGTGCCTGAAAGAAATCAGAGGAAATGATTGAGGAAAAGCTCTTGGATGTTGTGCTCAAGATTCAGGGGTGGGATGAGAGCCAGATTCCCAGGGGACAAGGATCAAGGGCTTGGTGCAGGCATGAAACTGTGGACACCCCCTCTTCTACTAGGGCTAAGCAACTGTTGGACACCTAGTGTATCTCCTCCATTGGTTCCAGTGAAGAGACTGTAATGAAGGGACCAGCAAGAGATGCTGAGGCACCCAGGGACCAGTGAGAGCAGGAAGCTGGACCTCCCTGGGGAGAGGGGTCCGGGGACATAGGGTTTAGGGAGTCCTGTGAGAGCTGGACAGTAGGTGCTCTAGTTATGGAGGGCACAGCATGCCAGCGACGTGGCACCAAGTGGGGAGGGAGTAAGGAAGAAACTTTACCCCCTCTCTCTTTCCGCCCTGTCATAATCCCCAATGGCCAAACCCGGCCAAGCCAGCCAGCCAAGGCATGGCGGGGTCAGCCAACCAGGGTGCAGAGCAGGGCAGAAATCAGATCTGGGGATGGAGAGGCAAATAGAAAATAGCACCCCTCTTCTGTACCAATTTTAAGTATTTTATTTAATCCTCGTAACAACTTTATATCTTTAAAAATATGTGCCTTAACCCTTTTGTCACTGCTACATCCCTACAGCACCTAGAACAGTACTTGGCACACATAGGCACTCAATAAATATTTGTTGGTTAGGTGAATGAATGGATGAATGAATGAATGAATTTGCCACTGATCAGGCCCAATCCAGATGGAACTAGACAATGCAGACTTGAAATGTTAATATACTAATGATATAATAATAATAATAGCTACCATTTATTGCCTGCATCCCGAGTTGCAGGCATTGGGCCTCGTGCTCTGTGTGCATCGTCTCACGTGATTCTGGTGCTGTAGGGACTGTTATCCCTGCTTTGCGAGTAACGACATGAAGACCCAGAGGGATACGTGCCTGAGGTCACACGGTTAGGAAGTGGCAGAGCTGGGACTTAAACCCAGGTCTGCCAGATACAAATTCTGCTTGTCCTAATGCTGGATTCTACTGCTTTGCTGGGAAGCATAACTCCGTGGGTGCCGCCAACCCTTGGGGAGACGGCACTCGTGACGGGAGCGCTGTTGACAACAACATTAGAGGAACAGTGGTGGGCCTCACATGTAGCAGTCTAAGCGGTTTTAGCTGCACATAACAGAAACTCCAAAATGGCTTAAACAACAAGGAAAGGTATTAGCTAACGAAACAAGAAGCAGGGAGGTTCCAGGGTTGGGGAATTCAGCAGCTCAAGGACATCAAGACCTGGGTTCCTTCCATATTTCTGTTCTGTTGGCCCAGCATCCCGCCCCACCCGAACACATCTGCCTTCATTCCAGGGCTCCTAGCCGCACAGATCATTTTAGGAGCAGGAGAATCTTCCCCAGAGGCCCCCAACTGACCTCCCCTCTCTACTCATTGCCTGTCTCTAGATCAGTCACTGGCTAGGAGAAGGGAACGGCTTGAATTGCCTTAGGTTTTATCAGGACCCATTCCCCTTGGGCTGGGGGAAGCCGCACCTCTTCTGCCAGCCCAGTGCCTGATTCAGGCAAATAGCTAGGAAGAAGGGCATGTGGGCAGGAGGAGGTGGCCCTGGGAATGGCCCTGGAGGAGGCGCCAACAGGGTCGGCAGCATAAAGATGACCTACGCTTGTGTGGAAATCTATGCCTCGTAGCCCGGAGGGACAGGTCAGCAGGCTCGGGGCGCAGAGAGGGGGCTAGACTCTGGCCCACAGGAAGAGGAGGGGTAGGGGATTCAGCCCTTTGGGTCTGGCTAACAGTTCCAGTCTCCCCCAGCTAAAGCTGACCATCTATGAGGTTTCTGCCTGTCACAAAGGTGACAAAGCTCTGTTTCTCTGGACATAATTAAGAGCAACGGGGGGAGGACTGGCTGGTGACAGGGAAGCAACGAGAACCTTCAGAGACAGCAGCTGTGCCAGCTGAGAGCTCTGAGCAGCACAGGACATGCTCACTGGACACAGTTGGACATGCTCCCTCAGCTTCAGAAAAGTGGGTTTTGGACGCTGCTGCGGCCAGTCTCCCGGGAGGGAAGATGGCCTGAGAAGTTGTTACAAAACAAATGCTCACAGAGCAAGTACAAGAGGTCTCCATGCAGAAGGGGGGTATGCACATAAGCCGGTGAACGCTGCTGCTTGCTGAAGTTTAAAGGCCTTGCACCGGCTGTAGGAGAAGGGGGACATCGCCTAGGCGAGGACACATCACCTGAGTGAATGCAGGAGTCAGGTGGCGGCACAAGCCGGAAGGCAGGTGTTCCAAAGACCAAAGCTCGGAGTAGACCGAGGCTCTTGACAAATGCTAAAGGGAAGGAATGGAAAAAGCTTTTAACTAGAGAGGCGAGCTGAGACCAAAGAGGACAGCCAGGAGGGAACCAACAGCTGGCTTGGGACGCAGTGGGATGTGAAGGGACACAGGAGAAAGCGGGTGTGCTCCCCTTCCACCTGGCTTTGGGAGAAAGAACTCTAAACGGGAAATGATGGGCGGGGAGGGGCGGGACTGGAGCCCAAAGTAAGTGATAAGGGAGGAAGAGAGCTCTTGGTTGTCTTTATTTTTTTTAATTATATATTTTAATTAATTTATTTATTTCTATTTTTGGCTGCGTTGGGTCTTCATTGCTGCGCACGGGCTTTCTCTAGTTGCAGCGAGCGGGGGCTTCTCTTGTTGCAGAGCACGGGCTCTAGGCGTGTGGGCTTCAGTAGTTGTGGCATGCAGGCTCAGTAGTTGTGGCACGCAGGCTCAGTAGTTGTGGCGCACGGGCTTAGTTTCTCTGCAGCATGTGGGATCTTCCCGGACCAGGGCTTGAACCTATGTCCCCTCCATTGGCAGGCGGATTCTTAACCACTGCACCAACGGGGAAGTCCCCTCTTGGTTGTGTTTAAATGAGTCTGTCTCCAGGCCCAGGTACCCGGACCCTGCGAACACAGGCCATGCCTGGCACGTGGCACTCGGCAAAGGGCTGAGTGGTTGCTAGGATGTGGGGCTGTGGGCCTGGAACCCCTCTGAGTAAGGAATGAGCAGCCAGTCACGACGAGAGGGGTTAGAAGACCCAAACGGGGAACTCTTGCCTAGATGTTCATAAAGGGGAAAATGTAGACCTCAGACTGCAGTGTGGTGAGCATAACGCAGAGCTGGATTGCTGTGCACGTGTGGAGGAAGAAATGTGACCAGCAACCTCAAGGGCGGGTTCACTGTCAGCCAGTCAGGTACATACGGTCTCCTTGGTTCCCTTCCAGGCTGCGGGAGGCACCGTCTGGGTTTCCCCCTGCGAAGCATCTGATAGGGGCTGCCCAGCAGCTGGGTGATAATGTAGGTCGGGGAGAAAGGGCGTGGCCGTGCGCAGACCTGGGCTGCAGGAGGTCTCTGACGGTGAGCCACAGCACTCTGCTTCTAGCCCTCACCCCGTCTGTCTTTCTGCATCAGGATGGGCCGGTAGCTAAGCAAGGCCAGGAGGGACAGTGGCTACAACTACAGGGAGGAAACCTGGTCTATGGTGCCCTAATCGAGTGATCTCAGAGTTAACTGTGCAGCGGGATCACGTGGGGCGCCTGCCTAAAATGCAGATTCCTGAGCTCACGCTAAAAGATGGACCCTGGGGCGGGGCCCTGGAGTCTGCGTTTGTGACAGGCCATCACCTCCAGGACCAGTGTAAATGCAAGGGGTCTGCTGGAGGTGAGGAGGGGGCACGGCTGTTTCTGTCAGAGGTGACCCCTGAGTGCCGGACACGTCGTGAGGGGGTGACCTCCCGTTACCCACAAGGCACAGCTCAGAGCTGGAGGAACACTTGCGGGACAGGAGGCGGCGGGGGGAGGGTCTTTAAAGAAGCGCCCCCGCAGGAGGACAAGCTCATTCCTCAGGTGCCCCTGTAAGACCTGCTGAGGTTGGAAGGGGCCCTGACTGGGCTCTGGCTGCTTGGGCCCACCTACCCCCAGCCTGGGCTGCCCCCCTCCTGCCTCCCCTTTGACAGCTAACGTTTCACCTCTTCCTCCCTTCTCCTGCCCTCTCCCTGCTCCCCACCCGGTCTGCTCCTGGTCCGTGTCCTGGTCCCCATCCTGGCCCTGGGCTGCTCTCCCTTGTGCTTCTCTGGTCTCTCTCTCCCGCCTTCTCTCTTTCCTATCAGTAACCGTGGACCTACCCTCCCACCCCAGGCCCTCTGTTCCAACCCCGTGCCCCCTTTCTGCCCCTGCTGTGGCCCCCCTCCTCCCCTGTCTCAGGGGACCACTCACTCTCTCCACATCCTCCTCTGATTTCTACTGTTTGCAGTTAATTTTCTCTTGGATTTGTGGAGATTTTTCACTTTTTGAAACTGTAACTGGGGGCCAGCGCGAAGCCTCCCCTTCCTCTCTCTGACCCCTGACCTCTGTTTTTGTTCCAGGCCACTAAACCGTCTAAAGAGATGAGCGGGTCGAATGAGACCTCAAGCCCAGTCTCGGAAAAGCCCTCGGCTTCCAGAACCTCCATTCCCGTATTGACTTCCTTTGGGGCGAGGAATTCTTCCATCTCCTTCTAGAAACTCCCTTACCCCCCACCCCCGCCTGCCCCCTCCCTCATCCCTGCCATTTCTCTCCTCGGCTTCCCTTCATCTCCACCCCACCCCGACACCATTCTCCAGACCCCCCGAAGGTGGCCCGTCCTCAGCTCTCTCTGCCCATCCCCTGTTGGTGTTTTTGGTTTTTTTAATGATTCACTTTTAATTATCTTTTTTTTTAAAAAAAAAAAGAAAAAAAAGAAAAAGAAAACCAGTAAAACTAAAAACCAAAACATGACACCTTCCCTTGATTTCCTCTTCCAGAATGGCACACTTCCTGTCATCATGCCTCCTTTTCTCTTTCCCCACTTTCCCTCCCAAGTCCATCCTGAAGTTCCTGCACCCCTGCCCCCCCTCCCTGTCTCCCACACGCTCCTCCCAAGAGCACTCCAAGCAAACTCTGCTCTGCGCCGTGGAGGCTTGGAGCAGACAGACACCCCCTCTCCCCTTCCTCGGAAGCCTGCCTGGAGGAAAACCTGGACATTGGACCAACCCCAAAATCAGGCTGGAAAATGGGACGTAGGGAGACTTTGGCCCTGGAGGCGCCCCACCTGTCCAACCTCGGGATGTGACTCAACACCGCTGCTTCTCTGCTCCCGTCCACTCACGCCCGGGTGGGCCTGGAGTCGAGACAGACGGGCTGGAGAGGGAGGCCAGAGGTGGAGGGGCCTCAGGGTGGTGTGAGGCCGTGGAATCTGTGTGTCCTCGGAGAGGAGCTGGCTTCCCGGGACCACCTTCCTGTGGTGCGGAGCTGCCTGGCTGGCGCCGATCGGAGGAAGGGGCACCTCTGGACTGCTGGCTGTGGGTGGTGGGTTGAGCAGACAGCCTGACACTGGGGACACTGCCCTGGGAGAGGGCAGCCCCGAGGAGGGGTATTTGGTACTTTTAGTTTCCTAATTTAGCACTTTAAATGGCATTAACTTATTTAACGGGGGTGGGGTGGGCAAGAATGAAGGGCCTATAGCAAATTAGATTTTGAGGCCTGGAGGGTGGGGAGGGTCTGGTGTGAGGGAAGTGGGGGGAATAGAGGGGGGCTTCATGGGGGGCAGCGAGGACAGCTCTGACCCCACAGGTGGGGTGACTTGACCTTCAACCATCCTCTTTGAGATTTGAGGGTTTTCAGGGAAGGACTGGGGACCCCCTGGTGAGATCCTCGAGGGTCCCTGAAGCCTGACCAGCCAGCCAGCACCACCCCCAGCCTGTGGGCAGTGAGGCTTGCTTTTAGCGGGGTCCTGAGAAGGAGCGGGAGAGACCAGTTTTGGCTCTTAGCCCCGCTCCCCCCAGGGCACAGTGAGGGGCCAGAAGGGAGAGTTATGTGGTTGGGGGAGGAGGAGGAAGATGGAGTGGGGTCCCCAGGGAGCAGGATTCCTATTTGGAGCACAAAGTGGGGTAAGCACAGGGGAGGGGGCGTTGGGATTAGTCTCCCCGAGTAAGCACAGAAAGAAGGAGCCATCGAAGGGGCAGAAGCTCCTAGACCCTGGAGCCTGGCGTTTGGGGAGAGCCAGGGGGAGCTGTGGAGGGTTGGGGCGGGAGGGGAATTGGGTTGTGTTCCTTCATTTCTTTCTTTTTCTGTTGTTGTTTTTGTTGGCTCATCCTTGTTTTCTAGCTTTGGAACATTTTTGTACAAAGGCAAGCAAGCCTTTTTGAAAAATAACAAAAGAAGAGGTAAAAAAAAAAATCCGTCCTGAAAAAAAAAACCCCTGGAAAATAGAAAAAAAAAAACAAAAAAAGGACCTCATAAATGATGCAATTACTTTTAATTGCAGGCAACTCTTTACATTTAAGTGAAGTGTCTTAACATTTTATATTGTTTTAAAAATATATTTACATATTATATATATATATATAATATACGTAATATAAATATATATAAATATTTAAAAAAGAAAAAAAAAAGAAAACCACGGCACTCTCTCCCTGGCCGCTGTTTTGGCAGGGGAGGGGGCTAGAGGGTGGGCACATTGGCCTGGCTTCTGCGGTCCAGTGAAACGGTTTGGTTTGATTCGGCTGTACAGAGACACCCCGACTTGGGAGGGAAGGGGGGAGTGGTGCCCCCTCCTCCCTCCACTCCATTACTCTCTGCTTGCTACTTTTCCCTTGCCCCACCTCCCACTCTCAACCCTGTGCCCTGAACGTTTGCCCCACCGTCACTGTCCTGAGTTGAATGTCTCTTGTGGGGGGCGGGGGGAAGGGCGTGTCCATCCACAAGGGAGCAAATGCAGGGAGTCCTGTGCCCCACCCCACCCACTCACATGGAGCCCAGTGGAATTTGCATCTTTCATTTTGGTGCCTGCACATTTACAGGAGGAGTTGTGCGCAGCCTCTGTGTGTGTGTGTGTGTGTGTGTGTGTGTGTGTGTATCCACTGGCACAAGTCTATTCACCAGTGTGTGGAAGGAAGGAAGCATGAGCGTGCACAGGCGTGACCTCCCACACGTGTGCAGGGAGGCGTGCACACAGCGGTGCATGTAACTGGCCTGGGCATTGGCATGTGCCCACCTGCACACTGATGTGGAGGAGCTTGGCATGTGAGAACGCGTGTAATGTGTGACCTGTATGTGTGTGGACAGAAGGGTGTACGTGGGGGGTGTGTGAGCTGCGCATGCACGTGCACATGCGTGTAGACCCCGCGTGTGGGAGCGCCTGTGTGTATGGTCCCTCGTCCCTGCACCACTCGCTCCGGCTCCCCTCCCAAGCCCCCAGCCCCTGGGCCCTCTCAAAGCCCCCAGCACGTCAAGGCCCCCCCCAGCTGCATGCGCCTCGCTGCTCTGTCCATCAGTGTGTGCTTGACCAAGAGAAAACCAAGACGTCTGGGGGGACCCCTGTAGCTGGTCCCCCCAGCCCCTGCCCACTGTGCTGTGTTACTCGCATGGGGGGTTTCTCTCCCACCCCTTCCACAATATGCTGTTTCCCCAGGAGCCTCAGGCCCGAGGCTCTGAGAGGGGTCCCAGGTGGGACCCCCCAGGGCGAGCCCGGCTCCGCACCCCGCCCTCTCCACCCTGTAGGGCCCGTGTTGGTGTAGCAGTGATGGCTTCTGTGGATATTCTGTGATCTCTGTCAGTGTAACTTGACAATTTCTAAATGGAAAAGGGTTGCTGTGTTTTCTCTGTCTCTCTTTTTTAATGTCCCTTTTCTTCTCCCACTTTCCTGCTCTCTTTCCTTTTTGGTTTTTCTAGCCGAGTGTTTGGGGCTTAAATAAAACTTGTTTCTTTTTCCTCTCCTGAATCTCCTTCCTAGAGACTGCTGTCTCATTATTTCTCATCTTCATCCTAGAAGGTGCTGGGGTGGGTGGGATGGAGGATGGGGAATCCCTGGCAGCCACTGCCCCTCAGCTGAGCTGGCAGAGCGCGAAGAGGGAGGGGCCGAAACAGGGGCCCTGGGGCTGCTGCTGCCTGCAAGAGCCCGTGAGAACTGACCTCATCCAGATGCTGGAGGAGAGCACCGCTGACTCACGGGGCGCCAGCTCTCCACCGTCAGCGAGGAAGCTACTGACGTCACTTACACCTGCAAGTGACAAAACCAGAGGCATTAGGCGTCTTGCCCAGAGTCACACAACTAGTTGGATGCAGAGTCAGTATTGGAGTCCAGCTCTGCCCGACTCCAAACCCAATGCTTTCCCCCAAAGCCAAGTCGGATCTGCTTACCTCCAGCAGTCCCCTGGATCGGGTCTTGGCCTCCTGCCCTTTGGGTGGGATGACCCTTTAATGGTATCCACCCACCTATCAAGAACATCAGCTTTCAAACTTTTTTAAAACTGTAACTCACAGTAAGAAATCCATTTTAGGGACTTCGCTGGTGGTCCAGTAGTTAAGACTCCGCACCTCTACTGCAGGGGGCGCGGGTTCGATCCTTGGTCGGGGAACTAAGATCCTGCATACCATGTGGCACAGCCAAAAAAAAAAAAAGAGATCCATTTTACATCTCAATGATTTAGACATGTCCACACACAAACACCCACGTATTTAGTGAAACAGCACCTACTATATACAATGTACTCTGCTATTTTCTGTTATTGTCTAAACATTTGGTGGCAACCCATTGAATTGGGTTCAATCATGAATCATGATTTCATGACCCTTGAATGGGTCAGAACCGACAGTGTGAAAAATACTCACCTGAAGATTTAGCCCCAATCACGCTGCATCTCTGCTTTGTCCTCCTCAAAGGCCTACTGGCTCCACTTACTCCATGGTCGCCTACGAAATTAGAAGACCCCTGAGAGGAGATTTACCCTCGATTCTGGTTGGGTGGGAGCCCTGGACCCTGGCCCTGTAGCCAGTGAGCTGACTGACCCCTTCCAAGGCTACCACATCAGAGTCTAGCCTGCCCCGCCATCGAGTGGGCCAGATGTCCTGCTTGGGTTTTTCAGGTTTACCTGGAATTCGGAAGGCTGTGCCACTGTCCCAGCATGTTCTAAGGGTCCTTGAGGCTGCCCTTCCAGGCATTCTCCAGCTTGGCTGAGACCTGGGGTATTATTGGGTCTCCTCTACCCCCGCCTCCCGCAAACCATCCCTTCCATCCCATGAGGTAATGTCAGCGGCCTACGCCACCCTCTTCCAGGCCTCACTGGAGGCTGAGGGTGAGGATGTGCTCCCTGTCTGCAGGGAATGCCCCACTCCATGGGTCACCCACTTACCAAGCAGCCCTTCAGACTCTCAGCCAGACCTCATCCCTTTTGTCCCTTTTTAAATGTCAGCAGATCTTGCCTTCTCTCTCCCACTCTATTCCCAGAAAGCTGGGCCAGTAGGCAAAACCCCCTCATCTTCTAGAATCACCTCAGTCACTGACAGTTCAAGATCAAGTAATAGGGGGCTTCCCTGGTGGCACAGTGGTTGAGAATCTGCCTGCCAATGCAGGGGACACGGGTTCGAGCCCTGGTCTGGGAAGATCCCACATGCCGCGGAGAAACTGGGCCCGTGAGCCACAACTACTGAGCCTGCGCATCTGGAGCCTGTGCTCCACAACAAGAGAGGCCGCCATAGTGAGAGGCCCGCGCACCGCGATGAGGAGTGGCCCCCGTTCGCCGCAACTAGAGAAAGCCCTCGCACAGAAACGAAGACCCAACACAGCCAAAAATAAATAAATAAATAAATTTATTTAAAAAAAAAAAAAAGATCAAGTAATAAATGGGACCATCAATGCATGACAGGAATTATGCCAGGCACTTCATTCGTCCTTCAAATGCCTCCCGACTGTCTACTCCTTGCCGGCGCTGCTCGTTGACTCACTGGGACTATGGCTGAGCGCCTAGGAGGGGACTCAGCCAAAACACAAATACCTGATGGTGAGTCGTGCCCCAGGGAAGCAGGCGTGCAACGGCTGTGGCCTTGAGTAATGGGGACCAGTTCAGAGAGTGGGACCAGGCCCTGAGGTCACATTTGCGGGGAGATCTTCCGAATGGACAGGGTGGCTGTATGGGAGCTGGTGGCTGAGTGTCCCACACAGAAGGCCCTGAGGTGGGAAGGCATCTGTGGGCTCTAGAAAATGCATGAAACCCAAGGAAACTGAGAAGGGGAAAGGGGCCACGACATGACATGGGAGTGTGAGCAAAGCCCCATCACAGGGGGTCTTGGGTGAATGTGGTGGAGGAAGGTGGATTTCTTCTCAGAGCCGTTGAACCAATAGGAGGGTTTTAAGTCAGAAAGTGACGTGATTTGATGCTGTTTCAGAATTTACCTGTGGCTGTGGCGTGATGAGATGGGGCGAGGGCAGGGCGGGAGTGAGAGCAGAGCTGTTATTTAGGGGCAGGTACAGATGACGGCTGCCTGGACTCACTCAAAGCAAACAATCTGAGGGCTGAGGGAGGGAAACTGAATCTCAGAGACTTTGTAGCTACAAAGTGATGGAGCTAAGACTTAAACCGATGACTTCTCTCTCCCAGTAGCCATGCTTTCTTAGTGCTTTATAATACTCATCACTACACTTATTAAGTGTTCGTTTAATCTTCATCACGTGGGCTATTGGTATTATTACCTCCAGTCTACTGATGGGGAGAGAGAATTAGCAAAGGATTTGACTGACCTCAGGTTAGCCTCAGAGCCAGATCCTAATCTATAGGAGAAAAGGGACTGCTTTACAAATAGAAACCTGGGAAACCCACATCTTCTCTCCCTCACTGCACATCTCTGAGTCCTCTGGGTGTGTTGACCTCTGAGTGGCTTAAGCGATCCTGGAGCTCACAGGGTAGCTGAGCACCATCCACAGTGCTGGGGCCCTGGGCACGAGGCCACCATGCCCATTAGCTGACACAGGCTCCCTTGACACTCCCTGATGCCGAATGATTGACAGCACTCGTAATGACACCTGGCAGGAAGCTCCATCCCATACCCCTGGCCACAGTGCCAGAAATTTCACCCAAAATCCACAGACTCTACGCTTCAGCTCAGGCCTCCATCATGCCGTCAGGGAAAAATCCTTATTCCTCTTAATTCAACCCAAAAAGATTTGGAGTTTTCCAAAGAAATGTTTCCTGTGAAATATATGTCTATCCTTATGCCAGTACCACATGTCTTGATTGGTAGTAAGTTTTGAAATTGGGAACTTTCAACTTTGTTTTCTTTTTCAAGATTGCTTTGGCTGTTCTGGGTCCCTTGCATTTCCATAGGAATTTTAGGATCGGCTTGTCAATTTCTGCCAAAAAGACAAAACGATGGGATTTTAATGGGGATTGTGTTGAATCTACCATCTTAACAACATAAGGTCTTCTGAAGCATGGAATATCTTTCCATTTATTTAGATCTTTTAAAATTTCTTTCAACAATGTTTTAGTTTTCTTGGTACAAATTTTGCACTTCTTTTGTTAAATTTATTCCTAGGTATTTTATTATTTAAATAGAATTGTTTTCTTAATTCCATTTTTAAATTGTTCATTGCTTACAGAAATAAAATGGTAGGAACAATAAAGTTTTTTTCTTGAGGTACAATTGACATACAACATTATATTAGTTTCAGGTATACAACATAATGACTGAATATTTGTATGTATTGTGAAATGATCACCACAATAAGTCTACTTAACATCTGTCACCATCCCTAGTTACAGAACATTTTTTTCTTGTGATGCGAACTTTTTTTTTTTAATTTAATATTTATTTATTTATTTATTTATATTTGGCTGTGTTGGTTCTTCGTTGCTACGCATGGTCTTTCTCTAGTTGTGGTGAGCAGAGGCTACTCTGTTGCGGTGCGCAGCCTTCTCATAGCGGTGGCTTCTCTTGTTGTGGAGCACAGGCTCTAGGAGCGCGGGCTTCAGTAGTTGTGGCTTGCAGGCTCAGTAGTTGTGGCACACGGGCTTAGTTGCTCCGCGGCTTGTGGGATCTTCCCAGACCACGGATCGAACCCGCGTGCCCTGCATTGGCAGGCTGATTCTTATCCACTGCGCCACCAGGGAAGTCCCGTGATGCGAACTTTTAAGATTTACTCTCAGGACTTCCCTGGTGGTCCAGTGGCTAAGACTCCGCCCTTCCAAAGCAGGAGGCGTGGGTTTGATCCCTGCTTGGGGAACTAAGATCCCACATGCCTCAGAGTGCGGCCAAAAGAAAAGATTTACTCTCTTAGCAACTTTCAAATATGCAATACGGTGTTATTAACTATAGTTGCCACGCTGTGCATTACATCCCCAGGACTTAATTTATTTTATAACTGAAAGTTTGTACCTTTTGACTCCCTTCTTCCATTTCACCCCATTCCCACCCCCGCCACTTCTGGCAACCACCAATCTGTTCTCTGTATCTGTGAGATTTCTTCTTTTTTTTTTAGATTCCACATAAAAGTGTGAGAGCATACTGTATTTGTCTTCTCTATCTGACTTGTTTCACGTAGCATAATGCCCTCAAGGTCTATCCATGTTGTCAAAATGCCAAGATTTCCTTCTTTTCTATGGCCAAATAATATTTCATTATATGTATATACAATGATTTGTTTATCCATTATGGACCGTTGGGCTATTTCCACCTTTTGGCTATTATGAATAATGCTGCTATAACATTCACGAACAAGTTACTGTTGGGACATAATATGTTTTCATTTCTACTGGGTATAAACCTGGGAGTAGAATTGCTGGGTCATTGGTAATTTTATGTTTGTTTAACTTTTTGAGGACCCACCAAACTGTTTCTCATAGTGGCTGTATTATTTTACACTCCCACCAGCAATGTACCAGGGTTCCTATTTCTCCATATCCTCACCAACACTTGTTGTTTTCTATTTTCTTGATTTAATCTATCTTGGTGGGTGTGAAATGGTATCTCACTGTGGTTGTGATTTGCATTTCTTTAATGACCAATGAAAATAGAAAAATAGAGAACATTAATAAAAAATTAATAAGACTAAAAGTTAGTTTTTGGAAGAGATTGACAAAATTGATAAACATTTAGCTAGACTGACCAAGAAAAAAAGCTAAATATTTGTCAATTTTATTGATCTTTTCCAAGAACCAACTTTTAGTCTCATTAATTTTCTCTATTTTTTCTATTTCCTATTTCATTTATTTCCACTCTTTATTATTTCCTTCCTTTGGCTTGCTTTGGGTTTAGCTTGCTCTTCTTTTTCTAGTTTCTTAAGGTGAAAGGTTAGGATATTGACTTGAAATCTTTCTTCTTTTCCAATATGATGTTTACAGCTATAAAGTTCCCTCTAAGCACCACTTTAGCTTCATCCCATAAGCTTTGGTATGTTGTGTTTTTGCTTTCATTCATCTTAAGGTATTTCTAATTTCCCCTGTGATTTCTTCTTTGATTCATTGGTTATTTAGTAGTGCGCTTTTATATTTGTGAACTTCACAAAATCTCCTGTTGCTTACTTCTAATTTAATTCCATTGTGTTTGGAGGACAAACTTTGTATGATGTCAAACCTTTTAAATTTATTGAGGCATGTTTTATGGCCTAGCATTTGGTCTATCCTGAAGAATGTTCCATGTATACTTGAGAAAAATGTTTATTCTGCTGTTGTTGGGTAGAATATTCTTTAGATATCTATTAGGTCTAGTTGGTGTGTAGTATTGTTCACATTTTCTACTTCCTTGTTGATCTTCTGCCCAGTTGTTCTAGCCATTATTTTTTTTTTTAATTAATTAATTAATTATTTTTGGCTGCTTTGGGTCTTTGTTGCTGTGCACGGGCTTTCTCTAGTTGCAGCGAGCGGGGGCTACTCTTCGTTACAGTGCACAGGCTTCTTATTGCGGTGGCTTCTCTTGCTGTGGAGCACGGGCTCTAGATGCACAGGCTTCAGTAGATGTGGCACGCAGGCTCAGTAGTTGTGGCTCACGGGCTCCAGAGCGCAGGCTCAGTAGTTGTGGCACATGGGCTTAGTTGCTCCACAGCATGTGGGATCTTCCTTGACCAGGGCTCAAACCTGTGTCCCCTGCATCGGCAGGCAGATTCTAAACCACTGCACCATGAGGGATGCCCTCTGGCCGTTATTGAAAGTGGCAATCTCCAACTATTATTTTGGGGGTTTTTTGTTTGGATTTTTTTTTTTTTTGGCCAAGCCGCATGGCTTGTGGGATCTTAGTACCCCAACCAGGGATTGAACCCGCACTCTCAGCAGTGAAAGTGTGGAATCCTAACCACTGGACTGCCAGGGAATTTCCTCCAACTAGTATTTTGAATTGTCTACTTTCCCTTCAATTCTGTTAGTTTTTGCTTCAGGTTTTTGTTGTTATAACTGTATATCTTTATAATCATTTTGTCTTCTTGATAGATTGACCCTTTTATTCTTATAAAATGTCCTTCTTGTCTCTAGTAATGATTTTTGTCTTTAAAGCCTATTTTATCTCTTACAGGTATAACCACTCTAGCTCTCTTCGGTAACTGTTTTCATCATATCTTTTTCCATTCTTTCACTTTCAACAATTTTTTGTCTTTGAATCTAAGGTATATTTTTTTGTGAACAACATGTAGTCGGAGCATGTTTTTTAATCTATTCTGCCAAACTCTGCCTTTTGATTAGGGTGTTTACTCCATTTACATTCAATATAATTACTGATAAGGTAGGATTTATGTCTGCCATTTTGCTTTTTTTTTAAAATATGTCATTTTTTGTTGTTGTTGTTCTTCTAGTCTGTGATTCTTGCCTTTTTTGTGTATAATAGATATTTTCTAGTGTATCTTTTTAATTCGTGTTTGTTTCATTTACAATATTTTGGGAGAGTCATTTTCTTTTTTTTATATAAATTTATTTATTTATTTATTTTTTGGCTGCATTGGGTTTTTGTTGCTGGGCACTGGCTTTCTCTAGTTTTGGCAAGCGGGTAAGTACTGGGAGAGTTATTTTCTTTGTCGTTGCCCTGGGGATCACAATTAGCATCCTAATTTAAAACAATATAGTTCAGGGACTTCCCTGGTGGTCCAGTGGTTAAGAATCCACCTTCCAATGCAGGGGATGAGGGTTTGATCCCTGGTCGAGGAACTAAGAGCCCACATGCTGCGGGGCAACTAAGCCCGTGCGCCACAACTACTGAGCCTGCATGCTGCAATGGAAGATCTGGCATGCCCCAACGAAGATCCCGCATGCCGCAACTAAGACCCGATGCAACCAAAAAAAAAAAAAAAATATATATATATATATATATATATATATATATATAGTTCAGATTAATATTAACTTAATTTTCATAGTGTACAAAAACTTTGCTTCATTATAGCTCCATTCCCTCCTGACTCCTTCATGTTATTATCATCATAAAAATTTGATCTTTATACATTATAAGCCTGTCAACACAGTCTTGTAATTATCACTTTATGCAATTGCCTTTTAAAGACAAAGAGTTAAAGACGAAAAAAGATTTACAAATAAAAATGTTTATACTGTCTTTTATAATGCCTATGTGTTTCCCTTACTGGTGTTCCTTATTTCTTTGTGTGGATTCAAGTTACCATCTAGTGCAGTGGTCCCCAACATTTTTGGCACCAGGGACCGGTTTCATGGAAGACAATTTTTCCACGGACTGGGGCGGGGTTGGGGGGTGGGGGGAATGGTTCAGGGTTCAGGCGGTTAACGCGAGCAATGGTTCAGGTGGTAATGTGAGCGATGCTGAGCAGCAGATGAAACTTCACTTGCTCGCCTGCCGCTCACCTCCCGCTGTGCGGCCTGGTTCCTAACAGGCCGTGGACCTGTACCGGGGACTGGGGACCCCTGATCTAGTGTATTTCACTTCAGCTTGCCGGACTCCCTTCAGTATTTCTTATAGGGCACGTCTGCTAACGACAAATTCTCTGTTTTTCTTTACTGGAGATGTCTTCATTTCTCTTTGTTTTTGAAGAAGAACACAAGGTTTTGATCCATTCTCATCCAAAACCTACTACAGCTTGAAGGTGGCCCAACTGGCAGTAACCCTGTCTTTATGTCTTTTCTCAGGGCTTAGATTTATCCTGGCTTCACCACTTACTAGCTGTGTGACCTTGGACAAGTATGTCACCTCTCCGTGTGCCTTAGTTTCCTCATGTATAAAATGGAGATAACAGTGTTGTGGCCAGAGCCCCTAAGAGTGTTGGAGGATTAGCTTAGGACATATAAAGCCCTTGGGGCTGGTGTGGGCCCACAATAACACTGGCTCTAGCTCATTTGCCAAACAAAAACAAGCTATGGGGCAAGAGGTGGAGGAAGGAAGGGGATTCAGTGAGCCACTAAGCTCTTCCCAGCTCCAGGCCTCTTCCCTAGGTTCTCTTTGACAACTGTCATCTGTTTTTCCTACAGGTGGCTACTAGGCTCATCACAGGCAGCCTGGAAGCTGGCAGGGGCAACTATAGAGACATGACATGGAAGGAAGCCCATCCCAGGTTGTAAGGCCTACACATGTGACTAAGACAGAGGGCAAAACCCATACTGTCCTCTTGGGATATCACCTGGATCTGGAGTGCCTCTGATGACAGCTGGCCAGGATGGACCCCATCAGTGGCCTGGGCCTTGCCCAAGCCTCCCCTCTGCTCAGCAGCACCTCTGGACCATTCTGAAGTTCCAGACAGACCTGAGAAGGGAGGTGCCTGTGCACCTTCCTGGTCTCTACAGGAAAAGAGAGAACAGGTGCATGAAAATCTCCTGCAGCAATGAGGGTCAGTGCCCTTCCATCTTGTTTCTGTGCCCAAGTCATTGCTCAGGCCAGTCTCCCAGGACACCTATAAGCCACCAGGAAGCACAGGTTTGTCTCCATTCTGCCACCACCTGGTCCAGCCCCACTGCCCTCCTTCCGTGGGCCAGGTACCTCACTCTTCCCCCATCCTAGCCCCGTTCTTGCCCTCTCCTCCCTCCCAAACAAGTGAGACAGCTGACTCATGCCTCGAGGAAGGCCATTTATTTCCAAGGTATAGACTATACTTTTCAGACAGGACTTTTCAGAAGCAGGAAATCTTAGTTGTCGCCTAGAGAGGTGTGTCAAGGACACAGTGAAAGGAGACATGCGGACGTGGAGCAGAGGCTTATCCAACACTGTTACAACACTTTTTTAAATGAGCAAAACATCTTTAAAAATCCTTATAAATTCTTTATAATATGTTACACATTTAGAGACAATATTTACAATAAAGGATGAGGGAGGGAGGAGCGAGAAATCTACTTTACAGCAAATCTTTGCATAAAACAAGAGGACTGATAGACGTGGCAGTGGGTTCACAACCCCACCTGGGCTTCCCTGGAATGAGTGAGGGCGTGTGTGGGGAGGCCTGTTATCTGAGGTCTATTTACAACTTGTGGGGAGAAGAGGGGGCTGGGTCCCACCCACCCTTCCGGAAGGAGCAGCCCGGCTGAGAGCTCATCAATCAGTGTGTCCGCACGCGCGTGCGCGTGCGTGTGTGTTATGAGTGGGGGGAGAGAGAGAGAAACAGAAAGACACCAGGGATGTTTTCTACGCCCCCTCCTAAAGGGAAGAAGGTGAGGGCCTGTGTGCCTGAGCTATGGAAGGAGCAGGCACAGCTGGAAGAACAAATAGAGGGGCAAGAGGTCTAGCAGGGGTGACCGTGGACCCTCCCCAAACCGTCTGGGGAACAGGCAGCTCCCCGTGGTCAAAGCGCTTGGGGAGTGTGATTTAGAGATTGGAAAAAGGTGGTGGGGGGGGGAATAACCCTGGTGAAAGTCTCAGCCCTGCCTCTTGAGGAGGTTGAGAAGTCCCAACCCCCTTCTCTGGCTCTGACAAGCAGCAGGGGGGCAGGATCCCTGTGTGCACCGAAGGCAGGGAGCCCCGGTGGGAGCTGGGTTTGAAGGGGGCAGGAGTGGCAGAAGTTGCTACGGGGAACACTTTGGGACAGTGGCTACACAGACTCGCACACACCACGCCCCTCCCCCCATGGACACCACCACCCTACACCTCCTCTCCCCAGACATACATACACAACCGCCCTCCCTTAGCTGGCAGCTAGGAGCTAACTGGGGGGAGGTGGGCAGAGGAAAGGAGTGAAGAGCCAGCATCACCCAGTGTCTTTTCTTTCGTCTGAGGCTTGGGGGTTCCCTATCCACACCCCATGGCCGACAAGGGTCGCTAAGTGCAGACACAAAGGCCCAGAAGGGCACATTCTGTCACTTATCCAAGGGACAGAGACCCCCCCCCCCAGCCCTGCACAGAGCCCCAGCGGCCTACCCCCTCTCCGTCTCCTCAGCCCCAGAGCCCCCTTCCCTCCCTCCCTCCCTCCCTCTCACACTCTGCGTTCAGTCCTGTCTTCTCCTCTGCCCGCCCCCTACCAATTCCAGCGCACAAACCAGAGACACGGCCTCGGCGCCGCCCACTTGCACCCGGATGCTCCCAGGGGCAACAAGGCGGGGCGGAGGTGCAAGCAGAGGCGACTCCCGGGAAACCAAGGGGCTCCGGGTGGGTCGAAGGGGCGCTCGGCGCGGGGCAGGGGGGGGGGGGGGGAGGGGGGGGCGGTCACAGACACTGATGGAGGCGGGAGGCGGCCGAGCGGCGCGGGGGCTGGCTCTGCAGGGCCCCCGGGTCCCCGGGCGCGGGCGGCAACGAGGCGGCGGTCGACGGGACCCGCGCCTTGGTGGACTCCAGGCTGCTGAGGCCCGAGTCCTTGTTGTCACTGTGCGCCCGCGGGCCCACGGGCTCCGGGGGGCCCCCTCCGCCCAGCTCCTTCCACTCGTGGAAGTTGAGGTCGGTCAGCGGGCTCTGCACCACCACCGTGTGGCGGCGCCAGCTGCTCCGGCGCCGCCGCGTCTCGGGAGACAGCGGCCGCCTCAGCCGCACCGGCAGCATGTCGTCCGCGGTGCCGCGGAGGCGCAGCCGCAGCGCCTCGAGGCGCGAGGGCCGCGAGCCCAGCGCCGCCGCCGCCGCCAGGGCCGCCGGGGGACGCAGCGACTCCTGGCTGCTGGACGAGGCGGAGCCCGGCAGCCCGACGGCCGCGCCCGCGCCCTCGCCGTCCGCTCGGCTCCGGGCCAGGCGGCGCCGCGCCAGGGTGTCGCCGGGCATCAGGTGGTGCGAGCTGAACGAGGGCTGGCGCTCCGGGAGCCCCCCGGGCCCCGCGCCGCCCTCCGTGTCCGTCTCCACGTGGCTCAGCTCGCTGCGCTCGTCGTCCGCCTCGTCCCCCGCGCCCGCTCGCCGGCCCCCCGCGCCCGAGCACACGCTGCGGTCCATGGTGGACAGGGTGGAGTAGCCCGAGACGATGGAGCGCGTGTCCGCGGCCGGCCGCTCCTCCAGCGCCGCCGGGGGGCTGAGGCGCCCAGGGGCCTCGGGGGCGGCGGCGCCCGGCCGCTGCCCCTCCGGCCGGTCCTGGGCCCCCGGCGCCGGCGCCCCCGCCTCGGGCTTGTGTGCCTCCTGCTCCGAGTCGTCGTCCGTGCTGCTGCCCAGCCCCCGCGCCTCCCGCCGCTTCTTCCTCTTGCGGTTGACCGCCGAGATGAAGGAGATCGCCAGCATCTCCCGGGTGTACGGCTCCTTCTTGGGGGCCCACGAGCCCTGTGCGGGAGACAGGTCAGTGTGCTGGGGGCGCCCGGAGAGCCTCAGCGCCCTCCAAGCCCCCACCCCTACACCCCAACACCACAGCACCCAATCTCGACAGGTCCAAGCCCAGCACCCTCACGTCCGCTGTTCCTCCTGGACGGCTGTCCCAACTGGAGTGTCACACTATCCACTCTAGAGACTACCCCTCTGCGCCCCCCTCAATCCTGAAGCCTCCTCGGCACCTCCTCCGGTCTTAATCCAGACTCTCAGCTCTTTCCTGCGAGCTGGGGGCTGGTTTCTCACCTCACCCCAACTTTCACTCCGTTCTCTACATCCAGTGCTGCATAAATCCTTTTAGACACAGCTCTCCTAATAATAGACTCTGCAACAGCGAATGACACTTGACAGTTTGAACCCATTTCACATATACTATCCTGGGTTATAATACCAGAGCCTGCAGGGACCTTTCTCGGACCACAGCTCCTCCCTCCCTCCCTCTCCACTCACTCACCTGGGAAACCTGCCTTTCCACCTACTCAGTAGGTACAGGCCTCTCCAGGGCAACACGCCCAAGCTCATTTCCCTTCCCACCGCACCCCATGCCATTTCCACCGTCCCATCAGCACCCCACCCTGACAATCCCCAACCCCAGATCAATCCAACCACCAGCTCTGTTGCCAAAAGTGGCTTTAAAATCCTGCACAATCCGATGATTTGGATTGAAGCCGCTCCCAAACTGTGATTTACAGCCCCATGGTGGGCAACTTTCAGCCACTGCTCTCACTGCTGAGCCCCGTGGGTGTTTTTTGGTCCTGGCCTTCCATGATCCCCCAGCAGAGCCCAAGCTGCCCATCACTGCCTCCTCCAACCTGGTTTTTAATCCTCCCTTTCTGGCCTCTCCTCTCTTGGGAGGCTCTTCTTCCTCCTCTTACTCCTTAAGAAGCCGTGTTCCCAGGGCTCTGTTCTCAGCCTCTCTCCTCTCTCCCTGGGGACATCCTGCTCCTGAGGTCTCCCTTGGCCAACACCAAACTCTCTGTCTCTTGAGCTCCAGAACTCTTCTCCCAACTGTGAATCTGTCTCTACCAAGGTGTCTGCCAGCACCTGAAACTCACCTATCTGGAACCACATTATGCTCCCTACCCCTGCCCCAAACTACCTCCATTCATGTCCCCAGCTCAGGGTGATTTCTCTGCCTCCTCCCTCTCCCCTCCTCATCATCCTCTGTTCAGACCCTCACTCTGCCTTTTCTGGGCCCTTCTGCCCTCTCCTAACAGAACTCCCTGCCTCCACCCTAGCCTCACTCCAGCCCTTCCTCCTCAGGAGCCATTAGTCCTTCTAAGGCAAGGCAGGAATCTAATCGCCTCCAGACTCTGCAGGACCCCACCCCCACCAGGATAAAGCACAGACACAGGGCCCTTCACAACCTGCCTAGTGCCCCACCCCCCGCCCCAACACAGCCTTCACTCTGGCGATGCTGCCCTCCGACCCCTCCCTCGATAGGACTAGCATTGGCAGCCCTTGGTCCCACCCCACCCCCGCACCCTATTTATGGGATGAGCTCTTACTCCCTCTACTAGGCCCAGCTCAAACACGGCATTCTCTATACAGCAACCTCCCACCCAGCTCTCCCTTTGGCTGATCTGGGAAATCTCTTCTTCTCTTCTCATAGGCCTTTGAAACTACACATACACCAGCTCTTCTCATGTCAGAATAGCTTTGTTGCCATAACATCTATATCAAACCCTGAGTTCTCAGAGGGCAAGGTCAGTGGCTTATTTGTGTTTGCATCCATGACACCTAGTACAGTGCCTGTCACATAACAGGCACTCGAGAAATGTTAAGTGAATGGGGTGAATGGGGTCCCCTGAACATAAAAAGCCCTGTAGAAACGGATGCTGGGACTGGTCCCCAGCTGGGCTGAAATGACCTGCGCTTGCATCCCTTCTCACAGGTCACCTCCTGATTCAGCTGCAGCGTAATAGGCACACCTCAGAGATACTGCAGGCTCAGTTCCAGACTACAGCAATAAGGCAAATACCGCAGTAAAGAGAGTCACATGAATTTTTTGGTTTCCCGGAGCATATAAAAGTTATGTGTACACTGTAGTCTATTAAGCGTGTGCTAGCATTATGTCTAAAAAAAGTACATCCTTTAATTTAAAAATACCTTATTGCTGGGCTTCCCTGGTGGCGCAGTGGTTGGGAGTCCGCCTGCCAAGGCAGGGGACACGGGTTCAAGCCCTGGTCCAGGAGGATCCCACATGCCACGGAGCGACTAAGCCTGGGTGCCACAACTACTGAGCCTGCGCTCTAGAGCCCGTGAGCCACAACTACTGAAGCCCACGTGCCTAGAGCCCGTGCTCCACAGCAAGAGAAGCCACCGCAATGAGAAGCCCACGCACAGCAATGAAGAGTAGGCCCCGCTCGCTGCAACTAGAGAAAAGCCAGCATGCAGCAAGGAAGATCCAATGCAGCCAAAAATAAAATGAATAAAATAAAATAAATAAATTTATTAAAAAAAATACTTTATTGCTAAAAAATACCATTATCTGAGCCTTCAGGGAGTCGTAATTTTTTGCAATAGTAACATCAAAGTTCACTGATCACAGATCACCGTAACGAATATAATTATCATGAAAAGGTTGAATTACCACAAGAATTATCAAAAATGTGACCCAGAGACGTGAAGTGAGCAAATACTGTTGGAAAAATGGTGCCAAGAGACTTGCTCAACATAGGGTGGCCACAAACCTTCAATTTGTTTAAAAAAAAAATGCGGTATCTGTGAAGCACAATAAAGGAAAGCGCAAGAAAACGCGGTGTGTTTGTAGTGGATGGAGACAGAGCTGCCTCCCGTGGCCACGGCACTCTCTCACATCAGTTAGTTTTGAGAAAGCCGGAGCCTGTCAGCGATTCAGGATTCACAGGCGTGCAGCTCCTGGGCTGTGGCTGCCCACACAGCACGACTCCAGAAGGTACCACCTGCAGCACTGCTACGGCCAGCGTGAGGCACATGGTGGCCAGCGCCGCTTTCTGCCTCTGCTCTCTGAGAGACTTGAGAGGCTGCTGGGATCATCTGATCAAATTACCCTCTCATCCTGGCTAGTTACAGAAGCAGTGAGGTCAGAATGGTCACTTTCAGGGAATGCAGAGGTCAGCAGGTTCACATAAAGGTTGAGGGGTCAGTCCAGGAGAGGCTACAGGAAACCAGGGGTCTAGCACGAGCAAGGGGTGGAGGTGATCAGGAGGTAGATTCAGGTCACTCTAATGAACTTGCTCCCCGCCACAGCAGTCTTGTGATGGAGTGAGCTCCCCATCACCAGAGGTGTGCAGGCAGAGGCTCTATGGAGAGGTTACAAGGGTCCTCTGCACCAGACTAGAGCAGCCATCTTTCTGTCCAGTGCTTTCATCTGACACATAATGGGCTAATGAGCACCTGCTTGGTGTCAGGCACACTGATCTCACTGGGACTCGGCCAGTGCTTAGAGATCCAGAGAGAAATGAGCCCAGTTTGACCAGCCAACATTTAGTTGACTCCACTACTACGGACAGAACTGTTCCCCCACTAAATTCATACGATGAAGCCCTAACCCCCAGTGTGATAGTATTCGGGGTCTTTGGGAGGTAATTAGGTTTAGATGAGGTCATGAGGGTGGGGCCTTTATGGTGGAATTAGTGCCCTTACAAGAAGAGACACCAGAGAGCTTGCAGTTTCTCTCACATGCATGCTCGGTTTCTGCTTGCCATATGAGGACACAGCGAGAAGGCGGCTGTCTACAAGCCAGGAAGAGAGCTTCCACCAGAAACTGACCATGCTAACATCCTGATCTTGGACTTCTAGCCTCCAGAACTGTGAGAAAATAAATTTCTGTTGTTTTAAGCCACCCAGTCTATAGTATTTTGTTATGGCAGCCTGAGCTGATTAAGACACACTCCTGGCCTTCGGGCTGCCTGGGGCAGGCATCCTGGCCCTACTGGTTCTGTCTCACAGGGCAGGCTCTGGAGCAGGCAACTCACTGCCTGTGAGACCTGGTTCAAAGAACCGGCTTGGGTTTTGTTGTTTTCAATTTCATTGATTTCTGTTCTTATCTTTATTATTTCCTTCCTTCTGTTGGCTTTGGGCTCTGCAAAGACCTTAAAAAATAATTATTATATCAGACATATTTGTTGTTAACCCCATTTTTGGGGATAAATCTTATCCCCATAAATAGTATGAGCAAGCTGAGGATCAGAAAGAGGTTAAGTAACTTGCCCAGTGTCCCAAAGCTACTAAGTAGTGGAGCCAGGGCTCAGGTCCAGGACTGTCTGTGCGTCTGACTGCTGAGCAACACTGCCTCCAGGCCACCTAACTCCCAAGTCAGATCCTCTACTACAGCAGTTACCTCCCCAAGCACTGCCAAGGTGAGCGACTTCTCAGCTTACCTTGGACACTCGGTATTTCCCACCTTCCTTCCCAGTGACTATCAATCTCCTTCAAGGCTCCAATCACAATTCCCCCAACTCCCTTGACCAAAAAGCAAAGTGGGCTGGCTTGTACAGGGATATAACTTTCAGAATTGCCGTGGCACTTACCTTGGACTTGGCTGAACTACAGGTGGTGGAATCTATTGTTAAGAAACGAAAGAAAAATGAAAGTTGGATTGAGCAAGAGAAGACTGAGTCTTGTAAACACAATTCCCTCTCCTCAAAGGCTTCAGAAACCAGGGAGTTTGGAAACCTGAGCTCTCCCCAGATCCTGGGAGTGTGATGGGCCTCTGATGCCACTTCCTATGGGATAAGGATGGAGCAGAGAAGGATGTCAATAACCACTTCCTTTTGAGGCAGAAAGTGACATCAGGCTGCCAGCCGCTGGACCCTCATTTGCTCAGGGTTAAGAGCAAGGGGGACTTTTCTTTGGCCTAGTTCCTCTCTCCTCCCCTCCTATCCCTGTTACTCTGAAGCACTGGAGAGAAAATGCCAAATATCAGATGCAGTTCACGGAAACCACAACAATGAAACACATCAAATCACAGATGCTCTGGAGAAATGGAGACCACACGGTGCACAGAGAGGTGGGTGCCCTCTATCCACCCTCCCCCCCCACCCCACTTCCAGGCATGATAGGGCAGAGGGACCATGTGAATGACGGAGTACAGAGCAGACAGGAAGTGGGTGGGGCAGGAGGTAGAGAGGGCTGGTGATTACAGCCTGGAAATGTTCCACCTCCAGACCTGAGGTCAGTCTGCCCTCCTGGGGCACGGCTGCTGTTAATGATCAGAGTTATGAAGGGATGCGGGTCCCACTCCCCTGATATCACTGGGGTGGAGAAGGAACCAGAAACAAGTCCTGGCAGTGCTGTCTCCAGGACGGGGGAGGGAGCAGGCCGACCCCAGGATCTCCCGGGGTCCCAGGGGGCAGTGGGCAGGTGCGGTTAATCCACACTCTCCGGCAAGCAAGTTAGATGCCTCCTCCCCAGCCCTCCCCTGCACACAGTGAGAAGAGCAGACGGGCTGACCACACGGCGACACACACGGGGCAGGAGAGTGGCAGCAGGTGATTAGAAGAGACGGGGGGCTCCTCTCTGCCATCCCCACCCCCCATGTCCTCTGGCCCCCTCCCCAGCCTGCCTCTTGCATCTAGGGGTGCTGTGGTATGCCTCTGTCAGAGACAGAAGCGGTCAAAATACTAAGGGCGGGTCACCCACAGGTGGTAGGAATTAGTGGCTCGAGCCAAGAAGGCACTGGCCGTTCCTTTGGCCCTGGACTCCAACGCTATGATAAGGCCAGAGGCCTGGAAGCGGGACTTAGGGGCTGAGTAGCCAGGGGCTCCGATTTCGGAAGCAGGAAGAGCCAGCCCTTGGAGGCGGCTGAGGCAGGAGCTATAGATATACAGAGGCTTCCGGGGTAGCACCCCTGGTGTCCGGAGACGCTGGGTCCCACCACCAGCAAGCCTCCCCCACCCAGATAACCAGAAGTGGCCGAACTCGGCACAGAGAGAAGCCACAGAGCGTGGGGGACTGCAGGAGGGCAGCCATGCAGTGCCCAGACTTCCTGGCAAGAGGGACCAGACGTGGCTCCAACAAGTGCCTCCTTCCTCCTGAGAAGGGGCTTCTGGACGGGACGTGGGTGGGGGTAAGTTGTTAACAGCTGTGGGTAACTGGCATGTCAGGGTGAGGTCCTCATGGCCCCGGACCGTCCTGCCCGCCCCTCATGCCTGCCCAGCCTTCTTATAATCACCCGCCACTGTTAGTGACCGAGGCCGCGATGCCACACTGTACCCGTTAAATCTCCAACAGGTCCGCTGGAGGAGGGAAGGGGAGGAGAAGAGAAGGGGCAGGATCCAGGGGATGGGGGGAGAGCACAGGGAGAAGAGGGAGGAGGGGTGGAGGGGTGCAAGGAGAAAAGGAAGAAAAATTAAAAAGAGGAACGTGCCCAGGACACAGCCCATGAGAAATAAAAAGCTCAGGAAAGCAATCGGTGAAAACAAAGCTCCTACCCAGCCCGGGGTGGGAGCGGCTGAGTGGCGGAGGAGGCGGCACACAGGCAGGCTGGGCCTCCCCAGAGAGGCAGAAGGCCCCACCACAGCCCAGTCCAGCGGCGGGGGCAGGAGCAGGGAAGCTGGGCCCCTGACCAGGCATCTGGGACCCTCAGGAATGCAGATCCCACCCCCTCTCCACCCCTTCCCAGGCCCCTGCTCTCACCTGAACCTGGCTCACCAGGGGGCACTGTCCTGCCAATGTTAGGCAGGAGGTACTCGATGTTTGGCACTGACTGAGGCTCCTTGTCGTCCACAGGGGTCTGCAAACAGAAGGAGGGTCAGCCAGCACAGCCTCAGTTGTCTGACTGCAGACCTGACGGAACGGGGAGCCCTGAGGACAGGGCGCACGCAGGTCTCCTCCATCAGACCGGGGCTCACCCGCGCAGGGAATGTCTCCTTCATCAGCCAGGCACTCGAGTGCAGGTCCTACATGTCCCCCATTAGACTGTTTTGTGCCTTCCCCCACACCTTGGTTGAACCCTAAAGGCCGGAGCTGTGACTCCCCCGTCAGACTGGACCTTCCTAAGCCCTCTATCCTCCTCGCAAGATTAGAGGACGGGGTCTGCCTTTGCTACTGGACTAAGTTTCCTTAGGGCAAGGCCTCTATCTCCCCCTCAGACTGGGGCTCATGAAGGTGAGGACTGTTGTCCCCCATCAGATTGGAGGCTCCGGAGGAGAGGGCTTATGTTCCTTCCATCAGACTGGGATGTCCCAAGGGCAAGGACCTTCCCCTGCTTGAGTCTTGCTGCCCACCCCGCCCACCTGGGACGAGGGCCCACCATCGACCAGACCCCACCCCACGGGCCCTCTGCATCACTCACTCTCTCTCCCTTGTCCTCGCTGTCGCTGAAGAACCAGTCTGACTGCAGAGGAGACAAAAGGAAGTGATGGAATCAGCGTGGGAAGGAGCTGAGGGAAGACAGGGAGACACGGGCTCCCAACCTGCTCAGTTCAGAGGACCCACTCAGGCGCCTGATGGAAAAGTTTGGACCCCAGTGTGGAAGCGAAATGCAGCCTGGAGTGGGAGAAGGCCTGAGCACAGATGGATGACTGGCTCAGGGAGAGCTTCTCTTTGCCAGTTTTTCACTAAACACAGTCCCCTGCACATCACCTGAAGCGAGGGGGCAGCAGCGCCATCTAGTGCCAGCCAGGTCCACTGCGGGAACAAGGCCAGCCCCGGAGGCTGTAGCTGCATGTACCCTACACCAGCCTAGGCTCCGCACTGACAACAGGGGTGGAACACCCCCGCCCCCCGGAAAAGGCAAGTGCCTAGAGGGAGGTGTTAGGAGGTTGCCTGAGGGGCAGGCAGGCAAGGTTTTCTCATAAATGCCAAACAGAATAGAAAATAAAGTAATAATCCCACTCAAATATATTTTGTGAAATTTGAGAATCTTGAAGATAAAACTCTAAAAGTTTTCGGAGGAACAAAAACAGATTGCTTACACGTGAACGAGTATCAGCTTTAACTAGAACTTTCAGCAGCAACAGACACAAGAAGACAAGGAAGTAATAGTTTTGATGTGTTTCTGAACTACAAGTGCAGGGATTTTGAACCTAGAACTTTATACCTTGCTAAACTCTCATTTAAATTTGAGTGTGAAATAAAGCTATTCTAAGACATCAGAAAGTTTGCCACACGAAGACTCTCTTAACTGAGTACATGAGCAGGTAAAGAAATGAATCCAGGATGGAACAAGAAGTTCTAAGAAGTAAGGATGGATAATAGCATAGAAAAGTCAACTGTTATCAAACTAAGCAATGATACACACACACATGTACAAACACAGACAAAGTATACCCATGACAATCTGGAATTTAAATTCAGAGGAAGAAACCAGTGACAGGTGAAAGTACACTAAGGTACTTGGCTTTTAGATGTGGTGGAAGGAAGATGTGGATGCTGATAAGCTTTAGAAATTGATAGTAAAAATTAAACATAACTACGGGCTTTTGCAATTGCATCATTCAACGTTAAGTATGCGTTTTATAAATTACGTAAGTTTTATATCAGGAAAATAAAATGAACCCATCCAAAGCAAGGTAGAAAAGACCAAAAAAAGGAAATAAAATGAAAATGTAGTAAACAGAAAATGACATTTAAGATGGCAGAAATAAGCCCGGACAGGGACTTCCCTGGGGGCGCAGTGGTTAAGAATCTGCCTGCCAATACAGGGAACACGGGTTCGAGCCCTGGTGTGGAAAGAACCCACATGCCTCAGAGCAACTAAGCCCGTGCGCCACAACCTCTGAGCCTGCGCTCTAGAGCCCGTGAGCCACAACTACTGAGCCCATGCGCCACAACTACTGAAGCCCGTGTGCCTAGAGCCCATGCTCCGCAACAAGAGAAGCCACCGCAATGAGAAGTCCGTGCAGTACAACGAAGAGTAGCCCCCACTCGACGCAACTAGAGAAAGCCTGTGTGCGGCAACAAATGCAATGCAGCCAAAAATTAAATAAATAAATAAGTCCTGGCAGTACAGAAATTACAAAAAAGTAAATGAGCTAAGCTCACTAACTGAAAGTTAAAACACACAGAATGTTATATATATTTAAGGATATCCTTTATACTTAAAAGTAGCATCTAGAAGGCGGATTGAAAATACACACATTAACCTATCAGAGTGGTAATTATTGGGGGATGGGCAGAGTGGGCTTTGGAATGAGGTGGGGAAACAAGGAGACTTGCAAGGTTGATTATGACCTTGGGCCATGAACCTCAATTATTATTCATCATAATCAGGCATATGATTAACTCAAATAAGACAGAAGAGAAACAAGAGATAGAAAAGAGAGATAGAGGATGAGGGAGAAATGCAGGATCTGGAGTCAGCTTCGGGCTCAAGTCCACATCAGGTAAATTACCTCTCTATTTACTTATCTTTAAAATGGGCATAATGTATGAGTATCTACTTCTAAAACTGTGGTGAGGATTAAAATAAAATACTGTATGGCTGTAATCTAAAAGACAGGAAGGGCTTCCCTGGTGGCGCAGTGGTTGAGAATCTGCCCGCCAACGCAGGGGACACGGGTTCGAGCCCTGGTCTGGGAAGATCCCACATGCCACGGAGCAACTAGGCCCATGAGCCACAACTACTGAGCCTGCACGTCTGGAGCCTGTGCTCTGCAACAAGAGAGGCCGCGATAGTGAGAGGCCCGCGCACCGCGATGAAGAGTGGCCCCCGCTTGCCGCAACTAGAGAGAGCCCTCGCACAGAAACGAAGACCCAACACAGCCAAAAATAAAATAATAAATAAATAATAAATTAATTTAAAAAATAAATAAATTAAAAGACAGGAAATAAATAACAAGTGTCGGCAAGGATGTGGAGAAAAGGGAACCCTCCTACACTGTTGGTGGGAATGTAAATTGGTGCAGCCACTATGGAGAACAGTATGGAGGGTCCTCAAAAAATTAAAAATAGAGCTACCATATGACCCAGCAAATCCACTTCTGGGTATTTATCTGAAGGAAACAAAAACACTAACTTGAAAACATAACATGCGTCCCCATGTTCGTTGCAGCATTATTCACCATAGCCAAGACATGGACGCAACCTAAATGTCCATCGATGGATGAATGGATAAAGAAAATGTGCATATACTGTATGTGTGTGTATATATATATACACACACACACACACACACACATACATATATGCAGTAGAATATTATTCAACAATTTAAAAAAGGAAATCTTGCCATTTGCAACAACATGGATGAAACTTGAGGGCATTATGCTAAAGTGAAACAAGACAGAGAGAGACAAATACTGTATGATCTCACTTGCATGTGGCATAAGAAACCCCCATATTATCCAAGTTCATAGATGCAGACAGCAGACTGGTGGTTGCCAGAGGTGAGAGGGTGGAGGGTGGCTGAGATGAGTGAAGGCAGTCAAAAGGTACAAACTCCCAGTTATAAAATGAGCAAGCCCTGGGGATGTTATGTACATCATGGTGACTATAGCTAATAACACTGTACTGTACCTCTGAAAGTTGCAAAGAGAGTAGATCTTGAAAGTTCTCATCACAAGAAAAAAAAACTTGTCACTGTGTGTGGTGATGGATGTTAACTAGACATTGTGCTGATCATTTCACAATCTACACAAATATTGAATCATTATGTTATACACCTGAAACTAATATAATGTTGTTTGTCAATTACAACTCAATTTAAAAAAACAAAAAAGAATACCATATGTAAAACACTTAGTACAACACATCAATGTATAATAAATGTTAGCTATTATTAATAAAAGGTGCAGTCCCCGGAGACAGGCTGACCAGAGGGAGCCCCAAGAAGCCAGCCTCTAACTCGGGTTTGAGGGAACCTCAAAGTGCTCTGGGAACCTGGAAGTCTACAGGAAGCTTCCGGGTGGCCCATGGTTCTCTGGAAGAATTCATGCTAGCTTATGCCACCCTGCTTTTGCCCATGCTGTTCCCTCTGCCTGGAATGTTCATTCTCCCTTCTCTGCCTGGCTAAATTCTTTATGTCTTTCAAAAACTCCCTGACTATAGTCCCAGCTCTACACCCAGGGCTGGGTTGGGTCTTTCCATGGGGCTTCCCTGGACATAGCCCAGAGGATGAAGAAGTGATGTCTTCAGAGCAGGGCCTGAGTTCCATTCATCTCTGTGTTCCCAGCACCTGCATTTGTATCTGGCATGGAATGACGATGATGGTGGTGGTGGTGATGATGATAGTTAACTTTTTTTTTTGTGGGGGGGGGGGGCGGTTTGGCATGCCGTAAAGCTTGTGGAATCTTAGTTCCCCGACCAGGGATCGAACCTGGGCCCCTGGCAGTGAGAGTTGTGGAGTCCTAACCACTGGACCGCCAAGGAATTCCAATAGCTAACTCTTATATAACACTACCTGCCAGGCACCATTTTAAGTGCCTTACAGATAACAACTCGTGCAACCCTCACAATAACATCGTGAGGTAACTACTATTGTTATCTCCACTTTACAGGGGAGGAAATGGAGGCACAAAAAGAATAAGTATTGTCCAGGGTCCCACAGCATATAAGGAGCACAGCCCGGGTTCAACCTTGGGCAGGCTGGCTCAAGAGGCAGTGCCCTGAACCTCTACACCAGTGCTTCTCAACTGGGGCGACTCTGCCCCCCGAGGGGGCATTTGGCAATGTCCAGAGACATTTTCAGTTGTCACAAGTGGAGGGAGGCTCCTGGTATCTGGCCAAGAGATGCCGCTAAACATGCTATAAGCCACAGGACAGCCCCCAACAAAGAAGAATGATCTGGCCCCAAAGGTCACTAGTGCCAGGCTGAGAAATCCCAGGGCACACATAGTAGGAATCACCACGTGTGCCGAGTGAATAAATGAACAAATGCCTTGGCATGGTCTTTGTTTGGCTTCCAACTGCCTAAGTAAACATGAGTATGAGCTGGCTGCTGACTTGCTGATGGGCAGCTGACTACCCGGGTTTGCTCATCTCCACTCTGCCATTATCTTGCTGTGTGACCCCGGGCAAGTCACTGCTCCTCTTTATGCCTCAGTTTCCACCCTCTGTACAATGCAAGGTCAGGTCTGCTGCCTTAAGGCCCCTTCCAGCTCTGCTGTCCAAGAGTTCCACAGAAACCAGGAGTCCTAGGCAGGGAGGCCGGGTGATGGTTGCAGCTGAAACTCCCAGCAGGAGGTCATGTCACCCACGAACTCCAACCGTCCACTGACTGACCAGGGGCTCAGAGCCAGAGCCAGAGCAGTCTCTGTCACAAGTCCCACCCTGCCTGAGCTCGTGACTACACTGATCCCTGGCTACAGAGCCTCTTAGGTGGGCGGGCTCAGTGGGCTCAATGTGAATTGAGGGGGTAGCTCACTCCCTCGACAATAGTCCAGGGCTGATTATGTTCTAATGCCAAGCGGGCAGAGAATGGAGGGTTGCACGCTCAGTTAGTTCCCAGGAAGGAATCCCTCAGTGGGAAAGCCCAGACTGGCATAACCTCAACAGCAATTCATTCATTCAACAAACACTGAGTGTTCGCCATGTGCCAGGCTCTAGGCTCGGTGATGGGATTACACCTATGAAGGAGACTGATGTGCTCCATATCCCCCGACCCTGCCCAGAGAAGGAGCCGCCGTCGGCTGGGGACTTCCCGCGGGACCCTAGGGGAGGGTAAGTGGACATACTTTGGGCCTTCCTTCTCCCTGAAGACTGCTGTTCCTGACAACCCAGCTGACCCCAGGCCTTGGGCTTCCTGGGACTTCACTAGGAGCCAGGGCTTCACTCCTAGCTTCACTAGGAGCCTCTCTTCCCCACTGCCCCCCCCAAAGCATTCACTCATGGGGACCCCGATGGCTCCCTGTTGGTTTGGGGAGCTGAACTTTTCCAAGAGAGATAAGCTTCCCCAGACCAAGGCCACATCAGGATCCCTGACGTTGCTCACCAGCCCTGGCCTCCCTGACAGCTCTGGAGTGGGCCTCCGGGCTGGGGGTCCCAATGTTAGAGTGCGAACAGGCCTCGACATACCCTCCTATGGCTCAGAGCCCTGACACGTGGTGAAGGAAGGAAACAAGCAGACAAGGCCAGCCAGCATGACCAAAGTCTACCCATGGCCTCACTTGGCTAACTCTGACCAATCTCCCTCACTCCAAAGCTCCCAGGAGTCAGACCTCCCAGTTGGCCGGGGAGTAAAGCACAGGCTTTGGTCAGACAGTCCCGGCTTAAAATCCTGGGGCTGCTACTTATTAGCTGTGTGACCTTGAGCAAATCACTTTGCCTCTCTGAGTCCCCCAGTTTCCTCATCTGTAAAATGGGAGTAACATGACCTGGTTTCCCTTCCCTAAAGTGTCTATGAGGTGGGGGAGGCTGAGGTTTCCCTTCCCTTGACCAGCTGCCAATCTTATTTCTCCTGGCAGGAGGGTTCTGGTTCCATTCTTTGTGGACTAGACCACAGGCCACGCCAAGATCTGGAAATGGAAAAATTTATGATTCATAAAAACATCCCTGAGGGCCCCAGAGTGGGTGGTGCTGCCCTGGGTCTGGCTCTGGAAAACCAAGGTCTCCTGCGCCCTCTGCTGGCCACTCTGGGTTCTCATCCCGTGGTAGATAACAATATGAATCCTTAGAAACACCAGGCTCTTGGGGCCTCCAGGCAGCCGTGAGAGAAAGGTGACCAGCCCAAGACACACTGAACATGCAGCCAGGATCCTGCCCCAGCCCATCATCCGCCCTGCGACATCCGCCTCCCCCTATCCCGGGCATCACTATTTTCTCCCTGAAGTCTCAGTGGGCCTGCAGGGAGAGCTCTGTCCCTATCTCTGCACCTGTCTGCCACGTTTCTGCCAGGACACCTCTCCTGGGGGCCACCGTCTGAAGGCATCCCTTCTTTCACCCCTTCTGCCCTCCAACCCGGCAGCACCTTTGCCTGACCTTCCTCCTCCCTCCGACCCTCACATGCATCTTGGAAGCTCAGGGCCTCCTGATTCCCCTGCTGGGGATGCAGTATCCCGGAAAGACAGGGATTCAGGACCCGTTCCCGTCCGGCCTTAAAACGCAGCCTACTGCTTCTGAAGGGCATCCACCATCTCAGCAGCATTTTACTCAGCTGCCTCATCCTTCCCTGAGCACATCCACCCAGGCAAGCGGGAGCCAGGGGCCCAGGGGGACTTGGGCCAGGGCAGCTGCTTACGTGCTGGATCAGTGTCTCTACAATCTTGTAGCGGTCAGGCATGTGGGTCACCATGTCCGCCATGTTGTCCTCGGACGTCCTCACCAGCGTTGGCCCGAAGACTAGGGCCAGGTTCCGGGGCTCCATCTGGGCAGGGGAGGGAAGCGGGTCAGCGTCAACACCCCTGTGAGCTCTGACTCCCAGCCCCCCAGGCCTCCCTCACTCTGGGCCCTCAGGCCCCCAGCCCGACCCCATCCTGAGCTGACCCTGGCTTAGGGGCCGGATGCCTCCTTGCCGGGCATGAAGGTGCCTGGTAAGTAGAGAACAGGCCAGCTTTCAGCCCCACTCACCCCAGGCCCGGCACTCACGGGCAGTTCCCCACCTGCACACCCACACTATGCTTGCTAGCAGTGGGAGAAGCCAGAGTGAGGACCCAATGGCAGTTCCAAGGGTGTTTTAGGACCAGGAGAAATCCTATACCTCCCCTCATTTCCCCCACCCCTCCACCGCAGAATCAGAAGATATAAGGGGTTTGCTTAGGAAAAGGCAACACAAGGGATCTGAGCTAGATCAGAGGATAGACCTCCATCAGACCCAGGGGTCTGAGGCTCTCTGCCTCTGGAAGACCCTCAGAAATTCAGGAGATGGCTCTCCGGGGAGAAGCACTGGCCAGTATGCAGGGAAGGGGTGGGGACAGAACAACCCTTAAGGAGGAGGGCGTGGCCAGAGGGGCTTGAGATGATCTAACCTGGAGGAGCTTAGAATGTGCTGAGGAGGGACTTCCCTGGCAGCGCAGGGGTTAAGAATCTGCCTGCCAGTGCAGGGGACACGGGTTCAAGCCCTGGTCTGGGAAGATCCCACACGCCGCAGAGCAACTAAGCCCGTGTGCCACAACTACTGAGCCTGTGCTCTAGAGCCCGTGAGCCACAACTACTGAGCCCACGTGCCACAACTACTGAAGCCTGCACACCTAGAGCCCGTGCTCCGCTACAAGAGAAGCCACTTCAAGGAGAAGCCCGCACACCACAACAAAGAGTAGCCCCCGCTCGATGCAACTAGAGAAAGCCCGCGCGCAGCAACAAAGACCCAACACAACCAAAAATAAATAAATTTATTAAAAAAAAAAAAAAAAAAAGAATATGCGGAGGAGACCCCGGTAGGCTTCCCTCCCCCACACTTCACAGCAGGGCCTCCACCCACCTTGTTTTTCTCCGAGTGGTCAGCTATGGTCTTCAGATGGCTCACGAGGAATTTGAGTGTTTCATAGTAATGTCCTGGGAGATCCCGGATCTGGGTGGGAGAAAGAAGGGGCATGGGACCAGGCTGTTGATGACCTCCGCCTCCCCACCATACCCCAAAGGGGCTCCACTGCCATATCTCAGGGGGTCTGGAATCCACCCTCTAACTGCCCCCCTCGTATAGATGGAGAAACTGAGGCCGTGAGGGGAGAAGGGCTTGCTGAGGTCACAGAGGGAAGTGGTGGCACAGGGCTCGGGTGCCTGGGGCAGTGGTGCTCGCACCGTCCAGTCTGCCCTTTGCCTAACAGCACCCCCCTCCTTACCAGCTTCCGCAGAGTCTGCATCCGCTCCCTCGAGTCTTCAATGCGATTGGCCTCGATGAAGTCATTGTATTTGTCTAGAACACAGTGAGAACTCTTTAGAGAGGTGGGCCTCCAGGCTGACGAGGCCCTGCCGGGAGGTCAGTGTTTTGTGCCGAGGCTGTTCCAGTTTTGGGAGGGACTCTGTGGCCTTGTGTTCACGTGACCAAACCCACCACAGCTGCCCTCAGGTGCGCACCTGACCTGGGATAGGCCAGGTGTGTTCGTTTGGGAAGAAATAAGACCTCAGCTGCCTACTGATCCTGGAAAAGGGGTCCCTGCCCCAGACTCCAGGACAAGGACACCACAAGGTTGGAAGAGAAAAGAGAAGGTTACCTAGAAAGAGGGAGGGGTCTTTCAGCCTCCAAATACCGCTCCCCCTGTGTCAGCGTTCCCCCAACTCCCTTCAGAAAAAGTCCATGGGGAACTTTAAAAAAATGGGATGTTTTTTTAAAGAATGGAAGAATGATGAGGGAGGATTTGCCCTGTTAGGTACTGAAATATACTAAAAAGATAGCACAGCTAAGGCAGGTGATGAAGGATCAGGACAGATAAAGGCAGCACTTCAAGTCAGTTATCTTGTTGGGAAAATAAATCCATTTCTAGCTCACATAATACACGAACAAATTCAATTGCATGACAGAGCCGAAAACAAAAGTTATTAAAAGATTGGGGAAAAATAAGAAAATACTTTTATAATCATAAGGCATTCTTAAACATGAGATAGACTCCATTAATGGTTAACAGCTTGACTACACATAAAATAACTGTTTTCAATTTCTATACTGAAAAGTTAAAAGGCAATGGCAGACCAAGAGCAAATATTTACAAAAACTAATAAAGGGTTAATATCCATAATGTACAAAGAGCTCATCTCCTACAAATCAATAGGAAAAAAGACCAAGAACCCAGTAGCAAAATGGGCACATAGTCTGAATGAGCAGCTACAGAGGAAACGGTACAGGCCAATAAACTAATGAAAAGATAGTTAATCTCTTAGTAACGACAGAAATGAAAATGGTAACAATAGTGAGATGCCGTGTTCTCTCTCCGATCAGCAAAAGTTTAAAATATTAATAACATCCAGTGCCGATGGGGATGTAGGGAAGCAAAATCTCTTACGCTGCTACTGAGAGTGTGAACTAGGGCCGCCTCCCCAGAATACAACTTGACTTTGGCTTTCAAAATGTTTTCCAGGACTTTAACCCAGCAATTCAATGTCTACGAATCCACCTCCAGGACACTGGCCCAGGTGTGCAGGAACGTAGTCAAGGAAAGTCACTGTAACACGTTTCGAAATAGCAAAAATGCGAAGACAACCTAAATACCCAGCAGTAGGGGAGTGATTAGACAAATTATAGTCTATTCAGGCTATGAAAAACTATGTGGTTGGTTTAAAGAAGAATGAGGTAGAGCTCTTTGTACTGACACGAATGAATCTCAAAATTATAAGCCTCCTTCTGTTAAGAACTCAAGCAGTGGTGTGCTGGAGCCGCTCGCTCGCATGGGCTCCTGACAACCAGTTGTGTTTGTCTTTCATGTCGGTGATAGCAAATCGGGAGCTTGAAATAAGCCGTGGTGGGAGTATTTATACCACGGAAACTGGAAAATGCTACACATCATGGCTTTTTTCCCTTGAGAGCCAGATGTGAAACATTTACCAGTGCGCCACTGAACCCGCCCAACTTCAAGCCCTACATATGCGAGTATATCTTTGTCACACGTGTAAGAGAGTCTGGAAGGAAATGCAATGCACTGTTAATAAGCAGCTCAGCAAATGGTCAAGCGCTGGGCTCTGGAGCCAGATGCCTGGGGCTGAACCCTGGCTCTGACACTTACAACCTCTGTGACCTTGGGCAAGTCACTTAACCTCTCTGTGCCGTAGTTTCCTCAGCTACAGAGTGGAAATAATAGTACTACCTCATGGAGTTGTAGGGAGTAGTGCCTGGCACATAGTAAATGCTCAGAAAGCGTTAGGATAACCTCTGCGGACAGGGAATGGGAGGATGACAGGGGCCCTTGCGTTTACTTGATTTCGTATCTGTACTAACTAAGTTTTTTACAAGCGTGTGTTTCTTTTGTATTAAAACAAAAACCCCAAAAGTAAAACCAACACACCCAGTTTAAAAAGTGGTCAGGATGCAGCATAGACAGGTATCCTCCCATCCTCCCATCCTCCTCCCGTCCTCCACTTCCACCCCCTACTCACCATCGGTGAAAAGAGGCTCAGGTAGCTTTCGGAAGAAGGACTTGAGCAGGCTGCTGATCACGTTGAGGTCTTGCCAGCGCTGCGGAGGGGGCAATGACGTCAGGCCACAGGTAGGGCCCTGCCCAGGTGCCCAAACCCGCACGCCCCCAGGTTCAGAGCCAGCCAGGCCCCGCCCAGGTGCCCACACCTCCATGCCGGTCCAGCCCTAGAGCCCAGTCCGGCCCGGCTCGGGCCCTCCCTGGGATCCACTCACAGCCAGCTCTCCCCAGACCAGGGCTGTCTGGGCTAAGAAGACTCATCACAGTAGGACAGAGCCCCCAGCTAGGTCCTAGCCCCTCCACCACCTGGCCCCAGCACCCCCCTGCTCCAGCCAGCCCAGTGGGCTCGGACATTCGTCCACGCAGAGAAAGGAGCAGGTCCCTTCCCTGGTGCAGGCACTGTGGGGGACAGAGGTGAGCAAAACCCATCCCCACACGAGCCTGCCCACTGGACCTCCATTAGGCCTGCTGGTGCCAACTCCTGCTTCCCAGCGCCCCCCACTTAGGGGAGACATCCTCGGACCCCTCTCCTCATCCATGACACAGCTCACGTGCATGCCTGGTGGCTTCCTGTCTCGGGCCCTTTGCACTGGCTGGTTCCCTCCACTAGAACTTGTCTCCCCCTGCCCTTCACATGACTGGCTCCTCCCGAATCTAAACATCTTGGGAGAGGCCTCCCCTGACTTGACCATCGCAGCACAGCCGCCATCACCATCTGTAGCACAGCCCTGACGTTTTTTTCTCCTGTGGCACTTACCGCAGTTGATCATTACTGTATGCATTAGTTTCCTTGTTCCTGCCTGTTTCCCTGGCGGATCTGTAAGCCACATGAGGGGCAGGGGTCCTGTCTGTTTTATTCTCACTGCGTTCCTATCACCTAGCCAGCCCTATTTTTATTTATTTATTTATTTATCTTTATTTTTGGCTGCCTTAAGTCTTTGTTGCTGTGACCGGGCTTTCTCTAGTTGCGGCGAGCAGGGGCTACTCTTCGTTGTGGTTCGCGGGCTTCTCATTGGGTGGCTTCTCTTATTGCAGAGCACGGGCTTTAGGCGCGTGGGCTTCAGTAGTTGTGGCACTCGGGCTCAGTAGTTGTGGCTCGCGGGCTCTAGAGCGCAGGCTCCGTAGTTGTGGCTCACGGGCTTAGTTGCTCCGCGACATGTGGGATCTTCCCGGACCAGGGCTCGAGCCCGTGTCCCCTGCACTGGCAGGTGGATTCTCAACCACTGCGCCAGCAGGGAAGTCCCCTAGCCAGCTCTATTAACCTGGCACTTAAATGGTCTAAATCATGAATTCTCAACCAGGGCGACTCAGCCCCCCAGGGACGTTTAGCAGTGTGTGGAACCGTTTGGTTTTCACAAGCGGGGGATGCCACCGGCATCTAGTGGACAGAGGCCAGGGATACTTCTAAACTTCCTCCAGTGCACAGGATAACCTCCCACAAAAAAGAATTATTCTGCCCAAAGGGTCAAGGTTGAGAAACTCTGATCTAAATAAATGGTTGTTGAATACAAGAGTGAATAAAGAATGGCCGGGTCAGTGTCTCTCCTGTCCACCAGGGGGCACCATCAGCCTGCACAAAGTCAAGGATAACTCGAAAGGAACTGCTCAGAGTAACTCATGTCCAGAAAGCAACAGAATACCCCCAACAAAGACACACAACTCAACAATATACACACTCATTACCATGGGTCCACAGCTTAATGCCAGACCATCCATAGGCTCAATGGGAACGCTTAACTTCTAGCACTCCCCATGACAAATGACACAAACTGATGTCTGAGACAAAATCACACACCCAACACACATGGCACGGCCCCACCCTGGTCCCTCTTCTCCCTGGATGAGGCCCAGCTAATGTGCACACCCAGTGTGGGCTCCTGCCCACCTCCCTCCACTGCCTCCTGGCCCTGATGTGTGGGCTCTTCTCATCTCCCAGCTGCCAAACCCAAGGCCTTGCCCTGTCCTTCTATTTTCCTTTCCCCCCATTGGAGAAAAATTTGTCAAGGCTAAAGACTGGAGACAACTGAAATGCTTAACTACTAAAGAATACATAAATTATTTGTGGAATATCTATACCATGAAATAAAAAGAGCAATAAAAAATATATGAACTCTAGATTTTTCAATAAAAGATGAATTTCACAAACAAATTATGGATGGTGATAATGCCGTTTTTGTTGTTGTTTTGTTGTTGTTACTTACTCCACCTTTATTGAGGTATAATTAACAGATAAAAATTGTATATATTTAAGATATACAATGTGATTGATTTGATAAATCTATACACTGTGTAATGATTCACACAATCAAGCGGATTAAAACACTTATCACCTCACATAGTTACCTTTTACTTTGTGGTGGGAATACTTAAGGTCTAATAGCTTAGCAAATTTCAGGTATACAGTATTTAATTATAGTCACCATGCTGTACATTAGATCCCAGAATTGCCCTGTCCCTCTTGACCCCTCCTATGCCTAAGCATCTGCCCCCCCATCCCCAGCCTCACCTGAGCTGCCCCCTCCTTCTGTCCCACTCAGAGCCTGGCCCTTGCAGTCCCCATGCCCACCCTCTCCCCAGACGGCAGCTCCCTCCGTCGTCTCACCTCTGTGCCCCAGCGTGACCCCACGCCCACTCCGCAATTCACCCTCGGTCTAGTGCATGATTATGCATCACTCCCATGTGGGTGACCTACCACCACTCCAAGTCCAATGCGGTCCCTACCTGACACATCCTCCCTCTCCTGCCCTACTCCCCAGGTCTGCCAGGGACAGATACCACCAGCCTGCAGCTCAAACTTTTGGCTCTTTCCTACCCCTCCTTCCTCCCTCTCATGCAGCCAACTCCTAGAGCTGTTCCCATCCTCCCTACCCCCTCCTCCTGGGACCACCAAGACCTCCTGACCCCTCCCACAATATCGGTAATTTCTTCCCTAGATGCCCTGCTCTGGGCCTCCCTCGTTCGTGTCCATTAGGCATAAGCTAAAGCACTACTTTCTCAAACCCTACTCTCATTTATGCCTCCCCAGCTGAAGAACCATCAAAGGCTCCCTATTGTCCATTGGCTCAAGGTCAAAGGCTTTAGTGAAGCCATCAAAAGCCCTCTGTCCCCTGCCCTGGGCCTCACCCTCTCCACTGCCAAGCCCAGGAGGTGGGTCCATTCTGTCCTGACACTCAGACCCCTCTCTGGGATTTTGGAAAATGCCATCACCCGCTGCCCGGACTGCCTTCCTATTCACCTGCCCCTTCCTATTCATCCTTCAAAGATTCAAACACCTGCTCCAGTCCCCAGCATCCTCTCCTTCCTCATCAAACAATCTGGTCCTTGATGAGAACCAGCTTTTTCTCTTGTCCACTATTTCACACGTACTCATCTTGTCTCCCTAGCTCCTTCCCAAGGACAGGAAGACTATCTTACATTTTCACATACAGCTTCAGAGTACTGTTGACTCATGGGACTTCACTGTCCAGATCCATGGTTTTGCAAAACATCTTTTCCAGCAGAGCGCTTTTTGTCAAGTGAAATGATACATGAAAACCCAATATGAAAAAAACCAACATAAAAAAGCAGACAGAGCAAAGCAGGTTACTGTAGTTCAAGTAAGGATGGGGGGTCCTGGCCTCCCACAGCACCTCTGGGGAACCTTAGAGTTCTGGGAAACATTGGCCCTGCTGCAAACTCTTTTTTTTAATTGAAATATTTATTTGGATATTTTCCCCAGTTTTACTGAGATATAACTGACATATAACCTACTGCAAACTCTTTTTTTTTTTTTTTTTTGGCTTAAACAACAGAAATTTCTTTTCTCACAACTCTGGAGGCTGGGAAATCTAAGAACAAGGTGCTGGCCCATTCAGTTTTTGATGAGGGCTCCCTTCCTGGTTTGCAGGCAGTCACCTTCTTGCTGTGTCCTTACAAGATGGAGCAGGTGAGGCAGGGAGCTCTCTGGTGTCTCCTTTCACAAGGACACTAATCCTATCGTACCAGGGCCCTGACTTTATGACTTCATTTAACCTTAATTACCTCCTAATCGGCCCTATCTCCAAATACACTCATCTTGGGAGTTAGGGCTTCAACGTATAAATTTTGGGAGGACACGATTCAGTTCACAGCACAAGAGAAAGAGGAGATGATTGTTACAGCAGAATTCTGGAGGAATCCAGAATTCTCCAAAAGAGGATTGTGAACACTGTTTAAAGATATTAACATTTCTCTCTATAGCAGAAATGACGAGTTGTAGTGAAAGTACGGAAACATTTTTAGACAGGACAGACATTTCAGGAGTCTGCATTAGACGGCCTAGATCTTCTTTGGAATGCTGCACTCTACCTCCTTGGTCTGCTGTTATCCACTTTTCAGAGTTATTTGATAGTTACTTTCTATATTCTGTCCAGGATTTTTAGATGTAATCAGTAGGAAAGATTGGACAGAGTGTGCTTTCTCTATCTTAACTGGAACCAGAGCCCCAGTATGTAATTTTTTTTCCTGCTCTAAACACATCTTTCTTTTAAATTGAGGTCTAGTTGATGTACAGCATAAGTTTCAGGGGTACAGCCTAGTGATTCACAATTTTTAAAGGTTATATTCCATTTATAGTTACTATAACCTGCTGCAAACTCTCGTGTAGTTGTCAGATCCCTTCACGAGCTGCTCTTGTCTCATCTGATCAGCCACCCACGTTGCTGGCCGCTCCAGCAAACACCATATACTCCCCTTCTAACCAGGTGCCTGCAAACCTCGGACTGTAGGTCAAATCCAGCCAACGACCTGTTTTTGTGTGGCCCTTGAGCTAAGAATGGCTTTTGCATCTTTAAAAGATTGTGAAGAAAAAGAAGGAAGAGAAGGAAGAGGATAAGGAAGAGGAGGGTTTGCAACAGACCATGTGGTAACCAAAGTCTGGAATACTTGCTACCTGGCCCTTGACAGAGAAGGTATGGTGACTGCCGGCAAACCTTAGGGGCCCACGCCTTTCCCCAGGCTGTTCCCTCTGCCTGGAGTGCCCGTTCCTGGCTTTCGCTGGCTTTTCATGGACTCTATTCATCCTCAAGGCCCAAAAAACTGTCACCTGCCAGCCTCTGTCTCCGGGCTCTCAGGCCATGGCTGCAGCTGGGGTGATGCCCTTCCCCATGGCTGGCCTGCAAAGGCAAGTTGCGTCTTGCCCACCTTGGGGCCCTGACCCAGTGCCAGGCACACCACAGGGTACAATGAACACAACAGACACCACCACATTGGCCCCCGTTCCATAGACCGACGCCCCCCAGTCGCACTCACCTCATCCTGCAGGTTGATGTCCCCGGGGCCACGGTTGAGCTGCTCCTGCAGGCTGGACACCACTGCGTTGTTGCCTGGCACCCGGTAAATGCCCGTGGACTCCAGCCCCCGTGCCTCCACAATGCGACAGCATGCAGCCACGATCAGGGGGACACGCTGGGGACACAGCAGGGCAGGGGTGTTAGGAAGAGTAAGAACAGCATTCTCTGGGAGAAAATACTTGTAAATGATATGACCGACTAATAAGGGGTTAATAGCCAACATACATAAACAGCTCATACAACTCAACATCAAAAATACAAACGACCTGGGAATTCCCTGGCGGTCCAGTGGTTAGGACTCTGCACTTCCACTGCTGGGGGCCAGGTTCGATCCCTGGTCAGGGAACTAAGATCCCACAAGCCGCGAGACACGGCCAAAAAAAAAAAAAAAAAAAAAATACAAAGACCCGATTAAAAAAATGGGCAGAAGAACTGAATAGACATTTTTCCAAAGAGGAAATGCAGATGGCCAAGAGGCACATGAAAAGATGCTCAACATCGCCAGTCATCAGGGAAATGCAAATCAAAACCACAATGAGATACCAGTTCACACCTGTCAGAATGGCTGTCATCAAAAAGACCACAAATAACAAATGTTGGCGAGGATGTGGAGAAAAGGGAACCCTCGTACACTGTTGGTGGGAATGTAAATTGGTGCAGCCACTGTGGAAAACAGTATGGAGGTTTCTCAAAAAAAAACTAAAAATAGAGCTACCATATGACCCAGCAATTCCACTCCTCGGTATATATCCCAAAAAAACAAAAGCACTAATTCGAAAAGATACATGCACCCCAGTGTTCACAGCAATATTATTTACAATTGCCAAGATATGGAAGCAAACTAAATGTCCATCAAAGATGAATGGATAAAGGAGATGTGACGTATATAGATATCTATATATAGATATCTATATATATACACAATGGAATACTACTCAGTCATAAAAAAGAATGAAATTTTGCCATTTGCAGCAACATGGATGGACTTGGAGGGCATTATGCTACGTGAAATAAGTCAGAGAGAAAAAGACAAACACTGTATGATATCATTTATATGTGGAATCTAAAAAATAAAACAAACTAGTGAATATAACAAAAAAGAAGCAGACTCACAGATATAGAGAACAAACTAGTGGTTATCAGTGGGGAGAGGAAAGAGGGGAGGGGAAGCATAGGGCTAGGGAATTAAGAGGTACAAACTATTAGGCAGAAAATAAGCTACAAGGATATACTGTACAACACAGGGAATACAGCCAATATTTTATAATAACTATAAATGGAGTATAACCTTTAAAAACTGTGAATCACTACATTGTACACCTGTAACCTATATAATATTGTACAGCAACTACAGTTCAATAAAAGAAAAAAAGAACAGCATTCTCCACCAGTGGGCCAGAGGTAGGGAGGACAAGATGGGGGCAGTGCAAGGCCAGAACCCCAGGGGTTCTGGTGGTTACTAAGGCTCTCACTGTCTCCGGTCTGGAAGCAGAAATCGCACCAAAGCCTCGCCATGATCTAAGAAGGAGCACCAGCTGGGAGTCAGGGATTGTGGGCTCTGTCTCAACTCTGCTGCTCCCTCGCAGGGCTGCTTCCCCAGCTGTGTCTGTAACACGCGGTGGAGAGCTGGTTCCAAAGTCCCTTGCAGCTCTGACCCTCTGTGCCTCGGTCTCCCCACTTCCCTGCTGGCTCTAGAGCACGGCAGGAACCCACCTGGTTCTCTGTGGCTGGCTGGCACTCCTCCAGTCGGACCCCAAATACCCTGGGGGCTGCCTTCTTGTTCTTCTTGATGATGTTGATGCCCCAGGGGGTTCTGGGGGTGGAGACACCGTCATCTGGGGTTGGGGAGGGCAGAGAGAGGCAGGGTGAGCTGGGGGCCCGGGGAGGGCCAGCCACCACACTAGGTCACACACACTCACACACCACATTCACACACTGGACGTATGGGGACTCCGTCAGAGAAGCAACTGGGGTGCTGAGGGCCGATGGCAAATTATAATATCCCAGCAGAGAAGGCCGAAGAGATGAGGGTGTCTACCCTGGAGGAGAGAGGCCTCAGAGTGATATAAGGACTTCTGTATGGCTGAAACAACAAGGTGGGAGCCATAGATTCTGGTACAACCGAAGGAAGAACTTTCTAATGGCCAAAAGTGTGTGAAGATGGAAAAGGCCACCTGCAGACAGGATGAGGCTCCTGATCCTGAAGGGACACAAGGAGAGACTGGAGGACCACACAGCTGGGATGTCATGGAGGGAAATCAGGCTCCGGGCCCTTCCAGCCCTGAGACCCTGAGGGCCCCGGGACCCTCACAGGCATGCACACGTGGGCAGACACACGAGGATAACTGTGGCACACACCTACAGGCACACACATCGCCTGACACACACACACACAGGCCCTCCGCTCCCATGCAGACCCACAGGCTGACCCCCCCCCCTCCCCACGCGTGGGTGCACACCACCCCCTTAGCAGCCACCTTCCTACCCTTGCTCCCTGCAGGCTGGTCCTGAGTCCTGAGGCCACGTGCCGTACTCTGTTTGAGGAACTCAGACTTGAGGCCCCCCAGGCCACGAGAGCCTTTGGGGGAGGAATCAGCTTTGGGCCCAGAGCTATGGCTGTGAGGGAAGAGGGGAGAGGTCTTCACTGGGGTGACCCAGCATGCCACCTGCCCTGGCCTCCCACCTCTTCGGACCTCCCCTCCATCCCCTCCATGCCCTTCTGGGGACTGGAGGCCTCAATGCCCCTGCCACCCTCCCTGCCCCCAGCAGAGGGCAATTCTGGGGCCACCCTCAGGTCTGAAGGTGGGCCAGGAGGACGACCTCTGCCCAAGGTGTCTCCCACCCCGTGGCCAGGACTGCTCCATGAGGGCTGGGCCTCACCTCACTTTGCGATAATCATTAAGCTTCTTGCTGATCAGAGCTTGGTTGGCACAGCCGGGGTCCTGGAGGAGGGGGAAGAGAAGGCAGACGCCATCAGTGCCCATGGCCAGCCCACCCAGGGCTTCTCCCTGGCCCCTGCCTCGGCCTCGCCTCCCCTCTCCTCCACCTGCCAGCTGAACGGTACAGACCCTGGAGCGAGAAAGACCAGGGCTGGACTCCCGAGCACCCCCTCACCAGCTATGTGACCTTGGGTAATCCCTTAGCCTCTCTGAGCCTCAGTCTCCTCAGCAGTAACACGGGGAGACAACATGGCAACCTCAGGGTCAGGGTGCGGAATTATGCACGTAGCACTCATCAGAGTCCTGGCACGGCACAGATGAGGTGCCCCATGAGGGGCAGCTATTGCAATAATGAAGGTGACTTGGGACCCTCAGATAGTGCCTGTCGGGGACAGCCCAGCCAGTTCCCCCAGAAAAGGGCCCCAAATTTCTCGTGCTTTCCTCCTTGCAGTGAGGAACGACAATGTCCTGGGGAGGCAGAGCCTGGTTCAGTGAGATGGTGTCCTCAGCGTGCCCTAGCACCCCTCTACCTGTGGCCAGAGCAGTTGCACGTCTGGACCAGGGCCCAAGCCACACCATCCTCTTGGCAGAGACCAGCCGCCAAGCCCAGGACCCCCGCATAACTCTGTGCAGGTGTGCAGAGGCACCTGGTGGAGGGGGCGGGCGGAGGCAGAAAGCCCAGCCCAGGCTCCTAGTGTGCAGCTGCAGCTGCCCAGGAGGGGGCGCCATTTAAAAATGCTCCTGGAGTCCCTGCCGAAGCCCTTGGCTCAGCCCCTGCTGCCTGCTGCCAAAGGCCAATCCTCTTGGCCTCCTCCCAAGGTCAATGTGTTTGTGCCCCTGCAGACAGGCCAGCCCTGTCAGAGGGGCCAGCCACAGTTTTGGCCCGGGGGCACCCCTTTCTGTAATAATTCCATAGGAGACCCCCGCCTCCCAAACCTCCAGCAAGAGGCTGAGGTTGGCCGGGAGCTGACCTCTCTGTGCCAGAGCCTGCCCAAGGCAGTCATAACGATGATGATAATAATTACTGTCATTCCTACAGCTATTATTGTTCCTGCCAGTCATGGAACACCAAAGACGCCAGGTCCTCTGTGAGCCACTGCCCCAAGCATCGTCTCTTCACACCAAACCCTTGGAGGGCACAGTTGCAAGGTGTGTACTCCCGTCAGCCCATTTTATGCAGGAGGGGACTGAGGCTCAGAGCGGTGAAGGGAGGATGCCGGCAGGTGAGAGGCGCCCGGGGCCTGCCCTGCCCTCCCTGGCCCGGCTGGGGCCGGGCGGGGCCCTCACCTCGCCCTCGGCCCTGCTGTTCTCTCGGATCGCTCTGATCCAGCCCAGCATGTCATCCCGGTCCTCAGCCTGAAAGAGATATTCACAGAAGTCAGCGGTGGTCAGCCGGAACACGTGCCTCCTCTTGGTCTCGCTGTAGGAGATGTCCACCAGGCAGGAGCCGATGCAGACGGGCGCCGCCTCGTCCTCACCTGCGACGGCCGCCGCCGCCCCCGCCGCCGCCGGCCCGGGCTCCCGCCGCTCCTTGCTCAGCGAGAGCGAGCGCGCCCGCAGCGCGGCGTACACCCGCTTCCACTGGCGCAGGCCGCCGCCCGCTTTCTGCAGGGAGACACGGGGAGAGGGGGAGAGAGGGGAGGGGGAGGGGGTGAGAGGCCAGGCCTGCCCTCCTCCCCGCCCCCAGAGCCCAAGGGGGGCCCTAGGCGCTGCAGACAGTGGACGGCAGTGGGGACCCCACCCCACTGGCCGCCGGGAGCCCCCTGCTCCACTCCCGCCGGCACCTGGGGTTAGCCTCCTGCCCACAGCCCCCCAAGTCTCTCAGCCCCTCACCGGCCTGGACACCCGTACCCATCGTTCTCAGTCCCCGCAGAGGGTCCCCAACCTTCTCTTTAACGCTCCTCTGCCGTTGGCAATGCCCCCAGAGAACCAGCAGGGGGCTCCAGAGGGCAATCGGGCCCCCCCACCAAACATGACCCACCTTACATAAAATCCTCCTAAGCCATTCCTGGTCCACATACCGCTTCGCTCCGGGCAAAGCTAGTCAAAAGTTGTCAACCACACTTACTCTCCCCGCTTCTTTGCCTCGCACTCAAGACTCCACTCAGTATCCCTTTCCTGGGAAGCTGCTCACCAGGTCACCCAGCCGCCATGTTGCCAAAGCCAGTGGCAGCGTCTGGGCACTTCTCAGTCCTTTGCTTAGCCTCTTGGTGGCATATGACCCAGCTAGCGGTCACTTCTTCCCTCTCCAAACTCTCTCTTGGCACCCAGGACCCTACGGTTCACGGTTTTCCTCCTAACTCTGCTGGCTCCTTCTCTGGTCCCCTCTACCCAACATCCTCTACACCAGCGGTTCTCAACCAGGGCGAAGAGCCGCCAGGGGACTTTGTCTGAAGACATTTTCAGTTGTCGCGCCTGGGGAAATGCTATGGCATCTAGTGGGTAGAGGCCAAGGATGCTGCTAAACATGTCGGATGCCCAGGACAGCCCCACAGCAAAGAATCATCTGGTCCAAAATGTCAACGGTGCTGAGGCTGACAGTGCCTTCCCTAAAGGAAGGGGAGCTCCAGAACTTTGTCCTTGGCCCTCCTCGTCCTGCACGCCTCCCCCATGACGCCATCCACACCCATGGCTTTCAATCTTGTCTGTCTGCTGATGGTGATGCCCAGATGTACCCCTGGCCCAGCATCTCCCCGGAGCCACACTCCGGTACCTCCAACTGTCTGCTCAGTGTCTCCATTTGCATGTCCCATGGGCACTGCAGGTGCTGCTTGCTCACTATGGGGCCCTTGATTTTCCCCATCAGACCTGTTCTCCACCCCCACCTCCATCTTTTCCAGCTCAGTAAATCTACCCAGTTGCCCAGAAACTTGGGAGCTGCCCTTGACTCCTCCTCGTTCTTCACCCTTGACATCCAACCCGTCAGGAAATCACCACTGTTCTGCTTCCAAAATATCACCTGTCTCCATCTTTCCTGCCACCACCTTGCCCACACCATCAACACCTCTTGCCAGGACCACTGCACGAACCTTCCCAGGCTCCACTCTCCTTCCTGCAACCTATTCTCCACGCAGCAGCTGCAGTGACCATTTGAAAATGTAAACGAAGTCCTGTCTCTCCCCTGCTTAGTGCCCTCTCATGGCTTCCCATCGCCCTTGGAATCATATCTAAGCTCTATTGTGATCTGGTCCCTGCCTCTCCTAACCCATCCCTCTTTCTGTCCCACGATGTCGAGACACAGGGTGGTTTTCCAGTGAACAAGCCAAGCCTTTCCTTTCCCGGGGCCTTTGCACGTGCTATTCCTTCTGCCCAGAGCCCCTTCTCTTGCTTCTTCACGTGGCTGCTTCCTTCGCGCCCTTAAGGTCTGAGCTCAAGGTCATCAACATCACCTCCTCAGCGAGGCCGCCTCTAAGCATTTCTCCCCTAACGGCAGCTCCCCGCTTCCTCCAACTTAAAGGCAATCACATCACCCTGTTCATGTTCCCTGAGTGCCCACTGCAGTCTCAGGTTACTGGCTGTGGGTGGCTTTCTCCAGTATAGGGAAAGCTCCTGGCGCAGGGAGCTCGTCTGCCCTCTCACCTCCATACTCCAGGGCCTAGAGCCATGCTGGCACAGGGTAAGTGCTCATCAATATTTACTGAATAACTGAATTAATCGGCCTCGGAACACCCTGCAGGCGGGGGTTCCATCTCCCCCATCAGAGCAAGGGCTCCTTTCCTCTGGCTCACAGCCCACCTACGACTCCACACCCAGCCCAAGCTTCTATCTTCAGAGCAAACCAGATGAGGAGACTCCATGGCTGGCAGGTGAACACAGCCACATCCGGCCATGAACCCTGCCCATCATCACATACCTGCTGGACCCAGGCAGGGACGTTCAGAGCAGGAGACAGTAGGGCCCTCCAGGAGAAGTTTAGTGTCAGAGTGAGGTGGTGACAAGGGTGCCCCTTTGAGACTGAACCAGCTAGGTGACCTTGGGTAAGTCAGGCCCCCTCCCCTAGCATCAGTATGCCCTACTGGAAAGAACGAGAGGTGAGCCAGCTGGTCTCCAAGTCGCATCCAGCTCAAATGCTGGGTCTGTGGCTGCAGAGACGGCTCATACCCACCCACCCTCTCCTCTGCCTGACAGTCGGTGGTCTCCAAAAGAGACTGGGAGCTGGGGGCGAGGAGAGGCTGGACTTGCTGAAGCAGACAACATCTGGCTGGCGATCAGGACCCTGGACAGACCGAGAGACCAGATGGGAGTGGAAAGCCCTCTCCTTCAGAACCGGCCAGTGAGCAGGAAGGGGCCAGGTCCTCTCCCTGCCCAGGAAACACTGCGGCTGGGCTGCCAGAGGCCACCCAGAGCCGGGGGCAGGCTATGTGGCAGGCAGAAGTCAGCAGTTGTCACCAGGCCCTCCGAAGGGCTCAAGCCTTGGGCTGGAAGTCTTTGTCCACACCTGGCTCCTCCTCCTTGGTCTCCATCCCCCACTTCCCCCCCCCCGAGGCCCGGCCGTCTCTTGCTTTCTCCCTCAGTGTTCCCGCGCCCATGGCTGCAGGTGCTTGTGTCCTCTCTGATGGACAAATGCCCTCCCCAGGTGGACCTCCCTCCCAATGCCACACCCTCAGAGCCTCTGTTGCCAGGCCACCTCCACAGAAGTATGCGCCAGGGCCCTCGGACTCCATAGGCCCCAAAGGAACCTCTTGGCTTCCTCTCCCCAAACCTGCCTCTCCGGTGCCCTGTGGCTCCGGGAAGGGTCCCACCGCTCACTGACCCCACAGCCCAAGCTGGGACCCCAGGAACCTCCTCCATCCTCCCTCACTTCCCAGCCCTCAGCCCGCCCAGGCTTTCCTTACCCCTGAATCTCTCTTAGTTGTCCCCTCCCCTTGGTCCCACTCCCCTCGCTCACCTGGACAGCAGCAATGGCCTTGTCTCCTCCCGTCACAGATGCAACACTTGCCTCCTGGGCTCACACCTCCCACCCCCCACCCTTTAAATGCCTGCAAAGGCTCACCCTGAGCGATGCGCCCACGCCCAGGCGCCCGACTCCCCACCCGGCTTCCATCTCCTGCCCTGGCTCCCAGCTGCCCAGCACCCCCTGCCACCCTTCTCCTAGCTGTGCAGGAGGGCATCTCCCCTGTCAGACCACACCCCCACCTCCCTGCTTTGTGGACTCCCACACACCCTTCACAGCCTTCCAGACACCCCCTCCCACCCTGCTGAGGTCAGGGTCATATGCTACTATATGCCGCTCCCCTGAACTCCCCCATCACAGCAGTCAAGCACTGGTAACTGGTAAGCAACAAATGCTTTCTCTGCCCAGCATGAACCCCAGCAGGGCAGGACTGGCCTGGCTCCCTCACCACTGAATCCCCGGAACCTCAACGGAGAATTGGAGCAGGGCGGGCTGGACGAGGGCACAGATGAGTGCCGGTCCTGCCTGGACTACACTTCTCACTTCACCCTCACACTGGCCCTTGGAGTAGAATAACACTGTCCCCATCTTACAGATCAGAAAAGTGAGGCTCAGACGTTAAGGGGGTTGCCCGAAGCCTTATGCTTGATAAGTGGCTGGGCAGGAATTCCAAGTCTGTCTGACTTCAAAGCTTATGTTCTTTTCAGGTACAAGACCCCTAGAAGGCAGGGTGGAAAAATAATAGCAAATAATAGCAATAAGCAGAATAGCTGCTCCCGGGGACCAGGCACTGGGTAAGCTCTTTTTGCTTAGATCATCTCATTTAATCCTCAGCAAAGGCATATGAGCTACTGATTATTATTTGCTCCATTTACATACGAGGAAACTGGTAGGTGAGCCAAACAAGCTCCCCCAGGAACTCGTGGCACGGTCAGGAGCCAAGCCCAGGTTCATGCTAACTGCTCTGCTCCACTTTGCCTGGGCTGCTCGGGTGACAGCAGTCGGGCGGCCTCCTCCTCCCTCTTCTGCTGCCTGGAACCTGGGGTTGTGCTCCATGGACCCAGGGGCCCCGCCTTCTCCCCTTGGGATCCTGCTTATCTCCCGGCCCCAGGCCCAAGCCCCCTTCATCTCTCACCTGGATCTCTGTGGCAGCCCTGAACTGGTCTTCTTGCCTCCCTCTGGCCCTCTCTTAATTCACCCCCCAGGAAGCCCAGTGGAAGAGGCCCCAGGGGCTTTTAGTTGCCCTTAGGATGAAGACTAAAACCTTTGCTGGCCTTGAAAAGGCTCACCTCTGCTTTCTTTTGGGGCTTCAGCTCCCCTAAAAGAATCACCCTGGCCTTGCTCTCTCATTTTCCATGAGCCCCAGTGGCCATTTTGGGGGTGATCTGCCAACCAAGGATCAACCATGGGATGGTTCTGTCAGAATTCCAAGCACAACTTGATCAGATCCACCCCACAGCAAAGACCACCTCTCTGGTTAACTCTTTTTCATGAGTTCTTTGGGACCCCCAGGAAGTTCTTCCTAGCATCTAACCTCTACCCCTCATGCTACAGCCTCAGCTGGCTCTCCTCGGCTCCAGAGGGTGGGCGTAGGAAAAGCTGGGAGTTCTGCTGGAGCCAGCTTCCATCCACCTCCAGCTCATTCCTCCAGCCATCTTACCTTCCCCTTCTTGGTGAGGACCTGCTTATAATACAACCAGCCTTCTCTCCTGATGTCGCTGAAGGTTGCGTCTGAGAGGTCAGAGGTTGAGTGTCGCTTGGAAGGAGCGTCAGCATCTTCGGAAGTGCCCCAGCTATCCAAGGACTGCAGAGAGACGACAGAGGGCAATTTAGGGTGGCTCCCACAGTGCCAGCGTCTCAGAAACCCCATGGACCATCTGCAGCCCCAAGGGCCTGGCATATGCCTGTGCTACGCTCTGCTGTGCTGTGTGGCCTCATGGGCCTTGCTTACCCTCTCTGACCCATCTGTGTTGAGGTCATGAGACATATGCGATGGGGAAGCCAGAAAGGAGGAAAGGCTATGACCTGCAGGCCACATGCCTCACCATGCTTAACTTTATAGACTTGAAGGAACTAAGGAAACAGAGGAAGTGATTGTGTCCACGTGGAGCTACATAAACAGAGGAAGTGGGAACATCAACAAAGACTGAGTTAGTGGAGCAGGTAGTCATGTCCACAAGGAGTTAAACAGAGGAAGTGATAGTGTCAGCAGGACTCCAGCAATAGAGGTGACAGGTCAAGGGAGAGTTAAGTAAGCAGAGGATGTGATAAGGAATAAGCCAGGTGACAGTATCATCAAGGTATTAAACAAACCAAAGATATCGAGGATTTGAAATCAATATGGCTTTTCCAACCCATCCATAATCAAAAAGATTTAAGGTCATTTCAGAACTGATTCTGCGTCGGGACTTCCCTGGTTGTCCAGTGGTTAAGATTCTGCTCTCCCAACGCAGGGGGCCTGAGTTTGATACCTGGTCAGGGCACTAGATCCCGCATGCTGCAACTAAAGATCCTGCACAAGGCAACGAAGATCCCACACAAGGCAACGAAGATCCCGCGGGCCACAACTAAGACCCAGCACAGCCAGGTCCTGAGGCTGGAAATTTCGGCCTCTCCATCACTCTCAGCCCTGTGTGTCCCCCCCCCACCTTTCCAGGGTGTCCCCTGTCCCCTGAAGACACCATGCAAATACTGACCCAGTACCTCCACAGTGCAGGCACTGTTCTAGGTATGCAGAGGGGTCAGTGAATAAGACGAATGAAATCCCTGCCCTCATGGAGCTTACATTCTAGCTGGGGAGACAGGCAAGAAAGGAGATGGACGCACAAATTGTGTAACATGAGAAGTGCTAGGAGAAAAGCAGAGTGGTGAGGGGAGGCATGAAATATCAGGCGTAAAGGCTGAAATTTCACAGAAGGCCTAAAAAAATCTAAAGAAAGTGAAAAAGTGAGTCATGTGGCATGTGGGCCGTGGAAAGGGCCTTCTAGATGGGAGATGGGGGAGGGGCGGTTGGAAGGACAGTGCAAAGGCCTTGGGAAGGAAGGCTCACGGTGTCTTTAGGTGATGACTGAGCCCACAGAGAGGGTGGGTCACATGGCCGACACGAGGTGAGTGTGGGGACAGCCAAGGCCGGAAGGAGACGGGAGCCGGAGGGGCCCATTTCGGGCTGCAGGAGTCACAGGCCGGGTCCCTCTGCCAAGGCTGGACTCCACAGCTGAGGGGTGGGCCCCTGGGCCCCTCCCCAGACCTCCGACACCCTCACCTGCACACACGTGCCACTCACCCCGTCAGTGAAGAAGCTTCGGAGCATCCGCAGGCTGGGCACGCGGTTCGGCAGGCGCCTGGGGGGTGAGGACAGAGGGTGAGGGCTGCGGGAGGCACAGCCAGGACCTCCCACAAGCCCCAAGGCTCAAAGGCCCTCCCGGGGGAAGCAGGCTGCCCCGGTGTGTAGACGACCCCAGGGCCGAGAGCCCCTCCATAGCCCCCATCCTCACCGCAGAGCCCGGCCCTCGTCCCGGAAGGTGTTGAGCCCGTCGTCGCAGGACTTGGAGCGTTCGGTGGTGATGGCCAGCAGGTAGGAGGAGCGCCGGCCGGCCTTGATGCTGCCTGTGAAGCCGCCCACAGGGGCCCAGGGTCAGCGGGGCAGCAGGCGGGGGCTTGCCCGGAGCCCTCCTGTCTGGGCAGGGCCAAGAGGGGACTCTCCCCGTGGGTCCCCGGGAGGAGCAGAAGCCAGTCGGAAGAGGCCAGACATCAGGCAGCGGGCACCCCTGGGACCAGGCAGCAAGGGAGCGGGTGGGGCTGGGGTCGCGGGCAGCACTCACTGCAGTCCTGGGAGTAATGGCGGCCGAGGGCAAAGGTGAAGGTTGGGGAGGAGGGGCTGGTGCCCAGGACAGGGGCTGAGTTCATGGCGCTGGAGACCACAGCAGAAGCAGGGACGTGCTTGGCTTGGAGGTCAATGCTGGGGCTGGTGGGCTCATCTGCGAGAGCGGAGGGAGCGGTGGGTGAAGGTACCAGGAGGCTGCACCTCTCTGCCCCCTGGCCCCTGCCTCCCATCCGGGCCGGGACCACATCCCCAAGGCTCCAGAAGCCCTCCAGGGCCCTGCTGGCAACATGCCCACTGCCGGTGGAGCTGACCCACCACGGGTCACCTCCCACTGTGGTCACGGAGGCTCAGCCTCTGCCTCCTCCATCACGCTGAGGGCACCCAGGAGTGGGGTCGAGCCACCCCTCTTAGTCCTGGCCGGGAGGCAGGCCTCTCTGAGGCCATGGCTGGTGTCTTCCCCCATCAGACTGGGAGCTTCTTGAGGATAAGGACCATCTCCCCCATCAGCTGGGGGCTCCTTGAAGGTGGCTGCCACGTTCCCCCCCCCCAGACTGGAAGTACCCTGAAACTAAAGACTTCACCTCCCGCCCTCAGACTGGGAGCTTACTGAGACAAGAGGCTGCGTCTGCCCTGTTAGACTGAAGGCTGGCCGGGGGGGAGGCCAGGGCTGTGCCTTCTCTCCTGGCCGGGGCTGCTTCTCCGTCACTCCCATGGCTGCCCTAGGGTGAGCTCACCGCTCTCAGCCCCAGTTACCATCTCTGGGCTCCTGCTTAGCAGTCCCATGCTCCTGCATCCCGGTCTTCCTCCCAAGCCCCTAGACCCAGCCCGGCTCATCCTGCTCCCTCCCTGAGCGCCTCTTACTCTGCCGAAACCTTTTCCTGCCTGGCTCCCTCTCTTTCCCAACATGGAGGTGAAGCTCCACCCTCCAGCAGGGCCAGAAACCTGGGAATCCCTGACCCCTCCACTCTCTTGCCTCTCCCTTACCCAACATCTATTCTAAAGGTGGCAAATTTTCAGTATTCCCTCTGCTCTCAGAATGACATCCCAACTCCCCAGTGACTGACAAGGCCCCTCCAGACCTGTTCCGATGACCTGGAAGGGCATCCTACCTCTCACTTCAGGGTCTTTGCATATTCTAGTCTCTCTCCCTGAACGTTCTTACCCTGACTAACTCCCTCAAGTCTTAGCCGAAATTTCCTTTCTCCAAGATTCTCTCCTTGGCCACCATGCCCCGGTCTAGCCCTTCTCTGCCTCCTAGAGCTCCCTGTCCTCCTATCACAAACCCATTCAACTGGATCGTTCTTGTCTGCTCATCTGTCCCCATGGTTGGATCACACACTCCAGGAGAGCACGGAGCTAGCACAGTGCCTGACACAAATATGCGTTGGACGGGAGGAGGGATGGAGGGTGGATGGAAAGAACAAAGAGTGAAAGGAACAAAGGAACAAAGGAAGGATAGAAAAAGAAAGGAAAAAAAAAGAAAGAATGAAAGGATGGAAGGACAGGTGAAAGGAAGGAAGAACGGAAGAATGGAAGGAAGGAGGGAGGAAGGAGGGAGGGAAGGAGAGAAGGAAGGGACGGAGGAGGGAGGAGGAAGTAAAGGTGGATGGAAAGAAGGCTGGAAGGGTCAATGAATGGGAGGAAGGATGATGGGATGATGGAAGGGAGACAGAAGGATGGATGGAGGAATGCAAGAATGGAGAGTTGGATGGACAGACAGATGCACGGACACAGAAACGGGTTGATCCCATGAGCACCCAACCCAGAGTTTTGCCCACGGTGGCAGGTGGGTGAAGTACAACAGGGCACGGAAAACCAAGTCTCCCGAGACAGCCACCTGCACTCACCGATGAAGGGAATGGAAGCCAGAGAGTCGTCAGTAGTGGCCAAAGGGGCCACCTTTCTGCCCAGGCGTTCCCCTCGCCCACTGGCCTCTGGCTCTGGGGACTCGTCACCAAACCCAAGGTTCATCTGTCTGGAAGGGGGCAGCTGGACCTTGCGGCCCGTTGGAGGCTTCTGCCTCAGGACCACTTCGTCACGGCGATCCTCGGCGGGAGGCTCCAAGGCCCTGGTGCTGGGTTCTGGTCGGACAACTCTTGGTGGTTCAGAGGCCTCCGGTGGGAACGGTGCAGGGGACTGGGCCAAGCTGAAGGTGGGCAGCCCCCCAAAGGGCGAGTCCCGGAAGGAGAGGGCATGCAGAAGGCCAGTCCGGCGCTGGAATGATGGGCTATAGCTCCGGTATCCGATATACCCAGTGTCATCCAGGCCCTGCAGGCCAGGCGGGGGTGGGGCCTGGGGCCCGGGCAGGTCCCTGGGTGGGCAGGCAGGGGTGCGGGCAGACGGACGCTGGGAAGCCCAGCCACAGCGCTCGAAGCGGGGTGACACCAGTGCCCCTGGCCCAAGCGCCTCGGCTGAGCGGGTGGCCCGGCTCAGGTAGTCGTCTGAGCGAGCGCGGTGCCAGCCCTCCTGGCCCAGCTGGCTCAAGGCACCCTGGGAGGTGGAGCAGGGCCACGGGCGGTGGGCAGTCACATCCTCCAGCCGGTCCTGGGAGGCACTGCGGGCCCGGGGGGGCATGGCGGGGCACCGTCTCTCCCCCGCCCTGCGGGGTACTTGGTTCGACAGCCAGTGTGACAAGGCCTGCTGGCACTCCAGTCTGCTGGGGGGCGCCCGGCTGCCAGGCTCCGGGAAGGCACGAAGCGTCCGGGGCTCCGAGGGGAGGCGGGGGAAGGCACCAGGGCTGGGGCGGGGCTGGCTCATCCCCAAGGAAGGGTTGTCCGGATGGGAGCGGGCAGTAGACGGGATGCGCGGCCCCGGGTCACTCCAGGCAGCAGGACTCCGGGGGTCACTGGGCAGTGCTGAGAGCGGCTCAGGCACCATAGTGGCCCAGGTAGAGACCCGGGCCGGCGGGGCGTAGGTCTTTCGGGGGTAGCAGATCGGGGGTGGCTCTGGGATGCTCCGGGCCTCTCCAGAATACGGCTCGTTCCCCTTCAGGTAGGCGTCCTGGGAGTAGGCCTGGCCAGGGACACAGAGGCAGGTAAGCAGGTCTGAACAGGCCTCACAGGGGAAGGCTACAGCAGCCCCTGGAGGCCAAGGTCTCCAGAGAAGGGGACTGAAGGGAGGGGACCAAGCAGGGGGAGTCCTGAGCGGGTGGGGGTGAGAGGGCATGCTCCAAAGAGAGTCGGGGGGAGGACAAAGAAATAAGACGCCTTTGAGAGTCTTACACACATACACATACACACTCACACACACACACACACACACACACACACACACTCACACACTCACTTGAGAAAGAGCCAGGATTTTTCTAAGACTTATGACAAGGACTGCCTTTAGCCACAAACATTCCAACATCTGTTTTCTGGGGTCCTCCCCCGATGCTGGCCTCAGCTGCCTCCCTGCTTTCTTATGTCCAATGGTGCCCACAGACCCTCGGGCGGAGCTGGGAAACCCTACCAGAGACCAGTCAAGGTGGCAGATGACAGGGGAGGAAGCGGCCTAAGGGGTGTGTCCAGGGTGGGGTGGGCTGGGGGTGGGCGGGGGCTGGGAGAGCCCAGCTGTCCCTCCATCCCCCGGATGGGAAGCTGAGGGCCTGGCTCCTGGGCCACTGGGGTGAGGAGGAACTTGCTTCTCTGGGCCAGGCTTGGGGGAGGGGCCAGACTGGCTAAGGGGCCTTGGGCCACCTTCTGGCACCCCAGGCCTGGAATTTGGCGCTGGGAGCTGAGGCTGACGCTGCATTGCTGAGGAGTGACAGGGCCGGCGCCCAGGCCCAGCCAAAAAAGGAGGCGGCCCCCAGGGACAGCAGCCTTGTGGCTCTGGCCTAGCCTGGCCCATGATGGGCTGCCCGGGGCCCTATCTCAGGGTGAAGTATCAAAGAGGGAGGGTGAAACCAAACACACATACACACACACACACACACACACACACACACATCACAAGGAGACACAGGAAAATACACACCCAGAGACACACTCACACACACATAGAGAAACACAATGAGACATACACACAGACAAATAACTACACCTCCAGTCCCAGGCACACACATCATGTGATGAGGACGAGCGAAACCACACCCCTGTACTCAGCCCCCTTCGGACCCACACGCCGGCCGGCCGGCCGGGGACACTCACGTACCTCTCCCTCCTGCCATCCTGCCGGCTCCCCGGACTCCCCACATCACGGCAGTGGCGGCAGCATCCCGGCCCGCCTCCACCCTCCCCCCGCCCCCCGCTAAACCCCACTGACCACTGTACCGGCCCTGGCCTCCGTCCCCCCGGTCTGCCCTCCCCGCGGCTGCCCTCGGCCCCCACCGGCTCTCTCGCTGGCGGGAGGAGGAGGGAGGGGAGGATGGGTGTGGAGGGGCCTCGCCGCGTCGGCGGTGGCGTCAGCGGCTGCCGCGGCCCCATTGGCCTCCAGCCTTGGCTCCCAACCACAGGAATGCCTGGGCCCCACCCTCTGGCCAGCCAGGGAGAGGGGGGCCAGCAGAGGCCCCCAGATGCGGACATCTGGGGCTGCCTGCCCACCCGAGCCTGGGCAGCAGAGCTCAAGGCTGCCGCCCCCTCCGGCTGGAGAGAGCAACGCCCCAGGTCCCGCCCTGTCACACCCCACCCCCCCGCAGCACGCCGCCCTCAGCCTGGGGAAGGGCGTACTGACAGGGCCCTGGAGACTTGGGGAGAGCCGCCCACCCCTCTGGGCCCCCACCCCTGCCTCCCCCTCCCCAAGAAGGGCAAGGGGACAATCGAGGTCACGGGCTGGAGGCTCCCAGAGGCGCATGGGGCCAAGCATGGCATTGTGATTACAGTGATTGTGAGAGCACATCCAGGGCAGAAGCCAGCACGGCGGCTCCCAGGACCTCCCAGGCTTGGCCCTCGGCCGTCTCCCAGAGGGGCAGTGACCTCGGGGGCAAGCAAGCTGGCATCTGGCTGGCACCCATGAGACCAGGAAGCTGGGCACTGGGCAGAGAGGACTGCTCTGGACTCGGGGTCAGAGCTGGGGGCGAAACAGAGAGAGGCAGCCTGTGTGTGTGAGTGTGCGTGTGTGACGCGCATAGAGTGCGTGGCATAAACGGGTACACGTGTGAGTGCAGGGTCCGCCGCGTGCAGCGTCTGTGGTACCTGCTCTGTGAGCGGTGGGTGAATGCCGAGTGCTAGCTGTGAAGGAAGGGGCACTTGCACTCGCATCGTGATTGTGGAAGTCTGGGTTGCTGTGACACCGGTGAGCGCACGCGCCTGTGTGGGATGGAGCAGGCTGCGATGTCTGTGGGCGTACGTGTTGTGACTACAGCAAACATCTGTGATGCCATAAGTGTTCATGTTGTGGCGGTGAGAAGTCCAGGTGTATGTGGTGGGACACGCTGCGGTGCTGTGTTGTGGGGATCTGAGATGCGGAGGAGTGTGTGGTGCGCTGTGATGTTTGGGGTCGTGGGTGTGGGGTAGTGGGTGCCTGTGTGTAGCACTGAGGGGTGGTGTGTATCGTGGTAAGTGCCTGGTATGGTGTGTCTGGCAGGTGGTGTGCGTTATCACATACTGCAGTGTACGGTGTGCTAGTTGAAGGGTGGGCTGTGTGCGGCTGTGTATCTAGTGTTCTCTGCTTATGTATCGGGTGGTCCATGGTATGCTGTGTGAATGGGAGCACATGACAGTGCGGTACTGTGTGTGTGTGTGTGTGTGTGTGTGTGTGTGTGGACACATCTATAGGAGACACGCTCACTCGAGGCCAGGCAGGGAGGGGTGTGAGGAACAGGTGTCTCACGGGAGCCACAGGAACGTGCCAGTCTGGCAGGGCCCGCTGGGCCATGCTCCGTCCGGACACCCTGGCAGGAATCCTGCCGGCCAAGGCCAGCGCCTCCCCCTCCCCCAGCACAGCCCCGATTGAAGCAACCAGCAGCCCCAGCCCGGGGACGGGCCTGGCATCCCCAGTTGGGCAATGCCGGGCTGGTGCTGCCCCCACACTCTCTCCTCCGCCTCCCAGAGGGCCCGATGCAGGAGCGAGGCCCAAGGAGAAGGGCTGCATCCTGCCCCCAGCACCCAGGGTCCTCCACCTCAGATAGCAGGGCAGGACTCACCAGCTGGAGGATGTCCTCATCCTTGGGCATGATGGAGAGCTCCAGAGTATCATCGCTACAGAGACAGGGCAGGGGGTCAGGCCAGGCTGAGGCAACAGGGTCTGGGAGAACAGGGATCCTGGTCGCCAGGGCACCACCAGGGCCAAGGGGGTGGGGTGAGTAGGGACTTGTGAGTGGGCTGGGGGTTCTCGTGGGAGAAGGGAGGCAGGGGCGCTCACCTATTCTGGATCAGAGCTATGACCTGGGAGTAGGTCTTCCCGATGACGCTCTCCCCATTCACCTTCACCAGCCGGTCTCCTGGGGACCAGGGACAGGGCCACAGGTGAGCAGGCCAAAGGGTGTCAATGGCCCTACCTGAGAACCCCTGTACCATGTATGGATGACAGTGGGGGACAGGAGCCTCCCCAACACCTGGATCCCAAAATTCCATCCTAACCAGAGGGTAGGAGAAGAGACCCAGAGCGGTGCGATGAGCCAGGTAACTGGGACAGCTCACCTGTTCGAAGCCCCGCCCTATGGGCGGGGCCATCATCCTTCACATTCTTGACAAAGATGGTGTCCATGGGCTCCAGGCGGTGCCGGGGGGAGGGTCCTGGTGAGCATCAGCCAGGTTAGCTGGGGGTGGCTGCTGAAGGTCACACCCATGCACAGCTACACACACAGGGGACACACACTCAGAGAGTGATCACACTCACACGGACACAAACACCGACCCACACATCCACAGGGACACGGATGCACAGGATCAGACAAGACAACACACTGCTGGGAAAATGAAAACACACGGAGTCACTCCTTAAATGGCTCCTGCGTCCCAGCACTGTGCTAGAAAGTAGACTACAAAGGATGGACAGACATGGCCCTTGCCCTTCCCGAGCTCACAGTCTAGAGGGGCAGACAGACAGACGTGTGTGCGCGCGCGCGCGCACACACACACACACGTCACAAGACAGAGGAAGGGTGCCATGAAAGTCCTGAAGATACACAGCAGGGAGGAAAACCCACACGCACAGAGAGTGTCCACACCCAGATCCAAGGAGATCCAAGCAAGACCCTGAGGCTCACAGAGACCCAGCACCTGCACCTCCCACCCCACTCCCTTCCCCAGTGTCAGGGGACTCCAAGCAGAGGCCTAAGGATCCCGGGACTGGCACTCGGCCCTTCATGACATCACGTTACACCCCAGCAATACTCCTCCGCTGCTAAGTGCTAACTGCTAACTGTTAACTGTCTCCACCAGAGAAACGGGCCTGCTCTAGGGCAGCTGGCTCCTCCCCCATCACAGGCCTCTGCAATGGGGATTCGGGAAGACAGTGGCCCCATGGTTGCCCAGCAAAAGCCCCAGTGGCAGAGAAGGAAGTCTGTCTGTTCAAGGGGTTCTGCCTTGAATACCCCGGGAAGCCTGGGTTCCAGTAAGGAGCCGTTTGGGAGAGCAAGGGTGACAGCCTGGGGAGTTAGGCTCACATCTGAACAGAGAAAGACCTCAGGGCCCCCGTTATGCCCCGAGAACCCCAGTGCCTCTATCCCCAAGGACAGCCCTTGATCAGCGGTGCACTACCTCCCGCCGCGAGGGCCCTGCAGGCCCTGCCTCTGCCTCCATCTAGGCTGGGAGTAACTCCAGGGCAGGGGCCAGGGCTTAGAAACCTATCTGCTCCCCAGAACGCCACCCCCAGCGCGGAATGGACAGGCCCAGAGGAAGACAACTTCGAGAAAGGAAAGGGAGGTCAGAGGGAGTGAGCAGAGGCTTAGAGCGGACACACAGGGAAGAGCCAAGACAGGGGCGTCAGTCAAGGGTGGGGGGCGCAGCAGAATCCAGGCTGACTTGCGGGGAGAGGGAGAGACACAGAAGCGGGAGGACCAGTCCCAGCTCAGCCCCAGCCCCTGGAGCCCAGCCCCCTGCCACTCCTCACCTCCTCCTCGGCCTCCATTCTCTTCCTCCTGCAGGGAACAGAGGTGGGTGTGGGCCCTCGGCAGCACAGGGGGAGGCCCAGCTCCACCTGGGAGGGCCCCTTCAAGCTCTCCCGCCCGGCAGCCTCCCCTCTTATCATCTTTCAACTAGCCCAGCAGCCAGAGGGGGTGGGAGGGGTGCCCACGGGGAGGTCAAGTCCCAGGCAGTGTCCCCGGGTAACAGGAGCCCTGCCGTTCCTACCCGCATCAGCATCTCAGCCGTCCGAAAGGCCCCAGTCCAATGGGGGACCCACGACCCCTTCCCTTGGGGAGCTCGAAGCCCAATGGGGGAGGGCCCAGACACACTCACACACAGACAGGACCCAGGCAGACACAGATAAGCAGGCATGACAAGTGCAAACAGCGGCTATCAGCTCTTAGAGAATGGGGAGGGAAGGCCTGATTAGAGCCCCTCTGGGAGGGGGTTTTAAGGCAAGTTTGAGGCCGGCTGGGAGAAGGCATTCTGGGTGAGGTGAGTGGAGTGTGCTGGCACTTGGTGGCAGAAACAGGACTGGATCAACTGAGCTGAAGCAGAAGGAGTGTCAACACCAGCAAGTGACAGGAGTCAGACTAAAGCTTTCAGGTTTGAAAGGACAGAAAGAGGGAGCCAGTGAAGGTTCTTGAGTGGGAGAGAGTAGATGTGAAAATACTTCTGGCATCTAGGTGCAGGGCTAAGAAATGGAGTCGAGGAGACCCACTAGGGAGGCCTCTGGGGTCATCCTGGTGAGTGAGGGGGCGGGGCAGGGCACTGCATCTGGGGAGGAATCAGGAACAAGGGCAAGAAGAAGTCAGAGGGACAGGACAGGCCAGCAGGACGTGGCATCTTCGAGTTGGACAGGACCTTTGGGGTCATCTTGTCTAATCCTCTCTACAGATCATCCATTTTACAGATGACAGGGTGTGACTTGTCCAGGGCCACTCAGAGACAATAGAGGAGCCAGTGCTGGAACCCAGGACTCTTGGGCATCCCAGCCAGGACAGGAAGGCTGCTGGGCTCTGCTGGAGAGCAGTCCCTCTGGCCCTGCCCTCCCGTGCGGGGAGCGTGCCCGCTGATGTGAGCTGACAGCACAGTGAGTGGGTCGCAGAGGCAGATGGATGCATTGAGACGGGTGAGCTCCCTGTGGGCTCCCAGCCCTGGGCATGTTCTGGAAAGGGATGGAGCCTGTCCCTGGCTTGCCCTGCCCCAGGGTCTTCCAGCCCCTCATGTGAGCGAGGTCTCTCTGAGACAGGTCCGCCACCCAGTCTAGACCCCTCAGGCTGTGTCTGCAGGGTCACCCTCAGCAGGGTTCCCTGAGAGAAGGTGGAAGGGCCAGGAAGGAGGGACGTTCTGGAGAAGGAGGGAAGGAAGGACCGGAGGGAGGTTCCAGGGAACTGGGAGGCTGGTGTCCTTGGGCATAAGGGGAGAGGCAGTGCCCCTCCCACACACCATCAGCCCCCACTCATAGCCAGTGCGAAGAGTTTGTGCAGGGGCCCCAGACTCAGACACAGGTGTGAGAGCTGCACAGCGACACGTACACATGAAGCGTATACACAGACACGTGTCTAGATACACACGCATGCACGTACATGACTAGCATACCATGCATGCACGTGTGCATACAAAGAGACACGTGCAGGCACACAGACACAGGCAGAGAAATCCAATGCCTTGGTTCTCTGGCAGGTGGGACTAAGCTCCCCAAGGGAGAGTCCCCCAACAGCTGTGCTGGCCGGTCCCAGCCCTGGGGGAGGGGAGAAACAGGTTCACGGACTCCAGAATAAATCTTTCTCCCCTCCTGCTGGGAGAGAGGTGGGGGAAGGGAGCTGGCCCCTTCTTGGGAGCCCTGGTTCCTGCCTAGGCCCCCCTCATGTCTTCCTGACAGGGACTCCCTCCCCCAGCCCACACCGTGGCTTAGGCTGAGTAGCCCTGGTTCCTGGACTCGGAGAACTTGACGTTCATATTAGGGTTGGAAGGGCCCTCAGGGGTCAAATAGATCAATGCCCTCAGGAGATGGCAGGAGAAATGGGGCCCAGAGAGGGTGAGACCACCCAAGATCCACAGTGAGTTAGGAGTCGTACCAGGACTGGAACCCAGGTCTCCAGCCCAGCCCAGGGCTCTTTCCAGGCCCAAATCTGGGCCAGCATGGGCCTGGGGCGCTCTGGGAGGGGTCCTGGAGGTGTGTGAGGACAGACTCCCGGAGAGCTCAGGCTAGGGAGAGGCAACTAACCCAGCTCAGAAGCGGCCAGTGGACACGGGTCCCCGGAAGCCCATCTCTCTGAGAAGCTGTTCACCTTCCAGAGGCTGAGAGTCGGGGCGGGGGGCATCCCGGCTCCCCCACCTCTAGCTCCTTGCCCCGAGCCAGCCTCGGCCCCTTCTCCTGAGAAGACTGAGCCCAGAGCGGGTGGGGGCTTGTCTACGATCGCCCCACACAAACGACCCAGCCAGGGCTGCCCCTGCCTCTCGGTGACCCTCTTCTCCAGGCCACAGAAGCACCGGGGAGGGGGCAGCACAAAGGAATCCCCCCTGAAAGCTCCCTCAGGCCAGGCCGGCAGGGGCACAGGACGTGTACCTTCAGGCTACAGTGCACAGCGGACTCAGGCGGGTACACGATGAAGTGGCGCAGGGTGAAGCCAAAGCCGTCCTGGAGGCTTTTGTGCAGCAGCAGTGTCCTCGGGCCCTGCCAGGGGAGGGGGCGCCCGGGAAAGCACCCATCTCTTGGGCCCAGTGGCAGCTGTGGGAGCACAGGGAGCCAGGGTGAGACGCCAGTCTGCACACTGCCTCCTGCAGCCCAGAGGACCTGGGGGGCTGCCAGGTGCACGGACCCTCTTGTGCCCTGACCGACCCCCTGCTCTCCCCTTCCTCCTTCCCTTCCCCCCTCATCAGCCCAACAGCTTCTTCCTTCTTTCTTTCCTCAATCCCCTCACAACACCTTTGTGTCCAGGGAAATAACAGTGCAGCGAGCCAGGTGTCCATTCAATTCAGTTCGGCCAACGTTCACTGACTCTGGACACACAGCCTTTCTGCCTGGGAAGTGCCTGCCGCTGTCTGAGCTCATTCCCGCCTGCTGCCCGAGCTCATTCCTGCCTGCTGCCCAATCTCACACAGGCACACACGCACACCTAGGCAGACACAGACCCATCCATACGCACTCATGCACACAGGACACATCACAAACACCCAGACAAGCACACTCATGTGCAAAGGTGCACAGACACACCGATGAGCACGTACACGCTCACTCAGGTAGACACACAGACACACGCACACAGCACACACAGGCGCAGAGAGACCGACGCACACGTGCATCCTTCCGGAGCAGCAGCAGGAACAGGTGGGGCACTACGAGCCACAAGGGAGTGGACTGGACATCAGAGAGTCCACTGAAGGAGCTGAGGCTCGGAGCCCAGCCCAGAGGCCCGGTTGGCTCACCGGAACTGAGCGGAGAACCGGGTGGGGCGGGGGGAGACACTCCGCTGCCCTCTGGCCGCCCCACCGGAATACTTGGGACTCCCCAAGATGACAGGGCAGAGGGTGTCTGAAGACAAGGGTTTGGGGGCACATGGGTCTGTTTCTGAGGCAAGAGGGAGAAGAGGAGGATAGTGCCTGAGAGGGGGCTCCCTTCAGGTGCCCTGCTCGGACACAGAGAGGGAAAGTGGGTGACAGGAGGGTGTCAGAGAGATGGGTACACAGGGAGGCAGACGGCAGACTGGAGGACATGGGAGCCACGGGCAGGCTGCCTAGTGAAAAGCCAGGAGGGCTCCCTCGGGGTCTCTTTAACCGCTGATCTCGGGCAGCCTAACCTACCTGGTGCCCCTAACCCAAACCCCTCAAAGGGCAAGAAGCCCCTCCCCCACCCTCAACAGTCCTCACCCCCTCATTCCTCCTTGGCACCAGGCAGGAGCCCTCAGCTGCGGGAAGACAGGTGCGGCCGGGTGCAGAGGGAAGAAGCCCATCGGTTTCGGGGTGAGGGGCTCCCACTTCACTACGAAGTTCCCCTGGCTTCCCCAGCTCGAATCCGCCACTCAAATGTACTGATACTGAGGAGTCCCTGCATGCATCCATCCACCCTCCTGTTCACACATCCGGCAGAAGGAGCAGGTCCATGTGCCCAGCCCTAAGCTAGGGATTTCTGCGTGGGGTGGGAGGCTGGGCTGCATGGGGCGGGAGGTTTGGGGAGGGGATATCCTCAAATCTCAGAAGATTAAAGAAAAACGTAACAGAGGCAATAGGCTTACTTGGTACAGTCCCAGAGGACACAGCCAGGTGGAAGATACGAGGAGGCCGAGTCAAGCTCTGGGCCAGGGAGACCATTCTATAATCACATACATCTGCAAAGCTACCGGGATGAGGCTGTGAGTTCTCTGTCCTCACAAGGGTCCAAGCAAAAGCTGGACAACCCCCAACCAGGAGGCCTTAGGAGGACTTAGCTGGGATTCTGGCATCGGGCAGGAGGTCCAGTGATGGCCCCTCAGCTCCTTCCACTTGTGGCTATAGTCTGGACTCTCCCGCTGAGCCCCACACCCCCATGGGGGTCTGAGGAGCCCAGAGGAGAAAATTCTCTGGGAATTCTGCTGAGGTCTGAAATCCCCTGGATTTCCTATCTCTACGGACCTGGCAAGGAACCGATCAGGGAAGGAAGAGGGCCTCAGGCGACCCTCCACTGCCCCCTCCTACCAAAACCCCTGCTCTTCCCCAGTGTGGGGTGCCTCCCCTGCATGCCCTCCACCCGGGCTCTGGGCTGAGGCTGTTCACAGGGCCTATTGTTTTGCTGGTGTCCTGGATTAAGGTTTAAGCCACCAGCTGCCCCAGTGACGAGAAGTGGCTGGGACAGGTCCCCGCACGTCCCCCACCTTTCCCCCAGCACACATCCTGACTGGAGCTGCCAGCTGCCTGGGGGTGCCACTCCCGGGGGCGGTTGGGGGGGTTGGAGGAGGGGCCTGTAATCCAGGGCAGTGGGCATGCCTTTCTCTCTCAGGTCCTCTCCTCACCCAGGCATGCCCCCTCCCTTAGCTCTCCCTCTCCCTTTCCTCTTTTCCTTCTTTCCAGTGCTCCTTCCCCCATCCCTGCCAATGAGGTTCCTGAGAATGTCAGCGTGGCAATCCCCCGCCACAGCTACCACACCCCTGCCTGAAGAGGAGACACTGAGGCCCCCATCAGTGGCCAGATTTCGCCGCTCTCCCGTGGGAAGTTCTTCCTTAGGTTTAACCTCAGTCCTTCATTCTATTATACATGCATGTTTCCTCTCCTCTCCTCCCCTCCAATCTGGCACAATACTGGGTCTTGCTCTCATCTTGAGGGGGAGGGAGGTGACAGATGCAGAAACAGAGAAGGGAGCAGCAATGGAAGGTGATTAGACTGGGAAGAGGTACAGTTCACACACATCCCCACCTCTGCTGTCTGAGGTAGGCACAGAGACAAGGGGAAGGAGAGCGAGAGGCTCAGAAAACATAGGGACATCACTGATTAATGCTCCCAGGCCCAGATCTATTTCCAAACACTCCCACTCTCATGTCAGGAAAGAAAGAGACATCCAGAAATACAGCTGATGGTGGGAGAAGGGCAGGTGACCCCAGGGCCGCAAATTAGACAGAACTGGACACGTGGTGGGTTGGCAACACCAGGAACTAGAACCCAGGAGTCCTGCTCCTCCCCTCCCCCAGGAGCATAAAGAGGTCATTGCAGGGAGCACAGCTTTCATGCCGGGCATGGCGCCCACTGTGACTCACGCCCTCCCAGCCTGGTCGATCCCGGACATCAGAAACGCTGTCCCCACCCCCCTCTCCAGCCCTGTCAGTCCTCACCCTGAGATCACTCATTACCCGCTGGGGCCCATTCTGCCACCTCAGCCTCCTTGGCTCGCTTGAAAACCCTTGTGTGTCTCTGCGCCCAGGTCCCCTACCAGGGAGACGGCAGAGTGATGCCCCTCCTGCTTCATTAGGGTACCCCTGCGTGGTTCTGACTCAGGGTCACTGCCAGCCCGAACTCTGCAGGATTCCATGTCCTGGCATCTCTTCAAACAACCCTGCTCCCTTCCATCCTTCCACCGCCTGTAAACCAAGAGGCTTGAGCCCACTGGAGGCCACCAGCAGACTGAGGGTTGTAATCCGGCACCCCTGGAAAAGCTCTCAGCCAGGAGCCTGCCTCCCTCACCTGCATCTCTCCAGCTTCTCACTCACTCCCCACTCCGGGGGGGGGATCGGTCCCGAAGCGCAGGGCGCACACAGCTCAAGGAACGCAGGGAGTTGGTGGCCCGGTCCCACCCACCGGGGCGAGGCCTGCCCGGACCCCTACCCCTGCCGCCGACCCCGTTGGCCCCCGAGGCGCTCACCCTGGCCGGGCGCTGCCCGGGCGCGCGGCGGTCGCTGTGGCTGAGGCACGGCAGCCAGAGGCAGCGCGGCTCCGGGGCGCTGCAGTCCACGCCGACGGCGCGCTCCCAGCGCCAGCCCCCGGCCCCCGCGCGCTCCACGCGCCACACCGCGCTGCCCACGAGCGCCGCGGCCGGCGGGGGCCCCCGGGTCCGGCCGCCGCCCCGGCCCCAGCGCGCCGTGTGCCCGGCTTCCGGAGACCGGCGCGCCGCGCGGGGGCCGGCGGCCGCTCCTCGGCGCCCGGCGGGCGGCGTCCTCGGCCCCCCGGGCGGCGGCGGGCGGGCCCCGGGGGTCCCCGCCCGCCCCCCGGAGCCACGGGCCCGGAGCCCTGGGGCCCCGAGGGGACGGACGGCCCGCGCGGACGGCGGCAGGACGGCTGCAGCAGCTCCGCGTCTTCCGCGCCTTCCGCGCCTCCCGGCCGAGGGCGCCTGAGCCCGGACACGCCGGCGAGTCTCGCAGGGCAGACGCCTCCCCCTCCGGGGCGGCCCCTGTGCGCGGCCGCCCCATCCCACACACTCACACCCCCACACACGAGAGGCCCTGCACAGCGCCCCCGCAGTCACACACATACACTCACACACACACACACACACACACACACACACACACACCCCACTCACACAAAAACTTACTGTACCTGCCCGCGCACGCTTATACTCCTTCCAGGCCAAAGCTCAACCAGCTGCCTGCGCCCCAGAGAAATACACATTCCCGCGCGTACATATGTAAACACACACCCAACCCACCTTTACAGACCCGCACCACACACACATCTAGACACCCCACACCCTCCCCCCCACACACACAGTCACTCACTCTCCCTCTGCCCGCATACCCCACACAAACACACACACAAACACACTATTCCCCTCATATACACATTGCACGTGGACATCCTTCTGTATGCACACACACTTTGGACACCCTCCCATGGGTACAATGGCCCACATACCCCACAGAGACACATTTGCAAGCATACCCACTGTGCCCCTGAAAGCACACCAGGCCCCCACCTGCCCACCCATGCATTCCACACACACCCCACAGAGAGACCCACAAACCCCACGAAGGCACACACCTAGAGGACATGCAGACACTACCCAGCACACCCACTCCATGCATTGCTGCCGTGCCCCCTCAGGTCTCACACACACACTCTGCCCTGCTCAGAAAGCAGCACTCTCTCATAATCACCCCACCTCAGAGTCACGTTATACCCTTCCCACCACCACCTGTGGGAGCGTGTGACGGACCCTTTTCCCCAGGACCCCCTGCCCATTATGCTCTACCCAGAGGGGCCACCACAAGCCGACAATGGGCTCTAAGCTGGCCCCCACCTCACCCCTAGCATGTGAGTCAGACAGGAAGCCCCAGTCGATGGCAGACCCTGCCCTCCGCCCCTTCCTGGCTCTCTCTCTTCCCAGGCCCCTTCCCGGGTGGGGCTGACAGAGGCCTTGGCTAGTAGGCGTGTCATGGCCACCCCCATTTCTATCCCACTTGACTGTTCACCGTGTGCTCCCCCCGCACAGCCACTCCCTGGGGCCTGGGGCCACTGCCCTGACCCAGTTTTCAGAAAACAACAGAAGCCCAAGAGCACCCAGCTCGTTAGGGCGGCACTGGGACTCCAAGTCCGGAGCCCCTCATTCCAACTTTGGATCTTATACCTAAATTCTAGCCAGTATCCAGGTAAGGGAGGCCGGGGGCAGAGGGGAGCAGATCCAGCCCAACCCTGCTCCCAAATCTAGGAGTCGGGGGAGGAAGAGTCATAGGGTTGGGCCCCTGTGGGGGAAGCCACCAGAAGGGAGACCCAGGTAGAAGAGTCAGCTCCCCCTTCCCTCCCTCGTCCCATCACCTGCTGTCCCCAGCAAGGACAGGCCAGGATGGAGGATCCTGTGGGGGGAGGTAGAGGAGAGAGACAGAGGGGCACAGAGAGGAGGGGAAACCAAGGGGAGAAGGAAGAGAAATAGAGGACCATGGGGGTGGGCAGGAGCGGGGTGGTGGGGGGGAGGAGGAAGGGTGAGGGTGAGGCGTGTGGGGGCCAGGGAGCGGTTTTGTTCTCCTGTTTCCTGTTTGCCGCTTGCCGGGCCCCCTGTGCAGGAGCTGGACCCCCACCCCCACCCTGGCGGAAGCCGGAAGGGAAGAGCGAGGCTGCCACCAGCGCTGAGTCAGGAGGGCTTGGGACAGAGGGGAAAAGACCGCGGTCAGGGGAGCAGGACTCCTGGCATCTCCCTCAGCACCTCCCCCGCCCCCATCACTAGAAAACCAAGGCTTCTGGGTCAGGATCATTCCTGCCCTTGTCACGCCCTCCAAAGGCCGGGGCCTCAGACCAGCTGGAAGCACCACCGAGATGTCCTCAGCCATGTCAGACTCTGCCGCCCCAAATGGAGGGCAATGACCACAGGGATGTCCTGACTCAGAGTCTGACCTGCTTTCCCAGCAGGCAGCCAGTTAGTCCCCCCAGCTGCCTAACTTCCTTTCCTCTTGCTGCAAGTCCAGTCCCTGGTTGTGAGGAAATAAGACTCACTCTCCCCTCTCACGCCCCATGGAGCTTCTCATGGCCAACAGGTGCTGCTGTGTATCTGGATCAAGGATCAACCTCCCTGGCGCTTCCCTGGTGGCGCAGTGGTTAAGAATCTGCCTGCCAATGCAGCGGACACAGGTTCGAGCCCTGGTCAGGGAAGATTCCACATGCCACGGAGCAATTAAGCCCGTGAGCCACAACTGCTGAAACCTGTGCACCTAGAGCCCATGCTCCGCAACAAGAGAAGCCGCCGCAATGTGAAGCCCGCGCACCTCAACAAAGAGTAGCCCCTGCTCACCGCAACTAGAGAAAGCCCGCGCGCAGCAAAAATAAAATAAATAAATCCATTAAAAAAAAAAAGAATCGACTCCCCCCACCCCACCCCCCGCCCTCGAAACTGCTGAGGGTTCTGAGGGCTGGTTCTGAGGGCTGCAGGTAGAGGCGAGGTGGAGAAGCAGCACGGGGTTTCTGTGTTCAGGGCAGCAGAGACCTGGGAAATGATAAGCCATCCATGACGCCCATCTCCTGCCCTCTAATCTGGCAGGGGCGACAAGGCCCCCCGAAGGAGGTAACAGCCTCTTCCAACACAAACCCACACCCGCCCCACCCCACCCACTCCACCCCAGCTTCCTCCACAGGCATGTCGGGAGCAAGGTACACACCGCAGGGCCTAGAAACTTATACATAGTTTGAATAAATGATCTTCCAGGCCTGGGGAGCCTCTCGGCCCCCTCCCCCATTTCCTTTGGGAAAGGAATGTGGGGTGGGCCCCAGAGTGCAGTGGGGGAGGGGGCCAAGGGCTGGGAAATACCAGGCGTAGCTGAGATTCTATTCCAAGCCTTCCTGCCTGGTGTGAGTCCTCCTCCCCTACACCCTCCCCAGCTTCCTCCCCCCAAATCAGGAATTACCCCGCTGAGCAGTCCCTCCCATCAATCCTCTAGTTTGACCAGCTTGCAAAATCCATTCAACCTTATCTTCCTGAAGGTCCCCGCGGAGGGCTTGGGGACTACACCCCCAAAGGGAGGGCATCCGGTCTTCCTCTCTCCACATGAGATCATCATCCTTTACTGTTTGAAAGCACTTGCACTTTATCTCATTTGACCCTTACCCTAAGAGTTGGATATTTGAGATTGTTTTTATACCCATTTCTCAGATGCAGAAACTGAGACTCAAAGAGGACAAGTGACTGGTTCAAGGCTTGCTTTTACTAAGGTGGGACCATCCCAGGGTTCTAACCCCTAACTCAGATCTCTTTCCATTATCCTCTCATTTATCTATTCAAGAACCACGACTTGAGTGCCTGCTGTGGGCCAGGGGCTGCACTGGGGGCTGGGACACCTTAGAAAAACAAGATGAGTGTAGACCTTACCCTCAGGGCGCTTACAGTTCTACTAGTGTTGTCCTAGCTCCTGAAGTCTTCAGGGGTCCCCAGTTCCAGATCCAGGCCCAAGCCAGCTGCCTTCAGCCCCACCAAGGGAGACCCCCATACACATACCAAAGGAGCCCCTGTGTCAGGGGTTCAGGGCCTCTTCTCTCTGGGAGCGGACAGTTTGTTTGAGAGTGGGGTTAGGGGCCTCCCAGGTAAGCCTTTGAACCAGAGAGTGGGCTGAGCTGGAGGAGCAGAAGACTGCAGGGGCCAGCCTGACAACCAGAAACTGAGGAAGAGGGGAGCATCCTGGGGCCAAGGGTCAGGTGATAGGAGAAGGAGGGAAACTGATACCGCTGAAGGGCGTGTGGCTCAGGAAGTGAGAGAGAGGGGTCTCAGGGTCAATATGCCTGCTTTTCCTTCCTCTGCTTGCTTTGTGCCTCCTCCCAGAATGCAGGCTTCAAACCACAGGACAAACAATGCCCCCAACCCAAGAGAATCATCCGGCATTTCTAAAGCTCTGACTGGTTCCATACACCCATCGCACACCATCAAACTGGGACCCACCCCACAACCTCACACACAGACGGAGCAAATCCCCTGCCAGCCCGTCCATCCCAGGCATGCAGGCAATGCGATACCCAAGGCATGCCCGCCCCGCCCACGCCTGGGCCTCTGACCCCTGCCCCAGTCTCCTCGCTCAAGGGCAGCCGCCCCCTCCGTCCTCCTCCACCCTTCTGCCCCACTCAGATGCCTGCTTCCCAGCACCACTTGTGTGCAGTCCCGACGTGCCCCAACAGGCCAAGCGGAGGAGCCGGCCAGGCAGGCCCAAGTCTCCCCAACACCCTCAATGTGCAGATAACCCCGCGTCACCGGGAACCTCGGAACCCCACACTCGGTCTAGCCTGCGGGCAGCGGGTGGTTCAGAGGGTCTCTCCAGACCCCGTGCTTTCCCCATCCAGGGCCAGTCTTGCCCTGAGTGAGGGTGTTGCGACACTCCTCTCCCACCCTGAAACTGGGCCCGAGCCAAGGAAGGCTGGGGGAGGGGAGGGTGAGAGAAAAGGGAGGAGGAAGCACTCGTGATGCCAGAAATCAAGGAGGGACCAACACAATCCCAAGCAGCACAGAATCCCCTAGTTCTTCCGGTGGCAGTACGGCTAAGGGGTTAGCACGTGGGCGCCAGCGTCCTCTGGAATCCAGGACTTCTGGGACTGAGTCCTATCTCTACCCCTGTCTGGCTGTGAGACCTTGGGTGAGTTATTTAACCTCTTTGAGCCTCAGTTCCTCACCAAAGAAATGGGAATGACACTAAGTTCCACTTCATAGGTTCTTAGGAGAATTAAGTCAATTAAAGAAAGTCTTGAGCATATAGTAGGGGTTCAATAAATGCGAACTTTTGTTTGTTTTCTTTTTTAAAAAAAAATTTTATTGAGGTATAATTGACATGTAATGTTATATTAGTTTCAGGTGTACAGCATGATTGGATATTTATGTATATATTGAAATGATCTCCACAATAAGTCTAGTTAAACATCTGTCACCATACTTAGTTACAGAATTTTTTTCTTGTGATGAGATCTTTTAAGATCTACCCTCTTAGCAACTTCCAAACATGCAACACTCTATTATTAACTATAGTTGCCATGCTGTACATTACAGCCCCAGGACTTATTTAGTTTATAACCGGAAGTTTGTACTTTTTGACTCCCTTCACCCATTTCACCCCACGCCCCCGCCACTCTGGCAACCACCAGTCTGTTCTCTGTATCTGTGAGCTTGGGGTTTGGGGGGTTTTGTTTGCGGGGGTTCTTTTTAGATTCACATATAAGTGAGATCATACATAAGGTATTTGTCTTTCTCTGACTTATTTCACTTAGCGTAATGCCCTCAAGGTCAACGCAAGATGTTTTCATTGTCTTTTGGATATTCACACTCTCACACGCCCAACCACACTCACATTCAGACATGCAGACAACTCAGCCACACGTACACAAAGACAGTGACACATGCAGACACTCAAGCAGGTCTGTACAAACCCAGGCGAACCTATTCACGTGGGCATCACCACCACCTCCCACTGCCTACCCCCTACAGGCCCCTATGCGCCCCACCTCCCCCTAATAAGCAGGGAGGAATCCTCAGGAGCCCCCCTTCCATAGCAGAACTTCGGCAGGCCCAGAGCCCTGTCAGTAGGCCATTTGGGAGTGAGGAAGGGGCGGGCGACATGAGACCCCAAGATGGAACCTGCTCCCAGCAGACAAGGAGGATGGCAAAGGTGCCAGGCTGGCAGGGCCCCCTCCCAGCAAGAGAGCCAGTTCGCTCCTCAGGGACACCAGAGGGAGGAGAAACTGAAGATGAGTATCTTTCCTCATGGTGGGAAATGAGCACTTGCAGAAAAGGGTGAGTCTGGAGCCAGCCACAAAGTAAACAGTGGGGCCATTGCCCAGGCAACTGTGGGCCAGCGTGGGCTAGAGCCCACCACAAGCCCTCTCCAGCCCCTGATTTACTACACTCACCAGCCCCTTGACTGTCTCAAGGCATGCCCTCCACGTATCCAGTCTGGTCTCTGGGCCTGTCTGGGGACTCCCCAAAAGGAAGAAGTTATGCTTCCTCCATCAGATTGGGCTCCCTGAGAGCGGGATTGTTGTTTTTGTTGTTTTTGCCCCATATTAGTCCAGAGTCCCCCAGAGGTCATGGCCTGTGTCTTTCCCCCTCAGATTGGAGACTGCTCAAGGGCCTGGCCTGAGTCTCCCACATTAGACTGAGAGCTTCCTAAGGACGATAGCTACTAAATTTTCAGAAATGTATTTGTGGGCTTCCCTGGTGGTGCAGTGGTTAAAAACCCTCCTGCCAATGTAGGGGACACGGTTTCGAACCCTGGCCCGGGAGGATCCCACGTGTCATGGAGCAGCTGAGCCCATAGGCCACAACTACTGAAGCCCGCACGCCTAGATCCCGTGCTCCGCAACGAGAAGCCGCCGCGATGAGTAGCCCCTGTCATCGCAACTAGAGAAAGCCCCAACGCAGCAACGAAGACCCAACGCAGCCAAAAATAAATAAATAAGTTTTTTTTAAAAAGTAAAGAAATGAAAAAAAAAAAAAAAGTAAAGAAATGTATTTGTACTGCTAGAGTGCTTTGTCCATAGCAGGCTCTCAAAAATTATTTGCTGACGGTGAGAATGTGGAGGAATTGGAACTCATGTCTTGCTGGTAGAAATGCAAAATGGTGGAAGACAGTATGGTGGTTACTCAAAAAATTAAACATAGAATTACAATATGATCCAGCAATTCCACATCTGACCATGTACCCCAAAGAAGAGAAAGCAGGGACTCAGATATTTGTACAATGATGTTCATAGCAGCGTTATTCATAAAAGGGAAAAGGTGGAAACAACCCAAATGTCCAATGACAGATGAATTAGATAAACAAAATGTGGCATAAACATACAATGGAATTTTATTGTCTTAAAACTCTGACACATGCTATAACATGGATGAACCTTGAAGACATTATGCTAAGTGAAATAAGCCAGACACAAAAAGGCAAGTATTTTATGATTCTACTTATATGTGATACCTAGATTCATAGAGACAGGAAATAGAATGATGGTTGCCAAAGGCTGCAGGAAAGGGGAATGTAAGTTATGGTTTAGTGGGTACAGAGTTTCAGTTTGGGAAGATGAAAAAAGTTCTGGAGGGGCTTCCCTGGTGGCGCAGTGGTTAAGAATCCGCTTGCCAATGCAGGGGACACAGGTTGGAGCCCTGGTCCGGGAGGATCCCACATGCCGCGGAGCAACTGGGCCCATGCGCCACGACTGCTGGGCCTGCGCTCTGGAGCCCGTGAACCACGACTACTGAAGCCTGCGCGCCTGGAGCCCGTGCTCTGCAGCGAGAGAGGCCACCACAGTGAGAGGCCCGCGCACAGCGGTGAAGAGTGGCTCCCGCTCGCCACGGCTGGAGGGAGCCCGCGCGCAGCAGCAAGGACCCAATGCAGCCAAAAATAAATAAATTAAAAAAAAAAAAAAAAAAAAAAGCTTTGGAGGCATGTGGTGGTGATGGTTGCACAACGATGTGAATGTACTTAATGCCACTGAACTCTACACTTAAAAATGATAAATTTTGAGCTACGTATATTTTGCCACACACCAAAACAAATGACAAAGTCAGAATTCAAATGAAAAAAATATATATTGTTGAAAGAAGATGGAACAAATGAATGGGTCTTCCAATGGGGCCCAGGAGCAGGCCCTGCCTGCAGAGATTGCCCAGGACAGCTGGGTACCTCCTGCTGGGAGGACCTTTCCCTCCCACCCCGTCCATTGTGCCTTCTCAGAACCCCTGCTGTCATCTTTGAGGCCCTAGTAGTCCGAGCACAGGGGGAGCTCTCAGGCTTCCAGGGGAGTCTGAACCTCCCACAGAGTAGGTCCTGGGCATTGATGAGGACCTACCATCTATCGGAGGCTGGACTGATGGATGCACGGTCCCTCGAGAGGCCACATTCCAAGGTGTCAGAACCTTGGAAGAGTTTTTCTAGCAAAAGCCAGGCTAAGTATGGGGTTCCTGACCCCCCGAGGCCTGACCCCGCCTCAGCACACACATCTTTCCCAAGCCTACACATGCTTACACACCACCCGTAACATATACACACATACCGGGGTGTGCACACAGAGGCAAGACTCCGTTCTCACGTGCTCTCTTGTGCACACGCTCCAAGAAAACCATGCCTGAACGCTGAAGGATGCACGGTCTTGTCAGAGACGCAGGCAGGTCCCGTGTGCGGGAGAGCCCCCTGGTGGCCCAGGTCTGGCACACTTAGCTCCCTCACAGCCCAGAGCGGGCAGGGTGCCCTCATTCCTTCCACCCCACCTCCCCCACTGCATTCAGTGGGGGCCCCCAACCAGGCCCCAGGGTCACCCTCCCCATCTCCTACAGAGGAGCAGGGTCTTCTGCAGAAGGACAGAGCAACTGTGGGACCTTAGGAAGGGTCTCACTTTGGTTGGTCAAGGAATCCTGGAGAGAGGCCAGAGCCCTTTTTCAGACTAGATCATGTTAGGGACAGTCATTCCCGCAGGCCAGAAAATGCCTGCAGTGACTCTTCTCCAAAATCATCGTATCCATTCTTTGACTCCACACTGAACAGCTCATTTCAGAGGAGACTGGGGGAGAACTCTGGGCACGGCTCTTCCTATTGTCCCCCACTCCTCTCTCTGGAAGTTCTTCCTGTTATCTGACCACCTGGGCAGAGACAACAGGTGCACCCACTGGTTTCTTCCAGGGGATCGCTCAGTCCAAGCCAAGCTGAGATGTCATCCCCTCCCAGGGCAGGTCTCAGCAGATGCCAAAAGTCTCCCCAAGGGCACATGGGGCTCCCTGCAGGGAGAGGTTCTCAGCTCCACCCCTGAAACCACCCACCCCCACCCCCACCCCAGGCCCTGCTCAACCTGCCCAGGTTATCCCTTCACCTTGCCTAAGAGCTGAACCTCTCCCTAATCCAGCCCATGATGCTGCAGAGGCAGCTGGAAGGGTGGAGGGGATGGATGGTGGCTCTGCAGGGACAAACAACCTCCCCTGGCTCCTGCCTGTGAGGGAGCCGAGATGATTTCTGGGCTGGGCTCTGTGGTCAGAAGAGGACAGACAGCAACGCCTTCAGCCCCAGATCCTCCCCCTTACCATATGCCTGGCTCTGCATCTGGGGACATTGTAACAGCCACAGCAGTAATTAATATTTGTTGAGCCCTCACTATATGCCAGGCACACTTCGCATGCATTACCTCATTTAACAGCAGAGCAGCCTCTTGGGATAAGTGTGACACACACCCACACACCACCTTGGCCTCTTGGGCTCCCCACCCAGTCTGGTGCTAGGAAGGGAATGCTGAGCTAACCCACAGGGCGCCAAGGGGTGGTGGATAGAAGGCTGGTGAGAGACAGACCACTGGCCCAGCATCGAGAAAAGCTGATCTAGAGAAAGGGTCACACTTGCCAATGGTATTGGCCCTAGTCCTTTTCTGGCTGTGTGACCTCAAGGTCACACAGGTTTTCTTATTTCTTCAACTACAAAATGAAGCTAGGGATAGCAGCCTGACAAAGTTGCTGGGAAAGCATTCTGGGAACCAATAAATGGGAGGGGTTATGGCCCCAGCCCTACATCCCACCCATCAGAGTGGACTCTGCTTCCCAAATGTCTCCTGAGTCCACCCACTTCACCATGTCCAGTCTACCCCAAGTCTCCATCACTCCTCTGGCCCCTTACAGTCCAGACTAATTGTTTTAATATTATGACCACCAGGCCCTGGGGGACGTGCCTCTGGGTTCCACGCCCACCACACCTCCTTTCTCTGTGCTCCAGTTACCCTGGCCTCCTTCCATTTCCTTTGAGGACCAGGCAGCCTTCCAGCCTCAGGTCCTTTGCACATGCTGTTTCTGGAATGCTGTTCTCTCTTCCCTGGCTCCCTCCCTGCCTCACCAACCCACACCCTAATTAACTCCTACCCACCCTGCAGTTCTCCGCAGAAAAGTCACTCCCCAGAGACACCTCCTCTGGCCCCCAGACCAGGTCAGGTCCCTTTGCACCCTGTCACAGCACTCTCGAGACGGTGTCTGCATATTTATGAGGTTATTTTGACCAACATCTCCCCCCTGGGGCTGTGAGTTCCGGAAGGCTGGAACCATGTCTGCTTTGCTGGCAGTCAAATCCACAGCTCCTGGCATGGCACCTGGCGCGGAGTGGGTGCTCGGCACACTGCTTCTGAATGTACAGGAATGAATGAGCTTCTCCTCAGAGAAAGCAGATGGTTGGCAAACCCCCTGCCCCCAGGAAAGGTCTACCTGGGGCAGAGGCTGCTTCGGATCTTTGTCCTTCTTTTTGTACCCCCCCGCTCCTTCCTCAGTGGGAACCAGATCCAGAAAGTGGGGGTGCTGGAATAAGGGAGTAAGGGGTGTGGAGAAAAGGAAAGCTGCTTCATCTCTTTTGCAGGGTCCGCTGTCCCCTCACCTCAGCTGGCCAAGCCTTTGTCCACTCAGGGCTGGTCCACCACATCCACAGTTCCCTCTCCCTGGAATATAACATTTGTCTCTCTCCTTTCCCCCACCTTCCCTTAACTGATCCCTTATCCTCGAGGTCTCAGCTTGACTGTTTCTGAAAAGCTTCCCGGACTGCAAGCTAAGGAACTTGCCAGGGTGCCACAGCTAGCGGCAGCTCAGATTCAAGCTCAGGTCTGTCTGCCGGCAGAGCCCAGGCTCTCAGCCACCTCATTATACGCCTCATTACTACCAGTTTCTCCCTTGAGGCCCGGCCGAAAGACACGCCCCCTCCCTAGGCCTCAGTTTCCTCCTGTGGGTTCGGCCAACCCTAGATTTCAGGAAAATTGCCAGAGACCTAAGGTGGGAGAGGAGACAGAGGGTGGAGCGAAGAGGGGAGGAAAGAGGAGGGAGGGAGGGAGCGCGGAGGGGCGGCAGCCGCAGGCCAGCCAGACGAGAGTAACGCCAAATATGCGAACTACGCCAGCCCCTGAGCTATGAATAGGGCGGCCAGGCTGGCCGCCCAGGTCTGCCCTTCACGCCCCGCAGACCCCCAGCCCAGCCCTCCCACGCCAGCCCTAAACAGGGTCCTGAAATGGGGCGGAGGCCAAGGAGGCACTCTTGGAGGCGGAGGCTGAGTGGCAGGAGCGAAGAGGTGTGGTCATGCAGATGACATGCAAATAGAGAGCAGCTGGCTTATCTGATTGGTGGGTCTCTGTCCTTCCGGGAAGGTGGTCCTAAGGGGCACTAGACCCGCGCAGGGCCCCTGCTCACACCGGCTTCCACCCGGGCAGCCGCGGTTCCCGAGTGGTTCTTCGGGTCACCCCTTGGCTGAAGTCGCACTGACGTGTGCAGCCTCTGGAGGCCTCTCACCCTGTTCTGTCAAGGTCCTGGTAAGGCTCTGCTGCTGTGATACCATCCCCGCCCACCCCAGCGCCAGGTCAGCCTCTCCTCCTTGGAGCTCACATGTCTGACAGACAGCTGGGCACTTGGGAAATTACAACAGTTCCATCCCTGCCTCTGGACCCCCTTTCTTCATCAGTGACAGAAGTGGGGAGCACTTCCCTGGCCCAGTCCAGCCCCTTGTGTGCCCCCAAACAAGTCAGTCAATCTCAGAGCCCGGCTCCTATTTCTTTCATTCTGGCACTATTGACTAGGTGTCCCGGAGGGCGAGGCGTCAAAGAGTTGTAAGATCAGGTCCCAGCTGTGTGATCCCAGTCAAGTCTCTTTCCTCTCAAGTCTCCTGAGTTGTAAATGGGGTCCTTGAGAGGGCTTAGTGTGGAGTGCCTAGCACACAGAAGTTGTTCAACAAATCTTAGTTCAGTAGTCCACAAAGGATTTTTTTTCATTAATAAAAAAAACATGAGATTTTATGAAGAAACAAACATGAGACAAAATTAAAAGGCTGCAGAGCGTAATGTTTAAACATTCCTAAACAGGATTCAGAGGAATCTGGTTTTGAATCCCAACTTGAATCCCACTTCCTAGCTGTGTATCCTTTTGGACTAGTTACTAACCTCTCTGAGCTTCTGTTTCTGCATTTATAAAATAGAGATAATCTATTCTCCATGAGGTTGCTGTGCAGATTAAAGAGCTAGTGTGTATAAAGTGCTCAGCACAGCAGTGCCTGGCACTGAAATGTTCAATAAATGTTAGTTGCGACCAATACTCCCTATTATTGTCATGGGGTTTTCACAAGGCTGTGCGAAGTGCTATGGAAACTTTCAGTTCATCAGTCAACAATATTCGTTCAACTTGGCCTGGTCTAGAAGCTGGAGACAGAGCAGTGAACAAGACAAAAGTCCCTACCCTGATGGGGCTTAAAGTCTAGTCCCCAGAGGAGGAAATCCCCATATATTCGAGGAATTGGTGGCTGGTGGGGGGAGGGGTGGCAGATTTACAGAGAAGGATATTTGAACTGAGCATTGAAGGATAAATAGAAGTTTGTGAAATGGAGAAGGCAGGGAAGGCTATATCAGACAAGGGGAAGAGATGGCACGGAAGCTTCTGGGGAGGGGAAGAGGGTGATGCATCCCACTCCTATCCTCTCCTCTCCATCTCCAATTCCACGTTCAGGCCTCATCATCTCTCAGCTGGTCTGCTGCCTCCACTTCCTGACACCTTTCCATGGCTCCACAGTATCTACGGGAGCAAGTCAAGTTCCTTAGTGTGGCATGAAGGATCCGCCATGATGACGGAGGAGAGGGACAGGATCTGGCCCTCATTGGCCTTGACATTCTCATCTCTCTCTACTCTCAGTCTTGCTCTCATTGACCCCACAAGAGGCCAGGCTGTTTCACACCTCCTTGCCTTTGCTCATGCTGGGTCCTTCTGCCTGGAATGCCCTGCTCTCCCTTCTCCACCACCCCACTGATCCCAGCAGGCATCTTTCAAGCCTTGGCCAGCCTCACCTCCTTGGTCAAGTCTTCTTCCCCTCAGAGCTGGAGCATCTCTAGAGGAGGCAGGGACTCAGCCCGTGTTTAGTGACAGAGCCATGGGGTCCTCCACACCACTCGTGAGCAAACCCAGACTCCAGGGAGGCAGAGGGAAAATCCCTGTGCAAGCAGAGTCACGAAGAAGCAGAACAGAATTGTGCTGCCTGCATCCACCACCTTTCCCTCATTAGGCCAACCCCTACTTGGATTTCAAGGCTCAGCTGGGGGCAGGGGGAAGGGTCCACTTTCCCAGGGTGGCAGCTGTGCTCCCAGGCTCTTCCTTGTCAGGGAATGTAGCCGTGACACAGGATAGCCTTAGTTAGGATTCAGAAAGACCCAGATTTAAATTCGGATGCCGGGTGACCTTTGGTGGAGTAATTTAGCCTCTCAGGGTCTTGGTTCTTATATCAGTAAATGTACAACCACTTCATGATGGTCCTTGAAAATTGATCAAAAGAAGTTTCGATAAAGAATCCTCAGCTTAACTATTGTTTGGAAACAGGAGATGAGAGAAAGGAGATTAATCATATCACCAACTGGTTTTTAACCAATCCCTATAGCAATTCTCCCCAGTGACACAGTTTCCATCTGTAAACTCCTGTTACCACTTTTGTGACTTCATTCACACTCAAATGATGTCACAGTGAAGACAGGGTCTGTCTAACTGGGTCTGTCTCCCCAGTTAGATCAGGCCAATTTTTATGATAATATTTTGGGGGGTGGCAAGGGGTGTTCTGGGCTGGCAGACACTGTAGATGCACATCTCAGAACCCCTGAAAAAATCTTAGTAGAGCTTTTGGGTGGTGAGAAAAGCAGACAAGGAACCCCTTGAGGGCAGGACTGTGTCATATCCATCCAGGTCCCAAGACCCACAGAGAGAGCCTGGAACCCAGAGGGCACAGAGGAAATGGTCACCAAATGAACAAAGTGTGGTTTGCATGAAAATCTAGCCACTGCCTGATTTTCCCAGGCACTGAGCCTCCAGTTTCTGGAGTCAGGGCCTTCTCCTGCCCCAGGCTATAATTAGGGAGAGGGACACTCTCATGCAAGCCAGGCCTGGGAATGTCCTCAGAGCCCTGGGCCACACCCAGTCTCGGATAATGCTTTCCCTAGCACTGTGGGGACCATAGCACCTGGGAGCCACTGGAGGAGGAAAAGGTCCCAGTTCGAAAGGAAGAGGGCCCTGTTTCTCATCCCACCAGCAGTCCTGGCCTTGTTGTGTGACCCCCATTTCCTGACTCCCACTTTCCCCTCTTGCAGACATCCCACCCCCTCCTGGGCTTTGGGTCCAACCTCAGCTGCCCCCTTATCCCCTCACCCCCACCAGGTGCTGCAGGGCAGAGGTGGGGCACGGTGCCAAGGCTTCATTAGAGCTAATGAGGGCTCAGCTCTTCAGATGCCAGTGCAAGATACAGGAAAGTACCAGAACTGCCCACAGCCCCCAATCACGGCCTGGGGTACTCAGCTCCCTCCTCCCTCTCTTGGGGAGGAACCAGGGGGCCACACCCTCGGAAGAGGAAAGGGAGATTTGGAAGAATCTTCCCAAGTACAGAGAGTGCTGAGGCGCCAGGGGAAGATGGGGATGCGGGGCATGAACCAGAAAACAGCCTCAGGGAGGGGTAGGGGTCTCACCTGGGCTGCCGAAGGCTTCACGGTCCACTACTCAGTCCAAAAAAACTGCCAACAGAAACTTGCCCCTTCCTTTCCCCCGGTTCATGGAATCACAGCAGGTCAGGGCTGGAGAGACCATGGGCACTTCTCCACTACCCTCGGATTAGAACTCAGCAGCCTGAACCCACTTCTCGCCTGGTGTCCAACCTCCCTCTTCCTCCCACTTTTGCTTGTCCCTTCCCCTCTGCTTCTAATCTCTTGGCCTTGGCCTTTCTCTAGGCCTCAGTTTCCCTTTGAGCCAAGTGGGGAGGCGGGGGGGGGGTGGGGTGGGGCGGTCTCTAATATCTGTCCAGCTAAAGCTTACAAAGATGTTCCCTTTCTCGGGGGCGTCTCTCCCCACTCCCTCGCTCTCTTTCGGAGAATGGTGGAGGCATCTCTCCCCACTCCCTCGCTCTCTTTTGGAGAATGGTGGAAACTCTGTGGTGGAGGGTAGGGGTCTGCACTGCAGCATCCCCTTCCAGCCTTTCCGGGCTCTCAGGCTAGCCCAGATCTCCACCCTTCCCTCCTACCGAGGCCTCTAAGTCCTGCGTCTACACCCAATTCTCTCCAAGGAGCTCTCACACTCTCTGAGGAAATTACAAAGGAAAAAGCTGCAGATTTAGGAGCCCAGAGTCAGAGAGAAGTCAAGCTAGGGACTGTTGGAAACCAGGCCAAAATGAACTCTGTCCTTCCCTAATTAACCCTCACTTGGGGGCCAAGACCCTGGAGTGGTTGTCCTCCCACATGGCTCCCACATGTCCCCCTAGCCTGACCACATTCCTCCGGCCCACACACCTCCCCCCAGCCCTCCCGCCAAAGGGGCCAGTCCTGGGTCTGTTTCCATCCTTGGCTTGTGGGTCTCAGTCATCCCCACGCTCCGCCCCAAGTTCTCTCCTCGCAGGGATTCAGGCTGAGCTTTGAAAGGGTCACTTCAAAGAGGACCTGCCTGCCGAGGGCCCAGCCAGACCCAGGGCTGGCTGCTCGGCCAGATTCCCGGTGGCTGGGGACAAAGGCCCCACTGTTCCCCCGACCCCCAGACGCCCCCAAATGCGCTGGGCATAAGAAGTCTTTCTTTCCACAGTTCCCTTCCTTACAGGCCCCGGCTCTTTGCCACAGGGAGTAGCCCTGGCCCCTCGTCCAGGAGAGTCTGGGGGGTGGGGGGTCAGGGAACTACCAGTTCCCCACCCCCACCATACACCCAACCCCTTTGGGCAGCCAGGATGTGGAGGCAGCCTTGGGCTGACTTCAGAGCCAGTGGTCCAGGCACCGCACCGCCCCTCAGCCACCAAGCCCTTCCTGGCCTGCAGTGGCCTCCCCGCTTCTCCCACCCATCAGAACCATGCCCATCCTTCCAGGCCTCCTCCAGGCAGCCTCTCAGGACTCCCTCTCCTCAGAGGAGCCTCCTAGCCCAAACCACAGCAGCCAACCTCTCACTCCGCTCCCCAGTTCCCAACAGCGGGAACCAGGTCTCGCCTGCTCCTCTAATTTCCTACCACATGGCGCTGATCCCAAAGCAGGGTCCTTAAGGTTTTCTCTGTCAACCCCTCACCCAACGCCTGAATTCTCTCTAGTCTAGTCTGTGCTTGCTCACCTCCACTGACAGGGGCCTCATTACCTCCAGGGACAGCTCTTCAGATTACTCCGACCATAAAGGGTTCTCTTTATTTACTGAGCCCAAATTGTGTTGTTCTCATTTCCATCCAGTTGCTGCTAATAGTTGAGATTACCAAATGTCAGCCAGTTTACCTGTATTACCTCATTTAATCCTCTCAACAATTTTGAGGGACTATTTCAGGGATGAGAAAATGGAGGCTAAAAACAACTAACTAAGTAACTTGGTCAAGGTCACATAGTGAATAAGGGGTAAAGCTGAAATGTGAACCCCCTCAGGCTGAAGGCAGGGCCTAGACACCCAATGTGCCTCCCAGTGTACCAGGGGCCGTGCCAGGCCTGGGCCTCTCATCTCCCCCGAGGTTGCTTGTCAATACGAGAAGGCAGACCACACCCACCACACTTCTTTTTTCCTAGTTAGCTCCCACCAGCCTTTGTCAGCAGATGAAGTGTGGCCTGGGGATAGTGACAGACCCAGCCAGTGGGAAGCAGGGAGAGTCAGAGGGGAAGAGGTCACCAGCCTAGGGGTACGCAGGTTGGAGGAGGTTGGAGGAGGTGACCTTGGGACTCAGGTTTAGGACTGGAGGTGAGAGATGGAGAATTGATAACTATGACAGGCCCTGTCCCAAACCTGACACTCCTCCGTCCACCCTCCAACTTGAAAGGCACAGAATCTTCCACAAAGGTGATGCATTGGGCTGAACATCTCAGGGCCACAGAGATGAAAAAGGAACAGACATCTTTAATCCAGCCTGTAGTCTTTTCCCACCTGCCCATTGCTCAGCGCCATCCCCTTGGAACTCTGCAGGAGGAAGGGAGGGGAGTGGGAGCAAGAGAGAAGTCAGAAAGCTGAGGGGCCCCAGTGGCTGTTGTTAAGCCTTGGAGGGCAGTACTGATAGGGCGTGGGTTTTTTTTGGCCACACCAGGCGGGGCTTGCAGGATCTTAATTCCCCCATCAGGGATGGAACCCGTGCCCCCTGCTGTGAGGGCACGGAGTCCTAACCACTGGACTGCCAGGGAATTCCCCAGGGTGAGCTTTCCTTTCCTCTCTAGGTTTGGCTCAGGCACTCCTGGCAAAGATAACAAAACGATGCTCCTCTAGGCTACTTTCCCAAGACTCCAACCCAGCTACTTCCAAAGGATTACAGGATTCTGTGATTTTTCCATACACTGTCAGTGAGTCAGTGAGTCAGTCAGTCAACAAACATTCTCGGAGTACTGGCTGCATACCAGGCTCTGTGGCACCAAGATAAACATGACACCTCTGGGGCTGCTTGGAATAATCACAGTCAACTCCCTAGCTCTGCCACTTACTAGCTGTGTGACCTCGGGAAGCCACATAATTCTTTGTGCCAGTTTCTTCATCTGTCAAATGGATAGGAATAATGTACCCAGTGGTCAGCACTGTGGAAGTAGTTGCTATGATTATTTTCCCAGTCCGGCAGGGGAGACTGATGTGTAGACCAAACATCACAATGCTGGGGCAGAGCTGGGCACGGGGCACCCACGAGGCCAGGGGAGGGGCTGCTCCCGGCCTGCACTTCACAAACATTTATGGAGGGCCGCTCTGTGCCAGGCACTGTGCTGGCCACTGGGGACACAGAGATGAACGGGACACACTGTCCACTTGTCCCTGCTCCTCCCTGCCCTCCTTTTCCCTTCCTGGGGCCTAGTCTCAGAACCCTGCACTGGAGGGCGGCAGCCGGGACAGAACTGTGTGGGGAAAGGCATGGCCTGGGAGCCCAGGAGTCAGAACCCCTGGGTTCATGTCCACCACTCCCGGCCTATCTGACCTTGGCCACTCTCTGGCCTCAGGTTCCCCACTGTTGGACAAGATGACCCCTCTGGTCCTGACCCACTCTGATAGATGATGAATACACTCCACCCCCATAGAGCTTTAAACTCGCCCCAGAGTCCAGTCCCAAGGCCATCCCAGCCTGTCGTCCCACTGAGGCAGTGAAGAGGAGACGCCTGCCTGGTACTGACTGGCACTGCCCTGCTGACGAGCTGGCACAATTTCACATGAAAGAGGGAGGCCTGGATCTAAAGGCGGGTTGTTTGAAGGGGGTGGAGGGTACTAGGGGAAAGGCAGAGCCAGCTCCCACAGGCCCTATTCATGGCTCTCTCTGGGGAGGGAGAGAGAGCAGGATAATTAAAACCAGGCTTTGTCCAAATCCCTGACCAAGCCAATATCTCACCTTTGAACCCCTGCAGCCAATAGAGCAGGGCTGATGCCCCTTTGGAAGGAAAACACCAATGAACCAAGCCACAGCCCAAGTGCGGTGGGCTAGCATAGGACGGGATGGGGGGTTGGTGGAGTAAATGAGCTGATTCCCCACCCAACAATCATGGATGGATACCTGAGGCTTTGCCACCCTGAGACCTCTTGTCCCCATCCGTGTCCCAGCTGAAAGCAACCAAGCTCCAATCCAGCAAGAGGTTGACCTTGATCTTGGCTTGTATCCAAGACAGACCCAGATTCAGGGAGTGACAGCAGACAAGGCAGGTCATGAAAAGCAGGGTAGTGGAGTGAGACCATGAACTTGAGCCAGACTGCTGGGTTCCTACCCTGGCTCTGCCACTTGTTAGCGATGGGATTTTGGCCAAGCTATTGGCTCTCTGTGCCTCAGTGTCCTCAACTGAAAAATGAGGATAATAACAGCACCCACGTCACGGTGGTTTTGTGAGGATTAAATGAGGTAACTTATATAAATCCTGGCCTAGAGTAATTGCTATCTATGCCTTAGCTATCAGCTATACTGTTAGAGCAATTCTCCATCCTTAAAACACATTTTTTTCAGGCACTAATACATATGCTCATTTGAGTATATTTGCATCTCCCATGAATCTCTCCAGATTTTTACACTGGAATCCAACATTGCAGGAATCTACCTAACCCACTATACTGGAGGAAACTTCCCTGCGTGATGCTCCAGGTTCACCTGGGAGGCTGCAGCTCGTACGCCTCTCCCTAGAAGTTCTTCCAAATGGCTAATTGCAATCCCTCATTTGGTAACTTATTCCATTCTCCTTTGTAGACTCTCTTTTAATCTGATACATCATGAAGTCCTTCTTAAGTATCCCTGAGATAAAGGATGAAGCAATAAATGCGTCTGCCCACTACTGCACTGCCCTGTTCTGTAACCAGCACCCTTCCTCATCCCCCACTCCATGCCAAAACTGCTGCACCCCTGGGGGCCAGACTGGCCTCCTGCTCCCCTTGCCCCTGAGCTCAGGGTTGGCCTGATGCGGGGGCACAGAGGTCCCCATCCAGGCTGCCCAAACACAAGGCCTATTCCCAGCATCCAGTCCCTCTCTGTTTGAGCTGAGATCCTCAAAAGCCTGCCCCATTCCCCATGGTGTCCCAAAGGCACCTTCCTAATAATGCTCCCCTCCCTAGAGCTTCATCTTGTGCTGTGACTCCCATCAGAAGACCCGGGTTCTAGACCTGGCACTGTCGCTGTGTAGTCTCAGACCCTAATACACACCCTGCCTGCTCCCAGGGCTTTTGAGGCCCTCAAATCCAGCATTGAAGGATTTACTGCTCTCATCATTCCCAAGGGGAGGGAGGGGCTTCAGATGCAGGAACTTGGAGCTCCCAGAAACCTACGGTGGACCCAACCACCTTGTGAGCAAGTGGAAGAAGAGGCTGGGGCTGGGAGCCTCTGGGCTGTGTTTGGAGGCGAAATGACTGGTTATGTAATTGAGATTCAAATCGCAGGCCAGTGAGCACATCTCAGTGAGAGCAGCCGTTCTGGGGAATGGGGCTGTTGCCCTGGCAGAGGGGAAGAACCCCAGGGGATCAAACACCTCCCCTGCACTCCCACAGCTAGGCCACAGGCTGGGGCTGGGGGTGGAGATAGTAGGGGGGGTGGAGATGAAGTAGGTGTTGGTGTGTGTGTGTGTTGGAGGGTGGGGGGTGGGAATCCAAGGAACTTGACGATAATGACCTTCACTTCCATCCCCAGTCCACCCTGAAATTCAAGTTTCTAGTTAGGAAACACTTTGGCTGAAAGGTGGAGGGGGAGTCAGGGGATAGAGATGCAGACCAAGGGAGAACTGTGCCTACATCCAGCTACTGAGATACACACCAGTCTCAGAGTTTGCAAAGCACCAGACCCCAGCTCCAACACTGAGGGGATGGTTGGGGAGGAATGGCCCTAAACCCTCCAGCCCCGTCAAAAGAGGAAGAGACCTCCTCAGCCCAGGTCTTGATCCCAACCTGGACCCCCAGGAAACTTCTTTTTCAAGCTCAGAAAATGACTGGCCTGACAGTGTTCAACCCTTCGACTTGGAAAGGGGTGGAGTGCATGTTGGGGTGCTCCAGCGGAATGGGGCAGTCAGGCTCAGAGGTAGGGTGCTGGCCCCAGTGGGGCCCGGAGGCCCCTGCTGGCCCTCCCCAGCCTCAGCAGCCAGCCGGCAAATGAAAGAACCCAAGCAAAGCAGCCCAGCGCTGAGTAATGCCCCTGGCACCCCGTGCCGAGACCCACCCACAGCCAGCCGAGACCCACCCACAGCCAGCCCGAGAGGGCAGAGGGGAGGGCAGCCGCGCCTGCAAGACCAAGGGTCCCCGGCCTGTTTCTCTTCCCCTGGGGGGCGGTGGACCCGCGCCGGGCAGCTCGTCGGGCGGTCCGGCCCGGCAGCGCGGGGAGTGTGGCGCAGGGAGGGGGTGTCCGGCCACAGTGGCCAAGGACATCCCGCTCCAGGAACCCCTCCCCCACTCCCTCTCCCTCCAGCTGTGCCGGGGCCTCGCCAACGGAAAACGAAAACTCGGGCAGAGGAAACGGCGGCAGGCGCCCCGCCTGGAAAACCCGGACAAAAGGCGCGGGCCTCCCGCCCCCGCTGCCCGGCCGCTGGGGGCCTGGCACCGCCGCCCGGGTCGGTGCCCCCGGCCCTGGCAGCCCCGTGCTAGCCCCGGCCCCCTGCCTGCCTTCTTCCTTCCCGCCCCCTGCCCAGGGCAGCTCGCGCTCCGGCCCCCTCCCCGGCCACCAGCCGATGTTCCCTGCAGCCATGCCCGTGGTGCCCGCGCCGTGCGCCCCAGGCTGTGCCCGCCGAGCGGGGGCGCAGCGACCCCGGCCCCAGCTGCCAGCTTCCCGTTAGCGCCTGGATCCGCCCCCTCCCCTGGCTCAGCACCCTCACCTTGGGGGGCCGGGGCTCCGGGCGGGGCGGGATCCCGACCAGGCAGAAGGCGACTCCATTCATCGGGCGGCAGCTGCGGCTCTGCTGCCAGGGCACTGCTTGGGGGCGCGGGCAGGGACCAGGGAGGGGCGGGGCCGGAGGGGCGGGGCCGAACGCGGAGGGGTGGAGCGTCTCTTCGCTCCTCCTCCTCCTGCGCTCCTAAAGGGGCGCACCCTCGGCCTCCTGTTAGGGTAGCAGACTGGTACAGAGGGCTGAGGCAGGGGTTGGCGCAGGCAGCGGAGCTAGGGGGCAGAACACAGCCAGCGGAAGAGAGATGGTCTTAGAGAGGGTTTGGGCCGGCCTCCAGGGGACCAGCCCAGATAGACGGTGATCCGGGCCGGCCGAGGAAAGAGGACTACGGCACAGAACACACAGAACTAGCACCGAGAGAGGGAGGGAGGGAGGAAGGAAGGGAAAGGAAAGCAGAGAGAAACACAGCCAGACAGAGATAGTCAGAAACAGAGACGGAGAGAGCCAGAAAGCATGAGAGAGGCAGGGACACGACAGAGACAGAGTAGAGAGAGGCAGAGAAAATCAAAGACAAAGATGAAGAGACACAGGTTGGAAGAGAGGGAGAGACAGAAAAAAGGCTTAGAGAGCCTTCCATCCAGACACTCACGGAAGCTGAGACAAGGGCAGAGATGGTTATACCCAAGGGGGAGGAGGAGGGCGACGAGGGTAACAGGGGAACTTCCAGGGGCTTCATGCCCCTCAATCTAGGACACCCCTCCCAGGCAGAGTCTCAGCCCAGGATCCCATGCAGGCTGTAAGAGAGAGGCAGGTGCCCCAGCCCTTCAGACCCCCACCCAGCCAGCCTGTGGCTCAGGCCTCTAGACAGCCCACAGACCCACTCTGCAGTGGGTGACAGTAAGAGCAGAGACCCTCCAGGCCTCCCAATCACAAGCTCCCACAGCCTCCCTTCCCAGCTTCACTCTGAGCTGGGCCCAAAGAACCGTCGGGGTCCTGAGTCAATTTCTCATTTCCCTGCCCCCAAGCAGGACCCCTGCAGCCCATCCCCTGATGATCCAGGAAGGGACAGTCTCTCAGTCCTTAGTTTCTGCTGGAAAGTTCTTTCTGCTATCTAACTAACATCCTTCCTACCTTCTATTTTTTACAGCCTATGCTTACCTCTTTCCCTTGCCTTTTTGTAGTTTTAAAGGGCTCCTGCATTCCTTCACCCAGATTGTGAAGAAAGGAAGGCAGAGACCATAGATAAATAGGAATATGATTTGGGCAAGGCAGGCAATGAAAGTGGGAAGGCCGACTCTGCCTGCTGAAATGGCCCACCCACTCTGGGGCAGTGAGCCTCATAAAACCTCTTTGCTCCACCACCACCACCATCCCGACTCCTGAGAGTGGATCAGCCCCAAGTCCTGGACCCCTCAGGATCAGGGAGTCAGGCCCTGCAGGGGGCAGTATGGCCCAGACACCTACTAGAACATCCTTACTCCTGTAAACCTGAGGAAGGAGATGTTGACTTGTTTTTAAATCTTATGTTTTATTTAATTTATTTTAAATTCCCTGGAAGTCAATGGAAAGGGATGCTTTTGTAATAATGGAAGGGCAGTTAAGGACTCCTTCATTCCCCACCTCTCTTCATCAAGGTCACGTGCAGCTGGAATTATGCCCCACTTCTGAGAAGTTCTTCCTGCTATCTAACGGTAATCCATCATACTGCCTGTATTTTCTTGCTTAATCTTAAACCAGGTCCCTCTGTCTGCCTCTTTCTGCCCTGTGGCTCCAACAGTCCAAGGCTTGCTGCCACCCTGGTTCAGGGGTCCTTTCCTCTCAAAACAAATGTGTAAGGGGGGAGTGGTGGCATCTGAGATCCAGACTGGACTGAGGCTGTGGGGAAGGGGAGGAGGGTGGTGGCCTCTGGGGTGCCCCTGGCTCACTTTTTCCAGAGCCTGATGCCCTCAGACACTGCAGGAGGCGGTGAGAGGAAATGAGCTCACACTGGCCGGCAGGCAATTCCTCCCTCCACAATGCACTGCACTCACCTCCCCCACCCTCTCCCACTTCCCAGAAAGTGCGCTCTTCCCCCACCCTGCTGCCCTTCCCACCTCTTCCTGCACCTTGACCTGCACCCCCATCCTGTCCCAGCCCTCCCCCATCCACCTTCTCCAGCACCTCTTTCATTCTTCCTTTCCGTCCTGGCTCCCCATCCCCTTTGACGACTGTGTCTCATTCCCTGCATCCCACCATCCACGCCCCCCAAATCCACTCTATTCCTGGCACACTCTTTCTCTGGGGATTAGGGCAGTGAAGCCCAACATGGGATGGAGGGTGTCCCTCACTGAGGACCCTCTTTATACTCCCCCTCTTTCTAAATTCCTCTCCCAGCCCAATCACCTCCCTTCATTCACAAATGTTTATTGGGAGTCCTGATATACCATGGGTGGGAGAGTGGAGGTTGCCCCTGGGGATAGGAGATAAGGCTTAGCTCCTTCCCTTGAGGGGTCCTGGCCTTACCAATCCTGACTCTACTGTGAGATCCCAGAAAAGGAGCCATGGGAGGCTGGAGAAGCAGAGGAAGTCTTCCAGAAGCAGGTGGCCGTGACCTTTTGAGGGCATCACGGATGGGACGGGGTGCGGTGGGCAATGGGGGGAGAAAGACTATCATGGACAAAGGCAGGGAGGCAGGAGAGAGCAGACTCTAGCAGTGTGGCTGGAGCCAGGCGGAAAGGGAAGTTTCGTGGGCAGGAAGCATGGAGGGATGAGGAAGGAAATGCGGGTGGGGATGTTACTGTGGAGTGACTGTGCCTGAGGCACTTAGATTCTAGCCTGGCTTAGGGCAGGGATTTAAGCGGAGATGTGCCATGGCCACTGTGGCAAGACGTGGAAGAGAACGGAGGGCAGCAAGGAGCCAGGGGTGGGCGGCCAGGTTGGGGGGCCCTGCACCTGGGCAGGGAGCACCAATCATCAGAGGCCCCCGGATCTTGTTGACCAAATGGGAGTTGCGGGAAGGAAATGGAAGAGTCTAGAACAACTCCAAGGTTTCTCGCTCAGAATATTAGGTAGATGAGTTGTCTGGAGTGTTCTCAGGGAGAAGGGACATGCCAGGCACTGGGCTAAGTAATCCTTTGTATACATTATTCCAAATCAGCCTTACAAAGGAGCTGTGAAACAGATATTATAATCCTCATTTACGGCTAAGGACACTGAGGCCCAGAGGGCTTGAGTATCTTACCCAAGGCCATGCAGGATTTGAACCCACGCCTTTGGGTTCCAGAGTCCACACACTTAACCTGCAGGCTGTGTTGCTGGTGGAGTAGTGATTGGCAGCTCGAACCCTGGGTCCATCTCCCTGAAGAGAGGCCTGAGCTAGAAACATACATGGCTTTGGAAGTCATCGGTGGATCAGGAGTGTGGTTCAGATTCTCCAGGGACAGCGCAGAGCGGAGACCAGATGTAGGTTGGGACCCAAGGGCACTCACCTTTCGGGGCAGGTGAGGAAGGAAGAGGCAGCAAGGAGGACTGAGGAGAGAGAGCCAGAGGAAGCGGCACTGTGTCAGGCAGGGGACGGGTGGGGTGGAGGCCAGACTGTGCGGTGAGGAAAAGCATCAAGGGTGAAGAAATTAAAAAAAAAAAAAAAGGGGGGGTGGTGAAAAAGGGAGGGTGGTGAAATGGAATTGGGCCGCTGAGACAGTTACCGGGAAAGGACAGCCGGACAGCACAGGTGAGTCGAGGTGAGGCATGACTCCATTTGGATGGCGGACACTTGAGCAGGCTTTTTGGTTGTGGAGGAGAAGCCAAGGGAGAGAGCCTGAGGGGGTGATGAGTGGAGTAGAGGAAAAAGAACGCAGAGTCTTGCCAGAGGAAGAACCCGCCTTCCCCAGAGCCAGGTAGGGTTAGGAGAGGAGCATGGGAGGAGGTCAGGGAGTCCCCAGACCAGAGCAGTCCAGGGTCAGGATCAGGCCTGGGCCAGGAGCCAGCAAGGGGTTGTACAGTGTCATCAGGGAGCCCTGAACCAAGAGTCCAAAGGCCAGGGTTCAGGTTCCCATGCTGCCCACCTAGTAGCTGAATGTCTTTAAGGAAAAGTATATTCTCTGAACCTCAGTTTCACTCTCTGTAGATGAAAACAATAGGCCTCCTCTGCCAGTCTCCAACTGAGGGCTCACGTTTGATAACGGATTCAAAGGAATGGGTGGAAGGCGGGTTACAGGGCTGGTGACCATAAACCTGGTAATAGCTGCCTGCCCTTCCATTGAAGGGGAAAGAGCACCCCCTGGTGGAGAAGGGCAGGAGGGCAAGACTAGAGGGAAGGGCTGAGGAGAGACCTGACTTGTTCTTGTTCCTTTGGCTTTCAGCCTCCAGATCCTCTGCTTGTCCCCTCGAAGCAACCCATGCCCACCTAAACTTTCATTTCCAAAGCAGGTGGTAGCCCAGTTCAGTCAAGTCCAAAGACATTTATTGAGTGCTGTCTACATGCAAACTGCTGTGTGGGGTAGGGGGGAATGAACCAGGTGATGTGCTTGTCCTCAAAAAGCTCATATTCCAGGGAGGGCAACAAGCACAGCAAAGGATGGCTGGGATGGTGCCATGACGGTGCTACAAGCAGAGCATTGAGCAAAGCAGAAGGGAGCCTTCCATAATGAGAGGAGAAGGCAGGGGCCTTGGGAGGTAGTGTTTGACCTAGACCTTGAAGGCCCTTAACAGGCAGGTGGCAGAGAAAGGAGGCCTGAAGGCTGAGAGCTAGGGAAGGGGTGGGGCCCAGGTCTGGCAGAGCCCCAGGCATCACGGAGAGAGGACCTCAGACCTCATCAAGCTCCTTGAATGGTGTAGGGTGGGGCAACGGTCCACTCGAGATCATGCCAGTCTCTACCCTCATCCCTGCTGCCAGGTCCCTGAGGAATCCTGGGTAAGAGGGATCCCACCTGAACACACGTCGAGGAGGGACGTACAGCCCCCTGGCCCGAGGGCTGAGAGGCATTGGCAACCTGCCAAACAGCTGGGGCCCCAGCCCAGCAACCTTTGGACAGCTGACTTGGGGTGGAGAGAGAGGCTGCAGCTTCCTTGGGCTGGCAGCAGGGCAAGCAAGCCACACCCAGCGAAACCCTGGTATCAGGACAGTGGGTGGACGAAAGATGCCCCACCCCTGCCGCTTTCAACTGGCAGCCCCTCAGGGGAATCATGTTAGGGAACGTACGTCACGGTTGGGGAAGAGGAAGAGGTTTGGGGCTGGGGTCTCAGCCCCGAGGGCTCTCCACTATGTGACACCGGGCAGTTGAAGAGCTGGTGGTGAGGACTGTGTGTATATGAGCGTGTGTGCAAGACTAAGAGACGACTTATGACGACCGTGACATCACCTAGCAGGGGCTTGAAAACACGAGGATGGAAGGGAAAGGAATTAAAATGTGTTGAGCACCTACTATGTGCCGAGCTCTTTACAAACATTATTTCTTTACAAACATTGCTCCCCATGACATCACTGTAAGGTAGGTATTATTAGCCTCATTACATAAACGAGGAAACAGGCTCAGAGAGGTTAAGTAATTTTGCTGAAGTCTGACACTAAGCCCTTACTCTTTCTATGAAGCACGACCCCTCTGGGAGGAGCTAGGCCATGTACTCCCTTCCAGCTCCAGGATGCTAAATTCATGATTCTTTGGGAGGGCTTTTAAATTCTGCCAGCAACTGGCCTGCAGCCCTGCTTCTGCCACAGGCCCTCAGACCCTGCCTCGCTCTACCTGGCCCCTGCAAATCCCTGCACGGAGGAGGGGCAGCTCCACTCTCCTCCCTGTCTCCCTGCCCTTCTGGGAGGGTGGGGGTGGGGAGAGGAGGAGAGAGGAGGGGAACCTAGAAGCAGAGCAGAGAAGGAGGGAGGGGAGGAACAGAGGGGAGGGGCGAAAGGAGGAGGGCAGGGGTGGCTCCCACCGCCCCCTGGAAGCTCTGGAAATCCCCAGCAGCTGCTCCCCCCCTCCCCCCCCCCCACCCCACCCCCCCCCACCCCCCCCCCCGCCACCCCGCTCCTCTGTCTGGCCCTGAGCCAACCCTGGGAGGGAGTGAGGGGAGTTAAATGGAGAGAAAAGAGGGGCAGGGCACTGACCACAGGGGGGCAAGCCCTTTAGTCTTGGCACCCACCCCGCCCAGCAATTCCAGCCCCTGTGAGAGATTCCAGGCGTGCTCCCCTTTAAGGAAACCCTACATGCCAAAATCCACACATACCAAACAGACACAGCAGGGCGGTCCTTGCACTATAAAAGGATTCTTTGCTTTACAAGAGGGTTGGGCACAAGGGAAACTTAAAATAGGAGCTTCCCTTGGTGTGGTGAAAGAAGCTCTGATTTCAGAAGCACCCCATACACACCATGCTTCCGGCATATCCAGAAAGCTGGCGACACCCGCGGGGCTGGCAGGGCTGCAGCTGCCTTAAGGCGCTGACATCAGCGCGGGCACCTCCAAGGTTGTGCTGATCATCAGAGTCCCCTTGTGGGTTGTGGGGTGTCTCACAGTCCAGGGGACAAGCTGGCTGCTGTGCTTCGCAGCAGAGGTGTCTTAGGACACCCAGGAAGGACTGGAAAGCCACGGCTCAGCACAGCTGGCAGGGATTTCACAGCAGCCCAGAGAGGACAGATGTCCAAGGGCTCCCCGTGTCCCTTTGATGAGGCCACGGCAAGAGCCCAATGTCCTTACTCTCCTCCATGGTCTGTCCTCCCTTCCACGATGCCAGGGCACAGGGGAGCCAGGCTCTGCCTCTGGGAAAGGGGCAGCACCTGACCCCCAGAAGAAGTATGAAAGGCTGATGGAGGAGCAACTCAGGCCGTGCTGCGGGCCCAGTGAGATGCATTCAGGGTCCTCTAGGCAGAAAGTAATGGTGTCCCCTAGCCCTGCCCCTCCTTTTTTTAAAAAATGGAGGTGAAATTCACATAACATAAATTTGACTATTTTAACGTGAACAATTCAGTGGCTTTTAGTCCTGTCCCCCCAACCCCTGCCTTTTTGTGCTCAGAGTGGAGTTGAGTCAGTAATGACAATAGCAGAGAATGACGAATGGAGTCCCCTTCCCAGGCTGCCAGGCCTGGTGCTCCAGGGAGCTGCCACTGGCCATTTAAATTAACAGCCAAGATGCCCAGCAGGCCTGGAGACTAGACCAGCCCACGGCCCTCCCCAAACATCACGCCCAGCCCAGGGAAGATGCCCAGAGTGCTTCATGACTCCTCAGAGCCCCTCTTCAACCCCCACAACTTAAGATCACCCCATCCCCTGACTCCACACCCTCTACCCCTCCCCACACCCCTCCTCACCACCATCACAGGGAACACAAGAACCCCTCTGCCACAGAGGGGAGGGTGTCTCAGAGCCCAGGGCCCCAGGCCACCACTTTAAGCAGAGCCTGGGAGTATGGACACTTAAAGGCACACCCAGGAACAGAAAACCCTTCCACTCCAGATCCCCCCCATGACCTCTCACTGAGTCAGGATTAGGAAGGGAGCAAGGCAGCCCTCCCTTCAGCCCACATCAGGATTCTGTCCATCTTAGAACAGGGGGCTGCAAGTCAGGATAGAGGGCCCCCCCACTCACTTAAGGGGAACAGCCCCTCTTGTCCAGGATTTTCTAAGCTCTGTGGAGGGAGTGAGGTGCTCTGACCTGAGGGGGCCATCATCCTGACCTCCTCTGATGGATACTGTGTGAAAGACAGCCCTCCCAGAACCTGGCTGGGGCTGCAAGTCTCTACCTGGGGGGCATGTGAAGAAGCTGCCCAGCCCACTCCATCTTTTCACTGCCATGAAATGGTGGCAGCAGTTGCTGCACCTGCTGTAACTGGGAATGGAGGGGGACTCTGGCTGGGAGAAGCCCCTTGATGTATAGGGGGGAGGGGGACGGTTGTATCTTGAGGTCCCACAGGGTGGGGGCGGTCGGGAGGGTCACCGGTAGTTCTACGACCACATTCTGTCACTCCTTCATTATGCAGAGCCTGCTAGGATCCTGGATGGAGCCGGGACCTTACCGAGTGGGGAGGGGGGCTTCTAAATGCTCTCCTTCTGGAGCGGGGATGGGGAGCGAGGCAGCGTGTGAGCCCTCGGTGAGCGCCTCCCTATTTGTCAGTGGTGGGGGAGTACTCGTGTGTGTGTGTGTGTGTGTGTGTGTGTGTGCGCGCGCGCGCGCTCACCAGCTCTGTGTCACACCAGCCGTATCCCTTCCCCTGAGCTCCGCCCGGAGCTCCAGAGCCCCAACCCCCCCTAAGGTGGCGGGCCCCCCTCCCTCTCGGCGCACCCACCCTCATCCAGTCCTCACGCCCCCCGCCCTCCCCTCCCCGACACGCACCCGCGCCCGCTGACCTGCTCCATGCTGCCGCCCGCTACGCAGTCCTCGCCGCGTCAGCCCGGAGGGGCGCAGTGGGCGGTGGCCCCTCCATGCGCCCAGTCGGTGCAGCACCCGGCCACCGCCGCGCGCAAGGAGCGCCTGGTGTAGGCAGCCCAGACCCCCCACCCGGCCCGCCCCGCTCCGGCCCCGCCCGCAGACCCCGCCCCCGCCCCGCCCCTCCCGCCCCACCCCACCCCACCCCACCCCACCCGCGGGTAGAGGCACAGCGCTCACACACACAGACACACAATGCATACACACTGCTCACACATCCAGGGGCGCATCCCTGCCAACACCCACTGTTCTGCCTGTCCTGGGGGCACTGTTATTCCAGAGAAGATCCCCTCCAAGGGCAGCCCCTTCATTTCTGAGGTTATCGGAGTCGGAAGCGCCCCACCCCGCATTTTACAGGGCCACAGAGGGGCTTGCCCAAGGTCACACAGCAGCTTGGTGACAGAGTTGACCCCATGGCCCAGACCACTGCGATTGCCTGAGAGCAGGGCAGAGATACCCACAGCACCTGGACCATAGGGAGACCCTGCCCTGGTGAGCGGGGTTCAGAGCCATGTGACCCCATGAGGACAGGAGCTGGTGTGGAGGGCCACTCCCTGTCGCCAGGATTCAGCCTCTCTTCAAATGTGTTCTGAGGCCCTTGGGTGGGTGTGGGGAGCAGGAATGGAGATTCCTGTCGCCCACCGTGTACCATGCCCCAGGCATGTGCCAAGCAGGAGGAGGAACTGAACTGTTTGTCCACTGCCAGAGAAGGGTCATCTGGATCTCCAGATACCAGCTGGGGACCTGACTTGTGGGCAGTGGAGCCACCAACTCTGGTGAAAGCCAAGGAGGTGGCAGAAAGCCTGCCTCCCCCACTGAGACCCCGCTCCCCCATCAGGGGTGGCTCCTGACTGCCCACTGCCCCTCTGTCCTGCCCACGTCAGGGCAGGGCCACACCGAGGGGGCTATCACATGAGCAGGCATGTGAGAGGAGGGCATGCTGCCCAGGGCAGGAGTATGGAGTCCCGGAGTGGACAGGGGTGGGAATTAACCTGCCCTGAGGCGGGCAGTGGGGTTGGGGCATCGGTGCGCAGACGCCGGCTGCCCAACACCCCTGGGCCAGTGCCCAGGCGACATGAAGGGGATTTCACACTTCTCACTGCGCCCTGGCCTCTTTGTTAGGCACCAGAGGGTGAGGGAGCAGGGGGCTGGAAGCTGAGATGGGGAGAGTTAAGCTCCTCAGTGGGCCCAGACAAAGGGGGCTTTATAGCCTGGGTGTAGGGGGCATGCTAGGGGGAGGAATTCAGGAATGCAGACTGGGGAGGCCCTGAGCCCCCCGGGGCAGTCCCGTTTGGGGCTGAGGTTGGACTCCCCCAGCCCTCCCATGCTTTGGCCCTGCAGAGTATTTGCTGCTTTGCTCCTGGGACTGCAGCCAGGAGTCCTGGCGGCCCTTCATCCCCAGCCGCCCCTCCTCGCAGGGATCTGGGGGGCACTACCCACGCACTCCCAGTCTTCCCCGCCCAGCTGGCTGCAGCCTCTCTTGGCTTCCCTGCCATGCCCTCTCAGCGGCCTCGTGGCCCTGTCTGCTACCAGAGTGAGTGCCCTGCTGGCTGCCAGGGGAAGGGAGGGACAGACTTGGGTAGGGTCACAAGGCTATGGGGTCAATGGGGCCCTTTGTCCCTTCAGACAGAGTCTGTCCTGGGCTAAAGAGATAGGAGACAGAGAAGAGTGCTAGCCAGCAAGCACATGCCCCCAACCCTGACCTGGCCTCTCCCAGGCCGTGGTGGAGCTGGACCCTGGGCTGTGGAAGGCAGGCCCGATTCTTCCCAGTTGGTTTCCCTCTGGCTCTCTTTCAGGGCTGAAGCAGCCACTGAAAGTGAAAACAAGGAGGAGGAGGTGGCCCAGCAGCAGCCACCCATGCTGGCCTCTGAAACAGCGGTTGCTTGGCCAGGCCTAAGGTCTGGGCTTGGGCTTTGCAAGGTTGAGAACTGTCTGTCCCCAAAGATGCTGATCTGGCCCTGAAGAGTAAACTCCTACTAGCCAAAGTCATGGTGGCTAGATTGCTAGACCCTGAAGCTATTTTATCAACGCACCCTGAGCACTACAGGAAGCTTCACAAGCAGAGAATCCCAGTGAACGGAAGTGATGGTACTGCCCACCGTCTCTGCCCCAGCCTGCAGGGTCCACATGTGCAACCACCCCAGGCCTCCCTCTTCCCTGGCAGGCTGGATCTCCGACAAGCTCCTACTCTGATTCCTGTAGCTACTGTGCATGGCTCAGAACCTTCGACAACAGCAGTACCTCAGAGGAGCAGCAGTAGGGGTGGGCGCAGGGCCCAGCTCAGGTTGTTGGACAGGTGTCTTATTTCATCTCCTTCATAAGATTAAAAAGAGGAAAGTCTTATCTCTTGATGAGCGTCTTGGGCAAAAGTCTCCTTTTAGGCGGTAAAGAAAATGTCCAAGTCTGGTCAGCATTGTACTTTCCATCTCATTGAGAAGTTTCAAGTAATGGTGGAGGGAGGCAGACCGAGATCAAAGCCCGGGGTCTGCCGTTTATGGTCTTGGGCAGGTATTCTCACCTCTCTGAGCTCTAGCTTCCTCACTGGTAAACCAGGAATGATAATAGCACCACCTCACAAGGTTGATGAAAGATTAAATGAGATGCGAGTATAAAATGCTTGGTCCAACGAAGGCCCCATAAATGATAAATAAAAACTAAGTACTGGGCTTCCCTGGTGGCGCAGTGGTTGGGAATCTGCCTGCCAATGCGGGGGACACGGGTTCGTCGAGCCCTGGTCTGGGAAGATCCCACATGCCACGGAGCAACTAGGTCCGTGAGCCACAACTACTGAGCCTGCGCGTCTGGAGCCTGTGCTCCGCAACAAGAGAGGCCGCGACGGTGAAAGGCTCGCGCACCGCGATGAAGAGTGGCCCCCGCTTGCCGCAACTAGAGAAAGCCCTCGCACAGAAACGAAGACGCAACACAGCCAAAAATTAAAAAAAAAAAAAAAAGATAAGCACCTTCTACAAAGAGCTGAATGAATTCATCTTATACTGGTTATTATTAGCTTTAGTTCAGCAGGTGAAAATTTCCGACCTTGTGCCCAATCTGGGAGGCCAGACCCTGGCTACAGCCAGGTGCTCCTTCTGAGGGTGGCACCGGCCTTTAGCTGGGTCGGGGAACAGAAAAGAAGGGCAGTTTCCAGCCTGGTGCTGATCCCCCGCCCCCCAGCCTCCTTCTCTTTGCCTCTGTAGCCTCCGGGCCTCCCTGGGGAGCAGGAGGAGTGGAAAGGGAGCTGAGAGCCACCAGGTAAGGAAGACAACTCCCCAGTGGTGCCGTGGGCCTGAGAGGAGAGGGAGGAGGAGGAGGACCCAGGAGGGAGTAGAAGGAGATGAGGGGGAAGGGGGGCGGTGGGCAGCGGGCCTCACTCCTCCACCTGCTGCTCTGCAAACAAAGCCAAGAATGATGCAATCCTGGCCTGGTGCAGCTGAGGCTGCAAAGCCCTGAGAGGGAGAAGTGGGCGCTGGGGGTGGGGAGGGCAGGGGCAGCAGGGCAGATGCAAGGGGCCTGTGGATGCCGGACCCTGGAGTCCCAGCCCAACATGTGACTTCTTCCTGTGGCTCCTGGCCACCTCCTGAAGCCCCTCAGCCTGGGTCAGACCCCTCCCCAAAGAGTCACAGCTGCCTTCGAAGCAGGAGGCAGACATGATGCAACTAGGACATCATTCCACAAGGGGCGGGAGATGGTGAGAGACCCAGACATCAAGTTGACTCCGAAGTCCCCATTGGGCCCCTCACCAGCAGGCCTGGGGCTGCAGGCCTCTGTGTCCCCTTCCTCTCATCCTGGAGACAAAAGGCAAAATCGTCCAGAGAAGGTGGGATGGGAAGGCTCAGGAGAACCTCACCAAGGGCTTGCACAAAGTAGTATATATTTATAGAATTAAATAAAAACCCAAGGCAGACATTGCTCCAGGTCTGGGCCCCCAGGAGACCCCTGGGGCAAGTGTACCATTAGCAGCCATCAAGCCAGCAGAGGTGGGGGTGGGGTGGGAAGGTGCCCCCCCCCCCCATCAGTGCATCTGCCTCAGTTCCCCACTCTGCCTGGGAGCCAAGAGAACAAAGGCTTCCCCCGCCTCCACCTGGAGAAAGGGGGCATGTCCCACATGCCAGGGCCATGCGGAGGATGTGTCACGGGCCAGGGTCCCCAAGGGGACAGGGCATTAAATGGGGGCAGCACAAGAGGACTGCCGATACCATGTTCAGGAATATTTTAGCCCAGCCTCGCCCCACCGCCACCCAGACCCGAGGGGACAGCTGGCTGGTGGCCCAGCCCAGAGGAGCCACTAGGTGGCAGGAAAAGCCCAACAACTCAGCCAGCTCCACCTGCGCCCACCGCCGGCCCCAGAGCCCTACCGGCCCACAACCTCCCCTTCTCCTCCCTCCTCCCTCCAGCCCGTCCCTCACAGCGCCTCCCGTGATGGGGCCCCTGAAGTCTTTTCATTCTTCCTTCCGCCTTTGGGAAGGGAAAGAGCTCTCAGTCCTCCTCAAAATGTGTTAATAATGGTGACAATAATTAGTGCCCATGGCTGTTTATTGAGTGCTGAAGAGGTTCCAGGCATCTTACATGCATTATCTCACCTGCTCACACATGAGGTAAGTTAAAAAAAACTCTCCCTTTTTTCAAGAAGAGACAGCGAAAGCATAAATAGATTGCCGTCAAACCCAGGGTCCTCGCTTGGGAGCGTTATCAAGTGGGTGTAGGCACGGGGAGGAGGGGAAGGACCCGTCAGATGCATCTGAGTTTTGTCCACCATCCTTACCACCCCCCTCTCCCCTCCCCCACCCCTTGAGAGTCTAGGAGGGTGTCTTAGCCTTGGGGTGAGCGTGAGGTTTGAAAAGGCTACCCAAGTGACTCAGGCTCACAAAAACCCCACCCTGACTGAGAACCACTGCACCCTACCCTGCTGCCTCACCTCCAGGCTCCACAAGGCCTTCTGGGTTCTCCCCTTGCCAGCCTCGCTTCCCATGTGAATTTCTATTCCAGTATGGCTGCCGCCCATTCAGGCCCAACGGTGATTCCAGCCCAGAGGATCTTTCTCCACTGCCAGTTCCACTCCTGGCCTGGCTGTCTTTGACCTCCTGCACGGTTTTCAGCAAACATTCATGGGGGGTATTTCTCCGTGTGCTGGCACACCATTAGGTTGAGGGGGTGGAAGACAAGCCGAAAACAAACAAGACACAGAACCCACTTGCCACGTGCAACAAGAGTTTCACATGTCTAAAGCTGGGCCTACAGTCACTCTACGTATGGTGTCGCATTCAAAGGTAGCCCCATATCCAGAAGAAAAGGATACCTATCTCTATAGCTGTTTTCTTCACAGTATCAGGGCATTGGAAAAGGTGGCAGCTGTGGGGAAGGGGCACCAGTAGATGACACCCAGTGCACAATGAAACCTTTTTTCTTTGTTTTTTGGCCGCGCTGTGGGGCATGCGGAATCTTAATTCCCTGACCAGGGATCAAACCCAGGCCCCCTGCATTGGAAGCATGGATTCTTAACCACTGGACCGCCAGGGAAGTCCCACAATGAAACTTCTTGAAATCTTCTTTAACTCTGCCAAATCTCTCACCTAAGATAGCTGTTGCCAGACTCTCCCGTCCCATTCCAAATCTTCCAAACTCCCCCCAAGCTCAGCTGTTACCTTCTCACACTTACTCTTCTCTCCCAGGATAAACCTAGCTATCCTGTCCTATTCTCCTGCCTATCCCATCACCCCTCATGATCTGCAGAAAAAAGGCCCAGAAACAAAGCCATGTTTCTCAGAAGGGGGAAGGGGGAAAGCCAGGGATGAGATGAGAAGCCCATGTGAAGAAGGGCACCTGAGCTGAGCTCTTTAAATGCAGGGTTTCTGTTAGGTGTGAATTCAGCAGGGGGGCAGTGGGTGGTTCAGTGCAACCCCTGGTCACTGGACAAAGCCTGCTGACCCTACATCGGTGGCGTCTTCCACCTAAAGTGCAGCATCTTCTCTGTCATTCTCTCTGACGCCACGGGCACCAGAAGGAAGCGGTCCACATGCCCCCTCGGGAATATCTCGAGTTACAGCTATGTCACTTAGTTCATGCTCTTATTCCAGCCACGAAAAGTCCAATCCCTTAAGAAGATTCTGAAGAATCCTGACATTTAGTTGCTAAAAAAGCCCACCCATACCTCCAATCGAGTTGTGCTGTGCAAAAGGTGAGAATCCAGGTTCGAGTCTGGCTGACTGGGAAAACAAGGCAGCACTCCTGGGTGGGGGCTGACCTCATCTTTCCTCCACCACCACCACCTTGGCACATCAACTCAACTGTGCCAGCCCTGGGGGCAGGGAGAGAGCTGAATAGGACACAGTTTCTGTCCCTCACAGACCAGAGGTTACAGTCGAGTAACCCGCAGACACATGAACAACTATTTTAACAGAGGAAGGAGCATTTGTCTGGCTGAGAGTGGGTGGTGAAAATTCCAGAGGTGACCCTGGAGGAAAATCTTGGAAGGATGAGCAGTTCTGCAGGTGAAGAAGGTAAGAAGTTAGGGTCCTCCAGGCAGACGGGACAGTACGAGGGAAGGTGGAGTGGCAGGAGAAGGGATGCCATCATCTGGGGACTTCGAGTCAGGCTTTGTGACCAGAGTGCATCCCGTGTGGCCGGCGAAGGAGAAATGGCCTTGAACGTCAAGTTGAGGAGTTAAGGTTTTCTTCTCTAGGTTAAAAGTCATCAATGATTTTAAACTAAGGAAGTGACTTGAGCACATCTTTATTTTGGAAGGACTTTTAGAAGGACTGGAGAGGGGAAAGAGGAAGCAGGAAGGCCAGTTGGGAAGTTGCTGAAATTGTCCAGGTGAAAAAGGGTAGCGCCTAAACTAGGACATGGCAATGGAGGAGGGATGCATGATGAGTCGCAGCTTAAATGGGGATCCGTGCACAGGATAAAACTGCCGTCAAAATTCCTCTTGAGAATCTCTTGGGAAGGGGCTCCATTAGACATCAACGATAACCCAGTAAGTGCTTCTTCAGAACTGGAGTCAACTCTTGTGCCTTTGGCTGAGCACCAGAGGAAAATGGTTGGTCTTCAGAATCCACAGGGCACAAACAGGTGCTAGAATCCTTATGCACAAGATGCTTGCACTCTAAGAGACTGGAAGGGAACCAAGACAGAAAATTCGCTTTTCCCATCTCACCCTCAATCGGGGGACACAAATGAAATGGAGGAGGGAATCTCCTGCGCAATTATGATTTGTCATGTGCTTATAATTGAATTCAAGTTAGATACATGCATGATAAGACACCACTGAGAGGTGAGATGGAATGAAAAGTGGCAGCTGAAAGTAGACAGGAAACATAGGAGATGAAGGAGGTAGTTTCAGGTTTTGGGGGTGAAGAGTGTGGGAGGGGACCTTTTTATTTATTTTGGGCTCCCTGTTTCCAAAAGAATGCCTTTTCTTCTGTGCGCTTTATCATCCAAGCCAGAGGGGACTAGTACCTCTTTCCTAACAAACCTAACATGTCATCACTAATATGAATGATGCTGATTTGAAATGATGAAAACCTATGTCTCTGCTTTCAAGAAATGCCTACTAACACTCTTGACTCTTGGTGTTGGCAAAGATTCTTTATGATCGACAAGCTGTGTCCAAACGGGACATTAGAGCATTTGAATTGCTGATTCCAAGTTAAGCATTTTCCTTTGTAATGTTCTTCACACTGCATGGTTTGGAGCATTTCTTCTTCCAAAAGGGAAGAGAACTTTAATCAGGAGTTCATGCCTTCATAGAATGGTTATCAGAATTGATAAGACACTGTTTCATCCTAACGTGGACCTGTGACTTGGGAATGAGCTGAATAGGGCAAGTGGGGATTCCCAGACTCCCTCCTGGGGCACTTCTAATCAGTCCTAAGAAAATGCAACTGCTGAGAACTAGGGTTTCATCTCACTCAGCATGCTTTCTACTCTGAGGATGCAGAAAAGCTGCCGAAAATTCTCCAAAATGTGCCAAGGTGGTACATTGGCCCTCTAAGTGGGGAACTTGGAGAGGGATTGGGTGGGAAAGTGAAGAGGGACGATTCAAGCAGCTCCAAGTACACACAATCAGAGAAACATTTCTGGTCCTTTCCTCTCCGAAGAGGACAGCTCAGGAGGGAATGGGCTAGAAAGGCAGGAGGGACACAGGTCAAACTTATGAAAAACCTTGACTGCCAGCCTAGGTATATACTAGGAATGACTACTATGGTAAAATATGAACTCTCCCAAAGTAGAGCAAAAAGGCCCCAGAAAGCTCTCTGGAAGTCTCCTGCATTTCCTGGGGAAGGAGAAAGCAGCTCTGAGCAATGGCCATCAGCCTCAGGAATTTTTCAACATCTCTAATTCCGACAAGACCAGTTCTGGATGTGCTCTGCTTAGCTGACATCACAGGGATTCTCCAATTGCCAGAGGTGGGTCATCTGACCCTAAGTGGGTGGTGATAGTGTGAGGAGTCATACGAGATGAGAGAGGGACTGAAAAACAACAACCCAAATAACATGAAAGAATTTCTAAACATTTTTATTTCAAATCTCTTTTCACCCCTTCCGCAAAAAGACATGGGTCAGTACAGCAATCATAAAAAGGAGATACAAACACAAGAGTCAAATGTCTCCCGCACTGACACTTACAAAAAACCGGGAATTATACATGGGGTTTCCAAACAGGACCTGCAGCAGCTACTAATGTCCCTTTACAAGAGTCAAACATGCCTATGAATACAGTATATACAGACACCCCATTCTGGAACTAATCTACAGGGACATCCCAACACCCTCCCATCTATCCCCAGAAAAATACCAAAACACACCCAAAGTGCATTTGTTTTGTTTATATCAAAACATCTTTCCCTTTCCCCAGCCCACCCTCAGACCCTCCCACCCCATTTAAGATTGGCCTGCAAGTCTATTTTAACCATTTAGTAATTTTTTATAGTTTATGAAAATAAATTATACAGCAACTATTTTAATAAATTAAGCACAAAAAGGTAGAGGAAAGGAGAAAAACTAAATGGGAAGACAAAAGCCAGGCCACGCTTTGGCTTGGAGGAGGGTGGGGTGGCCGAAGAGGACGGAAGTGGTTGCAGGGGCGGTGTGGTTCCCCTTCTGGCGAAGAACTGGCAACCACCCCGAGCCCAGAACGACACCCCTCTTCGTTGAGTTTCTTAAAAACCACCAAAAACTGTACAGCAGTGGCTGTGGCACGGGCAGCACCAGTTTGGGCCTTCCAACAAGCAGCCTGCCCACGGAGCAGTGCCTGGATTATGCTTGTCCCTTGGAAAAGGTTCTGGGCCTAACAGTGAGGGGCAGGTCCCTGTTCAAGGGAGCACCGGAGATGGAGTAGTCAGACCAGCCTTCCTGCTCCACCTGAGCTGGGTAGGGGGCTTAGGACGAAGCTCGGAGCGGGGTTGTGCGGGTTTCTGATCTCCTGGGTTCTGATCAAGAGTGTCCTAAGTTCACCTGACACTCCATCTCCAGGAGCAACTAGATCGCAGTCCGGCTGCGAGCAGACATTCAGGTCTTCCGCTGCCATGACTGGCTGCTTTTTGCCTGCCCCCCTCGGCATTTTGGAGGAGGGAGTGGGAGGGGGAGGGAGCAATTCCAGGTACCCTCTAAGGAGATGAAATGGGCGTGAAGGCATGTCACAGACTCAGCATGCAGGACTGGCTTCCTGGGAGGTGGATGGGCGTGGGAAGGAATGAGAGAAGGGGCAGAGAGGACAGGACGGGAAACAGGAAGAAACTGGGGGCACCTACCAGGAAGGTCAAGAAGCATGAAAAGGACAAAGACAATATGGAATCTGTATGTAAAGAAAGGTCTTTCCCTGGCAGATTAGAGAATCAATAACTTAAATACAACTCCTTACTCTATTTTTATACCTGCAGCATCTGAGTCCCCAGTGCCTCTGTCTCTATGCTCCAACCCCCATCTCACACCTCCCAAGGCTTCGCTATCTTTTCAAGGCCTCCTGTCGTTTTGTGCTGAGCATGAAGACTCCAATGTCAAAAGAGGATAGATCACGGGGACTGGCAGACTTGACTTCGCTTTCTTGAGCTTTGTGGCCCAATAATCCTATAGCTATCATGGGGGGAGGGGGGTCACGATTTTCTTTCTTTCTTTTTTTTTTTTTTCTTTTTTAATAAAAAAGGTTTTACTCCCCAGGAGCAAATAAATCATTTTGAACTACTGATAAACACTGCTGCAGTGAAAAGAAAGATGGCTACATGTATGCAATAGCACAAATTCAGTGTAAGAACAGCTGTGTTGACAATTAGAGATAAAAATCATTTATCCATTTCCCCCTTTCCCATGAACCAAACCAAGAGGATTCCCATAGGGAAAATGTCTAACTCAAAAGCTCCTCCCTTAGGGACAGGGGGCACGTCATTCTCTTAAAAGTGGACAACAAACGGCAGGTCTCCCCCCAGTGGAGATGCTCTCAACACCCCCACTGGTGGCAAAACTTCTGCAAATGAAAACACACACACACACACACACACACACACACACACACACACACACACACACACACACACACACACACACACACACACACACACACACACACACACACACACACACACACACACACACACACACACACACACACACACACACACACACACACAATGACTTTCAGACCTCCTTCCAGCAGCCACAGAGCTATATATGCCAGTGCCTAGGCCTCCAACTTCAGGGCTCAAAGCCAAGGGAGAGGCAGCAGGGCGGGGGGGAATCTAACCTAGAGGACAAGTTTCTCCTATCCCCATTTCCCGCCAGGGCCAAGGGCTTCAAGCAGGCTGTGCTCTTCCAGTCTTCCAGGGCCCGGGGTGAGGGCTGAAATGGCTGGCACCTGGGGCACCTGGCTTTCCTCCAGTCTCTCACCCCAGATCTGAGAACACTAACCACCCTCCGCCTTGCCAGTGCTTCCTGGATGTGCACCGTAGGGGGGTTGCCGCGCTCTCCACACCTCTCCCAACCTTAATAAGGGGCCTGCGTAATCAGCCCCGGTGACAAGGAGGAAAGGAGGAGGAGGAGGAGAAACCACGGCAGCAAGCTCCCCACCACACCTCCCCCCTCAGGAGGCTGGGTGCTGCTGCCCAGGGCTGGCCTTCCAGGGTGTCACACTCACTGCACCTAGGCACAGGCAGGCAACCAGGCCAAGGTCATCGCCAACTGCCCCAAACTCCTAGTCGTCACCCATTTATCTAGTCCCCATAGCAGAGCCCCCACCGCCTTACGCCCTGCAACCACAGCACACGAATTTCAAGTAATAGCAAGTTGTAGCAGTAGCTGTCACTAACTCACAGTGGTTCACGCCTGTCCTGAGGAAGGTTACAGTAGATCAGTCATAAACAAGCGAGGGTTACACAGGCAGGGCCTGAGGGTATTGACATCACCCATCCACAACTTAAGACACCGATGATGACGGGTCCCTAGAAGTGAGAACCTTTTCCAGTTTGTGACTTGAAAATACAATGACCAAAAAGCACTGAGTTCCCTCTGTAGACTGCATTTCAATTAGCACTACACAGAATTGGCAGGGGGGCAGGGGCCGCAGGCAGGAGAAGTGAAGGGAGCTGCTGAGAAGGCCAGCTGCCCCTGCCCCTCCCTGTTTACTCTGACCAGGCTGGTGCCCTTCCTCTCCTCACCTCCTGATGAAGCCTGTTTCCTCCTGCACAACTCTGTCTTATAGCCCACTCTACTGAGGACAGACCAGGCTACGGCCTGGGCTGTGACTAATGCACAGACAGATCACGGGCACAGTAAACACTACCCTTCCCGGGAGGAGAAAGAATGGTGGCGAGGGTGGGTCATGCCTCCTCAGCTGGTTTGGTTTTGTACCTGAGAGTATGGATTCTCCACTGGAAACCCCTGGTACCACAAGGGGTCCAGGGGCTCTGCCTTCCTCACCCAGGCTGTGCTGAGAGCAGTGAGGTCCCTGGCCACAGGCAGGAACCTGGCTGACTTCTGGCTTTGGGCTCCACCTCGCCATCATAACCCCTCAGCATTCAGACCTGCCTGATGACTAGAAGTTTCCGTCTAGACCACAGCACAGAAAAAGGATTCTTTGATGCCACTGCTCTAACTTGGGACTGTGCACTGTTCAGTACACACCCTGCAGATTTCTGCTTCTGTGCTCCTGTTCTTGTTTCTCATCTCACTGCCCTGCCCTCAACCTAAAACCGCCCTGCCCTCAACCTAAAACCAAAGTCTCACAGCACCAGAGCTTTCCTAGACCATCTGATCTACACTGATCTTACCCACTCTGAATTTCTTTCAAGACAGCCCTTGATTCTCTCTGCCATGCTGAGTCATTCTCCAAATGCTTCGTGTGTGGCAGCCACCTAAAAGCTCCCTTAGGCCAGATAATATGTCTTCCGCCTCCTGTGTTTTCCACAGCAGCTAGCCCAGAATCAGGCAAATGAACACTAAAAAGTAGTTAAAAAAAAAAAAAAAAAAGAAAAATGATCCCACGTAGCCGCACAACAGCCACTCGAGGATCTCAATGGATTCCAGACAGCAGGCTCTACAGTTGGGTGGCACTTTCTGCAAGATGGCAAGTTAAGTTGTACCTTCAAGAGGCAAGACCCATAGGTTAAGCCAATTCCCGGGATCACAACCTTAACTGGTTGGTAATACTACCACGGCAGCCAAAGAGAGAAGAGATACCACACGACAAATCAAAGGTGGGTGGGCTGTGTTTACGCTACAAAGCTCATTTTGTGGGCCACCTCTTCACAGCCAGGTAACAATGCAAGTTTCCTCCCTATTCAGCTATAAGGAGGAAGAATGGTCATTCCATGCAGGACGTAAGGCAGAAGGCCAATTCCCCCAGATGAGGCAGTCCTATAAATTACAAGACACTGGGGCCTCACCCCAAACGATCAGGAAACCACAACCTGACAATATTATTTATCTCATGCAATGAGGCAGATATAAGCATAGGGGAACCAAAAGAGGCAGTCTGTTGGAATACTTACTGCAAAAGAGTAATAAAGATCAAACAGCTCAATTTTCACGTCTTAATAGCAAACCTCTCCTCAGAGTAACTCTATAGAAAAGCAAACTCATAATGTTATATGATTTGACAATGGCCAAGTTCAGAAAATCACTGGAGTTTTTCTCCCTCTTCCTCCACTTCCATCTGCAAAACAGGCAACTCTCAAATCAGTATCTGACAGACTTCCCAATGAAAGGAGGGCAAACAGGATCTAACTCAGGAAAATGTTTGGGTTGCCAGAAAGAACTCAGGAAAATAAAGAAGCCCTCGCTACCTCCTGCTCCAGACAAACCTAAGAACATGAGCTGTAATGCTCTCCTCCCTCCTCATTGGTCTCAGACATGCCATTAAGGCTGAGACACTAGGGAGCTTTCTCTAGGAAGAGCACAATAGCTTCATTTCTCACCTTCCTCCACATTCCCTCTCACTAGCTGACAGACATGTGGAGGTAAGGAACACTGACTAAGTCATGGGTATGGTTTGCCATTAAGAATCTGGAAGCACGCTCCATTAACTTCAGCAGGCCGGGATTGGAGCTCTGAACTGTTCAGGTGATGAGAAAAACTATTGCCTCGACAGACGGTGGAAGCAATAGGAATGATGTTACCATGACCAGAGGGAACGGTACAGTTATCTCGAGGGAATGGGTTGAGGGTAGAGGAAGAACAGGGATAACTTGAGGTCACAGAATTTAGGAATTCAGTAAAACAAAACCAACACAGCTGCTATGAGAGGTGATTCTGATATCAGGTTCCTAAACCTTAAAAGCAAAGTATGCGAGGAGTCACTACTTCCCCCAGCAGAGCTATGTGCCAGTTCTGTCCAGTCATCATCTATTCGAGATCACCCACCCTCCTCTCTTCCCTGCTCCTGCTGAAGCTACCCATGCCTACAGAGAAGCAGATTCTCAGCCCTCAGAAACTCCCGACGTGATTTGCACTTCTGACTCCTTCTTTTCACTTCTTCAAGGTCAATGGTGGAGACTCGAATTCTGCCTTTGGCACCACCTGAATGACCCTCACTGGCAATGCCCTCTCCTCCCCACCTCTCCTTTGGATATGCTCACCCTTGGCACCACTTCCAATCCAATGCACACAAACCCCAGCTGCCTTTAGGGTGAGTTTTCCATACTGAGAAATGCAAATATCCAGAACAAAACTTCTGAAAAAGGAACAGTGTCGAGACTTCTTCCAGTTTCCCAAGGAGTTCATCCAGTTCCAGTAGCACAGGGCTGGATGTGACAAGGTGGAGCCCCACTCAGAGAGTCTGGTCATGTGCTTCATCCAAGCCCCAGGGCGGCGAGGGGAACCAAAGTCTTTGCACAGAGGATCCCAACCCTTCCTATTCCTCTTGTTTTCTTCACTCCCCTTTTCATGGTAGCTTCATTTGGTTCTTCGAAACTGGAGCTTGGCAACCAAATGCCTAGGTAAAAAAGGGGAATAATTAGAGTGGCTCAATAGAGTGGAACCAAAATGGAGTGAAAGAACAGCCTCTGGAGGTGGAGAAGTACAGCTCAAAGGGAGAACGGGGCCTGGAGAGCCAAGTGCTTCCACAAACACTGCAGCTGGCTGGGGATGCAGCAGTGGCGTTTGTCACGGGGACCTGAGCAGCCTACAACCTGGTCGCCAAAAAAAGGTCCTAAAATGACTAATAAAGATGTCCTACACACTGCCTCCCTTCTCTCTTTCCCGTTCCCCTTCAATTTCCACACACTTTTCCCCCAACTTCTTCCCTAAGGCCCACCTGCTCTAGGCACTGAAAAAAGAACTGAGTCCCTGGAGTAACCCCTGGTGAGCCAAGCTAGAAATAGCTGTAGGCCCTGTGGCTTCTGGCTATTGAAGAGGGCTGACATATAATCACAAAGGCCAGTGCAGCTTCTACCTTCTGATTTAAGAAGGGCACTGTTCCAGCTCTTACCCTAACTGTGCCCTAACTCCAAGTACCCTGGCAAAAAATTCTCCAGGTAAGAGCACACACAGACCAAGTGGCCCACTCGGAACTCTGAAATTAAAACCAGCCTGACCAACAAGAAATCACAATGGCCGAATTTCACACCTGAAAGGCCTTTCCCTTGGGAAGTGTTACTTCCCTTTTTCAAGGGGTCCTAGGAGCAAGTACAGCATGATGCTTATTCTTTGCTACAAGCAACAATCCCAGTGTCACAGCAAAAAGAGGCCCCGGGAGTTCAGTGCAATCCTTTGCCAATACATGACTGCCCCCCCCTACACTCGTGGCAAATGGCTAGCCCCAGCCTATACCTGATCATATCAGGGCCTTTGTATTTATAGGATCCCCTGCCTAGAATGCCAGCTTCCAAGATCCTCTCACGGTTAACTCCTTGATATTCAAATCTCAGCTGAAATGTCACGTCCTCACAGGAGCCTTCCCTGATCATTCAAACTTGAGTAGTACGCTACCATTAACCACTAAACTTCACCCAGTTTTATTTTCCTCATGACATGTACAGTCAACTGAAATTAACCTATTCACTTACTTACATGTCGCTGTCTGTCTCTCCCTACAAGAACTGCAGCTCTGTGAGCACAGGGCCTTTGATTATCTTGCTCAGCACCCTCTTCCCAATTCACACTGGCGACTTTATAGATGTCTGCTGAATGAATAAACAAATGATGGGGAACTCACTAACTCCTGTGGAAAACCATTCCATATTTGGATCTGTTAAAAAGCTTCTTCTAAAGTTGGACTGAAATCTGTTTAAAACTTACACTGTGGGCCTTCTCCTGCCCCCTGGAACCACACAGAATAAGTTTAATCACTCTTCCTTAGGAAAATCCATCAAATACTTCTTTTGGCCACCAAGCCCCTCGTACCCTAAAACTTCTCTGGTCCATGATAATCATTTATTCCCCACATGATGAAGTGTGGAGTCCCCCACCATCCTGAACCTTTCTCTGAATGTGCCTGTGTTCGTGGGGGCCCCTCCTAAGGCACAGCACCCACAGAAACTGTGCTCGAACTGAAGGGTCCCGATTACTCCTCAACAGCGCAGTTGGGTAGGTGGGTCCCCCTAGTTCCCCACCCTAATCACTGCAAAGCCACCAAGCAGAGAAACCCTCCTAGACGTTAGAGCACTAAGATGTTTTAGGAGACACTTCCAAGGGCACAGAGCTCACCGATACAGGCGCACCCCGTTTAACTTGTTTCGCTTCACTGCACTTCACAGATACTGCGTTTTTACAAATTGAAGGTCTGTGGCAATCCCACATCATCAGATGATAGTTAGCATTTTTTAGCAATAAAATATTTTTAAATTAAGTTATGTAGATTTTTTTAGACATAATGCTAGTGCACACTTAACAGACTACAGTATAGTACAGATAAAACTTATATGCTCTGGGAAACCAAAAAAATCATGTGACTTGCTTTATTGTGATATTTGCTCTCTTGCAGTGGTCTGGAAATGAACCCAAGGTATCTCCAAGGTATGCCTGTAACTGAAGACATGACAAAGAAACTGTACATCCAGCCCAGGATCCTTTAAGTTAAAACTCTGCAGCCTCCTGGAGATACCATTCCTTGATCTCTCTTCTTCATTCCTTCTCCCCTTGCTAAACCTGGCTCACATGCTCTCCCCCGCAGTAGCACAGGATCAGGGACTACCAGAGCCAAGAGGAGACACACAGCTGGGTTCACCTGAGCCACAAAAAAACCCACAGGACAAAAACACCAGTTGTCATTTTCTCCCATTATGAAGAGAACTGAGAAGGTGGGGAGAATTAAAGCCCCCTTTTCACTCTAAGGCTGTCACTCCTGTGGGTTATTCCCCTTAGTTTGTTTTGTATGGGGGATGGGATTGGGAACAGAGGAGGTTAGAAGAGAAGCAGAAGAATTCAGTGCTTAAAAAGGACACTCATGGGTTTCGCTGGTGGCGCGGTGGTTAAGAATCCGCCTGCCAATGCAGGGGACACGGGTTCAAGCGCTGGTCCGGGAAGATCCCACATGACGCGGAGCAACTAAGCCCGTGCACCACAACTACTGAGCCTGCGATCTAGAGTGCATGAGCCACAACTACTGAGCCTGCATGCCGCAGCTACTGAAGCCTGCGTGCCTAGAGCCCGTGCTCCGCAACAAGAGAAGCCACAACAATGAGAAGCCTGTGCACCGCAACGAAGAGTAGCCCCTGCTCGCCACAACTAGAGAAAGCCCGCGCACAGCAACAAAGACCCAACACAGCCAAAAATAAATAAATAAAATAAATAAATTTTTTAAAAAAAAGGACGCTCGGGACTTCCCTGGTGATCCAGTGGTTAAGAATCTACCTTCCAACGCAGGGGACGCGGGTTCGATCCCTGGTCGGGGAACTAAGATCCCACATGCCACGGGGAAACTAAGCCTGTGCACCCCAACTAGAGAGCCGGCGCGCTGCAATTAGAGAGAAGCCCATGCACCACAACTAGAGAGAAGCCCGAGCGCCGCAACGAAAGATCTTGCGTGCCACAACTAAGACCTAACACAGCCAAATTAATTAATTAATTAATTGATTTTTTTTTTTTTTTTTTTTTTTAAAAAGGACACTCCTCAGTAAAAGGGGTTGGGGGTGGTCTCTGCATCCCAGCAGTAGATCAGTAGAATGTGAGATCTTGCACATAACCCACACTACCAAAATCACCATTCTCTGGCAATTTTGTTCCCTACTCCCCTCTACCTTTCAATGTTCACATTAGTGCAATTTAAGAAGACTTTTTTTTTTTTTTTTTTTTGGCCGAGCCCTGAGGCATGTGGGATCTTAGTTCCCTGACAAGAAATCGAACCCACGCCCTCGGCACTGAAAGCGTGGAGTCCTAACCACTGGACCACCAGGGAATTCCCAAGAAGACTAATTAGAATTCATATGTGCAAACCAGTATTCCAAGATATTTTATGGGAAAATAAATGAATACTCAGTGTAGCAATGGGAGAAGAGCCTCTTAGATAAATGAATTCCTTAGTCAATTCATTTATTCTTTTCAACAATTTACTTTTCAGTGGCCCAGATGGAATTCTAAATAGAAGAGCGAGCTGTTTTTTCCTCATCCCCATATTCCAAGCCGTGGGACAGAGTGGAACTCTCACTGAAGTGCATGCCTATTACAATTAAGGGCATTTTGCATTCCATTTGATGAAGTTTTCTTCCCCTTTGCTTTCCTGCTTTATATGTCATTTGTGCAATATCAGGGCCATCAGCCAAAGTAGGAGAGAAGGCTGCACACTTAGCTGCACTTGTGTGTTTTCTTTATATATATTCAGTGATTAACTCGCTTGTTGCTTGGCAAATACTCTTTAAGCCTCTTGTGTCTATCTGCTCTTCTCCCAATTGGGGTATGTGCCTCCCTGGGACTCCATGATCAAATGTGGCGACTCTCTGGACAGATGCCTGGATCAGGGTATACGCATGGGGTGAGAGGAAGGGGGACGAAGCCCAGTGCATGATAACCGCCCAGGAGAGACGAGGTTGGACAGTGAGGCAGAGTGGTGGCATACCCTTGGTGGTGACCAGCATGGGGCCCCTCGCTACGTGGAGGGTTCCAACACCTCTTGCTTCTGTTTGGAAATGAGCTGCGCTTCCTTTAGAGACAGGTATACCTCTTCCTGAGGATCATAGTAGTAGAACTTCCGGATATAAGAGATCAGAGGCCTAAGAATAACACAAGAGGGATACACACAAAATGTTATACATAGCTTATAAAAGAAAGACCACCTTTATTCAACCCTCCCTTCTTTTCAATCCCTGTATGGTTGAGACAACACCAAAGACTCTTTGTTGCCCTGACAAAATTCTCACTTTCTCACTTATTATAGTTCTGTCTCCCTCCCTCTTACCACCTCCACTCTACCCTTCACAGAGTCTGCAGAAGGGAAGCCAACACACACATACACCTTCCTCCTTCCTGGCTGTAATGTGACATTTCTAGGTTAGGTGCTAAGACACAGGAGAAGTGAAAGGACAACGCCTGTGAGTTGCCAGGCTCTGCCTGTACACTCAGCTTGCAGGCCTCACTAACACTGTAACTAACCCTCCACTCCTGCCCCACCTCTAAAGACCCCATTGTACTTAGGCAGTGGGAGATCCGGGATGTGATCTATCCGGACGAGCTGTCGGATTCGGAATCGGCAGAGGTGCTGGAGGGATTTGACATTGCTGAATCGGGACACCGGATAGAGCAGCTGGACTGGAGTTGGTGGCAGTCCTTCAAGAACGAAAACCGAGAGAAATATTCAGATGACACTATACAGCTAACTATAATTTTCCTTATAAAGAGAATCCAGGGAAGGGAAATGGGGCTTCTTTACAGTTCATCTATGTGTTCTGTGCAAAAGCTCCCCTCCACAAAGGACTGCTGATTTCCATACCACCACTACCGTATTTCATACTCAAGGGAATCTATGCTCCCCTGCTGCAGGCCTCCCCAGCTTCACTCTTAACAGCTAAGAGCCTTGCTCTTCAGAACAGTTCAATGAAAAATGCCGAGTTACAGACTTTGCTCGGAGCCAAGTGGTCAATCCCAGGCCCAAGGCTCTCAGTGAAGGGCAAGAATCAAAGGTATCCCTATTGGGAATGGGAGACACTTGTTTAGCATCTAGAGTACCCTGAAGGTGAGGACTCAGAAAGGCTGTTCAGAGGGGTCCCCACCAAATTCCACCTGAGAGGCTGGTAAGCAGAAGGCAACAGCTAGGATCAAATTTTATAAGCCTGTCACTCCTGCCATTTACTTCAAGCCGGGACAGTCAGGTTTAGCTACCTCTTACTCCCCACCAACCCTCCACCCCCACCAACCACCCTCCTTGCTTCTGAAATTTTAGGTTGGGTACAGGAACAGAAAAAGAGGATGATGCTTTTAAAAGAAAAGCAACTACAGTAGCTTGGGCAAGCTGGAATTAGTACTACTCTGCCCACAAGTGCCTGCTGACTAATGCCAGCCACGGCTGATGGGAGCCCCACACTCTTACGTTTCATAGCAATATCAGCAGACTCTGTGCTGGGAAATTCCAACCCCCCAGGGGTCAACACCACAGAATGGAGACACCCAGAATGTCAGGGACACTGAAACAGATTCAGGGGAACAAAGAATACCCTGGTTTCACTAAACAAAGGGGCTATGGAAAGTAAACAAGAAAAGTGCTCTCAGAAAGAATCTGAGTTGCAAAACCTTTGAAAGAATTCTTTTCTCAGCCATTGCCATATCAAAAGAAATTCTGTAGACAACTTGTTGGGAAATAAAATACCTAGTATTTTTGGAGTTTAATTTCAAACAGTTTTTAAATTTTGTTTGAAGGCATGAGAAGAAAAAATTAAAGCTTGCAGATTGCCTCCCAAAGCCCTTTCATGGTCGTTAACAACTGACTTTCTAAACAAAATTGAAATACATGTTATGCTAAACAAGTAAGCTTATCTTAAAATCATTTAACTCATTTAGTCTTCAAAGCCGTATTCAGACAGATAGCACTATTATCCGCATTTTACAATGAAGAAACTGAGGCCTATTGAGCTTAGAGAATGTGCTCACAGCACAGAACCAACAAAGCTGGCCTTCCTTGAACACCTGGTCTCTCTGAGGAAGAGTTTAGCCCAGGGAACCTCAAAGGAGGGTCCTCCAGGAGTCTCCCCAGAGTGCCTGCGCCTGTGACTGTCTGACAGGGGGGCTGTCCAGACAGTCACAGTTCCTTGATTCAGGACCAGCCTCTCTTAGTCCTTGACTTCTCACCCCCATCCCTTCAAATCTAAGGCTTATATTTTGAAGCACTGTAGCCCTCCTCCACCCACACACACCATTAAAAAAAAAAAAATTCACACATGGATTTTTCTCTTGAATATATTTAAACTCAAATGGTTTTAAAATGATTGGGGTTCAAATTCCTCTTTGAATTTTACCCTTTCTCTCATGTTTTAAAAATAGTCTTTAGTAAATTAAACTATGACAAACGGAAAGCTTCCTGGGGGGTTGGTTGTAATATTGCTAAACTCAACATGACGTTTCAGAGATAAAAGTAATTTATGCACCCAATTATTTATTCCCAAAGAAGGACTATAGGACTTGTGCTTAAAGAGGTCAGGATGATAAGTAGCATACAATTATCTGATTGTTTGCCTACTTGAATTTTAATGACCATATATACTTGCCTATTTAATTGTGTTACTTTTAGCCTTAAGTTCACAAATAGCAATTTGAAACCTGTTAATTCTCTGATATTCCCTGGTGTCAAACTGACCATTTACTGTTTGCCCCCAAACACAGCAAATGATTGAAGCTCTCACATCCAGAGCTTGTTAACAGATGAGGTCAGAAATGGAAATAAATCCAACATAAGACACCAGTGCAGCGAAAGTGAAAGACAAGGTAGAAGAGTGATCATCGAGAACGTTCCTCTGGTCCTCATGCCAGGGTCCTGGGCACAAATCCAGTTTCCAGCCACTTGGCTATTTTCTCTTCCCCCAAAAAGGAGCAGGTTAGGAGTGACAAACTTCTTTCAGGTCTGAGCACCCAAACACCCAGGTCTTCCTCCCACAACAAACTGTTTCCTGAAGGCCAGAATTATCCAGCCCCAAACTTGTCAATAGGGCTGAATTGAGAAATCCTAGGATACAAGGAAGACATAGCCCTAAACAAGTAATCATGGCCTTAATGATGGTTACAAAAGAGGAAGCGACCAATTTCCTTAGAGTTATCCAATTCAAAGTGTGATTAAAAAAACAAAAAGTGTTTTCTCTTTAGGCACTTCACAGATGATGGAGATTCTCCCAACTAAGAAGGACACATTCACTTTGAGTTCTGGCTCTCACAGCAACAGAAGTTTTGTACTAATCCAATCACATTCTCTTTCTGAGATTGCTGCTTGGTGTTAAGGGTTTAGTTTACAACTGTGAAATGGACCAGACTGAGATGTAATCAGCAACCTCAGATTTACCATGACCACGCTCCAGCACTGCCATGAGAGGAGGTAAGGGGCAAACCAAGCTCAGGTGCCATCATTTTTACCAACGATTCCTCCCCCAGATGCGAACTATTCCACTTATTAAATTCCTTCTGCTCCTTACTTGCCACCATCCAGAACTTTCCCATGAGTCCCAGCTTTAAAATTCCCATAATCCCTGACATCCTTTTACAACAGTCTGGATGTGCTGCGACTGCATCCAGCTCTAGATCTGAGCCAGAAAAACGTGACTTTGCATCCTGACTCTGCAACTCACTGCACATCAGTTTCTTAATCTGTATTTTTTTTTTTTTTTTTTTTTAAAAAGGGAGACTGTAACATCCCTTCAAGGGATTTTGTAGGGGTTAAATGAAATAATACTAGCCCCTTGCAGGCATTCAGCTATCATCATCCCAAAGTCTAAACAAAAGGGCTCCTTTTAGAATCCACCGTGTTATAATCCCTGGTGCAGGCTGACAGAGCTCAACCTACATTCTAATGACTACCACTTCCTCACGGGAATCCTCCCCCCTAATAAAGTCAGCCTCACAGAATGCCTAGACCTCTGTGATAAGCAAAGGAAGGCAGCAAACAATGGTAAAGGAGAACACTGGCCTTGCCTTCTTTGTCCCAATCCTTCAAAGAGAGGTCACTTACGTCTAGGGGTAAATACTAATTCGCTTTGCCTTGTCAACTTGATTACAATTTTAAGTGCAAATGGATATCCTACCTGTAGCATTCCTCACAGGTCCTAGAAAGACAATCTCCACTAATAAACACAATTCTGACTTCTTTATGTCCTCTCCACAAATCCCAGCAAACTCAACCTGCAATTGGCTTACTGCTATTTTTTTCCCATAACAAAGGGTGGGAAATAAAGCACAAGATTTGGAGTTAGTTCGGCCTCAGTTTGAATCCTGGCTTCAGCACTGAGTAACCTTTAGAGTAAGTGGCTTCACTTTTTTTTCTTCTGAGAAAGTCTTTATTCCTCCTTTATTTTTAGAAGATAATTTCGCTTGATACAAAATTCTAGGAGAGTGGTTTTTTGTTTCAAAACGTTAAATATTTCAATCCACTCTTTTATTTCTTGCATGGTTTCTGAAAAGAAGTCTGATTTAATTCTAATCTTTTTCTTCTTAATAGATCTTTATTGGGGTATAATTGCTTCACAATACTGTGTTAGTTTCTGTTGTACACCAAAGTGAATCAGCCATATGCATACGTATGTCCCCATATCCCCTCCCTCTTGAGTCTCCCTCCCATCCTCCCTATCCCACCCCTCTAGGTCATCGCAAAGCACCGAGCTGATCTCCCTGCGCTATGCTGCTGCTTCCCACTAGCTACCTAATTTTACATTTGGTAGCGTATATATGTTGATGCCCCAGCTTTCCCTTCCCACCGTGTCCTCAAGTCCATTCTCTTATGTCTATGTCTTTATTCCTGCCCTGCAACTAGGTTCATCAGTACCATTTTTTTTTTTTTTTTTTAGAGTACGTATATATGTGTTAGCATACGGTATTTGTTTTTCTCTTTCTGACTTACTTCACTCTGTATGACAGGCTCTAGGTCCATCCACCTCACTACAAATAACTCAATTTTGTTTCTTTTTATGGCTGAGTAATATTCCATTGTATATGTGTGCCACATCTTCTTCATTTTGGGGCCTCACCCTTAAGTTTCCTCACTGACAAAATGAAAATAATCTTTTTTTTTTTAAGTAGACCAATCTATTAGCTAACTTTAGGGCTGTTGCAAGAAATCAGAGCTACTGAAATAAAGAACCTGACAAAGTACCTGGCACATGATAGGCACTCAATAAATAGTAGCAATCACTGCAAGTTCTAACCCTTAACAATGTTAAAAATCTTACTTAAAATTTCTGCAGACAGGGCACATTTGTGGAATGAAACGTGCTATACGTGAGGAGTCCAAGATTCCATGAAGCCTCTCAATACTCTGCAAGTAGATACATGCTCCAGACTTCAGAATCCTCTGAGAGGATTTCCCTGCTTCACCCACAAACAGGGCTCATTACCCACCCATCCTTGTCAATCACTGTCACGTCTTGTATTGACTTTAACATGTGCTCTTGCCTTTATCTTCCTACCTGTCCCCTTTTTTAAGCTAAGAGCTCTCTGAGGGTAGCAAAGTGGCTTATTTTTGATACTGAGTTTAAAAAATAAACGTTTGTTTGTTAAATAAATGCCCCCAAAAGCCACAAACTCTAAAGATTGCTAAGCAGAGTCAGTTCCTGTAAGAAAGGATTCTAACATTTTCCTTTTAACCAAGTCAACTGCACGAGACCCAACTGTCTTGACAGCACTGAGGCAAATACTAAATGAAGTGAGAATTAATACAGTTCGCACCCTGTCGTGCCTTATTGAAATCACCAAGATTATAAAACACACTCCTGTAACCTGGTTCAATCCTGTTACTGATGTTCCGCTGGAGGCTTCCCTGTAACTTCTTTTTAGAGCAATTCCTTGGCACCCAGTTTGTTTAAGAATCTTAATTTGATTCAATGGCAAAGCATGAAGTTCTCATTTTAAGTTCTGTTTGTATCTTACAAATTCTTCAGTTAATGTGCTTGCCATTTTACTTTTTTCCAACACTATAAAAGCAGATTCCTGCAAACCACCCCTTCTCCCCACCTTCAATAGAGATTATATAGCTACCTCCCTACTTGGGCAGAAAGACTACATAACCACACCAGCAAGGATGGGAACTGCCCAGTGCTCCCAAACGGAGACTAGTCTCTGTATTCAATACTGGTAGGGCTACAGGACACAACAAAAAGTATCTACTCTTTGGACTTCCCTGGTGGCGCAATGGTTAAGAATCCACCTGCCAAGGCAGGGAACACGGGTTCGAGCCCTGGTCCGGGAATATCCCACATGCCGTGGAGTAACTAAGCCCGAGAGCCACAACTACTGAGCCTGTGCTCTACAGGCCGCAAGCCACGACTACTGAGCCCGCATGCCACAACTACGGAAGCCCTTGCGCCTAGAGCCCGTGCTCCGCAACAAGAGAAGCCACCGCAATGAGAAGACTGCGCACCACAACGAAGAGTAGCCCCCGCTCGCCGCAACTAGAGAAAAGCCCGCACGCAGCAACGAAGACCCAATGCAGCCGTAAATAAATAAATAAATAAATAAATAAAAAGTATCTACTCTTTGAAAGTTTCGTACAAATGGACAAAATCTAGAGCAGACTGCTATTAAATTCAGCCTCCTTGACACTCACCATTTCTAGTGAATACTCTTTTACTTTCCCTGTTCCCCAAGGAAATGACCTAAGAGCTCTCTGTTTCACATGTAAGTGTGAGATGCCTGGATCAGGGACAACGAGATACCTCTGCAAGTTAAATATTCACATGACTCCTGGACATCAGTGGTGGGATCAGTTTTTTCATTCATATGATCAAAGAAGCAAAGATTCCTTCTCAATATGTTGAGGGATCAACTCCTTCTCAATACAAGGGCAGGAGATTAGCCACTGGGCTCTAGGAAGAGTGGTTGCTACAAGAGCCAGGAAGAAAAGCTTCAGGTAAAAAAGCTTCAAGTAAGTATTTCTGGTTTTGGTTTTTTTTTTGGGGGGGGGGGGCGTGGTGCAGGGGTGGGGGTAGAGATCCTACACTGGTTCATACCCAAGCCAGTTAAATAATTAATGTAGCTATAGCCTTACCTGGAACCCTGGATCTCAAGAAATAGAGAAACTTCCCATTCTTGGAGTGCATGATGGCTCTCTTAATGAACTCCACCACTGATTGACAGCGATCCTCAAACTTGGGATGACACCACAGGCTGAAGGTTCCTGCCATGGAAAGTTAAGGAGAGGTAAAAATGCAAAACTTACTTCGAAAAGATTTGAGAGGCCGGCTTGAACATTTTAATGATTCTCACTTCTGGGAGGGTAGTTTGTAGTCAAGCTGAGTCAGACAAAGATCCCTGTTCCTGCTTGTTCCACAACTAATGGAAAAGATGTTGCCTTTAATAAGACATAAATTAGGTCTTACAAGGTTTTTGTTAAACAATAATAAATTCAAGTCAGAAAAAGAGATATAAATAGATTTTGTTGGCTATGAACACGAATCTTTAAACCACAGACCATAAAGAAAAGACTGCTATAGCAAAAGCGAATTTAAATGACATACCCTCAAAAAGATCTAAGTCTTCAAGTATGCATGGAATAGTTCAGGAAAGACAGGAACAGCAGTTTTGTGGGTCTCACTCATTCATATGTGTTAGGCACAAAAATCAAATTCTAAGTCTTTTCTTCTTCTGTAACTTCTAAAACCCCATGCTCCAACATGTTACAAAGATCCCACCCCAAACCTTAGAATCCCGAAGGCAAAAGGGAATCTGAACTCCCATGACTTAAAAAAACAACAACAAAAAACTCCAACAACTATAGCACTAAATCCAAAGGAGTCACAAAAGGCATACTAATCACTCAAGAGAACTGTAGATTTGAGTCTCCCTAGTTACTCTCACAGGATCACTTAAAAAGACGAAGACAAATGTTCCATTGCAAGCTGGCAACTGAAAGGCCCACAGGCTTCTATTAAAAATTCCATTTATTCAAGGAAGAAAAGTCCCTTTGAACAAAAAGTAACTGGAGAACCATTTGAAAACGCCCTCCCATTCCTGGCATCTCACCTATCAGGAACCTAGAGGTCAAGCATTTATTCATCATTTCCATGGCCTAGTCACTTATCATTTTAATAGGTTTATAAAAGCACTTCACTCTGAAATGCTTTGTTTTTTTTTGTTTGTTTGTTTGATTTTTGCTTTTAGAAACAGCAGGAAAACAGGCAGCAGTCTACCCCACAGTTCTCTAATTCTCAGGTCTTTGGACTGAAGTTCCTTTCTCTTCATGCATCTCGAAAGCAGAGGTGGAGGGGCTTCCCTGGTGGCACAGTGACTAAGAATCCGCCTGCCAATGCAGGAGACACGGGTTTGAGCCCTGGTCCGGGAAGATCCCACATGCCACAGAGCAACTAAGCCTGTGCACCACAACTACTGAGCCTGCGCTCTAGAGCCCACGAGCCACAACTACTGAGCCCGTGTGCCACAACTACTGAAGCCCGTGCACCTAGAGCCTGTGCTTCGCAACAAGAGAAGCCACTGCAATGAGAAGCCCGTGCACCACAATGAAGAGTAGCCCCTGCTTGCTGCAACTAGAGAAAAGCCCCGCGCGCAGCAACGAAGACCCAACACAGGCAAAAATAAATAAATAAGAAAGCAGAGATGGGGGCAGAGGAAACCATGGACAAAACTATGCTGACCTAAACAGGTACTTCCTGCCTAACAAGAGAAGCAAACCAAATAAATCCCGCAGAACATGGCTGAGAGCAGGAGAGACACAGTGGTGCCTGAGAAGAGCATGAAAGAGCCCCTTACTTGAAATGCAGTATCTACTATAGCTCATTTGAAGTTGATCACATGTGGGAAGAGTATGAGGGATAGGGGGGCAAGTCCCTGAAACTCCCCAGAGTTCTCCACACTTTTTGTAGCATATTACAAATTTTTGACAAAGGATGTATTAGCCAGCCCTACCACCGATGACCATCACAAGTTTGTGGCCCAAATCAAATACAGAATGCCCATCCAGACTGCAGTGTTGAACAAGTCAGCTTCTCGACATCACTGGAATATTAAGCACAACCGGACCACAGAGGGGGAAGTACTGCCAGGAAGGAAGATAGATAGTCTAAAGTACGTTGATCCCACAAACTCTCATAGAGTTCTGATGACTATTTCCTATGAGACTACAAAGCTGACCAAAAGAAGACATAATTATCACCATGCTGCCTGGTGAGAAGAGCTGATGTGACTGCCAGGCAAAGAAATTCAGAACAGAACAGTCACAGGATCAACAAATTCTCCTCTTTGTATATATGATTTAATAGTAAATATCTCTAGATGGTAAGTTTAATTATAAACCAAAGTTTGGAAGAATGTGTCTAATGATCCTAGGTTATTTCTTCCTTCTACCAAGAGAGTTTTACTGGCTTTGTTCTGTTCTTCAGTAGTCTTCTTCAGACTCTCCAATTTAGTAGACAAGATGCTAAGAATACTTTTAAACGGCACCCTGAGGCTCCTCCCAACCCCCACCAACATTTCTTCTAGTGATCGAAACCAGTGCCCATATCAATATTCAATTGAGTCTACGAGATTTTCCTCCCCATTCACAGTTCCATTTCTATGAATCCTTCCAATGAAAAAGTCAGATAGCAAAGGTAGGGAAAGGCAAAGGGGGAAGAAGGCTTCCTTCAAATGCCAGCACCTCTCACCTCTGTAGTGCTCCATTCTGGTGTGATGGGTGATACCCTGTGATCGGAAACTGAGGCTCAGGATATAACGAGGATCAGAGCTGTCTCGTACCAGGAAAGAACCATCGGGCTTGCCTTTCAGCTTCATCTCTGCATCTTCCCAATTCATCGGCCCCCAATACCAACCACACTATCAAAGAAGAAGTGGTCAAGTAGTTAACAGAACAGAGAAATGTCAAAGTTTTCAGCACAATTTCTCTTCCCACAAGAACCCCGTTTCCAAAACGCTGCAATAGGTAAAAGCTGCTAGGAGTGTCTCAAGCATTAGCAAAGAACACCAGGTTCATCACACTTTTAGGCCTCCAAAGTAACAGAAAGATAATTTTACAATTCCATTACCAAGGCCCTACAAAGAAGAGAAGAGCGACCTGGGTTAACTATGTAAACATTTCTCCTTAACCTTTCTTCATCACGTTCAGATTTTTTTTTTTTCAGATTCAATTTTACAACATCTCTTATAGAACTAATAATAGCAGCATGTTGTTTTGTCACTGTAAATACAGAGGCAAGGAAACTACTCTTCCTCCAAAAATAATAAAAGGGGAGCTGGTACAGAATTAGGAGAATGCAAGAGGAGGCACCACCTACCTTCTCCAGCTCTCGAAGGCTGGCTGCAAAGCTGCTCGAGTCGGGCCGGTAGAGGGGACACTGGAAGGGTGGCGGGGGTTGGCTGTGCAGGGATTCGGCTGCTCGGAGGGGAGCGATCCGGGGAAACGCATCTGCAGGGCAAGAGAGTGGCGGTCACTTGTCGACCCTCATTGTTCCCAACCTCAAGCAGACCCTCCCCCCAAAACAAAGAGGCTAACTGAAGAGGGGCAAGGCATTAGAAGATAAGCTGGAAAGGGTGGAAGCCAAAGCAGTGGGGAAGAGCTGGATGGGCTGGGACAAAAAGCTCTGTGGGCTCGTGTAAGCTGTGAAGGATGGGTGGGGGCGTTTAACCCCAGGAAAGGGGTAAGGAGCAGCTCACTAACCTGACTAAGGTGACTACTTCAGGGCCTTCACCAGCCTAGAGCGATTCCAACTTCTCCCACCTCGAGGTGGAGTGCCGGTAAAGCAGCCTTGGAAATAGTGACTCGCTTACTTGCCCGGGAAGAGCAACGATTTTGCCAGGCAAGTAGATTTTGCCAGGCGAGTAGAAAAGAATTCATTTCATTCATTTTATTCCTTGGGTACTGGAGGCTGGCAAAGCAGGTATGGGCTACTGAATGCTTGGTACTTATTTACAAGGCTGCAGTAAATGCTAAAAGCTTAGAAAGACCACAGAACTTTGAAAACCAGCAACATATTAAACCTCTTCCCTCCACTAAAATTAAGGCAGTTTCCTAAGTGATACCGACTCAAAGACTGCAAAACAGTTTCAGCAGCAAAGAGGCAAAAAAATCCAATAGTCTTTTGTCTCTACCAAAAATCAGATTCACCTCCATAAAGAAAATGGGTTAGAAAAACCAGTTCTTGGCCTCATTTCCAAGGAGTTCTGGTCCAGCCAAGGGGATATGATTTAAGCTCTCTCATAAATTCTGTTATTTCCATAAATAAATTTCTCCCATCCTTCAGAAGTATATCACTTGGTACTCCCCACTCTTGCAAGTCCTGCGTCTAAGCTAAGCTAACCTGGGGCATGAGGTGGAGGAGGCGGAGGTAGGGGGAAAGACTGCAGGGAAGACCCCATCGGAGCCACAAGGACAGATGTAGGCAGCGTCCCACTGATATCATCTAGAAGAGAGAACAAAAGCAAGAGGTTCAGAAATATGGGCACAGAATGAGCAAGATGAAGGCAGAGGAGAGGGAGAAGGATCATCAGGCTGCCCTCTGGGGCAAGATGGCCTGACCTTCACCCTGTCTTTTTGCACACAGGGCAACAATCATCTTAATCTGGTTGCCTTGGCTTGAAAGCAGGAAAGTAAGGATATCCCTAAAGCTGCCCACTAGCAGTAGATTCAGAGCAAGATAAATACCCTTTATAAATAAATAAAGACCGAATCAATATATGGACAGTAGATGTTATAGCATGCAGGTAAGAGACCCATTTAACCACTTCGGGAGAGGACAGGGGTGCTGAGAAAGGGACAAGAAATAATTGGGCCATCATTAGAAACCCAGGAGTTTGTTTGGCTCCTGGCAAAGAACAACAGGTCCATAGAGCTCACCCTCCCACTAGGGCGAGAAGACAGAGAGGGGAAGAAACTATACCTAGGAGGCTGAGGCTTCTTCTTGGAGGAGGAGGGGGAGTTGGAGGGTGTGGAGAGGTCAGGCCCCGCTGAGAGATGTCCACGTCCACAAGTGACACTGTTTCACCTGAGGGATTCATGGAGCAAGCGTGTTACAGTAGCACCTTGCCCAAAGCCGAGGCCAGGAAGCAAAGGGAAACAGAGGGCAAGCAAGGGAGGCTAGAGAGGTCCATGGCTCTCAGAAAGCTCAAAATCTAATGCTCCTTGGCTGGAGTCCGCCCCCGCCGCCCCCGCCCAAAAAAAAACCACCTGAGAAGTCAATTTTAAATTCCATCATTCCTTTACCCTGTTAAAGATCAAGGATCTTTAAGACAAAAACATGGGATTGACAGTTGAAAAGCCAACTAATCCTGGCTCTGCCACTGAGGATATAACCTTGAATAAGAGGTCTTCTTTATTCAAATAGAACCCACACCATTTATTTTTTACAGATTTGTATACCAATTTTTGCCTCGGAGAGCAAGGCAAGCAGCTTGTTACAAGCCCAAATGGACATGGAAAGCAAGTGGCATTAAAATGTAAGAACTGTTAAGCTGCATGCAGATAAAGGTCCCAATGTTAGCTCCGACTTCTTCCTAAATGGCTTTCCACATATAGATTTTCCAGGATATTCACTCATAAGAGAACCAACCATTTCAGATATCCATTAATTCCTAATAGTTGAGGCTACAAAGGCCGAAAAGTGCATTTACAACCCTAATAATTTACTTCCACAGTCAGCCAAAAGTCAGGCACATGGTTTCCTTACTTCCCAGCATGTCACGCAGTTCTGTTCTCTGCCACATACACTCCTTCTTGCCACCCAACCCCGTCTAACCTCTCTCCACTTGGATCACCAGAGAACGAAGGGTATTTTATCAACAAAAGGTTGACAGCCAAGAATGAGTTTGTTTTGGTAGGTCTGATCCACAAGTCAGAATTTGGGATTTCTGTAATTTGGCCCTTAGGGTGTTATTTCCAACACCTTTTTCTTATTTAGGAAGCTGAATTACCCCTCAGCTAGAATTTTAATGTTTCCCAGTTAAGAAAATGAGGTAACAAATATCTCTAAAAGGCCAGGAGCTGGGTTTTCAGAATCTAATATGGTTTTTTTTAACAAAGGTCTTGAACACTAATTAAGATAAGCAGAAAAGCTCTTACAAAAGTCATCAGTGGAAGTTCTAGGAACTCATCACACAGCTTAATGACGGAGGGCCTAGCTTCCCAGAGCAATGCAATGAGCCCAGGTTTCCTGAAGGGTCAGAGAGGTCTAGATTGTAGGCACTTAAAGGATGTAATTCAAGAGAGCTAAGCCTCTTTGAAATAAGAACATGGAACCTGAAACTACAAATGTGGGTTTCACTACTTTAAAAGGGAAACAACTGCTAACTAGAAAGACATTCTGCTACAGGATAAGATCCTTTAATTCTCTGCTTGGGATAAGAACAGAGGGGATATGAACAGAGAACCTCCTTCTCCACCTGTGCCTATTGCAGGCACCAACTCACCTGTCCTGACAGCTCACAGCAGTCTACCCAGTGATGGGGGTTCCACTAGCCGGCTTAACATTTTCCTGGAAATGTCCAGTCCCAGATCATAATTCTTGCAATCATCTTTTTTGAGGGACACAGTATCCAAAAGAGTTTGAAATTGGGATTCGGTTTAAAGGTTTCTCAGCCATGCCCAGTGAAGAGCACCCAGTTTCTGAGATTTGAGGCTGTGTGCTCCAGACTTCCTTTTCTACAGCTCATTCAAGCAGGAGCTTCACACCTGACTCACATAACAAAAGGTCTCCCTCTCAGAAAAAGCTCCCCTTTAAAGGAGAAGGCAAAAGGATATTTGACAGCTTTCCTACTTTAGCAACTGTGTTCCCTGCTGCAAGAGGAGAGACTTAAATTAGGTCCAATGAAGAACTCTTTAACAGCTGCAAGAACTGCTAGCCCCTAAAATGGGTAAGACAAGAGTTCATGTGATCCCCTTTGCCCAAAGTCGTTAAAAATAGACCAGATCATCATGGATCATGTTTATTAGATAATCCGTGAACTCCCTTGGAAGCAGGGACAGGAATTGTATGACTTTTGGGGAGTCCTTTATGCGCTATGAGCCTATAAATTTGTAATTCCTACTTTTAATTTATATGTGATGACCCTGAACGAAAGCCTGCATAACTGCCAGGGACACCTAATTACCAGCAAGCAGTCTCTACCTCAAACTATAAAGCATCCAAAGTCAAGAATACATTTCACACCATAAAAATAGCCTCACCCCAAACCCAGCAGGCACGAAATGAAGAAAATAACTGCAGACATGCTTGAAGCTCCCTCTGAGACGCATCTGCAAGTGTTTCCTGACTCGTCTCAGAACACTCGTGCTTTCAGATGTCAGAAGAAAAAGAAAGAGATCACCCTTACCTGTGAACAGGGGGCTGAAGGAGACTGGAGAAAAGGCACTTTGAGTTCTTGTCAACCTGGGTTTCCTGAGGGGTGAGAAGCACACAGAGAATGAGCTGCAGAATGAACACACATGCATTTAAATCACTGCAACAACAACAACAACAACAACAAATCACTGCAACAACTCAATTCCAGATGCACCAAAAAACAAAGCAAACCCTAGTCGTTGTCAGCCACACTTTTGTAATAAAGCCTAAAATTTAAAGGGGGGAGAATAAAATAATTAAGGCAATTCCTAAATAGATTTGGCTACAGAATTCAGCGGCCTACAAAGCAATAAGAAATCTCTTTGGAGCTTTCCATACCCATCACGTTAAAAGACTAAAACATCTTGAGTGGTAACTAGTAAGTCCATTTCTAGAGGAAGCAAGTCGGACGCAGAGTTGATTTTCAAATGGGAGCCAAGAAAACGGTTCTTGACCTGAACAGGTGCCACCTCAGAGCACCAGCTTTCCCTCTGGGCCTGCTCCTAGGAGCAGGAGGTCCCAAAATGAACCAGGCAAGATTTCTGGACTTGAGAACAGCACTATAGGATACACATGCAATCTTCAACCAGTAAGAACTCTGATTTTCGCAAAATGCCTCCAAGCCATAGGTCAAAGCCAACGGGGAGCCTCTTCAAGTTAGGAGCTCTGCCTGGCACCCAAAGAAGGTGGCCTCTTCCCCTTTCTGAGCTGCCAGTCACAGCACTCCCCCCAGGACTGCTCCTGATACTGCTCCCAAACCAGCTAGAAAACCCAGATCTCCAGTGAAGACACACCAAAGGTCACTGCACTTTGCACCAGTTTCAACTGGCTTTTGGGCGAGAACTGAAGGAAATGCAAAAGACTCTGACAAAGACTTTCTGGCTAGAAATGTGCTGAGCTCAAAACACTCACCTCAGAATGATTGAATTGACTAAAAGGGAAAGAAGTTGTGGAGGTGATGAAAATATGCTATACCTTGATTGTGGCAGAGGTTATGATTTTGACATTTGCCAAAATTAATAGAACTGAGCAACTTCAAAAAGGTGAATTTTAGGTGGTATATAAATGATATCTCAACAAATCAGCCTTAAAAAAACAATTCTACCACCAAATTAAGTGCCTGACTGACTCCACACCTTGTAGCTGGCTCACTTTCCAAAATTACTCTCACCCAAAGGTTGAAATAAAACTTCAACTTCACCAATAGATGGGGGCAGAAGTAAAGAAAATCCAAAATGAAATCCTATTCTAAAATATTTGACTTTGGAAGATCTTTATTCATTTATGTTTTAACAGAGATGTCTGTGCTTCTCAGAACTCACTTCAAACAGAATTTCAAAACCATACCGTGAAGACCTTACTCAGAAATAGCCAAGACGCCGGATTCCCTCTCCTGACCTGTCTCACACGCCCTCTGCAGCCACCTCCATGCTGAGACTTGAGAAGTCTGATGATGGTGCCCACTGTCAACGCCCCGCCCACAGCACACACAGGAGAGGTGGCTGCATCAGAACAAGACGCAAGCACACACAGTCCCTCTATTTATAAAAGTTGCTCATGGCAGTCTGCAGCTTAGTTGCAACACTCCAGAGGGCTGAAATGGAAAGTTAATTCCACTGGACATTAACTTTAAGACTGAAGAGCTTTCAAGCTGATTCTTATTCAGTAACTTGTGGATACAACATTAAACTCAGCAAGCAGAAACCTAAAGCACTGGCCTTTCGAAGGGTTCACACCTCAGCCATTTGGCGGTTTGCCTCTTTTCAAAGGAAGCTGCGTTACTCTGCCATCTGTCCATACTGGGGACGAGCCTCCTCAGTGCCAAGCACTGAAGAACAGCAGTACCCAAATGCACACATCTTGCGGAGGCCTTCTCACTCCAGCTCATCTTCTCCCCGCCCCTGGCATTTTGAAGAAAATCATAGTTTCTAGGATCTAGAAAAAGAAATACATACGACTCTAAACCCAGGCAGAGCCATTTGAGAGCCCTAGGATGGCTTTTTCTGGCAAATAAGGAAGGTTAGAGAAGTAGAAGGTCTAAGAGGCTGAAAGGCTAATAATAAATATGAGTGCTTCCTTCTCTCTTTGGGGAGATATTGTCTAACTGAAAATCCAAAACAGTTTCTGTCTCAAGGATCCTGAGAGCATTCTAATGGCAGTCATTCATGAAAAAACCAATCTAGACAACTATAAAAAACAAAGCAAGGGAATGATGAATTGAGGATGGTGGTTGGTTACATGGGGGAGGGGGAGATGTAATCAGGAAGTAACACACAGGGGTCTTCAAAGGTACTGATAACATTCTATTTTTTAAGCTTAGTGATGGTTACCTAGGTATACATTTCATTATTATTATTGTACATACACTTTATACATCTCTTCTTGTATATACGAAACATTTAAAATGATAACCATTCTAAGCTGGATGTGCTGTTTTTTGGAGAGCAACATGAATGACACGGCTCCAGATAACATTTTTAACTAACCCTTCTATACTACATTCCCATATTATTCTATTCCTCCCCAGACCACCTTGACAAGCATTAGGGTACAAAGTTAAGCCACTGTAACTCTGCCAGTGGGCCACTTGCATCTTAGCAGCAGAAAGACCTGACGGGTGGTGTGGGGTAGGACTTGGTGGGCTATGCCTCAGATGGCAGAACAAGACAGGGGCAGCAGAAGACCTTAGGTAAAGGTCTTCTCTGAGGCAAGTAGTCCTTTGTGTCAGCTATACACTGCTTGTGCTGCAGGTAACAAAGAGATAGAATGCCTCTGTCCATTTCCACTCTGCAAATTACTAACTGTATGGCAACAGATCTGTGGGATAAAAGGAGTTCATTAGACTAGACAGGCTGACAACACATTGATATAACCACTGGCCACTTTTCAAATTCCTTGAAGCCTAAAATATAAACAATGAAATAGTAATGCTCTCCCTCTCTTGTCCATAAATCCCCTCTACGGTGTCCTAAGACTTACACATGTCCCTTTCTAACTTCTAAAGTAGGATGTCCAAATATCAGGTTTTGCGGCCACAATTTACCTCTGCCCCTGCTAAAGCACACGGTGCCAAGTCAGCCAGCCTGTGCCATTTCCAACACATCATAAGCCAGTGTCTGTTCATGAGCTACAGGCACAAAAACCACATGTTCATTTTTAGTTCCAACACACAGACATCTGTGCAACAAGGTCAGATCTGAAACTCCACCATAAACCAACTAAAGAACCTATGAAGGGAACTTCCAGAGAAAAGCCCAGAGGTGTAGACCAAGGTCTAAAACCTTAGGAATGATGTCAGTGGGCAAAATGTTAAGAAGTAAAAGACACAAGACTCAAATGGACAGAGATTTCTGAAGCCAGGCTGCTCATTCCAAAAGAGAGCTTGTCAACCACAACCACTTCATGGAAAAATAGTTAAAAAGATCAACAGAATATGGACCCAAAACCCAAACATAAAGTCAGACCCTCCTTGGGACTTCCCTGGTGGCACAGTGGTTAAGAATCTGCCTGCCAATTCAGGGGACACGGGTTTGAGCCCTGGTCCTGGGAAGATCCCACACGCTGCCAACTAAGCCCCGTGCACCACAACTACTGAGCCTGCGCACTGAGCTCTGAGAAGCCCGCACACCGCAACGAAGAGTGCCCACTCTCCACAACGAGAGAAAGCCTGCACGCAGCAACGAAGACCCAATGCAGCCAATAAATAAATAATTAAAAAAATAAAAACACTTGGGAGTTTAAAAAAAAAATCAGACCCTCCTCACCACACCATAAAATCATTTTGCTCTCAGCATGTCATGCTCTTTCTCAAAAAGACCCCTTAGATCTGAAGACCCAAGAAAACAGAGAAAAGGGTTTCTCATGTCTGCCAGGTCTGTCCACGACAGCAGGGCCCCAAATTGATGCCAAGGGAGCCTGCCTCTCTTTCCAGAATTGAATCTTTTTTCCCCAGATAGGAAACCACTACAGAACTGTTCTCCATTTTTCCACCTCACAGCTATGAAGACTGCCAGTAATATCCTCAACTGGTAAGTAGGAAAAAAACAAACCTTGAGAAATGAACAAGGTACCCATTTCCAACCAAGTATGTATTATGTGATGATTCAAAAAAGTAGGATCAAATGCTATTTCTCACCATACACAAAGGAAGACAATCAGCTAAACATATGTGAAACAGACAAGGGAACTTCACTGGTTTTCCTGAAATAGCAATCCTATATAACACTGAAGCCCACGGGCATCAAGCCCAGCTCTCTGAATTCCAACATATGTGTGTTACACGGCCTAGCCCAGTTCTCCAGAACAGAAACCTGATTAGCTGGTGGGCCCATTTCTTCCTTCACTTCAAAAGAGTTCTCTAAGCTAACTCATACTAGACCTAAGACTCTGTATATCCAGGAAGGTCAACTTAGCAGACTCTAAAGCATCTGAAAGGAACTAAAGTTTGCTTAATGTTAAAATATGGAAACTGTTAAGCCTTATTAATGATTGTAGGGGGACTTCCCTGGAGGTCCAGTGGTTAAGACTCAGTGCTCCGGGCTTCCCTGGTGGCGCAGTGGTTAAGAATACGCCTGCCAATGCAGGGGACATGGGCTTGAGTCCTGGTCTGGAAAGATCCCACATGCCGTGGACCGACTAAGCCTGTGCGCCACAACTACTGAGCCTGTGATCTAGAGCACGCGAGCCACAACTACTGAACCCGTGAGCCACAACTACTGAAGCCTGTGCACCTAGAGCCCGTGCTCCGCAACAAGAGAAGCCACCGCGATGAGAAGCCCGCGCACCGCAACGAAGAGTAGCCCCTGCTTGCTGCAACTAGAGAAAGCCCATGCGCAGCAACGAAGACCCAACGCAGCCAAAAAAAAAAAAAAGAATCCTCCTGCCAATGCAGGGGACACGGGTTCGAGCCCTGGTCCGGGAAGATCCCACATGCCGCAGAGCAACTAAGCCCACGTGCCACAACTACTGAGCCTGCGTTCTAGAGCCCGTGAGCCACAACTACTGAGCCCGCGTGCCGCACTACTGAAGCCCGTGTGTCTATAGCCCGTGCTCCACAACAAGAGAAGCCACTGCAGTGAGAAGCCAGCACACCACAACGAAGAGTAGCCCCCGCTCACCGCAACTAGAGAAAGCCCCCATGCAGCAACGAAGAGCCAGCGCAGCCATACATACATACATACATATGTACATACATAAATAAATAAAAAGACTCTGTGCTTCCACCACAGGGGGCGCAGGTTCTATCCCTGGTGAGGGAACTAAGATCCCACATGCCGTGCAGCACGGCCAAAAAAATAAATAAATAAAATCAAATTAAAAAATGATTGTAGGAGGTACTTTCTAGTGATAGCTGTGGGGAAGGTAAATGCTGAGAAGAGCAAAGAGAATCATGCCCAGAGGTTACTGTAAAAGCCCCAAATTATACAGCAAAGACTGCAGAGACTCGTAATCAACTCCAACAATAAGAAGGCAGGCATATACCTTCTGGCAAAAGACTGACATTTCTCATGGTTTCCAGGTCCTACCAATCAAAACAAGAGCACAAGCTAAAAATCCAAACTTATCCTTCCTCCCAACAGGGCGGACTTACTAAGGAGGTGCAGATCCATAGAAATCACAACTACCCTGGCCAGACTTATCAAGCTTCTCACAGCTGCGAGGCTGCCAGCAAGACTGGCACATAGTAAGCTGTGGAAAAGCTAACAAGAAAATCTAACAGCACCAAATCCTAAGCACTTAAAAAAAAAAAATCACCAGTTCAATCTTACTACTTTTCCTCCAAAAGCACAAAATACTCCATCTCAATTTCTCTTGTCTTCACTCTATTCCTATAAGGACAGGAACAAGACAGGAATCACTCCCATTTTACAGATTAAAAAAAGGGGGAAGTATGAAGAAGACAAAATTGGCCCGCATCCCACAGCTGATGCTGGAGTCCTACATGGAATCTAAATGTTCACATTCTCTGTACAACATGCTGCCTCCTAACAGCAGTCAACCAAACGTTCATACATGAATACCTAGCTCTTCTCCAATTCATCAGAAAAAGCTCTTGGACCAAAAAATGTAATTCTCCAGTGCCCTGAACTAAGCTTCTTTGCAGAGCTACAGCCCAATTTGCTCTGCAGTAGAAATCTGTATTGTGCTTAGTGTGAGGGTTGGTCACAGAGCAGCCAATGACCATTAAATTCTGCTTCCAAATGCAAAAAACCATATAATGTTATATGCCTTTTCCTCCTCCTAATCTATTAGACGTAGCAGCTAATTTCACGCCACACCTCCTATGTGGCGTCTCTGGAATCTTAGACCAAGTCCTGGTCAATATGGAACAAAGGCAAGACAAACCACAAGAAAACTAGCAATCTATCCTATGTCATTACCCACAGCTTCAATCCTGCCCTCCCCCCAGCTGATGAAAATTTCATCTACACTGGTTACGTGGAGCATCGAATGCAGAGCCTACCACAAAAAAGCTGCTTCCGCAGCCACACTTTTCTGGACCTGAGCTCCCAGCGTGAGTTCATTGGGAGGCAAATGTGGAAACATACATCTACCTGAAGGGGCAACACGCATCAACCTACTGATTTCCTCAGGAAGTCTGGGTTTGGTCTGATCCCCAAGATAAGCCCCTGGCCCAGCTGTTCAGAAAAGGCAACAAAGTCAAACTGACCAAGGGAATTCCCTGGAGGTCCAGCGGTTAGGACTCTGCGCTTCCACTGCAGGGGGCACAGGTTCCATCCCTGGTCAGGGAACTGAGACTCCCCCGTGCCACATGGCAAAAACAAAAAAACAAACAAACAAAAAAACTGACCCCACACTTTCCTCTTGAAGTACAAGTTCCTTTGAAAGGATGAGTGGTTTCCAGTCCAGATCACACCTTAGGACCGACTAGGGAGCTTTTTAAAAATTCAAATTCTTGGCCCTCTGATCTTTTCCCAAAGCTCCCCACATGATTCTGGTGAACAGTGGTTCTCAATTTATCTGTTTACCTGTTTTTCAACCTTGGGTTGTGGCTACCAGTGCATCTCATGAATCCATCACATGAGCTGCACCAAAACCAATTCCAATCTTTCTAAGAACCCACTCAACAGTGCAAACCACAATGGCAGTTACCACAAGGGAAGTCTCATTTCATTGACACAAAAGTTGACAGCTTTTCTAAACCGATGTACAAATCTAACACTGGATGTCAGAGAGCCGTCCACCCTTCAGAAATGCAGGGAAAAAATGTTTAAGTTTGGAATTTTCATCAATTGGCCTAGAACTCATGTACTAATGTACATGAGTATATCTCATACTTAGACTTCTCATGTGGGTTTGAGAGCAAGGCTATTTTCTATTCTCACAGTGGTCAGCATACAGGCTTGAGATACCAAGTATATCTAAGAAACCAACCAAGAAAACATTAAAACTTTGAACAGAGATGCCCAACTGACTGCTGGCCTACAACTACACAAGTCTGTCACATCATCTGCACGCCTGAGTGTGAAGGGGGTGCTGGTACATAGAAAGAATAAGCAAGGTGGTCAAACACAACACCAACGTTTTGCCCCAAAGGCTACACCTTTCCAGCAAGCCCCCTGCCAGGGGTAATGGTAGACAGACACCTTGGAAAAACTTTAAAAGCTGGGCCAGGGTGGGCGTGGGGGGGGGGGGGATGGTTTGGAATCATCGCCCAACTAGAGAGAGGCTAACCAGCTGATAAGTGTCACCGCGGGAGTGAATTCTTAGAGTGAAGGCTGCTCCCACAGTCAGCTCTGACCTAATGGGCAATGTCACCACCTTTCGCCCCAAGTCTCCGCCTCCTTATGAAGACCATATCTTAAGAACTGTCAGGATCGTGTTAGCAGTAGAATAAAAGGGAAATGAAACAAGAAAAGGAATTCTGTCAGCCAGCCCCACCGCCCCCCAGCCGGTCTCACCTCCCCGCGTCCAGCTCCCGGCCCGCAAAGCCTCCCACGTCCGTCAGGCTCGCAGCTGAAGCAGCCAGCTCTCCGGAAGGCCTCTTGCCGGCCCCATCCCCACCGCCGGAGCCACCGTTGCAGCTCTTCGTGCGGAAGAGGCGACTGAGGCGGATTTTGAGGGAGCTCTTCCGAGAAGGGCCCGCGAGCGGCCGGAGGGGCCCAGGAGGAGGCGGGGGTGGGGGAGCTTGCTGCTGCTCCCCTCTACTCAAGCGCCCTGGAGGGACCAAGTCCTGCACCGGGAAGGGCACCGGGGGTAATTCAGGGGCCGGGGGCTGCAGCAGAAGCCGGCCGCCCCCTCCTCCTCCGCGGCCCGGGCTGCTGAGCTCCTCTTCCGAGCAGCTGTTAGTCTCCAGGCTCTCGGCCTCCGACTCCAAGCCTTCCAGGACCAGCAGCGCGTCGCTTGTTTCCGTGGGGTCCTCCCCGGCCTGCGGGGCGGCAGCAGGCGGCTGGGGCTGCGGAGGGGGCGGCTGCGGGGGGCACGGGCACGGGCAGCAACCCCCGCCGACCGTCTTGACCCCGGGCCCCGCAGGCTGCCCGAGCCCCAGAGCCGCCAACTGCGCCTCTAGTCCAGCCGCCGGGCCCCAGGTCCGCTCGAGCGCCAACCCCGGCGGCAGGGCCTTGGGGTCCAGGGCACAGCGGTGCCGAGGACACAGCAGTTCCGAGGGTCCCGGCTCCCGGGCCGCCTCCGCGTCCTCCTCCTCCGGCGGCCGACCCACGTTGCGGAACACCATCAGCTGAGGCGGCCGGGAGCCCCGCGGGCCCGGCCGCGCGAGGAAGGGTGGCGGCGCGGGGCCATGGCCCGGGGGCGGCGGCGGCGGGCCTGGCTCGGGGGCCGCCTCTCCATAGCCGAGCAGGCGGCTCAGGACGCGGTACGAAGCGGCCGCCGCCGCCGCCTCACCATCCCGGAGCTCGGCCCCCTGCATCGGGGAGAGGGAGGGAGGGCGGGCGGCTGGGAGCCGGGCTGGGGTGGGGACTAGGCCGGGCCCCTCCGGAGCCCCGCCCGCCACGGCCCCCGGAACGACAGTGCTAACGGCCGCCGCGGCCTCTGCCTCATAGAGGGGGCGGGGGGCGCGCGGAGCCCAGCGCGAGCCCACCCTGCGCGGCGCCGCCGAGCACCGCCCCCGATGCGTCACTTCCGGGTGATGGTGGCCACGCCCTTTCCCCAGGGCGTGCTCGCGCCGGCCTCTCCGAAGAGTGACGTTACGCGGGGCCTGGGCCGCTATTGGTCGTGAGCTGCTTCTTGCCTAGCCTTTAGTCCGGTACCCCGACCCTGGTTTTTCACTTCCCGGGCTCTCAGGCCGAAGCCACCCTTGCGGTTAAGGTGGGGTGGCCCTGGAAAGCTTGGTCTAGTCCTGGAAGAGAGCTGCTGGCCTTGGGAGGACAGTACCTTTGGCTCTGGTCCCGCCTATGCCGCTTGCGATGTGTGACCGTGGCCAAGTCGTTTGTTCATTGACTAACTGTATGCCAACCGCCTTGGCATCCAGTGAATATTTATGGAGCGACACATGAATAACATGTTCTAGACCCAGTGCTGTGCTGATAAATGTTGAACAGCCGACTGTCGGGAGAAAAGGGGAATGTATGCATATATATAGGTACATAAGGATGTGTAGCACAGAATTTACAAATAATAATGTACATTTGCAGATTCCTTATAACCAATTTATTCTCACAGAATGCTTTCACTGATTTTTTGCCCAACTGCTGTATGGGTAGCCAACCCGTGGTTTCAGTTGACCGGGGGATGTAATCGCGACATGGATGTTGGTTGATGTCCTCTGTGTCAATGTAAGAGGAAAGTGAATAAACAAAGACGTCTTACCTGTCAATTATGGGAGCAACTTCTTTGCTGAATAGGAAAACAATTTTCAAATACTGAAAGAATATTTCCTCAAGTTTTGTGCTATACAGAATGTAATGGCTACAGACATAACACATTCACTTAAAATCTGAATTATTTACATTTTCTCATCACTTTCTTAAATCTAGATTATCGACAAAACAATAAATCAAGTCCCTATTTGTAGCGCTTGCCGATTTCTATGGTGTAAATCTTCCCACCAAGGCTGATTTCAATCTACCATCTTGACTTTACTGAACACAGAGCATACTATTATGCAGTAGTTTCATACTATTATGTAGCAGATACAATAACACAAATAACCTCAAGAGCACAGGTAAATAATAACAGTAAAATTATTAGGAAGTGATGAGTTTTGAGAATGTATTAGCTTTGTTTTTAATATATTTAATGTTTGTATAATTTAATTTTTAATAGTTGGCTGTGTTTAGCAACTGGCTTGTAGGGAATTCCCTGGTGGTCTAGTAGTTAGGACTCTATGCTCTCACTGCTGAAGGGCAGGGTTCAAGCCAAAAAAAAAAAAACCAACTGGCTTGCAAAATTTATTCCACGCCCCCTGCAGTGGGAGTGCAAAGTCTTAACCACTGGACCACCAGGGAAGTCCCAAAATTTCTGAAATTTTAACAGTTGGCTTTCACAAGCCTGTATGAGCCAGTTCCACAGTACCACTAGACCTCAGTTTTCTCATCTGCAAAATAGGGATAAGGATTGCTGCTTTGCTTACTTGCAGGCATGTTGTGAAGATCAAGTAAGTTCAAGCTTGTGTAGAGGAGGTGTGACTGGAGGCAGGGAGACCAGTTAGGAAACCATTGCAATCTTCCCATGAAGAGATGTTGAGGGATGCAAAGGATAAGGAGGAAGGATCAGCCAGCAGAACTTAGCAACTTTAGTACCTGAAGGTGCATTTAGGGGAAGATGATCCAGGGTCTGCTATGAGTTCTACAGTCAGAGAGAACTTTAAAAAAAAAAATTTACTTATTTAGCTGCATCGGGTCTTAGTTGCAGCATGTGGGATCCTTAGCCACAGGCATGTGAACTCCTAGTTGCGGCATGTGGGATCCAGTTCCCCGACCAGGGATCGAACTCGGGGCCCCTGCATTGGGAGCACGGAGTCTTAGCCACTGGACCACCAGGGAAGTCCCCAGAGAGAAACTTTTAAAATGAATATTCACCAATAGCCTGTGATTATAACCCTTCATGGTTTCCCACTGTTCTTAGGCTAAAGACAAAACTCCTTAAGGAGGCCTATGGGGTCCTGTGTCATCAGACCCCCGCCTCTCTGGTCTCATCTCCCACCAGGCTCCACCTTGTTTTCTCTGCCCTGCTGTTCCACTAGCCCTGTGTCAGGCTCAAAAACATGGCCATTGCATAAGCGATTCCCTTTTCTTCAAAGGATTTTTCCCTCCCTTTTTGCTTCATAACCTCCTACTCATCCTTCAAATTAAACTTACTTCTCTCTACCTCAGGGAAATCTCCCTGCCTGGGTACTTCCTCCTCACTGAGCTCCAAGACCACTCCTTTGTTGCACTTCATTGCACAGGTGTGATTTGTTATCTATCTGTGAGGTTATTTGATTAAAGTCTGTCTTCCCTATTAAGCTGTTAGCTCTGTGAGGGCAGGGGCCTCGTCTGCTTTTTGCCCATCATGGACTCTCCAATGCCAAGGACTGCCTGGCACGGAGTAGGCCCTTGATACATAAGCATGGAATGGTTGTTCCATGCTTGTAAGAAGCTCCTGATACAAATTCATCTCTAATTCTGCACAACAGAATTAATAACCTCCCTTGCCCATGAAAAAACTGAAGAGTTACTTACCTAAGGTCACACAGTTCAAAAAGGTGAAATGGAATTCAAAACCAACTCTGACTCCAAAGATTATATTTTCTACCCTCTCTCCAATACCTTTTAGGTGTTACTTAGGTTTCTGGAGAAAAGAAGAGAAATTGCTATAGGACCATAGCACACCGGAGGCCTAAGAAGACCACCCAAGATCCTTGTCTGTCTCTGGAAAACTCTGGCTCCAGAACAGGTTACCCCCACGAATGCAAGGTCTGTAAGCTCCACAGCGCCCTCTGCTGTCCAGCTACTTTCCTGGCCCCAGAGGGAGGCAGACCATGTCTGCCACCTGGGGTATCTCCACCTGCCCTGAGCACACAGAGGCACAGGGGGACACACACAGGCTCTTCCTAAGGCAGAGCAAGGAATGCTGCCTTTCTCCATTTCCTGAAATGTCCAGACCTATAGCCCAGTTCCTGGAAAAAATATTGAAAATTAAGCTCCAAGCAAAGGAAGTGTATCTTTGTATGAGCTGGATTTGTGTGTGTTTGTTGGGTAGGTTGTACGTCTACATATACCTGTTTCCTGAGGGCTATATAAGTGGTCCCTGCAGTGGTAGAACCCTAGTTTAAAAGGTTTGCAAAGAACAATTCAGAGAATCTAAACCAGTCTTGAGTTCACTCAGTCATTCAGCAATGGGCTAGACTTCAGTGATGAATGAGACAGGCACGGTCTCTGCCCGTCTAGAGCCTGCCATCTAGTTTTGAGTCCTAGTCATGCCATTTCCTGGACATATTACCAAGAGCAAATAATTAAATATCTTTGAACCTGTGTTTCATTTGTAAAAATAGGTCAGTAATAATCCCCCCTTGATAGAGCTGTTGTAGGGATTAAATGAAAACTTACACGCAAATGCTACAGCACTATTCGAACATTAGTTATTATTATGAAAAGCTTCTTGGGGGGAAAAAACAACTGACTATTATGTCTTCACCCAAGGTGTTCTGTTGGCCCTGGACTAACAGTAACCAGTAATAATACCAAGAACGTGGAACGGAGCACTTGCTCACCCCACCCCACCCCCTACCATCCCTCTTTCTGTTGGCACACAGGAATCAGAGAGGCAATGGATGTGTGGATGTGTGATACAGGTCTGACCCCAGACCACTCGCTGGCTTTGTGGCCTTGAGGAGGTCACTTAGCTGACATTCGGTTTTAGATTTCGTTTCCTTCTCTATTAGAGAAAGGTCTGGGATATAGGCACTCTTAGTTCTGACATCCTAGGGATTCTGTGGAGGTTTGTCCTCTAGCCCCCATCTCTTCCTCCACCCCTTACGTTCCCAGTGAAGGTTCCCAAGCAGAACTGTTGTTTGCAGAGGCCACCAGTAAAGCAAGAGAAGTTTTTAGCCATCACCACCCAGCCCTCCCTACATAAACTCAGAGATCTGGGACATCAGAGGTTTAAGAAGCGGGGATGGGGGCAAAGTGAGAAGGGGAGAAACTAACAGATAGCACATGCACATGGGGCCAAATCACTGGGTGAGCGATCAGCGATGGTAAAGTGGTGGAAGAGGAAGAGGAAGGGAGAGGAAGGCAGGGGCCTTGTTCTGTGGCTGACTTCCAAGAATCCACACCCTTCTGGATCCGAGGAGGCTGCCTCAGACAGTGCTAACTCTGAGTCTTCCAGTTATTGTGTCCGACAGAGGGAAGGATGTGAGGGGTATGAAGACCTGGAAGAGCAAGAGAGGTTAGCCATGGTTTTCATGAAGAAAGGAAGAAGACAGGGCTTAGAATGACAAAATGAAGGTGGAAGAAGCAGAAGCAAAACTGTTCATTCTCTTCCCTCCTCCCCACCATGACCCCCTTACTCTGGGCAGTGGTTAACTCTGTGATGCAGGAGAAGGCGGGCTTCCCTGGCTGGGGAGGTGGAGACCTGGTGGAGGCTCCTGCTCTGTCAAGAGCAACAGTGTGGTCCTAGGGAAGTCCCTTCACCTCTCCGGGCTATAGTTAGGTCTTCTTGAGGTCTCTAAGGATGAATAACAGGGTGATGGTGGGGGTTTGATGGGGCACTGTAGGGGAATCAGAGCTCTGGGTTTCAGTCTCAACTCAAATGAAGCAGCTATGTGATCCTGGGTGAGTCTCTGAGCCTCACTGTCTGCATCTGTGAAATGGGGATAAGAATATTCAGCATAGGTGGGTTGGGGAAGAGTCATTGAGATAACGCACGTGAAAAACACTTTGTAAACTGCCACAGTCTGTACAAATATCAATTATGGTTCTATTGGGCTCTCTTGGGACTTCCCTGGTGGTCCAGTGGTTAAGACTCCGGACTCCCCATGCAGGGGTTCTGGGTTCAATCCCTGGTCAGGGAATTTGACCCCACGTGCTGCAACTAAGCGGCTGCGTGGCACAGCTAAGATCTGGTGCAGCCAGATAAATAAATATATATATATTTTTCAAAAACCCTATACTTATTGGGCTCTCTTGCCCACCCCTCGCCAACCCCAATCTCAAATTCCAGTTCAACGGCACGGTGTCGGGGGTACAGGCAGCTAGAGCAGATTGCCAGGAGCTGCAGCTTGGCCCTTTATCATGGCCGTCGAAATTGCTGCCAGGAGGCTGAGTGGAGCAGAGGGGTGGAGAGAGGGGCACAGGCTCATCTGCGGTTGCTATGGCGCCCCATCCCGGATTTGCCCATCTCTCCTAATGGAGCAAAGGGCAGAGGGGGGGAGGGAGGAAGAGAGAGAACGACTGGTCCCTTCTGTCTCTCCCTGGAGCATCTGATGTAGGGTGGGGAGTGAGGGGAGGGAGCCTAGATATTGGATAAGAGGGGGAGGGAAGAGTGGTGTGCCAGGATTAAAAGGGTTTGCGACGAGGGGCCACACTGAGAGAGCAGGGAACACAGCCCTCATGCCTACATCCAGAAGCCAGCTGATGACGTGAAAGAGAAGAAAAAAACAAGCAAGACAGCGTGAGTATGAGAGAGAGGAAGAGAGGAAGAGAGAAAGCAAGGATAGGAGGCGTGCAAGCAGGCAGCCCCAGACTGCGGCCAGCCTCTGCCTGGGATCTCCTGAGCCTCCAATACCCCGGGCAGCCTGGACCCCAGGGTCCCTGAGAGCTGCCCCAAGGATGGGCACCAGGGCAGTGGTCATGCCTCCTCCTGTGTGGGGGCTGCTGGGCTGCTCTTTCCTGTGTGGCTGGGCTCTGGGGGGTCCGAGGCTCCTCCGCTCTCTGCCCGCGCTGTCCTCCCAAGTCAAGCCAGGATCTGTACCCATGTGGGTGCCCCCGGAGGGGGCTGAGGCAGCCCTGGCTTTTCTCTACTCTGGAGATGCCCAACAGCTGTCGGGGGCTAACTGCAGTGAGCGCTATGAAGCCCATGGGGCAGGAGCCAGACCAGGGCTCCCTCCAATCCTATGGAGGGCAGCGGGCACCATTACGCAGGCTGCCAATTTCCTCAACATGCTGCTACAAGCCAACGACATCCGGGAGTCCAGTGTGGAGGAGGATGTGGAGTGGTACCAGGCACTGGTCCGCAGCGTGGCCGAGGGGGACCCAAGGGCATACCGGGTTTTGCTGACCTTTAACACTCCACTGGGGGCCAGCCACCTGCAGCTGGCCCTGCAGGCCACCAGGATGGGGGAGGAGACCATCCTTCAGGACTTGTCCGGGAGCAGGGTGCAGAAGGAGAGCCCAACCGGGGCCCTGGACACCCCTGATCTGCAGAAGCGGGTGCTGACCAATGACCTAGGGAGCCTTGGCAGCCCCAAGTGGCCACAGGGGGATGGATATGTGGGGGACTTGCAGCACGTGAGGCTGTCTCTTCCCTTCCTGGAATGCCAGGAGGGCCGGCTCCGTCCGGGCTGGCTTATCACACTCTCAGCCGCCTTCTATGGACTCAAGCCAGACCTCAGCCCGGAGATCAGGTAAGTGGGTTTTGTGCAGGATTTGATGCTATTGTGGATTTGTGGGGTGGGGGGCCCAAGTCCAGCCAGCTGTGCGTAGGCCATTTGGTATGCACATGTGTGGGGGACACAGGTGTGTGTATTTGCATTCAGCTGTGTATATCTGCAGTTGACTCTGGGAATCTGCAACTGTGTGTTAACATATACAGGTGTGTGTATGTACTACATATAAGTCACTCCATTTACAAGTAGGTATACACGTGTGTGTGTACAGATGTGTGGACATAGCTGGGCATAGGTCCTGGCCTCCAGGTCTGAGTAGTGGGTACAAGGCAGGAGAGGGCTTGGTGCGGGAGACAGTTACAATCCATGCACTGGCTTCTCAGAGGAGGCAGACGGGCGCTTCGGGAGTGAAATTCGCTGCTCCCTAGCAATCTAGAACTGTAAAAGGAGGCTTCTGCTAGGGAAGGAGAACACTTGGGGGGAGGCTTGGAACCATTGCCTTTTCTGTCCAGGAGTTGGCCAGATCCCCAGGGCCACTCCCAATGGCTATATTCTTATATCAAGTCCTGACCCCAGTAGCCTATGATACTCCTCAAATAACTGACTTCCTCCCTCAGCTGGAGTAAAGAGGTGATTGGGAGCCATGATGGGAAGGAGGGAGCAGATGGATAGTGTACCGCAAAGCATTCAACAATCGACCTTGTTTTCCCAGCTCTGTGTCCCCATTCGTTGTCCCCGGCAGAGTTTCTCTCCTGGCCACAGGCAGCCTGGCTCCTTGCCAGCTCTCTCCCCATTCAGCCCAGAGCAGGGGTTGAGAGCCCTTGGGCCAGGCAGCTCTGACTCTGGGCCCCTCTATTCCATATCTCCTTTGCTGTGATCAACTCAGACCTGGTTTGGGCAGAGTGAGGGGGTGGTTAATAGCTGCGCTTTGCGTGTGTGTGTGTGTGTGTGAGTGTGTATATACATGCAGTGGGGAAGTGTGAATATCCCTTTCAGACAGATCATCAGAGCCGCAGCTCCCATATGTCTCGCCCCCTCCCTTTCCCATTGATAGAAATCAGGAAATGCTAGCATGCTGAAAACCTGAGGGATGGGGGGCGGGGGCAGGGAAAAACCTAAGGGGAGGAGGATTGTTGCAGAGACAGCGAGGATTAACAGCACTGGAGAAATGGCGTGCGTGTGTGCCCTCTCTCCTGGCACGCTGCAGCCACTGTGCTAAAGTTTGTAGAGCTTGCATTGCCTCATAGTCTGGGGTCCAAGAACACATGTCCACCTTGGCATCCTTCACTGTACCCCTAACTGCCAATTCACTGCCCTAGGGGGCAGGTGCAGATGGACGTAGATCTTCAGAGTGTGGACATCAATCAGTGTGCCAGCGGCCCAGGCTGGTACTCTAACACACACCTGTGTGATCTCAACAGCACCCAGGTAAGGATACAGAGGGTGGGGGTGCTGGTGTCCTGCCTCCCTCCCCTTTCCCATCACTGCCATCAGGAGCAGCTGACAAAGGCACACCAGCCTCTCCGGGCTTCAGGGAAGTTCCTACTGATAAGATAGATAGAGATGAGATACCAGGCTTTTTAAGAGTGAGGACACACACAGCCTAGCCCCTTCCCCCACCCGAGACAGCCACCTTCATTCCTTTGCATTCTCAGTGTGCTCCCTGTCTGCTCTCCCTTCTGGTACTGGGTGCTCCAGGATCCCTTCCCAGGACCGCCTCCTGAGACTCTATTAATCGTCCCCTTTCCTTCTCCTGAGCCACATTCTCCATGTCAACAGAGCTCTGGGCTCCTTCTGACCCACAAAGGATGTTCTGTTGGGTGTTTGTTGAAATAAGTAGAATTGCTGGTTGGGGTGTAGGAGGAGACTAACCAGAGAAGGAACTTGAAGAGCTCTGGGACTGGTAAAGGTGATGGAACCCAGGCGAGATGCTGGCAAAATCAAAGCCGTGGATGCAGGAGAATCTGGATAATGGAAGGCAATGGTTGGTAATCCTGCAAGCCCAGTACTGGGAAACTGGCAGGTCAGTGAACTAATCCACTCCACAGTTACACTGACTGCATGCTTGTTCCTGAGCTGAACCAAAGCCAAGGGGAGCCCTGCAGGCTGCTGGGAGGTGTGGTGGGTTTGGGCATCTGTTGCTCTTCAGGTCACATGTGTTTGGAGCTATCAGTCCAGGGATGGATAAGGGCTCCCATTGTCCAGGGCACTTTTAAACCCAGCCACATTCGTGTCTCTGGGTATGCATTTGTCTATGGCAGGAACAGAACATTTTCCAGTGGTCTGAGTAAGAGGGGAAGCTGGGCCACGATTTCAGAAGCACCTTCCAGGGGCTGCATATGTAATCTTCCTTCCTTTGCCCCACTGCTGTCTGTTCCCAGCCACTCCCCGCAGCAGGTCTGACCTCATCCACGGGCTCATCTTCCCTGCCTGGCTCTGAGGTCTGCTCTGTCCCCTGCTGGGCAAACATCAATGGGCGGAGGTGGAATAAAGAGCTGGCCTTGGCATCCCACCAGCCTGGCATTAGCCTGGCATTAGGGCTGGGGAGAGCAGTCCTGCGCCAAAGCCAGATGGCCCTGATGGAGGAAGCTGCTTCTCCATGGGGGCCTTTTCAACCCACCTGTGTGCCAAAGAGGGAGGCTGATGGGGACCCTTGAAGCAGGATGTAGGCACACAGGTGTGGTTGAGCTCAGATTTCTCCCTGCTTCCACCTCCCCAGCGCCTTGCTCTAGCATCAGCTGGGCACTGGGAAATGGCACCTGTGAGGCTCCTGTCAGGGCCAGTCTGAATAAAAGGCTGATCCATCTGCATACTCTTTGCTTGGAGAAGAGAGGCAGTGGTGGGGGCAGAGTAGGGTTTCCAGGGATGGAAGGCTTCCCAAGGGCTGGGGTGGCTTTCTGGTGGGGCTCCCCAGTGTAGACCCAGGGGCCGTGGATAGGAAGGTAGCTGCACCCTCCGTCTCTGCCCAGGAGGGAAAGCCTCATATAAATACCGATTGTGTTTGTCATCCCCACAGTGTGTCCCCCTGGAGAGTCAGGGCTTTGTCCTTGGCCACTACCTCTGCCGCTGCCGACCTGGCTTCTATGGGGCAAGCAGCTCCGGGGGTATGTAACTATGCGGAGGGCCAGGAAGGTGTTTTACAGGCTGGGCTGATTGGAGGGGGACATCTGGGGAAGAAAGGCAGGTTGGGGTGAGACACTGGGAGAAAACTCATGGAGCAAGGGAAGAATGTCGAGAGAAGCAGGAGAGGCAGGCAGGGTCCAATTTGGGGGTGTCTGTTCCTTCCGAGAATGAGCTTATAACATGCCAGTCTGATGCAAGCTGACCACGCAGTGAGTCCTAGCCTGGCATCACCTCTTCCTGTTACCCTGCCTTCCCCTGAAAGTACCCACTTCTTCATTCCTACCCATCCTGACGCTACCCCAGGGGCCACAGACCATAAGAGGGCAGGGAGAGAGCTGTGGTGACCATTGGGAGAGAAGGCTGGGGTCTCAGGATGTCCCAGCCATGCCCCTCTCCCTGCATCCATCTTGTTCTTTATAGGCTCAGAGGAGGGTGCTGCCCAGCCTACCGGGCAATTCGGGTCCCCTCAAGGCAGCTCCGGGAGGCTGCTGCGGTGCCAACCATGTGCTGAGGGCTGCTCCAGCTGCCTGGATGCCACGCCGTGCCTGGTGGAGGAAGCCCCCGCGCTGCGGGCAGTGGTGCTGGCCTCTCAGACGGGCTGCATGCTGGCTGTCTTCCTGAGCATGCTGGTCTCCTATCGCTGCCGCCAGAGCAAGGCAAGGAAGGCCCCACATCTCTCTTCTACACACGTCTCCTACCCATCCTGAGTCTCCAGCATCAACCGGAGACCAGAGACTACCTAAGACTAGAACTTGAGAGAAATGGGTTCTGGCCCTGATTCTTAATCTAACTCACTATGTGACATGAGGCAAGTGACCTCACCACCTTAGACCTGTTTCCTCTCCTGCTCGATGAAGGCATTGGACTTGATTCAAAACACTGTGTAGGCACTAGGGGAAGTGATCTGGCCCCTCAGACATGTAAATAAAATGACAGCACAGCAAAACAGGGGCCAGGATAGAGGTGTCAGTTGCTGTGGCAGCTCAGAGAGGGGACCCAGTCACCCTGCCTGAGATGGCGTGGGAAGACTTTCTGGAGAACATGACATTTGAGCCAAAGTTGACAGTCAACTGACAGAGAAGCGAGTTTCTAGACAAGGAGGCAGTCTGACCCAAAGCTTGGAGGAAAGCCTGAGATCCCTTCTAGCTCCAGCAACCTCTGATTCTAGCCCAGGTCTGCAGCAAGGCCCAGGCTGGGACTGGGAGGGGCATGGGCCTGGGGTGGCAGGAGCTATATGAAACCTTTGCCTTAGCCAGCCTTAGTGCCAGTGGAGCTAAGAGCCTGCGGTGAGAGTGGCTGTGGATGGAGAGGGCAGAGCTAATGTTACAGGGTGAAGCTTTAGCCCAGGGCCATGGGGTGACCCCTCAAACAGGCCTGAGACCCTCCTGTACCATCCTCCAGGCTCTGTCCTCTTGCTGCCCTGCTTACATACCTCTCTTTCCTGTGTTTACAGAGGATCCGGGCATCTGGAGTGGTACTGCTGGAAACCATCCTTTTTGGATCCCTGCTGCTCTACTTCCCTGTGAGTCTGTGGCCAGAGGTTGACCCCACCTCCCAGGATCCCCCATAGTCCCAACCTGGTACCCTCCAAGCCCCAGAATCCTTCCTCTCTGCCCTGTTGGGGGGATTCAGAGACCTCAAAATCCTCCAACTCATACCCACAAATGACAGGCTGGTCTACTGAGCTCTGGAACCAAACAGCCAGGCTTAAAAGGAGCTCTATGACCTGCTGTGTGACTTAGGACAAATTACCTAACCTCTCTGATAACAAAGCTGCTCCTTTGCAGAATGGAGGTGATGATGCCCTCTATGACAAGGCGGTTAGGAGGATCAGCAATGTGTTTAGCGTGGGCCTGGCACACAGTGGAAGTGCAGTGGAGAGCAACTATTTTTGCCCCCACCCCACCAGGTCTTCATCCTGTACTTCAAGCCCAGTGTATTCCGCTGCATCGCCCTCCGCTGGGTCCGGCTGCTGGGTTTTGCCATTGTCTACGGCACTATTATACTCAAGCTTTATAGGTAGGGTCTGGGGCAGAGCTTGCTCTCACGCTGCTCACTCCAGGCTACCCCAGCTCATTTACGGAATGAAGTTCTTCACAGCCAGACCCCTACCAGCTCTACTCCTCTGTGCCCCCATCACTATGGCCCTCCCCTCCGTGTAACTTTTTTGGGGGTAAGAGGAGGCGGTGAACCATGGAAGGGATGGGAGGACAGGGGTGTGCGGAGGGAAGGGAAGCAAAGGCCAGCGGCATCTCCCCTCCCTGCATCCACCAGCCACACTCTAACCCTTGTAGAGTGCTCCAGCTGTTTCTGTCTCGAACGGCCCAGCGGGGCCCCCACCTGAGCAGTGGGCGGCTGCTGCAGCGTCTGGGGCTGCTTCTGCTGCTGGTGCTGGGCTTCCTGGCTGTATGGACAGCGGGGGTCCTGGAGCAAGGCGTTCAGCACACGTCCCTGGTGGCGCGAGGCCACACCCACACAGGCCGCCACTTCTACCTCTGCCACCACGACCGCTGGGACTACATCATGGTTGTGGGTGAGCTGCTTCCACTGAGCCCAGCCTCACTCTGGTCCCCCTCCCTGTACCTCCAGGGGTCCTCCTGCCTTGTACCTGGACCCCTGGACTGGGCTCCCCCCAGCACGGCCTGCAGAGAAAGGGGTGCATGGCGGCTGAGGTGGTACCCGGCCCTCCTCATCTCCCCACAGCCGAGATGCTGCTCTTGTGCTGCGGCAGCTTCCTCTGCTACGCCGCCCGGGCTGTTCCCTCAGCCTTCCACGAGCCGCGGTACATGGGCATCGCCCTGCACAACGAGCTGCTGCTTTCTGCTGCCTTCCACGCAGCCAGGTGAGGACGGGCCCTCCTACCCACCACGCCTCCCACCCTAACACCACTCCTCACCTCTCCCAGGTGAGGGTACCCCCATCCCACAGCCCTCCTTGCAACACCTACTACGCCTCAGCAAGGTGAGGAGGGCCCCACCTGTAGCTCTCTCTCTACCCCACAGACACCCTTCCTGTAACCCATGTCTCACCCAACACCCGAGAAGAGGAAGCATGCTCCACTCCTAACTCCTCTCCCATTCCACACGCCCCCCCCCCCGACTCTCCTCCACATACAGGCTCCATTCTCCCTGCCTTCTTCCCCCTCACACCCCAACTGTCCTTGCAGCAGGCCTGCTATGAGTGTCCACAAGGATCTGGCCCTGTGGTGAAGGTAGAATCAACCCACAGGGTGGTCCATAACAGAGTTAAGTGCTATAAGCAGCCAGAGAAGGCAAGCTGGAGTAGTCTGGGAGGGCTTCTCAGAGGTGGAGATTAACGTGAGCCCTGAGGTGGGAGGGCAGGAAGAAGGAAGAGTGCCCTCCTCACTGCACGGAGCACCTCCAGGAGATCAGGGCGGGGGCTGGGGAGGACAGCCACTGAAACAGGTGAAAGAGGCCACTCCCACCTGTAGCTAACCATCCCCTTCCCACCTCACCCTCAGGTTTGTACTGGTTCCCTCCCTGCACCCAGACTGGACGCTCCTCCTCTTCTTCTTTCACACCCACAGTACAGTCACCGCCACACTGGCTCTGATCTTCATCCCTAAGGTGAGGTCTTCCCCTGGCCTCGATGTGAGGCAGACGCAGCCCCCTTGCCAGGGGCACTGTGGTGCTGCTGTGCCCACAGCACCCTCTCCAGGCCAGGGTGAGAATGACACCCTGGGCCCTGAGGGATTTGGGCCCTAAGCAAGGAGCCCACTTAGGAGTCACGGAAGGAATCTCCGTCTCCAATCCCTGGGCAAGGGAAATAAGAGCTAGAGCCAGGACTTTCCCGGTGGTGCAGTGGTTAAGAACCCACCTGCCAATGCAGGAGACACGGGTTTGAGCCCTGGTCCCAGAGGATCCCACATGCTGCGGAGCAACTAAGCCCGTGTGCCACAACTACTGAGACTGCGCTCTGAGAAGCCCACGCACTGCAATGAAGAGTAGCACCCACTCTCCGCAACTAGAGAAAGCCCACACGCAGCAATGAAGACCCAACACAGCCAATAAATAAATCAATAAATAATTTAAAAATAAAAAATAAAAACACTTGGAGTTAAAAAAAAAAAAAAAGAGCTAGAGCTGAAGGGAGTCCTTGTAATACAACTGGAAGGTTGGCAGACTCTGAAAATCAACTCAGAAGCAGTTACAGAAAGATAGGTGGGGGGGGAGCTGAAGGACATGGCTAGGAATTGTGGGGGCAGGGCATTGAGACCCCTGGTCTCTGAGCTAGAGAAAATCAGGAAGGAGAGGGAACAATACTCCTTGGACCCCCAGAATTCCAAATCAGAGGGGGGGGTGTGAAGATTTATGGAGTAAATACATATGCCACGGGGCAGGGGGCCAAGGTGAGTCTTTTTCCCGATCATGCCCACCATGGCCAGATCCGGAAGCCGGGGGCTCCTCCCCAAGAGGAGATCTTGGATGAGGTGTACGAGGACGAGCTGGACCTGCAGCGCTCAGGCTCCTACCTGAACAGCAGCATCGCCTCAGCCTGGAGCGAGCACAGCCTGGACCCTGGAGACATTCGGGTAGGTGCTGCCCTCCCCGCCTCCTCTTGATGCTACTTAGGGACTGGGCAGGGGGCACAGCTGCCCTGCCACCCGGGCTGTGTGCCACTGCAGGTCCCCTCTCCTCCCCATAGCTTTTCCTCTAAGACCCGCCTCCCTCTCTTCTCCACCATTGCCCTAAGCTGCTTCCCCTGACTCTACTTGAAGGAGGCCACACAGTGGATAAACCCCCCCTCCCCCCAAAACCCCAGAACCCAGATTCCTGAGGCCCACTTGGCAAGGTAGAGGCAGAACCATGAGTGGAGCTCAAATCACCTTTGTCTCCTGTGTCCTCCACTCCCACTCTGCAGGGCCACCATGACAGGCAGCCTAAGAAACCCCTCAGTCCCCAACATACCAGGCAGTTAGTGACCCTAGGGCCATTGGGGCTGCATAACTCAGGCAGTGAGTGGCTACCAGGGATTTCCACACCAGGATCCCCTTTCCCTGGACCCAGCAGTGTTAGAGAAAGGAAGTTCTTCCTGAGTCTTACATCAGGAGAGCATCCTTACCGTACTTTTCTGCTTAAAAATATCATTATAGTCACAGAAACCCTAATGAGAGGCTCAGAGGGTAGGATATAAAGAGACCTGGCAGTAAAGCCCATTGTCTTGTAGAACCTGCATGTGGGAACAGTCCCAGGAAGCCATTTTGTCCATCCCTCCACCTCCCCTGGGGCGTCCTCCACAACTGACTTGTTTACATCCCCCAATTCCTTCCTTGTCTCAACTGCCTTTGTCTCTGTTTCCTCCATATCCTCCTCATCCTCTGAGCTCTGCCTACCCTGCCGCCTGCCCCCTGGGGATAGGCTGAACTGAGACCCCAATCCAGCAGGCAGGCCAAAGAGTGGAGGCACGCTGCCACAGAGACACCATCCTTGACCCTCCAGTATGGGGAGCCCATGTACCTCCCCTATGCTGGCTGCGGGGAGAGATCCGAAGTACAAAAGACTTTCAAAGCCCCATTCCGTCACTCACACCTGAATATGGCAGTTTTCACACCCACTGGTCCCACCACCAATCTCATATAATCCTCTTAAGAAAGTGAACACTAGGCAGCCAGTTTTCCTTACTTTATTGAAGCAGAGGCTCAGAGAGGGCAAGAAACTAGCCTGGAGGCACATGATGGGTCAGCAGCCTCAAACCCAGGTTTCCTGCCCCCCAAGCTGGAGACGTCCCACCAGACCACAGTGCCCAGAGAAGGCAGTGGTGTGCTGAGGCCTCGGAGCTGAGCGGGTCGGGCTCAGGAACTAGGTTGTTGGCCCTGCAGGACGGAGAGGTGAATTCTGAGTTTTAAAAGCTGGGAAGGGACACAGCTTGGTGGGAGAGAGATCCCCCAGAGAAAATGGTCTGAGCAAGGGCTGAGGGGCAGAGCAGCGCCGCCAGGGGATGGAGAGCTTGGCCCTCACCGCCAGCTCTGCTCCCCCGGTCCCCCCGCCCCCAGGACGAGCTGAAGAAGCTCTACGCCCAGCTCGAAGTCCACAAGACCAAGGAAATGGCCGCCAACAACCCGCACCTGCGCAAGAAGCGAGGCAGCTGGCGCCAGGGCCTGGGCCGATCCTTCATGAGGTACCTGGCCGAGTTCCCCGAGGCCCTGACCCGCCAGCACTCCCGGGACTCGGGCTCCCCGGCCCGCGGCAGCCTGCCCGGGGGCTCCTCCCGCCGCCGGCTGCTCAGCGCCAGGCTGCTCAGCGTCAGCCTCCGGGAGCCCGCCGCGCCGCCGGCTCTGCGCAAGTCCCGCAGCACCTGCGAGCAGGACCGCGATCCCCGCGGGGAGCAGCACCCGCCTCTGCTCGACTCGCTGCTGCGGAGGAAGCTGGCCAGGAAGGGCCCGCAATCCGAGAGCCGCGAGTCGGCGGCAGGGCTGCCCGCGCTGAGCTTCAGGTCGGCCAGCGCCCACAATCTGACGGTGGGAGAGCGGCTGCCCTGCGCCCGGCCCGCCTCGCTGCACAAGTCGCTGAGCGTCGTGGCTGGCTCCAGGGAAAAGGCCCTGCTCGAGGCCAGTCAGGCCTACCTGGAGGAGACCTACCAGCGGGCGAGGGAGCGGGAGGAGAGAAGGAAGGCAGAGGCCGCCCTGGCCAGCCCAGCGCGGAGGCCCTCGGCCTGGAGGCTGGAGCGAGCTCGAGCGACTCCCCTGTCGGCCCCACCTTCCCCGGCCAAGAGGAGCAGCGTGGACAGCTCCCACGCCTCCAGAAAGCTGCACGAGGAGGCCGTGAGAAGGCTGCCCCACCGGCCCATCCAGCACCAGATCTCCACACCCATCATGGCCACGTCCGGGGTGGGCCTGGGGGAGCCGGGGATGCTGTCTCCCACCTCCACCTTATCTCTGGCCCTGCTGCCAGCTCCCGCCCCTGCCCTGGCACCCATCCCAGTACCCCCACAAAGCCCCAGCCTACTCACCTACATCTGCCCCTGGGAGAATGCAGAACTGCCATCGAAGAAAGAAAATGTGGCTCAGGAAGGCCCCTCGGGGCCAGGGCGAGGCAACCACTCTCCCGCCCCAGGTCGGGCCAGGCTCTGGAGGGCCCTCTCTATAGCAGTAGAGAAGAGGGGGCCTGGGGAGAACGGGATGGACACAGAGGACAGGTGTCTCCAGGGGGAAGCTGATGAGGATGAGGACAGGCCCAAGGTCTTCTCTAAATCCCACAGCCTCAAGACCCCTGTTCAGCAGGGTTCCATGCGTAGTCTGGGACTGGCTATCAAAGCTCTGACCCGTTCTCGGAGCACATACAGAGAGAAGGAGAGCGGGGAAGGGAGTCCTGAGAAGGAGGAGAAGGGCCGAGCTTTGGGAGAGGGTGTGAGGGCATGTCCCAGATCTCCCAGGTCAGGCCGGCCCAAGGCGGTGAGTAAGCAGGCCGCGCTTGCCCCCTGTGATGACGAGGAGTCCCTCCAGAACCAACAGAACGCTCACACAAGTAGAATGCTCCAAGTCTGTCACCAGGAGGGCAGCAGGGAACAAGAAGACAGAGGCAGGAGGCCATCCCAGGGTCTAGGGGAGGGGAAGGTTGCGAGAGCAGGTAAAACAGGGCCTACCACACTGAGGCCAGTCAGGCAGGGCACAGTTAGGGACAAAAATGTTAAGCAAGCAAAAGCAGCCCCTGGGGGGTGGCGGGAACTGCCCAAAGCTGGCCTCCAGCCCCTGGGCAGTGCTGACCAGAGGGTGACAGATGTATGCCCCTGGGAAGTCACCGAGTCAGAAACGTGTCAGCCTGACAGTAGCAACAAGGCCGAAATCTGCCCCTGGGAGGTGAGTGGAGTCCCCGAGGAGGAGGCACTGAGGCAAGATCTAGATGCCTCCCAAGATGAGAGGGGGAAAGCCTCAGAAAAATCAGAACCCAAAGATGTGGTTGCCATTGCTCAGAAAAAGCCAGAGAGGCTGGTCAGGGGACAGGAGGCAGTGTGTCCCTGGGAAAGTGCCGATCCTGGGGGTCTGTCCCCTCGGTCAGCCCCTCAGCACTCTGACAGAACCAAGGGCAGGTCTGAGACAGTGGGCAGTGTGGAGCCTAGAGAGGTAGAGACACGACCGTGGGAAGCCGCTGGCCCAGGAGCTTGTACACCTGACATCACCAAGGCAGAGCTCTGTCCCTGGGAGGCAAGTGAAGGAGGAGAGAATGAGAAGCCGTCCCAGGAGGGAGTAAAGAAGCTCCCCCAGGCAAAGCAGAAAACTCCCAAGAAAGCAATCTTCTTGGAAGAACAGAAACTGGGTGAAGGGTTGGAATCTCTTTGTCAGTGGGAAAGGACAGACTTCCGGGGCCCCTCAGCAGTCTCTACTCAGGCCCCGGGAACCCCCGGGCGCTCGGGGAGTCTGGGCAGTAGCGTCGCTGAGGTGTATCCATGGGAGGCGGGAGATGCTTCTGCTATCGGAAAAGCAGAGATTTGTCCCTGGGAGCGGGGTGAGGAGGTAGTAGGGAAGGAAATGATGAGTCAGACGACAGGTGGAGAATCTCTCCAGGAAAAGGGAAAAACCTCCAGAAAAGGGAGCTTTGGAGAGACGTGGGAACAAACTGGGAAAGCAGTGCAGAAATTTAGTCAACAGCAGGAGTCAGTGTGTCCCTGGGAGAGCACAACCCCTGGGCACTCCAGCCCACATCTAGAAAACTCCTCATCCAAAGCTGGTGGCCAACTCCTCAGCAAGGGAGGAAGCAGAGCAGCGCAGGTATGTCCACGGGAAGATCTCAGGTCAGAGGCAAAGGAAGCAACACCTGCCAAGGCAGAAATCTGTCCCTGGGAGGTGAATGAAAGAACGACAGAGGACTGGACATCGGGACAGGCATCAAAAGGAGAATCTCAAAAGGACAAGGAGAAGATGCCTGGAACATCAGGAATCAAAGATAGCACAACTTGGGAAAAGCCTGAGGCACAGATGCAAAAGCAGGAAGCAGTCTGTCCCTGGGAGAGGGTGGACCCTGGCAGCTTCTCCCCACAACCTGGTCCTCGAGACACAGATAGACCCAAAGCCACTTTCCAGATGTCAGGCAGTATGGGAAGCAAAACTGCTGAGATCTGTCCCTGGGACGCCGAGGAAATCCTGCCTGCTGAGAAGGCAGAGATCTGTCCCTGGGAGGTGAGTGCTGGAGCAGGGGAGAAAAGGGCTTTGGGAATTGAGCCCATTAGGCAATTTCCAAATGATACAGGAAGGGCTTCTGCAGATTTTGGACCTGGAGAGAGAGCTGTTACTGCTCCAAAGAAGCCAGAGAGGCAGGCCCGGGAGCGGGAGGTAGCCTGCCCCTGGGAGAGCTTGGATCCAGGGGGCTCCTCTCGGCATTCAGACACTCTGGGCACCGACAGACCAAAAGCTGGGCTCCAGGTATTGGACCGTGTGGGGTGTAGGCCAGCCGAGGTGTGTCCCTGGGAAGCAGAGGGAGCGCCTACCAGTGAAAAAGCCAAGATCTGTCCCTGGGAGTTGGATGAAGGAGCCCCTGGGAAGGAATCAGAACAAGAGATGGAGACTGATTCCATGGGGCAGAGGGAGAAAACTCTAGAAAAGGGGAGACTCACCTGCCTGGGAGAAGACATATCAAAATGGGAGACAAAACTGAGTCAAGAGCAGGAAGCTCTGTGTCCTTGGGAGAAGGACTTGAGGACACCCTCTGCTCAGGCCCCCGAGGTCTCAGACTTGTCCAGCAGCGGGAGTAGCAGAGTGGCAGAGGGGCACGCCTTGGAAGTGAGTGATGAAGCAGCACAGAAAGGGGACCTGACACAAGACCCAAAGATGGGCTCCTTCCCAGAACAAGCAGAGAAAGCAGAAGTCACTGCTGAAGATGGGGAAAAAGCAAGCGATGAGCTACGACCTATCTGTCTACAGGAGAGCATGGCCCCGGCAGGCTCTTTCTCCCACCCAGACAGTCACTGCCCTGACCAACCTAAAGCCGGTGCTCAGACACTGCTCAGCGCTGGGGGCAGGCACGCCGAGGTCTGCCCGTGGGATGCTCCTGCCATGGATGCTCCCAAACCTGACAGCGGCGCCAAAGCTGAGACCTGTCCCTGGGAGGTGACTGAAAGAATCCCTGAGGAAGGGGTGTCGAGACAGGATGGAGAAGGGGAGCCTCAAGAGGAGAAGGAGAAAGCCCCAGAAAAACCAGAGTACAAAGCTGTGGCCGTTCAGGCCAAGTCAGAGAGTGCAGATGGGAAACAGGAGGCTGTGTGTCCCCAGGAGAGTCAAGATTGTGGGGGTCTGTCTCCACAACCAGCCCCACAAGCTTCTGACAGAAGCAAAGAAAGTTCCCAGGCAGCAGGCAGCGTGGGGGCCAGAGTAGCAGAAGTGTGTCCATGGGAAGCAGAAGAGGCTCCCTCTGATAAGAAAACAGAAATCTGCCCTTGGGAGGTGAGTCGAGCAGCAGAGAAAGGGGGACTGGAACAAGAGGTGGAGAGAGAATCTCAAGGGCAAGGAGAGACGTTCCTGCAAAAGGCAGGATCTGGAGGGACTGAAGAACACTTTTCAGAAGAAGTAAAAGTCAACAGAGAGCGAGAGACGGTCTGTCCTTGGGAAGGCACAAGGTCAGAAGGGCTCTCCCCCCAGCCAGACGCTCCAGACATGGACCAACCCAAAGTCAGTCCCCACAGAGCAAGCAGTATGGGGAGCAGGATGGCAGAGCTATGTCAATGGGAAGTCACAGATCCAGAAGGAAATAAAATAAAGGGGACCATGGCAGACATCGATATATGTCTTTGGGAGGTAACTGGAGCCCCATCTGAGGAATCTGGCCTCCTGGCTTTAACAGAAACTCAGACAGAAAAACTCTGCCCCACAGCCCCTGAGAACCCACCATGCCTTTTAGTCCACAGACCTCTGGGTGGCTTCCTTCCAGAAGGCAAAAGCCCCTGCCCCAAAGTGAGCAAGCCAGCCAGTACTTTTACTCTGGAAGGTGTCAGAGAACTCCAAGTACCTTCAGAACTTGGGCCGAGGACCAGCTTAGTCCCAGAGCCAACTCTCCAGGAAGCTAAGGCTCAGAAGTCTTCCTCCTTAACCGAAGACCAAGGAGAAGTAGTTTCTAAAGCTCAACACGAAGAACTCACCCCTCCAACTGTCTATCCTTGGGACTGGGAGTAACAACTCCATCAGGTGAGGTGAAACATTGGGTGGCTATCTTTTAGAAGCCAAGGTCCTTTCCAAGTCCTAGGTGTTTCAAAAAAACTGAATCAAACACACTTGGCCACTTTCTCTCTCCAAGGTGGCCAGAAGTCAACTCATTCCAAGACAAATTGTACAAAAAGGGTTTAGCTCAGACCCCAAAAGTTAATCCCATCCCCTCTTTACTTCCAACTCTTCTTCCTGCTCCAGAGAACAAGGGCTGGACCTTCTACTTCTAATGAATCCTCCCATCCAGCTAGAATACTCAACACAAGCCGTCTGTGACAGAACACTCACTTGTAAAGCCAATGTTAGTGATAAAAGGAAGTCAGCTGTGCCCAGCCCACATTTTCTCAAAAGCAGACCCATTCTTCTGTGAAGTCTACGAAGGACGTTTTTTGAGAAGAAACTAAACCACGCAAGGCATTGGCAACATAGGGGCTGAGGATTACAGAAGGTTATAAAGGTCACCATAGGAAGCTTAGAAGCCACTTATTCAAGTTCAAAGATAAATCAGGGGGAAAACTTAAATGGCTCAAAAGAGGTGCCTGAAATGCCTTAAAGATCCTGTCATTTTGACTTTGGATCTCCAGGTTCTGCTTTATTCTCTCATACCTGCCCTGCTTGACTGCTGAAGTACAGAGAATCAAGCACACTTACGTCAACATCTGGCATCCAAAGCAACATCAGAGACAGAGAGCATAAAGGGAAAAGCAATTGCTCCAGGTCCTTCCCACGCCAGCTTTAACAGTTTAAGCCCAGTTTAAGAAGTATGACTCTTACAAGCCTTTTCAGATGGCCTTCCCTCCTTCCTGCCCCATCTTTTGCCAATCTGCAGAGTTCATCCCACTGCCTCATTCTCCTAGCCTTTCAGCGCTGTCATCAAAGGGACCCCTCTCTGTTGTCAAATGCAACTGGAGCCGGGGGGAATTTCTGGTTCCAATGCAAGAACCACTCCAAATCACTTGCTCAGTAACAAGAGGCCCACATCAGTCTCTTTCCCGAGAAGCCCGAGAAAGAAAGGAGGTCCTGTTTACAGCCAGCACTTTAACTGCCCTCAGAAAGAGTAGTGCTATGAGGCAGGTTAGAGGCCTGAGGGCCAGGGAAAGGGCATCATGTAAATACAAAGCCTCCTTTCTTAGGGAGCTCTCTCTCGTTCTTAGCTCGGTTCAATTCTCTCAAGTCAATTCAGGCTACCCTTACTTAAGTGGTCCTAGATAACAGAGTGCTGGAATTAGGTGATACTACCAGAGGGGAATGAGGAAGGAGAAAAACATTGGTCACAGACGTCCCAGGATTGGCAGGGGTGAGGTGGGGGTGGACATAGGCAGACTAAACATGGCACAGGGGCCCACCCTCTAGCTGGACAGATACTGATGCCATTCACCAGGAGGAAAAAGACAAAAGAAGGGGACCAAATACCCAATGGGGAAAATACCGGTCTGCATGTAAATACTCTGGGCAGCTACAGGGCTTCACAGAAAAAGGAGCAAAGTGCTCCATTTCCAAAAAGAAAAACGAATGGAGTAACCCACTTTCAGAGACCAGAGGCCCTTGTTCCTTATCTAGGCCTTCCCTCTTACCTAGGTCCCCTGCCCTAGGCTTCCAGAGCAGTAACTAAAGTGTGCTGTTTTTCTGGGCTCTAGCTAGTTAGCCTCACAGCTTCCGAGCCAATGCAAATTCTGCACCTCAGAACAATCCCACTGGGTCTGGACTAGCTGGGAACAGAAAAGTTGTCCCTCTAACCACAGTTGTGAAATAAACCATGGGGAAAAAATAAAGAATGCTTTTTCTTGACTATTGCAGTTGTTTCTAGCTTATTCACTATGGTGATTTTATTTTTTCAATGTTTCTAAACATTAATAGTAGATAGATAAGGAAAGAACAATGCCTGCTCTAAAGCCCAAGGTAGCCACATGGCAGCCTTCAGGACCATGGGACTGTCTGGCTAATTCTCAGCCAGTGCCCAGCTACATGGGTGGCACTGCAGATGGTCTCTGCCCAGCCCTTCAAGCCAATCCTGTACATCTGGGCCATCTGCTCAGCTGGATTTGATCCCAAGGGGAAATGAAAATTGCACTTATCCTCTGGCTCCCTGGTGGCAACTATTGCTAAGCTGCTATTTAGGATTATCTAGAGACCCCTGAGACAGAGATAGGGGAGTGGGGTGAAACAGCTTATTTGAAACACTGTTTTTTAATATATTCAGAGAAATCAAGACGTCGTTTGGCCATTAAGTGTGCTTTGTTTCTGTTTCCCTACCCTCCCAGGATTGCCTCCCCTTACTCCATACTCCCCAGCTGTGGATCCTACGCAAAGCACTTCCCTTCTCATTTTGCCTTAATCCAGGGCTCAGGCAAATAGGATATGATCAAACCTCACTTGGGCAGCAATGCTGGAAACTGATGTACATTTTAAGCCAAAAGGGTTGAAACTAAGTAGCATGATGAGGGTGGCTGCTGTGGATTAACCTACTAGCGCTGCCTCTTCCCTAAGCATACACATCTTGTTTCTATGGTCAGCACTCAGCAGCTGTTATTAAAACATCAGTTTTCCCCAGTGAGGCCTGGTCTGTTTGCTGCTTTGCTGAAATGGTAGCTTTACAGAGACTGAGGAGTCAGGTTATTCTCAACCTGATTCCAGTTTCTTTGGACTCTTATCTCAAGACAAGGTCAGAACAGATTAATCCTTAACCCAAGTGATAAACTCCTTAAAAGAAAATACTAGACTTGAAAAACAGAAACACAAGAATGAAGGTCCTGATTTTTAAGGGGAGCCCTCATGGGCTGATCAAAGTAATAGTACTATAAACCAAGCTTGCTGCTGGGACAGTGATTTCCCTTGTCATACCTCAGATGACCCAGGACACGAGCATGAGAAGTCCCACATCCTCCTCCAGCTGGAGCTAACGAACAAGAAGGGGCTGGGCTGTTTCACTCTACACAGGTCCATATTCTGGTATCTTTGCCTCCAAATTTGGGCTGGAAAAAAAGTCACCATCTCCAAAAGGTGCTAGAAATCAGGGAACTAAATCTTACTGATGGATTTCCCAAATGTATCCACACTACCATGGCCCCTTCCTCCTCTAACGCTTCCTGGGATCACACCAGGATGCAGCTGATAATTAAGAACAAAATCCAAAGGCTGAGGGCTAAATGATTTCTTTGGATTTACATTCATCTATGAAATATAAATACTGATTCAGTGAGTCAGCGTATGCGAAAAGACCCTCTTAAATGACACAACTTTTAGAAACACGAATTATTTTTCCCAAGTCTGGATTTCCTGTAAGTCACATCACTCACAATTAAGATAACTTCCACTTCTGCCCTCTGAAGGCTGGTCTACTTCCATCCTGAACCAGGAGAAATACACAGAACCCACCACATTTGTCCAACACCTGACAGTGTTTTATTTCAAACTCTGATCCTGCCCTGTAATTAGAAAGAAAGTTCCGCCAGTTTGCTCCTGACAGTTCTTGCTGCGGGAAAAGCCGGTATCAGATGTTCTCTGAAACATACTGTTTTTCATCTGGAGTTAGAAGCTAGATGTAAGATTAAAAAAAGAAGAAGTAGGTCCATTGTTGTGCACAGGACCAACCCACCAGGGCCCAACCATCAGTAGCGGTTACTGAGGATGAGACTGCTAAAAAGACCCAAGCAGGGCAAGAGAGAACAAAGTTAGCTCTTTCTACAGCATGAAGAAAATGGATGACTTCACAGCTCCCAGACTCCCGGACTTCACAGCTTCCAGCCACCTCAGCACCCATGCTTCACCCGAGGAGTCACTTTTGCCATCACGCTAGCTGAGGCTTATGGGCCTCTCCTTGTGGCTCTTCATACTCTTCCCAAGGTTTCATCTGGGGGCCAGGGATCATCACGGTCTGAAAGAGCAGGATGCTAAGTTATCTACTATCCAAGTCCATGGCTTACCTAAGAGATTCATGCCCGCCTCCACGCCCACCTCCGTGCCCACCGCCAACAAGACGACTCCTCTTCCTGGTGGTGCATCACCCTCTCTGTCCACTAGGTGGAGCCCAACAGGAGTGGCTTAGGATGCCATGTCTTCAACCATGCAAGCTGCTTTACCTTAAGGATAGGCTGCTTAGGGGGTGCCCATGGGGGAATGATCTTGCCATGCATTCTCCAGCTCCCATAGGGATTCACCAGATGCTTTTCAAAGACAACATACTCCAGGACATCCCTGGGCACATCTTCCTGTCCATACATCAACCGGCCAAACCGATCATAGATGGCCAGAGTCTGCAAGGATGAAAGCGCATCTAGTCGGTTAGTCCTCAGAGTTGTTTAATTCTGAATCTAGACTAACAGATCAACCACTGACACTTTACTCTTAGAGGGTTTTTGACTGGGGGGCGGGGGGGCGGGGTGGTGGAAGGAGGTGGGAGGGAGTCCAGGAAGGGTGGGGAAGAATATCCCCACACCTGTTTTAGTAGAGCTAACATCCAGCAGTGGGAAGGGTGCGGTGACAAGGTAAGAAAGACCATGGTGAACCTTTCCTTAGAACTCACAGTCCCGGGCAGCTGTACCCAGGACTCAGAGGTAGGTGCCCAACCTGAGAGTGAAGAAAGCTGGGAGGAAAGCAGACTGGTGCCTCTACCTGCCGGGTGTGCATGCGGATGGTGACCTGGCCATACGCGTTGCCCTGTTTCAGCAGACTTGAACAGCGAACCTGCACCACCTGGGGTGGCTCTAAAGATTCTACAAAGTTCCAGCGGACGGTCTTGTATTTGATGTCCCAGACCATGTCCTGAGGGCAGAGGAGAATAGTTCAACTGGATTTTTCCCTCCCTGTAGGGAAGTTGGTGCTTATTTCCACGCTTGCTCTTCTTGCAATACCACAGTCAACATGCAACGTTTCCCATCAAATGCTCTCTGGTGCTTATTTTCTCTCACCTTAAGCTACTGCTCAAGCTCACCTCACAACAACTCTCTTTCCATTTCTAAATCACAACTCAAGACCCACCTACCTCCTTGAGGACCCTTCTCCAAATGAATGAAGACCACACTCCAAACTGCCAGCTTACCTAATATACCATTATCCCTCCAACACACCTTCATAATCTGCTCATTATTGCATGCATTTCTGTTGACTGCACACGTTTGTTTTTTTTTCCTCTCACCTTTTGGCAGTGAAAGGTGGGATTTTATAGGAATTTTATAGCCTTTTATAAAGGCTAACCTGCTAAGACTAGGATAGCTATACTTGTCCCTGGGGAGATGAAGCAAAACCGATAGAAACTGAAGTTCTTATTCTTGAACCTCTAACTGAACCACAAAGTCCTCATTGTTAGGGGTCTCCCAGAGTACCTAGCACCCCTGTTACCACCCAATGTAAGCCCCATGAACACTGGTTAAATCCTTTATTGTAGTATAGGTATGTGCAGGGCTGGCCTAATGTGACCATACCCTCACCTCAGGATCTGTAGTCTCAGTACTGCTTGCTGAGGGACTTCCTCTTTCTTCACCTGCATGGCCTTTACCAGAGTCCATATCAAGTCATTATCATTCAGCCAAAAATAATGGCACTTCAGCTTTTGCCTTAAACTTCCTGCACTCTCAAAACTGATCCTTAAGAAAATCAGAGGTGATATCTAGAATCTGTCTACTCAGGGGTCCCACAGTTCTAAGGAAGATAAGAACCTACCGGAAAACAGTTTTCAGTTACCAAGGTATGAAGCCGGTCATGGTCTGAGCTAAAAAGGAAAGAGATATATATCACTGACTCCTGCTTTCATGATACCATGTATGAAAGCTGAAAATGGCCCTGAAAATGGAAAACAAGTCCCTTCATTTTTATAAACATTTTCTGCACACCTGCTATAAGCCAGATAACATACTAAGTCCCAGTCCTAGTCCAAAGATGAAGAACCACATGATTTACCAGAAAACCGTGAGATCTACGAGCAGCGTAAAGTTACGTTTGAATCTCAGGAGCAGAAAGAAATTTCTCTGAAATTACTACACCTCCTTGAGATGGGCAAGAAGCCCTCACTGGGATGTGGGGACTGATGTTTGTTCTAAGCTGGAACAAAATCCAACACAAATAACAATCAAAAGCTCAATTTATCTCCTCTTACCATGGACACATCATCAATACCAACTGCTTAGCCTTATTTCTTACACATTCATCTTTGAACCTAGCCAGAAGATAACCATCTGTTTTTTCTGGTCTTTTCTACACAAAACTGCCCCCTGCCCGATCTTTGTTGCTGCCAGAGTGACCTAGTTATGCTGATTCTATGCAGTAACAGTAAGAAAATAGTTGGCAAACCCCAGCTCCTGTACATATAAGACTTTAGGAGGGTTCCTAACTGAAGGGCTTCAAATAAACCTAAGACCACAGATTAGTTTCTTTCAGATACACATTCATGACTTTTCCCCACAATTTAATACTTTCTGAGCAGTTTAAGTCTTTGCCCTTTGAAAAATTGTGTCTCTAATCCCAGAGTGGGTAATGGATTAGTTCTATCTGCTTCCCCTCCACTTCTATTCCAAATACAAAAGATTCCGAGTCATTTCCCCCACTGTAGCTCTAGACTAGACTAGACTGAGGTGTGGTGACAGCTCCCACAACCACCACGCCTGCCACCTCAGAATAAATTCTTCCTCGTCACTGTCCTGGCCTAGAAATCTTCAGTAGAAATAAATTCCCCTTTTTGAGTTCACTCAGTATTTTGCAATAGAACTTACCCTGAAAAATAAAAGGAGGACATCTGCTTTGGGCAACATAATGGACTGAGCTTATGTGAAACTGCTCCCACTATAAACATCCAGAAAGGCTGGAGAGAATATAATACACACAGACACACACACATTTTAAAATCTCTAGCCTAGTTCACAAGAAAGGAAGGTAAGTCCTTAGATGCCAGAAAGGAAGAGGGAATTAAAAGCAGAATGGAAAGAATACAACCTGATACCACAACAGCACAGAGATGATTTAGGGATCTAGAAATAGGATCTGATGGCTAGAGCTTGACTTTTCCTAAAACCTTGGATGCTGGAAGGGACAGGGAGCTGGAACTGAGATCCCTGTATAAAGCTATGACCCTCAAAAAGAGTCCTGTACCTGCAGGAAAGGGAAACTAGAAAATAGTCCACCAACCTAGATATAAAGTTTCCCTCAGTCTAGGGCTTGGGCAGGGTGGGGTGGGGTGGGGTGGGGTGGGGAATCTAAAAAACAAATTAAAAAAACTCCCACAAAAAATTAAAGCCCTAAGTCCACATTATACCCAGAGGTGGACACAGAATTTATGGTATCTGTATGATGTAAGAATTCCTAAGCTAAGAAATTAACATAAAAACTGATACCTGGCCAATGATACCCCTAGAGTATCTGGCAGAAACACCCCAAAAACCTCTCTGGGATCATATTCATAACTTAGATTGTTTGGAATTCCCTCAGAAGAAACACTCTCCATTGCAGACGAGCTCACAATGAAACATTACAAAACATCTGGAAGCTAGCAAAATCAACAGACACAGACATCAAGCAAAATGACAGAGGAGGAAGCACTAGGGTTGGGTCCCTCCATTGAAACAACTGATAAATTAGAAAAAATAACCAGAACCACAATTTCAGAACTCTGGATGTTGACTGGACACCTATAACAACTAGGGGAGTGCTTGACGAAGGGAGAAGCCAGTGATCTCGAATTTAAGAACATGTGCAAACCACCTACCCTCCTCTTTCCCTCAGCCCTGCCATTACTGGTGGGTGGCCTGTGTTCCTGGAGTGGATGGCTGGTGCAAGGGCAGGCAGTAGGGACCCCTCCCTCCAAAAATTTGAGTTGCACATTTTGGTCAGGCTGGTGGATTGCAGAGAGACCAGAGCAAATGATGTCATGGTTTCAGCCGTGCTGGCTGCAGCAGCTTTTCCCACCAACAGATTTAAAGGGATAAAGGACCAAGAACACCTGTTTTGTTTTTATTCAGACAGACAATTTAGGAAATCTTTGTCAGGTCACTGGCTGACTGCAGAGATAATGGAACAGAAACTTCAATGACTACCCACAACAAAGAATACACACTTAGCAATACTAGTTTGGAAAAGTCACAAATGGATGGCAGTGGCACTGATGAGCAAAGTCAGCAATTCCTGAGGAGCAGAGGAATCTGATTTCCAGAGTTACCACATAATAATACTCAGAATGTCCAGTTCTCAACAAAAAAATTACAAAGTATACAAAGAAACACGAAAGTATGGCCCATCCAAAGGAAAAAAATTTTTGACAGAAACCATCCCTGAGGAAGCCCAGACACTGGAATTATTAGCCAAAGACGTTAAATCAACTATCTTACTTATGCTCACTGAGATAAAGGTAACCATGGACAAAGAACTAAAGGAAACCAGAAAACAATGTATGAAATAAGAACATCAATAGATCCACCAGAGGGCAGACAGCAGAAGCAAGAAGAACTACAATCCTGCAGCCTGTGGAACAAAAACCACATTCACAGAAAGATAGACAAGATGAAAAGGCAGAGGGCTATGTACCTGATGAAGGAACAAGATAAAACCCCAGAAAAACAACTAAATGAAGTGGAGACAGGCAACCTTCCAGAAAAAGAATTCAGAATAATGATAGTGAAGATGATCCAGGACCTCGGAATAAGAATGGAGGCAAAGATTGAGAAGATGCAAGAAATGATTAACAAAGACCTAGAAGAACTAAAGAACAAACAGAGATGAACAGTACAATAACTGAAATGAAAAGTACACTAGAAGAAATCAATAGCAGAATAACTGAGGCAGAAGAACAGATAAGTGACCTGGAATACACAATGGTGGAATTCACTGCTGCGGAACAGAATATAGAAAAAAGAATGAAAAGAAATGAAGACAGCCTAAGAGACCTCTGGGACAGCATTAAACACAACAACATTCGCATTATAGGGGTCCCAGAAGGAGAACAGACAGAGAAAGCACCCGAGAAAATATTTGAAGAGAGTGTAGTCGAAAACTTTCCTAACATGGAAAAGGAAATAGCCACCCAAGTCCAGGAAGCGCAGAGAGTCCCATACAGGATAAACCCAAGTAGAAACACGCTGAGACACACAGTAATCAAATTGGCAAAAATTAAAGACAAAGAAAAATTATTGAAAGCAGCGAGGGAAAAACGACAAATAACATAGAAGGGAATGCCCATAAGGTTAACAGCTGATTTCTCAGCAGAAACTCTACAAGCCAGAAGGGAGTGGCATGACATATTTAAAGGGATGAAAGGGAAGAACCTATAACCAAGATTACTCTACCCAGCAAGGATCTCATTCAGATTTGATGGAGAAATCAATAGCTTTACAGACAAGCAAAAGCTAAGAGAATTCAGCACCACCCAACCAGCTCTACAACAAATGCTAAAGGAACTTGTCTAAGTGGGAAACACAAGAGAAGAAAAGGACCTACAAAAACAAACCCAAAACAATTAAGAAAATGGTAATAGGAACATACATATTGATAATTACCTTAAATGTGAATGGATTAAATGCTCCAACCAAAAGACACAGGCTCGCTGAATGGATACAAAAACAAGACCCATATATATGCTGTCTACAAGAGACCCACTTCAGACCTAGGGACACATACAGACTGAAAGTGAGGGGATGGAAAAAGATATTCCATGCAAATGGAAATCAAAAGAAAGCTGGAGTAGCAATACTCATATCAGATAAAATAGACTTTAAAGTAAAGAATGTTACAAGAGACAAGGAAGGACACTACATAATGATCAAGGGATCAATCCAAGAAGAAGATATAACAATTATAAATATATATGCACCCAACATAGGAGCACCTCAATACATAAGGCAACTGCTAACAGCTATAAAAGAGGAAATCAGCAGTAACACAGGGCTTCCCTGGTGGTGCAGTGGTTGGGAGTCTGCCTGCCGGTGCGGTGCGCACGGGTTCGGGCCCTGGTCTGGGAGGATCCCACGTGCCGCGGAGCAGCTGGGCCCATGAGCCACAACTGCTGAGGCTGCGTGTCTGGAGCTTGTGCTCCGCAGCAAGAGAGGCCACGATAGTGAGAGGCCCGCGCACCGCGATGAAGAGTGGCCCCCGCTTGCCGCAACTAGAGAAAGCCCTTGCGCAGAGATGAAGACCCAACACAGCCAAAAATAAATGAATAAATAAATAAATTAATAATAATAATAAAGGAATTCCTTTAAAAAACAAAAAAACAGTAACACAATAATAGTGGGGGACTTTTAACACCTCACTTACACCAATGGACAGATCATCCAGACAGAATATTAATAAGGAAACACAAGTTTTAAATGACACAATAGACCAGATAGATTTTATTGATATTTACAGGACATTCCATCTAAAACCAGCAGATTACACTTTCTTCTCAAGCGTGCACGGAACATTCTCCAGGATAGATCACATCTTGGGTCACAAATCAAGCCTCAGTAAATTTAAGAAAACTGAAATCATATCAAGCATCTTTTCTGACCACAACGCTAGGAGATTAGAAATCAATTACAGGGAAAAAAACGTAAAAAACACAAACACATGGAGGTTAAACAATATGTTACTAAATAACCGAGAAATCACTGAAGAAATCAAAGAGGAAATCAAAAAATACCTAGAGACAAATGACAATGAAAACACGACGACCCAAAACCTATGGGATGCAGCAAGAGCAGTTCTAAGAGGGAAGTTTATAGCTATACAAGCCTACCTCAAGAAACAAGAAAAATCTCAAATAAACAATCTGACCTTACACCTAAAGGAACTAGAGAAAGAAGAACAAACAAAACCCAAAGTTAGCAGAAGGAAAGAAATCATAAAGAACAGAGCAGAAATAAATGAAACAGAAACAAAGAAAACAAGAGCAAAGATCAAAAAAACTAAAAGCTGGTTCTTTGAGAAGATAAACAAAATTGATAAACCATTAGCCAGACTCATCAAGAAAAAGAGGGAGAGGACTCAAATCAATAAAATTAGACATGAAAAAGGAGAAGTTACAACAGACAATGCAGAAATACAAAGCATCCTAGGAGACTACTACAAGCAACTCTATGCCAATAAAATGGACAACCTGAAAGAAATGGACAAATTCTTAGAAAGGTATAACCTTCCAAGACTGAACCAGGAAGAAACAGAAAATATGAACAGACCAATCACAAGTAATGAAATTGAAACTGTGATTAAAAATCTTCTAACAGGGCTTCTCTGGTGGCACAGTGGTTGAGAATCTGCCTGCTAATGCAGGGGACATGGGTTCGAGCCCTGGTCTGGGAAGATCCCACATGCCACGGAGCAACTAGGCCCGTGAGCCACAACTACTGAGCCTGCGCGTCTGGAGCCTGTGCTCCGCAACAAGAGAGGCCGCAATAGTGAAGAGGCCCGTGCGCCGCGATGAAGAGTGGTCCCCGCTTGCCGCAACTAGAGAAAGCCCTTGCACAGAAACGAAGACCCAACACAGCCAAAAAAAAAAAAAAATCTTCTAACAAACAAAAGTCCAGGACCAGATGGCTTCACAGGTGAATTCTATCAAACATTTAGAGAAGAGATAACACCCATCCTTCTCAAACTCTTCCAAAAATTGCAGAGGAAGGACCACTCCCAAACTCATTCTATGAGGCGTCCATCACCCTGATACCAAAACCAGACAAAGATACCACAAAAAAAGAAAATTACAGACCAATATCACTGATGAATACAGATGCAAATATCCTCAACAAAACTAGCAAACAGAATCCAACAACACATTAAAAGGATCATACACCATGATCAAGTGGGATTTATCCCAGGGATGCAAGGATTCTTCAATATACGCAAATCAATCAATGTGATACACCATATTAACAAACTGAAGAATAAAACCATATGATCATCTCAATCGATGCAGAAAAAGCTTTTGACAAAATTCAACACCCATTTATGATAAAAACTCTCCAGAGAAACTGGGCATAGAGGGAACCCACCTCAACCTAATAAAGGCCATATACGACAAACCCACAGCAAACATCACTCTCAATGGTGAAAAACTGAAAGCATTTCCTCTAAGATCAGGAACAAGACAAGGATGTCCACTCTCACCACTATTATTCAACATAGTTTTGGAAGTCTTAGCCACAGCAATCAGAGAAAATAAATAAATAAAAGGAATACAAATTGGAAAAGAAGAAGTAAAACTGTCACTGTTTGCAGATGACATGGTACTATACATAGAGAATCCTAAAGATGTCACCAGAAAACTACTAGAGCTAATCAATGAATTTGGTAAAGTTGCAGAATACAAAATTAATGCACAGAAATCTCTTGCATTCCTATACACTAATGATGAAAAATCTGAAAGAGAAATTAAGGAAACACTCCCATTTACCACTGCAACAAAAAGAATAAAATACCTAAGAATAAACCTATCTAGGGAGACAAAAGACCCATATGCAGAAAACTATAATACACTGATGAAAGAAATTAAAGATGATACAAACAGATGGAGAGATATACCATGTTCTTGGATTGGAAGAATCAATACTGTGAAAATGACTATACTACTCAAAGCAATCTACAGAGTCAATGCAATCCCTATCAAATTACCAGTGGCATTTTTTACAGAACTAGAACAAAAAATCTTAAAATCTGCATGGAGACACAAAAGACCCCGAATAGCCAAAGCAGTCTTGAGGGGAAAAAAACGGAGCTGGAGGAATCAGACTCCCTGACCTCAGACTATACTACAAAGCTACAGTAATCAAGACAATATGGTACTGGCACAAAAACAGACATAGAGATCAATGGAACAGGATAGAAAGCCCAGAGATAAACCCACGCACCTATGGTCAACTAATCTATGACAAAGGAGGCAAGGATATACAATGGAGAAAAGACAGTCTCTTCAATAAGTGGTGCTGGGAAAACTGGACAGCTACATGTAAAAGAATGATATTAGAACACTCCCTAACACCATACACAAAAATAAACTCAAAGTGGATTAAAGACCTAAATGTAAGACTGGACACTATAAAACTCTTAGAGGAAAACATAGGCAGAACACTCTATGACATAAATCACAGCAAGATCCTTTTTGACCCACCTCCTAGAGAAAAGGAAATAAAAACAAAAATAAACAAATGGGACTTAAAGAAACTTGAAAGCTTCTGCACAGCAAAGGAAACCATAAACAAGACGATAAGACAACCCTCAGAATGGGAGAAAATATTTGCAAATGAAGCAACTGACAAAGGATTAATCTCCAAAATTTACAAACAGCTCATGCAGCTCAATACCAAAAAAACAAACAACCCAATCCAAAAACGGGCAGAAGACCTAAAGAGACATTTCTCCAAAGAAGACATACAGATGGCCAAGGAGCACATGAAAGGCTACTCAACATCACTAATTATTAGAGAAATGCAAATCAAAACTACAATGAGGTATCACCTCATATCAGTTACAATGGGCATCATCAGAAAATCTACAAACAAGAAATGCTGGAGAGGGTGTGGAGAAAAGGGAACTCTCTTGCACTGTTGGTGGGAATGTAAATTGATACAGCCACTATGGAGAACAGTATGGAGGTTCCTTAAAAAAAACTAAAAATAGAATTACCATATGACCCAGCAATCCCACTACTGGGCACATACCCAGAGAAAACCATAACTCAAAATGACACATGCACCCCAATGTTCACTGCAGCACTATTTACAATAGCCAGGTCATGGAAGCAACCTAAATGCCCATCGACAGACGAATGGATAAAGAAGATGTGGTACATATATACACTGGAGTATTAGCCATAAAAAGCAACAAAATCAGGTCATTTGTAGAGACGTGGATGAATGTAGATACTATCATACAGAGTGAAGTCAGAAAGAGAAAAACAAATATCATATATTAACGCATATATGTGGAACCTAGAAAAATGGTACAGATGAACTGGTTTGCAGGGCAGAAGTTGAGACACAAGTGTAGAGAACAAACGTATGGACACCAAGGGGGGAAAGTGGTATGGGGGGGAAGGTGGTAGTGTGATGAACTGGGAAATTGGAATTGACATATGGACACTAATATGTATAAAATGGATAACTAATAAGAACCTGCTGTATAAAAAATAAAATAAAATTCAAAAATTCAAAAAAAAAAAAGAACATCAATAAAGAGACAGAAATTATGAAAAGGAACCAAACAAATTCTGGAGTTGCAAAGTACAGTGACTGAAATTAAAAATTCACTACAGGGGCTGAACAGCAGATCTGAGCAGGCAGAAAAGGATCAGCTAACTTGAGGATATGACAATTGAAATTATCCAGTCTAAGGAGCAAAACGAAGAAAGAATAAAGAAAAATGAGCAGAGCCTGAGGGACCTGTGGGACACCGTCAAGTGCACCAACACACATATCACAGAGTCCCAGAGGAGAAGAAAGAGGTGGCAGAAAAAAACATTTGAAGAAATAATGGCTGAAGGGACTTCCCTGGTGGTCCGATGGTTAAGACTCCATGCTTCCACTGCAGGGGGCTCGGGTTCAATCCCTGGTCAGGGAACTTTTTTTTTGGTGTGGCCAAAAAAAACAAAAAAGAAAGAAAGAAAGAATGGCTGAGGGCTTCTCTGGTGGCTCAGTGGTTGAGAATCCGCCTGCCAATGCAGGGGACATGGGTTCAAGCCCTGGTCCGGGAAGATCCCACATGCCGCGGAGCAAGTAAGCCCGTGCGCCACAACTAGAGCCTGTGCTCTAGAGCCCATGAACCACAACTACTGAGCCCGCGTGCCACAACTACTGAAGCCTGCGCACCTAGAGCCCACGCTCCACAACGAGAGAAGCCACCGCAATGAGAAGCCCATGCACTGCAATGAAGAGTAGCCCCCGCTCGCCGCAACTAGAGAAAGCCCGCGTGCAGCAACGAAGACCCAACATGGCCAAAAATAAATAAATTAAATTTAAAAATTTACAAAAAAAAGAAAGAAAGAATGGCGAAAACATCCCAATTTTGATAAAAGACTTGAATATTCACATCTAAGAAGCTCGACAAACTCCAAGCAGAATGAACTCAAAGCAATCCAGACTGAGACAAAGAGAAAATCTTAAAAGCAGCAAAACAGAAGTGACTCATCACATACCAGGGATCCTCAAAAAGATTATAGTTGATTTCTTATCAGAAACAATGGAGACCAAAAGACAGTGGGATGATGTATTTAAAGTCCTAAAAGAAAAACTGTCGGGACTTCCCTGGTAGCGCAGTGGTTAAGAATCCGCCTGCCAATGCAGGGGACATGGGTTTGATCCCTGGGCTGGGAAGATCCCACATGCTGCAGAGCAACTAAGCCCATGTGCCACAACTACTGAGCCTGCGCTCTAGAACCTGCGAGCCACAACTTCTGAGCCCATGTGCCACAACTACTTAAGCCCATGAGCCTAGAGCCCATGCTCCGCAACAAGAGAAGCCACCGCAATGAGGAGTCTGAGCACTACAATGAAGAGTAGCCCCCACTCGCCGCAACTAGAGAAAGCCCGCACGCAGCAACAAAGACCCAACGCAGCCAATAAATAAATAAATAAATAAATAAATACATTTATAGAAGAACTGTCAACCAAGAATTCTACAGTTCGAAAAACTATCCGTTAAGAATAAAGGAGGGACTTCCCTGGTGGTCCAGTGGTAAAGAATATGCCTTACAATGCAGGGGACACGGGTTCAATCCCTTGTCAGGGAACTAGGATCCCACATGCCACGGGGCAACTGGGCCCGCATGCCACAACTACTGAGGTCACGCACCTCAACTAGAGAGCCTGTGTGCCACAAACTACAGAGCCCACAAGCTCTGGAACCTGTGCGCCACAACTACAGAGCCCACGCGCCCTGCAGCCTGCGCTCCACGACTAGAGAAGAGAAAACTCGCATGCCACAACTAGAGAAGCCTGCACACTGCAACGAAGATCCCGTGTGCTGCAACTAAGACCCAACGCAGCCAAAAATAAATTAAATAAATAAATAATAAATAAATCTTTAAAAAAAAAAAAAAGAATAAAGGAGAGGGGTTCCCTGGTGGTCCAGTGGTTAAGACTCCACGCTTCTACTGCAGAGCATGCGGGTTTGATCCCTGGTCAGGGAAGTTCTGCATGCTGCAAGTTGCAGCCAAAAAAAAAAAAAAGAGTGAAGGAGAACTGTAGATATTTTCAGATAAACAAAAATTGAGAGAGTTCATTTCTAGTAGATCTGCCCTACTAGATATGCTAAAGGGAGTTTTTCAGACCTAAATGAAAGGACACTAGACAGTAACTTAAAGCAATAAGAAAAAATAATGAACATTGATAAAGGTTACTATATAGGAAAATATAAAAGCCAGTATTATTGTACTTCTGATTTGTAATTCCTATTTTTTTCCTATATGATTTAAAAGGCAAATGCATAAAACATTAATTACAAACCTATGTTATGGGCACACAACGTATACAGACACAACCTGTGACAATAACAAAGCAAAGGGGACAGGACAGAGATACAGAGATGCAGAAAGTTTGTACACTACTGAAACTAAGTTGTTATTTTTCAAACTAGACTGTTAAGATGTTAATGCTAATTCCCAAAGTAACCACTAAGAAAATAATTTTAAAATATATAAAAAAGGAAAAAAGGGAGTCAGAAAGGTACACTATTAAAAAATTAACTAAACACAAAAAAAGGCAGTAATGGAGGAAATGAAGACCAAAAAACACATACAACATACAGAAAATAATAATGGCAGACCTCCTTCCTTATCAGTAACTAGTTTACATGTAAATGTATTAAACTCTCTAATTAAAAAACAGAGATTGGCAGATTCACTAACAAAAAAAACATAATCCTCCTTTATGCCATCTACAAGAAACTTGCTTTAGACAGACACAAGAAGACCGAAAGTAAAAGGATGGAAAAATATTCATACAAATAGTAACCAAAAGACAGTTGGGGTGGCAATATTACTGTTAGACAAAACAGACTTTATGCCAAAAAAAGATTATAAGAGACAACAAAGAACATTATATACTGATAGAGGGTTCAATCCATCAAAAGGATATAATTATAAACATATACATACCTAACACAAAGTCCCAAAACATATAAAGCAAAAACTGACAAAATTAAGGGAAAAGTAAGAGTTTTATAATAATTACAAATTTCAATCCTTCACTTTCAATAATGGAAAGAACAACCAGATAGAAGATTGATGAGGAAATAGAGGACTTAAAATACCAATGAACAGATATATACAGAACACTCCATGCAACAACCGCAGAATATACATCCCTCTCGCATGCACATGGACATTCTCCAAGATAGACCATATGTTCAGCCACAAAACAAGCCTAAATACATGTAAAAGATAGAAATCAGGCAAAGTATCTTTTCTGATCACAATGAAATGAAACTAGAAATCAGTAACAGGAGAAAAACTGGAAAATTCACAAATATGTGGAAAATAAACTACACACTCTTAAATAACCAATGGGTCAAAGAAGAAATCACAAGAGAAATTAGAAAATACCTTGAGACAAATGAGAATGAAAACACAACATACCAAAACTTATGGGATATAGCAAAAGCAGTGCTAAGAGGAAAATTTATAGCTGCAAACACCTACATTAATAAAGAAAGATCTCAAATTAATAACCTAACTGTACACTGTAAGGAACTAGAAGAACACCAAACTAAACTGAAAGTTAGCAGAAAGAAAGAAATAATAAAGATTAGAGCAGAGAAAAACAAAATAGAGACATAAAAACAATAGAGAAAATCAATGAAACCAAAAGTTGGTTCTCTAAAAGATCAACAAAATGGACAAAACTTAGCGAGATTGATTAAAAAAAAGAGAGAGAGAAGATTCAAATTTCTAAAATCAGAAATGAAAGTGGGAACGTTACTACTGATTATACAGAAGTAAAAAAGGATTATAAGAGAATACTCTTGTATGCCAACAAACTGGATAACCTAGATAAAATGGACAAATTCCTAGAAACACACAAGCTACCAAAACTGAATCAAGAGAAAAAAGGAAATCTGAATAAATCTACAACACGGCAACTGAATCAATAACCAAAAACCTCCCCAAAAAGAAAAGCACAGGACCTGATGGTTTTACTGGTGAATTGTACCAAACATTTCAAGAAGAATTAACATCAAGTGAAGAGGAGGGAACACTTCATAATTCTATGAAGCCAACATTACCCTGATATCAAAGCCAGGTAAAGACACCACAAGAAAAGAAAACTACAGGCCAATATCCCTTATGGATATAAATGTAAAAATCCTCAACAAAATACTAGCAAACCAAATTCAGCATCATACCAAAAGAATTACCCAACATGACTAAGTGAGATTTATCCCTAGAATGCAAGGATGTTTTTTTTAAATTTTATTTATTTATTTTTGGCTGCATTGGGTCTTTGTTGCTGCGGGCAGGCTTTCTCTAGTTGCGGCGAGCGGGGGCTACTCTTCGTTGTGGTGCGCAGGCTTCTCACTGCAGTGGCTTCTCTTGTTGCGGAGCACGGGCTCTAGGCGCGCAGACTTCAGTAGTTGTGGTGCATGGGCTCTAGAGCACAGGCTCAGTAGTTGTGGTGCACAGGCTTAGTTGCTCCTCGGCAGGTGGGAGCTTCCTGGACCAGGTATCGAACCCGTGTCTCCTGCATTGGGAGGTGGATTCTTAATCACTGCACCACCAGGGAAGTCCCGCAAGGGTGGTTTAACATAGAACATCAATGTAATACACCACATTAATAAAATGAAAGAAAAAACCAATGTGAACATCTCAATTGATGCAAGAAAAAGCATTTGACAAAATCCAACACATTTTCATGATAAAAACACTCAATGAACTAGGAGTAGAAGGAAAGCTCCTCAACACAATAAAGGTCTCAAAAGAAAAATCCACAGGGACTTCCCTGGTGGTGCAGTGGTAAAGAATCTGCCTGCCGATGCAGGGTACGTGGGTTCGAGCCCTGGTCCGGGAAGATCCTATATGCCACAGAGCAACTAAGCCCATGTGCCACAACTACTGACCCTGCACTCTAGAGCCTGCGTGCCACAACTACTAAAGCCCGTGCACCTAGAACCTGTGCTCCGCAACAAGAGAAGCCACCGCAATGAGAAGCCCACGCACTGCAACAAAGAGTAGCCTCCACTCACCACAACTAGAGAAAGCCTGTACATAGCAACAAAGACCCAATGCAGCCAAAAATAAATAAATAAATAAATCTATTAAAAAAAAAAGAAAAATCCACAGCTGTATCATACCCGATGGTGAAAGAGTGAAAGTTTTTCCCCTAAGATCAGAAACAAAACAAGGATGCCTGCTTTTACTACTTCTATTTAACATAATACCAGAAGTTCTAACCAGAGCAATTAGGCAAGAGAAAGAAATAAAAGGCATCCAAATTGGAAAGGAAGATGTAAAAAGTATGTTTGCAGATGACATGATTTTACATGCAGAAAATTCTAAAGGTTCCGCAAAAAAGTATTAGAGCTAATAAAAAAATTCAACCAAGTTGCAGGATAAAAAAATCAACATACAAAACTCAGTTTTATTTCTATATACTAGCAATGAATACTAGAAATGGAAATTAAGAAAACAATTCCATTACAGTGTGGTTCTGGCATAAGGATAGACACATAGTCCAATGGAATAGAATGGCGAGCCCAGAAACAAACCTTCACATATATGATCAACTGATTTTCAACAAGGCTGTAAGATCATTCCCTGGGAAACGACAGTCCCTTCAACAAACGGGACTGGGAAAACTGGGTATCTATATACAAAAGAATGAAGTTGGACCCTTACTTGACATCGTATGCAAAATTAACTCAAAATGGATCAAAGACCTAAATGTGAGAGTCAAATCTCAAAACTCTTAGAAGAAAACAAAACATAGAGGAAAAATTCCATGACACTGGATTTGGCAATGATTTGTAGGATTTGACACTAAAAACACAGGCAACAATAGAAAAAACATATAAATTGGACTTCATCAAAATTAAACACCTTTGGGCTTCCCTGGTGGTGCAGTGGTTAAGAATCCGTCTGCCAATGCAAGGGACACGGGTTCGAGCCCTGGTCTGGGAAGATCCCACATGCTGCGGAGCAACTAAGCCCGTGAGCCACAACTACTGAAGCCTGCGCACCTAGAGCCCGTGTTCCGCAACAAGAGAAGCCACTGCAATGAGAAGCCCGCGCAGTGCAATGAAGAGTAGCCCCCACTCGCCACAACTAGAGAAAGCCCGCACGCAGCAACGAAGACCCAACGCAGCCAAAATAATAAATAAATAAAATAAAAAACTGAAAAAAACAAAACAAAATTTAAACACCTTTGTGCATTAAAGTACACCACCAAGAGAGTGAAAAGACAACCCACAAAATGGGAGAAAACATTTGCAAAGCATATATCTGATATGGGATTAATATCCAGAGCACATAAAGAGCTCCTGCAACTCTGTAACAAAATACTAACCCAATTGAAAAATGGACAAAGAACTTTAGACCTTTCTTCAAAGAAGATATACTAAATAGTCAACTAGCACAAGAAAAGATGCATACTCATTAGGATGGCTATTATCCAAAAAATGGAAAATAAAATGTTGGTAACAAGGTGGAGAAACTGGAACCCGTGTGCATTGGTGGTGGGAACGTAAAATGGCAAAGCTACCACGGAAGACCGTGGTTCCTCAAAAAATTAAACACAGAATTACCACATGATCCAGCAATTCCACTCCTAGGTATATACTCAAAAGACTCAAACCTGTACACCAGTGTTCGTAAAAGTATTATTCACAATAATGAAAAGGTGGAAACAACCCAAATGTCCACCAACAGATGTAGGGATACAAAATGTGGTATATACATAAAATGGAATATTATTCAGCTTTAAAAAGGAAGGAAATTCTGATACATGCTACAACATGGGTGGGCTTTGAAGACATCATGCCAAGTGAAATAAACCAGTCACAAAAGGACAAATACTGTTAAGATTCCACTTATATGGGGTACTTAAAATAGGCAAATCCATAGAGACAGAAAGTAGAATATATGTTACCAGATGCTGGGAGGAAACAGCAATGGAGAATCATTGCTTAATGGGTACAGAGTTTCTGCTTGGGATGATGAACAATTTCAGGAAACAGATGGTGGTGATGATTGTATAACATTGTGAATGTACTTAAGGGCCACTGAATTATACTCTAAAATGGTAAATTTTATATTATACGTATTTTTACTAACATCAATAAAAGCCCTTTTGAAACTGATAATTTTTAAATAAATGGTTATATTTTTAGTTTTTTAAAAATATCTATTGTAGGGACTTCCCTGGTGGTGTAGCGGTTCAGAATTCGCCTGCCAATGCGGGGGACATGGGTTCGATCCCTGGTCCAGGAAGATCCCACATGCCGCAGAGCAACTAAGCCCATGCGCCACAACTACTGAGCCTGTGCTCTAGAACCCCTGTGCCGCAACTACTGAGCCCGTCTGCTGCAACTACTGAAGCTCACGCGCCTAGAGCCCGTGCTCTGCAACAAGAGAAGCCACCGCAGTGAGAAGCCCGCGCACTGCAACGAAGAGTAGCCCCTGCTCTCCGCAACTAGAGAAAGCCCGCATGCAGCAGTGAAGACCCAACACAGCAAAAAAATAAAAATTTAAATAAAATATCTATTGTAAAAAAAAATGCAGGCGTATAAAAAGGTAAGAACTAACCAAAACCAAAAGAAAAAAAAAATAAAACAGCCCTATAGAAGATACAGATTTTATCAGACACAGACTTTAAAATAATTAGTATGTTCAAGAAATTAGATGACAGAATGGAGAATTTTAGCAAAGAACTGGACACACACACACACACTAAATCAAAAGTGAAAAGTACAAAATTAAGAACCCAACAGACAAGCTTAACAGCAGACTTGATACAACTGAAGAGAGGACAGGAAGAAAGATCAGAAAACATCGAGAATGAAGCTGGAGGGGCAAAAAAAAAGACTGGAAAATAAAGAAAAGAGCCCTAAGAGACATCTGGCACACTGAAAATATCTAATGTATGTGTATTCAGAGCAACACAAGGAGACAGGAAAGTAGAGCGGAAGAAACATTTGAAGAGATGTTCTAAATTTTTTCAACACTAACCAAAAAAGCACCCAAATTTAAAAAGCAATAGGAACCTGGAGCAAGATAAAGATACACACACACTCACACACACACACACACGCAGGTACATCACAGTAAACTGCTGAACACTGAAGGCAGAGGAAAAAAAAACTTAGAAGCAGCCAGAGAAAAAAGAAATTTTAACTTCAAAGGAACAAGAAAAAATAGGTAACTTCTCAACAGAATCAACAGAAACCAAAAGATGACATCTTCAAAATGCTGACAGAGGGGCTTCCCTGGTGGCACAGTTGTTGAGAATCCGCCTGCCAATGCAGGGGACACGGGTTTGAGCCCTGCTCTGGGAAGATCCCACATGCTGCAGAGCAACCAAGCCCGTGCGCCACAACTACTGAGCCTGCGCTCTAGAGCCGGCGAGCCACAACTACTGAGCCCACACGCCACAACTACTGAAGCCCACGCGCCTAGAGCCCGTGCTCCACAACAAGAGAAGCCACTGCAATGAGAAGCCCACGCACCGCAACGAAGAGTGGCTCCCGCTCGCCATAACTAGAGAAAGCCCGCGTGCAGCAACGAAGACCCAGTGTAGCCAAAAAAATAAATAAATACATTTATTTTTTTTTTTTTTTAAATGCTGACAGAAGCTACCAACCAACCTAGAATTCTCCACCCAATGAAAGCATCCTTTAAAAATGAAGTGGGGGAGGGACTTCCCTGGTGGTCCAGTGGTTAAGAATCTGCCTTCCAATGCAGGGGATGTGGGTTTGATCCCCGGTCGGGGAACTAACATCCCACATGCCGCGGGGCAACTAAACCCTCGTGTCGCAACTACTGAGCATGTAAGCCACAACTAGAGAAGCCTGCACACTGCAACAAAAGATCCCGCATGCCACAACGAAGATCCCGCGTGCCTCAACTAAGACCCAATGCAGCCAAAAATAAAATAAATAAATAAATATTTTAAATACCTAAACAAAAATGAAGTGGGGGGACTTCCCTGGTGGTCCAGTGGTTAAGACTCCATGCTCCCAATGCAGGAAGCCCAGGTTCGATCCCTGGTCAGATCCCACATGCTGCAACTAAAGATCCCACTCAGATGTAGAGAACAAATGTATGGACACCAAGGGGGGAAAGTGGCGGGGGTGGTGGTGGTGGTGGTGGTGGGATGAATTGGGAGACTGGGATTGACATATATATACCAATATGTATAAAATAGATAACTAATAAGAACCTGCTGTATAAAAAAATAAATAAAATTCAAAAATTCAAAAAAAAAATAAAAAAATAAAGATCCCACATGCAGCGACGAAGATCCAGAGTGGCCAAATAAATAAATTTTTTTTTTTTAAAAATGAAGTGGTGAATTCCCTGGCAGTCCAGTGGTTAAGACTCCATGCTTCCACTGCAGGGGGCGTGGGTTTGATCCCTTGGCACGCCACATGGCGTGATCAAAAAAATATATGTATTGAATATTTCAAAAAAATAAAAATAAAAAAATGAAGTGGAGGGAAAAAAACAAAAATAAAAAATGCAAGTGAAATAACAACAAGGTAGAACTAAAAAAACTAAATAACAATAACACAGGAGATGTATGAGGCAGTGACTGAAATTCAAGTGTTTGAAGCTTCTTGTGATATTGTCAACAATACATGCTAAACATTTTAACAATAACTATTATAAGAACAGAAGTAGGATGTAACAGTTCCAAACAAGTGGAAGGAATAAAAGAGTTAGAAGGAAATTATATCAATACCACAAATGAAAGGAAAAAAAGAAACAAAGAAAAATCATGGTAACTAGAATGCAAAAAATAATGTGGTAGGAAAAAAATATCAAATATAAAAAAAACTACACTGAACAATAAACACAGAAGGTTTCAAAAAAATACATCATTCATGTAAATTTTCACAACACATTAAACAATACTGTACATTGTTTATACACATGTACATGTGGTGGAAGTATAAAAATGTGCATTAGAGTAATAGGGAAGATAGTGGTTCTTTCTAGGAAGGAAAAGAATGGGGAGATGGGGCTTCAGCTGTATCTATAATGCTTTATCCCTGTCTCTTCCCCCAGTTAGGCATTCAGAAGCAAATACGGCAAAATGTAAACATCTATTACCTTGCAAGGTATTTTTTTATATGTTTGAAATATTTCACAATCAAACACTTTTTTTAAACAAATAAAAGTAAAAAGAAATAATTAATGGATTTGAGAGTATAGGTTTGGGATCCTACCTGAAGCCTAGCCACAGCAAGCTACAGTTCAAAGAATGTCAGCAACAGTCCAAGGACTAGTACTTAAGATTATTCCAGGCCCCTCATGTTGATTTTTCATCTACCTAGCAGCCCTGACTTTTCTCCCCTGGTTCAATCAAGAAAAAGTTGGAGGGGCTTCCTTGGTGGCGCAGTGGTTGAGAGTCTGCCTGCTCATGCAGGGGACACGGGTTCGCGCCCTGGCCTGGGAAGATCCCACATGCCACGGAGCAACTAGGCCCGTGAGCCACAACTACTGAGCCTGCACGTCTGGAGCCTGTGCTCCGCGACAAGAGAGGCCGCAACAGTGAGAGGCCCGCGCACCGCGATGAAGAGTAGCCCCCGCTTGCCACAACTACAGGAAGCCCTAGCACAGAAACGAAGACCCAACATAGTAATCAATCAATCAATAAATCTTTAAAAAAAAAAAAAAAAGAAAAAGTTGGAAATTTTTAAAAGAAACTTATTCAAAATAATTAAGGAAAGGAAATGTACATATATAAGACAAACACACAAAAAGGGTCAGGATGAATTAGGGATCAGGCGGGTGAAAATAGCCGTTCAGCAGGGTCTCAACACTTGCCAGTGGAGCTGAGCCAGACCAAATGGTGAAAACGCCCAGAAGCAGTGAGAGGAGTCAAGGACAGCTCCAGGCTCCAATTATTTCCCACAGAGGAACATCTCCCACTCTAGAACTCTTACCTAAAGGAAAAAAAAAACCTGTGCCTAGAATAATAGCTACTGAGAACATAATGGATATAAGACAGGGAGTTCACGTACTTGTTTAGACACAGGTGAGCTTCAATGAAGATGTCCTGGGCTTTTTCAGGGAAGTCCTTTATTTTAAAATTAGGATCACTTTCTCTTATCCTCCGGATTCTGTAAAATTAAGCATGAGAATCATTTCTAAAGAAGACTTCACACAATTTCCATGACTTACAGCTTACTTTACGTCCATTAATGTCTGTCCATTTATTCAATAATTGTTTTTTGAATGTGCCAAGTCCCGTAAATTCAACCTTCTAACTCACACTTAAATCAATCATTCTAAAGAAAGGCCAAAGCTGGGACTTCCCGGTGGTGTAGTGGTTAAGAACCCACCTGCCGATGCAGGGGACACGGGTTCGATCCCTGGTCCGGGAAGATCCCACAATCCACGGAACAACTAAGCCCATGCGCCACAACTACTGAGCCTGCACGCCACAACTACTGAAGCCCCTGTGCCCTAGGGCCCACGCACCACAACTACCGAAGCCCGCGCACTCTAGGGCCCAAGTGCCGCAACTACCGAGCCCGCATGCTGCAACTACTGAAGCCCATGCGCCTAGAGCCCGTGCTCCGCAACAAGAGAAGCCACCCCTATGAGAAGCCCGCACACCACAACGAAGAGTAGCCTCCACTCACTGCAACTAGAGATAGCCAGCACGCTTTCTCAACAAAGCAACAAAGACACAATGCAGTCAAATATTAAAATTTAAATTTAAAAAGATAAATAAATAAAAATAAAAAATAAAGACCAAAGCTTCTCATAGTGAAATTACAGAATTTTGGCATTGAAGAAAACATCCTATAAGCACTAAGAAAGAAAAAACAGGTTTCATACAGAGGCTCAAGAGTCAGAAAGACATTGGGGGCTTCCCTGGTGGCGCAGTGGTTGAGAATCTGCCTGCCAATGCAGGGGACATGGGTTCGTGCCCTGGTCTGGGAAGATCCCACATGCCGCGGAGCAACTGGGCCCGTGAGCCACAACTACTGAGCTTGCATGTCTGGAGCCTGCGCTCCGCAACAAGAGAGGCCGCGACAGTGAGAGGCCCGCACACCGCGATGAAGAGTGGCCCCGTTCGCCACAACTAGAGAAAGCCCTCGCACAGAAACGAAGACCCAACACAGCCAAAAATAAATAAATAAATAAAATAAATTTATTAAAAAAAAAAAAAAGAAAAAAGACATTGGGCTTCTAACTAGCAACATTAGAAGTTAGAAAGATGGGACTTCCCTGGTGGTCCAGTGGTTAAAACTCTGCGCTCCCAACGCAGGGGGCCCGGGTTCGATCCCTGGTTGGGGAACTAGATCCCGCATGCCGCAACTAAGAGCCCGCATGCTGCGACTAAAAGAGCCCACATGCCGCAACTAAAGATCCTGCATGCTGCAACAAAGATCCCTCATGCTGCAACTAATAGCCGGCACAGCCTAATAAACATTAAAAAAAAAAAAGGAAGTTAGAAAGACAATGGAGCAGTGCTTTTAATTGAGAAAAAAATGACTCCCAGCCCAGAATTCTATACCTGGGAAAATTATAAATGAAGTGGGAGACTAAAAAAAAGACTTTTCCTTAGCCTTGCAAGATCTCATTTATCTACCATCCACCTTTTCTCAGGAAGCTGCTGGGGAATGTGTGCCACCAAAATAACTGAATGAACCATGAAAGAGAGAGATGTAACATCCACAAAACAGGGAATACACGTAAGAGCAAGGCAAAAGGAGTATCAGGATGATGATGAAAGTAGATCCCACGATGTACAGTGAGCCTAAAGAGTGACCAATCCAGACTGAAATAGGTAAGAAGGCTCCAGAAGGGCTTTCTTCTTGAAGATGGGATTGATAAAATACTTAATGTTTTCTATGTACTCAGAGAAAATTAACACAACCAGGGGTTCCATAAGCAAATGAGAAAAAAAGACACTTGACACCAGAAAAAGAAACTATTATGCAGGAAAGGAAATGTAATAATAATGTACTGCATGACTCTGCTGTCAATAGCATTTTCGTAGTTATAATGTAAACAGGGAATCCTGATCTAATCAAAGTGTTACTATAACTATATTAAGAGGATGGGGGATACCATAACCCAGTGGAATTTATCCCAGGAATGCAGGAATGGTTTAACACTAAAAAAATCAATTAATGCAATATACCATATCAATAGAATAAAGGACAAATATCACATGATCATCTCAACAATCAGAGAAAAAGAATTTGATAAAATCCACTCCTTTGCACTTTTCACCTCAGAGCCTTGCTTGTACTGTTTTGTCTCCCTAGAATGCTATTCCTCACTATACCCCCTCTACTCAGCTAACTCCAAGCAACCCTTTAGGTCCCAGCTTTAAATGTCATTTCCTTAGGGAAGCCTACCTTTAACTCCCAGGCCAAGTTATCTTTCCCTGCCATATGTTCCCACAGCACTCATACTTCACCATATCTGTAATTATTTGTGTACAATCAGTATTTAATAACTGGTTTCCTCCCCTAGATAATAACTCCATAATAAAACCACCTGTGCTCTGTTCATCATCATCATGAACCCTTCCACCAAACAGCTCTTAGGCCAGGAGAGAAATACATGAGAGGAAATCATTGCAATACAGAGTTATCAGAAGCAGTAAGAATATGCGTACAGTTAACATTTATAACAAAGGCAGCTCCAAAAAGTCAGGGAAGGCTTAAAAGCAGACAGAGATTAAAAGCAGACCTAGAGATTATTATACTTAGTGAAGTAAGTCAGAAAGAGAAAGACAAATACCATATGATATCACTTATATGGGGAATCTAAAATACAACACAGGGACTTCACTAGCGGTCCAGTGGTTAAGACTTTGCGCTCCCACTGCAGGGGGCACAGGTTTGTTCCCTGGTCAGCAAACTCAGATCCCACATGCCGCGTGGTGTAGCCAAAAAAAAAAAAAAACACACACACACAACATATCTATGAAAGAGAAACAGACTCACAGACATAGAGAACAGACTCGTGGTTGCCAAAGGGGGTGGGGGAGGGAAGGATTGGGAGTTCCATTATTAAAAAAAAAGCGGGACTTCCCTGGGGGTGCAGTGGTTAAGAATCCACCTGCCAATGCAGGGGACACGGGTTCGAGCCCTGGTCCAGGAAGATCCCACATGCCATGGAGCAACTAAGCCCGTGCGCCGCAACTACTGAGCCCACATGCCACAACTACTGAAGCCCGCACTCCACAACAAGAGAAGCAACCACAATGAGAAGCCCCCACACCGCAACGAAGAGTAGCCCCTGCTCACCACAACTAGAGAAAGCCCGTGCACAGCAACAAAGATCCAAAACAGCCAAAAATAAAAATTAATTAATTAAAAAAAAAAAAAAAGCAGACACAACGCTTGAGAGAAAAAGACATTTTTCAGGCAAAGGAAAGGATGTGCAAAGAGACACAGCACAACATTCGTCAAGGAACTGGCAATTAGTTTGGAAATGTTAAAGTTTAGGATGAGAAAAATGGAATAAGGAGATGATGGTGGAGAGGAAGGCAAGAGCCAAATTATAAAAAGCCCTGAATACCACTGAAGAAATCTGGATTTTATTCTTCAGATAACAGGGAGCCACCAAGGAGTCTGAGACAGAAAAGTTGATGTGATAAGATCTGTATTTAGAGAAACAGGTTATGGCCACATGAAGAATTAACACTGACTCAGTACACTTGTGCATAGAAATCTATATATGACCCTAAGAACCTATCATTTAGATACAGTTAGAGCTAGAGTGACAGATACTGAAAGTCTCTTTCAGAAGAAAGTTTTGGCTCTGCTCCTTAACTAAAGCCCAGTTAGCTCCCTAGAACACGTCTGTCTTTTTAAGCCTTTTTGGCTTTTCTTACTCTCTTAAGTTTAAACTCTAAGGTATTTCTCATAAAAATATGCTCTCTCTTATTATTACTTTAAATTTTAAAATATGTGATCAAGAAAGTGTCCTACAAACTTCAATGTGAACTTCCTAAATGATATGACAAAAACGACCAATCAAGGTTGAGATGCTACGATTCAGAATGCCCATATCATACATTAGCTCTATTACAGAGAAAGAATATACTGTCAAGTTATCAAGGGAGTTACAGCCAACGCAATTAACCCAAGATGGCCTCTCTGGATTAAGCAGCAACAAGAAATTTTTATTCTGACTCCCAGCTGTCTCAGACACCTACGATAATTGTGATGTCACATTCTTCTTCAATCGCTCAGTTCTCTGTGCCAGTCCTTCCTTAGAAAGAGATGACACTCGGGCATCACCCTCAGGAGGAACATAGGCGTCAAAGATACCAGCTGTAAAGAGAGACGGAGAAAACTAAAAAAGCATTGAAAGATTGAGAAAAAGTCATCCTGAGGTCATAAAAAATTGGGAGGGCTCCTGGATACAAAATAGACTAACAAAATAGACTTCCATGTAAAGGGAATCGTCTTGCATTAGAAAAAGTAGAATAAGATCATTTCAGTCTTCTCTTAGAGCCTCAGCTTCTTCTTGTACAAAAATGGAGAAATTTTACCCTGGTCTCCTAGGAATAGTGTGAAAACAAGATCAAAGATGACCTCACGAAATATAACGTATACAAATGATTGAGACTGAACCGATTTTGTAGTTAATTAAATGCTATCATTCATACTCCAAATCATTCCACTTTCCAAGAAGATCTCTGACAGAAGGGGATTGGGCCAGGGTCTCAGAAATACCATGTCTCACCTGTACAGGCCAGATGTATGGGACGCTCCAAATGTTCTGGAGGAATGACCAGTCCTGCTTTCCGGGCATATTCTACGAACTCCTTTTCTGATTTATATTTGGGTTGGTAAGTAGGGGGTGTGAAACGTTTTTTAGTTCTCACTGTAAATACTGCTGTGGACTGAGTCACCAGGACTGGCTGGAGGATGGTAGAAAAAGGTTAGGTAACCCGGAAAAAAATCAATCTTGTACAAACTGTAAGCAAAGACAAAATGGGCACATCCAAAGAATGACTTAGGAACAATTACAAGCCACATATCACGGGGGAAAATGCACAACTATCTTAACAATTATGGGTGTCTCTTACTAAAAGCCAGTAAGCAACTTTAACTAACACCATTCAACGTTTACTAAAGGCTTTCCTTTATTTAGTACTTTCCATACTATAGGACTGTGCCAACTCCTAGAGATGCAGAGTTGATGAAAGCAAGACTTCTGCTTTCAAAAAACGCTCAGTCTGATGGGGAACTTAAAAACCAACCCAATACTGAAATGAGCAGAAGAAAAGTCCTCTTCTTGGCATCTCCTCTACATTTACTCAGATTCCATTCTGCTCGTTCTATTGGGAGCCTCAATGTAAACTTTATTCTGTCGTCCTAGCTCCCAAATGATCAATAAGCTCTTCAAAGGCCAGGTCTCTTTCCTCTCTGACCATGAGGTTTGTTCAGGCAGGTACGAAACTCCCTTCTTTACAGCTACTGTTCAATTAAGGACATTTATAAAAATCAACGGGAAGCGAACCCACCTTCCAACCATTACTTCTTCCCCTTTAACACCCCCAGGCCAGTCAGACCCAGACCAAACCGGAGAAACTTAATCCCCGAGAACTTGCCCACTCTCATGGCCCTACCGAGGCTCTCCCCACTCCGCCACATAGTTAAGTAGTTATGTCTCGTCTACCTCAACTCTTCCCCAGCCTAAGTACGACCTGTAACGTCCAAGTTCACCAAGGACAACTGCAAAGCGAGTATTTCCCTCCACTCTGTTCCGCTCCAGCCCCTAGACTCCTATCTACCCCGTCCCTACCCACCTGCCGAGACCACCATCCTAAAGCCCTGGTTAAGCGAAACAAACCCCGCGGCACGGAGACTGCCATTTTGCTCACGCAAAGGCAGCCGGGATGGAGACAGTAAAAAGCCTGGGGCCGGAAAGGATGTGTATAGGGCGGAGCTAGCTCGGGAGTGGAATTTTCCAGGGCACGCGCCCGCCGCCGAAGTGTGAGCGGCGCGAACGCGCACGTACGCGTCCGGGTGGGTGGTGGTGGAGGAGTTGGGCTGCACATGCGCAGTAAAACGGCGTTGGGGGTAGGGTGGAAGCACGGTTGTCACGCGCCAGGCGGAGAGCGTGCAGCCGAAGCTGCGCCTGCGCGCCAGTCTTCATGGCTGCCAGGAGTTACTGCATTCGAGAAAGACTGGGACAGTGCTGCACCTTGTGAACGAAAAGATGTTTCCCTTCTGAGATGACTATTTTTCTTCAGTGCCTTCTTGGATCCTAGAAAGGGCAAAAATGACTAGATTCTGGGTCTGTATCCGACCTCGATATTCGGGGTAACCTTAATCCGGAGCTCTAGTTTTCCCAATCTGTACCGTATGAAGAATATTCTTTCTTACTAGCAAATTAAGGAAATTAATGACTACTATGTTTATTGAAGCAAAAGACGCGTGGACTGACAAAAGCATTTATCTGTTTGCCATTTTGGGACAGAGGCATAATAATATGAGGCACAATAATATTTTTATTAACAAAAAATAGCTTATACTTAGAAATTGTTTACCGGGTGCCAGGCATCTTTCTAAACTTTTTACATATATTAACTCAGTCTTCACCACAAACGAGCAATATGCTCCTTTTACATATGATGTTGCATAGAAATTAAGTACGTAATTTATTTAAGGTCACACGGCTAATAACTGGCAGAACTGGGATTCAAATTCAAGCAAACTCCAGAACCCATGCACTGACTACTACGCTGTATTGCTTCACATTAAGTGGTTAAAGGATTCATGTTGTTGGGGTCATCCTGGAAAATCCAGTGCTGTAGTCATCGTTGAATGACAAACACTTTTCATACTTACCCTTGGGTTTTTTCTCATTCTGTCAATTAACGTTTATTGAGCATTTACCTATGGTATTTTGCAGTGAGTTGGGAGCTGTGGGCTGTACAGGGTTGAAATAGAATTGCTACAAAGGTCCAAGTAAAATGCTAAGGACTATCAAAGGAAAGAGAGATTACTTTTGAGTTTGGGGATCTCATGTCTTAAATCTTGACTTTTTAACCATACTGTGTGTGTATATATATATATATATATATATATATATATATATATATATATATATATATATATATACATATATATATATACACACATACACACACATTGATTTTTTTTTTTCCTTTTTTTTTTTGGCTGCGCAGGGCATCGTGTGGGATCTTAATTCCCCAAACGAGGATTGAACCTGCACCCCCTGTAGTGGGGGCACAGAGTCTTAACCACTGGACTGCCAGGGAAGTCCCTGTATATTCTTCAAGGGTAAGAATTCCCCCACAAGTCCTAGCCACAGCATAGAACCTATAGCATGATACATTAATAGTGATGAAATTAGGTATTATACGTATGTGATAATTAAAGAATATATATTAAGCATTTAAATGAGGTATATCTAATTATTTCTCTTTTTTTTAATTTTTACTTTTTTTAACATTTTCTTGGCCACCCTGTGTGGCATGTGCGATCTTAGTTCCCCAACCGGGGATTGAACCCCGTGCCCTTTGCATTGCAAGTGTGAAATCTTCACTGCTGGACCACCAGGGAAGTCCCAAGATGTATCTAATTATTTCTTAACAGAGTCCTGTCAATCTACTCTATGCCCCAGAAAATAAAACATGAACTTTTTTTTTTAACTGGTTTTCCTGACAAAGTGGGGAAACCCCAATCCATGATGAGTGGTTATTAATACAGAACATTGATATAGTCTTTCTGGGATTATCTACTTCACTGTTGAGTTTTATGTTTGCCTCACATGGTAGCCAACACATCCCAGATCATCTCTGCCTGCCTTCTGGTCAGTTTCTCAGGGAATGCAAACTTGTTCCATATCAACCTGGATGAAATAATAAGGGAAGTCAATCTTGTTTAATTCATTCTGAGATGAATTATAAGTGGGTTTTATTAGCTGCTGTTTTGGAAAATTCGTATTATCTTCCTATCTCATTAACTGCATGGAAAATTGGGAGTTGTCTGCCTGGGGAAGTTAACATGAAAAGGATATTTCGTAATCCTACAACCCAAGTAGTTCACATTTCAGAAAAAGCAAAGTGAGAGCAAGAGAAGGAAACTTATTGTGTAATTAGAGGAAGGAATAAGGTGGTTAGGGGCTTAACCTTGCAAAAAACAGTCTTGCACGTAGTAGACACTCAAATATTTATTCAATAAGTGATCATGGGGGAAAAAAAATAAGTGGATCAGTAGAATCCCAGATAAAATATGATGAGGCAGAGGGCAAAGTTGATTTCCTGTTTCTCCAAATAGGGGGGTTTCCTGGAATCACTCGTCTTACTGAAATTTCTAAATGGATCCAAAGAAGATGGGATATCCCATGAGCAGTGGGATATGTACTGTATTTGGATTTTTTTCCCTCTTAGTGGCAGATGATATCAAATATTGGAACTTCTAAAATTCTGCCTGGTAGTCTACGTTCTAGGAGAAGCACTGTTGATTTGAACACGGAAGATCCTTCTGGAGAATTGGAAGAATCTGATTACAGTATGTTTATTGATTACCGTAAACAATATGATACTTGGATTGAAGCGAGTGATAGGCTTGCCACATGTTTATGTTGTACTTCCCTCCCTTGAGAGAGCGCATGAAGAACAAAGGAAGTGAAGTGAATTGTCCAAGATAAGGTGACATAGAAGAAACGAAGAATTCTGACTTTCTAAGAAATGTTTTCAACTGATCTTTAGCTAACAATGTTAGCAGAGCTTCTTTGTCACTAGGAGAGTTGACTATCTATGACTCTCACATAGTGGTGCCTGAGTGTACATCTTAGCTCCACTTCTTTTCCTCACCATAGAAAAGGGGAAATTGAGTACCTAACTCATAGAATTGTTACTAAGTCATTAAATGAATTAATACATGTTCCCACTTTGGTTAGTTATGGTAACTGCTTCCAAGCCCCATGATAGCCATGGAAGGGATATATGGAGCCTAGCAGAGTCCTAGTAAGTGTCTGCTCTTTATGCTGGACACAGATAACATCGGCAGTCCCAGAGTCCACCCCAGTGCAGTGTTCCTAAAGCAAAAGAGCCCATAACCTGGATATGAATTGGAAATCCTCAGGAAGTCCTATGTGTGTAAGCTCTTTTCCTCTAGGGAGCAGTCCTCAGCTCTGTTAAAGTTAAAACCATTGAAATGAAGGTTGTTTCCATGCCCAAAAGTGATTCCTTATTTCTTTCTTTCTTTATTTCTTTATGACTGTGTTGGGTCTTCGTTTCTGTGTGAGGGCTTTCTCCAGTTGCGGAGAGCGGGGACCACTCTTCATCGCGGTGTGCCGGCCTCTCACTATCACGGCCTCTCACTATCACGGCCTCTCACTATCACGGCCTCTCACTATCACGGCCTCTCTTGTTGCGGAGCACAGGCTCCAGACGCGCAGGCTCAGTAATTGTGGCTCACGGGCCCAGTTGCTCCGTGGCATGTGGGATCTTCGCAGACCAGGGCTCGAACCCGCGTCCCCTGCATTGGCAGGCAGATTCTCAACCACTGCGCCACCGGGGAAGCCCGTGATTCCTTATTTCTGTGCTGCATGACTTTCTTCTCCTAGCTGCTCGTCTGTCTCATCCATCCTTCCATTCATCCCTGCTGCTGAAGACAAAGGCTTTTTCCTTTATCCTTTGCTGCCTGCCTCAGCCTCTTTATTTCTAAAGGTATGTTAAGGAAGAGGTATTGGTCATCCTGGCTCAGCCAGAAAAGAAGCCCATGTATCCCGCTGTTCAAGCGAGGTCTAGAACTAATCCCTCCCCTCTTCTTGCTCCACTTTCGCCCCAGCTGGCTAAATCAAGTGATAATCCTAAAAGGGAATTTCATGCTATTTGTGACTTCCCCTCTCCCTCACCCCGGGCCCTCCCCCACCCCACCACGTTCAGGGAGGAGAGAACAAAGCCCCTGGATCAGAGTAATCTGTTTCTAACCCACTTCCATTCCCAGGGATTACCTCTGCGGGAGGAGGGAGACAGAAATAAATCTGACATCTTGGCACTGGGAACTTGGGGCAGAAGCTCCAGGAATGCCTGCAGGGTTGTAGGCATAAGATTCAGGAGCCTGGGAGCTTGTTCTCATAGTCTGGGTTCCCAAAAAATGGGAAGTGTGATACAATGGGAAGAACTCTGGTTTGGGAGGCAGGAGACATGGGTTCTGGTCTCACCATTGCTGACATTGACTTCCTTGTGGCCTTGGGAGTCACTTTGCATCTCCGATCACTAATTTCCCCCATTAAAAAAAAAATTACTCTCTTGAGCCCTAAAAACCTACAGCCCCCATTGATGTGTATTGAGCTCCTATTAATAATGCACAAAGGCCTAACAAGGACTCCCTTTGGGGACCCTTGTGAACCAGTGGCTCAGCACACCTTCCCTCTGGTCTGTATTCTTTCCTCTACCCTCCATGGGCCCTGACATACAAACATGTATCTTCCAGTTGGCCATTCTTTGGGAATGCTCTCCAGTGGCTGGGTGAGGGCTTCCTTTCCAGCTCTTCACGGTTGAAGCCAGGAAAGCTGTGTGAATGCAGGAAACTTCCACTAGAGGGTACCAAGGTTTCACTGGGATCTCAGATTGCATAGAGGCCTATGCAAACCCAGCAATTCCAGGGTTTTTAAGTACCTACGTTCAGAGATTTAGAGGTCTCCATTCATTGTTCCTTACCTGGTCTGCTCCTTACTGTTCCTGGAAGGCTTAAGAAGTCTACTATTTTGACATTATTTTGATTTGATTTGACTTCAAATCAAAGGCAGCTTGGTATAGGGCAATCCAACTGGCCAGGTCCAAACTCTATGGGCAAATTCCTTAAGTCTTTTGAGGCCCAGTATACCCATCTGTGAAATGGGGATAATAAAACTTACCTTGTAGGACTGTTGTGAGCACTAAGTGAAATCCTATGTGAAAACATATGACTGGTACACGGTAGGTGCCTAAAATTGTTTTTTCACTAGCTGAGACTTCTTTCTCAGAATTGCCACAAACTGGGAATGGTGTTGACGGATTTGTGAGAACTGAGTACGTCCAAACAAGAAATGTGACTTTTTGCCATTTTGCTCTTGAGTCTTACAGAATTCCAGTCTAGTGCTTCTTGGTCCTGCTCAGCCTTAGCCCTTGGTCCTGTTCTCTGTGTCAGCCCAGCCATGGCGCTCTTCTGCCCTTCTCTTATCCTGGTTTCCTCGGTGGTAAGTTTAGTTTCTACTTCCTCATCACCTCCTTGACAAAAGGTCCTTTGTATTTTGCCCTGCGTTTTCTTTTATTTTTTTGAATTTAATTTTTTTGTACAGCAGGTTCTTATTAGTTATCCATTTTATACATATTAGTGTATACATGTCAATCCCAATCTCCCGATTCACCCCACCCCCACCCCCCTGGCTTTTCCCCCTTGGTGTCCATACGTTAGTTCTCTGCATCTGTGTCTCTATTTCTGCCCTGCAAACCAGTTCATCTGTACCATTTTTCTAGATTCAACATATACGTGTTAATATACGATATTTGTTTTTCTCCTTCTGACTTACTTCACTCTGTATGACAGTTCTGAGACTGAGCAGAAGTTTGGGAAAGGGGGAGGACGAGCGTGTCAGGGCTTGCGTGTCAGCAGACACGTTACAGCTGCAGGGCAAACCAGGGTGAAACCACGAGTCAGAGGCCCCAGGGCAGGCTGCTGTGAGGCCCGCCCCTCGGCTCCTCTCTCATCTCTGTCTCACCCCAGAGGTTTCCTGGCAGGAGTGGGAGAGGTTGGTATCGAGTCCTTGAGCCCTGACTCATTCCCTGACTTAGTTGGGTGTTACCCAGTTATCTCCCAGATCTCTCTCCAGAGGCCTTTACTACATAACAGTGTCATCCCAAAAGACAGAAGAGGCAGAAGAGGCAAGCAGACCACTTATTTATTCCATGCCCATGTGAGGATCCCAACAACAAATAAGAAGTTTGCCATCTTCATGGCTTTATATACCACCCAGGAGGTTACATTGGTTATAAAATGAACAAAATCATCTCATAATGCTGCCCTAAGAGATCGGCTATTTTCCAGATTGCTTTATAGAAACAATCATGTTTAACTTTCTCAAGAAAGAATAAAGTTGTGATTTTATTTTTCTTGGGCAGGGAAAGGGGCCGGGGAAAGGGTGGACGGGCACTGGAACACTGAGCCAGGAAGTGACCAGCCATTATCACATAGTGAGTCAGGGGCCTATCTAGGGACTAACTCAGGTTACCTAACCCCACCCCAAATTCCATTCTCTTTGCCTCAGTCTAGTTACTTATGGACTATAGTAATGTTCCGAGTTTTTTGGACCTCACAAAAGTTCTTAGAATCTCCAGGTTCCTGAGGGCTCCGTAGGAAGTCAGTTGTATTATGCTTCTAGACCTCATACATGTCCCTTTCACTGTTTGTCCTGTGAAACTGTGAGCTGCATGTCTGTTGCCTCCCCGACAGAATGTTGAAAACACTTTAGAGTTATTTAAGATTCAAAGAAGCCCAATGTAGTAGTCTGTGTGAGCTTAGATCTTAGAGACAGGAGATTCCATTTTTAAATCATTTGTCGGTGTTCACATCCTACTATCCTTGTGTGTCACCGTACTAGTGGATGCTGAAAATTATTCTCTTATCTCCCCTTTACGCAAAGGTCCCAATTGCTCCCTAACTAGGGTCATGCTTCCTAAAGACGTGAGCTGGTTTCCAAGAAAGCAGATTTTAGCCTTATCCCTTGGCAGAGAGAATGGAGTCATTGCACACAGGCCAAAACATTCTTTCTGCCAGAGCTTCCCATCTGGAAGAAAAGAGAAAAAGAGTTTCAGAGTTTCCATAAGGGCTGCCTAAAAATGGGAGGGAGGAATAGTGAGCCATAGGGAGGGGAGAAGAAAGCTACAGAGCTGGAACCCCAAGCTCCATTGTCTGGAAAGAATGTCAGATTCCACAGGCCTAAAACCCTGGCCTAGCAGCACCTACCTTTCCCTTCCTCCTAACCCTTAGCCAGGATTTATTTTGTTCCCCATTCCTTTACCTTTCACATGTATTTATCTGTCCTGCCTATCCCATCTCAGAATTTTCCCTCTATTCTTTGTTCTTTACGTACCTCCCTTCCAATTTTGTGCTTTCTGTATGGACAACTCCGAAATGTTCCTAGACTACTTTAATGCGTCTCACAAAAATAAGATTGCAGCGTTAGAAGGAACTTTCTTATAACCTGTGATGTACAGAAGGACTTCAGTGGGTCCAGGAAGCCTCTGAAATTGAATGTCAGTTTAGTCCATATATGCATCTTTCTGGCAAGAAGGCCTGTAGCTTCTGTCAAGTTCTCATATCTTCCATTCAAATCCCTGCTGTTGACCCTGTAGTTCAGTGTGTTTTGGTGTAAGGCTGGGAACCCGAGTTAATTTTGGAACCTAGATCATGACTTCCATTTTTTAAAAATAAATTTATTTATTTATTTTTAGCTGTGTTGGGTCTTCGTTTCTGTGCGAGGGCTTTCTCCAGTTGCGGCAAGCGGGAGCCACTCTTCATCGCGGTGCGCGGGCCTCTCACTATCGCAGCCTCTCTTGTTGCGGAGCACAGGCTCCAGACGCACAGGCTCAGTAGTTGTGGCTCACGGGCCCAGTTGCTCCGTGGCATGTGGGATCTTCCCAGACCAGGGCTCGAACCCGTGTCCCCTGCATTGGCAGGCAGATTCTCAACCACTGCGCCACCAGGGAAGCCCCATGACTTCCATTTTTTATAATGAATAAAATAGAAAATATCAATGTGGGACTTTCCTGGTCGCGCAGTGGTTAAGAATCCGCCTGCCAGTGCAGGGGACATGGGTTCCAGCCCTGGTCCAGGAAGATCCCACATGCCGCAGAGCAACTAAGCCCGTGTGCCACAACTACTGAGCCAGCGCTCTAGAGCCCGCGAGCCACAACTACTGAGCCCATGTGCCACAACTACTGAAGCCCGTGCGCCTAGAGCCTGTGCTCCGCAACAGGAGAAGCCACCGCAATGAGAAGCCCGCGCACCGCAACGAAGAGTAGCCCCCGCTAGCTGCAACGAGAGAAAGCCCACATGCAGCAACGAAGACCCAATGAAGCCAAAAATAAATAACTGAATAAATAAATTTATTAAAAAGAAAATATCAATGTGTATCACACATAGTAAGGACGTTAGTTTTGATTAACACTTGATTCCAAATGCATATGTATAATAATTTTTATTTTATGTATATATGTATATAAAATCAAAACATCCAACCTCATTCATTTAGTGAATATTTATTGAGTATCCAAAGACATTGCTCTAATCACTGGGAACATGGAAGATGAAAGAGACATGTTTCTGGCCCACAGGCAGCTCATATTTAGTAGGAAAGAGAGAAGTTCACAAAACATTTGCAAAAGAACAAGTCCCACTGTAGAAGTAAGCACAAGGTACAAGGTATAAAAGAGAGTATGACACACCATTTAGAGTTCAGGTGGGGCCACACTTGAGTTGCATCTGGAGAGATGAGTAGGAATTTGCAAGGAGATGTGCAATTCTAGGCAAGGGACTGACATGCACAAAGACACAGCAGTGTGAGACAACACAGGATGGCCAGGGTGGCTGTGACAGTGGTCTCGTGTGTTGTCTCTGTACTGTAGAGAGGTTGGATGCTCAGGCCAGATCATGGAGAGTCTCCCACTTGAATGCAGAAAATGCTAAATATTCCTAACAGACTGTCACCCAGCTCTGCTTGGGCTGTCTCAATGAGACAGAACCTAGAACTTTGCGAGGCTGCTCATTCTGTTCTTGAGCATCTGATTGTGACAGATTCCTTCCTGTGCTGATGTAATATTTGCTTCCCTCTTTCAACCATTGATTCTCATTTGCCCTCTGCAGCATTACAAAAGGAGTTGACATCGTCTTCTATTCGGTTGACCCAAATGAAATTACATTTTTGTAGATCAAGATGGTTGGATACTGACAATTTCGTGTTGTTGGCCCGTACTTAAAAAAAAAAAAAACAGCTAATTGAGGATAGCAATTATTTATTCACCTTAGTCTTTTCTTCCCAATATTTAATATCTTTAAACTCCATCAAATTATTCCTCACATAAGTTACTGGATCCTTTTCCAACCTGATCTCTCCCTGGGCATACACTGGTTCATCAATATCTTTTTAAATATGAGGTACCCAGTGGATGGACCTAGAGTCTGTCATACAGAGTGAAGTAAGTCAGAAAGAGAAAAACAAATACCGTATGCTAACACATATATATGGAATCTTAAAAAAAAAAAAAATGGTTATGAAGAACCTAGGGGCAGGACAGGAATAGAGACGCAGATGTAGAGAATGGACTTGACACGGGGAGGGGGAAGGGTAAGCTGGGACAAAGTGAGAGAGTGGCATGGACTTATATATGCTACCAAATGGAAAATAGATAGCTAGTGGGAAGCAGCCGCATAGCACAGGGAGATCAGCTCGGTGCTTTGTGTCCACCTAGAGGGGTGGGATAGGGAGGGTGGGAGGGAGACGAAAGAGGGAGGAGATATGGGGATATATGTATATGTATAGCCGATTCACTTTGTTGTAAAGGAGAAACTAACACACCACTGTAAAGCAATTATACTCCAATAAAGATGTTAAAAAAAAAACCCTAAAATTAAAAATTTTCTCTGCTCAAAAAAAAAAAATAAATAAAAAGGTGTTCATTAGAAGAAAATAATAGATTATAGTATTTGTCAAATAAATAAATATGAGGTACCCAGAACTGGTCAGTTTAAAGCACAGTGACACTATTATCTCTTTTGATCTGACCTTGTGTCTTTTCATGAAACTGTGACTGCATTGGGTTTGGTGAGTCCTAAACCTTTTTCACGTAAAATGCTGTCAAGCCAGACCCATGCCTTCCTTGTACAATTGATTTTTTTTTTTTTTTAACCTAAATGTGAGTCTTTACTTTATCCCTGTCAAATTTCATCATGTTGATTTTTGGCACTTTGTTCTAATCTGTCATGATGATTTTATTCTTTCTTTCTTTATTTATTTTTTATTGAAGGATAGTTGATTTACAATGTTTCAGGTGTACAGCAATGATTCAGTTATACATATATATATATTCTTTTTCAGATTCTTTTCCATTATAGGTTATTACAAGATATTGAATATAGCTCCCTGTGCCATACAGTAGGTCCTTGTTGTTTATTATTTTATATATAGTAGTGTGTATCTGTTAATCCCACATTCCCAATTTATCCATCCCCCATTTCCCCTTTAGTAACCATAAGTTTGTTTTCTACATCTGTGAGTCTATTTCTATTTTGTAAATAAGTTCACTTGTATCTTTTTTTTTTAGATTCCACATATAAGTAATGTCATATGATATTTGTCTTTCTCTGTCTAAGATGATTTTAAATCTTGCTTCTATCATCATCTAAGCTACTGATTTTAAAAATATCTAATACAACAGTGAGGCCCCTCTCTTTATTGATATCAACTTTTTAAATCAATATCCTTTGAGATCAGTTGGAAAGCTAGTTAAAAATCTACATAACTGTGATTATCCATCCACAACTCCCCAGGCTCATTTTCTTAGCCCCATCTACCTGCTCCTTTACTACCTTGCTCTGATCTGTCCCTGGTCCATTAAGCAAACCAGACCCAGGCATCACACAACTACCGATTTCTGTATGGGACCTACAAACACCAGCTGCTTTTAAAGGAATCATCAACGACCTTCCCGCTTGCTAATTCCCCACCTGCTCTCATGTTGATCTTCCCTCCGTGCAACTCTGCAGAGGCTTTGTGATTCCCAACTCTCATTACTCCCACCAGCCGCTCCAGGCGTGATGTCTCTATTCTTCTAGGATGTAGACTCCAGCTTGGACTTTGGCATTGCTCCTCCAGTTGGCTCTTGGTGCTCTCCCTCTGCCTACAATAGAACTCTCTTCTTTTTAGCTTGCCTATTAACCATAAATAATATGTATAACTTTGCCTCAATCTTTTTAATGGCTACATAGTATTCCATTGCATAGATAGACTATGCTGATGGACACTTAGGTGGTTCCCAAAATTTTGGCATTACAAAGAGGCCATGAGTCTGTTTGCAAGTACCAAGGTAGGATAAATTCCTGGAAATAGAATTGAAGGATCAAAAGTTATGTACCTTTTTATTTTGATAGTGCCAAACTGCTCTCCAAGTTGTACCATTTTACTTTAGTGGTGGTTTAGAGCTCAGCAACATAAATAATTTCAAATTAAATATACCTGTTCTTAAAAGATATCTTGCTGTTATACTATTGGAAATTTGAAATGGCTTTTAATTTGTCCCTTCTCCCTCATTTCTTCTCCTTACTCTCTCCTCTGATTTCTACCCCACCCTGAACTCCAAATTCTTCTCATTCATTTGTACAAAGTAATTCCACTGTCTCCAGACCCTAATGATTAACTCTCCCCATCCCTGCATTTGCACATACAAACCTCAGCATATTAAACCTGCTGCCGTCCAAAGCCATCCTCTTTAGTAATAACAATATTGAGCACGAACATGTATTAACTGATTTAATTCTTTTAACAACCTTGTCACGCAGGTACTATTGTTATCCCTACTTCATGGGTGAGGAAATTGAGGTACAGAGAGGTTAAGTAGCTTGTCCAAGGTCACACAGTTTAAAAACTGCACAAATACTATTTGAACCGAGATAGCAGGTCTCTAGAGATCACACTCTTAACCCCTACAGACAGATATCTCTCTTCAGAGATTAGTCTACTTAGGTTCTTATCAAATTCTAACCTAACTTTCTTAGTGCTTCCTATGATATAATTCAGGCTATGGTCTCTACCCTGATCCCTATCTAGCCCACAGCATGTTCTATTAGTAGCTCTGCCCCACAAACGTGTCTGGAAAAAACAAGTTTCAGGATGGCTGTATTTACAGAGGAAAAAGTGTGGGGTGGGATCACAGGCAGAGGGGGACATCAGTCAAGCCCTCTCTCTCCCTCTGCAGAGGTGCGGCCTCCTGTTCTGGTCTCTGGGTGGGTCTCCCCAGACAGGAAGGGAGCAGTTGGCTTAGTCAGTCCAATTTTCCCTAGAGCTCAGCACACTGTGAAATTCAGGAGGTGCCTGAGGTCAATTTAGGCAAGTTCTATTCAACCAACATTCATTGAGTCCCAACAATGGGCCAGACACTGTGCTGTGTAAGGGTGCGACATGAATAAGTCACAAGCTCTAGAGTGAAGATAAGCACTTCAATTACCAGCTACCTACAGTGTGATAAGTGTCTTAATAGTTAGAACCTTGACTGCATTGTTTGGAGTGGGGGAGAGCAAGAGGAGAAAGGGAAAAGGGAAAGTATGGATAAAGTGCATATCCCTGGGTGTTTTTTTTTTTTTTTTTTTCTGTTCCTATTATTTGGCCGTTACCAGTTTACATCCCACTTAGACCGAGAGGTTACGCTTTTCTCCACAACTTCTTCAGCACCTATCGTTTGTTGATGTTTTTTTTTCACACACACACGGTGTATTTTATTTTTACAAGAGATAAATAGACTGACACGAAGCATTGTACATGGATGACCCCTGGGTGTTTTAATTTTAAGGAAACGATCCAGATTAGGGAAAGAAATCATAACTCAGTAAAGATTTCTGACAGAAGGGCAGTAGCTTCTCAAGTACTGAGGTCTTCAAATGCAGGTGAGGTCAAATACCTTGCCTGTTTATCTGGATTGGTGTGGGAAGGAAGGTATGAGGGCAAAGAGTAGTCAGGAAAAGTTCCAAGATCCATAATGGTGGGGGGAGGGGGACCTGCGAAATGCTAATTCCTACTTTTTCTTGGCAGCTTTTCTGGAAATTGTGATGACAGCTGGTGGTGGGAAAAATCACTGAGATCACCAGTGACCACAACAATTTCCCTGCCTCTAAGTGGCTGGCTATCACCTGAGCCATTCCAGATGATGGCAGGCTGCTATGGATCCTTTCTTTTCTTCCTTCCTTTCTTTATTCCTTCCTTTCTCCCTCCCTCCTTTCTTTCTTTCTCTTTCTTTCTTCCTTTCCTTTCCTTTCCCTTCCTTTCTTTCTTTCCTTTTTTTTTTTTTTTTTTTTTTTTCTGCAGTGCAGCTGACAGGATCTTAGTTCCCTGACCAGGGATCGAACCCAGGCCCTGGCAGTGAAAGCGCCGAGTCCTAACCACTGGACTGCCAGGGAACTCCTCTTTCTTTCTTCCTTTCTCCCTGCTCCTCCTTTCTTCCTTCCTTTCTTTCTTTCTTTCTTTCTTTCTTTCTTTCTTTCTTTCTTTCAGGGAGGAACAGAAAAAGAGGTTCATTTTCCAAGAGCAATGAATAAGCAAGCCACATCTTCTACATTAACTAGACAGCTTCTTGTAGGATAAAAAGGCCTGGCCAAGAGACTCAGTCAGCAGAGAGACCCAGTCTCTGGCTTCAGATCTGGTCCAACTTAATGAGAACTTTGGAAATTCACAACCTATCTGTACATCCATTTCTCATTTGTGCTGTGGGAATAATAAGTTCTTGTCTCTCAATGATATTGCAAAATAAGGAAAGAAAGGAATAATAGATAAACATTTAAAGGCCTCAGGAAGGGCTTCCCTAGTGGTGCAGTGGTTAAAAATCTGCCTGCCAATGCAGGAGACATGGATTCAAGCCCTGGTCCGGGAAGATCCCACATGCCACGGAGCACCTAAGCCCGTGGGCCACAACTGCTGAGCCTGCACTCTAGAGCCCATGAGCCACAACTACTGAAGCTTGTGTGCCTAGAGCCCATGCTCCACAACAAGAGAAGCCACAGCAATAAGCCCGTGCACCGCAACTAGAGAAAAGCCCGCGTGCAGCAACGAAGACCCAATGCAGCCAAAAATAAATAAATAAATATTTATTAAAAAATAAACTAAAATAAAAAATAAAGGCCTCAGGAAATAATACTCAATAGGGATATTTTTTATTGTTTTTAATAATTTCACGGATTGTTTCAGTAAAGTAAAAAGGCCATGGTTGATGTGCTGTTTTATTAAATGGGTGCTGAGTGTTGCTAAGGGGCCTCTCTTGAGTAACTTCCTCTTCTTAATTGGGACAGAAATTCTGGCTGTGGATAGAAACATAGAAGGGCCAAAATAAAACTCAACTGTTCTACAACTTCTGTTTCTCAATAGACTCCACTTAAGCATTTTGTTCTATTTCAAAGCTAAGTCATTAAAACAGGGGCCAGTTCTAATGAAGAGCATACTTATGAAGAAATATGGATAACACAAAGAGAAAGGAAAGGCAAGAAAAAAAATTCACTAATGAACTACAAGTGGCCATAAATCTGGAAACGTGGGTGAATATACTTAAAAGATTTATGAATATTACAATACGAAACATGCTATGTTCAGTAACGTTACACGATATGTTCCTCACTAGGGGTGCCTAGTTCTATGCGATGGGCCAACAACCCACAGTACATGCAGTGTTAATGCAGTTTCTACCATTCCTTGCAAATGAGTCTGTGATACCTTGTCTCGTATAACTTATCTTTGATTTTCATTTTCACTGAATAAACATACATACCCCAGAAGAAGTAATCAAGGGGGTTCAATCTGTAAAAATATAAACTGTTATCTATGTTTCCAGACTTTATGGCTATCTTGTAACTTCTACAGAGATGAACACAGAAAATTGATGCAAAGAGAATGGTAAAGGGTCTAGAGAAAAATAGTCTAGGGTAAAAGTAGAAACATACAGAGTGTGACCATGGAAACAAAACTGGGGGGGGAAATATCCAAATCCAGGCAGGGAGAGACAGAGACAAAGAGAGACATAGAGATCCTTTGGAAAATAAGGCAACATATCAAGGGGACAGGATAGTGAGAAGGACAGAAAAGCAGGTCAAAAAGGAAAAAAGCATTCTTAAAAGGAATTTCCTAAACTTCACAAACTGTCAAATGCAGCCTTCATTAGCCACAGCTGATGGATGGAAGCATACTTTTTCCACAGAAAATTAGAAAAATATAATTTAAGAACTAGAAAGAAATTAAAAGTTTATCTGGTCCAACACCTAATTTTACAAATGAAGAAATTAAGGCACTGAGAGATTCTAGAGACAGATTTGGGTGGCCCTGTTGAAAAGGTGGGAGAGTCTGATGACCATCAAGAGAAAATAATGTCTTTTCACAGTTCTCAATATTCATTTATTTTTATTTTTTATTTATTTTTACTTTTTTATTGCAGTATAGTTGATTTACAATGTTGTGGCAATCTCTGCTGTACAGCAAAGTGACTCAGTTTTACACATATACACATTCTTTTTTAAATATTCTTTTCCATTATGGTTTATCACAGGAGATTGTGTATAGTTCCCTGTGCTATACAGTAGGACCTTGGTGTTTATCCATTCTAAGTGTAATAGTTTGCATCTACCAACGCCAAATTCCCAGTCCATCCCTCTCCTTCCCCCCACCCCCTGGCAACCATAAATCTGATCTCTATGTCTGTTTTGTAGATAGGTTCATTTGTGCCATATTTTAGATTCCACATGAGAGTGATATCATATGGTATTTGTCTTTCTCTTTCTGACTTACTTCACTTAGTATGATAATCTCTCGTTGCATCCATGTTACTGCAAATGTTATTATTTTGTTCTTTTTTATGGCTGAGTAGTATTCCATTGTATATATATGCACCACATCTTCTTTATCCATTCATCTGTCGCTGGACATTTAGGTTGTTTCCGTGTTTTGGCTACTGTGAATATTGCTGCTATGCACAGTTCTCAATATTTAAATGAAACAGGTGATGGAAACTCATCTACTCTTTTTTTAAAATTAATTAATTAATTTATTATTTGGTTGTGCCGGGTCTTAGTTGCAGCTGGCAGGCTCCTTAGTTGCAGCTGGCAGGCTCCTTAGTTGCGGCAGGCGAACTCTTAGTTGCGGCATGCATGCGGGATCTAGTTCCCTGGCCAGGGATTGAACCCGGGCCCCCTGCATTGGGAGTGTGGAGTCTTAACCACTGTGCCACCTGGGAAGTCCCCTCATCTGCTCTTGAGTGGGCCAATTTATGCACCATCTGTTAGGGAAGAACTAAATGGGAACTCAAGCTCTAGACTTGTCTTGTTCCAGCCATTCTTTAGGTTAAATTACATCAGCCCTGGAGTTTATGGAAAAAGATCACGGGAAGACTGAGCGTTGAGGTGGAAAGAGTGCCTGTCCTGTGTCAGGTTAACCTGGGTTCTTGCGCTGGCTCTGCCAGTTACTAGCCACTGAGATCCCAGGCAAGTCAATTAATTCATGCATTTCTCAGTTTTCCAAAATGAGAATAATACCATGTGCTTCATGTGGTACTTGAGGAGGTAAGTGAAAGAATACATAGTATAAAGTGCATAGCAATTCACCAAAGCAATAAAAGTGGCCAATGTTAAAAAAAAAGTTCTTCCTAACTAGGAATCAAAGAAATGCAAATAAAGAGCAACGGGATACCACTTTCGTCTACCAAACTGACAAAGATTAAAAGAAAACAAAGCTAATAACATGATGCTGGAGGTTGTGGAAGCAGATATTCTCATATTTTGCTCAAAAGAATGTAAATTTGTACATTTCTGGAGATCAGTTTGGCAACATTTTTAAGAGCCTTAAAAATGTTCATGCTGGGACTTCCTCGTGGCGCAGTGGTTAAGAATCTGCCTGCCAATGCAGGGGACACGGGTTCGATCCCTAGTCCGGGAAGATCCCACATGCCGCTGAGCAACAAAGCCTGTGAGCCACAACTACTGAGTCTGTGCTCTAGAGCCTGCAAGCCATAACTACTGAGCCTGCTACCGAAGCCCTCGCGCCCTAGAGTAGCCTAGAGCTACTGAAGTCCTCACGCCTAGAGCTCGTGCTCCACAACAAGAGAAGCCACCGCGATGAGAAGCCCACGCACTGCAAGGAAGAGTAGCCCCCGCTCGCTGCAACTAGAGAAAGCCTGCACGCAGCAACGAAGACACAATGCAACCAGAAATAAATAAACAAATTTAAATGTGGCATGTTTAAAAAACAAAAAAAGAGTACATAACTGGAGGGATTATATTTGCAGAAGAGAAAGTAAATATTATAAAAAATACTGTTCACTCTCTTTGATCCCTGATTTTACTTCCAGATATTGAGCCTAAGGAAATAATCACATGTAGGAGGAAAAAGGTATTGTATATCTATATCTATAACTTTGTTCATATAAGTTCTTTATATCAGGGGTCCCCAACCCTGGGGCCACGGTCCGTGGCCTATTAGGAACCGAGCTGCACAGCAGGAGATGAGAGGCAGGTGAGCAAAACTTCATCTGCCGTTCCCCATCACTTGCATTACTGCCTGAACCATCGCCTGTATTACTGCCTGAACCATCCCCACCCCCCTTCTCCGTGGAAAAATTGTCTTCCACGAAACCGGTCCCTGGTGCCAATAAGGCTGGGGACCACTCCTTTATATGACAGAAAAAAATATGGTAAGTATGAATTTTCACAACCTTCCTCTCTCCCACAAGGCAAAAAGAATGTTTTGCTGCTCAATTGGTAAAATGAGGGTATTGGGTCTTGGAGAAAATGCAATAGAGCTTCAATTTAATTTACATTGAAAAAGGCAGATATTTATAGGAAAGTGGGAAGAATTTTATCAGACTGTTTGGGGTCAGGGACCAAAGAGATGATGGGAAAAGGAAGGAAGGGAATGGAGAAACCAGGAAAAGCAGAGCTAGTTGGGAGGAAGTTTCAAACAACTGTCCTCTGCATGAAGTATTAAGAGGGAGAAGAGAAGAGAGGATTTTGAGAAGCTTTGCTATGTCTTATTAATGGAATCTCCCTTTGGTTTTTTTTTTTTTAATTAATTAATTAATTAATTTTTAGCTGCATTGGGTCTTCGTTGCTGCGTGAGGGCTTTCTCTAGTTATGGCGAGTGGGGGCTACTCTTCATTGTCGTGCACAGGCTTCTCATTGTGGTGGCTTCTCTTGTTGCGGAGCATGGGCTCTAGGCACACGGGCTTCAGTAGTTGTGGCACGCAGGGTCAGTAGTTGTGGCGCACGGACTCGGTAGTTGTGGCACATGGGCTTAGTTGCTCCGTGGCATGTGGGATCTTCCCGGACCAGGGCTCGAACCCTTATCCCCTGCATTGGCAGGCAGATTCTCAACCACTGCACCACCAGGGAAGCCCCTCCCTTTGGTTTTATGTTGAGAAAGTAAAGATTTACTTTTCTTTTTCTTTTCTTTATTCTCATTCTCCTCCTCTTTTTCCTTGATTCTTTCTTTTATTTTTAAATGCTGGAATGATGTTTCTGTAAAATCTTAGCTTGGGCTACCCGTCAGCTTGGTTTTATAGGGGTTATATTTAAAACAGTAAACATAATTAGACACACTCTGAATATCCAAGAGTAGGAAATTAGTTAAATAAATTAACTAGTTTAAGTTAAATAAGTTAGCGCATATCTATAGCCATTGACATTGAATATTTAATAACATGAATACCTGAATAATATATTAAGTGAAATAGGTCATGATCCCAACATGGTGTGTGTGTGTGTATGTGTAATGTATCATCAAAAAAGACAGGAGGTCAGTATACTAATTATTAACAGTGATATGTTTAGAATTACTGATTATTTTTATTTTCTTAATGCTCATCTAAATTTTCTGAATTCCCTACATTGATCAAGTAATACTTTTATAATCAGAAACCTCCTTACCTTAAACCTTATTTTTTAAAGTGAGTAGCACAAGAACCATACAGCTTCTAGATAAAGTACAGAAGAGTATCTTTGTGACCTTGAAGGAGGCAAAGATTTCTCAGGGCACAAAAAGCACTAGCCATAAAAGAAAAAATTGAAAACTTGGACTTCATCAAAATTATAAATATTTACTCATCACAAGACATCACTGGGACTTCCCTGGTGGCACAGTGGTTAAGAGTCTGCCTGCCAATGCAGGGGACACGGCTTCAATCCCTGGTCTGGGAAGATCCCACATGTCGCGGAGCACCTAAGCCCGTGCACCACAACTACTGAGCCTGTGCTCTAGAGCCCGCGAGCCACAACTACAGAAGCCCGCGCACCCTAAAGCTGTGCGCCACAACAAGAGAAGCCACTGCAATGAGAAGGCCGCGCACCACAATGAAGAGTAGCCCCCACTCGCCGCAACTAGAGACAGCCCGGGCGCAGCAGTAAAGACCCAACGCAGCCAAAAAAAAAAAAAAAAAAGACATCACAAAGAAAATGAGTAGACAAATGACAGACTGGGAAAACAGTTTTCATTTTACATATACATGACCAAGGATTCATATCCAGATAATTTAAGGAGTGCCTATAAATTAACAACAAAAATTTGAGCTACCCTATTAAAAAATGGGTGAAAGACTTGAAAAGATGCCTCACAAATAAAGAGATATAAATGGCCAATAAGCCATGAAAAGTGCTTGTAGTAAATGCTATGATGTGCCACTCTGATTCTCCTTTTGGAATGAAGGACTTACTCCTCAGCTGTTGGAAAGGCTGCCAGCAGACAGCTTTCAATCAGTCCACTTCAGTGATTGCCTCTGCTGAAGAGCCCTGACTTGCCCAAGGTCAAAGCTTATACACACATACACACACAATGAATTGCTCCAGGCACTAAGTAAATGTTTAATAAACAAGAGCCTCTTCTCGAAGTGGCCTACATCCAGTGACTAATCAACATGGGGGTACAAAAGCCCAGCCACTTGTCCAAACTCAGAACATTTTTGACGGTTCATCCCAGTTTCAGCGCTTTCTGTAAGGTCAGCTGAGGCCTCTGACACTACATTGTATAACAGCTCAACTTCTTCCCTTGCTCAATCATGCTCTGTCTCTTCTCTTCCACAGATGTTGAGCCCAAGTGCACTCCCTAAAAAACCTCCTGCCAACTAATCTCCCAGTGAGTCTGCTTCCAAGGGAATTCAACCTGTGACAATGCTCAACATCAGTAATCATCAGGAAGATGCAAATTAAAACCATAAGGAGATGCCATTTTACATCCACTAGAAGGGCTAAAAAAAGACAACCCAAATGTTGGTGAAGATGCGGAAAAACGGGAACCTCATATAGTGCTGGTGGGAGCGTAAAAAGGTACCACCATGTTGGAGAATTGTTTGGCTATTTCTTATAAAATTAAATATATATTTAACCCGTGACACAGCAATTCCATTCTTAAGTGTGTAGCCAAGAGAAATGAAGACATATTTGTATAAAATTGAACAAGAACACTCATAGGTAGCCTTAGTTATAGTAGCCCCAAACTGGAAATAATACAAATGTCTATCAATAAGAGAAGGAATAAATAAATTATAGTCCTACCATACTACTCAGCAATATAAAGGAATTGAGTACTGATACACACAACATGTGTAGATCAAAAACATTATGTTGGGGCTTCCCTGGTAGCGCAGTGGTTAAGAACCCACCTGCCAATGCAGGGGACACAGGTTCAAGCCCTGGTCCGGGAAGATCCCACATGCCACGGAGCAACTAAGCCCATGCACCACAACTACTGAGCCTGTGCTCTAGAGCCCACGAGCCACAACTACTGAAGCCTGCGTGCCTAGAGCCCGTGCTCCGCAACAAGAGAAGCCACTGCAATGAGAAGCCCACGCACTGCAACGAACAGTAGCCCCCGCTCGCTGCAACTAGAGAAAGCCCACATGCAGCAATGAAGACCCAACGCAGCCAAAAATAAAAACAAATAAAATAAATAAATTTAAAAACAAACAAAAAAAATCATGTTGTATAAAGCCACACACGTACACACACACCCCCGCACACACACAACACATACTAAAAGATTCCATTGACATGAAGTACAGGAACAGGCAAAACAAATCTACAGTGACAGAAATCAGAAACTAGTTGGGTTGCTCGCGTGAAGTGGGGGCAGGAGTGGGGATTGACTGAAAAGGCCATGAGGAAACTTTCTGGGGTGATGAAAATATTCTATATCTTGTTTTGACTAGTAGTTACACAGTGGTTACAATTGTCAATATGCATTGACCTGAACATTTAAGATTTCTCCATTTTCATCGTATGAAAATTATATTTCAGTCAAAGCTTATACACACACACACAATGAATTGCTCTAGGCACTAAGTAAATGTTTAATAAACAAGTGAAGAGGAGATGACTTTTCTAAAGAACCAAATTATTAATAATTATGGAAAAGATTTCCCTTTCCTGGGTTGTAGTAAAATGTGATTCTCTTGGGATATTCCTTGATTAAAACTCTGAATATTTATTCTTCACAGTGGTGTTTTCCCCTACCGCATTAAAATGGTTAAGCTTTGATCTCTCCCAAAGTGGCAGAATCAGGTCTATAATGTCTGCCTGCATCATTTGCAGGTGAGTGGAAATGCTAAAAGGATATTAAGATAGTAACAGTGGTGAGAGAAAGAAATAAAAAACCATCATTGGTTTCCCAGTGCGGTAGATCAGCATTTGGCTGCTATTCCGCGTAATCTTGCCAACATCACTCTCAAAGCAATTTCTCTTATAAAATATGGCACAATCGCCACCCTATTTTGAACATGGGTATTTAATCTCAGAAAAACTATTTAAGGTATTTGAAATATTTGAAGAGACAAGTTGATTTTTATGGAGCTGTTTGATATCAACCTATGCTGTTTTCCACTAAAGTTAATACCCTGGGGAGTATGAAAATTAGAAGAAGAGAGTCAGAGAATCCTTTTAGGGGTTTCATAACCTAAAAAACTAAACATGACAGAATGCCAGTGACTCTCAAGAGAAAGATTTTTGTAAACACACAAAGCTACTTTAAAATTCCCTTTAATAAAATCAAAAACCATTGTCTGCCATCTTCAAAATCTGAAAGACTACTGGTGGAGTTGCCAGATTTAGCAAACAAAAATACAGAATCTTCAATTAAATTTGAATTTCAGATAAACAATGAATAGTTTTTAGTGTAAGTATCCCCCCCCCAAATATTGCATATTTTAGTATTAGCAGGTCCCATGAAATATTTGAAACATGTTTATATTAATAAACAATTTATTTTAAAAAATTTGTTGTTTATCTGGAAATCAAATTTAACTAGGCGTCCTGTACTTTATCTGGCAACCCTAGTACTGGGGAGAGTTATTTAGCCTCCTCTGCAGAACATGAGGCCCCACCTGGCTGATGAGAATGTGCCTTTAGGGTTACTACATGGAATTACAATGTTAGCAATGGTCATGGTAAAAGGAAAAGAACTGAACCTTTCTTCTGCTCCATGGATTTCTACTCTCTCTTTCACACTGAAGAAATACTGTGAAAAGCATTTCAATGTATTTCTAATTATTTAGAGTGGTAATGGATTAGTTGTACTAAATAAAGAGTATACTTCATTTGGATCTCTAGGCTTTGTTTGTGTAGGGGCTAAGAGCCTAGGATTAACCGTATGGATTTATGAACCTAGAGAACTTGTTTCTCTTGCTAGGTTTGCTAGTCCTAGTGAGGAATGAACAGACCTGATTTAGTAAAGCAGTTGGAAGTCTTCGAAGTTGCTGCATGAATATATTTTCTAATGAAGTTATTCCCACCACCTCCTTCACTAAAGGATTACCCACATTGTTCTGCTTTTATAGGACTTGTTACTGTGGCAGATCTCCCTATTTGTCAGATCTCATCCTCTTTAATGGAGGCTGGAGTACTAGTGCTCCAGAGGTTAGGTTGAAAACAGCAACATTGCTCTGAGTCTGTTTTGAACGCTCATGGAGGGAGCATTCTTTCTAGCAGCAGCTGATGCTCTGCAGCGTGGGATTCTATTACCTTCATTTGAGCTGCCTGGTTATTCTAGCAATCAGATCTTTCTGTCTCCTTCCTGTTACCCAGCCTTGACACCAGCTATCATGTGCCCACTTTGCCTTGACTCCCAGGCCCACAATTCTTCTTTCATTTTCTTTAAACTCATATGCCAGAATATTGGAATTTCTAGGACATTTACATGGCTATGACAACAGTGGGGAATATTTGAAATCAGGACTGTCCAGTAAAATCTAGGGCATGTAGTCCCCCTAATATTTCAAAACTTGTCCTCTGACAGTTACTTAGGACGGCATGGGTATTTGGAAAGGAGACAGGACTGGGAATCAGAAATTCTTCTCTTCATGGCTTTCGTCACTGCTTTGCAGTTAATTTTAGGCAAATTACTGCGTCTATCTCTGTCACTTTCTGATCCTTTTTATTTGAAACCCCTTATAAAAATAATTAAAAAGAACAAAGCAAAAGGAACTCATTTTCAACTTACTCTGCCTATCCTTAAAATTTAAGTTTGAATCCTAGTGTTTGTAATACAGCATATTGGGCTTCTCTGTCCATTTACCATGAGGGTGGGGAAAGTTAGGGAAAACTAAGGCCTTAAAGACTTTACCATTTAATTTTAACTTCTTGTTTAGGAGGATAAAACAAGTGTCTGCTTTCAGGACTGCAATTTGTAAACTTCAAGTCTGAACCCAAGCTGGATAGAACTATAGTATTCTAATTCCTGGAAAAAATAAAAGGGGCTTGTAAACTAAAGAAAGTGATTTACTCTGTCAGACAGTAAGAATAGCACTATCTGTAAAACAGTGACTCCTTTTTCTCTCTTCTACCTTTTCAATTCCTTTGATCCTGTCAGCCTCCCCTCCACATATGATATCCTCTTAAATTGAGATAAGATAGTGATGAATCACGTTAGTAAAAGTACATAGGGCCAAACAAAGATGTCATATTTTGGCATCACTTGGCACTGAGACACATTAGGACAGGGCAGAAAGAGTTCAGGATTTCCTGATGCAAAATTCCTAAAACTGTGGTTCCCACTAAGTGGTTAATGTAGGTTTGGGGCAAGAAAAATACAAATCTCTCCTGAATGTTGGAGTTATGCCTTTTTGCCTGAAGAGTTTTGTCTTTTTTTTTTTTTTTTTTTTTTTTTGGCCTGCCCTAATTCCTGATGTCAGGTCCCCAGGGTATCTGTGCTCTGCCTCATTCTCAGTGAATGTATATTTTATACAGTGTGATCACACTTTGAACTAAAATAGACCATATCTAGAAATCTGCTGGTACAGCTTCCCAAGGACTAAAGAACATGAACAGTTTGAATTGTTTTTTGTGTCTGTGGCTTCTTGAGTCAATTCACAATACAGAGATGTTACCCTCTAGATTTTATTTAGGAAAAAAAAGGCATCAGATCCCAAAGGCTAGCCTCCATACCGAGACTATTTTCCTAGTAAATGCAGAATATCTGCAAAGGAAAGGGGCCTAGATGCCTACTTTTCAGTCTCTCTTCAGCTCTGGCATTATTTTTTTTATTGAGGACAAGATAACTTTCAGTTCAGTCCTGTGCGTAAGCAGGCCACAAGCCAATTTCTAGTTCCCCCTACGCTTTTCAAGTGTTTATTAATCTTGAATTCAATGCAAATCCTGTAGGGAGGCTGGCAGCAACAGATTTTCATCCTCAGTTATTTAAGATGTGGCTAAAACTTCAAAGGCAAATTGCTCTCATAAAATCACATCCTGTAAGACGTGATTTCACCAGGTTGGCAGGCCTTAGTGTTTTGAGTATCTTTTCTTCACCCCACCCTTAACCTAGGGCTGGACAGAGGTGAGATTATTCTCTTTGCTAGGTATGGGGTCAGGTCTTGAAGGAAGACTAATTCTGATGTAAATTCTTCTTGTCAGGGATTTAAAAAACAAATAGAAATAGAGCCAAGGGTGGAGAAACTGAGGCTATCTGACTGTTGCCAAGTTGCTGAGACTAATCCTCTTGGCTACTTCACTGGTCTGGTTCAACCTAAGCCCTCACTATTTTTTTTTGGATTTGAAGTCAAGGCAACACCATTGCTAAGTCAATTCCAGCATGCCAGCTCCAGAACACTGTAACCTTTAAAGACTTGGGATTCCGTGGGAAATGTTGTAGCAGCATTCCAGAGACCCACGCATCAGACACAGACGTATGCATTCTTCCCTGCAGCAGGGGGCGTTGGCCTTACTCCCTAAGTGATGTCCTCAAGAGTCCCGTGGCTGATCCTTCATAAGAGGACAGGGTCTAGAGAATGGACTTGAGGCTATGTGGAGGGGAAAGAGTAAGATGTGACAAAGTGAGAGAGTGGCATGGACATATATACACTACCAAACGTAAAATAGATAGCTAGTGGGAAGCAACCGCATAGCACAGGGAGATTAGCTCGGTGCTTTGTGACCACCTAGAGGGGTGGGATAGGGAGGGGGGAGGGAGGGAGATGCAAGAGGGAAGAGATATGGGAACATATGTATATGTATAACTGATTCACCTTGTTATAAAGCAGAAACTAACACACCATTGTAAAGCAATTATACTCCAATAAAGATGTTAAAAAAAAAAAAAGAGGGAGGGGATATGGGGATATATGTATGCATATAGCTGATTCACTTTGTTATAAAGCAGAAACTAACACACCATTGTAAAGCAATTACACTCCAATAAAGATGTTAAAAAAAAAAAAAAGGACAGGGTCAAACAGGCTCATCTCAACTTGAAGATCACCAGCAAAGGGCCTGGGTTTAGTCATGTAGTTGCCCAGTCACTTGGGATTGGTAAATAATCCTGGAGTAGTAGTAGTGAAAAAGGAAGCAGAAGTACTGAAAAAAGGGGGGGGGGGGGGAGGGTCTAGAAAGGAAGTAAGACAGGTAGAAATGCATGACTTTTTCAACTTCCTGATGGAAAGATCCAAGAGAAATAAAACTCTTTCCAACTCTGAGGACCTTTCTTTGGCCATATTTGGAGGTATATAATGTCATATTGCCACTCTCAAATAAATAAATAAATGAACACATACAGATATACACACACATACATATATCACCTGTTACATCAAATTTAGTTATTATCCATCAGTATAGTATACATTTTAAATAAAGCATATGGAATTAATCTACTCTCTTTCATGAAGAACACAGGATGGGTAGGCAACATTCCATCTACTCCCCACATTTCCAACGGTCATTCCAACAGCCATTTTAAGTTAGAGAAAAGAGAGAAGCTGGGATCTCATGGCATCAGCTTCCTATGGATTACTCTCCAACTTTTTGTTTCCCTGGTTTTTGGAACCCCTTCACCATCTTCCACAGGTAAGACTCATGTTAGTGGAACCGGAGTTACATGCTTGAAACTGACATTGAAGGCTATAATTCTAAGTTGAGGCTAAATAGTAACAGTAATGCTTTGTTTGCATCTAATGTGGTGGGTTTTATAATGGCCTCCCAAACTCTTCCACCTGTTTCTCTTCCCCTTTCAATGTTCCATGGCCAGTGTGTCTTGCCCCTCTGCCTGAATATATTGGCTTCCTAACCTAATTCCTTTATATTCTCTTTGCTTTGAAACGTCTCTTTCAATTTCTTACATTTGCTCTGTACAGTTGACCCTTGAACAGCATGGAGGTTAGGGGCACTGACCACTCCCTCCAGTCAGAAAAATCCATGTATAACTTTACAGTCAGTCTCTGCATCTGAGGATTCAATCAACCACAGATCATGTAGTCCTATAGTTTGTATTTTATTGAAAAAAACCCACGTATAAGTGGACTCGCGCAGTCCAAACCTGTGTTGTTCAAGGACCAATTGTATATCCTTTACTCCAACTTTTTATCTACAACTCGTGCTGTGAAGATCATTCTGATATTAAGCACATGATAGGACTTCCCTGGTGGCGCAGTGGTTAAGAATTTGCCTGCCAATGCAGGGGACACGGGTTCGATCCCTGGTCTGGGAAGATCCCACATTCCGCAGAGCAAATAAGCCTGTGCGCCACAACTACTGAGCCCGCACACCACAACTGCTGAAGCCCACGCGCCTAGAGCCCGTGCTCTGCAACAAGAGAAGCCACCGCAATAAGCCCGCACACCGCAATGAAGAGTAGCCCCCGTTTGCCACAACTAGAGAAAGCCCGTGCACAGCAATGAAGACCCAACGCAGCAAAAACAAAAAACAAAAAAGAACATGACAGACTTTTTTTTAAAAGAAATTCCCAAGCCACAAGTAAAATAATAATACTTTTCTTTGAGAAAAGTATGTATTATGCACTTATCTGCTTTACAAATGTGGAAACTGAAGCAGGGAAATTATAAGACTTGCTCTAGGTCATATATAAAAATTGGGACTATGTCCTCAGACTCTCAGACTAGTGCTTTAAAACTAAAGACAAAAGGGACTAAGATCAAAATGAATTTGATTGGTTTTTTGCTTTCTCTTTATTGAAGGATACAACTTGCATAGGTTTTTTTTCATTTGCAGATTTTCAAGGGCTTTGTTAAACAGAGAAGTTAACAAAAAGAAATCTGTTAGAAGTACCGCTAATGGCCTTGAGATATTACTGACTTCCCTACTCTTTCTGAAGCCCCATTGGAGGGAAATTAATTTCCAAGAGCCTTAAACTTCATTTAAATTATGCCAGAGAACACTGCCTGGAGCATATGTTAGATCCTTAGTCTTCTTAATGGGAACTATATGCTACCTTCCATTCCTCTATCCCAAGTAGGGCTGGGTTCAATCTTGACTTGCTGCATTGGAACCTCATGGGTCATGGGACTAGGGATGTGGCCAAGTAAGATTCTCCTCATTACTGTTGCCATGAAGACTATGGCCCTCGTAGGTTTTTTGTTTTGTTTTTGTTTTTTAAATCATTTCTGTGATTTTATAAAAGAAGCTTGCTTCTAGCCTTAGGTTCACATAGGTTCTGTGTGGCGCACACAGCTTGTATACAAAGGAAAGGCTACAGACTGGGTAAAATACTCTCTCTTGGTCAGTTGGTTAGTTGGGTCAATAAAAATTGAGATGTACTTTGTGCAGGGCTCAGTACTAACAGTTACAAAAGAATAAGAAGTCAAGCTTTTGCTAATAGTATATCTTAAAAAGATATCCATATAAGACAAAAATACAATTACAGAAAAACAGAACAAGTACAAATAAGTCAGCAAAAGCCAGTACTTGAGAGCTGATGGGAAATGGGTTACAGTTGGGTGGAGTTAGTCAATGAGGACTTTCTGGAAGAGGTGAGTTTTGAAGGAAGGGAGGAGCATGGGTTTGTGAAGAAGTATGAGGAGGCCTTTCCAAGCAATAATGCATGAGAAACGGTAGAGAAGAGAGTGAGCAAGCTCTAAGGACCAAGTGGTAAACAGCTTAGCTTGCTAAGACTGGAGAATCTATGTTAAGGGGTAAGGAGAAACAAGTCGGAGAAAATGGTAAGGACAGTGCATGAAGAGCCTTAAATGGTTATATATCAAATTTGCTTTAACAGAAAAGAGGGAGCCTCAAAGGTTCTTGCATAATGAAAATAACTTTTTAAGAAGCTGAGGTACAGATGAATTAGGATAAAACAAAACTGGAGAAGTAGAAAATAGGGGAGATGCTGCAAAATTTTCCAGGAGAGAAAAAAAGTGGCTGGGTCCTAATGCCAGCTCTGCCATTTATTAGCTATATGACCTTGGGCAAGTCACTAAATCTCTGTGTGCCTGTTTTCTCATCTGTAAAATGGGGATAATGGTGTCCACCTAACAGAATTGTTGAATGGATTAAATGAATTAATACATGAAAAGTGTTTAGTAAGCACTCAATACATTAGTATGCAATTATTAATTACATTATTAATATATTAGTATTATATTATTATTTTATGACCAAAAAGTGGTCATAGAAATGCATCCATGTAACAAAAGGCCCCATCTCACATCTTACTTTGAAATGATTGCAGCTTTTCAGTCTGTTCTAAAAGGTATGTAGGATTCAGAGGATAGGAGGGCAGGCCTAGTGTCCAAGACTGTGCTGATCAATATGATAGTCACTAGTCACATGGGGCTGTTGAAAACCCAAAATGTGCCTAGTCAAAATTGAGATGTGCTGTAAATTGAGATGTGCTGTAAATACACACTGGATTTCAAAGCCTTATTATAGAAAAAAAAATCATATACATTTATTTTTTTGGCCATGCAGCTTGCGGGAACTCAGTTCCCCCACCTGGGATTGAATCCAGGCTGTGGCAGTGAAAGCCCAGAATCCTAACCACTAGGCCACCAGGGAACTCCCTCATTAAAGCTTTTTTGTTGATTGCATGTTGAGATGATAATATTTTGGATATATTGGGTTAAATAAGATGTATCAGTTTCACCTTTTTCTCTTTTTTTTTGAATTTAAAGTTACTTAGCTGGCTTGCATTATATATATATATATATATATTTTTTTTTTAAAATAAATTTATCTTTGTCCGCATTGGGTCTTTGTTGCGGCGAGCAGGGGCTACTCTTCGTTGGGGTATGCGGGCTTCTCACTGCCGTGGCTTTTCTTGTTGTGGAACATGGGCTGTAGGTGGGTGGGCTCAGTAGTTGTGGTGCACGGGCTTAGTTGCTCCGCGGCATGTGGGATTTTCCCAGACCAGGGATCGAACCCGTGTCCCCTGCACTGGTAGGCGGACTCCCAACCACTGCGCCACCAGGCAAGTCCCTTGCATTATATTTCTATTGAACAACGGTGGTCCAGTACAACGTTCAGCACTGAGTTTTAAAAATTAAACGGTTCTACATGAGAAGGTTCTATAAAGGAATATGGGGAATTATAGATAAAATCTCCTTGTCCTTGACACTTTAAAACATATATTTAAATATACACACATTTATATGTAATTAATATATATTTATATTAAAAATATATATACCTCAATTTGCGAGATACCTACAAAACTGAGGGAGCCACAGCTAATTTACCTTTAAAGAGGCCATAATTGGTAAAGGGTCTTTTATTTTATTATTATTATTTTTTTGGCCCCACCACGAGGCTTGCGTGATCTTAGTTCCCCAACCAGGGATCTAACCCAGGCCCTGGCAGTCACAGCACAGAATCCTAACCACTGGACTGCCAGGGAATACTCAGGTCTTCTATTTTTTAAAAAAAAGCAGAAACAAAGATGAAAACAGAAAAAAGGTGAAACACATCTTACTTTTGAACATTAAATCATGAAAACAAAAATCTTCTAATTTCTGAAATCACACCCTCAAAGGTCCAAATCTTATTGGTTTAAGTAACCTGAATTACTAAAGGTTTTCTGACAAAATTTTTCATATCATCCCTTGAAGTTACTACTTAAAATAACAGGAATAATTACGGCCAAAGAGCCTCCTATCAGGGTTTTCTGCTGGTCTGGAGGTAAAAATCTAGTTTGCTGTTTTGCTCTGAAATGATATTTCAACATTTTGCCCTGACTGCACTGACCAACTACATAGGCTTCTATTTCCAAAGACAGCCCGGGGGTTAGCGGGGTGGGGGCAAAGAGAGAGAGAGAGAGAGGTGTGTGTGTGTGTGTGTGTGTGTGTGTGTGTGTGTGTGTGTGTGTGTGTGTGTGTGTGTGTGTGTGTGTGTGGTGTGTGTGTGTGTGTGTGTGTGTGTGTGTTAGCGGGGTGGGGGGAAAGAGAGAGAGGTAGGTGTGTGTGTGTGTGTTAGCGGGGTGGGGGGAAAGAGAGAGAGGTAGGTGTGTGTGTGTGTGTTAGCGGGGTGGGGGGAAAGAGAGGTGTGTGTGTGTGTGTGTGTGTTAGCGGGGTGGGGGGAGAGAGAGGTGTGTGTGTGTGTGTTAGCGGGGTGGGGGGAGAGAGAGGTGTGTGTGTGTGTGTGTAGGGGGTGGGGGGCCCTCATGCCTTTTCTGTGCTTCTCAAACCCTTCCGGGCTTCTTCCGGCTCGCAGGCGGCCTGCTCCCCGCAGCGGCGTAGACAGGTGCAGCGCCAGCAGCCGCCTCCCACCCCCAAGGCTCGTCGGCGACCCTACATCCCGCCAAGCTGGCCGCGCCCTCGCCGCTCCGCCCCCTACCCGGCGCGCGCGCGCACACCGGCGGAGGCGCGCCCGTCCGGCGGGGCCGCGCACGCAAACTGCTGCCGCCGCCGCCACCTCCTCCCTCCCTCCCTCCCTCCCTCCCTCCCTCCCTGCCTCCCTGCCTCCCTCCCTCCCTCCCTCCCTCCCTCCCTCCCTGCTGGCCCTCCTCCCCTTCCCTCCCCTCCGCCCCCTTCCCTGTAGGCAGCCGGCCCGGCAGCCCGCGCGTCCGCACTGCCTGCCTCCCGGCCCCTGGCGCTCGGGCTGGGTCTCTCCCCCGCCCCCAGGCTCCCCCGGTCGCTCTCCTCAGGCGGTCGCCGGCGCTCGGTGGATGTGGCTGGCAGCCGCCGCCCCCTCCCTCGCTCGCCGCCTGCTCTTCCTCGGCCCTCCGCCTCCTCCCCTCCTCCTTCTCCTCCTCAGCCGCTCCTCTCGCCGCCGCCGCCTCCACAGCCTGGGCCTCGCCGCGATGCCGGAGAAGAGGCCCTTCGAGCGGCTGCCTGCCGACGTCTGCCCCATCAATTACAGCCTTTGCCTCAAGCCCGACTTGCTGGACTTCACCTTCGAGGGCAAGCTGGAGGCATCCGCCCAGGTACGGCGACCCTGGGGCGCCGGGGGCGAGCTGCCGGGCAAGCAGTTAGGCCGCGCCCACGGGCTGGGCTGGGGGCCCGGTCGGCCGGGCGAGCGGGCGCGCGGGCCTGGGCGCTGCGGACCTGGGGCTGGGGGGGGGCCGGCTCGGGGACGGGCGCGCCCCTCTGGGGCGGCCGCGGGGCGCCCGGGCGGCTGTGCTCTGCCCTGCCGGCCTGGGGCCCGGGCCGTGCTGCAGGGAGCGCCGCGGGAACCGGCCGGCCCGGCCCGTGTGCCCCTCGGGGCCAGCACACCTGTGTGGAGCCTCCCCCAGACCCCGGCCCTTCCGGGCTTGGTCGTGGTCTGGGAGAGGCTGGAGGGTGTTGGGGAGGCCAGAGGGGTCATCGGAGTCCATGCTCAGCCTCCTGACTCAGTTCTTTTCTCTCGTTCTCCCTACGCCCCATGAGGACACATTGGAAGGGGCAGTCATCTGGGACTCCGGCTGCCTCGCGTTAGCCAGGAGGGGAGATTCTAGAAGGGGGAAGAGGGTGAGAAGGAGAATGTTAATCCCGGGCAGCCTTGCTGAGTTCTCCCCGCCTGCTCCGGCCCAGGGGCTGGGTTTCTAAGATGATCCGCCCCCTCCCCCTTCTCCTTTCCCTCAAGTGACAGTGCAGCATTGACTTTGTTCTCTCCTAACCTCTAGAGAAGCTGAAGGAGGACCCCCATCTCCTCTTTTCCTTCCATCTTCCTAGCTTTGCAGCCTTTAAAGCAGGTGGATTTATTGCTACAGCGATGGTTGCTTAGCAGTACCCTCCTCTGAAAGAAGCTATTAGTTTTAGCATACCACCGGTGAAAATATTCCATTACTCTTCATTGCAGTTTTTGGTGAATCATGCTCCCCCCGCCCCATCCCCCGCAGATTATCTAAAGTATTGTTTGATTTTGGAGATCATTAGTATTGATGCCCTACAAAGATCCAGAACAATAGACATTTGTGATACCATGTTATATGATGTGTTATGTGAAGTCTGTAATGAAAAATGGGAACTGTTTAGTAGTTACCTTTAAAAAGAATGATGGTAAATATATTTTGTTTCATTTCTTTTCCTACTGCAGTCAGGGGGAAAAAATCAGTAGGCCTCAACCTTAAAGAATAGGGTGTATGTAGCAGCGAAATGAAAGAAATGTAGACTAGCCTAGCGTTCGAATGAATTGAAAGTTGGCAGTTGTTTTTGAAAGCCGAGTACTCAGATTGAAAATATGTCTAAAAGTGTAGAATTAAAAAGTATACTGTCAGATTTGGAGTGCTTGTATGAAAGCATGAGGGCTCTGTTGTCTGGCTGCATCAAAAGGCAAAACTTACCCCTGTGGAAGTCAGGTGATTTAAAAATTTTCCATTAAGAATATGAATCAGAATGAGTGCATCTTGGGTCTAAATTAGGATTTGAGAGGGTTATTTGGGAGACTGTTTATTTAAGCCAAGTGACTAGAGTGTTTGATATATATTGGCTGTGGGCAGATGGGAGGGATTGTAAACAGTAGTGTGTCTTGTGACTTGGCAGACCTGCGGGAAGAAGGACCTAGCAATGAATGAGTTTGCATTATGTGAAAAGACTAACATTAAAAAAAAAATCATTTGTTTCTTTACCCCAATAGTTGGTGTACCCCATAATGCATTCATAATTTTGAGAGGTATACATATTTAGGGAAAAGTTTCAGAAAAAATATTATCAATAATAAAGACTTTCAAATGATTATTTTATTGGGAAATGACAGTTTTATTTGTGTTAGGGTATAACAACAAGCGGTGACATGCTTCTCCTTACCCCTTTTCTGCTTGCTTTTGGAAAGAAATGAGAAATAGGTGGTGGACTGGTTTGGGCCACTGAAGGAGCATGTGGTAATGTACTAGGTATTAGCAGGGACTCGTTAATTTGATACAAGGAAATAAGTGAATCTTTTTTTTTTTTTTTTTGTAACATTAAGTTTTCAGAGCTTTTCAGAAAATTTTTTTCAGGCAAGGTGGCAACACAAATGTAAGATGGCATGATAGAGAATTCTAACAGGTTTTATTAAAGGATGACTGGACTTTTTAATTGTATGCTTTGCCACCTTTGGAAGTGTAAAGAGGAGTTAACATTAGTAAAAAGTTAACATTAGTAGTAAAAAGCATATATTGATGTTTTTGAAATCCATAGATTGGAGCAATAAGTTTAACTTGTGGCATTAGGTGGTATCTGATTATGGAAATACAAAAATGTGGACAAAATTATATCTCTAGAAGCCTAGATTGATAATTGGTATTGTGTCAGTTCCCTAACAGTTTGGAATTACATTGCACAAAGTATGCAAGTTGCTTGGTTGCTTTAGTTGCAAAATTTTATGATAAGCTCAGAGTATTTGTACAGGTTATGTATTAGAAACTTAGTGGATTTTTAACCTGGTCTGGGGTGTGGACTCCTGGGGAAGATGAAAATTAGTCAACGTGCAGTGATTTAAAAGTAGTTGTCTTTTACGTAAGTGAGTGTGGTCTAATTCAGCAGGTTTTGAAAATGTGTTATCATGGGCCTAGAAAAATGGGACATTCCCTTTCCTCTCCTTTTACATTAGGATATTTGAGAGGAACAGACTTCGTAGCTATTTAAAATTCTGACTCTCTTGCTTTGTGGATAATTAATTTAAAAATAGATTACAAGTTTATGTGAGTGGCTACAGTTCCTGGTTATGAGTGTATAGTGGTTTATACAGTAATTCTCTTATGGAAATATTTCACCTGTGCCAGAGAAATTAACTTTATCCTTCAAGGCCAGAAGTCAGGATATACTAAACAATCCCTGGCCTCCGCCAACAAAATATTCATGGTGGTGATGACTAAATTGGCACGTAGAGGAGAGGTACAGATACAGGAGATTGTTTGGCAGGCTAAAACTTGGCACCTAAATGGATGTTATTGTCACCCTGTGTTATGGAATTTTCTGCCCAAATTTTGCAGATATTCTATGCAGTCATTTTAGTGGTTTTTTATTACTTAAAACAGATAAAGTTAATTAATTTGTACAGCATTGTGCTAGATCACTAAATGGTCTTAAATTAAATTTGAAAGATCGGTCATAAGGAATTGAATTTGTTCATATTTTCTATTCTGTTTCTTGAAATGTATCAATGAGGAAACACCTGAGTATAAGAAACTTTTGTATGGTAAGTTTTATCCAGTATCATCTGGCAATGAATTTTGCAGTGAATTTTCCAGATAAATGAAGCTTACCCTTTGAGGCACTCAGACTTTAAAAAATATGTAAATATTTTGATGGAAATGTTTATCTTTTTAAGCTCCATAATTCCTCATAATCTAGGTTTCTTTATTTTTTCTTTCTTTCTTTTTTTTTTTTTTTTTTAAGAATTTCACTTTTTTATCTATTTATTTATTTATTTTTGGCTGTGTTGGGTCTTCGTTTCTGTGCGAGGGCTTTCTCTAGTCGCGGCAAGCGGGGGCCACTCTTCATCGCGGTGCGCGGGCCTCTCACTATCGCGGCCTCTCTTGTTGCGGAGCACAGGCTCCAGATGCGCAGGCTCAGTAGTTGTGGCTCACGGGCCTAGCTGCTCCGCGGCGTGTGGGATCTTCCCAGACCAGGGCTCGAACCGGTGTCCCCTTGCATTGGCAGGCAGATTCTCAACCGCTGCGCCACCAGAGAAGCCCCTTTTCTACTTTTTCTAAACACTGGACAGCCTTCTAACCTGTCATTGATACTTATAACCATAGATTACCCAAAACTGTGTACTATAATTTATTAGTTTCATATCTTTAAAGTTTTTTTGTTTGTTTTCCTTACTCTCAGGTTATTATTTGCTGCTTACTGTGCCTTGTTGCTCCCTATTGTGCAATTTCTTCCCTCTTCTATTTTACTGAACTTGATCTGAAGAGGTCTAAGTAACCAAATAAACAAGCTTGTTTGAGCTTAAAATTTTTTTCTAAGTGAGGGTTTGATGGATTCTCTTCTGAGTGAAGGGTATGAGCTTTATTGTATGGACTTTGTATCATCTATTCTGGCTTCCATAAAGGCTTTTTTTTTTTTTTTTAAACTTCCTGGTTCTTGATAATTGATATTGTCCAATACAACAATACAACCTGGATAAATGCAGTCTTGAGTAGTAAATTATCTATGAAACTTCTCTGAACTTTGCTACATAAATGAGCCTGTTCTTACTGTAAAGTAAATCTTATTCTAATCTGTATTTGAGTCAGTGGCAAAGGACTGAGTCTTCAGATAGCTGTTTTGTTGTTAATTGAGATTAGTTCTCTAGATATTGGAGATTCCATTTTGAACACCATACAAGTATGTAGTTCTCAGTTTATTTGGCCACTTGCAATCACTTTAAAATTTTATTTTAAATTAGGAAACACTTTAAATACAGAGAAGTAACCACCACCCAGATTTAGCAGATATTAATGTTTTGCCCCATTTGTTTTAGCGTGTACATGATGTTTTTTGGAAAATAAAATGTCACACATACCACTAAAGTTCATTTCCATCTCTTCTCACCCTCACCCTGAGAGGTAAATTCTCTTTTTTGGTAGGTATTATTCCTGTGTATAGTTTTAAAGTTTTAGGGTGTACAAAAGTAGCTACAAACAATAAATAGTAATGTTCTGTATGTTGATGTGTTATGTTTGACTTTCTGCAGCTTGCTGTTTTTAATGTCTCTTTTGTTAGAAAACTCAGCTCAATTTGTGTTTAGTAATTATTTGATCCTTATTGTCTTTAGAAATTATAGCCCTATTCCACAAAGGCAATGATTATTACAAAATTTTAATGATGAAATCGCTTTTTAGGCAAAGTGACTCAGGCTTCAGACTGACTGGTATTTGGAATTATCACACTGGAGATTTCCTTTTACTAAAGTCTCAGGATTTTAGCAATCAGAAAAAAACCCTTTTGAGTCTTTCTAGTACATGTAAGGTGTGTTCCTGAGTGATTGTAGTAAAGACTTACTCAGGAAAAAAATTGTCTCAGATTGCCGCCTTCCTAGCTCTTAGGAAACTTCCATTGTAAAATTGTTACCAGTGGTCAAAATGTCTCTTCAGTAGAACCATTACTTAGCATTTGGTTCAGTTGAAGTACAGTCTGTATGGGACTCCAAGAAGACTTAACTAACCCTGGGTTTGAATCAAAGAAAGGATACGCTAACGTTCCATTCATTAATAGCACCAACTGGAAAAGTTGAAAATAAGCTTGTTATCAACACAATTTATATGCCAGTTTTAACATTCTGCTTCTATTTTAAGTTTGGAAAGTGAAGACTTTTTTTTTTTTTTAAATTATTTATTTATTTATTTATATTTTATTTTTGTCTGTGTTGGGTCTTCGTTGCTGCGCGTGGGCTTTCTCTAGTTGTGGTGAGCGGGGTCTACTCTTCGTGGCGGTGCGCGGGCTTCTCATTGCGGTGGCTTCTCTTGTTGCAGAGCATGGGCTCTAGGTGCGTGGGCTTCAGTAGTTGCGGCGTGTGGGCTCAGTAGTTGTGGCTTGCGGGCTCCAGAGCACAGGCTCAGTAGTTGTGGCACACAGGCTTAGTTGCTCCGCGGCATGTGGGATCTTCCCGGACCAGGGCTCGAACCCGTGTCCTCTGCATTGGCAGGAGGATTCTTAACCACTGCGCCACCAGGGAAGTCCAGTGAAGATGATAATGCTGAAATTCCTTTGATTTATTGCCTGCTTTTTTTTAAATTAAAGTATAGTTGACCTACATTATTACCTGTATTTTTGACAGTGGAACATACAGGTAGTATTCAATAACATGATGATGTTAGTGTGTAAGAAATCTTATTGAATCATTAGGTCAGTGCTCTTGTTGGGAAAGCATCAAAAAGATCAGTGTGGTTGGTTGAGTACTTAAGCATACGCTTAAGTCCACATGGATGTTTTAAATTACATTCCTTGGTTGGTACATAGAGTATGCTGATATCCAATATAAGATATAATATGTGCTATATAATACAGCACATAGTTCTTAAATTTTATAGCATTTTGATTAGGTACTTTATAGACTGTTAGGTGCACATTTAGTCTTGGTCTCTGTGCATGTGGTTTTTTTTTTTTTAATTTATTTAATTTATTTATTTATTTTTGGCTGTGTTGGGTCTTCGTTGCTGCGCGCCGGCTTTCTCTAGTTGCGTCCAGCGGGGGGCTACTCTTCATTGAGGTGTGCAGGCTTCTCATTGCGGTGGCTTCTCTTGTTGAGGAGCATGGGCTCTAGGCACGCGGACTTCAGTAGTTGTGGCATGTGGGCTCAGTAGTTGTGGCTTGCGGCTCTAGAGTGCAGGCTCAGTAGTTGTGGTGCACAGGCTTAGTTGCTCCGTTGCATGTGGGATCTTCCCGGACCAGGGATCGAACCCGTGTCCCCTGCGTTGGCAGGTGGATTCTTAACCACTGTGCCACCAGGGAAGCCCTCTGTGCATGTGTCTTAATAATGTCATCTATTAAGTGATTACTATGTATCAGGCACTAAGTGGTAAAAACCCTTTCTTTGGATTATCCTGTTGTTTAAAATGCATCTCTAGGGGCTTCCCTGGTGGTCCAGTGGTTAAGACTCTATGCTTCCACTGCAGGGGGCACAGGTTTGATCCCTGGTCGGGGAAGTTCTGCATGCCGCGAGGTGCGGCCAAAAAAAAAAAAAAAATCTCTAATATGAGACAATATACTGTCTGTTTTTTAAAGTTTGAGTGGAGTTCTATTATTAAGATAAGTATTTTTGTTCCTTTAATTCTCCCCTTCCACCCTTCCAGAAATGGCAATACCCTGAAAAAAAGAATTAATTGCTGTTCAGTAAGCAGGTTAATTCATTAGTATAAACAGGTGGGTTTTCCCTAAACCCAGGAAGAATTGGAATGTGCTTGTAACTAGATGTTGTGCCCTGTACCTTTCCAAAGTTAACAAACACTTTCCCTCAAAATGGTACAATAGTAGTGAGATAAATGTCATTTGGCATATGTAGTGTAGTACAAGTATCTTGACATGGTAGATTAACTGCTTGGCTACCATTAAATTCATTGTAGATGTTGATGGATGAAAATAGGATTGCCTAGGTAAAGATTAAGACATGTAACTAGGGACTTGCCTGGTGGTCCAGTGGTTAAGACTCCATGTTCCCAATGCAGGGGTCCTGGGTTCGATCCCTGGTCAGGGAACTAGATCCCGTGTGCCACAACTAAGACCTGGCGCAGCCAAATAAATAAATAAATATTAAAAAGAAAAAACAACAAACATGTAACTAAGCCACTGTTATTAATAATTTTGTTGGCATAAACATCAAACTCTGGAAGGTTTTTATTCATTTTACCCTTTGGAGCACACCCCAGTGCTTCATTTCTGTGTTTCTGAAAATTTTTTTAAAAGTCAGTTTGTGAATAGGCAAAGCATTGTTTTTTTCTTTTTGTTCAAACATAGTGCTGTAAACAGCCAGTTGGGATGTAAAAGTTTTAGTGCTGTTTAGGTATGTTCTGGTGAAGTAAACAGTGTGAAGGAATATTACCACTTACAAAAAAACCCAAAAAAACCAAAAACCAAAAATACTGTTCACTAAATGGCATTTTTGTTTAGAAACAGGAAGATTTATGAGCAGAATTTTTTTTTTTTTTAAATAAGCCAGAATAGTTTCACTTTATGTGTTAGAGATTTTGACAGTCTGTTACAGGCTTAAGAACATACTATCTGTAACTTAGGTCAGGTAATTTTAGTTTAATGTTAATCATGTTTATGTATTGGTTATTAATAAAATAATTACTCTTAGGTATAGCTTTTTCATACAGATTTTATATTATTCTGTGTCCTTACCTAGTTCTGTGGTCTGTTCAGTGACACTCAAGGCACTGTTGGGTATTGTTTGGTCTATACAGTGTTTTAGAAAATTTTGAATTTGTTGTCATCAATTAGAAATTGGGAGATTGCACATGAAATCTGAATTTGTGGCTTTTTTTAATTGGAAGATCTGTCAACACTGAGTCTGTTTTTTATTGTATATGGCAATAATTGGTTAGCTCCAAGAAATGTCTACTTCCCCCTTCCTTTACACATAGCTTTCCTTTATGCATAGCCTTCACCTGGCCTACTGTACTCATCTGTTTCGTTGGCCTCTGTAGGCATTTGTGATTTAAGACATCTGTATTTTTGTTATTTTAGACTTAGACCATTCAAATGTCTGAAAATGAATTTGAGATTTTGTGTAATGCAACAGTTATAGAAAAACAAGGTTACAACCAAGTGGAAAATGAGCAAGGGTTATGAATGAGCAAGTAGGAGAGGAAAAACTTAAGGGTCAAAAAAGAAAGAAAGAGAGGGAGGGAGGGAAGCAGGGGTGGGGAGGCAGAGGAAGAGAGACAGAAAGAAAGAAAGAAAGAAAAGAGGGTAACTAATATTACTAGTAATCAGAGAAATTCTAATTAAAACAATAATGGAATACCATTTTTTAAAATAAATTTACTTATTATTTATTTTTGGCTGCATTGGGTCTTTGTTGCTGTGCGCAGGCTTTCTCTAGTTGTGGCGAGCGGGGGCTACTCTTCGTTGATGTGCGCGGGCTTCTCATTGCGGTGGCTTCTCTTGTTGCAGAGCACAGCTCTAGGGCGCTCGGTCTTCAGTAGTTATGGCACACGGTCTTAGTTGCTCCATGGCATGTGGGATCTTCCTGGACCAGGGGTTGAACCTGTGTCCCCTGCATTGGCAGGCGGATTCTTAACCACTGCGCCAGCACGGAAGTCCCTGGTATACGATTTAATACCCACTAGATTGTCGAAAAATTTTTAAGTTTTTTGGAGGTTGCTGAAACTGGGATTTCTTTATTCTTTGCTTATCGGAGCGTGCATTGAAACTACTCTGGAGGATAATTTTAGCAATTCTTGGTAAAGAAAATGGGTGCACAAGAAAACATGGGCCAAGATGTTTATTATAGTACTCTTTTACATAACAAAAAAGTGGAAATAACTTAACTTCCTTCAGGAAGGAAATGGATAAATAACTGTGGTTTATTTATAGAATGGAATACTACTATGCAGAAGTAAAATTAATGAGTTAGGTTTACATCTATCAGCATTTACCTATCTCAGAAACAATGTTAAATGAAAAAAACAGGTTGCAAAAGGTTATACACACTTTTGATACCATTTGTGTAAGATTAAAAACATTGTTTGCTGATCTTTATATATGTAACAAAAGTACTAAACATACATGAGAAAGATATACATTAGCCTTAGGATAGTGGTTATCTCTAGGGAATGAGGAAGAGAGGAAGGGGCTTTCATTATATCTGTATTTTATTTTTTGGATCTAAATCAAGTAAGACAAAGTCTTAAAAGTTTATTTAATCTTGGTGGTGAGTCATTAGTGTCTGTTATATTCAAAATGTTTCTTTGGGAAAACAATTTAGAGAGTGTTTTATGAAGTTCTGACATAGTTTATGATACCAGATTTCTTCCTCTATCCTTACAAAGAGGGGACCCTCATGATGGTTTTGATGTGCAGGTTGAAACACATGATTAATTGCAACATATAAGAAATGTTTCCTAATTAAAATTTTTTTGAAATTAAAAAATTTAATTAAGAAGTTGTTTTAAATCAAGATTTAAGTAGAAAAAAATGGCTTTTATTTAGCTCATTGGTCAGATCTTTGAATTCTGTGAAATACCTAAGTATTTATTATTGCTTTTAATATAATCCAGATATTATAATATAATCTATTTAGAACTAGTCATTAATTTCTACCATTGATGCATATATATTTAGTGTTGGTTTAAGTGATGTATGGCAAGGGTCCCCAACCCCCGGGCCTCGGACTGCTACCAGTCCGGCCTGTTAGGAACCAGGCTGTACAACAGGTGAGCAGCGGATGAGGGAGCGAAGCTTCATCTGCTGCTCCCCATCGCTCCCATTACCGCCTGAAACCTGCCCGCCCGCCCCCCCACGCCCCCGCCCCGCCCCCGCCATCCATAGAAAAATTGTCTTCCACGAAACCGGTCCCTGGTGCCAAAAGGGTGGGAACCACTGATGTATGGGTTTTTAAAAATTGCCTATGACATATTTTAGGCCGAGATGAAGATGTACGTATTATTAACCTAGGCTATTTCTGACATTGCCGATTTTTTTTTTTTTTCCACCTTAGGTGAGGCAGGCAACCAATCAGATTGTGATGAATTGTGCTGATATTGACATTATTACAGCTTCATATGTACCAGAAGGAGATGAAGGTAAGCGCTGTTTTCCCTTTTAATTTGCTGTCTCTGTTTATGTATAATATGTACTTGTATGTGCTTTTGTGTGTGTGTATACATAATACATACACTTGCAAATTAAGATATTAATGTTTGTTACTTTTGAAATAGGAAAATTCTTTAGATGTTCATAGGAGATATTTGAGTAATGTAAGATAAAGGAAATGTAACAATTTAAATTCTACTTCAAACATTAACTTATTTTGTGACCCTAGGCAGATCACATTTCATGTGTGTAAAATAAATACAATACCAATCATATAAAGCTGAAGAGTTATTTAAAAATTAAGTACTTTGAACATGAAAAGTTTCTCAAGCAGGCTTAGTTCATATGGGGTTTTCTTAAAGTTTTTTTTTTTTTCTCTTGAAAAATAGATTAAAATTGAGATAGTGTTACTCATAATTGGGAGAAAAATATTTGCTTTATGAGATCAAATGTGAAGGTTAGAAACTAGATGATGGAGTTAATTACAGGGGAAGAATATGTTTAAAAGAAACATGGTATAGAATGTGAGGGAACTCAGCATCTTTAAAATAAGAAATATTTTGGACCTTGTAATTACAGTAAGGATTAAATTAGATAATCAGTTTTGGCCTGAATTCTTATTCCCACATAAACTGCATTTTAAAAAGTTATCAAGTTTGGTATAAACTCACAAGTGTATTAATATTGGATCTGAATTACTTTTTACTCTTGACTTCTCGACATTCCTTGTTAAAATGGCTTATTGGTTAGCCTCTACTACTCAGACTTTTCCTCTTAGAAAGTCTTCTCATTTGATATAAATTAAGTTAGAAATTTGACCTTTTAATTTACATTTTGTATTGCTATTTACCTTCTATACATTATACTGAAAATAAGCATACAAGTAACATTTTAAGGCCTGGCTATATTTATTTTGTGGATTTTTCTTAAAATATCTTGTCCATAGAAAGATTAAAAAATGTAAGTAGCAGCTGAGCATATTATTGCCAAGAAGTACTTATGTTCAGTTGATCGTAATTGAGATCAGCTGCTGCCATTTTAAGTTAGAGGAACAGATCCTTCAAATGGACTTTGATTGAGTGCCAACTTTAAAAAAATTGTTTGGTAAATGAAAGAGAGATTGTTTAATTTCTTTAGCTGAAGAAAAATGGGAGCACCTTAGCTAGGCATATCAAGGCAAGCTTTCTTTGTTGTAGATAGAGAACATTTAAATTCAATATAGGGTTTTAAAATGTTGTCAAGTTTAGATAGGTAGAACTAGTAAAATAAGTGTGTACCCTCCAGCTGGCATGGTTTCAGCTCAGGTTTGTTTTTTTATCCTCCTCTACTGAAATGCCAGGAAAGAATTCAGAGAATTTAAATTGTTTGAATATGCATAACTGAATGGTGCCAAGCTCATAATGATCTGAATCTTAAGGAAGCAGTGTTAGTATTCTCAATGAAAATTCATACAGTAGAGAGGATTTGGAGAGTGATTCATATAAAACATTAAATTTTTTTAGATACATAAAATATTTTCTTCAGAACTAGCTAAGGTACATTTCTCAATTCATTCTCCTATAGCGGTAGGAAATACCTGGAGTCGTGTAAACTCATTTAATTTTAGAGTATAAGAGAATGGGGAGTTGTATTAATTTGGTGTTTTAAGGAGTCAGAACAGATAGATTTGGCCTTCCAGATATATACATAGCTTAATTTTGCCCTTAGATAGAGAAGCATTTCTTGATTTTTATCTTATTAGGAGAGTATAACATTGTTTCTTTAGAAACTAATAGTTGTGAACTTGACTGTCAGCTCCTTCCAGGGCTGTATGCTGGTGGCAGGGTGATAAATGGATTAATAGGAGAGATACCATTTTTTAACCCAGCTAATCTCATCTAGTACCTATTTATGATTGCCTTCTGGAAGACTGTTTTACATATCTGTAGCCAAAATCTTGGTGCTTTAAGGTAAAATCAGAAAATTATTTGAAGGCGTGAAGTTGTTGCTTCTTTGTGTAAGTTTTTAATTGATGAAAAAGGCCATCTTGTGATATGTGCAGTAACCCAGAAAGATCTATTGGCTTGTGTCTTTTTTAAGCTAAGGCACTGCCTTTTAAACAGAAATTATTTATTTTAAAACCTATTTGAAATCTTTGTAATATTTTTTAAAATGAGAAATCAGTAAGAAAAACGGCTGAAAACTGTTTTTTTACTGTTCTGCACTTCAAGGGTTGGTGAAATCATTAGCACTTAAGCCAGTGCAAGGAATGCACCTCCCTACACAGTGCAGGGATTAGTATTGTCATCAGCTTCTGCAAGAGAAATACGAAACTTTTGAGTGCCTGAACTCAGGTCCTGACAGGTAAAGAGTCTTTTAATTTATCATTAATAGTTGATGGCTTGGGCATAACCACATAGAGAATGATCACTTGAAAGTTTTGTACCAACTTTTGCCTTAGTATACTCTGTCAGGTATGTGTTTGCAGAATTAGCTGTGTAAGAAAAAGTTTTTCCATTGGTTACATCATATTTCATGCAGAGTTCTAATATATAGTTTCAGATCCACCAGCATCACTTTGGTTTATCCATAGAAGGCATGTAAATTTTAACACATTTATTCTTAAAGTAGGATTGTATATTTCAGTGTTACGCATATGTGCGTGTGTGTTTAATGGAAGGATAAAACAAACAGCTTAGAAATACTGCCAAATATTAATTTTGAGCAAAACTATTCACTTCAAAAACAGGAAAGGTTCCTCACACTTGATCATAAGCTTTTATCCAACTGTTAGTAATCTATATTCTGTCATACAATTATGTGTGGATTAGTAAAAACATTAACAAACCATCTTCTCTTTGCAATAGAATTGTTCATGGCATTGTTCTGAAAATACATATGTGACTAATTAAGTGCTAGCCCTCAAATCAGGAGGATTGAAAGAGAAGGGAATATATCCCTTTCTAATACAAATGTATTGAAATATATCGTATTTCATAGGAAATTTTCAAAGAAATCTGAGTATAACTTTAGTTACACAAATAACAATATAGGGTAGGGGCCTAAAACCAAAGTTACTGTGGGGTTAAGCAAATAACAACCTTGAATGAATTGGGCTGGATGTAGGAAAATAATGTTGGGGCAGAGGCTGAACCAAAGAGTCCATGTCTCACGTAAATCTACTAACATTTTAAAGAACTTTTTCTGGCCAAACAGAACATTTTTGTGGGCCATATTGAGTTCTGTTGATTTTGCAACCTCTAAAGAGGGATTCCAGAGAACTGTGGTGTGTTATGCATATTCTTTATCACTTGGACATGAAGATAAGACTTGAACATAGTTAGATCCCTGGTCGGGGAACTAAGATCCCACATGCCACGCAGTGAGGCCCAAAAAAAAAAAAAAAGAGAGAGGAACTTCCCTGGTGATGCAGTGGTCAAGAATCTGCCTGCCAATGCAGGGGACACGGGTTCAAGCCCTGGTCTGGGAAGATCCCACATGCCACGGAGCAACTAAGCCCGCGTGCCACAACTACTGAGCCTGCGCTCTAGAGCCCGTGAGCCACAATACTGAGCCTGCGTGCCACAACTACTGAAGCCCGTGTGACTAGAGCCCGTGCTCTGCAACAAGAGAAGCCACCACAATAAGAAGCCCGTGCACCATAACGAAGAGTAGCCCCCGCTCTCAGCAACTAAAGAAAGCCCGTGCATCAGTGAAGACCCAATGCAGGCAAAAATAAAGAGAAAGAAAAAGGGAAAAAAAAAAAAGAAAAATTTTTTTTTTTTTTAAAAAGAGGGGGGCTTCCCTGGTGGCGCAGTGGTTGAGAATCTGCCTGCCAGTGCAGGGGATGCGGGTTCGAGCCCTAGTCTGGGAGGATCCCGCGTGCCACGGAGCAGCTGAGCCTGTGAGCCACAATTGCTGAGCCTGTGTGTCTGGAGCCTGTGCTCCGCAGCGAGAGAGGCCGCGATAATGAGAGGCCCCGCACACCGCGATGAAGAGTGGCCCCCGCTTGCCACAAGTAGAGAAAGCCCTCGCACAGAAACGAAGACCCAACACAGCCATAAATAAATAAATAAATAAATATTAAAAAAAAAAAAAAAAAGAGGAAAAACCCTTATGAGATTCTAAGTTCTTAATTGAAACTGATATAAATTATGTATATTATGCCATATTACTATTAAATATGTTAAGCAAATTGTTTTAGTTTGCTATATGAGTTCCAGTGGTATGTACTTGTAAAAAATTCAGAATCTAGCATAATAGCTCTTTTAGGTAGCTTTTAGTTTTTCAAGCACTAAAATGGCATTTTTTTTTTTTTAAAAGAATTTCACTTATTTATTTATTTATTTATTTATTTATTTATTTATTTATTTATTTATTTATTTATTTATTTATTTATTTATTTATTTTTGGCTGTGTTGGGTCTTCGTTTCTGTGCGCAGGCTTTCTCTAGTTGCAGCAAGCGGGGACCACTCTTCATCGCGGCCTCTCTTGTTGCGGAGCACAGGCTCCAGACGCGCAGGCTCAGTAGTTGTGGCACACGGGCTTAGTTGCTCCGTGGCATGTGGGATCTTCCCAGACCAGGGCTTGAACCCGTGTCCCCTGCTTTGGCAGGCAGATTCTCAACCGCTGCGCCACCAGGGAAGCCCCAAATGGCATTGTTTTTGAGAACTTGTTTTTATTTTGTCTCTCGTTTATTTACTATTCCCAAGTATATTGAGTTTGGGGATTTTATTTATTTGTTTGTTTGTTTATTTATTTATTTTACTTAGAACTCCCAGATTCTCTGGGATGTTCTTTTTTTTTTTTTTTTTTTTAAATCTTTTGCCCATGCTGCGCGGCATGTGGGATCTTAGTTCCCCAACCAGGGATCGAACTTGCGTCCCTTGCATTGGCAGGGCAGAGTCTTAACCACTGGACTGCCTGGGAAATCCCTGGGATTTTTTTTTTTTTTTTTTTTTTTTTTTTTGGCCATGCGGTGAGGCTTGTGGGATCTTATTTCCCTGACCAGGGATTGAGCCCAGGCCCATGGTAGTGAAAGTCCCAAGTCCTAACCACTGGACTGCCAGGGAACTCCCGAGTTTTGGGAATTTTGAAAATAAAGTCTATTATGTGCTATTACTGTTCTGAAGAATAGATGAATTAATGCATAAGCTAACCATAGTGTCCAGGCTACATTGAGGAACCAGATATTTTCCCAGTTCTTTGGTAACTATCAGAGCTGCCTGTTTTCTGAATTAAATTTTGTTGATTTTATTTTTTTAATTAAAAAACTTTATTTTTTAGGGTTTTAATAAGTTCAGTGCAAAATTGAGTAGAAAGTACAGAGATTTCTCATATAGCCCCTGTCCCCACACATACAGCCTGTCCCACTATCAGCATCCCAAACCAGAGTGGTGCATTTGTTATAGTCAGTGAGCCTACATTGACCTCATTATCACCTAAAGTCCATAGTTTACATTACAGTTCACTCTTGCTGTGATACATTCCATGGGTTTTGACAAATGTATAATGACATGTATCTACCATTATAGTATTGTACAGAATTTTTCAGTACTCAAAAAATCTTCCGTGCTCTGCCTATTTACCCATCCCTCCCCTTGGCAATCACTAATCTTTTTACTATAGTTTTGTCTTTTCTAGAATTAGGTGGAGTCATGCCTTTTCAGATTGGCTTCTTTTACTTAGTAATATGCATTTCTTCCATGTCTTTTCATTGCTCAGTAGCTCACTTCTTTTTAGCTCTGAATAATATTCCCTTGTCTGTATGTATCAGTTTTTTTATCCATTCACCTGCTGAAGGTCCTCTTGGTTGCATCCAAGATTTGGCAGTTATGAATAAAGATGCTGTAAATATCCATGTGTAGGGTTTTGTGAGGACATAAGCTTTGAACTCCTTTGGCTAAATATCAAGGAGCATGATTCCTGGATCCTATGATAAAAGAGTTTAGTTTTGTAAGAAACTAAACTTACAAACTTTGTGTTTAGTTTTGTAAGAAACTGCCAAACTGTCCTCCAAAGTGACTGTCATTTTGGATTCCAGCCAGCAATGAATGAGAGTTCCTGTTGCTCCACATACTCCCCAGCATTTGTTGTTGTGTCTTTGATTTTGGCTATTCTATAGGTGTGCAGTGGTATGCCATTATTTTAATTTGCAGGACCCTAATGACTTCATGTTGATCATCTTTTCATATGCTTACTTGCCATCTATATATCTTCTTTGGTGAGGTATCTGTTTAGGTCTTTTGCACAATATTAGTTGGATTGTTCTTATTGTTGAGTTTTAAGAATTCTTTGTACATTTTGGATAACCATCCTTTATCAGGAGTGTCTTTCACAAATATTTTCTCCTACCCTGTGCCTTGAATTCTTATTCTCTTTAATGTTGTCCTTCTCAGAGCAGAAGTTCTTAATTTTAATGAAGTCCAGGTTGTCATTTATTTCTTTCGTGGATTGTGTCTTTGGTGGTGTTGTATGTGAAAAGTCATCACCATACCTAAGGTCAATTAAATTTTCTCCTGTGTTATCTTCCAGGAGTTTTATGGTTTTGCATTTTACATTTAGGTCTATAATCCATTTTGAGTTAATTTTTATAGAAAGGGTAAGGTCTGTCTAGATTGATTTTTTTTTTTTTTTTTTTTTTTTTGCATGTGGATGTCCAGTTTCCAGCACCATTTGTTGAAAAGATAGGTCCATTGTATTGCTTTTGCTCCTTTGTCAAGATCAGTTGACTATATTTATGTGGGTCTGTTTCTAGGCTGTCTGTTTTGTTCCACTGATCTATTTTTCTCTTGTTTCTCCAGTACCACATCATCTTGATTACTGTAGCTTTATAGTAAGTCTTGATGTTGGGTAGTGTCCTCTGACTTTGTCTCCTTCAGTATTGATTGGGCATTCTGGATTGTTTGCCTCTCCATATAAACTTTAGAGGCAATTTTAAAATATCCACAAAATAACTTTCTGGGATTTTGATTGGGATTGGTATTGAGTCTGTAGATCAGGTTGGGAACAAGAAATATCTTGGCGGTATTGAGTCTTCTTATCCATGAACATGAAATATCTTTTTATTCATTTACTTCTTTGGTATCTTTCATCAGATATGAATCTTGTACATATTTTGTTAGAGTTATACCTAAGCATTTCATTTTGGGGGTGATAACGTAAATGATAATTGTTTTTAAGTTTTTTATTTATTTTTGGCTGTGTTGGGTCTTTGTTGCTGCGTGTGGGCTTTCTCTAGTTGTGGCAAGTGGGGGCTACTCTTCTTTGCGGTGTGCGGGCTTCTCACTGCGGTGGCTTCTCTTGTTGTGGAGCACGGGCTGTAGGTGCGCGGGCTTCAGTTGTTGTGGCTCGCCGGCTCTAGAGCGCAGGCTCAGTAGTTGTGGCACACGGGCTTAGTTGCTCCGCGGCATGTGGGATCTTCCCAGACCAGGGCTCGAACCCGTATCCTCTGCATTGGCAGGCGGATTCTTAACCACTGCGCCACCAAGGAAGTCCCTAAATTATAATTTAAAAAAAATTTCAGATACCACTTATTCATTGCTGGTATATGGGAAAGCAATTGACTTTAATGTGTTAACCTTGTATCCTGCAACTTTGAACTTTGTATCCTGAAACCTTGCTTTAATTGCTTATTAGTTACAGGAGTTTTTTGTTGATTATTTTGAATTTTCTACATGACCATATCATCTGTGAACAAAGACAGTTTTATTTCTACCTTTCCAGTATGTATACCTTTTATTTCCTGTCCTTTTCTTGTCTTGTTGCATTAGCTAGAACTTCCAGTATGATGTTGAAAAGTAGAAGTGAGAAGGAACATCCTCGCTTGTTCCTCATCTTAGCTGGAAAGCTCAGAGTTTCTAATTAAGTATGATGTTAACTGTAGGGTTTTTGTAGATATTCTTTATCAAGCTGAAGGAGTTCATCTTTATTCCTAGTTTGCTGTGTGTTTTTATCATGAATGGATGTTGGATTTTGTCAAATGTTTTTTCTGCATCTATTCATTTGATTGTGTGATTTTTCTTCTTTAGCCTGTTTCTGTGATGGAGTACATTAATTTAATTTTGAATATTGAAACCGCCTTGCATATTGGGATAAATTCCACTTGGTCATGGTATATAATTCTTTTTATATATTGTTGGATTGATTTGCTAATATTTTGTTGAGAATTTTTGCATCTATGTTTATAAGAGGTATTGGTCTGTAGTATTTTTGTAATGTGTTTGTCTGATTTTGATATTAGGGTAATGGCTGGCCTCATAGAATGAGTTAGGAAGTGTTCCCTCTGCCTCTATCCTCTGGAAGAGATTGTGGAAAACGGGTACAATTTTTCTTAAATGTTTGGTGGAATTCACGAGTGAACCCATCTGGGCCTGGTGCTTTCTGTTTTGGAAGGTTATTTCTTCTTTGACCTGTGTCTTATCTAGACGTGTGTTTAATCTCCAAGTATTTTAGTATTTTTTCAAGCTATTTTTCTGTTATTGATTTCTAATTTAATTCCATTGTAGTCTGAGAGCAGACAGTTTATAATTTTTTATTCTTTAAATTAGTTAATGTGTGTTTTATGACCCAGAGTGTGGTCTGGCTTGATGAATGTTCCATGTGAGCTTGAGTAGAATGTATAATCAGCTATTGTTTGATGAAATAGTCTATAGATGTCAATTATATCCAGTTGATGGATGGTGCTGTTTAGTTCAACTGTAACCTTACTGAGTTACTGCTGCTGGATCTGCGTGTTTCTTACAGAAGGGTGTTAAAATCTCCAACTGTAATAGTAGATTCATATATTTCTCCTTGCTATTCTATCAGTTTTTGCCTCATGTATTTTGACACTGTGCTGTTAGAGGCATACATATTAAGAATTGTTATGTCTTCTTGGAGTATTGCCCCTTTTATCATTATGTAATTCCCCTTTTTTATCCCTGATAAGTTTCCTTCTTCTGAAGTCTGCTCTGTCTGAAATTAATATAGTTACTTCCACTTTCTTTTGATTAATGTTAGCATATCTTTTCCCCATCTCTTTATTTTTTTTATGAAACATATTTTAAAATTCTTTTATTTATTTATTGTAAAAAATTATTTATTTATTTATTGGCTGCGTTGGGTCTTCATTGCTGCGTGCAGGCTTTCTCTAGTTGTGGCGAGCAGGGGCTACTCTTTGCTGTGGTGTGCGGGCTTCTCATTGCTGTGGCTTCTCTTGTTGTGGAGCATGGGCTTCAGTAGTTGTGGCTCATGAGCTCTAGAGCGCAGGCTCAGTAGTTGTGGCACATAGGCTTAGTTGCTCCATGGCATGTGGGATCTTCCTGGCCCAGGGATCGAACTCGTGTCCCCTGCATTGGCAGGCGGATTCTTTTTTTAAAAAATTTATTTATTTATTTATTTATTTATTTATTTATTTATTTATTTATTATTTATTTATTTATTTATTTATTTATTTATTTATTTATTTATTTATTTATTTATTTATTTATTTATGGCTATGTTGGGTCTTTGTTTCTGTGCGAGGGCTTTCTCTAGTTGCGGCAAGTGGGGGCCACTCTTCATCGTGGTGCGCAGACCTCTCACTATCGCGGCCTCTCTTGTTGCGGAGCATGGGCTCCAGACGCGCAGGCTCAGTAATTGTGGCTCACGGGCCTAGTTGCTCCGTGGCATGTGGGATCTTCCCAGACCAGGGCTCGAACCCGTGTCCCCTGCATTGGCAGGCGGATTCTCAACCACTGCGCCACCAGGGAAGCCCGGCAGGTGGATTCTTAACCACTGCACCACCTGGGAAGTCCCATCTCTTTATTTTTAATTTATATGTGTCTTTATATTAAAAGTGGGTTTCTTGTGGATAGCATGTAGTTAGGTCTTGTTTTTTGATCTACTCTGACAGTCTGTTTTTTCATTGGTGTATTTATACCTTTGATACCTTTTATGGTTTTAACTGAACATTATATGATGCCACTTTCTCTCCTTTCTTAGCACATCAATTATATTTCTTTTTTTAAGTTTTTTTACTGATTGCCTTAGAGTTTGCAGTATACATTTACTACTAATCTAGTCCACTTTCAAATAAAAATATACTGCTGCACAGGTAGTGTGAGTACCTTATAATAACAAAATATTCCTAATTCTTCTCTCTGTGTCATTGCTGTCATTCATTTCCCTTATACATATGCATCCACACAGAAGCCAATATAATCAAATACATTGCTGCTATTACTATTTTGAACAAACTGTTATCTTCTAGATCAATTAGGAGTAAAAGAAGTAAACATTTTAATTTTTCTCTCATTTACTCATTCTCTGATGCTCTTCCTTTCTTTATTGTAGATCTGAGTTTTTGACCTATATAATTTTCCTTCTCTTTAAAGAACTTTTAATGTTTCTTGTAAAGCATGTCTGCTGGCAACATACTCCCTCAATTTTTGTTTGTCTGAGAAAGTCTATTTCTCCTCGCTTTGTAAAAATACTTTATTTTTTTATTATTATTTTTTTCTTTTACAGTGTATCTTGTTTTTTTTTATTTTTAGAAATTTCATGTAATAAGACTTTATTTTTTAAGAGCAGTTTAGGTTCACAAAAAGATTGGTTTTCCTTCACTTTGAAGTTCAATTTTGAAAGGTACAGGATTCTAGGTTAGTAGTTTTTCTCTCTTGACACTTTAAAGATTTCATTCCACTCTTTTCTTGCTAGTATGGTTTCTGAGAAGTTGAATGTAATTCTTATCTTTGGTCCTCTGTAGGTAAGGTGTTTCTTTTTTCCTCCAGCTTCTTTCAAGATTTTTTTTTTTCTCTAGCTTTGATTTTCTAAATTTTGACTCTAATATGCCTAGGTGTAATTGTTGTTTTTTTTTCTTTCCCCTCTGTTATCCTTCTCTGAGCTTCCTGGATCTGTGGTTTGGTTTCTGACAATAATTTGGGGAAATTCTTAGTCATTATAGCTTTAAATATTGCTTCTGTTTCTTTCTCTTTTTCTTCTCCTTCTGGTATTCCTGTTACATGTACGTAACACCTCTTGTACTTTTCCCACAGTTCTTGGATATTTTGTTGTGTTTTTGTTTTTTTTCAGTCTTTTTTGTCTTTGCTTCTCAGTTTTGGAAGTTTCTAGTGTCAAGTCCTCAAGCGCAGAGATTCCTTTCTCAGCTGTGTCTAATAATGAGCCCATCAAAGACATTATTTATTTTCTGTTACAGTGTTCTTGATCTCTAGCATTTCTTTTTATTTCTCTGAATTTCCATGTCTCTGCTTGCATTATCCATTGTTAGATATTAATCGTACTGGTCTGATAATTCCAACATTCCTGCCATATCTGATTCCAGTTTTGATGCTTGTTCAGTCTCTTTAAGCGGTGTTTTCTGCCTTTTAGTGTGCCTTGCCATTTTTAGTTGAAAGGCAGACATGACGTACTAGGTAAAAGGAACTGCAATAAATAGGACTTTAATAATGCAGTGGTAAGGTAAGAGGGGAGCGGAAGCATTCTTTAGTCCTATGATTAAATCTTAGTCTTTCTGTGAGCTTGTGCTCCTGGTCTGTGAGCTTCACTGGTGCTTCTCAGGTTTTCTTACCCCCTTAGGTAGGATATTTCTTACCCCCTTAGGTAGCCCCCTTAGGAGGGGCTGGAGTTGGGCATTTACTTTACCCCAGGTAGGTTAGGCTCTGATGGAACCCCAGCAGGTTAAACTCTGGTAAAATAGTTTCTCCTGAGGGGTTAAGAACAGAATATTCCAGCATATTTCAGAATGGTTTCTTTTCCCCTCCCCTTGCCAGAAGCATGAGGGAATTTTTCTCTGATATTTACTTTTAGGACCTGGTATAGCTCCTGGAGGTAAGACTCACAAAAAGCATGAGGGTCCCCCTATGACTGGGTCCTCCTGGAAGGAGCTTGTCCACACTGAGCCTCCAGCACTTCATCAATTACAGTTCAGGTATTCCTACCCCAGCACTAGTTGCCAGGGGTGATTTCTTCTTGTGGGTTTCTGCCCTGGTATGTTGTGATTTTCTGTATCTGCCTGTCTCCAGTTTTTTCAGCAGTGGTTTGCTCTTTGTCCTCACTTCTCTGGTGGATCTAAGGAGAGTTGTTGATTTTTCAGTTTCTCCAGCTTTTTACTTGTGTTGTTAGGATGGAGTGGCAACTTCTAGGCTCCTTACATGTAAGACCAGATATCAGAATTCCTCCTAGTGATTTTATTTTTATTTCCAATATGAAAGGTTGCATTCTTAACATATAAAAGCAATATGTGCCCTTTTGTGGACATATGCTTTCATTTCTCTTGGGTAAATACCTGGGAATAGGGACTTCCCTGGTGGCGCAGTGGTTAAGAATCTGCCTGCCAATGCAGGGGACATGGGTTCGATCCCCGGTCCGGGAAGATCCCACATGCCACAGAGCAACTAAGCCTGTGTGCCACAACTACTGAGCCTGCACATTAGAGCCCGCGAGTCACAACTACTGAAGCCCGCGCACTCTATGGCCCGCATGCTGCAACTACTGAGCCCCCGTGCTATAGCTACTGAAGCCTCCGCGCCTAGAGCGCATGCTCCACAACAAGAGAAGCCACTGCAATGAGAAGCCCGCACACTGCAAAGAAGAGTAGCCCCTGCTCACCACAGCTAGAGAAAGCCCACACGCAGCAACCAAGACCCAATACAGCCAAAAATGAATGAATGAATGAATGAATAAAAACACTTAAAAAAAATACCTAGGAATACAATGGCTGTATAATATGGTAAATGGAGAATTTTTAAAGAAACTGCCAGTTTTCTCAAATGGTTGTACCATTTTATATCCCCATCAGCTGTGTGAGATCCAGTTGCTCCATATCCTTGCTAACATTTCTTGTATTCCATTTTTTAAATTTTAGCTATTAAAGTGGTTGTGTAGTTGTATCTTGTTGTGGTTTTAATTTACATTTCCCTAATGGCTAATGATGCCAAGCATCTTTTCGTGTCCTTATTTGCCATTTGTATTATCTTCCTTGGTGAAGTATCTATTCAAACCTTTTGCCATTTGGGGGGAGTTGTTTATCTTCTTAGTGAATTTTAAGGGTTCTTCATATATTCCAGGCATAAACCTCTGGTGGACATATGTTTTGCAAATATTTTCTCCTAGTCTGTGGCTTGCCTTTATATATATATATTTTTGAAGAACATAAGTTTTAAATTTCAACAAATTCCAGCTTATTGAATTTTTCTTTTACAGTTCATGGGTTTTTATGACCTATTTTATTTTTTTATTATTGTTACTTTTGAAATATTTATTTCTTTATTTATTTTGGCTGCACCAGGTCTTAGTTACGGCATGCGGGATCTTCGCTGTGGCATGCGGGATCTTTAGTTGTGGCATGCAGGATCTTTTTGTTGCAGCATGTGGGCTCTTAGTTGCGGCATGTGGACTTAGTTGCATCATGCACGTGGGTTCTAGTTCCCCAACCAGGGATCAAACCCAGGCCCCCTGCATTGCGAGCTTAGAGTCTTACCCACTGGACCACCAGGGAAGTCCCTTATGACCTATTTTATTTTATTTTATTATTTATTTATTTATTTTTATTGTGGCTGTGCTGGGTCTTCGTTGCGGGGCGCGGGCTCTTCATTGCAGGATGCGGGCTCTTTGTTGCGGCATGTGGGCTTCTCTAGTTGCGGCGTGTGGGCTCAGTAGTTCCAGCGTGCAGGCTCTCTAGTTGTGCATGGGCTCCAGAGTGTGCGGGCTCCGTAGTTGTGGCGCAAGGGCTTAGCTGCCTCGCGACATGTGGGATCTTAGCTCCCCAGCCAAGGATTGAACCCGTGTGCCCTGCATTGGAAGGCGGATTCTTAACCACTGGACCACCCAGGAAGTCCCTGACCTATTTCAGATGTTGCAAAATTTAAGAACATTACAGTTGTCTTCTAGAAGTTTTATAATTTTAACTTTTACATTTAGGGCTTTGATACATTTTGAGTTAAATTTTGTACATGGTATGAGATAAGGGTAGAGGTTCTGTTATTAGTTAATTAATTAGTTGGTTATTGGTATATGGCTGTCTACTTTTTCTAGCACCATTTGTTATGAAGGTTATTCTTTCCCCTTTGAATTTCTACACTCTTTCTGCTGTATTTTAAGTCTTGAAATCAGGTAGTTAAGTGCTCCATCTTTGTTCTTTTTAAAATTGATTTTGGGGACTTCCCTGGTGGCACAGTGGTTAAGAATCCGCCAGGGTTCGAGCCCTGGTACGGGAAGATCCCACATGCCACAGAGCAACTAAGCCCGTGCGCCACAATTACTGAACCTGTGCTCTAGAGCCCATGAGCCACAACTACTGAAGCCCGAGCGCCTAGAGCCTGTGCTCGGCAACAAGAGAAGCCACCACAATGAGAAGCCTGCGCACCGGAACGAAGAGTAGCCCCTGCTCGCTGTAACTAGAGAAAGCCCGTGCGCTGCAACTAGGGAAAGCCTGTGCGCAGCAACAAAGACCCAATGTAGCCAAAAATAAATAAATAAAAAATAAAAATGATTTTGGCTGTTCTAGGTCCCTTCAATTTTCATATAAATTTTAGAATCAGCTTGTCAATTTCTACAAAAAGCTTGTTGATATTGTTATAGGGATTGCATTGACTCCATTGGGGAGAGCAATATTGAGCTTTACCATTCATGAAGAATATTGATTTCTCCATTTATTCAGATCTTCTTTAATTTCTCTCAGCAGATTTTAGCTCATTCTAGAGAGGAATTAACTTTCTTCTTCCTCCTCCTCCTCCTCCCTTTCTCTTCTTTTTTTTTACAGACAATATAGCCAGCTCATCTTTTTTTTTTTTTCCTAATTGTGGTAAAATGCACATAACATAAAATTTATCATCTTAACCATTTATAAATGTACAGTTCATTGGTACACATTTACCTGTAGAGCAATCATTATTACTGTCCATCTCCACAGCTCTTTTATCTTGCAAAACCAAAACTCTGTGCCCATTGAACAATAACTCCTCATTTCCCCCCATCTCTCAGGCCCTGCCAACCACCATTGTACTTTCTGTCTCTATGAATTTGACTACTCTAGGTACTTCATATAAGTGGAATCACACAGCATTTGTCATTTTATGACCGGCTTATTTCACTTACCATAATGTCTTTAAGGTTCATCTATGTTGTAGCACGTTTCATTTTTAAGGAAATGTGGTACGTATATTTTATCTGTGTATCTGTCAGTAGACACTTGGTTTGTTTCCACCTTTTAGCTATTGTGAATAATGCTGCTATGAGCATAAGTGTACAGATATCTCTTTGAGACTCTTTTAATTCTTTTGGATATACCCAAAAGTGAATGGCTTGATCATATGGTAATTCTGTTTTTTATTTCTTGCCATACTGTTTTCTGTAGGGGCTCCACCATTTTTCATTCCCACCAATAGTACACAAGGGTTCCAGTTTCTCCGTATCCTTGCTACCACTTATTATTTTCTTTTTTTGGTAATAGCCATTCTAATAGGTATGAAGTGGTATCTCATTTCAGATTTGATTTGTATTTCTCTAATGATTAGTGATATTAAGCATCTTTTCATACACTTACTGACCATTTGTACATCTTTGGAGAAATGTCTATTTAAGTCCTTTGCCCATTTTTAAATTGGGTTGGCTGGTTCTTTGTTGTTGAGTGTAGGAGTTCTTCACATATTCTGGATATTAACCCCTTATCAGACATACTATGCAGATATTTTCTCCCATTCTGTAGGTTGCCTTTTCACGCTGTTGATTGTCTTTCTTTTTTTTTTTTTTTTGCCACTCCACACAGCTTGTGGGATCTTAGTTCCCTGACCAGAGATTGAACCTGGGCCCTCGGCAGTCCTAACCACTGGACTGCTAGGGAATTCCCTGTTTGTATCTTTTGATGCACAAAAGTTTTAAATTTTGATGAAGTCTAATTTGTCTTTTCTTCCTTTTGCTGCCTGTGCTTTTGGTGTAATATCCAGGAATTATTGCCAAATCCAGTGTCATGAAACTTTTATATTTTCTTCTAAGAGTTTTATACTGTTAGTTCCCACATTTAGGTCCCTTTTATAGTGCTAATTCCCACATTTTGATCCATTTTTGTATATGGTATAAAGGGTTCAACTTCATTCTTTTGCATGTGGATATCCAGTTTTCCAAATGCTATTTTTTTGAAGACTTCTCTTTCCCCATTGACTGAATGGTTTTAGCACCCTTGTTGAAAATCATTTGACTGTATGTGCAAGAGTTTATTTCCGGGCTCTCCATTCAATCCATTGGTCTATATGTCTGTCTTGCTGCCAGTACCACACTTTTTGGGGTTACTGTAGCCTTGTAATCAGGAAACGTGAGACTTCCAACTTTGTTCTTTTTCCAGATTGTTTTGGCTCTCCCAGGGTCCTTTGAGATTCTGTTTGAATTTTTGGATGGGTTTTTAAATTTCTGCAAAAAACACTGTTGGGCTTTTGAGAGGGATTGCATTGAATCTACATATAGATCACCTTGGCTATTGTGGACATCAAACAATATTAAGTCTTCTAATCCATGAACAAGGAATGTCTTTCCATTTATTTGTATCTTCTTTAACTTCTTTGAGCAACATTTTGTAGTTTTTAGTGTGCAAGTCTTTCACCTCTTTGGTTAAAGTTTTTCCCTAAATATTTTATGTTATTTTTGATGCTATTGTAAATAGAATGTTTTATTAATTTCCTTTTGAGATCGTTCATTATTTTAAAAATAACTTTATTTATTTATTTATTTATTTATTTATTTTTGGCTGCATTGGGTCTTTGTTGCTGCGTGCAGGCTTTCTCTAGTTATGGCGAGCGGGGGCTACTCTTCATTGTGGTGTGCGAGCTTCTCATTGTGGTGGCTTCTCCTGTTGCGGAGCACAGGCTCTAGGCCCGTGGGCTTCAGTAGTTGATTCTTTTTTTTTTTTTTATGAATTTATTTTTTATTTATTTATTTTATTTTTGGCTGTGTTGAGTCTTCATTGCTGTGCATGGGCTTTTGCTAGTTGCAGCCAGTGGGGCAACTCTTTGTTGTGGTGTGTGGGCTTCTCATTGCGGTGGCTTCTCTTGTCGTGGAGCACGGGCTGTAGGCGTGTGAGCTTCAGTAGTTGTGGCACGTGGGCTCAGTAGTTGTGGCATGCGGGCTCAGTAGTTGTGGCTCATGGACTCTAGGGTGCAGGCTCAGTAGTTGTGGCACATGGGCTTAGTTGCTCCACGGCATGTGGGTTCTTCCCGGACCAGGGCTCGAACCCGTGTCCCCTGCATTCGCAGGTGGATTCTCAACCACTGTGCCACCAGAGAAGCCTGGCAGGTGGATTCTTAACCACTGCGCCTCCAGGGAAGTCCTGAGATTGTTCACTGTTAGAGTACGGAAAAGCAACTGATCTTTTTTTTTTTTTAAAGAAGGTTATCTCCCTTTTAAATTTATTATTTATTTATTTATTTATTTATGGCTGTGTTGGGTCTTTGTTGCTGCGTGCAGGCTTTCTCTGGTTGCGGCGAGAGGGGGCTACTCTTTGTTGCGGTGCGTGGGCTTCTCATCGCGGTGGTTTCTCTTGTTGCGGAGCACGGGCTCTAGGCATGCGGGCTTCAGTAATTGTGGCACGCAGGCCCAGTAGTTGTTGCTCACAGGCTCTAGAGCGCAGGCTCAGTAGTTGTGGTGCACGGGCTTAGTTGCTCCATGGTATGGGATCTTCATGGACCAGGGCTTGAACTCGTGTCCCCTGCATTGGCAGGTGGATTCTTAACTACTGTGCCACCAGGGAAGCCCCCTACAAAGCCATTTCTTAAATGTTGCACATATTAGTTATCCTTCCCTTTTTTGGCTGTTATAAACAGTAGTGCAAAAGACATCTTTTGTGAACCAGTGTGACAGGTTTTGGATATCTGTATTGACGTTTTACTGGATGTTATTATGAATCTTTCTATTCTTTTCTCATCTGAGAAATGATAAATATATTGTTTACATTTGAACTTTTTTTTAATAGAGTTGAATATCTTTTCATATACTATTGGCCTTTTAATTTTTTTGGTAACAATTTTATATTTGTAATTTTTTTGGCCTATTTTTGTATTGCTTTGAACATACATGATATATATTGTAGGTACACCCTTTGTTATCTATCATTGCAAAATTTCATTGGGTCTGTCTTTTGTGTTTTAACTTTGCCATACTAGTTAAATCTGTCAGTTGAGTGAATTTTTTAAGTTAGGTTTCTCCCTCCTTGGTAATCTGCAGCTAACTGAAAGGCTATTTTGATTTCGCATTTTGGTTTAGAATTCTCTTTTGTCGTGTCTTTCTAGATTTTTATATTCTAGTTAATGTTTCTGGACTTGATTCAGTCTGTGGTATTATGAGTCTACAAATTAAAATTTCTAATTAGCATCCTGTGACCATTCAGTCACTTGAGACTTATCCAGAAATCTTAGAACTTGCCTTAAAATAACGCATAATAGGATTTATATTACCTATACTGAGTATGAGTTGTCTGCTCTTCTACCCGCTCTCCCTTGGAAAGAGGAAAGTGAGACCATTTCAAATAGAAACTAAAACTTTCTCATATCTTTTAATCCAGATATATCAACAGTTGATACTTTTTTTTTTTTTTTGACCACACCGTGTGTCTTGTGAGATCTTAGTTCCCCAGCCAGGGATTGAACCCAGGCTCTTGTCAGTGAAAGCCCGGAGTCCTAACCACTGGACCGCCAGGGAATCCCCTACAGATTGTGTCTTTAGATGCTTTGACAACCGTAAACAATTCAGTGACAATTTTGGTGAGTAGGTTGTTTTTTTTTTTTTCCTCCCCACATTTTCCTATTTTCCATTTTAATGGAACTTTACTCTGAAGGTATGTATATTCTAACATTTAAGCACTGGTTCCCAAACCTACATTATTTGGCTGCTTTATGAACATTTAACATTTTGGTTTATTTAAGTCTTTTTTTTTTGGCTGGGCCACACAGCTTGCAGGATATTAGTTCTGCGACCAGGGATTGAACCTGGGCCCACAGCAGTGAAAGCACCGAGTCCTAACCACTGGACTGCCAGGGAATTCCTTATTTAAGTCTTATTGATGTGTACATAAATGATTATTTATGTAAGCATCATAAATAATGTTAGAATCAAGTACCTTTGATTATTGTGGAACTGCAAGTAATATCATACAGAATGTTCCCCTCTATCTCCCAGGTTCTGCCTGTCTGCTCACTTTTCAGATAAATTAGCTAAAGGAAGTTTAGTTTATTATTTATTTGAAGCCTTCCCCTACCCATATCAAAGTTTTTTGTTTTGTTTTTTTTTTTTGCTGAAGTGGTCATTTGTGTAGTAATTCAAGGAGTTTTTATTTAATATCCATTAAAAAGAAGTTTTTTTTTTCTTTTTGGCCACACTGCGTGGCATGTGGGGCCTTAGTTGCCCGACCAGGGATCGAACCCATACGCCCTGCAGTGGAAGTGCGGAGTCTTTTTTGGCCACGCTGGGCAGCATGTGGGATCTTAGTTCCCCGGTCAGGGATTGAACCCGTGCCCTCTGCATTGGGAGTGTGGAGTCTTAACCACTGGACCATCAAGGAAGTCCTGAAGCGCAGAATCTTAACCACTGAACCACCAGGGAAGTCCCAATATCCATTTTTAAGTGGTAGTTTGGTAAGTGTGTAAGCATGTCTGAAGTATCCTTTATCTACAAGAAACTTAAAACCAACTGCAAAGACAGTAGAGACTAACAGAACACATATTTTTCAAGGGAAGAATTTATACATAGTATTAACATTAAGATAAAACCTCACATTTTTTAAAAAAGATATATTATTTGTTTATTTTATTTATTTTTGGCTGTGTCAGGTCTTAGTTGCGGCACGCAGGATCTTTCGTTACTGCACGCGGGCTCTTCGTTGTAGTGCGCAGGCCTCTCTCTAGTTGTGGCGTGCGGGTTTTTCTCTTCTCTGATTGTGGTGCACAGGCTCCAGGGCGCGTGGGCTCTGTAGATTGTGGCACGCGGGCTCTAGTTGAGGTGTGCAAGCTCAGTAGTTGCGGCATGCAAACTTAGTTGCCCCGCGGCATGTGGGATCTTAGTTCCCTGACCACTGATCGAACCTGCATCCCCTGCATTGTAAGGCAGATTCTTTACCACTGGACCACCAGGGAAGTCCCAAAACCTCACATTTTAAATTACTGATCTTCTTGGGATTTCTGAGTTTATCTGTGAACTGTGTTCTGCTTTCTATGCAGAATGGATCCTTTTTTTTTAAAATTCTGGCCACACTGTGGCTTGTGGGATCTCAGCTCCCGACCAGGGGTTGAACCTGGGCCACAGCAGTGAAAGCACCTAATCCTAACTACTAGACCACCAGGGAACTCCCAGAATGGATCCATTTTAAAATAAGTAATCTTCGGGAGTTCCCTGGTGGCCTAGTGTTTAAGGATTCCAGGCTTTTACTGCCGTGGCCCAGGTTCAATCCCTGGTTGGGGAACTGAGATCCCACAAGATGTGAGTCATGGCCAAAAAAAAACTGGAGTCACATTGAATAAATCCTTGCATTAGAAGGAACAACTGATAACAGTAGCCAACCTTTTTAGTACAGGTCAGAGAGAAAGAACATGAAGTTTGCAATTGTACATACTTACATTCTTTCACTTTCACTTTAGTTGGTTTTGAGTGATAGTGAAAGACTCGCTGATGAGGAATAGTTAAATTTCCATATGGCTATGTACAAATATAAAGTATATGAGTGTATAATGGTTTTAAAATTTTATTTGTATTTGGCAAGTTTTAAAATATTATTTAAACTGCTTTAAGCTGATATGGATTGCTTTAGTGACTGTTGTTTTAAGAATTTAGATGACTTATCATTTGATTATACAAGGTGTATTTGTCTTCCTAAGTTAGGTTTCCTAACCTTCAGACCAGGTCCAACCAAGGGTATCATTTTTCTTAATAATGATAATGTTAATAGTGATGATAATAAAAAAAAATGAATTCATTGTTTAGTGTATGCTAGGCACTAAATGCATTACATAATCATATAGATATCCCTAGGTACAGAGAGGTTATAAAACCTACTATAGGTCATAAAATTGGTAACTGATTCAAACCTAGACAGTTCAGCTCCTTGGGTCCATGCACTTCATCACACAGTCTACTGCCTGTCATTAAAAACCATACCATATATATATATATATATTTTAAATAAATTTATTTATTTTATTTTTGGCTGTGTTGGGTCTTCGTTGCTGCGTGCAGGCTTTCTCTAGCTGCGGCAAGTGGGGGCTACTCTTTGTTGCAGTGTGCGGGCTTCAGTAGTTGTGGTGCATGGGGTCAGTAGTTGTGTGGCTCGTGGGCTCTAGAGCGCAGGCTCAGTAGTTGTGGCACATGGGCTTAGTTGCTCTGTGGCATGTAGGATCTTCCTGGACCAGGGATAGAACCATGTCCCCTGCATTGGCAGGCGGATTCTTAACCACCACGCCAACAGGGAAGTCTCCACACCATATTTTAATTATCTGTTTGTGTCTGTGCTACTTCTTATTAGAATCTAAGTTCCTTAAGGACTAAGAGCCGTGATTCATTCTTTTTCACCTGTGGTCTTCCATGGTATCTGACATATAGTAGGTGTTCAATAAATATTTATTGAGTGAACTAAAGCAAAATGTAAAGAAGTGGAGTAGTAAGTCTGTCATTTTTTGGGCCTGAATTTCTTTTCTTTTTTCTTTTTTTAACTTTATTATTTATTTTTGGCTGCATTGGGTCTTCATTGCTGTGCGTGGGCTTTCTCTAGTTGTGGCGAGTGGAGGCTACTCTTTGTTGTGGTGCGTGGGCTTCTCATTGCAGTGGCTTCTCTTCTTGCGGTGCACGGGCTCTAGGCACGTGGGCTTCCGTAGTTGTGGCTTGTGGGCTCTAGGGCGCAGGCTCAGTAGTTGTGGTGCACAGGCTTAGTTACTCCGCGGCATGTGGGATCTTCCTGGACTAGGGCTCGAACCCATGTCTCCTGCATTGGCAGGCGGATTCTTAACCACTGTGCCACCAGGGAAGTCCCCTGAATTTCTTCATATGCTTATTCTATTGACTTTATGTGTAACAAACAAAATTGTATTGGGGATTACTTTTCATTAGCTTTAATTTGTATTTTACTTCCCTTTGAGGAATACAGTCAAGATATTTACTAATTGTAAAGATTCTGTACAGTGTTTTAAATATTAAGGAAATGCAGAGTGTAAAAATTGTAAATTACGTACTTTTTAGATTAAATGGAGAGAAAAACTGATTCCATAGCATTATATAATACTGTATTATATGCTATTGTTTTTTCCAGTTTTATTGAAGTATAATTAACAAAAAATTACATATCTTTAAGGTATACAACTTGATGTTTTGATATACATATACATTGTGAAATAATCATCACAAGCTAATTAACATGTCCATCACCTCACATATTTACCATTTTCTGGATTTTTTGTTTTGTTTTGTTTTTTGTGGTGAGAACACTTAAGATCTACCCTATTAGCAAATTTCAAGCATGCACTACAGCAGTAGATACATTGCTGTATATTAGATTTCCAGAACTTAGTCATCTTGCGTAACTGAAACTTTGTGCCCTTTGACCAATATCTCCCCGTTTCCCCCTCCCTCCAGCTCCTGGCAGCCAGCATTCTACTTTCTGCTTCTGTGAGTTTGATTATTTTAGATTCCACATATGTGGTATCACGCAGTATTTGTCTTTCTGTGTCTGGCCTATTTCATTTAGCGTAATGTCCTCCAGCTTCATCCATGTTGTCACAAATGGCAGGATTTCCTTCTTTTTAAAGACTGAATAGTATTCCATTGTGTGTATGTATGTGTGTATATATGTGTCTGTGTGTGCGCGTATATATATATAATATATATATATATATATATACGCGCACACACACATAAACATATTTTCTTTATCCATTCATCCATCACTGACAGACATTTAGTTTGTTTCCATATCATAGCTATTGTGAGTAATGCTGCAATGAACATGGGAGATATTGATTTCATTCCTTTATGTTGTATACCCGAAAGTGAGATTGCTGGATCATAAAATAGTTGTTTTTAATTTTTTGAAGAACCTTTGTACTGTTTTCCATAATGGCTGTACGAATTTACATTCCCACCAGCAGTATTACAGAGGTTCCCTTTTCTCCATATCCTTGCCACCACTTGTTCAGTATGTTTTGTCTTTCTTCATAATACATATGCTTGTTCTTAAATGCTAAACTGAAGAGTTAGTTCTCCAAATCAGTGCTTCTTAACCTTTTTTTCCCCAAGATGTTAATAGAAAAGGATGTTTTCTTGGTACACCAGAAAGAAGGCTCACACGAGGAGGGTGTCAGAGGCCTCTCATTGCTCAATACCTATTGGCTACCACAAGGGCCAAGGAAATCAATATTTTGGCAAGCCTGTAATTCATATTTGGAACTGCCACAGAATATTGCTTGGAAAACCTCCACTGTAAATAGTTCCAAATTTTTAGAAGTACAAGGGATCTTCGCTTCCAGATCCCTTATAATAAAATACTATTTTATTTTTCTATGTATATATTCTATTATAAATAATAATTTTATAAACTTATTATATTTATATATTTTAGTTATTTGTGCCTTCTCTTTTTCCTCCCCTTAATCCCCAGATATTTGTCCATTTTATTAGTCTTTTTTAAAAAATTTAATTTATTTGGCATTGGGTCTTAGTTGCAGCACACAAGATCTTCGTTGTGGCGTGCAGGCTTCTCTCTAGTTGTGGTGTGTGGGCTGCAGAGCATGTGGGCTCAGTAGTTGTGGCATGTGAGTTAGTTGCCCCCCGGCATGTGGGATCTTAGTTCCCCGACCAGGGATCGAACCTGCACCCCCCACCTGCATCCCCGGCATTGGAAGGCGGATTCTTAACCACTGGACCACCAGGGAAGTCCCTTATTAGTTTTTTCAAAAAACTGACTTTTGATTTTTTAAATCCTCAACTGAATTTTTATTTTCTATTTCCTTAATTTTTGCTCTTATCTTTATTATTTCCCTCTACTTTCTTTGGGTTTATTTTGTAGTTTTTTTTTTTTAACTTCTTGAGATGGATACTTGGCTTATTAATTGCTTTTCTAGTATATTCACTTAAAGCTGTAAATTTTCCCCCTAAACATATACTGCTTTTGGCTGTATCACCCACTTTTTTTGGTTTGTTTGTTTTGGGGGAAATTCTCAGGCAGTGACTGTAGCTCTTGTTGCTTGCTGCTGCTGCTGCTCCTCCTCCTTCACTCCTCTCCTCCCCCCCACCCCCCTTAATAGCTTTGCGAAGGTATAGTCAATATTCACATACAATAATCTGCATATATTAAAATGTGTAATTTGGTACTTTTTGACCTATGAATGCAACAAGGGTAATGAACATATCCATCACCCCCACAGTGTTTCCTCATGTCCCTTTGTAATCCATTTCTCCCCTTCTCCTCATCCCCAGGCAAGCACTGATCTGCCTCTACAGTTTTTGACATTTAGTGTTTTTATCATTATATTCAAAATATTTTGTGATTTTTGATCTGGAATGTTTAGATGTACCTGGAGATTTTCTAGTTTAATTGTATTATGGTCAGGAAACATATGATTTCAGTCCTTTAGACTTTTAAGACTTGCTGTATGACCCAAGATATGGTCAACTTTTAAAATGCTTGTGTGTGCTTCAGAAGAGTATAGCTGTTGGATGTAATGTTTTATGTATGTCTTACTAAGTCAAGTTTGTTAATTTTGTTTAAATCTTTCATTTTTACTGATTTTTTTTCTCTTGCTTGTTTTGGTTAACCTTTGCATGTAATTTTTTTCTCATTCTTTACCTTCACTTAAAAAAAAAATTTATTATTTATTTATTTATGGCTGTGTTGGGTCTTCGTTTCTGTGCGAGGGCTTTCTCTAGTTGCGGCACATGGGGGCCACTCTTCATCGCGGTGCGCGGGCCTCTCACTATCGCGGCCTCTCTTGTTGCGGAGCACAGGCTCCAGACGCGCAGGCTCAGCAATTGTGGCTCATGGGCCTAGTCGCTCCGCGGCATGTGGGATCTTCCCAGACCAGGGCTCGAACCCATGTCCCCTGCATTGGCAGGCAGATTCTCAACCACTGCGCCACCAGGGAAGCCCTACCTTCACTATTTTTGAATCTTTATGTTTTAGGTATATCTCACATAAACAGCTCATTGTACTTTTTTTTTCTTTTTAAATCCAGTCTGAAAATCTTTGCCTTCTAAATAAAGCATTTATTAATCCATTTACGTTTAATGTAACTACTGTTATTTGGCTTTAAATCTACCATTTTCTTATGTACATTCTCACATTCTCTTAATTAGAAAAGTTAAAAGAAATTTTTTTATTGTTGTTGTTTTTTGGATGTGTGTCAATACCCCAGTAATTATAACAGCCACCCCTGAGTTAAAAAAAGATCCAGTGTTAATTGATCATTTTACCCTTCTCCTGGATTATACAAGGATCTTAGCGCACTTAATCTCCATTTATCTCCCTCTGATTTACATGGTATTATTGTGGTGTAGTTTAATTTTCTTATGTATGTATGTATATTTAGTTAAATAATAAAGACATTATTACTGTTATATAGTATAATGTTCATTTAGCTTTACCCAAATATTTACTATTTTTGTTGTTCTTTATTCCAGTAATCCTTTTAGAATCATTCTTTTTCTGTTTGAAGAATACCCTTTGTAATGTTTAATGTGGGTCTGTTGATGGCAAAGTCTGTTTTTGTTTCTTTGAGCATATCTTTGCTTTACCTTATTTTTTTACCTTCATTTTGAATTCCTACATTGTTTTTTTTAATAAATTTATTTATTTATTTATTTATTTATTTATTTATTTATTTATTTATTTATTTTTGGCTGAGTTGGGTCTTTGTTGCTGCGCGCGGGCTTTCTCTAGTTGCGGCGAGTGGGAGCTACTCTTTTTTTTTTTTTTTTTAATTTATTTATTTTTATGTATTTTTGGCTGTGTTGGGTCTTCGTTTCTGTGCGAAGGCTTTCTCTAGTTGCAGCAAGCGGGGGCCACTCTTCATCACGGTGCGCGGGCCTCTCACTATTGCGGCCTCTCTTGTTGCGGAGCACAGGCTCCAGACACGCAGGCTCAGTAATTGTGGCTCACGGGCCCAGTTGCTCCGCAGCATGTGGGATCTTCCCAGACCAGGGCTTGAACCCGTGTCCCCTGCATTGGCAGGCAGACTCTCAACCACTGCGCCACCAGGGAAGCCCGGGAGCTACTCTTAATCGTGGTGTGCGGGCATCTCATTGCGGTGGCTTCCCTTGTTGCGGAGCACGGGCTCTAGGTGCACAGGCTTCAGTAGTTGTGGCATGCGGGCTCTAGAGCGCAGGCTCAGTAGTTGTAGCACACAGGCTTAGTTGCTCTGCGGCATGTGGGATCTTCCTGGACCAGGGCTCGAACCCGTGTCCCCTGCACTGGCAGGCGGATTCTTAACCACTGCGCCACCAGGGAAGCCCTCCTACTTTGTTTTAATTGTAGTTGATTTACAGTATTAGTTTCAGGTGTACAGCGTAGCAATTCAGCATTTTTATAGATTATACTCCATTTCAAGTTATTACAAAATAATGGCTTTATTTCTCTGTGCCATGCAAGATATCCTTGTTGCTTATCTACTTTATACGTGGTAGTTTGTATTTCTTAATTCCATACCCCTATCTTGCTCCTCCCCACTTCTCTCTGTCCATTGGCAATCACTAGTTCTTTATAACTGTGAGTTTTGTTACGTAAATTCATTTGTTTTATTTATTTTTATTTTTAAAATAAATTTATTTATTTTATTTATTTATTTTTTGGCTGCATTGGGTCTTCGTTGCTGCGCGTGGGCTTTCTCTAATTGAGGTGAGTGGGGGCTACTCTTTGTTGCGGTGTGCGGGCTTCTCATTGCGGTGGCTTCTCTTGTTGCAGAGCACTGGCTCTAGGCGCACGGGCTTCAGTAGTTGTGGCACGTGGGCTCAGTAGTTGTGGCTCGCAGGCTGTAGAGCGCAGACTCAGTAGCTGTGGCGCATGAGCTGAGTTGCTCTGTGGCACGTGGATTCTTCCTGGACGAGGGCTCGAACCCATGTGCCCTGCGTTGGCAGGTGGATTCTTAACCACTGAGCCACCAGGGAAGCCCTGTTTTATTTTTTAGAATTCCAAGTATAAGTGATAATGTACAGTATTTGTCTTTCTCTGACTCATCACATATTGCAAATGGAAGGGTTTTATTCTTTTTTATGGCTAAGTTTCTGTTATATATAAATTACATCTTTCATTCATCTGTTGATGGACACTTGGGTTGCTCCCATATCTTGGCTGTTGTAAATAATGCTGCTGTAAACATTGGGGTACATGTATCTTTTCAAATTAGTGTTTTTTTTTTTTTTTTTTTTTTGTATACATAACCTAAGAGTGGAATTGCTGGATCATATGGTAGTTCTGTTTTTGTTTTTTTAAGGAACCTCCATACTGTTTTCCATAGTGACTGCACCAATTTACATTCCCACCAACAGTGTACAAGGGTTCCCTTTTCTCCACATCTTTGCCAACATTTATTATTTGTAGACTTTTTGATGATAGCCATTCTGACAGGTGTGAGGTGGTATCTCATTGTTGTTTTGATTTGTATTTCTCTAATAACTAGCAATTTGGGACATCTTTTCATGTGCTTGTTAGCCACCTGTATATCTTTTTTGGAAAAATGTCTATTCTGGCTTTCTTCCTATTTTTTGATTGGGTTATTTGTTCTTTTGATATTGAGTTGTATGAGCTGTTTATATATTTTGAATATTAATCCCTTGTTGTTCATGTCATTTGCAAATATTTTCTCCCATTCCAAAGGTTATCTTTTCATTTTATCGATGGTTTCCTTTGCTGTGCAAAAGCTTTTAAGTTTAATTAGGTCCCATTTGTTTATGTTTGCTTTTATTTCTTTTGCTTTATGAGACAGACCCCCAAAAATATTGCTGTGATGTCAAAGAGTGTTCTGCCCATGTTCTTTTCTAGGAGTTTTATGGTTTTAAGTCTTACATTTAAGTCTTTAATCCATTTTGAGTTTATTTTTGTATATGGTTTAAGGAAATATTCTAATCTCATTGTTTGACATGTAGCTGTCCCTTTTTTTTGGCACCACTTACTGAAGAGACTGTCTTTTCTCCATTGTATATTCTTTTTAAAAAATATTTATTTATTTATTTATTTATGGCTGCGCCAGGTCTTAGTTGCAGCATGCGGGATCTTTTAGTTGCAGCATGTGGACTTCTTGGTTGTAGCATGCAGGCTTCTTAGTTGTGACATGCATGCGGGATCTTGTTCCCTGACCAGGGATTGAACCTGGGTGCCCTGTATTGGGAGTGTGGAGTCTTATGCACTGGACCACCTGGGAAGCCCCTCCGTTGTATATTCTTGCCTCCTTTGTCATACATTAATTGACCATAGGTGCCTGGGTTATAAAGTTCATTTTCGAGGATTATTTTTTGCTGGCTATAAAACTCTAGATGCAATTATTTTCTTCCAGTACATTGACTCTTTTATTCTAGCTGTTCTCTTTCTTCCATTGTTGATCTTAAGAAGTCAGCTCCCAGGCTGTTATTTCTTTAAAAATAGCCCTCCTCCAAACCTCCCTACCCCAGATGATCATAGTCTTTGTTTTTCTGAAGTTTAACTATACTGTATGCAGTTGGATTCCTTTGTAGGTAGCCTGCTTGGGATTTGAAGGGCTTGGTGAATCTATAGCTTAATATCTTTTAATTGGTTTTAGAATGGTCTTGGTCATTATCTCTTCAGATACTGCTTCTGCTCCATTCTGTCCTCTCATCTGCGCTCCTGAGATTCCAGTTAAAGGTATGTTTGTTCTCCTAACAGATCCTCCATCTTTCTTATCCTTCCCTGTATTTTTTATTCGTTTGTTATTATGTGCTTTGTTTGGATCTTTTATTCTGGTTTATCTTCCAACTCATTAATTCTTTCCTCAGCTGTATCTAATTAGCTTTTTTGAAAAATTTATTTATTTATTTATTTATTTTTGGCTGCATTGGGTCTTTGTTGCTGCACATGGGCTTTGTCTAGTTGCGGCTAGTGGAGGCTACTCTTCGTTGCGGTGTGCAGGCGTCTCATTGCGGTGGCTTCTCTTGTTGCGGAGCATGGGCTGTAGGCATGCAGGCTTCAGTAGTTGTGGCACGCGGACTCAGTAGTTGTGGCACTCAGGATCAGTAGTTGTGGCTTGCAGGCTCTAGAGTGCAGGCTCAGTAGTTCTGGCGCATGGGCTTAGTTGCTCCGCGGCATGTGGGATCTTCCCGGATGGGCTCGAACCCATGTCCCCTACATTGGCAGGCGGATTCTTAACCACTTCACCACCAGGGAAGTCCCTAGTCTGCTTTTAAGATTGTCCGTTGAAGGTGTTTTTCTTTGTGTTTTGTTTCATTTTTTGTTATTGTATATTTTTGTTCTATAATTTATTTTTCCAAGTGTACAGGTTGTTTTTGTGGTTTTTTTGGCAGGGGTAGCTTGTCATTCTCTGCCAGATTTTTCAAGCTTGGGCTTTTATCTTCCTATTTTTTTTTTTTAATGAATTTATTTATTTTATTTATTTATTTTTGGCTGCACTGGGTCTTTGTTGCTGCGTGCGGGCTTTCTCTAGTTGTGGCGAGCGGGGGCTACTCTTCGTTGCGGTGCGTGGGCTTCTCATTGCGGTGGCTTCTCTTGTTGCAGAGCACCGGCTCTAGGCACGTGGGCTTCAGTAGTTGTGGCACGTGGGCTCAGTAGTTGTGGCTCGCGGGCTCTAGAGCGCAGGCTCAGTAGTTGTGGCGCACGGGCTTAGTTGCTCCGTGGCATGTGGGATCTTCCCGGACCAGGGCTCGAACCCGTGTGCCCTGCATTGGCAGGCGGATTCTTAACCACTGCGCCACCAAGGAAGCCCCGCTTTTATCTTCTTGAACATAGTAAGAAAATATATAAATATATCTGCTAATACCTGGGGACTCCTGTTTTATTGTCCATTGTTTTAACTGTTTTCATTTAATTTGTCTTGTCCTCTGATGTGCCAGGGTTTATTTGATTATTGTATGTCAAATTAGGAAAATTGTATTGTCAAAATAAGATGATATTTTCTTTGTCTAGGGAAGATTTTTGTTTACTTCATCTGGGGGTCACTAGTACTCAGTTATAATCTTTTTCCAACATCAGGGCTTCAGATTTTCTGAAGTCTTATTGCATTCCATGTGTGGACTAGTTTTCTTCTTAGTCACCTTTACTATGAGGTTATCGCCTTTTGAGGTTCAGGTCCAAAGGAGGAACTGGTTTGCCAGGACCCCTCCCCACCAGTCTTGATGGACCCTGAATTCCAACTTTTGTCCCAAGGGCCTACTAGACTCAGCCTCTAAGGCATGTCTACCAAATCAACAAATGACTCTAGAACAACAGTGGCCTGGCATGGGATAGCTTCCTAATTTTGTAATCCTGTTTCTTCTTCATCTTGACTTCCTTATCTTTTTGCTTTTTGATGCTTCTGAGAAGAGGTTTTTTACCCCTATCTAACTTTTTTAGTTTTGAGGGAGTTGGGTAAGTGAGAGGGAGAATTTGTTTAAATTATCTACTACACCATTACTTGAAATAAAGTTCCTAATTGTTTTATAGGTGAAGAAACTGAGATCCAGACAGGTTAAGTAATACTGGAAGACCACATAATCAGCGGCAGAACCAGGTCTACAATCTGTGTCTTTGTGTTACTCTAGTACTTGTACTAATGATAAGTCATTTTAACTAAATATACAACAGTCATTTATTTAAAATAGGTATACTCTAGAAGGGATTTCTTTGTTCTCTTAGGCCTGATTTGTATTTGGTATACGGCTAATTCTCTTTAGACTTTTTAGATAGCCTAATGGGGTAGGATCATTACTATATTATATAAATCCATTTCAAAATATGGAACTGTGAATATAGTTACTGCTTGATCTGTAACTGTGCATACACCAGAATGGTTTCTAAAACCACAGAAACAATATGGTAGGTAGGTTGCCAAAAAACAAAATAAAACCTCATCACATGTTTAATCTAGTACTGAACTATACAGACGTATGTGGGCTATATAGAATTATGTGGGCTAGGTTTCCTGTTACTTACATACAGCAGTAGCTTGGAGGAAATGACATTCTGAGTTCCAAATAGACAATATATATAGGAACTTTTAAAGTACAGTTGAATTGAAGCTTCTAATATTGGGATTTTTAGAAGATTTTACATTTGTATCTCAATATAATATGAGAGCAGAATCCATTAGAGGCCTGTTTATATGACATAAGCAATGACAACTTTGGCTGACTTTCTGTATGTTTTTTCTTTTTTTTTAAATTAATTAATTTATTTTTGGCTGTGTTGGGTCTTCGTTTCTGTGCGAGGGCTTTCTCCAGTTGCGGCAAGCGGGGGCCACTCTTCATCACGGTGCGCGGGCCTCTCAGTATCGCGGCCTCTCTTGTTGCGGTGCACAGGCTCCAGACGCGCAGGCTCAGCAGTTGTGGCTCACGGGCCTAGCTGCCCCGCGGCATGTGGGATCTTCCCAGACCAGGGCTCGAACCCGTGTCCCCTGCATTAGCAGGCAGATTCTCAACCACTGTGCCACCAGGGAAGCCCCTGTATGTTTTTTCTATTTCAATCTTTTAAAAAATGTGGCCTCCTGAGTGTACCACCTTGTAGTTCTCTCTTTGTACTTCCTTTTCTGTGATTAAATTTCACCATGTTTAAACATAAGAGGGAGAAAAGTGTATCATGGCTCAACTAATGATTGCCTTTCAATCCAAGATTATCATGCTCAAATATTTTTAAAATAAATTTATTTATATATTTATTTTTGGCTGCATTGGGTCTTCGTTGCTGCGTGCAGGCTTTCTCTAGTTATGGCGAGCGGGGGCTACTCTTCATTGTGGTGTGGGAGCTTCTTATTGTGGTGGCTTCTCCTGTTGCGGAGCACGGGCTCTAGGTGCATCGGCTTCAGTAGTTGTGGCATGTGGGCTCCGTAGTCGTGGTTCACGGGCTCTAGGGCGCAGGCTCAGTAGTTGTGGCGCATGGGCTTAGTTGCTCTGTGGCATGTGAGATCTTCCCAGACCAGGGCTTGAACCCGTGTACCCTGCATTGGCAGACGGATTCTTAACCACTGCACCACCAGGGAAGTCCCAATCATGCTCAAATATTAATATAAGAAGGCTTTTTTGATACAGAGAGAGGGAGGAAGAGAGTGTATATGTGTATGTAGAGGGCTAACATTAAAATGTTAAATGAAGTGAGGAAGAAGAGGTGTTGTTCTAAACTTAAAACTTATTGCTTCTTCCAATAAAAATTAATTAAAAAAATCTGATTGCTTCTGCTAAATTTTACTGGTGAAATAACAACTTTAGTTAATTGTAAACTCCTTCTTAATATAAATGTAGCATCTTCTGAAAAACTGTTCTGTACTTTGCTTATCTTGGAGCTTGTTATAAATCAGTACATAAAGAGCTTCTGGGGCTTCCCTGGTGGTGCAGTGGTTAAGAATCTGCCTGCCAATGCAGGGGACATGGGTTCGATCCCTGGTCTGGGAAGATCCCACATGTGGCAGAACAACTAAGCCCGTATGCCACAACTACTGAGCCTGTGCTCTAGAGCCCACATGCTACAACTACTGAAGCCCATGCACCGCAACTACTGAGCTCATGCACCGCAACTACTGAGCTCACGCACCACAACTACTGAAGTCCACACGCTCTAGGGGCCTGCGTGCCGCAACTACTGAGCCTGCGTGTTGCAACTACTGAAGCCTCCGTGCCTGGAGCCCGTGCCCTGCAACAAGAGAAGCCACAGCAATGAGAAGCCTGTTCACCGCAACGAAGAGTAGCCCCTGCTCGCCGCAACTAGAGAAAGCCTGCACGCAGCAATGAACACGCAACACAGCCAAAAAAAAAAAAGTGTCATATTAAAAAAAAAGAGCTTCCTCCTTTTTATGATTTTTAAAATTTATTTATTTATTTATTTGTGTATTTATTTTTGGCTGTGTTGGGTCTTCATTGCTGCACGCGGGCTTCCTCTAGTTGTGGCGAGCGGGGGCTACTCTTCGTTGTAGTGCGCAGGCTTCTCACTGCGGTGGCTTCTCGTTGCAGAGCATGGGCTCTAGGCACACGGGCTTCAGTAGTTGTGGCACGTGGGCTCAGTAGTTGTGGCTCACGGGCTCTAGAGAGCAGGCTCAGTAGCTGTGGCGCACGGGCTTAGTTGCTCTGCGGCATGTGGGATCTTCCCGGACCAGGGATTGAACCCGTGTCCCCTGCACTGGCAGGCAGATTCTTAACCACTGCACTGCCAGGGAAGTCCCCTTTTTATAATTAAATGGAATGAATTTATCATAAATCATTAAGAATCTATGCTGCAATGAATAGTATTGTACATATCTCATATCATTTATCTAGGATAAATTCCTGGAAGTGGAATTGCTGGGTCCGAAGGTATTTATATTTGTGAATTTGATTGATATTGTCAAATTGCACTTTATAGAGATTGTATCAACATCTACCAGGTTGTTAGTCAGACACCCTGCTCAGCAGCATATCTTCTCAAATTTTTTGATCTTTGTTAATCTGATGGTAAAAAATGATTATTTTGCACTGCCTTTACTTTGCATTTCTTTATATTGTAAAATTAAAATCTTTTCATATATTTAAAAAGCCATTTGTATTTCACTTTTCTGTAATCTGTTCAAGTCATTGTCCGTTTTACTTGGGTGCTGCCCTTTTTTACTGATTTAACTTTTTCCATAATATGGGTTGTAGTATTTTTTCCCCGATTTGTCATATGTCTTTTGATTTTTGCTTATGGTTATTTTTATAATGCCCAGGTGTTTTTGTATTAAGTGTATTTGTTTCTTTTATAACTTCTAGATCTTAAGACATTTAATTATTAAAACAAATTTTAAAAATGTTAATTGAAGTAGAGTTGATTTGTAATATTATGTTAGCTTCAGGTGTACAGCATAATGATTCAGTACTTTTCAGATTATACTCCATTAAAAGTTATTACAAGATAATGGCTATAATTCCCTGCGCTATACAATATATCCTTGTTGCTTATCTATTTTATACATAGTAGTTTGTATCTGTTAATCTCATATGCCTGTCTTGCCCCTCCTACCTCTGTCTCCCCTTTGGTAACCACTAGTTTTCTATATCTGTGAGTCTGTTTCTGTTTGGCATATATATTCATTTGTATTATTTTTTAGATTCCATATATAAATGATTATCATACAGTATTTGTCTTTCTCAGCCTGTCATATTTCACTAAGCATAATCTCTAGGTCCATCGACATTGCTGCAAATCGCAGAATTTCATTCCTTTTTATGGCTAATTTTCCATTGTGTGTGTGTATATATATGTGTGTGAGTGTGTGTGTGTGTGTGTGTGTGTGTATCAAACCCATGTCCCCTGAAGTGGAAGCATGGAGTCTTAACCACTGGATCTCCAGGGAAGTCCCTGTAGCACATCTTTATTTGTTCGTCTGTTGGTGGGCACTTGGGCTGCTTCCGTGTCTTGGCTGTTGTAAATAGTGCTACTGTGAACATTGGGGTGCACATATCTTTTTGAATGAGTGTTTTTCTTTTTTCTGTATTCATACCCAGGAGTGGAATTGCTGGATCATATGGTAGTTCTATTTTTAGTTTTTTGAGGAACCTCCGTACTGTTCCATAGCGGCTGCACCAATTTACATTCCTACCAACAGTGTACAAGAGCTGCCTTTTCTCCACATCCTTGCCAACATATATTATTTGTAGACCTTTTGGTGATAGCCATTCTGACATAGGTGTGAGGTGATAATCTCATTGTTGTTTTGATTTACATTTCTCTAATAATTAGTGGTGTTGAGCATCTTTTCATGTGCTTAAGACATATTTAGACAGGCTTTTGCCAGCCAGAGATTATTTTTTTAAATCAGTATTTTAGTAGTTCCTGTTTTTACATATAAATCTTTGTTCCATCTGGAATTTTCCTAATAGGTATAAGGTACGAATACAACTTAAAGTTTTGCTCCGACACCATTTATGGAATAATCCATCTTTTTCCCCACATCCAACTGCCACCTTTATCGTATACTAAATTATATATGTATTTGATTCTTCTTCTTACTTTTTAAATATGCTCTGTATTCCTGAGTTTAGTTTCATACTTATTATAGTTACTGTAACTTTGTAATATGTTCTAATGTCTGGTAGAGCAAGCCCTCTTGTTACACTTTTTTTTTCTGAATTCATTTAGTTCCTCTTATTTATTTTTGCATATGGACATTGGAGTCAGATTGCATAATTATAAAATGAAAAAAATCCTGTTAGTATTTTTATTGGGATCATATGATATGTAACTTAAGAGAATTAACAATATTTAAGATATATCCCCAACTAAGAATATTATTTACCTTTCCATTGTTTGTCTTCTGTGTCTTTAAGTAGTGTTTAAAATTTTCTTCATAAAGATTTTACGTATTTCTTATTAAATATATTCCTAGGTGTTTTATACTTTTTGTTGCTATTATGAATGGGGTCTTATCTTCCATTATATCTTCTAGTTATGAGATACACGAGGTTCTTGATCCCTCTATATTAATTTTGTATTATGCTACCTTACTAAATTTTCTTTTTATTTCTAATAGTTTCTCAGTTGACTCTTTTAGATTTTCCTGACGTATAGTCTTATCACTTGCAAGCATTGAACTTTTATCTATACCTATTTTATTAAGAGTTTCTATCAAGAGTGGCTACTGAACTTTTATTGTGTTTTCAGCATCTATGGAGTAAACAATTTTCGTCTTTTAAATCTGTTTTACTGAATTGGTTTAGTTGTGTTTAAAACACTATAAGAAATGTTTTGGGGTTAGGGTAGATGGTATCCGTCTGTTTTTAGTATGACCCCCTCTCCTTAAAAATTATAAACTTTTTATTGTGAAAATTATCATTACCTCAGAAAAATGCATATAACAGTTTTACAGCTTAGTGCTATAACCCTAAGAACCTCTCACATGGCCCCTTCTGATCACATCCTCTCCTTCCCCAAAGAGACTACCTTACTTTGACTTTTGAGGTAGGAATTTTCTTTTTCTTTTTAAAAATATTTATTTATTTATTTGGTTGCTCCGGGTCTTACTTGCAGCATGTGGGCTCCTTAGTTGCGGCAGGTGGGCTCCTTAGTTGTGGCACATGGGCTCCTTAGTTGTGGCATGCGAACTCTTAGTTGCGGCATGCATGTGGGATCTAGTTCCCTGACCAGGGATCAAACCTGCACCCCCTGCATTGGGAGTGCAGAGTCTTATCCGCTGTGCCACCAGGGAAGTCCTCAGTAATTTTCTTAATTTGCTTTATAGTGTGACAATGTAAGTGTGCATCCCTGAGCAATATAGCTTAATTTACCCTTTTTTTTTTTTGTATTTTATATAAATGGAATCACAGTAAATACTGTGTGGTTGCTTTCATTCAGTATTAAGTTTTAAAGATTTATCCATGTCATTTTGTGTAGCTGCAGTGCCCTGTATTCCATTATAGGAATATACTGAATGTATTTATCCATTCTCCCACTGGTGGACGTTGATGAACATCTGGACTGTTTCAGTTTGGGACTACTGTGCACAGTGCTGCTATGTACTTAATGTTCAGGCTGGTGCACATAAGCACACTTTTCCATAAAATATATGCCTAGGAGTGGTCTTGCTAGGTTATAGGGTATACATATCTTTAGGTTATAGCAGTTACACTACTTCCAGAAGTGGATACCATCTGTTCTGTGTCCTCATTAACACTTGATATTTTCAGACTTCTTGCTGTTAGCTAACTTGGTGGGTATCTGATGGAGGTTTTAATTTTTATTTCCTGATTTTAATGAGGTTGGTTACCTTTTATATGTATATTGGACATATTTATTTCCTCTATTGTGATGTATCTGTTAAAAGTTTTTTGCCCATTTTTCTACTGGGTTCTGTGTCTTTTTCTTAGAATTTAAAGGAATTCTTTTTATGTTCTGGTTATAAGTTATCTGCCCCTTTTGTGTTACAAATATCTTCTGCATCTTTACTTTCTTAACGGTGCCCCCTTTTTTTTTTTACAAGTTACCTTGTTTTTGTTTGTTTTTTGTTTTTATTTATTTTTGGCTGTGTTGGGTCTTCGTTGCTGCACGCGGGCTTTCTCTAGTTGCGTCGAGTAGGGGCTTCTCTTTGTTGCGGTGTGTGGGCTTCTCATTGAGGTGGCTTCTCTTGTTGCGGAGCAGGGCTCTAGACGCACAGACTTCAGTAGCTGTGGCACGCGGGCTCAGTAGTTGTGGCTCGTGGGCTCTAGAGCACAGGCTCAGTAGTTGTGGTGCACGGACCTAGCTGCTCTGTGGCATGTGGGATCTTCCCGGACCAGGGCTCGAACCAGTGTCCCCTGCACTGGCAGGCAGATTCTTAACCACTGCACCACCAGGGAAGTCCCTTAATGGTGCCTTTTAATGTACAGAAGTTCTTAATTCTCATTGGGTCAAAGTTATCATTGTTTTGCTTTATGATTATTGCTCTTTTGTCCTTAAAATTTTTTTCCCTATTTCCAACATCATGAAGATATCTTCCTATATTATCTTCTGAAAACTTTATTGTTTTGACTTTCATAATCTACTTCTTAGGTATGGTGTGAATCCAGATCCAGCTTGGCTTTTACCCCTTAATGGGAATTCTGTTGCCCCAGTACCATTTACTAGAACATGATCCTTTCCCCACTGCTATGCAGTGTTCCTTTTGATAGTTCACATGGTAGAAATGATACGTTTAGTATCTGTTGATTAAGTTTTTGGTCAACCTTCTATGAATTTAATAGTACTTTAAAATAGATTTTATTTTTATGACTACTAGTATTATTTAAATTTGAAAAAATGTTAGACACTTCAGTATCTAGGTAATGTTTTATACTTACGTTGTTAACGCAAGAAAGAGATCAAAGAATCAGTGAGGCCCTACAGGAAGCCTGTGGTTCACAGGAAGGAAACTATTGTTTGTTTATTTATTCTTTATTTTTTATATTTATTGCTTTATGTAGCATAGTACAGATTGAATAAAAGATTAAGTTGAAGTACAGGATTGTAAGTGCATGTGGACATATTTAGAAATTTTCATTTAGGAGAAACTCTGTCCTAGATTTTTTTTTTTTTTTTAAATAAATTTATTTATTTAATTTTGTCTGCGTTGGGTCTTTGTAGCTGCTCGCGGGCTTTCTCTAGTTGCTGTGAGCGGGGGCTACCCTTCGTTGTGGTGCGCAGGCTTCTTATTGTGGTAGTTCTCTTGTTGCAGAGTATGGGCTCTAGGTGTGCGGGCAGCACGCGTGCTCTAGAGCGCAGGCTCAGTAGTTGTGGCACACGGGCTTAGTTGCTCCGTGGCATGTGGGATCTTCCCAGACCAGGGCTCGAACCCGTGTTCCCTGCATTGGCAGGCGGACTCTTAACCACTGCACCACCAGGGAAGTCCCTGACCTAGATTTTTTTAATAAGGAGAGCAGGAGTTACCTTATAATTACTCATTGTGTTATTCATTGATAACACAAATCGGCTTTAACAGCAACAGTAGGTTCCCTTATAGCAGTGTAGGTGTTTACTAAATAAAAGGCATTGTATCCCTCTTGAGGCCTATTATGGCAGAAGAGGGAACCAGAATTAACATATTAAATGACAAAGTGGGAAAGGCCAGCTGAGAGGGGGGAAATTACAGTGAAGTAAAGCAGATTCATGAAGGGGCCTGAGGATCCTGCTATTCTTTGTGGAAGTAAGCAGGGTAATTTAAAGGAAAGGTATTGGACCAGATAGGATACCTGCACAAATATTGAACAAACTCTTTGTCCTAGACGAACTCATGTGAGAGAGGTTCTCAAATTTTGTCAGAGACTAAGTGGTACAGTGATTAAGAGTGTCTGCCTTCTTTTGGTTATAGTTAGAGAGTTTTGCACTGGCTCATTGTACAAAGAACATGAGCCACTTCACCTTTTGTGTTTTCTAAAGATGAGTATGGGTTTTGAATTATGGTTGGCCAAAGTCCTAAAGACCTAGGCAAGAGTGCCTCCTTGTCAATAAGCCACACTTGGAAAACCCAGAATGAGAACACATATTCATTAGATTTGTTTGATAAATGGGCTTCCTATAAAAATTTGACCAAGATCTCAAAAGGAATATCTTTAAAAAGATATTTTTAAACAATTAAAATTTTTTTCATAGTTAATATGTACACATGATGCCAAATTCAAAAGATATGCAGTACTAAGTAAGCCTGCTTTCCCCCTCTCCAGCCTTCCAGCTCTCCTGCCTGTAGACAAAGTTGTCAGGTTTGTGTGTATCCTTCCTCAGATTGTTCTATGCATTTACAGACATATATGTGTATATATGTTCATGTGTGTGTGTCTATATATCTACGGATATCTATAGATATATGGATATGTGTGTGTCTATATTTCTATATATACATATGTAATGTGTGTGTGCTCATAAATGATAGCATACTGTGTTCTGAAATTTTTTTTACTTAAGTCAAAATTATATCTTAATTGGTTTTTAAAACGTGACATTTAAAATCTAATTTATAGGTCTATCTTGTTATGAACTTTGTAGGTATATATTGTCATGAGTAAACTTTTATAGTCAAAGTGAATATTGTTAGTAGTTTTGAGTATAAGATTTTCCTTGTTACGGTTTTATACATGCTATGGTTATATTCAAATTTTGCTTCTGCTTATTTGATTACTAAAATACATACTTAATACATGCATGCTTATTCCCAGATATGTGTGTTTATAGCCATAGATTTGAAAATGCCAATTACATTTAATTTTTTTCTGAAATGTAGCACTCCATGATAAGTAATTTCAGGGAGAGTCCTTATTTATACAGGTATAATGAATTAGTTGTAGTTGAATTAATAAAGAACTGTTAGATATATTATGATCTAGAAAAGAGCGTTTATTTTTTAATGGTCATAACCAGACATGCTAAGCACTTTGCGTAGAGTATATTATATAATCTTCAAATAACTAAGGAGTAGGTAATGATTTTAATTTTACAAGTATGACACTGAAGGCTCAGAGAGTTGAATAACCATATATGCCTGATTATAAGATTCCTACTCTCCCACTTAAAATATTTTTTTAAAAAGTTTTTTAATCAAGGTTAAGTTTGGTTAAGTTTAATTTTATTGTTTATACATGATGTAGGAATGTGTCTACTTATAATGCTCAGTTTACATAGATACATTTTAAATTATAAAAATGTTAATATAAACTGTTATTGATACATTAGTATTAAATTAATATGAACATTAATTTAGAAATATTACCTTTTCTTCTCTACTTCAATGAAGCATATTTATTCAGACTTTTCATATGTGTTTTAGTATTAATGGCTTTCCACATTTTGAACAATCTAATTGTTCCAGAGCAAATATTATCTTGTAAGGTATTTGAGATAGATCCCTTTTTGAATCACTGTATTATGTTTTAATTGGAAAATTTCTCTCTAGCCATAAATCCCCATTCATGTAACATTAGTAAAGGTGTTTTTTTTTTTATATTTACTTATTTATTTGGTTGCACTGGCTCTTAGTTGCGGCAGGCAGGCTCCTTACTTGTGGCATGCATGTGGGATCTAGTTCCCTGACCAGGGATCAAACCCAGGCCCCCGGCATTGGGAGCGTGGAGTCTTACCCACCTGCGCCAACTTATTCCTTGCACCACCAGGGAAGTCCCAGGGTTTTTTTATTAATGTATTTTATATGGATAGTATTGATGATCTTTATGATGTAATCACTTAGGCTGTTGCTTTTTATTTTATTTTTATTTTTTTAATTTTTATTTTATTTTTTAATTTTTTTATAAATTTATTTATTTATTATTTATTTTTGGCTGTGTTGGGTCTTCATTTCTGTGCGCAGGCTTTCTCTAGTTGCGGCGAGCGGGGGCTACTCTTCATCGCGGCGCGCGGGCTTCTCATTGTCGTGGCTTCTCCTGTTGTGGAGCACAGGCTCTACACGCGCAGGCTCAGTAGTTGTGGCTCATGGGCCTAGTTGCTCCGCGGCATGTGGGATCTTCCCAGACCAGGGCTCGAACCCGTGTCCTCTGCATTGGCAGGCAGACTCCCAACCACTGCGCCACCAGGGAAGCCCTGTTGCTTTTTAAAGTGATCTATTTGTGCTGCTAATATTTACTAAACCTACTATGTGCTAGAAACCGTTCTAGCATTGGAGGTAGAGTGGTGGACAAAACAAAGAATCAACATTCCAGATACAAGTATTCAATCTGGAAAGAAAGACAATAACAAATATGTGGTGTAAAGTAGTGATTAGTACTCAAAAATCACAGTAAGAGGATATAGAATGAAGATTGTTGTTTAAGGTGATAGAACAGATTTCTAAAGAAGTGATTTGAGCAGAGACCTGAATGACGTAAAATGTGTAGGTAACTGGATAAAGAATTTTCCATGAAGTTGCAGAAACTCTGAGGTTGGAGAATGCTTGCAGTCTTTGAGGAACAACAGTGAGGCACCAGCCTTACTGAGTTCTAGTCATTGCTCCGTATCTTCAATGACATTTTGTTATATGTTTCATGTGTACAACATTATATTTCTACTTCTGTATACCATACAGTGTGCTCACCACCAAAAATTTATTTTCTATTCATCACTATACAGTTGATCTCCTTTACCCATTTTGCCCTCTCCTGGGCACCCTCCACCCCCAGTAACCACTACTGTGTTCTCTGTATCTGCATGTTTGTTTTTGTTTGATTTAGTTTGTTCATTTATTTTGCTTTTTTAAAATTAGTTTTGTTTTATATTCCACATATCAGTGATATCATATGGTATTTGTCTTTCTCTATCTGACTTATTTTACTTAGCATAATAACCTCAAGGTCCATCCGTGTTGTGGCAGATGGCAAGATTTCATCTTTTTATGGCTGAGTAATATTCCATTGTGTATATATCCCACATCTTTATCCATTTATCTGTTGATGGGTGCTTAGGTTGTTTCCATATCTTGGCTATTGTAAATGAGGTTGTGATGAACATAGAGGTGCATATGTCTTTTTGAATTAGTGTTTTCATATTCTTTGGATAAATACCCAGAAGTGGGATAGCTGGATCATATGGTAATTCTATCCATTCATTCATTCATTCATTCATTCATTTATTTATGACTGTGTTGGGTCTTCATTGCTGCACACGGACTTTCTCTAGTTGTGGTGAGTGGGGGCTACTCTTTGTTGCGGTGCGTGGGCTTCTCATTGCGGTGGCTTCTCTTGTTGCAGAGCTCAGTAGTTGTGGCACTCGGGCTCAGTAGTTGTGGCACACAGGCTTAGTTGCTCCGCGGCATGTGGGATCTTCCCAGACCAGGGCTCGAACCCGTGTCCCCTGCATTGGCAGACGGATTCTTAAACCACTACGCCACCAGGGAAGTCCCGGTAATTCTATTCTTAAATTTTTGAGGAATCTCCATACTGTCTTCCATAGTGGCTACACCAGTTTACATTCCCACCAACAGTGTATGAGAGTTCCCTTTTGCCCAGATCCTTGCCAACACTTGTTATTTCTTGTCTTTTTGATAATAGCCAGTCTAACAGGCATGAGGGGATATCTCATTGTGGTTTTGATTTGCATTTCCCTAAAAATTAGTGATGTTGAACATCTTTTCATGTGCCTGTTGGCCATTTATATGTCTTCTTTGGAAAAAATGTCTATTTAGCTCCTCTGTCCATTTTAAAATCAGGGTTTTTTTTTGTTGTTGGTTGTATGTGTTGTTTATATATTTTGGAGATTAACCCCTTTTCAGATACATCATTTGCAAATATCTTCTCCCATTTGGTAGGTTGTCTTTTTGTTTTATTGATGGTTTCCTTTGCTGTGCAGAAGCCTTTTAGTTTGATGTAATCCCATTTGTTTACTTTTGCTTTTGTTTCCCTTGCCTGAGGAAGCATATCTAGAAAGACATTGTATTGGTAAGACCAGTGTCGAAGATTCTGCCCGTGTTTTGGGTTGTCTGTCTTTTTATTGAGTTGTAGAAGTTTTTATGTATATTCTGGATACAAGTGTTTTGTCATATATACAAAGTAAAATATTTTCTCCTGGTCTGTGGTTTGCCTGTGCATTTTCTTAATAGTGTCTTTTGATAATTACAAGTTAAAAAAATTTTTTTTACATATATATATTCTTTTTCATATTCTTTCCCATTATGGTTTATCACAGGATATTGAATATAGTTCCCTGTGCTGTACAGTAGGATATTAATGAAATTTGACCTATCAATTTTTTTCTTTTATGGTGAGTGCTTTTTTTGGTCCTCTCCAAGAAATAATTGCCCATCTTAAGCAGACTTAGCTTTTCATTCTGAACATTTGGGACTCCATTAGAGGCTTAGATCTCACTGATTACTCTAGCTGCTGTGTGAAGACAAGATTATAAGGCAGCAAAAGTGGAAACAGACCAGTTAACAATTTATTGACCGGAGACATATCAATACGTCTTTTGTTAGCCGATACAATTAACATCACCATGAGATGTTGTTAGAGCTTAAAATTGATCAAGGGTTCATTATACAACTTATGATTGTCGTTATCATTCACATTTTGCTCCATTAGGTTTTTGTTCCAACCTTGTGTATATTATAAACGCAAGTTTATTATCGTAAAATTTTCAAAAATGATGCATTGTGAAATTTTGAGTGAAGAAGAATATTTCAGTGAATTTTATCCAGATGCTTTCTCTGATTGTCTGAGCGATGTATATACTAGTCTCTCAGAAGATGATAGTTCTTCAGAACATAGTTCTGATTCAGGCGAATGTGAATATTAGACCAACAAAAAGACAAAAAACCTTAGTGATTGATTCTGATATGGGAAGTGAAAATGAAACCCATGGTGCTGGAGAGTGATCCTTTTCTTCTGCAGAAGAGTGGGTTGAAGACAACATTTCACAAAAATTAGAAGACTTTACAGGTGTGTCAGGTGTAACTTTTTTTAAAAAATAAATTTATTTATTTATTTATTTATATTTTTGGCTGCGTTGGGTCTTTGTTGCTGTGTGCGGGCTTTCTCTGGTTGCAGCGAGTGGGGGCTACGCTTCATTGCTGTGTGCGGGCGTCTCATTGCAGTGGCTTCTCTTGTTGCGGAGCATGGGCTATAGGCGTGCGGGCTTCAGTAGTTGTGGCACATGGGCTCAGTAGTTACACGAGCTCTAGAGCGCAGGCTCAGTAGTTGTGGCACACGGGCTTAGTTGCTCCACGGCATGTGGGACCTTCCTGGGCCAGGGCTCGAACCCATGTTCCCTGCATTGGCAGGCGGATTCTTAACCACTGCGCCACCAGGAAAGCCCAGGTTTAACTATTGAATGTAATAACCTGCAAAATGTTAGTGAAATAACAATTTTTGGTAACGACTTTTTTGAGTTGGTCACTTGTCAAACAAACTTGTATCACCAACAGAATGAAAAATCATATAAAAAGTATGATGAGGCTTTAAAAAGTTCTGATGTAACCAATAGTGACATGAAGAAGTTTCTTGGATTAATAACTTTGATAGGACAAATAAGAAAGTCACACTGGAAAGAACATTGGTCGACTGATACCTTACTTGAAACACCTATCTTTCCAAAGATTATGACGAGAAGAAGGTTCCAACAAATAATGACATTTCTTCACTTTAATGATAACTCAGGAACTCCACTTCCTACAGACAGAATTTCAAAAGTTAAACCTCTTTTGGATTATTTTCTACCAAAAATTTTTAATAAATTTTTAAAATATTTATTTATCTATTTATTTATTTATCTATCTATTATCTATTTATGCGGGCTGCGCCGGGTCTTAGTTGCGGCATGCAAACTCTCGGTTGCAGCATGCATGTGGGATTTAGTTCCCTGATCAGGGATCAAACCTGGGCCCCCTGGATTTGGAGCGTAGAGTCTTACCCAGTGGATCACCAGTGAAGTCCCTCTACCAAAATTTCAATCAATCTATATAACCAAACAAGAGCTGTCACTTGTGGAGGCAGTGATAAAGTAGAGAGGATGACTCAGATTCAAAACCTGTAATCCCAGAAAACTTACAAAATATGGAATTTTGGTCAGGATGGTTGGTGAAAGTGAAACTGGATATATATGCAACCTTGAGATTTACATGGATGAAGGAAAGAAACTACAAGAAACAGTATTATCGGTCCTACAACGTTATCTTGGTTCGTGGCACCATATTTACCAAGACAGTTATTACAACAGTGTGTCCACATCTGAAATATTGTTGAAAATAGAACCAGAGTTTGTGGGACTATAAGAGAGAATCGTGGTCTACCAAACCAATTAAAGGAGAAATCTAAATGTCTGCAGAGGGGAGAAATGACATTCTTACGGAAGGGAGAAGTGACTCTTCTTATATGGAAAGACAAGAGGCTGGTCCACATGGTGACAACTATTCATGACACATCCATAGCCTCTCCATAGCATGGATCCATAACATCTACAGGAAGGAAGACAGGAGGACTGGCCGTCAGATAACTAAGCCCACTTATATATTAGAGCAGCTGTCCCCAACCTTTTTAGCAACAGGGACTGGTTTTGTGGAAGACAGTTTTTCCACGGATGGCGGGGGGATAGTTTAGGTGGTAATGCGAGCGATGGGGAACGGCAGATGAAGCTTTGCTTGCTCTCCCGCCGCTCACCTACTGCTGTGCGGCCCGGTTCCTGACAGGCCACGGACCACTACCGGTCCGTGGCCTGGGGGTTGGGCACCCCTGTATTAGAGTATAATAAATATATGAAAGGAGTTGATCAGTCTGATCAATATCTGGCAAACTTCAGTATCTTCCAGAAAACTTGAAAATGGTATAAGAAAGTAAGTTTCTATTTGAGTAATTGAGGTTTATTCAATGCATTTAAAATTTTACTGTAACCTTAATGCACAGAATAAAATGACTTACAAGCAATTTTTCTTAGCAGTAGCTAGAGAATGGGTAACTGACCATTCTGGTAAGTGTAGTGGTAGTCCCGAACCTGGTCCTTCTTGTGGCGTTTCGCAAAGATCCACCTTGTCGACTCTCAGGTAAAATAAAATAATATATGCTAGAGGAAATAATATACACAGGACTAAAAAAAAAATGCTGCCAGAAAGCGTAGAGTCTGCTCTTCCAGGGGAAAGCATAGTGAAACACAGTATATTTGTAATAGATGTTCTGCTCCCCTGCACAGAGGTGCCTGCTGTACTGCGTATCACACTCTAACAAAATATTAGAATGCTTTAGTAAGACATGTACAGAGTTTCAAATAAGTACATTACGTGCAAAAAAAGTTGTTGATATTTACTCAAACTTGGGTGTTTCAATATTCCCTTATGTAACAAATTGCTGGCCACAGTTTCTGCAAAAATCCCCTGGTCAACAATGTTAAGAGGCTATTGTAGTGGTCTAGGAGAGAAAATAATGGTACTTTGGACTGGGCTGTAGTGGTGGAGACATTGAAAAGTCTGGGATTAAGGGTGTTGAATTTGCTTGTTGGATGTATGGTCTAAGAGACAGGCAGACATGGAGGGGAGGCAGTTAGGATCATTTCGTATTTTTGACTTGAGCCACTGGATAAATGGTGGTGTCATATACAGAATATACAAAACTACAATTGACCGAGGTTATTTCAAACTCTAATGTACATTTGCCAAGTAGTATATTGTCCAATATAAAGTAATTGGAAGAGTATCCCGTAATACAATAGACTTTTAAAGAATTCAAATATATGGCTACTCCCTTTTTACTAAAAGAATTTTGGCGGAAATTTTGCTCTTTTTTTGGTACACATGTATAGTTGATATGTACATTTGGAAGCATATTTTGTAGAATGTAATCTAACAATACAGTACTTGATTATTTAAATTTAAAAACTGCTATTCTTTTGTTTTTCTAGCTTCATTTCTTACCATTTTGAAGCTTTTTTGTGCATCTATAAAAACAAGTTAGCTTTAGTAAACTTTTATGGAGATGGTCTTTGATCATAGTACCTCAGAGGTACCATAATGCTACTTCATATATTAGTTAGAAAGGTACATTCTTAAGCCTTGAAGTGCTTCTTAGCTTCCCTGTAGGCAAAGTAAGATTCTATTCTTGGGGATCAAGTTAGAGCAAATCTCAGATTTTTGCCAGCAAAAGTCATTGTTTCAGTAGAGATTTCATTAATATTATGTATATATACCAAGTCTTGAGTTTCTGTTCAAATTTAGGAGCTAGCTTATGATAGCAGAAAGAATTTTGGCAACAGGAATAGGAAGGGAACTGAGTTCTAGTCCAGCTCTGTGACCTTAGGTGAATCATTAACTTTATATGCCTCATTTTCATCTGTAAAATGAGGAATAATTGATTAAAGTTCTTTTAAAAACTGAAGTTATAGTTTCTTATTGGTTTTGTAAAGATTTTGGCTTTATAAAGACATGTTTGAACCATCGTATTAGAAACATTGGAGGGATTTCCCTTGTGGTCCAGTGGGTAAGACTCCATGCTCTCAGTGCAGCGGGCCTGGGTTCGATCCCTGCTCAGGGAACTAGATCCTGCATGCCACAACTAAGACCCAGCGCAACCTAAATAAATAAATAAATATTAAAAAAAAAAAAGAAACATTGGAAATTTAATCTTTGGGTGACTCATTTGAAAAAAAAAAGTGAATTGTGGGCATCTTGCCTGGTTCATGGAATGTTATTAAATTTGAATCACGGGGGCTTCCCTGGTGGCGCAGTGGTTGAGAGTCTGCCTGCCAATGCAGGGGACGCGGGTTCGAGCCCTGGTCTGGGAGGATCCCACATGCCGCGGAGCAACTGGGCCCGTGAGCCACAATTACTGAGCCTGCGCGTCTGGAGCCTGCGCTCCGCAACAAGAGAGGCCGCGATAGTGAGAGGCCCGCGCACCGCGATGAAGAGTGGCCCCGGCTTACCACAACTGGAGAAAGCCCTCGCACAGAAACAAAGACCCAACACAGCCATAAATAAATAAAAATAAATAAATTAAAACCTTGTGTGTGTGTTATACTAAAAAAAAAAAAAAAAATTTGAATCACTGTTACCCATATCAAACTTAAGCCTGTGACTGGTAAGGCTACCTCTCTTTTAATAATAGCTTATTGAGATATAATTCACACACCATACAGTTCAATTCAGTGGTTTTTTAATATATTCACAGAGTTGTGCAACCATCGTCGGAATCAATTAGAGCATTTTCTTCCCCTTTTTTTAAAAAAAATTTATTTATTTATTTGGCTGCGTCGGGTCTTAATTGCGGCATGTGGGCTCTTCGTTGCGGCATGCGGGCTTCTCTCTAGTTGCGGCACGAGGGCTTCTCTCTAGTTGTGGCGTGCAGGCTCCAGAGTGCGTGCGCTCTGTAGTTGTGGCACGTGGGCTCTGTATTTTGTGGCATGCAGCCTCTCTAGTTGAGGTGCACTGGCTCAGCAGTTGCAGCGCATGGGCTTAGTTGCCCCGCGGCATGTGGGATCTTAGTTCCCGACCAGGGATTGAACCTGCGTCCCTGCATTGGAAGGCGGATTCTCAACCACTGGACCACCAGGATAGTCCCTTAGAACATTTTCATCATCCCAAAAGGAAAGTACCCATGAGCAGTCACTTCGCATTTCTGCATGACCTTCCAGCCCTAGGCAACGGCTAGTCTACTTTCTGTCTCTGTGGATTTGCCTATTCTGGACATTTCATATAAACATGTGGCCTTTTGTGTCTGGTTTCTTTCACTCAGCATAATATTTTCAAGGCATATCCATATTGTAGCATATATCAGCACTTCGTTTCTTTTTGTTGTAGCATAATATTCCATTGTATATCACATTTTATCTGTCCATCAATTGTTGGACATTTGGGTTGTTCCTACTTTTTGGCTACTAAGATCATTTGTGTATAAATTTTTGTATGGACATATGTATTCATTTCTCTTGGTTATAATCTAAGAGTGGGATTTCTGGGTTATATGGTAACTCTGTATTTAATCTTTTGAGGAACTGCCAGACTGTTTCCCATAGCATTTGTTTTTGTTTGTTTTTTTGGCTGCGCTGGGTCTTTGTCACTGCGCGTGGGCTTTCTCTAGTTGCAGCGAGTGGGGGCTACTCTTTGTTGCAGTGTGCGGACTTCTCCTTGCGGTGGCTTCTCTTGTTGTGGAGCACGGGCTCTAGGTCCACGGGCTCAGTAGTTGTGGCTCACGGGCTTAGTTGCTCCATGGCATGTGGGATCTTCCCGGACCAGGGATCAAACCCGTGTCCCCTGCATTGACAGGTGGATTCTTAACCACTACGCTAGCAGGGAAGTCCCTCTCATAGCATTTGGAAACATTTTTGCATTCCTATCAGCAATGTATGAGGGTTCCAAATTCTCTACATCCTCCCTTAAACCTTATTATTGTCTATCTTTTAGGTTATAGTCATCCTAGTGGGTGTTAAGTGGTATCTCATTGTGGTTTTGATTTGCATTTCCCTGATGGTTAAAGATGTTGAGCATCTTTTCAAGTGCTTATTAAGGCTACCTCTTTGGGCAGTTTTTCTTTTGGAATGGGGATATGATGTGGTTGGGAGTTGATCTACTTAGCTCTTTTCCTAAAGTGTCAACTAAGCATTCTGAAGTATCAGTTAAACAAGCAGACTCTTCTCACTCCTGGTAGGGAATAAATCAAAGTCTTAATTTAATCCACACACCTGTTTTCACCTTCTTTATTTCTGTAAAATGTAACAGCAAAGAATTTCACTGGAAATATGATTTCTATCTTGTTGGAATTGTTACCTGTGTTTGGGTGGGGGACAGAACTTTCACTGATATATCTTTAACACCGAAATCTTAGCAATCTGCTCAGTATTTCAAATGTTCATGAGTAAGACTGCAACATATAAAGCAGTATCATAGTCACACAAAGATGAGAATGAAACGTGTCTGGGAATCCGGTAGAAAACCTTTTCATATTTATAGCAGCCCTATTTCCCTTATATCATAAAAGTTTTGTGAATTAATATAGGATGTGTAATTGTTTCTAAGGAGCATATTTAACTTAGGTTACATAGCCTAAAACAGGTTACTTTGAAATGATACTCTTGTTAATAGGAACTTAATTTATTAAATTAAGAATATTTAGTTTTAGTAGAGATTTTGCTCTTGAAAATGTTAATTGCTGCCGTCTGGATTTGGTCTTATCAGTCCAGTCAGATTTGTGAAGTAATTTTTTTTTTCCATTCCAGAAATACATGCTACAGGATTTAACTATCAGAATGAAGATGAAAAAGTCACCTTGTCTTTTCCTAGTACTCTCCAACCAGGTAGGAGAAATGGCTTTCGTAAAATCCTGTTATGAATAGTGACATCTTCCAGAAAAATTTATCGTATGCCCTTGTTTTTTTTAACTCAGTGTTTTAAGGAGATTAAGTATTAAGACAGAGCTTTAGACAGAGTCAGGTGCACTTCAACTTTTGGGCCACCAGAAAAAATAAAAAACATAGAACATAATGCATTGTTTTCACCTTTTCAGTTTTTTAAAAATATATCTACCTAGCTCCATCTTCTACTAATTGAATCCAAATCTCTGAGATGAATGTCCCACAGATGATTCTGAGATACAACCAGAGATTAGAGAGCTATTATGCTAGTGAGGGCATGGATGGAAAGATTCGTTGATATGTTACTATATGTGCTATATAAAAGCACAAAGAAACTAGACGTTCTGAGCTTAATATAATGGAAGAAATTATATACAAATCAATTGGTAAAGCACTAAGACTTTGATTAGTGAGCAAATGAAAAGCCACAGATAATTTGTATGAAAGAAAATGCAAATAAATAATAAATATGTGAAAAGATATTTGCCCTCCTAGTAATGAGAAATATTAAAACAACAGCTACTGATATATCAGTTTTTGCCTGTCATATAAGCTGAAGTAAAAAAATGATTCTCAATGATGTGACTGCCTCATATTACTGGTAAGAATGTAAATCCATGTAATTTATTTGGAAAGCAGTCTGGCAGTATGTATTAAGAGCCTAAACATGTTCATGTCTTTGACCCAGCAATTCTGGTAATAGGAATATATCCTAAAGAAAAGTCATAAATACAGGAGATACTTTATGCCTAGAAATGTCTATTGAGACGTTACCTAAGGTAGTAAAAAATAAGAATTAATACATTTGTCCAACACTAAGGGAATGATTAAGCTAATTATGACATATATGTATGGTGGAATATATATAGCAATTAAAAGTGAGGTTTGTGAATTCTTAACACTGTAAAGTACTTATTATAATGTAAAATTGAAAAGCAGAATACAAAATTACATATACAAGGTGATGAATCAGATCTCTAAAATGGTACAAATGAAATTATATGTCTGGTTGTTGACATAATTGATGATTTTTATTCTTAGTCATACCTTTCTCTGGTTTCCATAATTTTTATATTGAGAATATATTCCCTTAATATAAAAGTATTTTAAGAAAAATTTTAAATTGGAGAAATTTTGTCTTTTATTTTGATACTCTTAAAAGACCTTTCATTTTGTCTTTTTCTAACTAAGATTATTTTTGTGTGAAATTATTATAAAAACAAATGCTTGCCATGAACATGTATTAAAAGATACTGAAGAATATAACCTGAAAATTGAGATTCCCTCTCTTTGACCCCTTCTACTTCCATTGTCTACTAATCCTTCCAGAAATATTCTATTTCTTTCTAGAAATATTCCATAAGTGTATGTGTACATTTTAACCCACAGATGGGATCACAAATGTCAGTGGCTTGCAACAAATATTTCTTGTTTACACATGGCCCTGAGGACTGCTGATCATCTGCAGCCATATTGCCAACTTTACTGAGCACCACTAAGCTCACAAGTCTGCTCATTCCAGGCTCTGTAGTGAGTAGCTACTATCTGCAGCATGCTGTTCTCTCACATGGCAGAAGGCAGAAGCTCAGGGGTGGGGACAGGGCCAAACCACAAAGACACATTTAAAGCTTCTGCGTGGATGGTGATGTCCATTCACATTTCATTGGCCAAAGCAAATAGCATGGCCAAGCCCAAAGTCACAACAATTACCAGACATTTGATAAAACTTCTAATATGAAACATAAAGCAAAAAGCAAAACAATAAGTATAAGAGAAATATAGGAACTTGGAAGAAGCAAAGACAAATGAAAAGAAAGCCTCAAAAAACCCAAACAGATTAATATCCTTAGAAGTATTATTAATATTACATTCATTAAATAAGGACAGTATGGAATAGAGTAAGAAAACTTTTGGAAATTTTAATACATTACAAGTAAAAAACCAAAAGAAGTTGTAGAAGATGAAATAGAGGCATCTTCCAATTAGGAAAATTGGAGGACCAATCTAGCAGGACTGGGCATCCATCTAGTGAAAGAGAGGACAGAGAAGATGGTAAGGGGAAATGATGAAAGACACAAAACATGAACATTTCTCTGAACGGATGGGGCAGGAGCCTTAGGTTTGAAAAAAATACACTACTGAGAGGGACTGACTCAAATGTAAAAAGTCCCACATCAAAGGAAATTTTAGAACTTTCAGGGGTAAAGTGAGATTCTCAAAGAGTTTCTACCCGAGGTGAGGGACTTGGGAGGAAGGAAGGAAGACTGACAGATTACCTTCAAAGTTCAGGAATCAGAATAGCAGTAGGTTTACCATCAGGAACAGTGGAAACTAGACTCTAGTATGGCCGTTCCTTCAAAATTATGAGTGAATCTGATTTTCAATCTAGAATTCTGTGCTTAGCCAAACTGTGAAGTTAAAGAGAATAAAATATTTGCAGATTTGGAAGGTTACAGAAAATTTAATTCTTTGTAAAAGATGTAGGAGTGGAGATGTAGTTTAGCTACACTTCACTTTTTACTGTTTTTTTAAAAAACGTATTTATTTTTATTATTTATTTTATTTTTGGCTGTGTTGGGTCTTCGTTGCTGCACGCGGGCTTTCTCTAGTTGCGGCGAGCGAGGGCTACTCTTCGTTGCGGTGTGCGGGCTTCTCATTGCGGTGGCTTCTCTTGTTGCGGAGCATGGGCTCTAGATGTGTGGGCTTCAGTAGTTGTGGCTCGTGGGCTCTAGAGCACAGTCTCAGTAGTTGTGGTGCACGGACTTAGTTGCTCCGCAACATGTGGGATCCTCCCAGACCAGGGCTCGAACCCGTGTCCCCTGCATTGGCAGGTGGATTTGTAACCACTGCACCACCAGGGAAGCCCCACTTCACTTTTTATAGTAGGAAGAAAAGAGTGTGTAAAATTGTAAAATGAAAAAATAGCTAAATGAGCAAGGTATTTAGAAATCACAGAGTTGCTACTGAGGCAAGTGTAGGGAGTAAGTGGCATTGGGCAGGTGCCTGCAGCTTATATATGTAAGCCTGTAGAACTATATGAGGTTTTAAACTATGAAATATTATTTTGATAGAAATAACATGAACTTTTAAAAAAATTAAAATCTGTATCATTACAGACTATATTCTATGTTCACACTGTGAAAAGATAAAAAAGTTAGTTGCAAAAGAGAAACAAAAAAATTCCTTCTTTGGAAAAATGATACCTCTGAAAATTAATGAGTCAAAGAATATTTGTTAGGGAAATTAGAAAATATTTAGAACTGAATAATGAAATTACTACTTACAAAGCATGTGGGATGCAGGTAAAACATTCTCAGAGAGTATATTTAGCTAAGAAGGAAGACTGAAAATTAATTAGCTAAGTAAGCATCAAGAGCAAAATTAGACAAAAAGAATAGGTAGCTTGAAGAAAGTAGAAGAGATAAAGATTTAAGAGCAGGAATTAATGAAATAAAAATGACTTAGTAGCTGTTGACCTTGGGCAAGTTATTTAAGTTAAATAAACTCAGGCGGAGTCTGAATTTGAACACCAGCAGTTTAACTAAAAACTTTGCACTTCTAACCACCACATTATGCTCTTTTTATTTTTTAAATTAAATATTAAAAAATGTAATACATGGACATGGTTTGAAATTCAAATAATATATAGTGATAATTTGTTTGTCATTCTATCCTGTCTTCCTCTCTCAGCTCCACTTCTCAGAAGTGATAAGTTTCCTATGTATCCTTTCAAAACTGTTCCGTGCTTTTATAAGCATTTATGTATGTACCATTTAAGAACACAGAAGTTAGCATGTCATACATATTCTGTACCCTTCTTCTTTTCCCCTTATATATATGAGTTCATTTATTATCAGTATATAAGAGCTGCATCATTCTTGATAAGGACTGTTTACAGTAGACATGGTAAATTAAGTCATTTCTAATAAAAGCAGGAACAAGTCAGTGAAGGTTATGACCATTAGTATACTATCATTTGACAGAGTTTTGGAGATTTTTAGCTAATATAATGATATACATAAGTAATTGATACGAATATTAGAATTAAAAAATCTTATTTGCAGATGTGACTATATTAAATTATTGAATATCTATAAATATCTGTTCAAAAAAATCACTGGCTTTCACATTTTCCCAAGATTCTCTGGGTCAAAGTTACCCAGTCATTCTTTGCTTTAAGAATAAAGTCCTTATTTTTTCAAATTTTAAGTGGTCTCTCTTCTGGTAATGGAGTAAATATTGAACATATATCAGGAGGATATTAGTAACCTTTGTGTTTAACCTCTTCAAACTTAACAGTCATGCCAAATATTATATAGCTAAGTAAAATATCTTCTTTTCTGAAATTGGCACCATTCTAGAATAGTGGTCAACTTACCATGATCATTGTAAGGCCTAACAACCTCAGAATCGATGGTTAAGGATCCTGTAGAGTGACGTTCATTTGGAGAAACACTAGAAGATGTTAACATTTTGAAGAGTGGAAAACAGGATCATAAGAAATGGTGACAGAAAGGCAGAGGCCTTTATTTTCTCTTTATATAGAGTAATCTGTCTTAAATTTCATAGTGTTTGGTAGGCTCATTAAATGTTTAATAATTTAATTTTTAATAATTTTATTACTTCAGGTTTTACAACAATCATTATACTCTCCTAAGCTTTAATAAACAAATTAGGTTTTTGGAGGAGGTCCTAATTTTTCAGTTGTTTAATTAATAAATGAGCTTATTGTATATTTTAAGAGGCTTAGTACCCCAAGCAGGTAAATATTGCGTACATTGGATATTCAAATAAGGTATCTAATTTGAGGAAGCAGTGTCAATTATGTGTGAAAATAGGTATAAAATCAGACTTTCTGGCAATTGGTTTGTCAATATGGTATAAATTTCATAAATGAAATTTATCATGAAGTCCTTTTTCCTCCTGTTCTTGCCCTAAAATTCTACTATATCAATAGCAGATACTTTGTAATTAGTATTGTATAATGTGACACTAAATTTATTAATATATTAAAAAAACTTAAACTTGTGTTTTAATTTCAGGTAATAGCCCTTCCCAATAATTTATATTTTGTTTAGTATGCCACTTTTTGGAAGTGGTCACTGTCAATATCTTGCTATATAGTATGATGACCTTGGAGATTTAAAACCAAGTAAAAGTGTAAGCAGCCTTTCTTATTTAGTTTTGAGTTTTAAATCCACTTTTATTCCAAATAGGAAAAGTCAAAAGTAGATTTACTGTGGAATATGAGTTATATAAAAGACATGTTAACAGCTGACTTAGGGAAAACAGACTGGCCAATTCCATTTATGGAATTGTAACATAAAGTTCCATCAAACAGTTATCTTTAAAGGGGTTTTTGTAATCTAATAGATATTCCTTGTAAACTTTATTAATGTGAACACATCTGCTTTTAAAAAAAAAAATCAGTGAGGGACTTCCCCGGTGGTCCAGTGGTAAAGAATCTGCCTTCCAATGCAGGGTTCGCAGGTTCGATCCCTGGTCGGGGAACTAAGATCCCACATGCTGCGGGGCAACTAGGCCCGCTTATCACAACTACTGAGCCCGCGCACATCAAGGAGAGAGCCCGCATGCCACAAGCTACAGAGCCTGCATGCTCTGGAGCCTGCACACCACAACTAAAGAGAAGCCTGCATGCAGCAACTGGAGAGGAGCCCGAGCGCCGCAGCGAAGACCTGACGTAGCCAAAAATATAAAGAAAATAAATAAATATTAAAAAAAAAATCAGTGAATTCCTAATGAAAATAGAAATTTTTTATTATTTATAGCTAAATTCTTTAGTATCAATCATTTAGAATTCTTTCAGATTCTTTTACTGTATTCTTATTTACCGTCCCAGTAATCTATCGTTCTCTTTAAAAGTAAAAAGTATTGGGACTTCCTTGGTGGTCCAGTGGGTAAGACTCTGTGCTCCCAATGCAGGGGGTCTGGGTTTGGTTCCTGGTCGGGGAACTAGATCCCACAAGCATGCCGCAACTAAGAGTTCGCATGCCGCAACTAAGACCTGGCACAGCCAAAATAAGTAATAAATAAAATAAATAAATATAAAGAAAAAAAGAAAAAAGCATTTATTGACCCCTTCAGACAGAATGTCTGGTTTAAAAAAAATAAAAACTATCACAAATGTCTATTCATTGGACCTTCAATTGAGTTGTTTTGTTTTATTTTCCCAGCACGATTAATTTAAGAATGTGGTACTTTCTTTAGTGGTGACTTTGCTGCAAAGTTCTGAAATTTTCACTTGAAATTATTTTCAGAGCCAGTTTGAGGCACATAAGAAAATCAGTTTAATTATTTCTTAGACACAATTAGTGTTTTGTCTAGAAATAGATTGCAATTTGTCACTCACATATTCTGTAGACTTGAACTCTTCATGACTTGGACCTTTCCAAAAAGCAAGTTCAGTTTTGGAAGGTGAAGACATGACTTTGAGAACATCCAAAAGGATATGTCAGAGAGAGAGTCAAGAACATTTCGAACAATGTCAGTGTCATTGCTCTACAGCATTCCAAAATGACAGTTTGAAACATTAGGATATAAAAGTTTTGATATAAGTGGCTAATTACTTTATAGTCATACTGTATCTGACTTGTTAGATTCCCATGCTCTAGATTCTTTTATAAATAGACACTTTAAAGGGATCTATTACAAAGTCAACATTTTGGGTTTTTTTTTTTGTGACTGGATTTGTAAAATGTAGAATGGGATTATTGTTTTGTCATGCATCTGAATTTAGTAGACGACTACTAGATAATAGTGATAATCTTTTTTCTGTTAGCGAAAGAGAGCATAGTTGATGCTTGAACAACACAGGTTTGAGCTGCACGGGTCCGTTTACACTCAGATATTTTTCAGTAGTAAATACTGTACCACACAGTCCAAAGATGGTTGAATTAGGAGATGTGGAGGAACTGCGGATATGGAGGGCCCTGTATAGTAATAGGTGGATTAACCTCTTCATTATTCAAGGGTCAACTGTATGTATACTCATAAAAACTCAATTTTCTTCTCTTTCTTTTTTCTTTTTTTAAATTTATGTATTTGATTTTTGGCTGCGTTGGGTCTTCATTGCTGTGTGCGGGCTTTCTCTAGTTGTGGTGAGCGGGGGCTACTCTTCGTTATGGTGCGTGGGCTTCTCATTGCGGTGGCTTCTCTTGTTGCAGAGCATGGGCTCTAGGCACATGGGCTCAGTAGTTGTAGCTTGCAGGCTCTAGGGCGCAGGCTCAGTAGTTGTGGCGCACGGGCTTAGTTGCTCCATGGCATGTGGGATCTTCCTGGATCAGGGCTCAAACCCGTGTCCCCTGCATTGACAGGCGGATTCTTAACCACTGCACCACCAGGGAAGTCCAAAACTCACATTTTATATAAAAAAAAGAACTTCTCTGTGTATAACTGAGTCACTTTGCTGTACAGCAGAGGTTGCCACAACATTGTAAATCAACTACACTTCAGTAAAAAACAAAACAAAATAGAAACTCCCATTTTGTCTAAATTGATTTTGCTCTTATATAACAATAGTATATGTATTCAGATTGCATTTTAATTTGCATTTAATAATTATTGATTAAAATTTATTTCTTTAATATTATTAGATTTCAAATGATTGAGGTAACTGTAAAAGTTTGTTTGATGCCCTGTTGCTGATCAAATCATTGGTCTTCTCTATAGTTCCTTACAAATGTATGGAATCAGTGTTCCATTTGGATTGAACATCTGTGTCTTGTCTTAATAATAGAATAATTGGCATGAAGTCATCTAAAAGGACCAATTTACATGGTATAATTGGTAGAGAGCATGAACTTTGGATTAAACAGACCTAAGTTTTTAATCTTATTCTTGCTACTTACTAATGGTGTGACCTTGGGCAAGTTATTTAACTTTTCAGGCTCAGTTTCTTCATCTGAAAAAATGGAGACAATACCTACCCAACTAAATATTTTTAAAGCACCAATGCACAATAGCTTGTCATACATTTAATAATAAATGTTCATTTCTTTTCCTGCTTTTATCTTCATGTATTGGTCATTTGAGACTAAGTTAGTAAAATTAAAGAACTTTCTAAGCAGTCATCCTAAACATGATTTTAAGGTTTACTTTAGGATTAGTCTGCCATTTACTTTAGTAAATACTGTATTCTCTCCATTGCCAGGAGGAGTATTTGAGAAAGGAAGGAATGATTTGAACATTGTCAATAGCCAGCTGAATTAGTGTTTTAGGGACACACTTTTGATAACTTGTACTTAATATCTCCATGAAAATGTTTTCATTTATCTTCAATCACAGGTACAGGAACTTTAAAGATAGATTTTGTTGGAGAGCTGAATGATAAAATGAAAGGTTTCTATAGAAGTAAATATACTACCCCTTCTGGAGAGGTGCGCTATGCTGCTGTCACACAGTTTGAGGTATGGTATTCTTTAATATATTATGATCTTAAATTAGACATTCTGACAAAGGTCTAATTCTATTATTTGCGTGATTATTTGAGGCTTAGGTGCCTTTGGCCATAATTGTATTATTGATTTTGGAATTTTTATTTTATATTCAGCCAGTTATCTCTGTTATATGAGAGAGAATTAGGGGTGTGGGCTGGGGAATGATTTTATTTATAACAGTACCACTATTAATTTAGTAGGAAAAGCCACAGGTACAAAAAGAGGTACAGAGTATAAAAGCAATCCAGGTATTTAAATTTTGTTACCTGTATGTCTGTATATATAGTTATATATGGATATATATAGATATAGACCTATCTATTTAAATATAATTTTGTTACCTGTATGTATGTGTGTATGAGTGTGAGTGTGATTCCAGTGCTTATCTCTAGCCCTTTTGAGCACTTCTTCATCCTGGAATGGTTGGCTGGAGTGTGTCTCCAAATGATTTTTTTTTAAGAGAGGGTATGTGAGTGGTATACTTCCTGAGTCTTTGCATATCTGAAAATCTTTCATTTGCCTTTATACATGACCAGTTTTACTGAGCATGTAAGAGATTTGTTGGGGGGAAAAAGAAAAAAAGAGCAGCCCCTGACATCCAGAAGTTGTCCTAGCACTGAAAGCTAGTCCATGTTGTTTTCCTGTTGGACATAAACAGTATCATAGAATGCCAACCTCAGACAAGGTTACTCCGAGACCATGATAAAGTGAGATAAAACAAGGGCAGTTCATAATTTCATCCAAGCATAGACAAAAACAAGTTCACTTTGTTAATCACAAAAGACAAACAACTCTCTCTCTTGGTTAAAATGAGTGACTGCTGCTTCTTTACCAGTTGCAGTTTTAGGCTTGATGTAGTCTGCCCTCTCCATAGATAAATAACAGTTATTGAGATACCCACTCATAAAATTGCCTCCACTTTCTGATAGCACCCAACTTAGAATGAATCCTTTCTTCTTAAATCCTCCTCCAAATCATTCAGCCAAATCCAAAATCACATAATTGTTTCTTTCTTAGACTCTTACTGAGATACCCCATGGTTTCTTTTGATGTGAGTTTTTCCCTTGCTACAGTGAGTAATAAGCCCAACTTCTTCAGTGATAAGAGTGGTACAATTGGCTTACAATTTTTCTCTTTCAAAGGTGCATAAATATTGTTCTAAAGTCTTTCATGTCTCATTTTGTCGAGGGGGAGGAGTCAGACTAGAATGTTTCTTCTCCCTTTGTAGGGTAACACATTTTAAAATTTTGTTTTATTTTCTTCCTGATTGCTTGTTAAATTATTTCTTTGTACGTAAAAATTAAAATTTTTCACCAGGTGTTCACTTTTCATTAACTTTTAATAATTGGTGAACCCTATTGATGTTCATATTCAGAGCTTTCTTCAGTGTAGCAGTATTTTCTTCTATTGCATCTTCATCATGGTTTCTGTTCTGATCTCTTCTTCAGGAACATCATTTAATAATAGATTTAGCTCTAGTGTCTATCCCCCAAATGTACCTTTGATTGCTTTTATCACTTTGTCCTTTGGATATTTTGGAAACTTAAATCTTACTATCTATGTCATTCATTTAATTTCCTCTAATATAAATACATTTATTTACTGCTGTTGCTCCTAATTTGAATTTTTCTGTGCATTTCTTTCTTTACACTCTACTTACTTTTCCAAATGTCTTATTTATTCTTTTTTTAAACATCTTTAGTCTTATTTATTCTTTAGTAGAATTCATAATTTATTTAGTTTCTTTGAGAGTGCAATCAGCCATCTCATGTTTTTCCTTGGAGAAATCCTTTTTCAGAAGTATGTGCTTCCTCTACCTTTGCATATTTTGTTACTTTTTAAGATACAGAATCTTGTCAATGGTTCTATTTCTATTTTATTAAAGATTTTTTCTTTTATAACTGATATTCTACTGCACCACTAATCTTATTTTGCTTTAACAAGTTTGCTCTTTTTTATTTTTAAAGAAAGAATGAGATCTCTTTCAAAAGGTAGGTCAAATGGTGACAGTTTTATGTGTTGTATATGGAAGTGCCTTTAAACAAATGACCTGTTTGGAACTGATACAGCATCTGTCTTTGTTCCTATTGCTACCATTCCAGATAAAGAACAAAGCACATAAAAAATTCTGAAGATATTTTTATTTTTATTTTGAAATCAAAGCTAGAGAGGCAACCAGTCATATTTTCCCATTGTTGAATCCTTACAGTAGTATACTGTTAACCTTCCTGTGCTCTGTGTTGTGTTGACATTATAGATAAAGCCATTTGCCTTTAATTTGAAATATTGAAATGTTTTAATAAAAACAAAAATATAATTGTCAATTATTCTAATACTATAAATTATTAAGCTCTATAGCAGACCTAGTTCTTGGATAATTGCTGATGTGGCAATGATAGTAAACCTTGTGTTTTCTTTGTAGTCAACGCCTAGCTTGTTGCCTGGCACTGAGTAGAAAATAAATATTTGAAAAAGTGAATGAACAAATGATAGAAAGAAAGAAATGTCTGTTATTTCATGAAATAGTCTGGTAGGTTAATTCTGTGATATTTTATATTTCATATTCTTTTCTTAAGGCTACTGATGCCCGGAGAGCTTTTCCTTGCTGGGATGAGCCTGCCATCAAAGCAACTTTTGATATCTCACTGGTTGTTCCTAAAGACAGAGTAGCTTTATCAAACATGGTATGTTTGTGTTTGTGAGTATATTCATATTTTGAATAAGCATTGAGCATATTTAGTTTGCTGATTAGATGGGATAGCATGAAACCACCCAGCACAGTGCTTAACACATAATTGGAACACAAATGTTAGTTCTCTTAATTTCTGAAAAGCCTTCTTTTTCTTTATTGCCTTATTTGGGGAGTTTCCCCCTCCTGGAAGAAATTCTTTATAAACTATATTAACAAGATCATCTAATTCCTTCAATTTGGAAACCTAAATAAGAAATGAGTTTAATAAATATTACCTGAAAGAAAAAAAATCTGATATTCTTATTAAATGCCAAAAGATATAGCCACATAATGAAGTGTATTTAGGTTTTTGGCTGATTGTATTCTTGGAATGTGCTCCCTTCACTGATGTCGTTGATCCTCATTCATAATAGAGTAAGCATTCACTACTTGAAGTGTATTGTCTAAGACTGCCTTACTTAAGACATAGAGTAGCTTGTGGCTTATAATAGGAGTCTAGGGAACTTGGAAATGCCTGCTGCACCTGAAAATAACTGGCTTTTGCCTCCTTTATTGGTGGAGAGAATTCCATAGATTCTCTTCTCAAATATTCTCAGAGAGGAAGCTAATATATTACACTGAAATGTTCATTTACAATTTAGTATGAATGAATTTATCAGATCAATTCTTGAATAAGTCTTACTTGGAAGAAAGAATAGAGAGACCTTGAGGAAACTGAGAGCCTGAATAGGAAAAAGAGGGAGAACACCAAAGGGAAATTAGGGGACTCCAAAGGTAAAGTGGAGATTTTGTGACAAATTTGTTTAGAGCCAGCCTTGGTACAGAGAATGCTCTAAATCTAGAAATCTGTACCCTTTGAAATGTCTGATTCCACAATTACATTTTATTTTCATTAATATTTGTTGTCTCCTTTCCTTCATTCACTTGAAAAGTATTGAGGTCTTAAAACATCCCAGTATCTGGCATATTAATAGGTATTCAAGAAAAGTTGCTTCTTTTTTCATACAAATCCTTGGAAGTTTTAACACTTTAGGCTCCAGTTTCTTAGTGTGAATGCTTTATCAGGTGACTTTCCTTCTTAGTAGGAAAGATCTTGATAGCATAATAGCACTGGATGAATTAGGATAGAGAAGTAAGCAGTGCTGGAAAGGGGGAAGAAAAGGCCCCAAAGCCTAGAGTTTTTGGCTAGTGTTTGCTCTAAGGTATTTAATGTAAATCTGTTAAATTTTCCTTTTTTTTTTTTTAAGAATGTAATTGATCGGAAACCATATCCTGATGATGAAAATGTAGTGGAAGTGAAGTTTGCTCGCACACCTGTCATGTCTACGTATCTGGTGGCATTTGTTGTGGGTGAATATGACTTTGTAGAAACAAGGTCAAAAGATGGTGTGTGTGTCCGTGTTTACACCCCTGTTGGCAAAGCAGAGCAAGGAAAATTTGCGTTAGAGGTAAATGTACTTGAAGAGGATTGTTCCAACAGTCCATAACTCCAGGTTGGGGAATTTACATTTCTGATCAATTATTAGTACAATTATTTATAATTTAATCTGAAATTTCATGTACTACTTTGGTTTTACTTTTAATAGAATCTGGGAACTAGCAACTTTGGTGTTTTATTAACATTTTACAAGATAATGATTAAGAAAATATTAGAGTAGAATTTATTTACCCGGAGAGTGGGTGGGAAAATATGTAATTATACTTTTCATACTGAATTATAAATGGATTAAAGTTTGGCTGACATACAAAGCTTAGGGCTAAAGCACTGTTTGGAGGTGGGGCTCCCCAGGGTTGGTTTCTAGTAACTTGAGATATTTGGCTTGCAACAGGATTCCTTTGTGGATTTCTATATGAATGACAGTAAGATTTATCAGATGGTTCTTTTGTCTATACTTTTATAGGTTGCTGCTAAAACTCTGCCTTTTTATAAGGACTACTTCAATGTTCCTTATCCTCTACCTAAAATTGATCTCATTGCTATTGCAGACTTTGCAGCTGGTAAAGTAAATTTCATTTTATTGATGAATTGTAATAACTTTTTTTGAATTTTATGATTTTTCAAGAAGAAGTATATATAAATATCAATAAATTTTTATATTTATTTTATGAAGGTGCCATGGAGAACTGGGGCCTTGTTACTTATAGGTATGTTAATGATGTATTACCCTGCCTTATCTTTTTAAATCACTGATTTCATGAGAGCTTCACTCCTAAGTACAGTTCAGTAGCTTCTGCTTTATGATCTGTCATAAATTTTCCTACCTCCCCCCACTTCCTTGAACATTTCAAGAATGAAGATGAACACCCTCTGGTGCTACTATCTGAGAGTATAAGATTTTAAAGTGAGCATCTGGCATTAGTAGCATTTGTAGATGTATTTTTGGCTGAGTTTCTCATTTTAGTGCCTTCTCTTCCTTCTAGTAGTTACATAGTTATATATCCAGCTTGAAGAACTTTCCCTGATTTAATATCTTCTGGCCAAGTTTTTACATGTCTGTCACCACAATACAAACATGTAGGTTGTATAATTTTAAAAGCAATGTCTGTAAACAAGTTTTTGTCTTCTACTTTCAGTTGCCTTCTTCAGTGAGCTAAGTTTTGGACAGCCTACTCAGTGTTCTTTTTAGGACTGTGGAATGCATCTTCCCCCACTTTCTGCTCCCCTTCTTTTAATGGAAGGACTGTCTTCTCTCTCTGTCTAGCACAATAATCCCTAATCCTTTAGACAAAGTTTTTCTGAAATTTCAGGCAGCTGTCCTATAAACAAACTGATAATTAAACTTGTGTCACATCTTTGATCTTCTGTTATGAATTCTATTGGAGTGGTGTCTTTAATCTTCCCAGAACTTTTTCTATCCTGTGTACTCTGAGGAAATGTTTTCTTGACATCTTTAAAGCCTAACTTGACCATCTTATTTACTGTTTGAATCTCCCTCCCCCACTTCTGCATGCCTGCTTTGATTGTAATACTTAAAAAAAAAATTTTTTTTTTAAACACAGGGAGACTGCATTGCTTATTGATCCAAAAAACTCCTGTTCTTCATCACGCCAGTGGGTTGCCCTGGTTGTGGGACATGAACTCGCCCATCAATGGTTTGGAAATCTTGTTACTATGGTATTTAATATTTTTAAGTGCTCAAATATATTTATTTTTTTCCTGCTGCACCTTTTTTTGTCTACATAGTATTTCAGGTTTGGCTGGAATGTTGTACCAAAAAAGTAGTTTTTTGATTGAAAAACTTTATTTTAAAAGGTCCACTTTGAAAAGTGTTTATCAGAATATTCTTGTTGATCAAAAGCATGTAGATAATCTTTATTCAACAGAAAATACTTCCTAAACTGTTTTAATACTGCCTGCAAGCGGGGGAAGTCATGATACTAATTTGGGTGAAAGGAAGAGATTCCACTTAGATAGAGAGATTCCATGCAGTGAGATTCAGACTAACTGTAGTTTCTTGTGTCATATATATTATGTAGCTCACTAGCTGTAAAGTAACCTGATAAATGACAAACTATCCTTGATTAGGTTGAAATGTTTTTAAGGGTCATTTTCTTCATTTCCTGAAATTTTAAGTTGAAATTTGACAGAAATGAAGGCAAAGAAACAACAGAATAACTGTGAAGTATATTAAAATTTCCAACTGTCCTATTGAAGTTCTTGTTTATTATAATGTTTGCAGTGAATGATCTCTGTCCTCTAGTCTTGACCTTTCCCTCTTACTCTGAATAAGTACTATCTATAGCAGCCAACTGTGTTAGAGCTTGGGAGCCCAGCGTTTAATAAGTGAACTAGAAGTGCCTCTGCAAAGAAAGAACTGGAGATTCTGGAGCCAGCCAAATTCCCTGATGGCATTTTAGGCTGCCAAAGAGCAGAGCCCAGTTTGGATATTAGTTGAGTCCACATGTCACAAAATAAGCAAGAAAGGAAAACATTTAGCAACTCTTACATATTTGAAAGAGTTTCTAAAGAAAGTCAGCCCTTGAAAGTAAATCCTGTCCTTTTTGCTTTGGATGTTTAAAATTTTGCTTAGGGGTAAAAAAAAATTTTGAAATATAATTTTATGCAGAAGTAAGTATACTAGTACCTGTATTCAATATGTCAGAAACGTTCTTTTCTCCTAATGCAGCAAGTTTGTTGCTACCAAACAATTTTTTTGCTCAGTGTTGAGCAGACTTTATTTTTTATGATTTTATTTTTAAACTTCCAGTAATAAACTTTAGTAGGGGAAATGTGTGCATTCTCATTTTGCTTTTAAACAGCTTTTTACTGGATTGGAGCAACTTATAGTTATTAGATGTCAGTTGTTTCATTAACCAAAATTCAAAGGCTTAGAGATAGTTGGAAAATTACTAGGTTTGTACCAGCTTATCCCAGAGGAGGCTTTTAGTTAAATAAGTGCACAAAGCATATAGACAGATAGCCATTTATCAGTTGATATTGGAAATATTTGATCTTTTCAGAATTTTAAAATGCCCTTTTGTTTTTCACCATTGCATTAGTCCTTTGTCCTGAATTCATATAGTATTGCTTTCTTTTCATAAGAGATTTAATCAACTTTTTTTTTTTTTTTCCTAATGAGTTAATTGGATTGAGGGTTTATTACTGTGATATCAAAAACATTCAGTTTGGCTTTCAAATTGAAAAGGACTATTTAAAAATAAAAAGGTTCTGGGGCTTCCCTGGTGGCGCAGTGGTTAAGAATCTGCCTGCCAATGCAGGGGACACGGGTTCAAGCCCTGGTCCGGGAAGATCCCACATGCCGTGGAGCAACTAAGCCCGTTCACCACAATTACTGAGCCTGCACTCTAGAGCCCGTGAGCCACAACTACTGAAGCCCATGTGCCTAGAGCCCGTGCTCTGCAACAAGAGAAGCCACAGCAATGAGAAGCCCGTGCACCACGACCAAGAGTAGCCCCCGCTCACCGCAGCTAGAGAAAGCCCGCGCGCAGCAACGAAGACCCGAAGCAGCCAAAAATAAATAAATAAAATAAAATAAGTTTAATAAATAAATAAATAAATAAATAAAAAGAGTTAGGCTAGGCTTGATATAGTTCAAAAAATAAAAATAAAAAAAATAAAAAGGTTCTAAAAGGACATTATACTATCCTGTTACAAGCCAGTCTGTACACAGGCATACACTCCCTGTTCAAGGTGAATCAGGTCCTCATCCATAAACGAAGGCTTTGAATCTGCACCTCCATGGGCAACTGGTGATTTTGTTTCCAGTAGAACTTTCCAAGCTACATAATTCCTCCACTGACAAGTGTTTTGAGACTTAATCAACTTTAATGAAAATTAGATTGAAATCTCTTTCTAAAAAGTTGATTTCTTTTTCAAAAAGTTGATTTTGTCTGTGACCCATTATATTCTTTGTCCACTCCACTGTTAATTCTTATTAACGGATGAGAATTTTATATTTCATAAATGTTTAAACACCATGCGTTACTGAACTACTTACTGCCATGACATTTCTGTTAATTTCACATAATTCTTATATAAGCAGTACTGCTTTTCTGTTTATCTAGAAAGTTTAACTTTTCAATCAACAATGATTTTTCCCTGTCATTATGGAAATAGTTTCCAGTTTTCCTTGTTTGGTCCTGATAAGCTTTCTGTTTTTTTTAAGAGAACTGTTTATTAAACTAAATTTTATATGACAGTGTAGGCTCTTGCCTATATTTACGCGCTCTCTTCCCCTTTTCCATATTTAGGGTGTTCTTCATCCTCCTTCTTCCTCCTTTTCTACCTTTAGTACCAGAAAGTTACTTAGCAGTGGTGATACTGCTAGTGTCACCAGGTTGGCTTTTCTTGGCATTTCTTTTGTTCAGGGATGTGAGTTATTTACTAAATGTTTTGAAATGAATTTCAGTTCATTAAGAGCTTTAGAGTATAGTGGAAGGGACATATGAGTTTTTTAAATTAGTGGAGTGACAAGCATCTTGTTCTCTTTATATATTTCCATCTTTTGTTTTTAGGAATGGTGGACTCATCTTTGGTTAAATGAAGGCTTCGCATCATGGATTGAATATCTGTGTGTAGACCACTGCTTCCCAGAGTATGATATCTGGACTCAGTTTGTTTCTGCTGATTACACACGTGCCCAGGAGCTTGATGCTTTAGATAACAGCCATCCTATTGAAGTGAGACATAATTTTCAGTCATTGGCCTTTGCTCTCATTTTCAATAAAATATATAATTTGTTTATAGAGGTACTTAGGACTCTGCAAAGAAAATTGCATGGGTGATGTCATTTACTTCTGTAGTTTATATTTCCATTCTTGAAATTCTAGCAGTACTAAGTTCTAATTAAGTTTCTTTTTAAACATCTGTGATCTTTGTAGAAGCAAGTGCTCTGTACCCATAAGCATTCACTAAATAGATTTTTATTGAATAGTGTGGGGGAACCATAGCTGTTGGGTAGTGTGATTCTGTTGTTTCAGAGAGAATTCTGAACATACTCTTTATTGTTGTCGTCTGTTTTTATATAAATATTTTAATTCTTTTGACTTAGCCTGTCCTTATTTCAGCTAGTTTATCTGTATAAATTTTGCCTCTAAAGAGCTAGACTTAGAGTCTACTTTGACATATTTAACCAGGGTCCTATGTAACTGTAAGCCATTACAATTAGTGCAAGAAGTCAAATGTTTTTCATCTCTCCCTTCCTTACCCTCACTTCCCTACCCACAAAGAGATCAATAGTGACTTGCCTCCCAGCAAAGCAGTGCCAAGATTGGAACCCAGGTCCTAAGAGATGATGGGGATTGTGTTATATATTCTATTTTATTAGTATTAGTTATTAAACCCTTTTAAACAATTACACATTATGAGTCACCTAAAGGCAAAAAGTATCTTATGATTTAGAAGGGTTTTCCTAGAAAGCTTTTTATGTAATTCAGTATTACAGGCTGTCTGCTTCCTGTCATAACCTTAAATCACACTGTCTGCTAGGTCAGTGTGGGCCATCCTTCTGAAGTTGACGAGATATTTGACGCTATATCATATAGCAAAGGTGCATCTGTCATCCGAATGCTACATGACTACATTGGGGATAAGGTAAAAAAGCAATTTAAAAAATCTTCCATTCTTTTATGGTGAAACCATAGAGTTTTGCATGAAAAAAAAAAAGTTTGATTTTATTTAGGTTAAGTTCCTAAGTAATTTTTCTAGAATCTATAAGGATAGTACTCTGGCTTGTCTTTATTTCTTTTTATGCTGATTATTTTGGTCTCTCAGATGAATGATGTTGCAAATATGTTTTGGGGGTTGGTGGAAGTCTGGTATAAAACTTAAAAGCAAAAGTAGAAGGCAAAGAGTATGCATTTTTAAACAGAAGGTAGTAGACATTAGGGGGATACATGTGTTTTAGTAAATCTGACAGTCAAGTAATTTGAGTAAATTAGTTTTTGAGTACTATGTACTCAAAATATACTATAATTCTGAGTTCTGACTCTCCTGGATTTTAAAAATTGTGTTTTCTCAGGACTTTAAGAAAGGAATGAACATGTATTTAACCAAGTTTCAACAAAAGAATGCTGCCACAGGTAATCTTTAATAGCTTGAGATAGAAATGGAGAGAAAGTGTTGGCATAATACTATCCAGAGTGACATTTTATTTTTTCTAAATACTTAATTTTCCATGTGATGGATAGGAAATAGAGTCGACTTATTTGAAGATGTGTTGCATCATGGATCAACAGCATGAATTGGGACCTATTATCCTTTTGGTCATCCTCCAGTAGTCTGCTTTCCACAGCTCAATGTTTTGCCACTTTAAAAGAGTCTGAAAAGTTCTGTTTACTTTACCAGAGCTTGTTCTTTTTGATGATTTGTGGGTTTTGTTGCCCTTCGTTGACCATTGACCATTGACCATTAAAATAGCTGCAAATTAACCATTTGTAGGAGTGAACTTGTGGAACTACAGATTTTCAATGAAGTAAATTCTTAAGATTTTATGATGGTCTATTAGATATTAGAGTCAAAAGGAAGAATAAAGGTGTAATAGTTGATTGAATATGAAGCTGAGTGAACAAAATAGTTTAAAAAACAAGATTTGTGTAATGTCATTAGTATAGGTCTGGGGTGGGGCCCGAGAGTCTGCATTTCTAACAGACTCCCAGGTGAAGCCAGTGCTCCTAGTTCATGGGCGGTACTTCAGCTCACCAAAGTGTAACTGGTATGGGGTGTGCCATGTAACTTTTTTTGGTTTGTTTTTGTTACTTATGAAAGACAATTGGCAGTTCAAATACATTCTGATATCATCCATGGTTTTTATCCTCTTGTAGCAGTTGTAGTGCTCTCTGTCTACTGTCTCCGCCCCTCCCTTAATTTATGCCTTCTTGATCTCTCCCCTGGAATTCACTACTAATTTACTACTTGCCTTGTCCCACTCTCTTCAGTTTCATCTCTCACTCTGAGGCTAGCTAGGGTTATCTTTCTAAAGTGAATATCTAATTACATCACCCTACTGATTAAAAACACTTGAGATGCCACATTCCTTTCACGATGAAGTCTATACTTCTTTGTAAGCCATACAGTCTTGAACAGTTCAACCCCTGCCTACTTTTTTAGCCTCATGGCCTGTTACTCCCACACATGCGCCTCTGTCTTCAGCTTATTGAACATATTGCTGTTACTGACATTTCTTATACTTTACTCTTTTTTTTTTTTGGCTGTGCTGCACGGCTTATGGGATCTTAGTTCCCTGACCAGGGATTGAACCCGGGCCCACGGCAGTGAAAGCTCAGAGGCCTAACCACTGGACCGCCAGCGAATTCCTTTTTATTTTCCTCTTTGTACCTTTATTCTGTCTACCTGGAATGCCCTTTTTCCCTCTGTCTAAAGAACAACTCCTCTTCAAGGTGCAGACCAAAAGTTTACCTCTTGTGAAGCCTTTATTCTTTGGATTTTTCTTTCTCTGTTCTTGCCCCTGTTATAGTATGTACCACATTGTATTGTTGTTTTGCTTATTCTACCACCAGAGTTGTTTGACCATATGGGTCAAAAACAGCATCAGCATTGAGTATTTTTTTAACTTCTGTTAATTGAATGGGTATAATAGTTTTAAGTTTGTGAATGATTGTTTAGTAGTGACCTTGAATATGTTTCCATTTGTTTGTTTCTGTTTCTTGTTTGAACTCACCTGTTTGTCTTTTGTTTATAACTTGTAATTTTTTAATAAATTGGAACAATTAAGAACATCTTAGAATATAAGACCATAGAGTTCACTTAATGGGAAGGCAAGGGGAATGTAATTTGGCCTACTGTTCCTGAACCTGAAAGAACCACAAAATTGGTCATTGTTGCAGTGTCAAGAGTTATATAAAATTTCTGGTTTGTTTAGGAAAATAAAAATGGAAACATTTTAGATTTTCATTGTTTGTATTTATCTTATAGAGGATCTCTGGGAAAGTTTAGAAAATGCCAGTGGTAAACCTATAGCCGCTGTGATGAATACCTGGACCAAACAAATGGGATTCCCTCTCATTTACGTGGAAGCAGAACAGGTAAACTTATAAAAAGTCCTTCAATTTTTCTGATATTGTATTAAATGAAATTCAGTCAGTGTTATCAAATTTGCTTTTCTGTCCTTTAAGTATTCTAGGTAAGATTTAAAACAGCCCTTATACTCTTTTCTCAATGATTTATTATGTCTATACCAAACTCTTTGCCCCCATGTCTTTAAAATTATACATGCTTATGGTAGAAAACAAAATATTGTCTGCCCTTACTGTCTCCAAGGAAAACACTGTAACCTTGTTGATATAGTTCTAAAATCACCAAATGAGGTTTATTCTGAGAATGCAAGGTTGGTTTAATATTAAAAAACAGTCAGTGTATTGACTCATAATCACTACATTAACAGAATCAAATTAGAAAAACCACATAATGACCTCACCTGATGCATAAAAAGGATTTGGTAAAATTCAACACCCGTTTATAATATCATTCTTTAAAATTAGTTTTTAATGTTGGATGGCATTGTGATTTTGATTAGAATTGCATTCATATTAGTTGAACTGTTATCTGAATTCAGACAGGTGTAGTTCAAAATGAGTTGTCCTCCAACAGTACTGAGAATTACACATCAACCTATAATGCATACCAGAAAGTTTGTCTTAACTTAGTTTAATTGTATGAAACTATGAAATCATTCTCTTAAATTTCTTTGCCATGGTTTTATAAGCTCCATAGGGAATTAATTCCATTCTTTTTTAGGGAGGAAGATTCATAGCTCTTTTTTAGGTATGTGTTTGTCCTTATGGTTCTGCATTGTCCATGAAGCTGATATTTTACAAAGGCTCAATGTGGCAATCTTAAATAAAGTATACACATTGGAGGACCTCTCAGTTAGATTGGCTGCAAGAATTTGAAAAGGCAATTTAGGGAACACAATTAATCATATTTGGTGAGAAAGGATATCTAAAACTTTAGTGAGCTATCATTGTGACCATTCTGTTTCTTTCTAGTTTATCAGAAGAGAGGACACTAATACCCCACTTCCTCCCAATGTTATTGAGACTCAGCGAACTTTTCCATCAAGCTACTTTCAAGATCTTACTTTTTCTGCATCTTTTTTGTCTCCAAGCACAGCCAAACTAATCCTCCATTTTACATTACAATAAAAAGCCTGTCTATGACTCAATTCTTTTACAAATGGGAGAAATCTGCAACATTGTATCTTGATTATGATCTGTATCTCACTTTATATTCCCTAAATTTAAATATTTTTGCTTTATTTCTGAATCAATTTAAAAGTCACCTAATAACTTTTTCAAGGAAATCTATGTGATACAAAATTAATCAGTGATGTAGTATCAGTATTTAAGTTCATTAGTAGTTTCTTTATGGCATCAAAGTGGCCATTGCTTCCTCACTCAAATTTTTTAGTTTTTCATTTCTGTCTCTTGCAGTCAGTTTATCCCTTTATAAAGGTCATTGACCCAACTTAGTGTTTGAGTTAAGTGATCTGAAAATTGTTGTATCTTTCATTATTTAAAATGTCTAGGGCATAGTAACAAATGATAACTAAAACAAAAGGTTGCATATTGTTGAAGTATTTTTTTAAAAATATGTACTTGTCTTTGTTGCTTCTGGCTTTTTAGTTTTTTGCAATACCTCCCCCCGACTTTTTTTTGTGTTTCATTGCAAAGCTCATCCTTTGAAACAAGGTGTGTGCTGCTTTCATGTTTGTCAGTTGTTCTAAAAATGACTTTGGATTCTGAATTCAGAATTTGAATTCTGAATATTGAGTCCACATGCTAATTTAATGTTGCCACTTTTTGGAAGTAGAAAAGGCTAAAGACATAACCTTCCTCCATAAAGGTTAACTATGTATCCTTTTTGAAAACTTTAACACTTTGAAGTTCTTATCTGGATACATATCTCCTCTCATGAGCAATATTTTATGGAACCTGGCCTTTAATTTTTAGAGTATTGTTATTTTGAGACCTTAATGAGAAATAGTGACTTTTCTTCCATTCTGTAGTATCATGCTCTTTATCACCATTGCATTTTGTATATTCAGGAGCTATTTGGCTATATGGTTTCACCTCTACTTTGTCACAGAGATGTCGTCCCCTCCAAAAAATAAAGTGTTGATGCTACTACAGCTTTTGTTTTGTTTTGCTTCTTTAGATAGAAGATGACAGACTACTGAGGTTGTCCCAAAGGAAGTTCTGTGCCAGTGGACCATATGTTGGTAAGCAAATGGCTATGAGTGGGAGCTGATCAGTGAGTTTGGATACCATACCATAGTGTTCCAACTAATAAGAAATAATTATCCATTTAAAAATATTTTTAATAGAATTAAACAGAAACAAGGTAATGGTAATAGAATAAAAACGAAATCTAGGAAATCAAAACAGGAGATTCATGGGGTATTTGTAGTATTGTCATATTCTTAGATTTTTGAAAGTCCATGTCTCTGTGTGTTATTGGGGGCTGTAATGAATGAAGAAGTATAGGAACACTCAAGAAGTGATGTCTCTAACCTTAATCCCTAAAAGAAGACTTGGTATGCATTTGTGTACTAAGTCTTATGCACTTGTGTACTAAGTACATTTGGTATACTTGTGTACCAAGTGTATACATTGTGGCTAATTTTTTTTTTTTTTTAATTCTTGGGGGTAGTAACTAAGCAAATAAATAAAGCCCAATGATTATTTAGATTTATTATGTACCAGTCATTGTGCTAAGCACTATGACTGACCCTTATTTTATACTCTCAGCAACCCTATTAGGTAGGTCATATTATTTCTGTTTACAAATAGGGAAGCTGAGGCATAGCTAACTAAGTAAGTTAAATTGTGCAAGATCACCTATATAATAAGTCAAAGAGTAGGAATTCAAACAAAATAGTTGGATTATATAAGTTTATAATCCTTAAGTTTATACCCTTAACTATCACTCAACTCTGCTTTTTCAAATATTTCTACATGACATTAGACTCTTTTTTTAAAAAAATTTATTTATTTTCGGCTGTGTTGGGTCTTCGTTGCTGCACATGGGCTTTTTCTAGTTGTGGCGAGCGGGGGCTACTCTTCGTTGTGGTGCGTGGACTTCTCACTGCGGTGGCTTCTCTTGTTGCAGAGCACGGGCTCTAGGCGCGTGGTCTTCAGTAGATGTGGCACTTGGGCTCAGTAGTTGTGGCTTGCGGGCTGTAGAGTGCAGACTCAGTAGTTGTGGTGCAGGGGCTTAGTTGCTCCGCGGCGTGTGGGATCTTCCTGAACCAGGGCTCGAACCAGTGTCCCCTGCATTGTCAGGTGGATTCTTAACCACTGCACCACCAGGGAAGCCCGACAATAGACTCTTTTACCCAGGGAATTAAAGATGAATTGAAAAATCAAGAAGTAAACTGTTTTTCTGCACCTTTCTCACTTCCTTTAAAATAGTATTTCCCAACAGGGGGAAGGGTATATCAGAATCACCAATGCCTTTTCATGTTCCACCCACCAAATGATGATGCACTCTACTAGGTTTAAGAGGTACAGCCTTCAACCTTTTGCCTTCCTTAGCATTGAGAGTTACTCTTAATAAGTATGTCTGACAAGTGAGGTGACATGTTTATTATCTAAATAAATAGTGTCACAGTTGCTGTTTTCTGCACATATCTGCAATCTGCATTGTAGGACTGACAGGTTTTGCAGGTCTTTCCAATACTCTGTGACCACTATAGGCATTATTAAAACCTGAATTATCCCAGTGTCAGGAGGGAATTTTCATTTGTGGTTTAGCCTGATAGCATAAAGCTATATAACTTATTAAGATAGTTTCATTAATGTACTGGGCAGTGACTCTCTTTTGTTTGGCATCTTGATGCAAAATCTATTTTGCTGTATAATACCTAAGAGAGTGTATGTATTTGCCTTACAAAAGCTTTGGCTTTTAGATGTGACTCCTCAGTGTTCGAATCCAGCAGCTCCCAAGGTGTATCCTGTCTGTCGCAGAAATAAAATCAGCCCTTCAGTTTCTCAGCAGTGTATATACCTGTTAAGAATTGCACCTTAGGGCTTCCCTGGTGGCGCAGTGGTTGAGAATCTGCCTGCCAATGCAGGGGATACGGGTTCGAGCCCTGGTCTGGGAAGATCCCACATGCCGCAGCGCAGCTAGGCCCGTGAGCCACAGTTACTGAGCCTGCGCGTCTGGAGCCTGTGCTCCGCAACAAGAGAGGCCGCGACAGTGAGAGGCCCGCACACCGCGATGAAGAGTGGCCCCCGCTTGCCACAACTAGAGGAAGCCCTCGCACAGAAACGAAGACCCAACACAGCCATAAATAAATAAACTAATTAAATTAAATTAAAAAAAAAAAGAATTGCACCTTAGAATTTGTTTTTAAGTGCTATGTGAGAGCTTTAACCCACTCGAAATGTCTTTTATTATCTCCTTTGCTCTGAAAAGGGAAAACAACAATTAAATTAAAATTGTTGTATTTGTGATTCTACAAGTAAACACAGTGTTCTCTTTTTTATAGGCTATTGTGATTTCATTAGTAAATTCTCTCTTCCTTATTATTATTCAGGTTACCTGGAAGAGTTCATGTACCATTAAAAATGAGCTATTGGCTTAACAATTGGATTCAAGCCCATGCATGGGACACCAGTCCTCTCTCTCTACCTTACCTTCTGTTTCTTCCAGTGAGAAATTATTTTTCAAGTTTCCTCTTTGTTCTTCTCTTGCTTAAGGAGAAGACTGTCCCCAGTGGATGGTTCCTATCACAATCTCTACTAGTGAAGATTCCAGCCGTGCCAAAATGAAGATTCTAATGGACAAGCCAGAGATGAATGTAGTTTTAAAAGATGTCAAACCAGACCAGTGGGTGAAGGTGAGTCCAGAAATGACATGGCCTTTTTTATCTTACCTAAATTGATTTATTTCTTTCATTTCCTTTATGCATTTTATGGCTGGCTCTAAATTCTACTGCTTCATTTTGGACTAGGACTTGAAAAGAAAAAAACATTTCTGAACTTTCTTGTGTGAAATTTAGGGCCAACTTTCAAATAGTATTGTCTAGATATTTGCCTTTATGTCAGGTAAGGGAGTGGTCAATAAGCAGTTACAAAGGGATAGGATTAAACAGGAAAAAACTAGTAGTCTATGTATAAAGTCACATTAACCAAAACATTTGTAGTCTTGCAACTTCAAACTGCCCTGTCATTGTAATGACATGTTAACTTTAGTGATGTGTTGTCATTGTGCATGTACAACTATAATCAAGTGAGATCAGACATATAATAATCAGTTTGTGTCACTGAAATGTGAAATTCCTTTTAGCTGGTGTTTTAAAGCCATTTCACAAAAATAAGAGTCAGTAAATATTATTTTTCATTATTCTGTACTCTGCCTTTCATAATGAAAGTATCTATTACAAACTTTTCTCCCAATTATAGGTTCCTAATAGGAACTATACATTGTCTCAGGCTTTTGTGCTTGCAGAACTATTTCTCCCTCTGTTTTAATTTTTTTAATATATTTTTATAATATACCCAGTGGAATACTATATTACCATTTGAAACTACAATCTGGAACATATGTAGCAATATGAAATTTTTCTTATAAGAAAAAACACTATGATTGTAATTAGGTAATTAAAGGTGTTATTCCTATAGTAAAAGATAAAGGGAATCAATAAAATAATTACTGTATTAGAAATGTGAAGTGACTTAAATATATATAAATAGTAAAATATTTATATCTTTTTTAAAAAATTAATTTATTTATTTTATTTTTGGCTGTGTTGGGTCTTCGTTTCTGTGCACGGGCTTTCTTTACTTGTGGCGAGTGAGGGCTACTCTTCGTTGCAGTGTGTGGGCTTCTCATTGCGGTGGCTTCCCTTGTTGCGGAGCAGGGGCTCTAGGCGCACGGGCTTCAGTAGTTGTGGCACGCGGGCTCAGTAGCTGTGGCTCACAGGCTTAGTTGCTCTGCGGCATGTGGGATATTCCTGGACCAGGGCTCAAACCCGTGTCCCCTGCATTGGCAGGCGGATTCTTAACCACTGCGCCACCAGGGAAGCCCAAAATATTTATATCTTATACTGTCATTTTATCATTAAAATATTTTGCATATAAATATTATCAAAAATATTTTTGACTGTTGGTAAATAGCCTATAGAAAATAATGATAGTCAATGATTACCTCACTCCAAAAATCATATGAAATTGCCTTTTAACTCCATGTAATTCTTTAAAATCTAGGACCTGACAGTTGTTATTGTATTGAGGCTCTGGGCTCATTAGATCAGTATTTGTAAAGGTTTAGTCTTCCTCAGAGATTTTATTGTCCATGTATTTTTATTTTGTAGTCAATGTTTTCTGTAAACTGAAAACCATTCACTGAAATTAGAAATAGAAACTTAGCCGCATTATATCCTCCTTTTCAGCCATGTTCTTTTCACTGTCGCTCACCTTGGCTCCCACTATGCCAAGTTTCTGTTTTCTTTTGCCTCTGTATTCATCTTTGACAACTGATTACTATCTTTATATGTTGTTTCATTTTAATACTTGTCTGTTAGCATAAATGATCTTTGTTGTTTTTCATCCAGATATACTAAAACTAGAACTTCTTTCATACCTACAAAAAATTGATTTAAAAAATAAATGCAGCTCTTTAATAATACCTGTTGGATATCTTTTCAGTTAAACCTGGGAACCGTTGGGTTTTATCGGACCCAATACAGCTCAGCCATGCTGGAAAGTTTATTACCAGGCATTCGTGACCTTTCTTTGCCCCCTGTGGATCGACTTGGATTACAGAATGACCTCTTCTCCTTGGTGAGCCTCCAGTAGTATAATGGATTTTGTTGATTAAAGGATTTTGTTTTTCCTGGAGTGCCTGACTGAAACATAACTAGAAGAATATAGTTCTTCCTGAAGGTTGAATGCCTTTAGGACCAAAGCAAATGACTAATTATTAATTAACATGGCAAGATTGAACCTATATAATTTACCAGAAACAAATCTCATTTTATTACTCCTAAGCCAGCTTTTTGCAACTATACTTAAACTATCCTTTGTAAGGCAAAAATTCTCTTCAACAGACATAGACATGAACCTTGAAGAAATTTCTCTACTTATGTGGTTTTTTAAAATAATTCAGAGTGATTTATATTTTTCTAAAATAGTGGTTGTACTTTGCAGGGAAAGTCTAGTAGAATTTTTTAACATTCCGTTACTATTCAAGTTATAATAGCCCATTAGCTTTAGAATTATATTTATATTTAGCTTTGTTCCAGAAAAAATTTTAAGGAGCAATTAGTAGTATTATCTTTATGACCCCAAAGCATAGGTTAGATAATTTCTAGATGTCTCTGTGATAAAATTGTCAGATTCCTCCTAGTGTTCCTTTAATTGGACTTGAAATTTTCATTCCCCTCTGCAGTAACTGGTTTTGGATTCCTCCTTTGTATAAACACAGATTAGCATTGATGCACAAAACCTCACATCTGCTGATTTCATTGCTGAGAGAGACCTGTCCCAGGAGAGTGGTGTGTTTGTGCAGTTGGCTGCTGTAACAGAAGTTCTTTTTCCTAATTCTGTTAGTCAGTTCTGAAAGGACTGAATTTGTAGTGCCTTCCAGTTTGCCTTCTTTTAGAAATGAGTAAAGGACAGGCTGACGTTGACACAGTTTGCAGGTCTAGTTTTGAAAGCGCCTCTGTCAAAAACCAAAGCCCCAACTGTTTTTGCAACTTTTCTGAAAGTATGAAAAATTTCAAAATAAAAAACAATGCCAAGACCCCAGAAACTGAATAGAAATAGGAAGTTAACTGTTTTCTTTCTTTTTCTAAATTGGTGGAATTTTAGCAATTTTTTAAAGTGGCTCTTCTATAAATAGCAAAAAAGTAAGGAATGGTGTCATAATACAGTTTTTATTTTATAAAATTCTATAGTGGTCTGAGCTTATATAGTCTAGTCTCTTCCTTAAGGGATGACTAACTAGCAGAAGATAATGCCAAAATTACATGCTTGTGTTTTTTGTTTTGCTTTTGTTTGAAGACTAGATTAATTTATGTTTTTTCCTATCCCAGGCTCGAGCTGGAATCATTAGCACTGTAGAGGTTCTAAAAGTCATGGAGGCTTTTGTGAATGAGCCCAATTATACTGTATGGAGCGACCTGAGCTGTAACCTGGGGATTCTCTCAACTCTCTTGTCCCACACAGACTTCTATGAGGAAATCCAGGAGTTTGTGAAAGATGTCTTTTCACCTATAGGGGAGAGACTGGGCTGGGACCCCAAGCCTGGAGAAGGTAATGGATGTACTGAATGGGGAAAGAATTGATCAGAATTTGGTCCTTTTTTTACTCAGCTGTGGTTAACAATAACAATAGCATCATCTTTGTGTCTGCTGGATGTTACTGTGTATTCAGCTAACTAGAAAGTAAGACTTCGGACTTTTAAGCCTCCTGGTGAAGTTACGTGGGTAACCAACATAAAAACAGTGGTGGCTATGTGTATTCGTTGCTAAATATGATTTATGCACAGAGCAAATGGTGGAAATAAAAGTCTTTCACAAAGTTCCAAAGGCCCATTTTTAGTAAAGAAAAGCTAAAGGGAATTTTGGATTATTTTATTTATTATTACCATAAATACCAGGCACCTTATGTGCAACTTGAAAAGGTGAATTAAAGGAGTTATTTGCTTTCTACATGTATTCTCTCCTCTTTATTTCTGTAATCATGTATTTACTCTTTTGCTGTCATTTAAATGTTGGGAATAGTGATTACAGGGCTTTAAATATAATTGTTTTCTACCATATGCTAATAACTGAAGGTGGTATTTCCTCCTGCCCTTCTTGTTCTGGGAGTCTTTTACAATAAGAACAGTAGTAACAATTATCTAGAGCTCTATGTCTTTCTTTTATTGATTCAACAAATATTTATGTACCCAGTAAATGCCAGGTACCATACTAGGAGCTGGTGGTATAACAGTGAACAAAAAATCACCGTGTGGCTTACATTCTAGTGGAAGACACAGCAAACAGTTCAATAGATAATATTTTAGGTGGCAGCAAGTATCATGAAGAAAAATACAGTTAGGTAAGGTAGATCAGGAGTAAAAGGAGTAGTAAGCCACTATTTTATGGAGAGTGGACAGGAAAATGCAGGTAAACTAGTGAGGTGATATTTGAGCGTAAGCAGAGACCTGTAGGAGAGAACTGTGAGGATATCTAGTGGGAAAATGGTCCAAACAGGAAACAGCAAGTACAAAAGACCTGAGGCAGAGGCATGCTTAGATGTTCGAGGGATAACAAGGAGGCTGGTAAAGTCAGGACCAGAGTAACTGAGGGAGAGAGGAGGGTGGAAGCATATCAGCTCCTATAGAACCCGTGGGACTTTCACGTTTAGTGGTATGAGAAACTCATTTGAGAGTTTAAAGCAGAGGAACATGACTTATTTACTCAGCTGTGTGAAGAACAGACTGTAGCAGGGGAGGCAAAAGAGGAAGCAGGGAGACAAGTTAGAAAGCTATTTCAGTAATCCAGTTAGGTGTTGGTTGCAGGTAGCACTTGTAGGTAGTAAATTCTGGGTATGTTTTGAAGGTAGAACTGAAAATACTTGGTGGTGGCCTGTGTGGTGGAGAGAAAGAGGGGAGTCATCAAATTTTGGCCTGAAGAACTGGAAGAGTGAAGTTACCATATACAGGGACGGGGAAGACTGCTGTAGATGCAGATTTGGGTGCAAAAGGGAATCAGCAGTTTGGTTTTGGACATCTTAAATTTGAGGTCCTTTTAGACATCCCAGTGGGGAGTCCCATGCCTAGAGGTCCAGGCTGAATAGATACATTTAATGCGTAGATGGTATTTACAGCCATAAGATTGGATGAGGGCACGGCCAGTCGAAGATTTAGAGATTGGGTAGAAGAGGAGGAATCAGCAAGGGAGATTGACCGGACAATAAGGTAGGAGAGACAGGAGGGAAAGGAGTGTCCCAGAAGCCTTAAAGAAGCAGTAGAGAGGGAGAAGTGATCATCTGTAACAAATGCTGCTCTAAGTCAGGCAGAATGATGAAGAACTGATGATTGCATTGGCCAAGTTCTGTGGCGTGGTGATGAACAACACCAGAATGGGAAGAGAGGAAAAGGAGACAGCACTTCTAGACAACTTTTTAAAGGAGTTTTGCTAAAAAGAGGATCAGATAAAAGGGGATAGTCTGGAGAGAGATGTGAGGTCAAGGGGGCTTTTTTTTTTTTTTAAAGTGGGAGACACTATAATATGTTTTTGTGCTGATGAAAATGATGCAGTAATAGAAAAATTCATGATGTGAAAGAGAGGTAATTGCTGGAGTGATGGCTGAATAATCGAGAGGAGTCAGGATCCATTGCACAAGTGGAGGAGTTGGCTTCAGGTAGGAATACAGCAGATCCATAAGAACAAGACAGGAAGTATATGGACACAGATGCAGGTAAATTGGTGGATGTTGCACTTTTCTTTCATGATGATAATATGTGAAACTTTGGGGGCTAAAAAACGCCTTTTTGAAAGAGGGAGAATGTCATTAGTTTCCCAGCTTTATAGATGGAAGAATCAAACATAGCAAAATAATAAAAATATTGCCTGTATCAACACAGCAAATCAGCACCAGAATTATAAATTGGTTCTTATAAGAACCTTCACTAGCGTCGTGTTATCTATTGATTTCTTATGGTTTTCGTAAACTTATTTTTTTATGGAGTTACTATTTAAATATGGCAAAATGTACATGTTCAATTCAGTGACTTGACAAATGCATACAACATTTCCATCGCCACAGGAGGTTGCCCTCAGGCCACTTCCCAGTCCCTGCCACTCTACCCACCCCACCAACCCTCACATCCCCTGCAGGCAAACACTATTCTGACTTCTTTCACCCTAGATTAATATGGTCTCTTCTAGAACTTTATATAAATGGAATCATATTATATAGTCTGTTCTTTTATCTGGCTTGTCTCACTGAGTATAACGTCCTAGAGATACATCCTTTTTATCGCTGAGTGCTATTTCATTGTATGAATATACCACAATTTATTTGTCCATTGTGCTGTTGCAGTCCATCAGTTTGTATGCTAGGTTAACTATTTTTTTTTGAGGTATAATCAATATACCACAAAATGCACTCTTTTAAATATACAATTCAGTCTTTTTTCACAATGTTGCACAACAACCAGCACTATCTAATTCCAGAACAATTTCTTTACCCTCAAAAGAAACTCCATACCCATTGGCAGTCACTCTCTATTCCCTGGCAACCCAGTCCCAGGCAGCCACTAATCTGCTGTCTCATGGATTTGTCTGTTCTGGCATTTCATATAAATGGAATCATACCCTGTGTGGCCTTTTATATTTGGCTTCTTTCATTTAGTATGTTTTCAAGGTTCATCCATGTTGCAGCATGTATCAGTACTTCATTTCCTTTTATAGTCAAATAATATTCCATTGTATTATATGGATATACCACATTTTCTTTGTTCATTTATCAGTTTATGTATGTTTGGATTGTTTCTACTCTTTGACTGTTAGGAATACTGTTATGAACATATGTATACAAGTTTTTGTATAGACAAATACTTTCATTTCTCTTGGGTATATACCAAAGAGTGGAATTGCTGGGTCATACGGTAACTCTGTGTTTAACCTTTTGAGGAATTGCTGGACTGTTTTTCAAAGTGGCCACACCATTTTACATTCCTACCAGCAATGTATGAGGGTTCTAATTTCTCCCCGTCCTTGCCAACACTTGTTATTGTCTCTTTTATTCTAGCCATCCTAATTGGTGTGAAGTGGTTATCTCGTGGTTTTGATTTGCATTTCCCTAATGGCCAGTGATAGCTTATTGGCCATCTGCATATCTTTGGAGTAATCTATCAGATTTTGATTTTAAAAATCTAAGATTTCAACGTAATATACCCGGCATACGCATAGCACAGGGAGATCAGCTCGGTGCTTTGTGACCACCTAGAGGGGTGGGGGATGGGGAGGGTGGGAGGGAGGGAGATGCAAGAGGGAAGCGATATGGGAACATATGTATATGTATAACTGATTCACTTTATTATAAAGCAGAAACTAACACACCATTGTAAAGCAATTATACTTCAATAAAGATGTTTAAAAAAAAAAAAATTCTACCCTGAAAAAAAAAAAAAAATACCCGGCATACTAGTTCTACATGTGACCTTTCTCTAAATCTTGGGTCAAAATTGCATGATCTAAGTCTGTTCCTTTCACACATAATTCTTATTAGTGTAATTACCTAGATGGAGTGAACATTTAGTAAATCCAGTTGGCATTGTAACTATAGACAGAGGCATCATATTTGCTTGTCTAGTGTGTTAAGCACTTCATTTCATTCTTATTTGATAAATTTAAATCAAGTGTTCTCTCGAGTACTAAGGTAATTGTTTGTTCAAGACCGTAGACATGGTATAACACAATTATAAGATATCCAGGTGGCATATTTGTAAAAATAAGCTTTTTAAGTAGTTCTATATCTCTTTTACTTCTCAATCAGGTCATCTAGATGCACTCCTGAGGGGCTTGGTTCTGGGCAAACTAGGGAAGGCAGGACATAAGGCAACGTTAGAAGAAGCCCGTCGTCGGTTTAAGGACCATGTGGAAGGGAAACAGATTCTCTCCGCTGATTTGAGGAGTCCGGTAGGTTTTCATAATAAAGTACCTTGATTTCTAGGTGACTGCATCATTCTGTGTAGTGTGGAATGTGTTTAATAGTAACCAAAAATGACCTAAGTATTGACTCACAAATCATGTCTGATTCTTTTCTTTATTTTTTCCTTTATTTATTTATTTATTTTCTTATTTTTTTTTTTTTTTACTTTTTGGCTGTGTTGAGTCTTAGTTGCGGCATGCGGGATCTTCACTGAGGCACACAGTCTCTTCGTTGCAGCACTCAGGCTTCTCTCTAGTTGTGGCATGCGGGTTTTCTCTCTCTAGTTGTGGCACATGGGCTCCAGAGCACGTGGGCTCTGTAGTTTGCAGCAGACCGGCTCCTTCGTTGAGGCGCGCGAGCTCAGTAGTTGTGGCACACAGGCATCTAACCTGTGTCTCCTGCATTGCAAGGCGGATTTTTTACCACTGGACCACCAGGGAAGTCCCCTGATTCTTTTATTTTTTTAAGATATTTTATTACAATTTTTTTTTTTTTTGGCTTTGCATGGGCTTTCTCTAGCTGCGGCGAGTGGGGGTTACTCTTTGTTGTGGTGCGCGGGCTTTTCACTGTGGTGGCTTCTCTTGTTGCGGAGCACGGGCTCTAGGTGCACGGGCTTCAATAGTTGTGGCTTGCGGGCTCTAGGTGCACAGGCTTAGTAGTTGTGGTGCATGGGCTCAGTAGTTGTGGCACGTGGGCTCAGTAGTTGTGGCTCGTGGGCTCTAGAGCACAGGCTCAGTAGTTGTGGTGCACAGGCTTAGTTGCTCCACAGCATGTGGGATCTTCCCAGGCCAGGGATCGAACCCGTGTCCTCTCCATTGGCAGGCAGATTCCCAACCACTGTGCCACCAGGGAAGTCCCTCCTGATTCTTTCAATATACACCACTTATGAGGTCTGTAGGCAGCTTCTCATTGATGTCAAGCTTCTCAGTCTGCACTAGGGTACTGAAAGGTGATTGACTATCTGTGCACATTCTCCTGAGAGACTGGTGTGTTCTGCTGTTACTTACGACCTGCCATCTACCTTTCTGGTTGTTTATGTGGGCTCTTAGATCCTTGCCACAATTTGTATTAATATGTAATATCCACACAATTTTTTTTGACTTGCTTTCTGTCTTTTCTAAACATTAGAATATTTGGAACAAGATACATTTAATCAGATGCCTTCTTTTTTGTTCCTGTATTCTTTTGTAGGTCTATCTGACTGTTTTGAAGCATGGTGATGGCACTACCTTAGACATTATGCTGAAGGTGAGTAAATTTAGAAAGGGCTCCCATTTTCTGCTTTTTAAGTTGAATTAACATAGAGAGTATGAGCTTGAGTGGTTAAAAAAAAGTCCTGGCAAAAGAAATACATGCTGATATGCATACTGTAGACATGCAAATATTAGGAAACTGTGGGAGAAATATATAATATCTGTTTATCTGTACTACCAATACAAGTGCCAAAAGTCATCTAAATTTTTCACTTTTTTTTTTTACTCACGAATTTATGCATCTTAAATCTTAATACTGAAATGTTAATTTTGATTAAAAAGTCAAGTTCTTAAAACTTTTCCCATCAATGCAAATTTACTTGGGGTTCTGCCCATTTTATACAAAAGGTTTGTTTCTGTGCTTAGAAAAGGGATAGATGATTAGGTGTCTCAAGGGTTTGGTCTATGCCAGTGCCTCTTATGAATGGACAGGAAATTAATTCACTTGCTTTCACAGCCTCTGTAGTTTCCCAGGGTGGTTGGCATATAATTAAACTCCGACTTAGAAAAATATAGGTAAAACTTTCCATGTCCTTATAACGGCAGCGATCGGTTTGAAAGTCCTAATGCTGTGGAACAAGTGCTATCTCCAGTCCTTGTCCATGCAGTTAGTAGTCTAAGAAATAACTTGACAGTCTGGTTGCATTAGAGGTGGAGAGAGCTGATTCTACTTATTACCATTAAATAAAATGTGCAAAATGTGCCCAAATACCCAAATCATCTATCAGACCCATTCATTAAATGATCCGCACTTAGGGAGACAAACAGGATGGGAATGGGATGTGCTTTAATACTTCTACCCTTAATCAGAATACTTTTCTTATCCCAAGTGGATCAGAATTGCAAATCTAATTTCTAGTATTTTAGTTCTAAACAAATCCTATTTAAATGATTAGAATGTTTTAAAAAATATGTATTATAAACTTTATTTAAGAAACTACATCTCAAACTGTATTGCTTTAACTACCTATCTTGTATAAGGATTTCCTTTCTAATAACATAAAAAAATATACTTTGGGTTTACCTGTCAACTAAATGACATTAAGGTCCCTTCTCATTCTTAATATTCTGTGATCCTATGCACTATAAATCATGTATTTCTTTGCATATGAAACGAAGTACTTGGTATTTTTTGTCTATTCCATAAAGGTGTGGGAAAAATAGGGGTTCTGAAATTTTCATGAGAGGTACTCTGACATTTTCATGTCATGGCATATTTTTAAGAATTTATACTAGTATGTTTATTTAATAAATGTTTGCATCTAACACAAGGGAGCTCACAGTGATTCAGCTTTACTATGGAAAGAGCTCTAATGAAGGCAGAATCAGGGTTCTTCAAGAAACCAGTCAGGGGAGGTTGCAGAGGGATGGATTGGGAGTTTGAGATTAGCAAATGCAAACTATTATTATGTATGTATAACTGAATCACTTGCTGTACATCAGAAACTAGCACAACAATGTAAATCAACTATACTTCAATAAAATAAATTTAAAAAAAAAAGAAAGAAACCAGTTGATGAGAGATGAGGAAGACTGTTTTCTGTTGGTAATTTAGGAATAATGAAGCAGGATAAATAACTTTAATTCAAAGTGTATTTGAAATGTGGTGTTATGGTGCCATCTAGTGGACTCCTGTAACAGGTTCTCCAGGGGGTGGGGTGGGGAATGCTTCCTAAAAGCCAGAGTTCAGACCTTGAGTATTAGAGCTGAAAAGGACCTTAGAAATCATCTGTCCACCCCACTCATTTTACAGATGGGGAAACTGAGACCCGGAGAGGTTAAGGACTTAGTCAAGATCACACAGCTAGTTAGAGGCAAAACTGGGACTAGAACCCAGGTCTTCTGACCTCCTATCTATTTTACTACACTGCTGCTCAAAAGAGTCCAAAGGAAAGGAAGAGGAAACTGGGAGCTGTGATGGGGTCTCCAGACACTGGTCAGTGTTAAATCTTCAGAGGGGAAAAAAGGTCAAGAGAGTCTATAAATTAAGTTGTCCTAGAGAAGTATCTCATATACATTTGTAGTTCTAATTTAAAAAAAAATATAATAATATTTTGTTTCTAATTATGAAAAAAGATTTTGGTATACTCACTATGGAAGATTTAGAGACTAGAAAAGTATAAAGAAGAAAACAGAACTTACCTGTAATTTTAAAAACGTCACAAATATAGCATGTATAATATGATCTTATTCCTGATTTGGTTTTTCTTTATGCTTTTCTGTTTTCTTAATATTCTTCATTCAGCATGTGCTGCTTTTGCAGTTAAAAAATGTGATGATCCCACTGATCAGAGACCATTATTATTGTTAACATTTTGATGTGTTTTCAGGTTTTTTTTCCCCTTCACATTAACTTTTTAAAAATTTAGAATCATTTTGCTTTGTCTCTCTTCTTTCATTTAATATATCAAGAGCATGTTTATGTCATCAAATATTCTTAAAATATTACTTTCAATAATGCATCTTATATTTTTCACTATTGTAAATAGTGAAAAATATTACAAATTGAAGTGGTATTAGTAATTATTATTTTGCTCATCTAACATAGAACATTAGTCAGACATCAGTGAGTAAAGAATTTGGTCATGACAGGTTGACGCCTTAGATCTTGATGTTGAACTGCTCAGAACTGATGACAAGCTATTCATACAGTAAGCACTTAACACCTAGTGTCTTACTATGGGGGCACACGACAAATTTAGTGCCCAAACATCTTGAAAAATATTCTTTTGTTAATTTCATATCCTGCAGTCTTAGCCAATAAGAATGTAGAGCAAAAGTTTCACCTTAATGGGGGAGAAGTTAATTATCTCTATCTGTATTTTTTCACTATAGCTTCACAAACAAGCAGATATGCAGGAAGAGAAAAACCGGATTGAAAGAGTCCTTGGGGCTACTCTTTCACCTGAATTGATTCAAAAAGTCCTCACGTTTGCACTTTCAGTAAGTTACAGTGAAAACTGCTTTTAGAGGGAATTGTTACCCACTGATCTGTAGCAAGTGTCCTTGATTCAGTATTCTCTGCCTTAACCCTAGACTAAAGGCTCCCTCATTCTTGGAGGACTGGAATAAGCTTTTGTTACTAATCACTGTATCTCCCTCTAGTGGTGAGAATCAGAATAGTTGGGAGAGGAAATAAACTGGAAAGCTGACACATCCCTGTGCCTACTTTCTGTCTCTCCCTTTCTTTACCCTAGAGCAAGTATCTATTGAGCAGCCTGTTTGTACCCATCCCAGTGCTTCATTCTCAATTTGGCTGATCTTTAGGTTAAACATGCTCCTCTTTGTTAGAAGCTACTGGTGCCAGTTATTCCTAAAATAATAAGTGTCTTCCGTGGGATTACTTGGGTACCTCAACAGCATTTGCCCTTTCTGGCAGCAGACGATGTTCTGGATATGGTAGACTTTTAGTTCTCTTCCTCTTTTTAGGAAGAGGTACGTCCACAGGACACTGTATCAGTAATTGGTGGAGTGGCTGGAGGCAGTAAGCATGGAAGGAAGGCTGCTTGGAAATTCATAAAAGACAACTGGGAAGAACTTTATAATCGATACCAGGGAGGATTCTTAATATCTAGACTAATAAAGGTAGGTGAAAATTTTTATTTTGAGTAGCTTGCTTATCATGGATATTGAGAGACATCCATGATTCACTAGATCCACAGATTATGGCCTTTGCTTTTTAAGAGTTTCCTTAAGTAGTTATTAGCTTTACTAAAGAGTTTCTCCATAACCCATCCTGTACCCTCTAGAATAAACTGAAGTTGGGAAAGAATGGAATGATTTGTTTTTATGGTAAATGGAAGTTTGTTCCTAAACTCTTAGTTGTTCTTACTATTTATAAACCATTTTTTTTTCAGCTATCAGTTGAGGGATTTGCAGTTGATAAAATGGCTGGAGAAGTTAAGGTAAGGAAAGGAATGTTTACTTTTCACTTTTCAATCCAGTGAGTAAAAACACTAACCAAATTGTAATGATAGAGTGTTGGGGTAATGTTGTACTTTAGGGTCTCCATGTTCTTGCTTGGAGAAGGACAGGTTAGGTTGTATCTCTAATGCTTGAAGAATTTAGAGTTGGAATCATCTTTGGGGCATTGAAGTGTGGTTGAAAGAATGTGGAACTTGACATCAGTCGACCTGGGTATAAATCTGTGCTCTGCCCCTTGTTAGCTGTGTAACTTCAAGCAAGTTTTTTTAACCTCTATGAGCCTGGCTCCTCATCCATAAAATGAGGTGTTAAGATTGTTATTTAGATTAAGTAACATAGGGGGCCTGGAACATAGTAGGTCCTTGATATTAGTTCTTCTTCCCTTTCTAAAACCTTCATAGGTCTTTTGTAGGCACAATGAGACAAGATGACTGTGTAGGGACTCTCCTCTTAGCTCTTAGAAAGACTGATAATCAGTTTAGTGGCAGTTCAGCGTTTGGAGGACAAATCTACACTGATTAGGAAAATCTTAACTTTAAGCCTTTCATTGCATTTAATTGCAAAGTATTTTTTAAGTGTCACTTCCACCTTCATTCTTGAAAGCAAGGGGGTTATCAGGTGTGAATTTGGAAATTCTGAGAGCTATAATGTTTGATTCACTTTATGAGCCATTGTTAGAAATAAGATTCATTTAGTTTACATTGTGTATTGTATTGTGTAAATAATTACTTTATTGTAAAGGTAATAAATACTCTGAAGGAGAAATACGTATAATTAGTTTGAGGGGAGGGCAGTGGTTAAGCTCAGGTTGGTAAAGTAGGTAGAGGCCAGACCGAGGAGGGCCTTGTAGGCCATATTAAAAGTTTCCTAAGAATGGGAAGCCCTTGAATGGCTTACAAACCAGATCAAGTCACTCCTTTGTTTCTATGATAAAAATTTCAGTCTGGCCACAGTGTGGAGAATGCATAATTTGGAAAGGAGAAGAGAAAATGTCGGGAAGCTAACTCTCCAAGCAAAAATGATTTAGTAGCTTGGAGAAGATGGAGTAAGAAAGAAATTCAGGGGCTTGATTTTGTTAAACTTTAATTCAGCCAGTATTTACTGAGTGGCTTCTCTGTGTTGTGAACGTATCTGGGGAGGAAGAAGGAAGAGTCAAGGATAATTCCCAGGTTTCTGGTATGTAAATAGTGGTGCTGTTTCTTGAGGTGAAATGAGAGGAAGTCTTGTATCTTACTCAGGCCCTAAGAACCCAACTGTGATAGGAGCCTTGGAGCAGGAGCCATTGTCATCCATGTAAATAAAGTTATTGATTTCTAAAAGGTCTAGACTTAATCTGATGAATTAGTCATTCTCTCTTATATACCTGTGATGACTAGCTCAAAGGGAAGACCCCTATCCTTTTGCTGGTTGGTATTTTCTATGGAACCAGGTATACTTCATTAGAAAATGGTTTATTCAGCGTTTAATCAATAAGCATTGTGATAATTACAAGAAACTCTGAAGTAGTTTTACTGTATGAAAAATGTGAGTCTATAAAATTTTAAGTTATTAGGATATAGAAGCAACTTAAGCTTCTTAATTTTATCAACCCTTACAAATTAATCTTTATTTCAAGCAGCCAAAATGTGTTGAGTCCTTAACTACTCTGTGCCAAGTATTATGCTAACTGTTTATATGGGTTGTCTCTTTAATCTTCTGGAGTAAGTATTTTCTCATAGATGAGAAAACATACTTAGAGCAGTTAAGTTACTCAGTCACAGGTTAGTACATGATGGAGCCTCGATCAAGTCCCAAGGCTGATTCCAAAACCTAGACTTCAAGTAGGTTTTTTAACCCCTGTGAGCCAGTTTCATCTGTAAAATGAAGTGGTAAGATTGTCATTTAGATGAAGTAACTAACACAGGGGGCCTGGAACAGAGTAGGTCCTTGATATTAGTTCTTTTTTACTTTCTTTTGCTGGTTGGACAATGAACTTAAAAGAAAGGCCGTAGGTTCTGTCTCTTTACTGTTAACTTTTGATTAGGTTGTAAGCATATAATATATTTGGAGGAGAATTCCTGTAGGCAGGTACAAGGAGCTGCTTGTTTTCTTTTAGCCTGGAGGTGGCAGTGGTAAATTTTCATGAGTGAAGCTTATGAACCCTTTATAGACAGTGGGTATTTTTTCATAGCCTGTGATATTAGCTTCTTACTATTGCTGGTAATGATCCTACATTCTGGGTTGTTTTATACCAGGCTTTCTTCGAGAGTCACCCAGCTCCTTCAGCTGAGCGTACCATCCAGCAGTGTTGTGAAAATATCCTGCTGAATGCTGCTTGGCTAAAGCGTGATGCTGAGAGCATCCACCAGTACCTCCTTCAGCGAAAGGCGTCACCACCCACAGCGTGAACCCGGAGCATGCCGCCACTGCGGTTCTGCTGCTTCATGCAGGGATAAGGTGGAGCAACCGAACAGCTGATTCATATGCCAAGAATTTGGAGTCTTCTTTCAAGCCAGTGGGGGTTGGACAATGAATGTAGTTAACTGGTTCCTGCTCACACTCCAGAATTAAATTCTATTGAAAAAGGAAAATCAGCAATTCAGCAAAAAAAATAAAAAATAAAAAAATGTAAATATGATAGTAATAAAATAGAGCATAACGAAACTGTGAAACTTCCTGAAGCCTTGTCAGTGGTTAAAAGTATATTTAACACTCTCCTGTTAATGACAGATGTTCTGTTTTTATAACCTACCAAAAGGAAACTAGAGGCTTCTGGGTAAAGAGGATTTTTGTGAAATGGGTTCTACAAGCAGCCTACAAGCCAAGGGTAGTGTCCATTGCTGGGGATGTTAAACATGAAAGGCTGATAGCTGGTATAACATAGAGTCTGTGCATAATCTCAAGTGGGGTTTTTTTTTTTTTTTTTTTTTTTTTTGGCATGGGGACTGATCAGGAAGATATATTTTCCTGCATAACTCAATCTGAACCAAGGATTGTAGTTTTCCTCCTTGCTTTCCCTTCTGTGTGACCCCTTGGCAAAAAAAAAAAAAAAAAAAAGTTTAAAAAAAGCAACCTATCCTGGTCTGGGTTTTTTCCTCCCCTAGTTCCATCCCCAACCCACCACCCCGGTGTCCTTCTTAGAGATAAAGAAATAATAAGGAAACATCTTTTATAGCCACATTAAATAAGAGAAACTGATATACATTATTTTTTTCTTTCTTTTTTAAGATGACTTTTAAGAACCCTGAAATGCATATAGGTGAGACAATAGAAATGAAAGGTTTTCATCCAGGCCTTTCTGAAGGAGTTACTCTGCTGCAAATGGTCTTAGTTGTCTGACAGGCCAACTGTTGAATCTCTTTATGACAGTATCAACACTGGCTTCTTCTGGTTCATTTCGGGCATGTAAGAAGTCATTGGTAACTGCTGCAGGGCCTGTATATTAGTGGTAACTGGTTTTAAAAACAACAAAGACTATAAGCCTGTGTGTGCCACTCTGCTTCCACAGTGTATCCTACTAACAAGCCTCACCAACCTAATCCAGTAAATTTTAAGTCTAAATCTCATTCCTTTCCTCTTTCCCTACCTTTTTTCTTTTCTTTTTCTTAAAAAAAAATATTTTTGTGTGTTATTAACAGGAATTCATATTTGGTGTGGCTTAACTGTATTTCAGAAGGTCATCAGATTGTGAGACTGCTTCCTTGAAACATTTTTGTGCTATTGTTTTAAAAAAAAATAATTAAAAAACAGTTGGCGTTAATAAAAATGTCAATGTGAAATAGATGTCCTGATGTCCTTTATTCTCTCTGATAAGCAACTAAAACCTTTCCTGTCATTCAGTAGGATTATAAGAAGTTTTACTACCATAGGATTTTTTTTGAGTCTGAGAAAATCCAGTTGCTGAATTCCTAATGAATAGTACCTAACCAGAGAAATCCTAAGATTCCTCCTAAATTAGTTCTGGGTTAACTCAGAAGTCTCTTAGAGTCAGCATTCAGGAGTTAACTTGAGCCTGCCAGTTCCTATCTATCTATCTATCTATTTATTTACTTTTTTTTTTAATTAATTAATTATTTATTTATTTTTGACTGTGTTGGGTCTTCGTTTCTGTGCGAGGGCCTTCTCCAGCCGTGGCAAGTGGGGGCTACTCTTCATCGCGGTGCGCGGGCCTCTCACCATCGCGGCCTCTCTTGTTGCAGAGCACAGGCTCAGTAGTTGTGGCTCATGGGCCCAGTTGCTCCACAGCATGTGGGATCTTCCCAGACCAGGGCTCGAACCCGTGTCCCCTGCATTAGCAGGCAGATTCTCAACCACTGCGCCACCAGGGAAGCCCCCCCATTTATTGAGGCTTCCTTTTATCTAGGCATGTGCCATTGGCAAAGCAGGGGCATCAAAAAGAAATTCTGCTTTAGTTAAAGAACTCACAATCAAATTCTGGAAAGAAGTTATTTTACTTTCAGCATACATGCAAGTTTTGTGTATACTGGTTTAGCAGTTTGAATTGTGTTGGGGAAAAGGTTGCGCTAGGTATCTTCCGCTTCCTCTTTAGAACTGCTTTTCATCCTGCTCTGCGTCCCAGGAGGTATTGACCCCCATGGACTGCATTAACAGGCTCCTTTGCCCTCTGACTTCAGGTTGTGTTGATCCAATTAGTAACACCCTCAGAAGATCAAAAGGCTGAGGAATGGATATTTAGAAGCGAGGGTATTTATTCCCCTGGCTTCTAAACTGCCAGGTCACATAGGTTGTCTTGAGTCCCTCAACCAAGGACTGCGACTCCTATCAAGCAGCCTCTCTAGCTTCTCGCTCCTTCTCTTTGGCCCTTCAGATCTAGGGATAGAAAGGACCACTCATTTACTAGCTCTGGATAACTTCATTATTCCTTGTTGGTTTCTCTGAACTCTGCCCATGTCTTTGTAAACAGTCCCTTTATTAAACCTTTCTCAAATTACCCAGTTTTAGTGTATTCTGTTTTCTACTAATATCTTGATTGATCTGGGCACCACAGTCCTGATGCTTTGGGTCTCTAAAGGTCTTAATCCGACATTTTGCATGTCAGATTTTTTTGTTTTGTTTTGTTTGGCCACACCACGAGGCTTGCAGGATCTTAGTTCCCCGACCAGGGATTGAACCTGCACCCTCGGCAATGAAAGCGCATTAACCACTGGACCAGCGGAGAATTCCCTGTCAGATGTTTTAATTTGTCTTCCAAATAGCTCCTTATCCTAGGTAATACACTCATCTTACAGATGAGAAAGCAGGCACCAAAAAATTAGGCAAAGTAGTTAAACAGCAAATAACTCTCAGTACTAGTGATCAACGCAAGCTTGCCAGTCTGCAAAAACCTGTGTTCTCCCAGCTAACTGTTAGGTCTCCACAATTAGAAGATCATACAGTCACACTGGACCCAGGCAATAGCTTTAAAGATATTCAATCATTTTCCTTTTCCCTAATATTCTTCGGTTAAAATTTTTAGTGGAAATCAGAAGGTTGGAAAGAGAGATGAATGTGTTGTTATTTCCTTACAGAGAATGTTATTTTATATTTTATTAATGGGAAGCAGTAAAGCCTTTTGGGACAGTGGGCAGTTGTGGGTGAATTCTTATCTTGCATTTTCTAAGGATGAATTTCAGGAAGCAAGGAACCCCTTTGAAAAGAATGTATCTCTCTGTAGTGTGCAATTTGGGGGGGGTAGGAGGGGTTTTATAGCTTTAAATCAAGTCTTTCAACTCTATTATCCAAATGAGTACTGGACTTGGAGCCACATTTGTAGGGTAATTTTTTTCTCAGCAAGAAAATAAAAACAAGCTTTGGGTAATAAATTTATAATTTTGAATCTATACTTACATCATCATCTTTTTTTTATAAATTTATTTTTATTTTTGGCTGCCTTGGGTCTTCATTGCTGCGCATGGGCTTTCTCTAGTTGCGGCGAGCGGGGGCTACTCTTCGTTGTGGTGCGCAGGCTTCTCATTGTGGTGGCTTCTCTTGTTGCGGAGCACGGGCTCTAGGTGCACGGGCTTCAATTGTTGTGGCTTGCGGGCTCTAGAGTGCAGGCTCAGTCATTGTGGTGCACGGGCTTAGTTGCTCCGCGGCATGCGGGATCTTCCCAGACCAGAACCCGTGTCTCCTGCATTGGCAGGCGGATTCTTAACCACTGCGCAACCAGGGAAGCCCTACAGCATCATTTTTGACTGAATAATAAAATCAGCTGATGAGAATTTAATCTCTTCTTACTAAATACTAGTTTTAGGATCTCAGAGTTGTTGTTTTTAATAGGACTCTCTTATCTTTTGTGGTAACGGAAAATACCCACCCAAGATGGACCATGCCTTCTTGTACCAACCCTAGTGCAAGCAAAGTGGTTAAGGTGTTTGGTTTCCAATGCAAGAGTGAGACAGGAGACCCTGATGTTAATGAAACATTGGGCCAAACAACTGCTTTCCCTAGGAACCCAAATCAGGTTGCTCTAACAGTACGATTGACGGCAAACTGTGACAGATGGCAGTGTCAGGAAAGAAAGTCAATTGGGTTCTAACTGCCATTTGTAAAGAACTCTGCTCCTCTGATTTCACTGCTGATACCTGGCAGCTGTAGCTTTCACTACTGAACTTCTGGTCCAATGCTGCGGTGGAACTAGCAACAGAGAAGGAACATAGCTTACTATCATAATCTGTGCTTTCTCAGGAAGCTGCCAGCAGCTGCCAGCAGACATGCTATACACCAATTAAAATGACAACCAAGAAAGAAATAAAAATTAAGTCTTGCCATGGTTTGGCTGATCATACCAGTATGGTCCTCTGAGACATCCGCCTCCTCTCACCCCCAAACAACCTTAACTTTTATCATAAATTTGACAAACTGTACAGGTATATTACATTACACTGCAATTTTAATCCACTCTAATTTATTAGGGGATTGATTATCTACCTTGTATTATATATACTGATCTTATGGATATACTCTTAATGCTTATTAGACTGACAAAGAAATTAAGAAGAAAACAGTATACTGAATGGCTGATGGTTTAATGGGAGAAGTCTCAAGACAACATAGAATACAAGATAATGGAGGAGAGGTGAAAAGAAACAGTTTATAAGAAAAAAATACAAAACATTTAAAATATTTGAGATGAATGAGGATGGGTGAGATGATTGTTGCTTTTCTAATAGGTCAGTTCGTTCGTCTATCAATGGAGCAGTTAAACTCAGGAGAATGTGAAGGAGTGTGGTAGGATGAAGTTAATGCTGTGGCCTTTACAAGTGTAAAGAAGTGCCTCCTCTCTATTCTTGTAACAATCCTAGAGTACACAGACTCTACTGGATAGACAGCATAACAGAACATGGCTTACAGAAGATCTCTTGGCTACCAAATCTGGTCTCTCCCTGACCCCGGCTGACAATCTTATTTCCTGTAAATGGAAGGTTCTAGACCTGTGTGTCCAAATGCAGTAGCCACTAGCCATATGCACTATTTAAGTTTAAATTAAATAAAAAATAAGTTCCTAAGCTGCGCTAGCCACATTTCAAGTGCTCAGTAGCCACCCATGGCTAGTGGCTACCATATTGGGCAGCACAGATATAGGTCATATCCATCACCAAAGAAAGTTCTATTTGAACTGTTCTATATCTAGTATATGCAAGTGTATTTTTTGTGTATGGTAGAAAATAATTAGTCTGTGCTTTTCTTTACCAACCTCATTGTAACAATCTGCTATTCATCTGAGAATACTGTATCCACTTAAAACGTTAATTCTGTTCACAAAATGTAATACAGATCCATTTTCCAAATTTTGAAGGGAAAAAAAAAAAAACCCTACAAAGTGACTATCCCTTCTTATAAACCCACCTCCCAAAGACAATCATGATTAATAGATAAGTTTGGGGCATATTCTTCCAGCTATGTTTTTATACTCTAGTTTATGCACTTAATTATTTTTGGTAACAAAGACAGGCTGTGCCCCCTTTGCGTATTCCCCTTTGTAACCAGTGCCACACATTTTCAGTCTTTGCCTTATGAAGCCAAGTGTGCCAGGCTCAGACCTGCCTGATGTCATGCTTTAAGTCATGGAGCTCATCACCAAAGATGGCTTGAGAACAAAGTAACATATGGCAAATGCATACATTGAGAGCATTTCTTCCTTGTTTAGATTCTTTGGTTCGCGACTGTTTTCCAGCCTGACTGCCTGACACTAAGTGCCAGTTTTGTGGAGTGCACATATTTGAGGAATGTGGCTTTAAGCTCTCGGGCTCAGTTAGTTTAAGCAGTTCATGTAATGAATTCATTCAATGTTCTTTCCTTACTGGCGACGTGAACTGCACTATATTTGGAACTAACATTTGCAACCTTATACGCCACTGCCTGGGTATTTAGCCACAAGTTTTGATCCCCGTGAACTGGACTGAGGAAGTTATATGGTGACAGACTTCATAAAGACTGTGCTGAGGAGAGATGTAGCTGGCTTGAAAACCTTCAGGGACTTCAGCTTGCTGCAGCTGTCGAAATGAGGCCATGCGTTCCTCCCACTGGACCCTGCTTACCTGCTTAACGCCTGCCTCGCCAGCTTGAGCAACTGTATTACTTCCACTCCTAGGCTTGCACCATTAATTTGGTAACTATACCTCACTGCTTCCAACAAGTAAAACAAATGTGCCATCCAACTATAAATGACCCAGGTGTGCACCAAACCAAGACCTGAGATGCGAATAGTCAGAATAGCTTTCGTTTTTTTATTTTATTTTTTAAAATTAATCCTTTATTAAAAAATTTTTTTTAAATAGATTTAATTTATTTATTTATGGCTGTGTTAGGTCTTCGTTGCTGTGCGCAGGCTTTCTCTAGTTGCGGCGAGCGGGGTCGGGGGTGCTACTCTTTGTTGTGGTGTGCGGGCTTCTCACTGCAGTGGCTTCTCTTGTTGCAGAGCACGGGCTCTAGGCGTGTGGGCTTCAGTAGTTGTGGCTCGCGGGCTCTAGAGCGCAGGCTTAGTAGTTGTGGCGCACAGGCTTAGTTGCTCTGCGGCATGTGGGATCTTCCCGGACCAGGGCTCGAACCCGTGTGCCCTGCATTGGCAGGCGGATTCTTAACCACTGCGCCACCAGGGAAGCCCTGAATAGCTTTTAATGTCCCTGTCATCTGTGATCCACCCTTGACCGCTCCAAAAGGATGCTGGGCAAAGGTTCTCATTGGTATGTGACCATCACAGAAACAACAGAAGAGGTGAGAACAGCACCAGCCTTTTCTAGTCATTAACAAAGAATACAGTGTCACTGTGTTCTAACCTTACAATCTGCTATTGGATGTGGGAGGTGTGCATTTTGGTCACTAATCAAAGGACGCTGGTTATTGAAATATCAGAAGAAGCCTGTCAGAAAAGCCCCACAGTACTGGACTTGAAGGCAAGGTTTTGATGCATTAGTTCCATGGCTATGGAATCCAGATAGCAGACTCGTTACAAAAGCTTTCAGAGCAAAAGTATATTATACGAGGCACTGAGACTATAGAATCAATTAAGGCAGATTTGGTTTCTGCCTCATGGAGCTTACAGTCCAGCAGGAACAAGAATTATTGAATGAGTAACTTGAAGTGTGATGAGTCTTTGGAATGGGAAATGCCAGGGGGTATAAGAGGATATTACTGGGGAGTCCAACATAGCCTCAATGTTCCGGAAAGGCTCCCGTGAAGAAATGGTGTTAAACTGAGACCCAAAAGATGAGTAGTTGCTAGCCAGGCAAAGAGGACAGGGAAAAGTGTTCTAGACGGAAGAAACGGCATACACAACGCAAGGCCTATGGCTGGAGAGAACCTGACCTATTTAAGGAACTCAAAAGAAACCCAGAATAGCTGGAACAAAGAGAGGTCTTGGGAAGGTAGTGAAAGAGGGATGTGGAGAGGTAGGCAAGGCCCAGACTAGGGAGGGACTTAGGTCACGTTGAAGATTCTAAACTTCAGCTAAAGGACAATGGGAAACCATCAGTTTCCTTATCTGTAAAGTGAGAAGTAATAATCTCAGACTTACCAGGAAACAAAATGAGAAGAATGCAAGTGAAAGCTCTTGTAAGTTATAAAGCATGATAGGAATATTACTAACATTATGATATTAGTAGTAGTAATAAGCAGTGCTGCTTTCTTAAGTAACAGAAGTAACAGTTCAAATCTTCTAAGTGCAAATATGAAATTGTCTTTTTTTTTTTCTGACCGTGCCATGCAGCTTGCAGGATCTTAGTTCCCCGACCAGGGATCAAACCCGTGCCCCCTGCAGTGGAAGTGAGGAGTCTCAACCACTGGACCGCCAGTGAAGTCCCTGAAATAGTCTATAACATATAAAACTCTGACTTAAAGGAACTGATGGAAAGGTCAGAAGTTTATTTCAGTTGAAACTTCCAGTGTGAGGTTCATGAAGCCAGGCATGAGCTGAGCTGTTTGGATCAGGGTCATGCCATTTATGGCCACATGTATTTCTCAACTCCGCACTGACTCCTCAATGCCACTTCCAGGAAAGATCAGTGTTCTGCCTCCTTCTCAAACCCACCAGAGCACAACAGCTGACACATTCTTTCCCCTTCATTTCTTCCAGCCACAGCTGGGGCCCAGCATCTCCTAGGTCAGCTTTTGTAGAAGCTGTTCCCAAAACATTACACTCTTCTGAGCTCTTCACGGCAAGATAATTATCCCAGTAAGCACCTGCATTATATTTTACGAGAAATTCCTTTACGAGAACACCTTTTCAAATCTGTGATGTTTTATTCTTACAGCGGTTCTGTGAAGTAGGCACAAACGAATCTCACAGAAATGATGCAAAACTGGGGGCCCTCCTCTCCTGTCTGACCGGCACAGATATGCTACCAGGAGAACTTAACTACCATAAATGCTCCACAGTACCACACACCAGAGGTTGCAAACTTGTATTTTGTCTTTGACTTATACAATGCCTTTTACATCTTTTTGAAAATTTAAATGCCAGCTTTAAAAAATCATGATATTTCACATAAAAATCCAGATTTCCAGCTTTTCTTTTTTTAAAAAAATTTTTTATTGGAGCATAGTTGACTTATGATGTTGTGTTAGTTTCAGGTGTATCTAGTTTTTCTTGAAAAATCAGAAGATCTGACATCAATGTCTGGAGCTGAGTACAGACTTATGACCAGCATACTCTACCACAGTCCCCACTCTGACTAGATCCTTTATGAAGGTCCCATGACAGGCCCGGAATATCTGAGTTTGTGCACCCACCCCTGTACAGACCAGGTATCATGAATACCGAATCCCTCCTTTGTGACCCTTTCATATGCACAGAGCTTACTCTGTTTGAATGCAACTTTGGGAATGTTTTGGAGACCTTTATGTAGATGAGAAAACAAGCCTTGGCCACTCCAGTCCATCTCTGGTGGATCTTAATTATTTGCAGCTACTTCCCGAGGGTAAAGGTAAAAAGCTTTTTTCTACCAGACTTCTCATAGGCCACTCCCTTCTGTTGTCTCCTCTGTTCCATTCTGGCCCCTTTGTTCGTTCATTAGAAATTCAGAACTTTTTTTTTTTTTAATACTTATGAAGGTGCTGGGACAGTGGCCTCAAATCATTTTTGGAATGAGATGGAGAATTTAAAAAATGCATTACTGGAATCCCACTTCCAAGTATATATCCAAAAGAACTGAAAGCAAGATCTCAAGGAGATGCGTGTATAGCCATGCTCAGAGCAGCATTATTCGTAATAGCTAAAAGGTGGAAGCAACCCAAGTGTCCTCTGATGGAAGAATGGATAAACAAAATGTGCTACAAACAATGTAATACTGTTCAGCCTTAAGGGAGGAAATGTATCAACCTCGAGGACATATGCTAAGTGAAATGACAATCACAAAGAGACACATACTGTGTGACTCCACTTACAGAAGGTATCTACAGTACTCAAATTCATAGAGACAGAAAGTAGAATGGTGGTTGCCAGGGGCATGGGTGAGGGGAAAGTAGAGAGTTGTTGTTCAATGGATATAAAGTTTCAGTTTTGCAAGATGAGTAAGTTCTAGAGATTTGTTACACAACCATGTGACTATACTTAACACTACTGAACTATACACTTAAAAATGGTTGATGGTAATTTTTTTTAACCAGTTTTTAAAAAAGTATTTTAATGCATCACTGGGTGTTAGGAGACCTGAGTTCTGCTAGAGGCTCCAACGCTGACTTGTGCGACCTTCGGCAAGGCACTCTCTGGAACTCAGGTCGTCTGCAAAATGCGAGGGTAGAAGAGAGAATACTAAAAACACCAACCTCAGTATGGGGCAGACGGATGTGACAGTGCTGTGTGAGCAACGGAACGCTCTGCAAGTATTAGATGTGGTCATCAACTCAAACTGTGGTCTCTTGTGGTGACTTAAAATTAGATTAAAAAAAAAAAAAAGTCGAAGGTCTGTGTCAAGTGCCAGAACCTTACAGAGGAAAGAACGAGAGCCTGCCCTCAAACTGCTCACTAGTGGAAAAAATAAAAACAGAACTAGAAAAAAATTTACAATATAATGTGTCACAGGTCAGCCTAACATATGCCAGATTCAAATACATACAACTTAACTTCCCTATTTAATGGGATGAAGGTTGGGTATACACTACATGTTGTTTGGGTAAATCAAAAGTCTCAAATTAGTTAGAACACAAGTTTAAAGCCTGATAATCTTTTCAAGGTGTTTAGTCTAAAAAAGAAAAAAAATGTGTGTGTGTATTGCTTAGACTCATTTTTTACTGATATTTTAATTCAACAATTAATTTAATCTATTAATGTATTAATTTACTAATTGAATTTAATTAACTTAACTCCCATTTAAATGAAAGAAGCCCTGGGTAGTTGGAACAAAGAGCACTCCTGCTGGCCGGAATGCAGTCTACAAGGAGGAAAGCCCATAAGTGCTGGGGTTGGTGGAGATCAACATCCATGCTCTGTTGACACAATTACGCCTCCATAAATATTATCCACAGCCAAGCTAGTCTACTATGATTAAGCTTTGTTTCTTTCTCAGTTTTTTAAAACATTTTTTTCCTGGAGTTAATCATTAATTCAAAACAAAACAGAACAAAAAAATTTTTTTTTTGCTTAGTTTTCCATGTCCCTATAATGAATTTATTCTCCACCATCACCAGAGGTGTAAATTTTTCCTCTATTCATTTCATCTGATTTCTTGGAGACGTCCCTTCTGTCCTCCTGCCCCAGTCCTGATTACTCTCAAAGGCCGGCAGCCAGGTTATGTCACCCTGGGATTTCCTTTCATCATCATCTTGAAGATTCTCTTCATTTCTCACCTCTGTTGAATATCCTGTTTCCAGGATCACGTCTTCCTGTTTCTTGGTTTATTCTCATTTTGGTGTACCACATCCTCCAGACGTTTCCTGAGAAAGGGCATATGGGTAGGAAGCAAAATTTTTTAAGATTTCACGCATCTGAAAATATGCTTACTTTACTGAATTCACAATTTGGCTAATTCATAAAGTTATAGGTCATAAATAATTCGAAAGCATTCCTCCACCACCTTCCAGCATGGCTGATGGGAAGCATGGTACCATTCTGACGGCTGTTCCTTTGAATGTTAACCACTTTTTCTCTCGGAAGTTTTTAGTAACCTTCCTCTATTTACTCGATGACCTGAAATTTCTGATTTCTTTTCCATCCATTATGTTGGGAACTCAGTGGGCTTCTCATTCTGGAGATGTAGGCCATTTAGTTTTGATTTGATTTTTTGAATTATTCCTTCAATGACTGCTTCCCCTCCACTTTTCTCTATTTCTCTGTAACTCCTCTTAGTTGAATGTTAATCCTCCTGGGCTACTTCTAGCTTTCAAAAATCTTTTCATGCCAATTTTCCAGGTTATTTTTTCGGGGAGGGCCAGTCTGCGCAGCCTGTGGAATCTTAGTTTCCCGACCAGGGATCGAACCCGGGCCCTTGGCAGTGAAAGCGCAGTCCTAACCACTGGACCGCCAGGGAATTCCCCAGCGTTTTTTTTAAAAAAGGATATATTCTCAATTTTATCTTCCAACCCTTTGATTGAAGTTATTGGTTATCATATTCTTAAGCTCTGTCTTATTCCTTTTTTTTTTTTTTTAGGAATTCCTTTATTTTTATTATTTATTTATTTATTTCTACCTGTGTTGGGTCTTCGTTCCTGTGCAAGGGCTTTCTTTCTCTAGTTGCGGCAAGCGGGGGCCACTCTTCATCACGGTGCACAGGCCTCTCACTATCGCGACCTCTTGTTGCGGAGCACAGGCTCCAGACGCGCAGGCTCAGCAGTTGTGGCTCACGGGCCCAGTTGCTCCGCGGCATGTGGGATCTTCCCAGACCAGAGCTCGAACCCACGTCCCCTGCATTGGCAGGCAGATTCTCAACCACTGCGCCACCAGGGAAGCCCCTATTTATCTTTTTATAAATTTATTTTTATTTATTTATTTTGGCTGTGCTGGGTCTTCGCTGTGGCATATGGGCTTTTCATTATGGTGTGTGGGCTAAGTTGCGGTATGTGGGATCTTAGTTCCCCAACCGGGGATCGAACCCGGGCCCCCTGCATTGGAAATGTGGAGTCTTAGCCACTGGACCACCAGGGAAGTACCTATCATCTTTTTTTTTTCTCAATATTTACTTATTTTTGGCTGCACTGGGTCTTAGTTGCAGCATGCAAACTCTTACTTGTGGCATGCATGTGGGATCTAGTTCCCTGACCAGGGATTGAACCCAGGCCCCCTGCATTAGGAGCTCAGAGTCTTAGCCACTGGACCACCAGGGAAGTCCCCTCTTTTTTTTTTTTTTTTTTTTTAATTATAGGGACAGGAGATGGATCAGCAGGGGTGAGAAGAGGGTGTTTTAATTAATTTATTTATTTATTTATGGCTGTGTTGGGTCTTCGTTTCTGTGCGAGGGCTTCCTCTAGTTGTGGCAAGCGGGGGCCACTCTTCATCGCGGTGCGTGGGCCTCTTCACTATCGCGGCCTCCCTTGTTGCGGAGCGCAGGCTCCAGACACGCAGGCTCAGTAATTGTGGCTCACGGGCCCAGTCGCTTCGCAGCATGTGGGATCTTCCCAGACCAGGGCTCAAACCCGTGTCCCCTGCATTGGCAGGCGGATTCTTAACCACTGCGCCACCAGGGAAGCGCCCCCCCCCACCCCATCATCTTTTTAAGTTATACTTTGTTTTGTTCTGGTCTCTGTGCTGTTTCTGTATCCTCTAAGTTCCTTTGTTCTTGTTTATTTGTTTGGTCTTTGTCTTTCATGTTAGAGATTTTCTTCAACTACCTGGTAATCTTTGACAGTCCATTCATGTTTAAGACTGAGGCACTAAAGTTTTCTGGAAGCTCTGTGTTCTGAGACAGAGCTTCGCAGTTGGACATTACTATAGCGAGCTGACTTTCACTTGGGACTCTCAGCTCTTAGTGGGTTGAATAGTGTCCCCACCAAAAGATATATCCACATCCTAATCCCCATAATCTGTGAATGTGACCTGATTTGGAAAAAGGGTCTTTGCAAGTGTAACTAAGTTAAGGATTTTGAGATAAGACCACCCTGGATTATTGGGTGGGCCCCAAACCCAATAACAAGTGTCCATAAGAGATACACAGAGGAGAGACAGCGAGAAGAGGAGAAAGTGATGTGAAGGTGGAGGCAGACTGGAGTGATGATGTTACATGCCAAGGAACACCTGGAGCCACCAGCAGCTGGAAAAGGCAAAGAAAGCAATGCTTCCTAGAGGCTCCAGAGGCGATGTGGCCCTGCCGACATGTTTTCAGACTTGATGGATTTCAGACTTCTGACTTCCAGAACTGAGAGAGAATCAACTTATTTTGTTTTAAGCTACCAAGATTTTGGTAATTTGTTATAACAGCCCTAGGAGACTAATACAGTATCTATAGGTATTTCTTCTTGAGCTGGTCAGTTTTCCCAAAGGATCCTCCAATCTACTGATTGTAGGGTGTTAGCCTGGCTAGGAGAATCTTAGGGCCAAGTGTGACAAGGGGGCCAGGTCGCACCATCTGTCATGTAGGTTTGTTTCAGCTATGCTTAGCATCCCAGAGTTCAGATTCTTTCTAGATTAGTTTAACCTTTCTTTCCTTCTTCTTTTTTATAAATTTATTTATTTACTTCTGGCTGCGTTGGGTCTTCGTTGCTGCACGCGGGCTTTCTCTAGTTGCGGCGAGCTGGGGCTACTCTTTGTTGTGGTGCGCGGGCTTCTCATTGCAGTGGCTTCTCTTGTTGTGGAGCACAGGCTCTAGGCATGCAGGCTTCAGTAGTTGTGGCACGCGGCCTCAGTAGTTGTGGCGCACGGGCTTAATTGCTCTGCGGCATGTGGGATCTTCCTGGACCAGGGCTCGAACCTGTGTCCCCTGCATTGGTGGATTCTTAACCACTGCACCACCAGGAAAGTCCCTAGATTAACCTTTCAACAAGGTGTATTAATCGTGTTTTCAAAAATTTTCTGTATTTGACATCTTGACATCTTGGGGCTTTGCTAGCCCTGGACAGACTAGCCCTCCCAACACTAGCCAATTCTTAGAGATAGTAAACCATTCTCCTGCCAGTGCACCTTTTATGTATAAACCAACCGATCCAAAACCCTTACTCCAACCACCTACTTTACCAGGCTCTCACAATCAGAGTCACTATTCCTCTGCCCTATCAACCCAGGGCCAGATACCAGACAACTAGAGACAGTCCCTATGCCCACTGAAATTATTAAACTAGCCAATCCTAAGCCTGCTTACCCAGCTTCACCTGTTCCTGCCTGTGGAAACCAAAATAAAGGCTCTGGCCAAGCTGTATATCCATGCAATGGAATACAATGAAAAGGAATGAACTATTGCTATGTGCAACAATGCTGATGAATCTCAAAAAATAAATAAATAAATAAAACACTGAGCAAAGGAAGCTAGGCACAAAAGAGTATATGCTGCATGATTTTATTTATAGCTTTTTTTTTTTTTTGGCTACGCTGAGCGGCACGTGGGATTTTAGTTCCCTGACCAGGGATCAAACCCGTGCCCCCTGCGTTGGAAGCATGGAGTCTTAACTACTGGACCACCAGGGAAGTCCCTAGAATCCTTTAAAAATGCAAAAGAAAGATGGCAGAAAGCAGACTGTGGTTGTAAGATGGAGGGTTGACTGCAAAGGGGCATAAGCTGTGGTACTGGTAAACTGGTTCTAAAAAAATTTTTTAAAGCCCTGATTTGTGGCGCTTTACCAATTTTTGTGGTGTAAATATTCCCACCATGGTCAATTTTTTTTTAAATAAATTTATTTATTCATTTATTTAATTTTTGGCTGCATTGGGTCTTCGCTGCTGCACGTGGGCTTTCTCTAGTTGCAGCGAGCGGGGGCTACTCTTTGTTGCGAGGCGCAGGCTTCTCATTGTGGTGGCTTCTCTTGTTGCAGAGCACAGGCTCTAGGCGCGCGGGCTTCAGTAGTTGTGGCACACAGGCTTCAGTAGTTGTGACTCGTGGGCGCTAGAGTGCAGGCTCAGCAGTTGCGGCACACGGGCTTAGTTGTTCCGCAGCATGTGGGATCTTCCCGGAACAGGGCTCGAACCCATGTCCCCTGCATTGGCAGGTGGATTCTTAACCACTGCGCCACCAGGGAAGCCCACCACCATGGTCAATTTTGAGCTACTAATGTGATATCACTAAATGTAGATTTGAGAAGAGATGTACATAAAATTGGTTCTCCTGAGCTGGTACTAGGGTACTAGCCACCTTCAGCAGGCCACTACAGAAAGAAACAAAGGCGATGAAAATGTCCCGTATCTTGTTTTGGTCATAGCATGGGTTTATACCTTTGTCAAAATTTATCAAACTATACCCTTAAAATGGATGCACGTTATTGTCTGTAAATTATACTTTAAAAATTGATTATAATGTTTCAAATGAAATATCCGCAATAATCAAAATGCCCAGTAAGAAGGGACTGGTCATGTTATTATCTGTCTTCTTGACAGAATATGATGCAGCCATTCAAACAACTGATAAAATTTTAGCAACATGGCAAAATGCGTTGCTATATTATGTTTTGTGAAAACGGCAGAATAGAAAATTTCATTTTTACCATGTGTTTGCCTATGCAAATTCTGTGGGCAGAGGGACAATGTTCGGCTGTTTTTTTCTTTTGGCCACGTGGCATGCGGGATCCTAGTTTCCTGACCAGGGACTGAACCCTTGCTCCCTACAGTGGGAGCGAGGAATCCTAACCACTGGACCGCTAGGGAATTCCACCCCCCCTTTTTTTTTTCTTTTTTTTTAATGAGTTAATTTTTTTCTTTGTATTTATAAGCAGTAGATAGCAAAATGGTTGAGAGCCCAGAATCTGCAGCTGGACTGCCTGGGTTAGGCAAATCCCAGGTGTTACTTCCCAGGTGGGTGACCTTGAACAACTTACCTAACCTCTTTTGAGTCTTAGTTTCTTGACTATAAAAAGGGCATAATAATAGTACCTATCTCATAGGGTTGTTGTGAAGATTAAATGAGTTAATATATGTAACGAGCTTAGAACAGTACAAAGAGTAAGGGCTTTATAAATATTAGCTATTATTCTTATGAGGCAATGATACTGTTTGGACAATAAACTAACTATGTGGAACATAGGAATTTATAAAACATCTGACCTCAAGGAGCAGTGGTTCTCAACTGCAGGAGTAGGAGAGTGATTTTTGCCACGAGGGGAAAATTAGCAAGGTCTGGAGAGATTTTTCTGGGTTTGAGGGGGTGTGCTATTGGCAAGGATGCTGCTAAAGAATCCTGCAGTGCACAGGACAGCTCCCCACAACAAAGAATTATTTGGTCCAAAATACTAATGGCACCAAGGTTGAGAAACCTTGAGTTATAGCCTAATAGGGGACAAAAGATACGTGTATACAAAATGTACAAATGTGAGATAACAGAAAAAACATATATATATTAATCTCTGCCCCCGGTTCCTGGCACATTTACCCCATCCCTGACACAGGGCTCCTGAAACCCTTGTAAATTTCAAGTGCTAATACTAGGAGCATCTTTTGTTCTAATAAGGTGACTCTGGCTGGGCTCCTGGATGGCAGCTGGTCACCAGAAAGACCAAGCCATAATTAGAAGCTTGGAATTTTCAGCCCTGCCTCTTACCCCCAGCTTCTCTAAAGAGGGCAGAGGGGCTGGAAATGGAGTTAATAATTGATCATGCCTACATGAGGAAACCCCTATAAAAATCCTAATAGTACGGGGTTCGGGAGCTTCCAGGTGAGTGAACACCTGGGGGGTGATGCACCCCAACTCCATGGGGACAGCAGCTCCTGTGCTCAGAGCCTCCCAGACTTCACCTTATGTATGTATCTCTTCATCTGGCTGTTCATCTGTATCCTTTATCATATCCTTTAATAAACTGGTAAATGTGTTTCCCTGAGTTTTGTGAGCCACTCCAGCAAATAAATAGACCCCAAGGAGGAGGTCATGGAGGCCTCAGATTTGTAGCCAAGTCAGACAGAAGTTCTGGGTCACCTGGGGGCCTGCTACTTATAATTGGCATCTGAAGTGGGGGGCAGTCTCATGGGACTGCGCCCTTAACTTATGGGATCTATCTCCAGGTAGACAGCGTCAGAATTGAGTTAAATTGACCCTCAGTATCAGAGAATTGCTTGGTGGGGGAAAATCCTCATATATCTGATGTCAGAAACTGTTGTGAGAATAAAGGAGACACACAACAGGAAGAGAGCTGGGTTTTCCCCAAAACAACAAAGCAGGTAATCAAAATTGAGTATGTACTCAATTAAATAAAGAAAAAAAGAACAGAAGATTAGAGGAGCGCTGGCCCAGAACACAGGATTCCCTGTAACACCTGGCCAGGAAAAGAGGCCTCAGTGATCCTCAGGGTTTGTGATCCACTGGGCGTACTTCAATGATTTTCAATTTTTACCTTATTCTACTGGTACTTTTTAAAAAGCTTAAGTCAACGTTAAAAGGCTTCACTTACTTCTCCATTGCGCTACCAGTATGAAAACCCATTCAGAGCCGGTCCAAATATGTTTAGTTCATACTAATTTTTAACGCAACCTGACAATGAGCTGAACCAATTTAAAATTCTTGAAAGTACATTTTTTTTTTTGGGGGGGTTGACAAAAATGTTACATAGTAATACTTCAATTTTCATTTAAAATTGAACTACGTTGAGAACTATGCCAGTATTTCAGTGGTGGATGTAATTTGGGATTACAGGTGATTTCTGCTTAACTCTTCATGCTTTTCAAACTTCTCCAGTGAGAAGCATGTATTACTTTGATAATTAGAAAAAGAACAAAGGAAAAAAATAAAGGAGGACTGAATAAATGAAAGGAGAAAACGGCTGAGGGTGTCTGGTCTGTCTCCAGACTCTTTGGCAAACACAGAAGGGGGCAGGGGTAAGACTAGACAATCTGCTCCACTTCCTTCGCATCTCTTGGAGGCCCTCCTAACTCAGGATCCAGGAAGCTTTTATCTCTATATTGCCTTTTTTCTTCTTCTTCTTCCTTCTCTCTCTGTCCCCAGTACTGAGTGCCTTTCTGCTTTGGGGTGGGGGGGATACAATTTTTAAAAAAATCACCTATTGGGACTTCCCTGGCAGTCCGGTGGTTAAGACTCCGCGCTTCCAATGCAGGGGGCGAGGATTCGATCCCGTGTCGGGGAACTAAGATCCCACATGCCATGCGGCATGCCCCCAGTACCCCCGCCAAAATAAAATCACCTATTTTCAGAGAATTGTTTATAGAGGCTTGGTTGTGCCAGGTGCTGCAGGGCCCTTGCCCTTGAGCTTGCAAATCCTTCTCCAGACTTTCTCCTTACCCCTTTCCCTTGATTTTTAAAAACTAATTTTTTAAATATATTTTTTGATCAAAAAAGTAATACTTGTTCGCTGAAGAAAAATCGGAATGTACAGAGAAGAACAAAAAATGAATATAAAAATCATCTGTAATCCTACCACCCACAGACAGCCATTATTAACATTTGGTTTATACATTCCCAGTCTTTTCCCTATTCATGAATACACAGGTATAATACATGATTCCCTTCTTTGAACCAAACAGGACATCTATGTGCAATCTGCAAAACTTTTTGAGGTATACCATACATACAGTCAGTGCAAAAAATGCATGACTCTTAGGTGTACCTCTTGATGAAATTTTCACATAAGTACCTACAATATTTTAACTTGTTTTCTGTACTTGGCAAGCTACTATGAACACTTCCCACACGATTAAATTATCTTCTACAGCATAATTTTTAATGGCTAACTACAATTATAACAGTCCATCACACTAATGTATTGTAACTTATTTAACCAATCCATCACTGTTAGGTATTTAGGTTGTTTTCAGTTGTTAACCACTGCAGTAGTTTCCTATCACTACTGTAACAAATTACTACAATCTTAGTGCTTAGAGCAACACAAATTTATTCTCTTACAGTTCTGAAAGAAGTCTAAAATGGGTCAGCAGAACTGTGTTCCTTCTGGAAGCCCTAAGGCAGAATCTGTTCCTTGCCTCTTCCAGCTTCCAGAGGCTGCCAACATTCCCTGGCTCATGGCCCCACATCACTCAGGCTTTTACCTCTGCCATCACATCTCCCTTTCTGACTCTCATCCTCCTGTCTCCTTCTTCTAAGGACCTTTGTGTACACCGGGTCCACCCAGACAATCCAGGATAATCTCCCCACCGCAAAATCCTTAATTTAACCACAGCTGCAAAGGCCCTTTTGCCAGGTAAAGTAACATATTCTTGGGTTCCAGGGATTAGCACGTGGATATCTTTTGGGGAACATTATTCAGACCACCACAGCTATGAACAGTCCACTCTCCCACTTCTTTTTCTACCTCTGCTGTTCCTTCTTTTCTCCCTCTCACTTTTAGTGTCTACTAGTTTGTAACCCCATTTCCAGTTCCAAAATCTTTTGCTTTTCTTTCTCTCTTTATAGAATGTTAAGACATAATTTATCCTTGGGAGCTCAGTGATTGTTTCTGATCTATTGACTTCTAACTTCTTCTTTCCCAAGCACCAGCCTTTCTCCCAAATCCCAATCAAGAATGTAGTTTCTGGGAATTCCCTGGTGGTCCAGTGGTTAGGACCCAGAGCTTCCACTGCCGGGGGCCCAGGTTCAATCCCTGGTCAGGGAACTAAGATCCCTCAAGCTGGGCGGCCCAGCCAAAAAAAAAAAAAAAGTACAGTTTCCCTTGATTGTCCCCTTATGACCTGAAAGACTAAATGTTTCTAAAACTGGATACACACGACCCCTCCCCCAACCTCTACCCCACCTTTCTGCACCAACTCAGCTCCTATACATGGTCTTGTTTTTAAAATGATTACTCTCAAAAATACTCAAGGCTGTGAGGATCCTGTCAGAAGAACTGATGTAGAAAGTATATGCATATGGGCTTACTTTATTCAAGTTAACGTCAAGGGCCAAGAACCAGGACTGCAGCTCAGGTCGTGCTTAATATGGAATGAAAATCGAACCAGAGGTAGAAGGGTGTATCATCTGCCTGGTTCAGTGCAAAGCAACAACCACTGCTTAAGCATTTTCACCGTGAGCCAGGCACTGTGCTAGGCACTGGAGATGTAAAGGTGAGCAAGACATATCTCTGTTCTTCACGACTTCTCATTCAGACGGAGTCCTTTTTTCCCGTCATGTACTCTGTGTAGCGGCCTTATATGTACTGGAAAATATTTTTTAGGGTTTATTTGAAACTGTGTAGATGAAGTCTTGAACAAAAATAGCAAGGTCTCTGACTTCAGTAAAAGGTTTTGGTGTTCCTTTAGACAAAGTGGAAATTTCCCATTTCCTGGTGAAATTTCTTAAGAAGTGGCATTTTCTTATTTAATCCATTTGAAGTAGGTACCTTCCCTTTATTATTCCAAATTCTTAAAATTATACTTTTTATAAATTGTACAGTAGTTAACATTTGGTAGTATTTGTCTTTTTAAGGTTACTAGTGTACATGTAAGAAAATTATAGCTTATTAAAAACTTTATGAAAGAGTTAAAAAAAAAAAACAAAAAAAAACTCAAGGCTGGAGACCTAGGACTCACCTTTCATTCTTCTCTCTCCTCTGTCTCTAATCAGCCACTAAATCCCATCAATTATTTTGTGACTTAGCATTCCTCTAATATTCACCTAATATCTTGGCTGTTGCTAGAGTGTGTAATCAGAGGATTTTCTCCCCATCCAAACCATACTGGTTGTATGGGGGTGGATTATCCTCTCCTCCAGGAAGCCCTCTTTGACTGCCCCTTCCTGGGATACCATCTCCTCCTTCTAGAAAAAAAAACCCATAATTAAGTGTCCACTATGTGCTCAGCTTTTCAACCATCTTAAAATTTAATCTTTAAAGTATGGTTTTAATGTTTACAAATGAGGAAACTGAGAAGCTAAGTAACTTATGCAAAGTAACAGAGCTAGTAGATGGCAGAACTTGAACCCCAGCCTGACCAACTCCAATGCCAAGCTTTTTGCCTCTATTCCACATGACCTCCCTGGAGTTAACGCCCGTGGTTTAAAAGTTGCCTGTTCATTAAAATCACCTGGCGCGGGGGGGGGACTTCCCTGGTGGTCCAGTGGTTAAGACTTCGCCTTCCAGTGCAGGGGGTGCGGGTTTGATCCTTGGTCGGAGAGCTAAGATCCCACGTGCCTTGTGACCAAAAAACCAAAACATAAAACAGAAGCAATATTGTAACAAATTCAATAAAGACTTTAAAAATGGTCCACATCAGAAAAAATAAATAAATAAATAAAATCACCTGGGGGACTGATTCTGAAGCCCCACACCAGAGCTACTAAGATTCTCTGAAGGTGGAGCCCAAAAATCTACTTTTAAAAATTTCTATACTCATCATATGACATATTTCATTATTTATTACTGATCAGTATGCTTAAAATACATGCTTTATTCCACCAACTAGGGGAGGAGGTACTGTCCTATTCATCTTTGTGACCCATCCAGTACCTTTATAGAACAGGCACTCAAAAATATCTGTTGGTTATTTAAATGCTAAATAAACTATGAGGTATACTGTGAGCTACACTGTAATAAGAGTTCAGAGGATAATAACAATAATAACAGCTAGCACTTACTGAACCCTCATCATATGCCAGGCCCTCACTGTTCTAAGAAATTTACATGTATTAACTTCTTAGGACTTTGCAATAATCCTACAAGGCAAGAACAGGACACAATTTGCAGGACCCCTTGTTCAAAAATTATTAAGAATTTCAACATGGTGACAGCAGAGCATTAAACCAAGTGAGGGGCCAGCATTTCTAAGCACCTGTGTGACTGTATAGGTCTCACACCTATAAGCCAACTCTGGCTAAAACTATTACCTCCATTTTACAGCTGAGGAAACTGAGACACAAAGATATCAAATAAGCATTCCCAAGATCACACTGTTAGTAAGTGAAGATATAAATGTGCACTACCTTAGTTACAGAAGGCTTCATTGCAAACTCTATATTTACATAGTTCTCCAATCCTTCAAGGTTCAGCTCAAAGCCCCCTTGTCTACTAAGTACTCTCACAAGCCAGGAAAAAAATCTCTCCTCCTCCTCCTCTATTTTAGCTCCATGACAGCATTTGGTTTGAACCTTTCTTATGGACTTTATCACATCCCCATGTTATACCTGAAATAACCTGGGAGGTGGGGGTACATCTAATAAATTCATGTAGTTGAATGAATGAACAAAGAAACAAACTTGTGCATGACTTGAAGACTGGGAGAGACGAGGAGGGAACCTAGGCAGGGGACAGGCCTAGGATAGTGCTGAGCACTCATGCAGGATGAAATGATATGACTGGCTTGATCTGACCAATGGTACACATGGGCGCTAGTGTGGATAACACTGGAAAAGACGGTGAAGTTAAGTTTTAAAGCGGCTTTTACAAAGCTAGACCATCACTTCTCACGGGCCATAAGGAGGAGTTGCATGTACCCCTCTGAGGTCAGCCAGCTTTGCTCAGGAGGAAAAGGCATCAGGTCATAGCGTGATTGCTTCTCCCCTCGCAGACAGTCTCCTCACACATAAGCACCATGGGTTAGTGGGGGGACTGAGCTGGAGAATGCCATCTGATCTCATCCATTCACCAATTCATTGTTCAACAGATAGTGGTGAACAACTCCCGGCATAAGACACTTGCACCCGAGCACTTTCACAACTCCCATTCATGCTCAGATCACCCAATGGTGTGGCAGAGATTCTCCCATTTCACAAGACTAAGAGGTTAAGTAACTTGCTCAGGCTCAGACAGCAGGAAGTGGCAGAGTAAGACTGAAATCCACTTTCTCTCTTTAATTTCAGAATTTGTTCATTGGACATGAATATTCCTGTTATAGAGAATAGCATGTTAAAACCCATGGACTCCATACACAGCTCAAGAAATACAACCTGAAGCCCCAGGGTACCTCTCCACATTCACTAAACCACATGGCCTCCAATTCCTCCTACTTGGGAAACACTGCAAATGGCATCACCATCTGGAAATCTAGCAGGCACCAGTGACACCTCCCTCTCCTCCAATCAATTACCAAGTTCAATACCTATCTCAATTTCCACTCTTCCTTCTACCTTTCTGCTTTCTACAAGTATCAGCTCATATCTGGATTACTGCAATGGCCTCCTAACTGGTTTCCTTGCATCTGCTCTTCCCTCGTTCCAGTCTTAATCTTCACATTGCAACCAACGACCTTTTTAAAACCTTTGAGTAGCTGCCCTCTGGTCTTAGGATACAGACAAAAGCATCTGCATGGCATGCGAGGCTCTCACATGGTCTTTCCCTTACTCAACACTCTAGCTTTATCTCAATCCCTTGTTCCCTGTATTTTGGGTGTGCTGGCTTTCTTGCAAGTTTCTTATAATCCCCGAGCTCCCTCCCACCACAGGGCCTTTGCACATGTTTGTTCGTCCCTTCTCCACCTGAATAACTCTTCCCTTTCTCAAGTACGTTTTCCCTGAGCCTCCTGGCTGGGTCATTCTTTGGTGGCTCTCACTTTTACAACTTTACATCTGTTTGTGAGATTAATTGATTAAAGTCTTTCTTCCCTAATAGGCCAAGGGCCAAGAACCACTCGCTTCGTACAAACTACATGCTAAATAGATAATAGCCAATGTATATACAACATATACAAGATGCCAGGCAGTGTTACTAGCTCTTAACATGTATCAACTCACTAAGACCTCCTAAAAGTTGTGTATGAGACAGGTACAATTATTAGCCCCACTTTACATAAAGCAAAGAAAATCACACAAGCTAAGAAGTGGCAGAGTTGGGTTATGAACTCAGGCAGTCAGTTTCTGGAATCTGAGTGCTAAGCACTCACATTATAGCGCCCAGTAGCATCTGCTGAATGCATGACAGTGTTGGCTGTTTTTGATAGGGACTACATAGCACCTATCTTACTTAGCTCAACTAAAAAATCATTTTAGTTGGCTGTGGTGAGGACCTTATGTTTGACTAGAACTTTGCTGCAAAACATTTATCTTCCCAGCATTTTATTCCAGCTACTTTAAAAATCCATTTCCCCTCACTGGTAGTATCATGACTGATGTTGAGCAGAGGAGGTGTCTCAGCAAACTGATAAGAGGACAGGAGAAACTTGGCTTGGAGTGAAACAGACTTGCGGATCATCTGTAGTATGGGTAATCCTCATAAAGACAATACAAAGATTTTGATGGACGTCATCTCACTTAACCTTCATTGATTCCTAATAAAGTTACACACACAGGGCAGTTCTTCATCAGCTGATAGATGAAGCAAAAGGCTGAGATTAAAAGGACTGCTAAACCACAGGAAATCAACTAGTCACAGGATGGGTAAGGAACGGTGTCCCCACACTTCCAGCTTTAGAACTCCAGATATTTCTGGCAGAGAAAGATCTCGTCTTCCTTTAAGGAATAAAGGTAGGTGGCCAACCTTTCCTAATTCTTTTTTTGTGTGTGCGCTGCGTGGCTGGCAGAATATCAGTTCCCCAGCCAGGGATTGAACCCAGGCCACGGCAGTGAAAGCGCGCAATCCTAACCACTAGACCACCAGGAAACTTCCTAACTTGGTTGGAACTTCTCAGCAAGGACAGAGTTGCTCTTAGGCTTTCCCAGTATGGCTAGAGTAGGGCAATTTTTCCACAAGCTGAAGCTATACAGTAAAGAGCTCTATAAGCTAGCTGCATCCAATTAACCCTAGATCAATATGGTGAAAATGTAACAATTCTGGAAATTCTTCACCTGGAGCCCCTGTACCAATGCAAGGGGAAGTCAAGAAACTGTACGCACATTTTCTTTATGTGCACTTTGCTAAGGAAAAGCTTTCATTAGTTTCTTTGAGGGCTTATAACTAAAAAAGGCTAAGAACCACGATCCTTTATGCCTGTACACACATTATTTCTGGTTCACGGTTGCGCCTTTATAAAAGGGCCACCTTCGCAGGATGAAACATTTCTATTCTTTCAAGTACCTGATAGCTAAGAATGAGGGTGTAAGAGGAATCCAATTGTCCAAACCACATAAGTTAGACCTAATAACAGCACAGGCCTCAAACTATAAATAGGTCTAAAGGAACTGCATTAGCATTCACCTCCTTGGAGGAGATGCGTGTAAGGCCAAGAGCAGTCAGGAGCGCTTGAGTCCAGTCCCAATAAGGCCACTAACCGGCTGAGTAACCTTGGACAAGGTGCATACCCTCTCTCGGCTTCAGTTTCCACATCTGCAAATTGGAAGTTGAACCGCATGGTCTTCAAGGTCCTTCCCAGCCGAGAGCCTGGTACCAAGTAGGCCTAGCCAATAAAGCAGCTTCCTGTGGGCGCGGTGCAGGGTTTTAACGGTCCCCCTCCCCCGCTCGAGCCCGCGAAACCCTCTTCAACACGCCCCTCGGAGTGACGGCGCTTTCCCAACCGCAGCCCGGACACGGCTCCGCCCCTTCCCGGGGGCGTCCCGTCGTGCACTGCGCCGGGCTTCCAAAGCGGCGGGGCACCTCCCGCCTTTCCGACGCCTCGACCCCAAACTCCTCTCCCCAGTATTTTAGGGTGCCCTATCCTATCAACGTCTAGTATCCCAGCCAATCACACGGGTCCGGAGTCTTGCCTTCGGTCCACTCTCCTCCCAGCGCCCAGACAGCCTCAGCTCAACGGCCCTTACCAGGCCAATCCAATCAGCGGCCGGCTCTGGCCGGCCTCACCCCAATCTCCCGCCCCTCGGCCAATCCGCGCCCCCATCCCGCTGCCCGCCCAGCCAACCCCGGGCCTTGAAACCAGTGGGCGAATGGGCGCAGGGCGGCCCTTCAACGCTGACCGCCTGGCCAATTGGGGATTCCGCGTGGCCACAGCGGCAGCCAATCGACATGTAGCGCGGTGCCGCCGCGGAGAGGTCCGGCCCGAATATCCCTCCGCCTTCCTCCCTCCCCCTCTCTCCCTCCCTGAGAGCCGCCGTTCACTCACCGCCTCCCTTTCCTTCTTTCTCCCTCCGCCACCCGAGCACCAGCCGCGCTCTGAGCTGCCCCCGGGGTACCTCCCCCGCCGTCAGAGGAGCAGCTGCCGCCGCCGCCAGTAGCAAATTAGGAGGGAGGAAAGACGGAAAGGAGGAAGGAAGGGGAGCTGGAGCGACTACCAAGAGGGAGCCGGTGAATGGGCTTGTGGTGACCCCCGCCCCCCACCCCACCCTCCCTTCCCACCCGACCCCCAACCCCCATCCCCAGTTAGAGCCGCCGCCCGAGAGGCCGGGCCGTCGTCTTAAGAGGAGTCGCCGCCACCACCTCCGCCATGGAGCTGATCACCATCCTCGAGAAGACCGTGTCTCCCGGTAGGACGCGGGGGCCGGGGGTCGAACTGAGGTGATTGGGTGGGGGGAGGGGAATCCCTGGCCCTTCTGACCCTGTCCCCTTTCCCACTTTCCTTCCCCCCAGATCGGCTGGAATTGGAAGCGGCGCAGAAGTTCCTGGAGCGTGCGGCCGTGGAGAACCTGGTGCGTGCCACCCCGCCGTCCCCCATCCCGCCGTCTCCCCATCCCCTGCATGCGGGCCTTCCCGCCCTCCCGGAGGCCCAGGCCTCTGGAACCCACCCCGCCCCATCCCGTCCCCCTCCCCCCCGTGCAACCTAACCCCGCCGTCGGGAAGCCGGTGGGTGTGTCCCGCCCCGGGCCCGGCAGCTGGCCAATGGCGCGGCGCGCCGGGGTGACTACCACCCAATCGGCGTGCAGCCTGAGGGCGGCGGTGCAGCAGGAGGGAGAAAGAGGGAGGGAGGGGAGGTTAGGTTGCGCGGCGCTGCGTGTTCAGCAAGGGTGGGGGTGGGGGAGCCGGGCCTAGGGGCCATGTGGAAGCTACGAACCCCGCTGCCCGCCTTGTTCGTACCGGGGCCGGCTTCTCCTTCCTGTCCCATGGCCCCTGTGATTGTCCGCCTACTTCCCAGAGCTCTATCGTTTCCAGTCTCCCTTGGTCTGTGCTCATGGCCAGGCCTGCACCCGAATGCCTCTTAACCCATTTCCGGCAGTGTTTCTCTCTTTCTTGACTGGGTATTTCTCACCCGGGTTTTTGTATTTACCCCCCTCGCCCCCCCGGATCAGTAGAGACTAAATCTGCACCCAGATAACAGGCTGAGGCTCATCCTTGAGATCGGGCCTGTTTCCAGAGGAAAGTTCCTCGTTTTTCATATTTTCAAATTTAAAGGGTTCAGAAGAAGTGAATGTGAAGTCCCCTAGAGACTGGACCTCTGTATAAAATCGTGAGATGTATTGGTTGAAACAACCTATGTGCCAGTAATGTTTCTCTTTGGATTCCCTCCTGTTGGGGGGATGGGGAGCAGAGAGAAGGGTGAATGATACTAGATATCTTTTAAAGGTAATAGTTCTAAATAACACTGTAACCAGATGTGTTCTTTTGTGTTACCTAGGCAAAATAACGCAAGGAAAAAAAGTGACAAGGCGTATTTTTATTTTATCCAAACTGCCTTTGAATGGTTTTTGGGTTTTTTGTGTTTTGTGGAGTTTCGTGTTTTTTGTTGTTGTTGTTTTTTTGCCTTTCCATGTGAACACATTTTGCCTTTCCATGTGAACACATATTTTTATCCTTAACTTTCCATAGAAAAGAATTTTATCCACTAGTATAGACTGATAATATTTCCACTTGGTATATATTCCTCTTTTCTTCTTTTGCTAAACTTGCAAGGAGCCTTTTCTCTTATTTCTAACATTTTATCTTATTCCCAACATTCCTAACATTCTTTAGTGGTACATAATTAATAAAACTTTTAAGAATTATTTTCCACTGTGATTGCAGAACTTGTTAGTGGTAAACTATCTGCTTTTAGTTTTTCCTGTTAGCTTTTCCACTGGAGAGAGCTTTTTGCAGGGAAGACTAATGTGTGTTAAAATTTTTAAACCAAATTTTTAAACCAAATTTTTAAACCAAACTGAGGACCTGAGCAGTACAAAAGATTGAGTATACTTTTCAAGAATCTACAGTAATGTTTAAATAACCCAAGAATAGGAACAACTCAAGGAATAGGAACCTTCAGTGTGTTAACTGTTGCTTACTAAACATGAAGTCATTTTCCTTGACATTTTTATCTTTTAGTTGCCCCCTGTTTCTAAATATTTGTTATCACTTTTTCCTTATAAATCTTTTTTCACTGTTACCATTTTGCTGAAACACTGAAAACTAAACTAGAGAACACTAGCCTCCTAAGTCTATGTTTTACATTTAGAAGGACTTCCCTCTCTTATACATGCTTCCGTGAGATCAAAAGCCACCCTGGGTATCGTTCTTTTTGGACTAAGATTTTTTTAATGTAAATTTTAAAAGTAACAATTTTACTTTCTACCCTGTCATAACATATTCATGTAACAAATATAATTTACTGAGTACCAGGTTTTGTTCTAGGTATGAAGAAGAATCCTCTACCAGATTGTCAAGCTTGCTTTAATTCTGGGGGACCTAATGTGAAGATTTGGGCACTCTTAGTTGATGTTGATAGGAAAATCTGTAACTCCTTGTTAAATGCTGAGTCTGTGTGAGAAGATGGATGACTTCCTCATGTACCAAATAACATTTTTATAGGAATCTTGAAGTAGATGTTTTGGCATTTTCCGAAATATTATGATATGTCCTAAAAATTTCAGGTTTTCCCCAGTTTTTTGGTGCTATTCTCAATTGGTGAAATTCCTAAGAGGTATTTTCATTCACATCTTAACAGCCCACTTTCCTTGTGGAACTGTCCAGAGTGCTGGCAAATCCAGGAAACAGTCAGGTTGCCAGAGTTGCAGCTGGTCTACAAATCAAGAATTCTTTGACATCTAAAGATCCAGATATCAAGACACAGTATCAGCAGAGGTGGCTTGCTATTGATGCTAATGCTCGACGGGAAGTCAAAAATTATGTAAGTAGCTTTCATCTCCTTTTGGTCATACTAGCCTGGGGAATGTCAGTTCTTTTGTCGTCTACATGGGAAAGAGCTGATAGTGCAATAGATGTCTGGGATCTAAACTTAACTTGAAGGTATAAAATGTGTTTGATATAAGTCTTCTTTCTCAAACTGTCTTTCTCCAAGTGATTCTTCCTTAGTTAACTAGCACTTAGCTCTTGCTGAACTTCTGCTGTAGATAGTTCTCATTGTTTGGTGATTTAAGCATGGCACTGTGTGGAGTCAGAAGGGGAATTAAATGATCTCCTGGGCTTTCAAGCCCAAAGAGTTTGTGAAATAAGATTATGACATTAATCGTGTTTTTATCTACTTAGCAAATAATGAGAAACTTCTAGAAACATCTGGCTTTTTGTCAAGGTGTTTATAAAGTGAGCTGATGGATTTTTAGTTTTTATTTATTTATTTTTTTGAGGAAAATTGAATGTCACTTGTTGCACTGCATTATGGAGTTCTTGTGATTTGCTTGCTGAATTAGAAATCCATAATTCTTGCTGCAGCAAAGAACTCAGAATATATGGACATATATGGTTGTTTTTTTTTTTTTTAAATTGGGTTCTTTAGTGGCCTTTGTTACATGGATAAGGCACAGAGGGTAGTAAGTCAAACATGTGTGCAGTCATCAGCTGGTCCTTGGTATTTGAGGAGAAACCAGTGGGGGGATTCCTGCGTCTGTACTTGTGCTAGTCGTGGTTCTGCACATCAATCTTCTGTTTCCTGGTTCTGGGTGTCAGCATTAGGTAAATTAGTGCTCTTTATGGCAGTAACTTCTCTTTCTAATTATGTACCTCCTTCCCTCTTCGCTCTTGCATGGAGGAACTCATGACAGGAAACTAGGTTACAAAAGCCAACTTATTTTGAATCTTCTTTGGAATATGTAGAGCTATTTCTATCCACATTGGGTTTCCTTATATAATAACATTTTAATTCTCCTTTCAGTAATTTGATATAAATGAAGTTTATTCCATTAATCACTGGAAATCTTTTGTTGTTTGTTTGTTTGTTTTTGTTTTTTTTGGCCGTGTGGCGTGCGGCATCTTAGTTCCCCACCCAGGGATTGAATCCATGCCCCCTGCAGTGGAAGGGTGGAGTCTTAACCACTGGACCACCAGGGAAGTCCCATAATCACTGGAAGTCTTGATACTTAACTGTATTCATTCAATTTCTCGTTTTCCTCAAATTACACAATAGTAAATGAGAGAAGACATGATTGGAACTAGTTGACTTTGGAGGGGGGCACATCAATCTTAACATCAAATTTTTTTAAATTTTTGAGTAAGAATTTGTATAGGCATTATTGAGCTTTCATGCATGAAAAAAAATAGCAGTTATCTTGGGCTTTTTTCCCTTTCATAGCACATCTGGTAATACTTTCTCAGTGCTGGTGGTTATTTTTTTAAATGTGGGTCTGGACACAGTTGAGAGCTAATTTCTTACTCCTCTTATTTCTGATAATTGACAGTTATCATTAGGATCACCCCTAGTTTTAAAAAAATAACTTTCAGTACTCAGGATTTAGACATTTGTAGTCTCTAAGTCACCTCAAGTAATATTAATTAATGGTCTTCTAGAAGCAATTTAAAGGAGAAAAGCTAAAGATAGAATGGGATTCACTGTGGCCATGTATGTACTAGGAGATGGTGCAATATAGTATAAAGGCACCCTGGATTTCTTAGTCAGGCTTGGATTAATACCTGTTCAGCCCCTGCCCTTTTGGACAATTCATCTCATCCCTGCTCCCTGCCCCCTTCCCCATAACAGTTTTTGTTAAAGTCCAGTCTAGCTCTGGTAGCCCTAGGGAGCAAAACCTTCATTTAGAATCAATCAGAACTGTTATTGGGTAGAGCTGTTGGGAGTGGGCAGGGATGATGATATACCCTATAAGGGGGAAGGATGGGGATTTCATTATTATTAGCTACAAAGCAGGATACTAAGTGACCTGACCTAGTCAGCAGAGCTGGCCTGAATATCTGGCAGCTACTCTTTGTCCTGTGTTCATGCCAGGAACAGTTAACTGTTTGCCTTTTGAGTGGACTGGTGATTCTTAGTGAGTTCATTGACTGAATTAGCTGATCATGGTAATGATTAACCCAGGGTCAGTTGTGGCTTCATTCTTTATCTGTACCTATGCTTTTGCTACTTTCTTACCTTGTGGTGAACACTGAGGTGAGGTATCTGGCTTTGGAGATTCCATTTGGAAGTAGGAGATAATTGGTTTCATTTCTAGGCTCTGGGGCAGTGTTGATTGTGCTGCTGTTGGTATTCAGGCTGGCTGTTTTCCCAACAGGTGGCCTATACTGCATATGCCTTTTCCTACTTTTCTGTATTATAGAAAATTCAGAGACTGATGTAAGAGGTATGCTGGTAGGCAAAATATATTCAAGTAGTATTAAAATTGGTATCTTTTGTCTTTTTGTGTGTGTACCTGCGTACAGGTTTTGCAGACTTTGGGCACAGAAACTTACCGGCCTAGTTCTGCCTCGCAGTGTGTGGCTGGTATTGCTTGTGCAGAGATCCCAGTGAACCAATGGCCAGAACTCATTCCTCAGCTGGTGGCCAATGTCACAAACCCCAACAGCACAGAGCACATGAAAGAGTCGACATTGGAAGCTATTGGTTACATTTGCCAAGATATAGTAAGTGCTGTATCTAACTTATATACCTCTGATTCCCTCTAGTTGTAACATGCATGGTATTAGAATTATTCTTTATCGTCATGAAAAAAACCAAGCTATTGCAGAGTGTTTTGAAAGTAGGGCTGCTTTATTTGTTATTTTAGACTTCTGTATTTAGATAGTTAATTTATTCTCATATTGCTAAGCATGCCCTAAAGGAAAGAGACTCAAGGTTTACAAACTCAAGATGGAAATCCCTGTATGGAGGGGCATAGATATTCTCTCCTCTCCTTGATCTGATCACTTTCTGTAGATCCTCAGTGTACCAAGGATGCTGTGTTACTTTTTCAGTTACTATTTTACAGAAACAGTTTGCCAGCTTTTGCTGTAGTGGTTTAACCACTGGAGCCACAACACAGTATGTTAAATGCAGCCCTCCTAGGACTGTTGTTGCTGCTGAGGTTACTACTCTTGGTGTCTGTTTTGATATACAGATTTGATGAAGCAAAGAAGTCCACAGCACTTGACCTGGACTTAGACTCCATAGATGTGCCCAGGTGTTGATCCTTGGTCCTCAGATGTTCTGAAGCTTTACTTCAGTTGGTACAGATGGCCTGGAAAAACACACCAGACTGCCATCTCCATTTGCACAGAAGGGGAAAAAAAAAAGCCAGCATTACTTCATGCCCAGAGTCATTATGCTAAGAAGCAGAGATGAAGTTGATGAGTTTAACTTGTTTCAGTTCAATTTTGGACTACCAGACCCTGGGATATTTTGCAGGTGGTTTGTCCCTAAATGGAAGTGTGTGGGAAAAGATCAGGAAAGTCTCATGATACTCTCTCAAATAGATTTTACAGTTGAAAGGACTGCTGATTAGTCATGAGCTCAATTATTATATTCACTGCACTTCTCTGCTGTTTCAGGACCCAGAGCAGCTACAGGATAAATCCAATGAGATTCTGACTGCCATAATCCAGGGGATGAGGAAAGAAGAGCCTAGTAATAATGTGAAGCTAGCGGCTACTAATGCACTCCTGAACTCACTGGAGTTCACCAAAGCAAACTTTGACAAAGAGGTAAGTGTCTCTTGATTAAAAGGTGTAGGTTCAGAGGGTGAGGCGTGAGAGTTAAATAAAAGTTTTGTTTTGTTTTGTTTTAAGTTTATGACTTAGAAAGTACCATCTTGTTTAGAAAGCATTTGTTTCCCATCTAGTTAAGATGTGTGTTGTGTGAAACGGCCATGGAGTAGGTGTTTGTCATTTCTCATCAGGCTTTTGGGAATAATGTGATCTAAAATGTTTCTAGGTTTAGGTTTTCCCTTTTGCAGTCCAAAGTGTGAGTATGCTTTGGGATTTTTTTTTAAATGTTATGCAAATTGGGCTGTTTCATACTTCCTTAGAAAAGTGCTTTTGAAAATTAATATATATATAAAGTTTATTTTGCCTGAAAGTATTTCCCCGATTATTAATTTTTAGTTGTGTTAAAATGTACAATAAAATAAAGTTTGCCATCTTAACCATTTTTAAGTGTAAAGCTCAGTAGTGTTAAGTATATGCACATTGTTTTGCAACCAATCTCCAGAACTTTTTCATCTTGCAAAACTGAAATTATATAATTAACTCCCCATTTTCCCCTTCACAATCCCTGGCAACCACCTTTATACTTCTGATTCTATGAGTTTGTTTACTCTAGACAGTTTATGTTAGTAGAATCATACAGTATTTGAATTGTCTTTTTGTGACTGGCTTATTTCACTTAGCATGTCTTGGGTTCATGCATGTTATAGCATGTGTCAGAATTTCCTTTTTAAGGCTGAATAATAATTCCATTATATTCGTTTGTTGATGGGCATTTGGTTTGCTTCCTTCCACCTTGTGACTATTGTTAATAGTGTTGCTGTGTACATGGGTGTACAAATACATCTTTGAGAAGTTGTTTTCAGTTCTTTTGGATATATACCCAGAAGTCGATTGCTGGGTGATATAGTCTGAAAGCATTTCTGCGTGTTTGTTGATGCTTTAGTTGGGCTTTTTGCCTTTTCTTGGCCTTAGAGTGGACAAAGTAGGGAGGTCTAAGAAACCAAAGCAAACTGCAATTCTAATTGCTTGGAAAATGTAGTTCATTAGTCTTCTCCTGCATCTTAACCACATTTGATCTGGGTTTGTTTGAATTCTCTTAAATTTTATTTTTTTATTTTTAATTTTTAAAAAAATATTTATTTATTTATTTATTTATTTATTTGGCTGCATCGGGTCTTAGTTGCGGCATGTGGGATATTACTTGTGTCATGCGTGATCTAGCTTCCTGACCAGGGATTGAAGCTGGGCCCCCTGCATTGGGAGCGCGGAGTCTTAGCCACTGGACCACGAGGGAAGTCCCTCTCTTAAATTTTAAATACAAGGAAGGGGGTTTTCGTAATGTAGGGGGGTATTTTGTTTTGTTTTAACCATCTTTATTTAAATCCTGTGACCTACATTTTCCTGTCTGCTTCCTTCCTCAAGTCTTGTTAGTGAAGGTCATTTGGGGGATTAAAAGATTAAGGACCTCCTTAGAGGGCAGGTCATATAGTAGACACTGGGGGCAAACTCTGTAGAGCCTTCATAGTCCCATTACTGTGTCAGGAAAACCTGCTTGATTGGTCCAGGGTTGTGTGGGTCCCTGAGAGAGTGAGAGGTTTTCTTTGAAGGGATAGTCTAGTAACCTTCATGTATGTGGTTTATACTCTTCTCCTTTTCTTTATTTTTATTCTTTTGCAGTCCGAAAGGCACTTTATTATGCAGGTGGTCTGTGAAGCCACACAGTGTCCAGATACAAGGGTAAGTGAGAGGTCATGTGAAAAATTTGTCTTCTATCTTTCCTAGGAAATGCTAAATAACTCTAGCATAGTAGTTTGAAATGTTGGAATCTGGTGACTTCAGAAATAGGTTTGACTAATACTGTTATTAAATAAGAATTTTTCTTCGCTGAATTGGAGAAGAGGGAAGAATAGTTCTTGGAAAGCTAACATGATGGAAGTTGCCACCCTCTTAAAAAAGATTTAAGGGAGAAATGGTTTTTGATCAACCTTGCTATTTAATTGCTGTAGGTTGTTCAAGTGATTGTTTTCCATTGTAGCCATTGAAACAGCTTTCCTATTGCAGTAACCTAAACCTTGACCCTTGAAGCCGGTGGGAGTAACGTCCAGTCTGAGGGCGTTAGTGAGTTTAGTCCTGCCAAGGGTTCCACGATATCTTTAAAGTAAAAAAGAAGGAGAGGAAATACACTTCAATTGACCCTATAGATTATTAACCCATTTGAGTGAAGTGGTTATTTCCCTTTGTCAGATTGCATTGTTATTAAACTAAATAGTAAACTGTTTAATCTGATGTTTGCAAAAGGTACGAGTGGCTGCCTTACAGAATCTGGTGAAGATAATGTCCTTATATTATCAGTACATGGAGACATATATGGGTCCTGCTCTTTTTGCAGTAAGTATTTCTATTTTATGTAGTTGAGCATAGAGCTAATTGCAAAAGTCCATTATTCTTAGTTGCTGTTTCGTCAGTTCTGTAATTTTTTATTTAATGTTGTGAAATCAAGGAAATTCCCTGAGCCTGCGTATTAGATTTAAGTTCATCAGCAGTGTGCCAAGAAAACTTTTGCTACCTTTGTACTAATAAGAAGAGTACATTTTAAAAATCTGTTTCTTTTTCCTACCTTTCATTTCAGACCTAGCTTTCATAAATCTACATTTTTGAAACTTGAGTAGCTGTGGTTATAGGAGGGGTCGAACTTGAACCAGCACTTATTTGGGGCCTGGGGTGTCATGTTTTCTCTCTTAAGATCACAATTGAAGCAATGAAAAGTGACATTGATGAGGTGGCCCTACAAGGGATAGAATTCTGGTCCAATGTCTGTGATGAGGAAATGGACTTGGCCATTGAAGCTTCAGAGGTGAGCCTGGGAGAGTCCATGTGGTGGGAGAGCTGTTATTCTGACTGGGCTTTGGGACTTACCTCTTTTGTGGATATTATTTTTCCTCTGGGAGAGCTTTATTGTGACCGGGCTTAGGGGGTATCTCCATTTGTAGAGATTTTGGGTTTTCTGCTAGCCAAAGGCCCTCATGAGGGAGACAGATCAGGAATGAAGCATCTCCTGTTTTTACCAGTCAGGATTTGTTGAAAATACTAGTACTGTGAACACAAGGGGGCAGCAGGAAGTCACATTTTAACCAGGTGACATCTGATGCTGAATTATTTTCTTTTGGAAGGCCTAATGCAAGCATGGGATGTATAATTGATAGCTTACTAACTCTGGTGAAGGAATTAGATACAGAGAAAGGGGTTAATTCTGCACTCGCAAATTCGAATTCAAGCTTTGTTTCCAACCTTGATTGTCTTTATGTCCTACAAAAAGCACAATCTTTGGCATCTTTATGTAAACTTCATACATCTCTTCATCCAGAGGTCACTTAGTGAAAAAAGAATATAATTCTTAAGGTTGCCTTGGTCCTTTAAGGTAGATTATATGTGTGGCCTAAAAGAATCCCATTGAAGTAGCCCAAAAATGAGCGCCTCCAAAGACCACACACACTGCACGTAGCCATGTGCTCCATGTATTTCTGTGCAGACCTGTGGGCAGCTCTCACTGTATGCCTTTAGTATCATAGCTTGTTTGCTGCTGTCCAGAATTTGCTTTATGTTTCTCCTCAGGCAGCAGAACAAGGACGGCCCCCTGAGCACACCAGCAAGTTTTATGCCAAGGGAGCACTACAGTACCTGGTTCCAATCCTCACACAGACACTAACTAAACAGGTGAGTTACCTTCCATATCTAGCCAGGTGAGCTGTGAAGCCTTGTTAACGGTTGGTTTGCTGTGGAACAGTTGCCACGAAGGAACTCAGCAACTCTTGAACCTAGTTGATGTTCTGTTATAGATGCCTCGGGAAGAGCTGAGCTGGATCTATAGGATCCTCTAGGCTCTGCGTAGTTTGTGACAAAATAAATGTAGCAAGACTTCATGAGGGATGTGGGTTTAATGAGTAAGTAGAGAAATTATCTTATAAGAAGTGTATCTTGGTTGCCATTGTTCCCTTTTGGCTTTATGCATCACAGTTTTTCTCGGTATGGTGTTTGGAAAGATTCTTTCTGTCACCTCATCTCTTCTGGTGCATGTGAAATATTATCAAAGAGCTGGCAGCACTTTGAGGAAACAGCTGTAACTTTGAGCACTGCAAAATTTCTTCGTACACAGGAATGTAATTTGTTTTTAGGGAAGTACATGACTCTTTTAATATAGCAATCTTGAAAGATAAATAGAGATATACTTAGTTTGAAATGGACTGGGTGTTCCCTTAAATTTTCATCTCATCTTTTAGTTTTACAGTTGCTATTTTTCTATCTTTGACCTTAGTATTTTCACTTTTGTATATTTTTGTTGTGCTTTTCTCATTTGGGAACAAATCATTCTTTAGGTATATAATTTTCTGAAGTTGCATAAGCAGCCTGCCTTAAATTACTCTGGTGTGAACAGCCACAATAAGAAGGATATACCTTGAATTCTAGTTTCAAGGGAGATCTGAATGGAATCTTTTTAAACTTTTTATTGAAATCATAATTACTAGCACACCAGAACCACACTCCCCACCCCCATCCCCCCAGTGTCTTCTTCCTGGTCGTTAACTCCTCCCTCACCTTTAACTGCATAGATTTTGACTGATTTTGAACTTTATATAACTAGAATCATATAGCATGTATTCTTTTGTTCTGCTTTTTACTTTATGTGTTCAAGACTCATCCTTATTGCATGTAGTTGGAGTTTGTTCATCTCATTGTATAGTACTAAGAAGTATTTTCCCTCTATCTGCATCTTGTTTAACAAAGGCTGTGCTGTGATGAATCTTTGTGGAAGGGATAAAGATATGAAGGTTTTATATTTTATTTATATCCCCAAAGCTTAAGTTGTAATGATATTTGGGAGTAGTCAGAGGACCTTTTGAGTTAAAGTGATTCTTTGAACAAAAACTTAATTAGTGCCACATTCTTGCACTAGGATGAAAATGATGATGACGACGACTGGAACCCCTGCAAAGCGGCTGGGGTGTGCCTCATGCTCCTGGCCACCTGCTGTGAAGATGACATTGTCCCACATGTCCTCCCCTTCATCAAAGAACACATCAAGAACCCTGATTGGCGGTACCGGGATGCAGCAGTGATGGCTTTCGGCTGTATCTTGGAAGGACCAGAGCCCAATCAGCTCAAACCACTAGTTATACAGGTGAAGCTGAGGGAGTTTGTGGGTGGAAAGTGGGATATTTATTGTTTATTTAAACTTTTTGCTTGAAGATTTGCCTTTATTTTAAGGACAAAGCTGTAAATAGTCATCCACAAAGGTTACTTCTAGATAGCTATTTGCTGTCAATGAGGCATAAAATATATTTCTTTTTTTATTACAAAAATCACATGACTTGAAAAATGCAGAAAAGGCCAAAATGAAAAAGCTACCTTTAATCCCATTGCCCAGTGAATAACATTATTAATTCTTGGTATTTATCCTTGAATGTTATTTCTGTGTGCATGTATGTGCAACAGGATGGAGATCTTACTGTACAAATAGTCTTAAAACTTGTTTTTTCACTAAATGCTATATCATAAACAATTCTCCATAGTGTTTTTTTTTTTTAATAAATTTATTTATTTATTTTTGGCTGCATTGGGTCTTCGTTGCTACGCATGGGCTTTCTCTAGTTGCGGCGAGCAGGGGCTACTCTTCGTTGTGGTGCGCAGGCTTCTCATTGTGGTGGCTTCTCCTGTTGTGCGTGGGATCTAGGTGCATGGGCTTCAGTAGTTGTGGCTCGCGGGCTCTAGAGCAGAGGCTCAGTAGTTGTGGCTCGCGGGCTTAGTTGCTCCGCGACATGTGGAATCTTCCCAGACCAGGGATCGAACCCGTGTCCCCTACATTGGAAGGCGGATTTTCAACCACTGCACCACCAGGGAAGCCCAAGAGTACATTTTAATTGAGCTTAGTGTATGTAGACCTCAACCTTTCAGGAATAGCTAAATGCCATCACAGCTGTATCCTGGGATCTCTGCCTGAGTAATTCAGTAAAGATTGCTGAAAGTATTCATACCAAACTCTTAATAAAACTGTATACTGGGGGCTTCCCTGGTGGCGCGGCGGTTGAGAGTCTGCCTGCCAATGCAGGGGACACGGGTTCGAGCCCTGGTCTGGGAGGATCCCGCATGCCGCGGAGCAACTAGACCCGTGAGCCACAACTACTGAGCCTGTGCGTCTGGAGCCCGTGCTCCGCAACAAGAGAGGCCGCGATAGTGAGAGGCCCGCGCACCGCGATGAGGAGTGGCCCCCGCTTGCCGCAGCTGGAGGAAGCCCTCGCGCAGAAACGGAGACCCAACACAGCCAAAAATAAATAAATATTTTATTAAAAAAAAAAACAAAAAACTGTATACTGGGATTTGGTGAAGAGAGGCAGACTTTTTCACTTTTCCAGTTACTTTTATTATATTGTTGGATATTTGATAAGCATGTCTTATAAAATGACAAAACCATCTTGATACTTTGAGTTAGATTCCAAACATCAGTATTTCCTCTTCTGAGGTATCAGTCAGCATGAACTTTAATCTTTGTTTCGCTTTGCCAATAACTGTTGTATTTTCAGGCTATGCCCACCTTAATAGAATTAATGAAAGACCCTAGTGTAGTTGTTCGAGACACAACTGCATGGACTGTGGGCAGAATCTGTGAACTGCTTCCCGAAGCTGCCATCAATGATGTCTACTTGACTCCCCTGCTGCAGTGTCTGATTGAGGGCCTCAGTGCTGAACCCAGAGTGGCTTCAAATGTGTGCTGGGTGAGGGATTTTCTTCCTGGTGAGATAAGGAGGCTGGCCAAGCCATTGGCAAGGAAGTAGGAGGTGTGGGAGAGAAATGGGTCTACCTCACTAGAAGGCTTTTTCTGAATAGCATCTCCTTTCTAATTTCTTCAATTAAAATGTGGGGGAGATGCGAGCTGCATGACCCAGTGGGAGCTGTTGACTCATGGTGACTGGTTCCCGAGCCATTTAGAACAGTCATGTTAACCCAGTGGGAAAACTATCTGGACTTGGTTTTTTTTCTTCAGTTGCTTGGGGACAAGAAATTTTGATTAAGGTAGAGAGTTGCTGGCTATGAAAAGTAACCATTGCTGAGAAGAGGGTATGAGGGAAGGAAGGTAGGCAGCTCAGTGTTGAGTCAGTATAGGCTGAATGTAGTTTGTTAGGGACCTTTGGGGTTTAGGGGAGGAAGGTAAAATAAGGAAGGAGTGGGGCAAAAAGGCTTTCTGTGAATGGAAAGAGAAGAAATGAAGTGGCAGGCATTCGTGGTAGGTGAAAATACTCTGCTGCTTAGAGAGTTGTGCGTAGATTATTAGGCAGGAGAAACAAAATATAAATAAACATATACATACATACATTTATTTAATTTTAAGGATAGCTGTACATGTTAAGTTGTCTTGAGATGACCTTGATAGGAAGAATTGAGGATTCACTGCCATTGGTTTATTCTTAGATCAGTTGGAAAGGAACTCTGCCCAAGGTATCTTAAGGGAAAATGAGGCAATCCTGGAGTGGGATTCTTTTCAAGTTTAATTAATATTTACTCTGTCTGGGTTTAAGGCTTTCTCCAGTCTGGCTGAAGCTGCTTATGAAGCTGCAGATGTAGCTGATGATCAGGAAGAACCAGCTACCTATTGCTTATCATCTTCTTTTGAACTCATAGTTCAGAAGCTCCTGGAGACCACAGACAGGTAACTGATACTACACAGAAATGAGTGAAATGAGTGGTGTCTTTGCATCCAACTCCTTTTGCCTCGTGTGGGGACTGTTTAACCTAATCATAGAAACATTGCAATAGGAGAAATTAAAAGAATCCTGTTGTAGATTGTTTAAATAAGAGTGAGAAAAGAAATGTAGACTTTTGACTACCTTAGAATTGTACAGTTTATAATTAAGTCAGAAAATAGTCTCATTTCTCTACAGGTAGAGAGTAATTGACCTAGAGAGGTCCCTTCATTTTGCAGTGTCTACAGTTAATAGGGGTATTTGATTATGGTATAAGAGAAATAGTAGTTCTCATGAATTTAGTTGCCATACCAGATTACTAACCACCATTTATGATATTGGGTGAGGAACTTGGCATTAAACACAGTTGTTTTATAAATGAGCTTTGGAAATGTAGTTTGAAGGGGTTATAAGTTGGGGACAACTTTTAATTATTGTGATTTTGGGTAAACTATACCTAAAGCCATGCTCAAAAGAAACCATTAGGAAGAGGGCTGGGTATCAATTCTTCATGCTTAACTAGTTCATTTCTTCTTCTCTATTCGAGATTGTATATAAAGGCGTCTCTCGCAGATGAATGAAGAAAATTGATATAACCTTTTTTTTTTCTTTTTTCCAACCGCACCACGCGGCTTGTGGGATATTAGTTCCCCGACCAGGGGTTGAACCCAGGTCCTTGGCAGTGAGAGTGCCAAGTCCTAACCGCTGGACCGCCAGGGAATTCCCAAGTTGTCTTTTTCATAGCTGTTTGTGCAACCTCTTCAATTGTCCACATGGGTTCTTCAGCATTTTTAACTATTTTTCCTACAATTTTAGCCCATTTCCAAAAGGGCCGTTGTAAAGTTTAACCAGGTCTGGAAACCATATTGAACGTAGTCATTGGCTCAGAGATTCAAAATTTGGTTCCAGGCTGTACTGTGTTTGCCAAACTCAGATCAGGTCTGCAACCATATTGGTTTCTGGGTTATTTTCAGTGAGAGAGTTTCTATATTATAATGACTTCTCTGTCCTTTCTCAGTTAAGGCTTTACGAATTTTGCTGTGTGTTCCTTACAGACCTGATGGACACCAGAACAACCTGAGGAGTTCTGCATATGAATCTCTAATGGAAATTGTGAAAAACAGTGCCAAGGATTGTTACCCTGCGGTTCAGAAAACGACTCTAGTCATCATGGAACGACTACAACAGGTGCTCCAGATGGAGGTGAGACTGAGGGCGTTCCTGGTTCCTGGTGGGAAGGGTGTGGTACTTAACACAGAGCTCCGGTTTCAAGACTGTTCTCTTTTTTTTAGTGTTTAAGCACATATGTTCTCAGAAAGATATAAGGCTTATACAAAAAATGTTGCAACTTAAAATTGTATTGCTTGCTACAGTTTATTCATACATGTGTAACACCATATACGTATATAAGCTTTTTATTTACTTTCCTGCATTAGCACCAGTAAAGATTATTTAATGGTCCTGGTAAACCCAGCAAAACTGGAAGCATTGAGGGAGTTTAGAGTCCTTTCAGAAGGTGTTTATTCAGAACATGATCTTTTTTTTGTAGTCACATATTCAGAGCACATCGGATAGGATCCAGTTCAATGACCTTCAGTCTTTACTCTGCGCAACTCTTCAGGTATGATGGTGCCTTATCACTTAATAGCTCCAGGGAAGAGAATCATATCTCAGGATGACAAGTTCATGTACACACAGAACTCTGAAGATGATGTTATAGATGATGATGGTCAGAAGCTCTTCTCAAAAGGCCTTAGTCTGATTCATTAGGAGAGTAATTTCCCATTTTCCTTTCTTGTCTGTCCATAAAAATGCAGTTTGTCTTTTGTACAATGTAGGGAAGGAAACTACTCCACTTGTGATGGTCCTCCCAGCTGTGCAGCTATTTTGTATTAACAACTTTTAGTCTGGTTTTCATTGGGTTGTCCAAGTGTAGCCCAGTCAGATTTGGTTCCCAGCTATGGTTCACTGAGCTAAAAATATAGCCTTGTGTTCTTACCATCATCTTTTGAAACAATTGCTGTTGGAAACTTTATTATAATTTATTTATAGTATTTGGTGTTCACAGTAGACTTTTTCTGAGGAGAGACTGGGAAAATTAAACCGTTAACTCCTTGCTCGTGACTGGAGTCATGGCGTGGCTGAGGAGCTATTCCCTTTTTTAATCCAAGAACAGGAAAACCTTGGAACTTGTCTAGTGCTTAGGTGGGTACCAGGTTTTAGAATTGAGTGATGCTGACTAGTTCATCTTACCTATGACTCCCTTCTCTTTTTCACTCCAAACTTAATTTTTTAAAACATGACTGTTAAGAGGTCTTTACTGATCCAGTAACATTAGCTGAAACAAATTAAAGGGTAGGGAGGGAGGTTTGAGGAATATTGAATTGGGAAAAATCAGATTGGCTTCAGTTTATCAAGACAATTTCTTGACCATCATCTGTAAATGGCTTAGGCTATAGAAAGGGTTGCTCTTTTGTTTTATGAGTAAGAACTCTAATATGACATGTCCTTCTTCAAAGCTGAAATAATTTAACTGCCATTCCAGTACAACTAGATTATGGAGGCTGCTGACAAGGATTTGTCAGACTTAAATGAAACACAGAGGAGATGACTTTTTGCACCATGGAAGATCATCTTGTGTTTGTTCTGAATTGGGAAATAGATGAGATATTTAAATGTATGTTTCATTGCAGATGATTTGCACTGTCAAAACTTCTGAGCATAAAAAGCCTTCCCCCCCAAAAAAAAAAAAATTCTTGGGACTTAATTGATTTAAAAAAAAAAAAAAAAGTATGGTGTTCTGATTGAAGGGTTTGGAATCAACAGATTCTGAACTCTTATTCATTTCACAGAATGTTCTCCGGAAAGTGCAACATCAAGATGCTTTGCAGATCTCTGATGTGGTCATGGCTTCCCTGTTAAGGATGTTCCAAAGCACAGCTGGGTCTGGGGGAGTGCAAGAGGATGCCCTAATGGCAGTTAGCACACTGGTGGAAGGTCAGTGAGCCAAAATTGGGCAGGGAATGTCTTTAGAATGCAAGTGTATCAATGGCCATGAAGAATTTTTGACTGCAAAAAAGCATAGTCCCATCTTCTCACTTATTGGGGTATTGAGTCAGTTCAGAGCTGGATTGAACATAAGTGTAAATTTGTGTATTAACTGCCTTGCCACTCTCCTTGAAGTGAATGGGGAGCCAATTTGCACATCAGATTGGAAACCTTTCTGGGGGTGGAGGGAACTGTTACCTACCTCATGTTCATCAGGTTCTTTTTTCCCCTAAAGTCTACTTGCTTTATTGAGGTTTGGCTCCTGTAAAGGATGGAGGAAGTAAAGGTTTCTGTTTTCTTTCCTGGCACTTGGTACCTTCTGGTTTGGGTTGTAACGCTTTGGATTCAGGTTGACGCAATATGGTGCCTGGTATGGAATGGAATGAAACACATCGAGTTCTAGGAATTAATTGATTTTCTGGGTGTTACATGTCTAACTATGCAGAATTGCTTTGGGGAAGCCATATCTGACTTAAGGCTCTTTGAAAGGCCATTAAAAGCACATTAAAGAGCACTTCAGAAACCTGGAATGCTTCTTCAGTGGTGGTCTGTAGGGTGTTTTTTTTTTTTTTTTTTTAAGAATGTATTATTTATTTATTTATTGGCTGCGTTGGGTCTTCGTTGCTGCACGTGGGCCCCTCTCCAGCTGCGGCGAGCGGGGGCCACTCCTCGCCGTGGCGCAGGCTTCCCACTGCGATGGCCTCTCCTTCTGCAGACACGGGCTCTGCAGTGAGGCGCGTGGGCCTCAGTAGTTGTGGCTGGCGGGCTCCAGAGCGTAGGCCCAGCAGCTGTGGCGCACGGGCCCAGCCACTCCACGGCATGAGGGATCCTCCCGGACCAGGGCCCAAACCCATGTTCCGCGCATTGGCAGGCAGATTCCCAACCACTGCGCCACCAGGGAAGCCCTGTAAGGTGTATTATTATTATTATTATTTTTTTTAAACTAAACTTTTTTTTATTATTATTTTTTATAAATTTATTTATTTATTTATTTTTGGCTGTGTTGGGTCTTTGTTTCTGTGTGAGGGCTTTCTCCAGTTCTGGCAAGCGGGGGCCACTCTTCATCGCGGTGCGCGGGCTTCTCACTGCCACGGCCTCTCCCATTGCGGAGCACAGGCTCCAGACGCGCAGGCTCAGTAGTTGTGGCTCACGGGCCTAGTCGCTCCGCGGCATGTGGGATCCTCCCAGACCAGGGCTCGAACCCATGTCCCCGGCATTGGCAGGCAGATTCTCAACCACTGCGCCACCAGGGAAGCCCCGTAAGGTGTATTATTAAGGCAGACCCATTTCTAGCATAAGGAGCCTATGTGCAACTGGTCTGGCAGGGCACAGAAGTTGATTTTGGTTCCTGGAATGGCTGATTTGGATATGAAACCCAGACAGCTTTTCTTGACTGGCTTATTAAGTAAGTCCTTGATGGAATTGGCTAGAGACCAAGCTGGCTTCCAGGAGTTCCCTGGTGGTCTAGTGGTTAGAGTTCGGCACTTTCACTGCCGTGGCCCAGGGTCAATCCCTGGTTGGAACTGAGATCCCACAAGCCGCCCGGCGAGGCCAAAAAAATAGCTGGCTTCCAAAAGAGGACATGTTATAATCAGATGAAGAGGTGGACAAGAGGCAGTATCACTAGCTCAGGCAATTCATAATTAACCTTGACATTCCTTGGGGGCCATACCACTTGGTAGTTTCAGCCAGAGTGAAATCCCACTCTGTGGAGATTTGGCATTATCTCCAGGGTATAAGAGTTAGGCCCTTTCAGCAGTTCTGAATTTGGCTTGTCCAAGGCAGCCCGAAGTCTTTGTGATAGAATCTGTAATTAACTCACATTCTACTTAACTTTTGACTGGAGTGCATACATTTTGGGAGAGCTAGGATGGTTATTTTTGCTCACTTCTGCGATATCCTGTGGTACTAATAGTTTGTTTCTTTACAGTGTTGGGTGGTGAATTCTTAAAGTACATGGAGGCCTTTAAACCCTTCCTGGGCATTGGATTGAAAAATTATGCTGAGTACCAGGTAAGCTATGCTTTTCACAATAATACATTTATATTCTCATTTATACTTGGTAGTCATTGTAGTACAAAAGTCTGGATCCTGTAGCCCAGGTAGTATTTCCCTGTGTATCACCCTTAAGGGTTGAGCTACTTTGTTGCCCTGAGTGTCTGAACTAGAAATAGTCAGTGAAAGACAGGATATTAGACACATCAGAGTAGCACCCTAAGAAGGGGTTTTGTTTTGTTTTCAATAAACCATCCACCTCTGCCACCACCACCCCTGGTGAATATTGTCTTTTCTGTCCTTTCTTAATGATAGCTTAGATAGTCCTAGTTCTCTTCCTGCCATATTGGTTGTTAAAAAATGAACTAATCTGAGAGAGGAAGGGTGTTTTCTTCTTTGACTCTAGGTTCAAGTGATAAAGGACCAGTAGCTCGGTAAAAAATCATGCCTTACCCCTGCAGGCAGCCTTTTCTGTTCTAGAGGTCATTTTCTTGATTCTTTGCAGGTTTGTTTGGCGGCTGTGGGCTTAGTGGGAGACTTATGCCGTGCCCTGCAATCCAACATCTTACCTTTCTGTGATGAGGTGATGCAGCTCTTACTGGAGAACTTGGGGGTGAGTGTCTATACACACAATCTAATTTACCGTTGGTTAGAAAGGTGGTTAAACATCAAGATCCGTGACAGGGAATGTATATGTCCCAGAATGTTGGCTGTGGGCTTATGAAGGGAATTGTTCATTTTCACAAGATGATTCTAACCTAAGGATGTGAAGTTAATTAAAGGAACGCATGGTCAATGCATGGAACTTGAGTGGGGCAGGTGGGGACCAGTAAAGTACAAAGGAAAAGTAAATATATAATTTCTCTATCTAGAGGTAAGCCTTGCTAATTTTTGTGTATGTCCCTTAAGGTCTATACCCAACATATCAGTAGTTGCTTATTTTAAAAAGCTTTTTGAATCTTTGGACAGAGCTAACTTTTTTTTTTTTCTCTTTGTCAGAATGAAAATGTCCACAGGTCTGTGAAGCCACAGATTCTGTCAGTGTTTGGTGATATTGCCCTTGCTATTGGTGGAGAGTTTAAAAAATATCTAGAGGTTGTATTGAATACTCTTCAGCAGGCCTCCCAAGCCCAGGTGGACAAGGTAAGTTTAAAGCTATCTTTAAGTCCAGCCCTGACTGGAGCAGCAGGACTTTTGACAAATATACAACTAAAGGCCATCAATATGATGGAGATTCTGTTCTTTTTCTCTTACAGTCAGACTATGACATGGTGGATTATCTGAATGAGCTAAGGGAAGGCTGCTTGGAAGCCTACACTGGAATTGTCCAGGGATTGAAGGGAGACCAGGAGAACGTACACCGTTGAGTATACAACCCAGTTGACTTAGTCCAGTGTGCACTTAGCCAAATGGGCTGTGTGTTCATTGTGTAGTTTACTTGTAAACTAACACCTATTGCTTAAAAGAAGGGGAGAAGGAGGAACAGTGCTCTAATGAAGGGAGTAGCTTTGGAGGAGGATATAGACTATTATTTCTGATCCCTGCTTCTTCAGCTACCTTGCTTCACGTTTCTTGAGCATTGCAAGGGATGGGATCCAGCAAGGCTGTTGCTGCTGGTTGCATATGTACCAACCCTGAGTGGGAGTTTCCTAACCTCCACCATGCATCTGAATTGAAGGATTGGGGGGATTAGATTTCCTCTATCACCTGATGTTTTTGTTACTGATTGGGGAAATATTTGTACTTCACTCCTTTGGTATTACAGGCTTAGAGGAAAGGTTCCATTTGTGCTTCTGCAGATATATATATCTGCTTATAAGAAGAGGGGTATCTGCCTCTTCTGTTGACTTGAAGAATGACATCTTAATCTGAGGAAGAATAATTTGGTATAACTGTATGCAACTAGTTCTCCAGCCCAAAACCTGCCTGATGGGAGTAGAGTATTTGGGAATTTTGAAACAGGGTGTAGTCCTGCCAAATGTGGGACAACCTCATCAGACCTCTTTCTTTTATAGCGGATGTGATGCTGGTACAACCCAGAGTAGAATTTATTCTGTCTTTCATTGACCACATTGCTGGAGATGAGGATCATACAGACGGAGTAGTAGCTTGTGCTGCTGGACTGATCGGGTAGGTTATACCCTGCTTCTGATAGCTGAATAGAACATGTCACGGAAAATGAGAAGACGTGTAGTAAAGAATATTGAGAGTAGCCTGTGGATGGCAATTACCCACCTTTTTGGCACAGGGGGGATTTCTTTCTTTAATAGAACCCATCATATCCTGTTTTGAGTTCTCAGATAATAATTCATTCCAGAATTTAGCTCTAATCTCATTTCAGACCCTCCAGATTTCTAATTTCTCCCCACCAAACTCTATGAAGTGAGCTCTCAGAGGTATAGAAGCAGCATCAGATCTATGTCCATCCCATATTCTGATGTTGGTCAACAAATTGCCTCTGTTTAGCCTCCTCTACTGAGGGTTTCTGAGGTATCATTAGAAGAAAGAACATTGGTTTTGAGCAGCTCAAAGACCTGGAGTCTAGTTCTGATTTTACCATGAATTAGCTGTGGAACCTTGGGTAAGTTATTCTACTTTTTTAGACCTCATTTTTTTTAATCTGTTGAGGGCAGGTGTTAGACTTAACTTACCTTTAAAATTTCTTCCAGCTTTAAAAAGTAGGTAAATACCAAGAAACCTATATCTAGCTTAGCACTGGTTCGGAAGGTTCTAAATATGATCTTGTTGTAGGTCCAGGAGCCCATTTTCAGGTGTGTTTACTTTGTACAGGGACTTGTGTACAGCATTTGGGAAGGATGTACTGAAATTAGTAGAAGCTAGGCCAATGATCCATGAACTGTTAACTGAAGGACGGAGATCGAAGACTAACAAAGCAAAAACCCTTGCTACATGGGCAACAAAAGAACTGAGGAAACTGAAGAACCAAGCTTGGTAAGAGCTTGTCGCCACTGCCCTCTTTCTTCTACTTTCTTGGGGAGGAGGTACATTTTCTTTAGACTGTTCTGACGAGGGCTTTCTTTAGGTGTTTTGTTTTGTACTCTTTCCCATATAAGTGCTTCTGAGCCAGGCCTTTGTTCCTCAGCCTTGTACTAGTGGAAGGGTCAGGCAGCCAATCTTTCCTTGAGCCAAATTTTTGGTTCCTCATGGTGATAAAGAACAGAACTTACATAACTAGAATTCACTGAAGTCCCCAAATCATTTTGGGACCTTAATAAAGTCATCGATAACGGCATTTTCCCAAAATCCTCTTTCTACTCTTTATTTCTTTCCTCATTTTCTTTTCTTTCTTTACTGCAGTGCTTTGAGACATTTCTTTCTTTTACAGAAGATATCCAAAGTCGGAGTTGTCTGACCTCTGCTTTGAAATGTAGTTTTAATTTATTTTCCTCTCACTTACTGAGTTATCTTACAGCACAGATCTCAGTAAAATTGGCTATTTTGAGTTTTATCTTTTCAGTTTCCCCCCCTTCGTAAGTGCTAATGAGAGCAGGTAGATGGCACATAGCAAAATAATAAAAATAATCAGTCCTTGAAAAGTTGACAAATTCCATTCAGGTCTATAAGCACTTAATTGTAGGAATCAGAGAGGTGTTTGACTCTACTGGCTATATGGGATCTCAAAAATTGACCTTTTTTCCAATCTGTTTTTAGATCTGTTACCATTGGGATGATAACCTGAGACCCCCACTGGAAATCTCCAATCTTTTGAGAAACCCGGAAGTGAGGAGTGTGCACGGATGCTGAATGTTTGGGAATGAGAGGATGAGTGAGTGAGGCTTGAAAACACACCACATTGAAAATCCTGCCACAGCAGCAGCTGCAGCCATCAACAGCGGCGCTGTTAGTGAGCTAAGTAATCACTGACTTCGTAGAAAACCATAATGTCGGCCATCTTGGAAAAGAGAAAAATGGTGGATTTACTTGCTTAAAAAAAAAAAAAGAAAGCTCTCTCTTCCCAGGAGAGGCTAGAACTAGCTTTTCTGTCTTTTGGCCGGTGCCGAGTGGAATGACTAGTTTGGGGGAGAGGAGGAGGGACTGGGTTCAGCTGTGGTGCTTTGTTGTAAAAGGCATCCTGGCCTTTGCTACTGATGAGAAAGATGGAGCCTGGGTCTCAAGCCCACCTTTGGTGTACCTTTGCCACATGGTACTGGTACTGTATGTGTGCTGGCTGAAAGGAGGGTGAGGGATTCTTTACAGTCTGAGAATGAGTGTGTGTGAGTGAGGCGGTATCCACATTCTCAACTTCAAGTCATTGCAGTTTCTTTTTCCCAGAAAAAAAGGGGTTAGGATGTTGCATTTCATGAAACTAACTGAAGTTCTGTCTACTGATGCAGCACAAGAGATATAAGAGAAAAAAAAAGGAAAGACGCTCTTAGGTTTTGTTTTTTGGGTTTTTTTTCTTTTTTTTTTTTTTTTTTTTTAATTCTAGGGAAAACACTGACGAATGGTCAGAGCTCCCACCCTGATCTTTTCATCAAGGCGCCTTTCCTAATAATATGGTTCAACTGTGAATGTAGAAGTTGGGGGGGGGAACTCTGGAGTTAGAGGATATAGAAAAAATAAAAATACAATTGTTACAAATAAAGAATGCAGACTTCGAAAACAAAAGAAAGCCACAACCCAAACAAATCAAAATTTAAATGCTCATAATTGGCAGCACAAAAGAAAAGTTCTCTCCTGACATGTATCTTGGCAGTCTGAACGCCCCCAGAAAATTGTGCCAAAGAGTTTAGAAAACAAACATACCATAAAAGTAAACACACACAAACAGCAAATTTCAGGTAACTATTTTGGATTGCAAACAAGGATAAATTTAATGTTTAAACAATCTGATAAAATAACCATTTGGAAACTGCTTGGCCTTCTGTTCTCTTTTATTTGATTGATTATAATGCGGTATTGGTCTCTTGCTGCACTTCAAAACCAAGTAATCAAAACAAAGGAATATATATGTGTGTATATATATATACACATATATATATATGTTAGAACTCTTGTGATGAAAATGGCACTTGAAAAAGGTTATATTTTTCCACTGAAGTTGAAGATTAATAAAATGGTGTCAAAACATTCCCCTGGTCACACGCTGTAATATTTTTTTTAAAGTGTGATGTGCTATGATAATGATAAATCAGACTTAATTATTTTCCCTTTTACAAGGAAACAGGGCACCCTGAATTTTGGTTTTAGACTTTTTCAGCAATAAGGAGGGATGTTGGTAAGCTTTGATCCCCTTTTGGTTTTGCAGTTATTAGGAGTTTTTGCTGGCATTTTGAATATGCTTTCAAAAGCACCAAGGAAGATTTTTAAATTGCTTCCAGGTATTTGGAGGATTAAAAAACAAGACCTTAATTTCCCACTTTCATTTCCATTCTAGCAAAAAATATGGGCTTACATGTTTCTCTTTGCCAACTCCCTGTTCAAGCCTTCCATTCATAAGTGGGATTGGCTCAGTTTTGCCCATCCATACGGCAGCATCTCTAATAGCTCTTGTACAGGGTATCAGATATTGTGCCTTTTGGTGCCAGGTTCAAAGTCAAGTGCCGATCTATGAACCAGTGTACAAAAAAAAATCCAGGTGTTTGAAGGAAAGACACTTCATTGTGAATAAAGAGCTCACACCAGCTCCTAAGCCCTCTGAAGAGACCTGGCCCTATAATGCCTTGTTCAAATTTTAGTTCTTGAGGGAAAGGATGATATACTAACCATTCCTGGTAAGGGTTGGTCAGGGCTTAGGGAGGGGGCAGGAATATTGGGGAGAAAAAAAAATCTGATCATTCCTCAGTGCTACCCATTTCTGTCCTGTGTGGGCTGCTTAGCTAGACAGCAGGAGAATAAAGTACACCGAGAACCATAATGAAAACAAAACCTTCCGTGTGTTTTGTCATGTTTTGTTCCAGGGAAGCAGTTGACAAATGCTGTTATTAATGCTTTCTCCCAGATCCACTCAGTGATGGAGAGGAGGAAAATGGGCTGGTTGGACTGTGGTCTTGGTGCCTCGCAGTTACCCTGCACTGGTTATGCATTTATTACCCTCTTTTCTAGTTACCTTTGGCTAGTGGGTCTTCCCACTAGGTATTTGTCCTTAATTGTACCACCTAAGGCAACTGGATGCAAAATGCATTCTGCCCATTCACTGTCTGGGCCTTCCCCACTCTAGTCTTGGCACATTCCTTCAAGAATGTAGTTACCATCTGGTAAGATGTCAGTGCAAATGTGAAGAAAATAGGCATCGGACTAGGCTTTGGTTTGCCACAAGTGGCAGCTGCCTATATCAATTACAATTACATTTATTAATTTTGCTTTTCATTTTCCCAGTTCCTCTCAGCTCCCCTGTTGAAATGTTGAGATTTTGGCTGTCAGAGGCAACTGCAACATTGCCTTACGGACTTGTGGAGGAGGGGAATTGCTCAGTGTAGTGTTTTCATTTTCAGAACCAAGTAATCTAGTCACTCATATATAAGAAGTGTGTCAGTCCAACTTTAAGAAAAAATTCCAAATCCAAACTCCATCATCAGCTTTTGACAGCATCTTGGATTTTGAAACAACTTCAGTCTGTAATTGGCATTCAGAATGCCCTTGGCATGCCAGTCTGTGATGGCAGTAAAGACCTGTTAAAACACTTGAGCCCAACTTTATTAACCAAAACTGATACCACCACCTTTATCTTCTAAATAAAGTCCGCTTTATTTTTATTTTCAACATTTTGCTGCTTCATTTTTGGTTCCAGATGGTGTCACCTCCTCGGAGGTGAAATGAGTTGTTTGAAAGAAGCTGGTGCGTGTGATGACAGATGTGTGAGTTGGGGAGAGGAAGGACACATCTGTCTTAAAAACTAACTCTACGTAGTACAATGGGAAATGAATGAAAGTTTTCTACAAATGAGGTAGTGAAAAATGACTACGTGGAGGTGGTTTCCTGTCCAGAGAGAGATCTGAAACTGCTGGAGATTGTCCTCTGTCTTGTGCATATTTTTCAGGCGAATGATCTAGTCTGTTTAATGGCTTATCCAAAGGTTGGATTTTTACTTAGTTTGCAGCGTGTATTTAATTTCTACTTCCACTTTTCCCCCCCCTAGAGACTTGTAGAGGAAAGAACACTGACTTGAGATTAAGAAACTGGGTCCTTTCCTTCACCCTGCTGTTTATTAGTGCAGTGAGATGCCTGCAGGCTACTTTATGAAAAAATGCACTTTCTTAGTTTATGTTGGGCAAGTAAAATGAGGGCAGACCTTCATTTTCCTACCTTAGCCTCCATGTGGCCTTTCACCATTTCTAATTGCACACCCCTGCAGTAAGGAATTTTCGATCATGCGTACCCCCATGTGTTGATAAATTATATACCTGTACTACTGTACCCATATATTGTGTAATAAGACACAAAAATAGATAATTAAAAAGCAATTATATGAAAAATAAATATAAATAGGAGTTCTAATATTTTCTTTCTGTACCCAAATTTGGAGATTACTGGGTTATAGAGGGTAACTTGTAATTCTTGACTAGACTGCGTTAAATATTTCTCCATTGAAGGTATACTTAGAGGAAAGAATGGTATCGGTTCATTATCAAATGGAAAGGAAGAACTGCTTCTCCTAAGAATTTTTTTTCCAGCAGTCCTCCAGGTAATTCCCTGTTCCCATATACCCGCCTCCTCAACAAACACTAAAAAAGGGACATACAGTACAAGGCTACAGTGCCACCTGGCCTCATCAAGGATTCCAGCTTGACCTGTCTGATGTGAAAAACAGTAAACACAGAGAAGATTTTATGTTTTATTATATCTTAATTCCCACAGCAACCTTAACAGTCAGATTTCTGTATAGGGGAGTATATAGGAATGAGGAGCAGAAAGATTAATTTATCAGACCAAGGTCACATGGAGCTCGAATTCAAACCCAGTTCTGTCATACCAAAACCCAAGCTTTCCTCACATTTGTCCTAGACAGATGCTGTCGGTATCTTCGTAATACAAAACAAGGAGCCATGCCGCACATAGTTATGCTATGCCATCCATTTACAGCACTAAAGGTAGATTTGTTGCTTATTTATTGCCAGTTTTCCCAACTATAATGAAAGCTCCCGAATTTGGTGACCTTGACTGTCTTTCCCCAGCTTAGAGCAGTGCCTGATATACAGTAGACCCTCACTCAGTAAGTTATTTGTTGAACTAATGACATGTCAGTACAGTTCAGGGAGTTTCTGAAATGGCATCACTTAGCCTTTGAAGGGCAGAGCATCCAGAAACCTGGGAATGGCAGAGCCTCGAGAGACTTGGGCTCCTAACTCTTATCCTCCTCGTTTGCTGGATGACTTCAGGCTAGCCTCTTAACCTTCGGTTAACTGGAGGAATGGGAACAGGATTAGTCAATAATTAGTGTTGATTTTATGCACTTACCAGATGCCAGGCTTGTAATAAGCATCTTATATAGAATAATGAAAGTAACCCTCATCAACCCTTTAACAAAAGCACCATTTTAGTCCCCGTTGACAGATGAGGAAGGAGAAGCACAGAAGGGGCAAGAATCTTGCCAAAAGTCACGTGGGCTAGCCAAGCAGTCCCGACTCCATAGGCTGTGCTTGTCCTGCTGGGCTGTTGCAGACTGTGTGCTGTGCGGGGTTAGAGGATGAGCAGATGAGCCTCTGCACCCAGCAAGCTTCCAGGTAACAAGCAGGGAGAGCCCTGGATGAAGGGGCTTTGGAATTAAATGGCAAAGTCATTTTGCCGTAATTCTATAGTGAGGTCCATTATTAACCTTTGTCAACTATCAGACTCAATTCAAGGATTGGTGGGAGGTGGCATATTTCCCTAAAGCCAACTTTCCTCCCAACTGGGATTTGAATCATCTCCCTGCACTTCTGCTTCATTTTCCCTCTGAGCGAGAAGCTTTTGGGAACCAGGACTGGGGGGCAGGGTGGATGTTGGTGCCTGGTGGCCCAAAAGGCCACAGGCTGCTGAGTACGCACCACGTCTGAATTACCCCTGCGCTGTCAGCCGACCCTGGGCAGTGCCGTGTGGGTAGGAGGCCTGAGCTGTTCTGTCTCCCAGGTGCTCCTAAGCCATAAGTTCCTGAGCTTAGCTGTGTGTGTGAAACATACCTTCCTGTTAGAAGGCAAGGTACATCTCAGCTTTGGTGCCCAGCCTGAGCTCTGGATGCAGAGGGGCAGCCTATCACTATCCTGAGGAAAAGAATTAAGACATGGCTTTGGGGCTTCCCTGGTGGTGCAGTGGTTAAGAATCCGCCTGCCAATGCAGGGGACACTGGTTCGAGCTCTGACCCGGGAAGATCCCACATGCCTTGGAGCAACTAAGCCTGTGCGCCACAACTACTGGGCCTGCGCTCTAGAACCCGTGTGCCACAACTACTGAGCCCGCGAGCCACAACTACTGAAGCCCACGCGACTAGAGCCGGTGCTCCACAGCAAGAGAAGCCACTGCAATAAGAAGCCCGCGCACTGCAACAAAGAGCCCCCTGCTCACGCAACTAGAGAAAGCCTGCACACAGCAATGAAGACCCAACACAGCCAAAAATAAATAATTAAAAAAAAAAATTCAATACAGGCATACCTCAGAGATACTGCAGGTTCTGTTCCAGGCCACCGCAATAAAGTGAATATCTCGATAAAGTGAGTCATGCCAATTTTTTGGTTTCCCCTGTGCATAGAAAAGTTATATTTAGGGACTTCCCTGGCAGTCCAGTGGTTAAGACTCCACGCTTCCAATGCAGGGGCCGCAGGTTCAACCCCTGGTCAGGGAACTAAGATCCTACATGCCTCGTGGCGTGGCCAAATTAAAAAAAAAAAAAAGGTATATTTACTATAGTCTATTAAGTGTGCAAAAGCAGTATGTGTAAAAAAACAATGTACGTACCTTAATTTAAAAATAATGCTGTTGGGGGACTTCCCTCGTGGTCCAGTGGTTAAGATTCTGCACTCCCAATGCAGGGGGCCCAGATTTGATCCCTGGTCAGGCAACTAGATCCCACATGCTGCAACTAAGAGTTCGCATGCCACAACTAAAGATTCCACGTGCCACAACTAAGACCCGGAGCAGCCAAATAAATAAATATTAAAAATAATAATGCTGTTGGAAAAATGGTCCCAATAGACTTGCACAATGTAGGGTTGCCACAAAATTTCCATTTGTAAAAAACGCAGTATCTGAGAAGTGTAATAAAGCGAAGCACAATAAAACAAGGTATGCCTGTAGACTAATTTTTAGTTGTTTGGGAGAGAGCAGAAATGAACATAGTCGTGGAGAATATGAAGCACAAATAGTTATAAACTTTCCACCCAAGCCTCGCAAATTTGATTGGAGGATGTGCATTACCTCCACAGGAATTGGAGGATCTGGGGAAGGAATGAGACTTTCTACCACTGCCCAAACCTCTGATTTGATGGAAGACTAGCAGCTACAGTTGGAATCCCAGGATGGTTCCGCAGCAAACCCTAATTTTCTAGGACCTAGAACTGAAGGGCTAAGGTGGCAACCGGATCCTGCATTGTCACATGTGTCTAATCAATTTTTCTGCCTGCCTGATTCTATTTGAGTCATCTGTGTTTTATTTTGATTCAATTTTTTGCCAGCTGCTAACGCCACCTCCTCCTACTCTTTTCAGGCAAGAATGGGACAGGAAGGTTAAAGTGTTTCTCCAAAGCAAGGGTCCTGGGAGTGGGAAACAGTCTCCCCCTGATGGTTTCCAAGGAGGAAACATGCAGGGGTGACTTGGCTCCTGCTTCTGCACTCTCTCCTACCAGTAACTACTGGAGGCAGGTCCTCTCACAGCACCTGTGAATGCCATTTACAAATGTCGCACAACTCGAGCCTGACCAGCTGTCCACCACATTCCCTCTTCTCTCACTTCCCTCTACCACCCTTCCCCTTTCACCAGGACCCTGGGTTTTACCTTTTTCTGTCTCTATCATGATGAGCCCTGATAATATCATGGGTTCTTAGAAGGAATTCAGACCAATCTCCAGTTTTCTCAGATGAAGAAACAGGCCTACAGAGGTGAGAGTAACTCATCCAAAGTTACACAACTTCATTCACTTATTCATTCAACCAGGAACACTCCTTCCTACCCTTTAAGATTTAGCTTAAACATTACCTCATCAGGGAGAACTTCTCTACTTTATCTAAAGCAGATACCCCCCTCCGATTCTTCCCTATTGTTGCCCCTTGTGTCTTTTTACTTTTTAATCACAATTTATAATCGTTTCATTTATTAATCTCTTTCTTTTTTTGTCTAAATCCTCTACTAGAATATAAGCTCCAAGAGGGCAGGAGATACATGTTTGTCCTTCAGAGACATGCTCATCACTGTATTCTCAGCATCCAGCACATAATAGGTGTTCAAGAAATCTTTGTTGAATAAGTAAGTGTATAGTGAGCAGATACTATCTGGGCACCTGGGGCTATGAAGACAGATGGGATACAGTTTCTGTTCTCACAACTGTCTGTCCAATATGAGCAACAGAACCAGAAACAGGGAGAATGCAATGAGATCAGGTCTAGATTCCAGGGAGGTATTTTGGGGCACCTGAACCAGGCGTAATCTCTGTTGGGCTTTTGCTACCAACTGCTTAGAATCCCAGATAAACCACTGGGCTGTGCCTGGCCGGATGACTCAGGCCTGTACCCTGAGCAGCCCAGCAGCATCAGGACCTGACAACTCATCCTGTAGAGTGTGTGCTTAGACGGTACCTGGACCCATTACCCTTTTCAGTGAGGGAAGGCTTGCCAGTCAGTTTCAGGCCAGTTGATGGCCAAATCCACACTCATTGAGGCCTCAGAGACAACCCCACTGCCTTTAAGCCCAGCCTCCAATCTTTTGCCTGGTCTTCTAAGTTTTAGAAGAGAACCTGTGCAGCCTTAAGGGAGATGACACCTGTGGGTAGCCTTTATATCTAAAGGGCAGGTGGGTTGTCCCACATGGCTCAGAGAAAGCTAGTGTTCTGGACTGTAAAAGGCTAGCAGGAGCAACTGGAAGGGAACCCAGCAGGAGGAGGAGGAGGAAGGGAGCCAGTGAGAATCCTTCTTTGAAAATAAAGAGTACACAGCCCCTGCTGGCTCTCCTAGGAGGAGGAGCTCACCCTCCAGCCCAATCTTCTCCCTACAGTGGGACAAAATGGGAGCTGCTGCTGCTGCTTCTCAAAGCTCACAGCAAGCAAGAAACCTTTTCTCCTGCCCCTTCCAGATTCAACACCCACCTCCTCCAGGAGCCAAAAAGATAGGCTCAGGTTCCCAGCAGCCTGAACCCTCTCTCCAGATGGGAGGCTTCAAGCTAAATTCTGAGCCTACCAAAAGCCCCCTCCTTAGCCTATACTCTCTTTCCAGGGTTGGCTTGTTAGGGGTTAGCCAGAGTCCTCCAGAGTTTCCCTTGATCATTCCCTACCTGCATCCAGGCTGACCATGCCTCTGCCCATGGTTTTTTAATCCATCAGGGAATAACCAAAATGACTTATTAACACCCCCCTGAGGATTCACAGAGCACCTTCAGTTCTGATCCCCATTCCTCTCCCACGGTTGCCCAGGTCAGGAATTAACTCCATTTTATTTCAGAGATGTTAAGTAACTTGCCCAAGGTCACACAGTGGGAAAGTGGCAAAAACTTGTGACTCCTGCCCAGCAGTTTGGCAGGTGCTCAAATAATCTTTGTGGAAGGGTGAAATCTGTTGTTTGTTCATTTCGCTGGCCTGTGGGTGCGTCTGTGTGTTGGGGGGAGGGGATTGTGTGTGGGAGAGGAAAGCTGTCCCCCTTCCTAATGAACTTTGATCTTCTTAGCTCACTCTCACTTCCAAAGAAGTTACTGATTTAACTCTCATCTCTCCGACTGGACCCTAAGGTCATTGTATTCATTATCAGTGCAATGCCCCCTCTCCCAAGAGCTATGAAGAGTAGGTCTAATATTCCCTTCTCAAAAGATCAAAGACCAAAACAATCCAAATAAAGAACCTCACTTTCCCCAAAACATACAGCCCCAAAGCAAATTCCAAAGCACCACCTGAGCCCCGGCGCTGTCCGCAGACTCCCCCACACACGCCGCCACGCCACACTGCGTTGGGAGGCGTCGGGGAGGGGGCGCGGAGCGTGGGCCGCGCGGCAGGGAGCTGGTGGGCGCCGGGCGCGCTGCCAGGCGGGGCCGCACGCCGGGCCGGCAGCCCCTCGCCACGTGGTGGTGGCCGCGGCCGGGTCCGGGGCGCCTTCCCAGCCGGAGAAACCCGGAGCAGCCGGGGAGGAGGAGGAGGAGGAGGAGGAGGCGGCGGCGGCGGAGGAGGAGGAGGAGCGGGGCGGGAGCGAGGGAGGGGGGGTTGGGGGGAGGGGTGGGGGGTGGGGAGAGACCCGGCGGCGACAGGGCGAGAGCAGAGCGCGGTGCCAGGGGGGTGGGGGCACCGGTGCCCGTCTGGGGAGGGAGCAGGCGGAGGGGGTAAGCTGCGATTACCAGCAGGAACCGGCAGCAGCTGTGAGTCCCGGCTGGGCTGGGTGGGGGGAGGGGAACGGCGTCCAGGGCCGGCCCCTGGGTCGCGGGGTGGACCGGAGGAGGGGGCGGGAGGTTGGCCCGCAGCTGGCCCAGGGTGGCGGGGAGGGGAAGGGTCCGGCGTCGGCAGCCCGCATTCCCCCTTTCCCCCTCCTCCGCCGCTCCTCAGGCCGCACCGCCTCCAGAGCCCCTTCCCCGGCCCGGCGACGCCGGACTGGGGCCCCGGGGCTCGGCCGGCAGTGGGGGAGGGGGCTGCCTGGTCTCGGCCCCTGAGAGGGGAGGGGCGACAGTTTCTGTCCGCCGAGCTAAAGGGGTTTAAAGGGCGGCTCTTAAAGGGACCGCAGAAAGGGCCCGGGGCCGAGGAGGCACCCCCTCCCCATCCGCCTGCTGTCGCTCTCGCGCGGGGTCGCTGGGCCGACGGGGGGATGCAGAGGAAGCAAACACTGGTCGCGGCCGCTAAGGGGCCAGAGCCCCGGCTAGTGGGGTTGGGCCCGAGGTGGCCGGCCAGTCGGGGGTCTGGGCGGGTGTGGTGAGCGCGGACGAGTGGAGTTGGGGGAGAGGGGATGGGCCTGGGGAGGAGAGGGTTAAAGGTGGGGCCAGCCGTACAAATACGCGCACACACTCCTTACTCAGACCCGGTCACACGCGTTTCCCTGGCACTTAAGGCGGGGCAGTGTTGGGGCCTGGGCCTGGGCCCTCTCCACCCCAGGCTCCTGCTGCCCGATTTGGGGAGGTCGCGGACCCCACTGCTTCAACTCACACCTCGGGAGCCCCCTCTCCTACGCGCACACACGCTCTGGCGCGCGCGCACACACCTCGGACATTCCCATAGTGCCTCACGTGACACACGGCCCCGAACGTGCCCACCCTTCACACACGCTCACGCACGCGTGCACACACGCGCACACAAACACACACGGCCTCCTGGCCACTTCCCCACTCCCTCCGACCCCCCCCCACCGCCCGCCCGCAGCCCCGCTAAAGCACTCATTGACTGTGACACACCTACACTCATTCACAGACACACACATTCCCCCCACACATGCCAACCACAGACACACATTCATAAACAGGGCCAGGAAAAGTACACACGCACCCCCTCGCCTACTCTTTCGGGAGCCCTGAGTCATTCCTGCCCCCTCTCAGGGCTCCCCATTTCCCTGTGTGCAGGCACACAGGCCGGGCTTCGGAATTCTCTGTCAGCCCTCTCCACCTGCGCCGGGCCCTCTCCCAGAGCCCCCTTCCCCTCTGTGTACCCTCAGACACTCAGCCGATGACCTCCTGTGGGTCCCAAGTCAGGGGTGAGGAGGGCCTGGAGGGTTGCCACAGCTGCCGGTGTGAGTGGGGGAAGCACTTCCTTTTCCTGAACTCTGGGATCCTAGAGGAGGAAGCCAGGGAGTTGGGCGGGGGCCCAGCAGAGGATGTTGTGACAGTGGTGGGGCTGACACTCCCAGAAGCACTGGGCCTTCCTTAGGGAGGAGCCAGGGGTGCCAGAGGCCTGGCATGAGGAGCTTGGAAGAGAGGTATTTGGGGAAGTGAGACCTGGGGTGGAGAAGGGGCTGAGGAGTGAGTCAAGGCAGGCCCCATCTGGGCCCCGTGTGCTGGGAAGGCAGCCCTCTCCTGGCCACAGTTCTCCCTCTCTCACAGTTCCGGAAGGAGCCCTTCCCTGCTGCTGGCCTCGCTTACTTGTCCCTATTTGTCACTGCTCCCCGCCCCCCCCACCTCCGTCTGGTCCCAGCTCCTTCCCCCAAAGGCAGCAGAGAAGAGAAGATGGGTCTGGGAGAGGGCTGTGAGACACGGGGGCAGCACCAGGCTGCATCTCAGCTGGCCGCAGAGCTCCTCAGGCCAGGACAAGGGGTATTAGGGACAAGCTCTGGGCCACCCTCTCCACCGTTGCTCGTTGCTCCTGCTCTCCCAGGAGGCCCAGGGTGGGCCGTGGCCCAGGCCCTTGCCATGGAGTCCATGTTTGAGGATGACATCAGCATCCTGACCCAGGAGGCCCTGGGGCCCAGTGAGGTGTGGCTGGATGCCCCTGGAGACCCCTCGCTGGGGGGGGACATGTGCTCCGCCTCCCACTTTGCCCTGATCACGGCCTACGGAGACATCAAAGAGCGGCTGGGGGGCCTGGAGAGGGAGAATGCCACCCTCCGCCGCCGCCTCAAAGTCTACGAGATTAAGGTCAGAACCTGGAGATGACGGGGGTCTGGCTGTGTGTGTGACAGGGGAGGGGGCTGCTGGGTGGCAGGAACTGGGGGTCTGGCAGAGATTCCAGGGATCCAAAAGAGGGGTCAGGGTACAGACTCTTGGGAACTTGAGAATCCCTCACGAGGGATGTGGCTGCTCTGGATGGATGGGAACTCTGGAGACCCCAGCACCAATCAGGAAAGGATCAGGAGGGATCCGCTTTGGAGTGCTGGACCTTGGATCTAAAAAAGATCTGGTTGGTGGGAGATGCCTACAGGGCCATGGGAATCAGGATGTACAGATCCCACTGGAGTGGGGAGGGAGAGGCGAGGATTCTGACGCAGGTTGTGGGATGGGGACACAGCAAGGCTGAAGCTGTCCTGAGGGCCTGCCCCACCCGCAGTACCCACTGATCAATGACTTTGGAGAGGAGCACGGCTTCTCTTTGTATGAAATCAAGGATGGCTCCCTGCTGGAGGTGGAGAAAGTCAGCCTGCAGCAACGGCTCAACCAGTTCCAGCACGAGGTGAGCCCTCCCTGAGCTCTTTGCTCCAGTCCATTTCTGATAACCTCCCCAGCCTCTGACCTTCCATCTCCTTGATCAGAGATGGCCATGGTCCTCCCTAGAACCAGCTGCAGCTCCTCCTACCCCTCCACTGGGTGCTGGGAGTGGGGGTGGGAGGCACAGGGTGCTGCTCTGCCCCCAAGTCAAGATGGGCCTGACTCTGGCTGCGCTCCACCCCCTCCGGGCCCCATCCAGTTGCAGAAGCATAAGGAGCAGGAAGAACAGCTCGGGGAGATGATCCAGGCTTACGAGAAGCTCTGCGTGGAGAAGAGTGACCTGGAGACGGAGCTGGGGGAGATGGTGAGGTCCAGGGAGCCCGGGTGCTTGAGGGTGTGACCTTGGCTGTGTGCTTGTGGAATGCACCCCACCGTGTTCGTGTCTGTCCATGAGTGAGTGCCCGTTTGGCCTGGTGAGTGGGGTTGTGTGTATCATACAGGTTGTGAGTGACTCTGTGTACATCCTGGCCATGCAGTGACAGGAGGTGACTATGTGAGTAGCCCTGTAGAACACTGTGAATCTGTGTGTACGTTTGGTGCTCACGCTGCGTTGACCCTGCGCCTATAGCACTGAGCTGGAAGGCTGTGTGGGTGAGGGCAGAGGTGACTGAAAGTGTTCGTGGCTGCTGGGATGGGCCTTGGCCTGTGTGTGATTCTGAGTCAGGGTATGGCCATGCATGTGAGCAGGTGGGCAGGTGTCAGAATCAGGAGGCATGGTCTCTTGCCGACTCCTAGCTGTGAGCTGGGCCAAGTCACTTAGCCTCTGTCCTGCCTCTGAAAAGTGGGGCAAATAATAACAACCTTGCTGAGCTGTTGGGCATTCGTGTAAAAAATGCTTTGACTTAACAATCATAAACACTTACACGGCACTTAACTGTGTGCCAGGCATCATTCTTATCTCTTTAGATATATTTACTCATTCTAATCCTCGTAACAAACTTACCTAAGAGGTAGGTGTGGTTAGCCCCATGTTATAGATGAGGTAGGTGAAGCCCAGAGTGGTTAAGTCACATATGCAAATGGAAGTTATTATGCTCCTGAGGGGGTGGTGGTGTCTGGACAGGGGGCTGAGTGTTCTTATAAGTGTCTCTGCGTGTTAGTGACAAGGAAGAGGCATTAACTCTGACCTTGCAAGGGGCAGTAGCCAGAAACATCTGCATTGCAGTTGCTGGGAGAGGAGACTCATGGCCACTTGGAGAGTGGAGTTGGGATATGTGACCTGGGGTCTCTGCTCAGTTTAGGGGGGTGATGGATACCCAGACATGGAGAAGTTCTGGGTTTGGGCGGCCCACAGGGGTGCCCTGACCTGATGCAGACCCTCACCCCTTTGTCTCCCCCCCATAGCGGGCCCTGGTGGAGACCCACCTGCGGCAGATCTGTGGTTTGGAGCAGCAGCTGCGGCAGCAACAAGGCCTCCGGGATGCAGCCTTCCCCAGCCTGAGCCCCCCCACTGCCCCTGCCCCGCCCTGTGCTGATCTGGACCTGCACTACTTGGCACTGAGAGGCGGATCTGGCTTGAGTCACGGTGAGATCTCAGCCACCCCTGATTTCCATACTCTGAAGTTCCCAAGCCAGCCCCCCATTTCAACACCATTGGGCACCTCCGGTGTTTCAGATTGATAGTCAACAACCCGTTACAATGTCTTAAACTTCTCCCATAATCACCTCATCCCTCCTTACCAACTGTCCCCTCACCTCATCAACTATTACCCCAGTTTCTCCCACTGACATATCCCCCCCTTTAACTCCTTTATTCCCAGGCTCTCCCATGCAATTCCTGTATGTGCCAGCAGAGGGCGGTCCCACCCAGAGTCCCCTCCGCCTGTCTTCCGTTGTGATTAGGAGAGGCCCCCGAGGATGCTTGCAGACTTGAGTCTGGCTGGGGACACCCTTCCAGAGCCCGTCTTATTTCTCCCCTGGCCTCCAGAAAGATTAGAAAAAGCAGCTCAGCCCATCGTTCCCGTCTGCCCTCAGTAGAGGTCTCTCTCTCATCCTGGGATATCTACCCTCTGGATGTCTCTCTTGGATCCTTCATGCGGCAGTTCTCACCTGTTTCACTTTGTATTGATCTGGGAGTGCGTGGAGAGTGTCCCGCAGCTGGTTCCAGCCTGACATTGTCCCTTCCTCTACCGGCAGGCTGGCCAGGCCCCACGCCGAGTATGAGTGAGCTGGAGCGGCGGCAGCTAGAAGAGGCTCTGGAGGCTGCCCAGGGAGAGGCCCGGGGGGCTCAGCTTCGGGAGGAGCAGCTCCAGGCCGAGTGTGAGCGGCTGCAGGGGGAGCTGAAGCAGCTGCAGGAGACCCGGGCCCAGGTAAAAAGGGGGGGCGCTGACCCGGGGTCCCTGCTCTGGCACCTGCAGAGCTCCTTGAAGGTCTGGGGGCTGCTGAAAACAACTTTAGAGATCTGGGACTTCCTCACTGAGTACCGACCAGCCCTGGGAATGGTAAAGAAGGGAAGTTTGGGCAAGGTGAGGTTGGGGTCTGACTGCTCGATCTTTCCCTTAGGATCTGGCCTCCAACCAGTCAGAGCGCGACATGGCATGGGTGAAAAGAGTTGGGGATGATCAGTAAGTCACTCTGTAATCCTCTTCTTCTTAACCTCTGCACCCCCGGGGATGGCATTTCCCAGGTTCCCCCTTTGGTTCTCTCCTCCCCCTCCACATTGTTTGAGGGACCTCTCTTCCACGCTGTCAGGGCTGTGAGGTTTGGGTTGCTTGTGTGGCTCTGCGCCCTTCACAGGAAGGAGGCGAGCTTCTGGAGGTGCTCAGGTTCTGGGAGGTTCCCTTTGCTTTCCTCTGGCACCCAGGCCTGTGTCTTCTCGAGGTGTCAGGTGTTGAGAGAGACTTCCTCAGCAGCTTTGCTGCTATGTTCAGTGTCCCCTGGTGAGTTTTGGGGCCTCTCTGGGGCCCATTTTCTATCCCAGTAACGAGGCCCAGCCACTTGGGTTAACCCTCTCCTCCCTGACAAGGAGGAAGGAGATGGTCTCTTTTAGGATTTGTGGTGCCTCGTCTCCTGTCTCAGGAGAGAGAAAACTGAGGCTTAGGAGAGGATGGACTTCCTTGAGTTCATACAGCAGCATGCAGGGAATTAGAACGTATTATGCTGGGGTGTTCCTTGGGGATCCTGCCATTAAAGAGTGGCAGCAGTAGGTGGGGAGGGAGCTATGTCAGTGTGAGCCTAGTAGCAGGGCCTCCGGGGAGGCACTGGGAAGCCAGGGAGAGGGTGAGCGCAGCCTGGCAGCAGTGAGCCTGGTGCCTTTCACATCCGCACCGGAACTCATCCTCTCCCACTTTCTGAGAAATAGAGCACAAACCTCCTTCCGCCTAAGCCTTCTCCCCCAAGATGAGACGTGTGGCACAGACTCCCTACTTTCATCAGAGGGGAAGGCTGAGGCCCAGCGAGGGCAGGAGCTAACCCTCCACCACACCACACACCCAGCTCCAGGACCCCCGGTCCTCCTCCCAGCAGGCTCCCCCCTCACCTTCCTCCCGGCTTCTGGCCAGTTGGGGGTACCTCTCACCTCCCTCTCCACCCTGGGGTGAGGGCCTGGGTGGGGCTGTGGTAGCTGGGGAGTGAGAACCCAGTGTGTGGGACTGATGGGCGGGACCCCTCAGCTGTTAGGGGCCTCTGCAGAGAGGGTCCACCCTAGCTTGTGGCTGGGGCTCAGGGTCCATCCTAGCCCGTGTGCCCAGACCCGGAAAGCGCATACACACACACACACACACATACACACGTACACACATACGCACATGTTCTAGAATCCTAGCTTGCCCCTAAAGTCACACCGTGGGACCCTTTATGGCTCACTGAATCCAACTCCCTCTTAGAAGACCAGCAGTGAAGCCTCCCTCAATTGGTTGAACCCAGAGAGAGGACTTATTTTGGCTGGAGTCCGAACAGCCAGGTTTCGAATCTCAGGGACCCCTCCTGGGATGCCGAGTGGCTTAGCTTTGCCCACTTCACCTGTCTGGCCCCAGGTTTCCCTCATGGGCTCAGAGGTCCGTCGTTGCTGGGAGAAGTGGCAGAAGGTGATGTGGGGGAGGCAGAGAAGGGGGCGGTGGGTCCCGAGGGGCCACGTGAGCGAGTGAGTAGAAGAGAACCCCTCCCGCAGATGCTTTTGGAGGTCATATATCGTCTATGCCACTAATTCTGGCCCGGCCAGCCACTTTTCCTTCGCACCCCAAGGCATCCCCCCAACCCCCGACCCTGTCCGTTTGGCCAGAGGGAGCTGGGCTCTGCTCCAGGGCTGGTCCTACCAGAGGTGACCTCCAGCTCCTCCCCTCGGTCTCTACGGCTTGGGCTCTGCCTCAGGGCCTCCTGGATGTCTACCCCTGGAGCCGGCTGGGCCCTGCCTGCCCAGCTTCACACTTCCTTTCAGGCCAAGCATCTCTGGACAGCCTCAGCTTGGCAAGAGTTAATTCTCAGAGGAAGTCCTCACTCCCCCGGTAGTTTTATTTTCTTATAAACTCAGCTCCTTTTGGTAATAAGCCGCTTCCCGAGTGCTCCCTCTCCGTCCTCCCACCTGAGGAGGCCTCAGTCACCTGCTCTCAGCTCCTTTTCCCCCACCAGCCCCTCCTTTTCCTTCTACTTCTGCCTAACCCTCCAGGCTAGTGGGAATTTTACATGTGGACCTTCCTAGGAGAGGATTGCAGGGGTGGATTATCCAGATGGAGGTGTGAAGGCTCAAGAGGGAGCCACAGAGGTTCCTGAGTCCAGCCGAGTCCTCCGTGGGAACCCAGTGTACCCCCGAGAGGTGCTCCCCCGTCTCAGTGTGGATGCCGTGGGAGTCCTGGCTGTTCACACGCCCTCCCTCGTACTGCCACTGCCTCTGTTAATTCCCCGCAGTGAGCCCCCCAGGTGCTGAGGGGGCAGTCCTGGGAGGCAGCCCCAGCCCCAAGGCTTCCAGCCCATCCCATCCCGGCCCTTGGCTCACAAGTCCAGGTCATCAGTGTTCCTCTGAAAATGGGCGCCCAGACCAGACTGCCACCCTCCAGGTCTGACCTCTGGTCAAGATTTCCCTGCTGTTTGGTCCGCCCAGCATCTGGTGGTCGGTGCCCAGGGGGACAAATTGCCCCAGAGGAAGAGCCGCTGAGGGTGACTCGGGGGCCAAAGGCAATAATGAAGGAGGAGGTGGGAGTGGAGACCACCGGCTCCTGAGGATGCGCAGGGAGCTGAGGACCCCAGGAGGGTCCCAGCCAAGTGAGAGGTGCAGAACCCATGGCCTCCTTCCCTCTGGGCCCCACACGGGGTCACAGGTCCTGAGTGTGGCCTTCCTGAGGGCGTGGCCAGCGCTGAGGGTGGAAGGGAGATTGTGGAGAGGGGGGTCCTTGAGGGGGCTCAGTGAGGGGAATGAGGGCCAGTGAGGGAGGGGGTTCATCCAAGAGGGGAGCACCCTGTGAGAAGATGGGGATTCGGTATGAGTGATGAGGGGGGGACTAGAGGCCTTTCTCCCCAACGTGGGGGGCTCAGTGTTGCAGCCTGGGTGCTTTTCCGCCCACCCCCCACCCCTCTCTCCACCCACAAGCCTCTGCGTGGGCTGCGGTTAGTGGTGGGGGAGAAGTGTGAACTCGGAGAGAGAGGATGGAAACTCTGCACAGAGGTCAAGGGCAGAGTGGGGGGGGTCAGGACGGAAGTCGGAGACCCCCGTGTACCCTGAGCTTAGTCTCATGCCCCAGAACCAGCGGGCCCAGGGCCTCCCCCTTCACGCTTCTCACCCTCCCTACTTCCTTTCTTTCAAATTTCCTTCAGCCTGGGTACCCGGCCCACAGGAATTAAGCCCTGAGCACTTGCAGCCTCTGGGCTGCCCAAGGGTGGGGAGGGGTTCTGAAGTTGGGGCCCACCACGCCCACCTAATTGTGGTCTGAGGGGCTGGTGGGCTTTGAACTGTTTCTGACCCTTTCCCTGCCAGGGAGGCAGAGAGCAGCTCTTACCCACGCTCTCTCCCTCGATGGGGAACTCCACGTCCTCCCCTCATTCAAACCAAACTCACTGAGCTGGTATCTCCAGAAAAGGATCAAAACTGGTTTCCCCCTTTCTCCACCCGTCTCCTAGGCACCTCCCTGAGTCTTCATCCACAGCAGACACTGTGCGAGGCAGTTTACCTACAAAATCCCATTTGATTCTCACCAAAAAATGTGTGACAGTATTGTCCCCTTTTACAGCTGAGCAAACCAAGGTTACAAAGAAGTAATCAGAGAAGTTAAGTGCAAATTCCAAACAGGTCCTGAGCAGATGGGGTGACAGTACCTCTGTGGTGTTTTTCTGGTTCACATTCTTATCCAAGTAGGAGGCCCTTATATGAGGGGCAGCCAGATGATTTGTTGACTAAACCCGATCATTTTTAAAAGTGAAAGGGGGCCCTATTAATAATTATGCCAGGTGACTCCTGTGAACCAGGACAGCCCTGGGCAAATTGGGATGTGTGGGCCCCCCCCAACCGAAATGGGGACTCTGGTTCCTAGCCCTGCTGTGAGCCTCTCGGTTTGGTTGTATCTAGGGAGGCTTTCTAGACACAGAGAACATCTGGCTGAGCTGGAAGCATGGCAGGGGCTGCCATGAAGAGCCGGGCTCTGTGGACCGCAAGTCATAGCTGGCCGAGGAGAGTGAAGGGGCTCAAGGCGCCTGAAAGGAAGTGGTGGAGCGCTGGGTTGTTGCATGCGACTTCCTCCTCCCCCGGCCCGCAACCTCAAGTCCCTCCACGGCCCGGTGCCTGTGGTCCCCTCCCTGAGGGTCGGGCCGGGTGGGAAGACTAATGCTGGGTGTGCCTGTGGGTGGTGGAAAGTTGGGTCCCTCAATTCCCCCGCGGGGGTGAGGTGGCTGGGGGCAGCAGGGGGCAGCTATGGGCAAGGATGGAGGGGGTGGGGATGCTGGATTTCTCTTTTCCTGCTGATTCTGTCAGCCAGGGATTCTGACCACATGACCAGCTCTGATCCTTCCCCCAGTCCTAACCCTAATACTGATCCCATCCCTCCCTGTAACCCTAGCCCTCATCCTGCCCCCAGCTCCATGTACAATCCTGACTGAAAATGAACTAATCTGGCCCCGACCCCAGCCTTAATCCTGACCTTGAGCCCATCCATCCCTAGTTCTAATCCCATGACCCAGTGCTGGTCTGAATTTCAACCCTGCCGCATCTGTGTCTGCATCCAAATCCGCATCCTCACGGAGGCTCCAGCGCAGCACAGGGCACCCAGTGAACTTCCCTGGGGAAGACACTGCACTCGGAAGCCCATGTGTCTGCCAGCTGGTTTGGGGCAGAAAGAGGCCTTTTATAGAGGCAGACGCTTAGGTCTCTAACCTTTCTCATCTCAGTTGCTTTGTCAGTAACAGTGAAGATGATTGTTTCCAGATGAATTTTTGAGCTCCCTCAATTATTCGTGGAAAGAATGAATGAAAGGATAAGTCAACAAAGGGTGGAAAGGTTTGCAGTGGTGGGAGCCCTCTTTCCTGCCAATGCTGCCATTTGCACTCTGGCTCTTCCGAAGGTGCCAGCTCAGCAGGCTGAGGTGCCAAGAGCCTGTTTGAATCGCTGCTCTGTGCCACCACTGCTCTGTGACCTTGACCCGGCCTCTTAATATAAACTCTGTCCTTCCACTTCCACACGTGTCTAGCGCCTTCCTCTCCCCTCCCAGGGCAGGGCTGGTGATGCTCAGGGCTCCCAGGCCACTTTGCAGGTCCCCAGCCTCCTCCTCCTCCTTATCTTTCCCTTCTGCTGCCTTCCCACCTCTCCTTTCCCCCCTTCCCTGATCCTTTTGGAAGGCAGTAGATAGCTTAGTGGTCAGTAGCCTCGACTTTGGAGTCCAGGAGACGGGAGCTCCCATTCCAGCAACTCCACTATTACTGGGCTTTATGGCTTTGGTCAAGTGACTTAACCTCTGTAAGCTTCAGTTTTCTCATCTGTAAGGTGGAGATAATAAGAGTGGTAACACTGTAGAGTTGTTGTGAAGATTAAATTCTTAGCACAATGCCTGGCCCATAAGGGCTCATACAGATTATTTATGATTCTTTTCTCCCTGAGTCCTTCCCAAGTTCTGAGAGACTCAGACAGGATTTTCCCCCATAATTTAAGCAATGAAGAAGCACCCAAATGCAGCCGTCTGCTGCCGTTCACCTGACCCATCCTTCCCAAACATCCCAAAGCCGTGATGGTGGAAAATAGCACTCAGGTGTGGGCCAGGAAGCCAGGAAGTAGAATGTGTATTCAGGTGCACGTGTGCGACTGTTGGTTGTGTTGTGAAGTTGAGATTTTTTTCCACTGAATTGGCAGTGTTTTCTAATGTGAGTCATTCAGGTCGTTAGAGCATTTAGCAGCCTGGGCCTGCACATCTTGAGGTGGGAAGAGACGAAGAGATGCCCGATGAAGGGGGAGGTCCCACAGGGCCATGGGGAATCAGGAGGTCGGGTCCCCCCACCTTGCCCGGGGTCTCAGAGGTCGTTGCAAGGGCTGGCTGCCTGGAGCTCCAGGAGGACACAGGGTCAGAGCTGGAAGAGGGGCTGGGCATTCTGGGCTAGGGCCTTCTCCCTTCCATTTCCTCCTGCCCTGTTTTGCTGCGAGGAGGGTGCCAGGAGCTGGGCGGTGGAAACTGGGGTAGCTCCTGACATGGGGAGGAAGGCAAGCAGGGGAGAGATGGGGCCTGGCAACTGAGTGTGGCAGGTGAGATCTCTGAGGCAGGGTGTGAAGGCGACGACCTGTATCTGTCACCTGAGATACAGCAGTGAAGGCGGATAGGGAGAGAAACTGTGGTTGCTCGGTCAGAGGGGATGTTCCATCAGTGCCCTGCCCAGGGCTCCCTCCTGCCCCCACCACTGAGGGGCTAGCATGATCCTCCAAAAGCCCCCAGTCTGAGCGGGGGAGACGCAGCTCCTGCCCTCAGATTCCCTCAGTTTGAAGAGGGGAGACTTCCACTGGGAAGTCCCCAATGTGGGACACAGACTGGCCTCCCAGTCTGATGAGGGCAATGCCATTTCTTCCCACAGACCCACGCTGAAGAAGAGGGTGGGGGAACACAGGACACACGACGGCCGAGATGTGATGGGATAGAGGCTGCAGCACCTTGGCAGGGGCTCCCAAAAGGACTCCCTCCTCTCTGCTCCTGTCCATCCGTGTCCACCATCAGATGGGTAGAGGGCACTCTCCGGCCTTTAGAAGTGGGCTTGTCCCCCAGAATCCCAGCCTATTTGCAAGAATTTGGCTTTGGTCCAAACGGGTTAAAAATAGCTTTGTTGGGGGAGGGGCTCCCCCTTCCACCCAGCTCCGCCCCAGGATTAGGAAGAGAGCGCGAGAGAGCCCGCCAGTGAGTGGAGAGCGAGGGAGTTCAGTCATCATCTACCCTCTGCACCTCGGCTTTTCCTGCCCTCTGAAGCCCTAACCTCACGACTTCCCCTCCTTTTCTCCGGGGTCAGACACACACACACACACACTCTCACCCTGTTCCTCACACCCATCACAGTGGTCTCACACCTCCCTTCATTCCCTCCCATTCACATACATCCTCTCACACGTCCGTCCATTACCATGGGATGAGGACAGGGCCCTCAGGGTCTGGAGAACTCCCTCCACCCTCCTCTCCTTGCTGCCCAGGGCCCTTCAGCTACTGGGGCAAGAGGCCCTCCCCTGTGAGGAAATCCCTCTGGACTGGCCAAGCCTCTGCCTGCCACTTCCCTCCAGCTCCAACTTCCACAAAGTTCCAGAGTCCCTTCTGGATTGAGGGGGCAAGATCTGAGGAAACAAAATCCCCTGCTTCCCAGGATCGGTCCAACCCCAGATCAGAGATGAAAGCAGTGACCCAAGGCCATGGCAGAGCCTCATGTGACATCAGGACAGGCCCCTTGGAGGTGTGCAGGCTGGGGTGGGAGAGAGCGGAGGGGCAGTGCTGAGAATGATAACCTTCAGTGATTCTGGGTCACAGGGACCCAAAGAGAAAGGAAGAGAAAAGGAAGTGGTTGAAGTCTTTGCTAAGTCTGTTCCAGCTCCATGAGGGTGGGTGACCAGGAGGCCTGAGCACGAAGTGCGAGGAAAAAAAGGGAAGAGAGAAAAATGGATAGAGAGGCTCAATTCAATATTCACTTACTGAACAGCTCCTGGGTACCAGACCCTGGACAAGATGCTGGGAATACGAATACAGTGATATAGACCCCAACTTTGAGGAACTCCCAGTGAAGTTCCAGAACAGGCAACTTTTGTTAGGTGCTTAATGTGAGTGGCGCCCCCTGGAGGTGTTCGGTGCACAACAACTCCATGTAAAGGGTTCCCTGCTGATCCTGGGAGTTGCAAGGCTGAATCGAGCTCAGAGGCAGCTTTGAGGTGGGAGCAAGAGCAGTGGACCTGGAAATAGGCAGACTTGGGTTCAAGTTTATCAGTTGGCACCTCTGCCAAGCCAGAAGGCCATGTCTTCACTTATGGAATGGGGCTCTTCATAGGCTGTGCAGCAGTGGTCCCTAATCTTTCAAAGGTGAGGACTCCTCAGGCACCCCCTGCCCCCAATACACAGATTGCACTTAAACTATTAACCATGAACTCTTTGAGGAAATTCACAGGGACAAAACCTACTATAAATTCAGTGCAGCTTTTTGATGAATCTGTGTTTTGTCACCACAGCTTCTGCACAGATTAGAAAAACATTCACACATACCTGTATGAGATGTGTTCAGGCCACAGACAATGCTCAGTGAATACACAATTTCAGGGATCCCTTGAAATCACTGAGCTCTCTATCCCCAGCCCATAGTCTGGGAACCACTGCCCTAGCCCAGGGTAAGGTTCGGGGTCGGGGGAGGGCTCCCTGGAAGAGGTTCCCTTTGAGGTGGCCCTTAAAGCCCAAGAGAATTTCTGCAGCGGGGCTAGCAGGGCCGGGGAGGGGAGGGCCAGATGCTGGGGCAGAGGCAGTTCTTCTCCACAGCTGTGGCAGTAAACCCATTTCCCTTCTCCTCTCCCCCACTCCCTGCCCTCTGACCTCAGGGTCAGGGCAAGCTGGGGTCAAGCCTTGACCTGAGTGACTGGGTGTCCTTCAGGGTGAATTTGGCGCTGGCTTACACGGAGCTGACAGAGGAGCTGGGCCGGCTTCGGGAGCTGAGTTCCCTGCAGGGGAGGATCTTGAGGACGTTGCTGCAGGAGCAGGCTCGGAGTGGCGGTGAGATGGGGCAGGGGAGGCCTGGAGCTGGACCCGGAAGGAGGGGGTAGCTGTGGCCACCGTCCTGCGTCCGGGGACCACCCTTCACTTCTTTCCCCGTGCCCAGGCCTTTTCCACTCGCGTTCGGAGGAGAGTGGGTGGGCAGTGGTCGCCGGCAAGGCCCTGTTTCCCCAGTTCTGACGTCTTCTCTCCCCACCGCTGTCCCCCTTCTCTTCTAGGCCAGAGGCACTCGCCGCTGTCGCAGCGCCACTCCCCGGCCCCCCAGTGCCCCTCGCACTCCCCGCCGGCCCGAGCGGCGCCCCCTTGCCCCCCGTGCCAGTCCCCTGTCCCCCAGCGCCGCTCTCCCGGGCCCCCCTGCCCTTCGCCCCAGCAGCGCCGCTCGCCGGCCTCGCCCTCCTGCCCGTCGCCCGTCCCGCAGCGCCGCTCGCCGGTGCCGCCGCCGTGCCAGTCCCCCAGCCCGCAGTGCCGCTCCCCAGGGCCTCCCGCCTGCCCGGCCCCGCAGCCCCGGCCCCCACCACCCCCGCCGCCCGGGGAGAGGACACTGGCCGAGCGAGCCTACGCCAAGCCGCCCAGCCACCACGTGAAGGCCGGCTTCCAGGGCCGGCGCAGCTACTCGGAGATGGCGGAGGGCGCGGGCTACACGGGCGCCTCCCCGCCCTGGCTGCAGGCCGAGGCGGCCACGCTGCCCAAGCCGCGGGCCTATGGCAGCGAGCTCTACGTCCCCGGCCGGCCCCTCAGCCCACGACACGCCTTCGAGGGCATCCGCCTGCGCTTCGAGAAGCAGCCGTCGGAGGAGGAGGAGTGGGCCGTGCCCGCCAGCCCGCCCAGCCCGGAGGCTGGCGCCATCCGCTGCGCCTCGTTCTGCGCGGGCTTCCCCATCCCGGAGTCGCCCGCCGCCACCGCCTACACCCACGCCGAGCACGCGCAGTCCTGGCCGTCCATCAACGTGAGTGGGCACGTGCGCACGTGCCTCAGACCCGGCGGGGGGTGGGGGGTGGGGCGGGCGGCGGGGGGTGGTGGGGCCCGCCCCTTTCTTCACGCCTGATTGATGGGCGGGGCTCCCTTCCTTTGATACCTCCCCCTTACCCGGGGCGCAGCAACCCCTCTCTCTCCAGTGGCCTTTTGTTGGTGCGAATTGGGGCCCCGCACCATTAAAACTTGTTCAGTTTCACGGTTAAAGGCCCGGGTCTTTAGAGTGACAGTCCTGGCTTTGATTCTGGATTCCACCACTTAGTAGCTTTGGGACCTCCGGCAAGTTACTTATCTTCTTGGCCGTCAGTTTTCTCATCTGCAAAAATGAGGTCAATGATTTCTTATCTAATTCCATTGGAGAGTTCTTAAGAGGGAGGCAGTGAGCCCAAAGCACTCTTGCACAGTGCCTGGCTCAGTAGTAAACATCTGCTATTACTTGGTGATGGAGGCTACGCGGATGCCATGGGTCTTGGTTCCGGACAGGGACAGGCCTGCTCATCCAGTTCTGTCCATCAGGCCTCAGAGCCCCTGCCCCTTTCTGTCTGTCCTAGAAGACAACCCTATCTCACGGCTGTATCGTTTCACCGAAATAATGAGTTTCCTGGACGTCAGAGCCAACCCTTGCCACCTGAAAGGACCAAAATATATTCCAGAGCCAGACAGAAAATTATTTTTGGGTTGTACATTGTTTAGGATTATCCATTGCTTTGAGTTATCTGAGAGCTGTGTCTTAGTCACTCTGAGGGCATGTCTGGGTCTTGGCTTCCCTTATTACGGCAGATGCTCTGGGAGGCTGAGCATACCCACCTCCCCATTCACACCTCCTGGGGACACTATGCCCGGGGTCGGGGCAGTGGATGCTGAACTGGTAGAAGGTGGTCAGGGAGGGGGAGGAAGGGGGTGATGCAGGAGAAGGGGTGCCCAGATGCCTTCTGCATGCTGCAGCCCTCCCTGCCTCGGGTCCCAGGAAAGGGCAGGCTGGGATGTGGGGACCATGATGGAGGGTTGTGGACCATGAATGACTCCCTTCTCTCCCCACAGCTGCTGATGGAGACAGTGGGCTCTGATATCCGCAGCTGCCCCCTCTGCCAACTGGGTTTCCCTGTTGGGTACCCCGATGATGCCCTCATCAAACACATTGACTCTCACCTGGAGAACAGCAAGATCTAGGGTGCCTCCCCCACCCGCTGGCTGTTTCTCCACCTTCTCCCATCACCCCCAAACACTCACTCACTTTGAATGCTGCATGAATCTCGTAGGGGGCCCCTGCCCCTTGCGACCCCCAGATACCTCCACTAGCTACCGAGTCAACGTGTGTGCCATCTTCCCTGGTCCAGGCACCACTCAGCCCTGGCTTTTCCCGGGAGGTCAGCTGGGGCTCTCCCCAGCTCCCTGGCTTCTGCTGGGGAGGTGGGGATCAGGGCTGGGGTGGGAAGGGGCATATCCCACCCAGCCTCTCCCTCTGCCTTTCTGTTTTCAAACGGTTGGATCCAAGAAGGTGTCTAGTGCTTGGGCCTGGGGGAGGGGAGGGTATCAGAAGACTTCAGGAGCTCCCCTAGCACCTCCCCAGATGTCCGTCTTTCTCAGGCTGTGCTCTGTCCAGGGAATGCCTCCCTGTGGGGTCTCAGAGCCTTCCCTGCACACTGACGCCAGTTCCTCCATCCCATGGCCAGGTCGGGACTCGCCGTTCCCTGCAGGCCAACCCTGTTCTCCCCCTCTGCCCACCCTGGGGAATAGGGAAGGTGGGAGAGGAGAAGGAGGACCCTGGAGGACTGGGAGCATCCAGCCTAAAGAGGCTGCCCTGAGGCACCATGACCCTCAGGCTAGGGAACTATCTGTGCCAGCCTCCCAGGCCCATGCCCTCCTCCTGGAGCCCCCAGCACCAAGGCACAGATTGTTAAGGCACATGCTCCCCTCCACCCTGACCCCACTCAAGCCCCGACACCACAGGTGCCCTGGAGCCCGGGTGTGACTCAGCCTCTGTTAGCTGGGTGGCTGTCATCAGCCCCACCTCCCAGTCCAGAACCTGAGGATGGGCCCAGGGTGCTGTGGAGATCAACTTCAAAAGAGCTAACCCCCTTCCCACACCCCAGCGACCCACATTCCCTCTGTGAAATCTACCTCAGAGTCGAACCCTCAGAAGGACGGGTAAGCAGGAGGCCAGGGGGTCCCCAGGGCTGAGGTGTGGAGCTTGCTATGGCAAGAGCCTGCCGCCCCACGATGAGTCCGCCTCCCTTCACTGCAAGCCTCTCCCGGGTCCCAGCCCGGTGCGGGCAGTGGACGCCACTGTCAGTGCATGTACCATTCTGATCCAACTCTTCCAGGTCCCCCACCTCCTCACACCCCTCCCCTCCTCCTCAGTGCAGGGGAGTGAGGGGGTGTGTGGGGCAGGGCAGGGGCTGAGGACTCCAGAGACACGTGGCCTTGTACTTTGAGTGTTCCCCCAGGGAGGGGAAATGAGGAAGGGGGACTGGAGAGGGGAGTGGGGCCCCTGAGCTCTCTGAACAAGTTGAAAGTCCAAATAAAACTTACCTGTTCCATCTGCGCTTGGTCTGTGCCCTCTGTGGCTGTGGTGGGGAGGAAACCCTTGTAGCGGAAGGTCTTGGAAACTGTCTCAAGTAACCACAACCGTGGGAGGGTGGGCATTGGGCAAGTAGGGGATGCACGGGGCACCCATGTTCCAAGGTGATTCTGGAGATGCAGGCATGTGAGTGGCTACAGGTGACTTGTGACATGGACTTTATTTGGAGCAGGTAGGGAGCAGCAGAGGGTGTCTTCGTGACCAGCCCTGAGCAGATGTCAGGGACTCATGAATTTTCCCTCCCATCAGGTCTGGCAGGTAGAGGTTCTGTAGCCTGGGGATTCATTTATGAGTAGCACGATTTTTTCATCAAATGATTTCTTGTGCCATGAACCAGACTGGGACCTCAAAGAGGAAGGAACATTTGGATCTATGTCCTTATGGGTCAGAGAGCAGGGAGGGGCTGGGCTCCAGGCTCAGCAGCTGCCTTGAAAAGTCCCGTAGCCTGGGAGGTCAGAGCCAGGTTGTGAACCCATGACTTCTGCCCTAGCTGGGGCTGTGCCCTCTTGTCTGCAGAAAGGGCCTGAGTTACTTATTCATCAACTCGGGGTGCCTTTCATTTCCACGTGACACTTTTGGCCAAGGATTCACTTAAAAACAAAAGGCAGGGGCAGTTGCTCATTGAAGGCCCAAGGTTCAGCTCCAGACCCAGGGCTAACATCCCTTTCCATTCAGTGCCAAGGTGCAGACCCCCATGGGGAGACGTCCCAGCCTCCCCTGCTCTTCTGTTGCAGTTGGCAACTATAGCTGGCCTCTAAAAGTTTATCCAACCTGGATTCCATCTGCAGCTGAGTCCTGCGTGCCAGGGAAGGTGAGAACAGACATCCCTATGGGACATGGTTTCTCACAAGCCCTGGGAAAGAAGCTTCCGGAACCTCTGGCACATGGGTTCCCCTGGTTTTTTCCCACCTCAGTCAGTTCCCGTGGAGGAAGGCAGCACCCAGGTTTCTGGGTCTGAGTTTGTTTGGCTCTCTGGAAGCATTTGCTAGAAGGGCATTAGTAAATTAGGGGTGGTAAAGAGACACAAAGCCAAGAGAAATCCTAGCCATAGATAAAAAGTGCAAAGGATGACCTGGAGTGGAGCTACAGGAGGGGGCGTGACCTGAGTAACCACATCTGGTCCTTGAGCGTGTTTGAGGGGGGAGGGCACCCAGGTATCCTGCAACCTGGACATTGCCCCTGTCACCGCGGTGAGGGGAGCATGGCAACATAGGGTGCAGATTCTGGCAGCTTGTCTCCTTGATTTCTGGCGACCCGGGAAAGGGCTCAGGTGTAAGGTGGGAAGCTAGGTGGAGCTGGGAGGGAAGGGGAGGAAGGGAGAAAAAGCTAGTGTTTCCCCAGCCCAGGTCCTCCAGAACCACAGCCTTTAACTTAATGCCTGCCCAGAAGAGAAGACATCGGGGGTGGGGGGGCTGGAGGAGGGGCTGGGGAGCCCTGCCAACACTCATCCTCCTCTTCCCAACCAGGGCTGTGATCAGATGGAAGGACTCTGTGGGAGTGATTCAGGGACACCAGGGCCTGAGAGAGCGTGGGGCAGAGGGGTCTGGATCTCTAAGCCCCTGGAAAGGTGAGGAGGGTGGGAGAACTTGCGCAGGAGCAAAGTCGGGGGAAGGTCCTGCTGAGGCTGGAGGAGACACCCAAGAGCCTATTCTCTGTCATCAGCACAGACCCAGAGCTGGACGGCTGGCGGTGGGGGAGGATTCACAGACACCAAGCTGTCCATGAGCTCATCCCCAAGTGCCCGGTAAAAGGCCAACACCCCACATCCCAGCTCCGGCCCCACTGCCCTCTGTCTCTCCTTCAACCAGCAGCTGCCCCTTGGGCCTCCCTGCCTCATCTCTGATTTCACAGCCAGAGCTACCGGGCCGTGGCGACCCCTGCCCCTCTCCTGGGTCCCCGTAGAGGCTGTGCCAGGCAATCAGCTGAGGAGAGCAAGAGCTCCTTTCAGAAGCTGTAGTGGTGATGGTGGTGGCGGCGGGGTGTGTGTGTGTGTGTGTGTGTGTGTGTGTGCGCGTGCGCGCGCGGCGCGTTTGGGGGGAGTGGAGGGGTGGGAAGCTGATAGCTAGCAAATGGGAGGGGTGTGTGGGTGAGTCAGCCGTGTTAATGAGAAACACCACACCCCGCTGATTAGGACTAATGAAGAAGAGCAGGGAGGGTGGGGTTTCAGTCAGTGATATCTTTATAGGGTCGGGGGAGCACGACTGCTCCCCCAGTCACATTTCTTCCTTAGCAAGGGCAAGAACAGAGCCACTTTGGCTACTGCAGGAAGAATGGAGGTTAAACACAAGGATGAACCGTCCAGGTCAAGGGGGTCCTACCTGGGAAGGAGTGGAACCAGGAGTCTGGGCAGAGACCACATACGGGGGGAAACGGTGTGCGATCCTGCAGCACCTGCTCCTATTCCTGCCCTTCCTCTGGCTTCTCTATGTTGATTCACTCCAGAGAAATTCCTGCCACTCGGAGCTGTACCCCGCAGTGGCCTAAGTGCCTTTTGAAATCTAACTGACATCTGAAGAGGACCTGATGGAGGGGGTGCTGTGGAGAAGGCTCCAGGCTGTGCCCCTCCCGTCGGCAGCCTGGAGGGGAGGCTCTGGTTTGAGGCATTGACTGTCTATGCAGATGTTCACGACCCAGGGGGGCCTGGCAGGGCTGAGGGCAGAAGGGAGCTGGGGTAGGGGAAGGCCTGGGCATCGCCGAAGGCCCTCTTGGTGGCTGCCCTGTCCTCATGGCAGAGACAGAGGCCCCCGAGAACCCGCAGTGTCGCCCTCCCTCCATGCCAACTCGGCCAAGGGCAAAGGCACCAGGCGCGCCTCGCAGATGTTCCAGTCTGCTGTGTGAGTGTGGGCCTGCAGGGAGGGAGGGCAGAGGCTGGGAGGGGGGACAGGATGGGTGTAGGCAGCACCTCCAACACCTCCTAATTTGCATTACCGCTGACACCCTTCTGGACCAAGAAAATGGAGCCCGAAATAACAAAGGGGGAGGTGATTCCCTGAGGGGGCCTTTGAGGTTCTCTTTCCTTGCCTCCAATGCTCCCGGTGCTGAGGGCAAGAGGGCAGCCCCACAGCCGGCCCCTGGTGAGGGAAATGCACCTACTGTTGCTCCAGACCCCAAGCCCTGCCCCTTTCCTTCCTGGGAGCCTATTCCCCCCACCCTTCCTTCCTCTGGGAACCCTCTCCCTGGAGCCCCTCTCACACCTTCGCTGACCCCAGCTCTGCCCAGCTGGGGACTTGTTCTCTCCAGACCCTCCTGCCTCCACCTTCAGACTAGGCACTTCCCAGGGCAGGGCCCAAACAGCCCCTGCCAACCTGGGAGCTGCTCAAGAGAACATTCTGCATGAGAACTAATCCAAACAATAGCAAGGGAGCTTGTGAATAGATTCTAGAAATGGTGTGAGGGGTCCAGTGTGAGACCCGGCCCTAGGGCTACGGGGTGGGAGGGAGAGGGGACTCCCAGCTCCACTGGAAGAGGACTCTGTCCATCGGAGGTATTGCTAGATGTCAGGTCTCTGCCCTGTAAGATCCATGGAGAAAAGGACCAGGACTCTTCCATTCTGAGGTAGGTTTCCTCTGCCCCAGGGACTACCGCACCGACCCCCACCAACACATTTGGTGCTCGATTTATGTGCACTGAATTTACTTCTGTCCCAAAGAGGGCAGGGAATGATGTGGCTGGCAGCCAAGGCTTGGAGGCGGGAGGCGGCGAGTGTGACGGGCTGAGGAGAGGGAGATGGGACCCTCTGCCGGAGGGTCCTGGGACCTGGACGAGCCAACCGTGAGGGTGGAGACAAAGCAGAAGGACCTGGCAGGGAAACCAGGTCGCGAGAGACAGCCGAGAGAGCTGTGAACACGCTGTGGGGAGGAGCGAAGGGTGAGCTGAGAACTTCCCCCACTCCCCTCCAGGGATGCTATTTTGGAGGGAGAGAATATATGCAGTGCAGGGGGCAGGGTGAGGAGAGTATGGCAGCTTCCACAGGGGTCAGCGGGACCCCCCCCCTTCTGCCTCCACTCTCCCCGGTCAGCCATCTTCACTGGCCCCGGGACCCCCACCCCCGCGCCCCCGCCCCAGCACTTCCCTCCTCATTGGGAAAATCTTGCTCTCTTGAGCGCAGGAGGAGAAAGAAGGAGCTTGGAGATTTGCAGCTGGCTTCTTGGCACCCGCCTGAGGGTCCCCTGGGTCCTCAGACCTAGGGAGAAGCTTCTATTTCCATGACTGCCTTGGAATGAAAATGTGGAGGGTACCATGGGGCACAGGGTGAGACAGGCACCGAGTACGGCTCGGGGCGCGGGGGGGGGGGGCCTGAGCACTTCTTGTCCCCAGCTCCATACTTAGGCACTCAGCATGGATCCCCCTCAAGCATCAAACAGGGAGCGAATTTGGTGTTAAAAGAGACCAGGGCAGAGGCTGCTTCCAGGGCCAGCTGGGTTTACCCACAGGAGGTCCAGACCCTCCGGGTGGAAGCCCATCTTGCCCCTTTGGGCCAAGGAGGCTGGACAGAGGTCAGTGTGAAGTAGAGCCTTGCTTGGCATGAAGGGAAATTCCTGTGCCCCAGCTCAACCCTTCTGAGGGGCCCTGACTCATTTTGGGATGAAGGCTCCAATGCCCTGCGGGTTTCTGTGGTAGCTGGAGGCAGGGGGCGGGCAGAGTGTGTAGAGAGCACTGGGGACAAGGAGAGACTTTTGTTTTCGTTTTTGGAGCTTGGCTCTTTACTGCCTGAGAGCTCAGCTTCATCTGAAGGAGCAAGGTTGGCTGAGATGGGAAGAAGGTGCTGGGCACGGCTGCAGTAGAAGGAATGTTAGGTTAGACTTTAGGCAGAACTTCCTGTGAAGACACTGGGATACATTTCCCAGATGAACCGAGGGATCTGGTTCCCCGCATGTTTTCCACAGTGAATCCCTCCCTCTCTCTAAGGCTGGGAGTTTGGGCTGGCATTGAGGCAGTGCAGGCCAGAGGCAGACAGATGAGCAGAATGACCCACTGCAGGCAGCGGGGTCTGAAGGCTCCAGGGAGGAAGGATGAGAGTGGGTTCAGGTGTCAGAAGACATATGTCCCCACCCCAGACATGGGTGAGGGATTTGAGTTAGAAGACCACAGGTGAGAAAGCCTGTCTCATCTCGGTCCCTCTCCCACTGTCCTAGCATCATACTTTTCTTCTTCTGGCCCTTATAGACCAGGGAGGGAGGGAGAGGAGGGGAAAGCAGCCACAGTGAATGGGAGACTGGCTCCTTCCCCTGTGCCTGGAGCAAGAGGCCTGCAGGACGTCTTGGCCGGGGGAAATGGGGGTAGTGGAGCCAAATTCCCTGTGGCAGAGGAGCTGGGGGGTGATCAGCAGAGGGGCGGGGGAATGCAGGAGCCCATGTTATTCCGTCCAGGGCCCCCTGCTCCAGAGGGATGCCCAGTCCAGGCTTTCAGCCCACGGTGAGTAAGGGGATGGGGCCAATTGAATGATGATCACATCCCTCCCCCTTCCTGGGGCCTGCGGCCTTGTAGGTGTTGCAGGAGCTGAACTCTCCCATCCCCCACCCCCCAACAACAAAAGCAATCTGTGGATGGGAGGTGGGGGAGGATCAGGGGATGGTGTGAAGGAGATAAGTCACCCAGAAGCATGGGTGAGGGGCAGGGAAGAGGACAGTGCCCCCTGGTGCTGGCCTTTATAGTGGGCCCAGCATACACGGGAACTTACCTGGGGGATCAGAGGGCCCCTTGCCTGCCCTGGCATCCCACTCCCTCCTGGGCTGGCAGGTGGTTAAGCCTGAGGACAGAGGAGGGACTGAGCAGCACTTGGCACAGGGGGTCTCTGAGCTCAGGGATTTGTGTGTCTCTGGTCTCAGGTGTGGCCCTAGTCCCCCACAGTGAGCACATGTGGGTCTTTTCCCCACGGTGGTCCTCCAGACTCATCCTGTCACACATAGCCCCAGATGCACAAAGCACACACACACCCTTCCAAAGTCCCGGTTGTGCGCACACACACACACACACACCGTTCCTCGCTTACCAGGCTCCCAGTGACACCCACCTGCAGAAGCACACTCCTCCCAACACGCACGGCCCACACGCACAGTCTCAAACAACCAGGAGCAGAGTGCCACACAGTATGTCCCAGGTTCCACAGGGACATGGGCACGCACTGCCATTCATTCGCACATGACCCCACGTGGACCCCAGGAACAGTGCACACCAACACATGCGTGAAGTCCCACGTGCATATGCTCCTGGCTTTGAAGTTGACCCCGTTATCCAGTGGTGTGCTGGTAAATGTTCAACAATGGGCTCTCCAATTTGAGCTGCCACTAGGATAGCACTGAGCATTGGGAAGAGACACATAATCAGCTCTTGTGAGCTGGTGTAAGCCAGCTCTAGCCCACCACTCCACTATCCTTTGTAGAAATCACATGATAAACCTTAACCGCAGATGGGCACCACTATCCTTTGTAGAAATCACATGATAAACCTTAACCGCAGATGGGCAGCCCCCAGGAGGGCTGCCCCTGGGCAGCAGTGACTCATTAGGGCAGCTTTTTCCCCATGGGGGTGCCTCCCCTTCCCTAGCTTCTCCACCCCACACACCCCACTCCTGTCCAGACCCCACTTCCTGTCCCAGGTATGGAGGGTGACAGGCCCAAAGCTACTTCAGGCAGGCTTCCTGGAGGAAGAGGACAAGGAGATGCCACACGTTCTCAGAAAAATGCAAAACCTCTCTGTGCCCAGCTGTTGACGCTCTGTATCTGCCCCCCTTGTGCCTGGCCCACCCCTCGTTTCCTGATTCTTCTCCCTGGTCATTAGGACCAGAAGTCTGGTCAACATTAAAAGCTGAGAAGAGGGAAAATTTGCACCTTGTAGGGCAGTGACGGGAGGTGCTCAGAGCCTGTTCTGAGAGTGAGGACCTCTCGTTCTACCCAAGCTCTGAGAATGTTGCATCACTTCTCAGAGATTCTGCTCCTCAATTAGAAAAAAAAGGGAAGGGACTGGATTGGGCGGTTTTAATTTCCCTCTCGGCTCTGACCTTTTGGCATTCTAGACTTCTGAGATTCTTCAAAAATCTACTCCCTTATTGCTAATCTGGATCCCTTCTCAGCTCACGAGGTAGGTGAACAGATGTGGTCTGGGGACTGGGGGCAGTGAGTGCCATAGCCAAAGGAGCTGGAGGCTAGGCCTGGGCGTCTGTAGGTTTGGATCTGGGGCCTGACAGCCCATTTTCATTTGGAGGACCTTCCAGCAGCCTCTGTTCTCTTCGCTGTGGCTCCTGAATTATTCCTGCCCCACACACATATTAGAGGAAAAGGGGAAGGGAGGGAGAGAGAGGAGAGAGGGAGGGAAGAAGGAAGGGAGGAAGAAAGAAAGAAAGAAAGAAAAAGAAAGAAGGGAGAATGAAAGGAAGGAAAAGGAAAGGAAATGAAAGAAAGGAAAGAAAAACAAAATGAAACAAAAAGGAAGGAAAAGAAAAGGGTTCACCCTGGATCCAGGAAGCAGCCAGCCTAACCAGTCAAGTTGCTGGGGGGACATGGAGAGGATGGGGGAGAGCGGTGTTCCTGGTTGTTACAAACTCTTCCCTGTGAATCTGTGAGGTGGGGGCAGTTCCGGGCCTTCCTGAGCTTGGGCTGAGTCGTGCCAGGGCAGAGTTGAGTGCCGTCACTGTGCCCCAGGCAGGGGCTGGGGTCCAGGAGGCAGCCCACTCCTCTGCCCACAGCCTCCTGCTGCTGCATTGCTGCTCCTTCTGAAAACAACTGAAACCACAAAATTGGCTTGTGGTTGGGTGAATATCAGTCACTGCTATTCAGCTTGGCTTCCTAGGATGACTAAGGGGGTTGGAAGCCCCTCCTATTAGCCCCCCAAATTTTCAGAGGAATCAGAGGCAGACATGGAAAAGTGGTTTCTTTTGGAGGCTTTTGCTGGAATCTGAGCTCCCAGATGGCAAGGCTGCAGGCACTGTATTGCAGCATGTCTGTGGGCCCAAGGGTTTGGGAGGTCACCAAGGTGGAGGGTAACATTATTCCTGGGCTACCTCACCCGACAGCTTGGAGAGGGAGGGGGAAAGGATGAGGACACTTAGGTCTCCAACGAGTCTCCTTTCAATCTGCCTCTTCCAATTCCAGTCCTCAAGGGAGCCAGGAGCCGAGCTGCTGCTGAGGGCGTGACTGGGCATGGTGGGTCCTATGGGCAGGGCCTGGGTATCAGCCTGGCAGCCCAGCTGGTGCCTGGGCCTGGGATCAGTGTCCTCGGCTGGAGTTCTCCCACCTCCCTCCCAGATGGCCGCGTGACCTGGAGACAGTCCCCTCCCCTCTCTGGGCCAAATTGTGCTGGTGGTCTTTCAGGCAGGGTGCCGCAAATGGGAGAAGCCAGGCTGCACTGTGAATGCCCAGCCCCCGGTCAGTGTCACCTAGAGTTTGATAGTCTGGGGTTTGACAGGGCCTAACTCTCCATCCTTCCCAGAGTCAGGAAGAGAAAATCCAGGTGATCCTGAGTTTGGGATGGAGGTGGCGTGGGTAAAAGAGACACTTTCTTTCTTTCTTCTGGATATTGAAACCCCCTTGGCCCCTTTTCCTATCTCCTCCTTCCTGTGCATCAGTGGCAGCCAGTGCCAAGGGAGAAGGTTGCATCCCCTCCTCCCAATGTTATGTTATGTAAAGTGGGGTAAAAGCATCCTTTAGAAAGTTTTGCTATTTTTATTGATCTGTAACATCTCAAAGGAAGAAGTGCGCTTGCCGTGCAAATACACGTCAAGACCAATCTCCAGTCTCCTTCCCCCTTGCCACCCCCAAGCCCCACCATAGAAAACGTGGGAAGTGCCGGCTGAGCTTGATCATCCGGCTGCCTGATCCTCCAAAACTGTCTGGGCTTTGAAAACGAGCTCGGTCTGGGAGGCAGGAGGGTGGGTTCTCCCCGGCTCGGCTCGGTGTTCCCTCTTAAGTGACTCTATCACTAAGCCTCGATTTCCCCTTCTTGACCTGAAAGACTTGCATTCTCTCAGCGCTGACCGCTTGTGCATCTGTGATGCTGGTGAAGAAAGGGAAAAGGCAACCCTTCCCTTGACCCCTGCTGCCCGCGCCCCCCGCCCCCTCACCCTCACCGCCTGCCGCAGTTCTGCTCCCAGTGGCCCCCTCCCTACCCAGTTCTGCCCTTCGATCTCTTTCTGACTCTGATCTCTTTCTGTCCATCGTCTCAGTTTCTCTCTCCGGCTTTCATTCTCTGTCTCTCCATCTCTCTTCCTGTTTCACTCCCTCGTTCTCCCCGCCCCGCCCCCAGGCTGCGGGTGGGCGCGCGTGAGTTCTAGATTGCCGACTCAGGCTTTTCTAACTGCCCCCTCCCCGGGATTCAATTTCCCCAAACTCACCTGCCCTCATCCAGGGTCTGGGAGTGGGGTTCATGGAGTTCACATCTCTTTGAGCCTTTGACCAGGTGGGAAGGTTGAGGGTCTACATGACCTATCTGTGACCTGCCCCGACCAGCTGAGGGTTAGGGGTCCCCTGGTTGGAGGAAGAAGGGTCATTTTTCTGTGAAGGGATGGGCCTACCTCCTCACTGATTCCTGAATTCCCCAAACTTTGGGGAGGCCCAAGGCGGGGCTTCTCACTTAAGGAGAGGGAGGGACTCTGTTTAATACCCCAGGCTGCAAGCAGTAGGGCCCACAGGGAGCAGACTTGTGATTCCGGGAGGGATGGAGAGTGCACGTGGACAAGGAACATATGAATAACATGTGGGTAAAAAAACCTGTGACACTCATAGACACACCAGAGGCATGACATCTCCCCTCCTCCACCCCACTCTCTCCCTTGGGGGTTAGGGGCTCACCCCTAATACCAACCGTATGTGTGTGTTAAGCACACACACACACACACACACACACACACTACGCTCCTGCACTGGCGCACACATGAGCTAGAAGAGCAGGACTGGGGAGCTGGGCTGAATGAGGGGAGGGGAGGGGAGGGGCAGGAAGGCAGGGTAGCCCCACCCCCATCCCATGCCCCATGCCCACTATCCGCCTCCCGGTAATTGGCCAGGTCTCTGCCCCCTTGACTTTTCCCAGCTTCGAGGAAATACCTCCCTTTAGGGGAAAGCGAGATCGTGAGGGGAAGCAGGGGAAGCACTGACTCGGGCAGAGGCATGAGCCTGATTTTCCAGTCTGAGGTGGGGCGGAGCAAGGTGGCACTGGGGACGCCCGGGCGGTGGGGCCTGACTCAGAGCCAGAACCACAGAGCTCGTCCGCTGTATTGTCGTCGGGGAACAAGAAGCCACCAGGTTTATAAGAAACTGCGATTCATCTCTGCCCCCTTCCACCCCTCTGCAAGGGATCACAGTTAGGCTCGAGGAAGAACTTACAGTCCAGGCAAGGAAAGCACTCTGTCTCAGATGATCTTTTTGGAAGTCTTCCCTGGGTTTGTTAAGGAAGGATGGTATGTTTCAGGGAGTTTAAGTCTTGAGAAGAGTCTCGGGCCAGAGGATGGGGCCCTTGATTTCCCCACATAAGCTGTCAGAGAAAGCCCCTTCCTCCCTCCCAGACAAGAACAGGAGCTCTTACGCCCCACTTGCTGTCTCAGAGCTACTGAGGCTGCAGCAGGGGCATACAGGGGTCCCCAGAATCACAGGCAGTTGGGTTGGCATGGAGAGAGGTGGGGCAGCTGGCAGCTCCAGCTGGCTCTGCTGGTCCCCTCTTGGCCACTGGCTCACAGCTCCCAAGGTGAGAAGCAAGACGGGGAGCGAGTGCAGCTTCTATTAGCAGAAGGGCAGAGCTGAAGGTGTGATGAACCTCAGAGTGCGCAGAGAGAGGGAGGCAACACTGCCTGGCAGGGAGCATGCCCAGTGGCGTCCTCCTCCTATTTCTAAGAGCTGCCCAGGCCCCCTCCCCACTCACACAGAAACACCAAACCGCTTGGATGTGTGGCAGTGGGCCCAGTTTTCAGGGGTGGGGAGTTCAAAAAAGTGAGGAATGCCTCTGCCCCCACCCCTACACCTGGAAACAGGACTCCTGGACTCCTGGGTTCTTCTGTCTGGACCTGTTTTCCTCCACTGCCGCCATGCCCAGCGCAGCCTGGGCTGTGCATCTGAGCCAGTGCCTGCCCCTTTTAGTTCCTCCGTCCTGCTTCCCCACCGCTCCCCCCTGGCGTCTTGCCCCATAAGTGGGATGGGTTTTGCTGAGTAGTGAAGCTCAATTCTGCAGGGTCTCAGACAGAAAAGGACACTAGGAATGACTTCCCAAAGTACAGGGGACACACACCAGGGGTGACCTGGGGAGGCCTTAAGGTCTTGCCTTTCTCCAGAGGGAGGGGAAGGACTCTGAGCCGAAACTGGGGTGGGCAGGATACTTAGTGAGCAGAGAGGGATAGGGGATAAAAATACCTGAGAGCCTGGGGAAATAAAGTCAACCTCTGAGCATCAGTTTCCTCATCTGTAAAATGAAGAACGATAGTATCCTCTTTACAGGTGGGGTCATGGGAAGGGCACAGTGCAAGCATAAGGGTTCAGCACAGGGTCACCAACTTGACAAGGTACTTAACTTCTCTATACCTCAGTTTCCTTCTCTGCAAAATGGGTACAGTGGTCCTCGCCCCACTGACCTGCGGCCTTGTGGAGCCTAATGAAATCAAAGGTATGAATTGCCTGGGAGTGTTCTCCTTTCTCATCCTCTGTGCCCTTAAGCAGCAGTAGGATCACCAGGAAGAACTCAGGTTTTTCCAATTTCCGAACTCACTGGGAGTCAAGGGATGAGACGAAGTACAAGCTGGACTCAGCAATATGTCCAGGGTGGTGGGAGCCTGAGAACCCGGGCACACAGCCCACTCCTGGGGCCCTGAGCCTCGGGTGGTGATTCCAGGTCAGTGTGCACGTGTGTGTATCTGTGAAATGCGAAGACCCTGGGCCCAGTATCTCAATTCCCAGCCACTGGTCCAGTTGCTAAGAACTTGCCTAACCATAGCCATCCCTCGCCAACCCACAGAACATGTCAGGTTCTGGTGCCAGTGATTGGAAAGAAACGGAGGCAGGCATGAGGTGGGGAGGCTATGGGCAACCACACCAGCTTCACGACCCCTGTGGCTGGAGATGAGGGTCCAGGGGCTGCCAGCTGCCCATGGCTCTGGTGGAAAGAGGTTGGCAGGTCGCCTTGTGACACTTCCTGGGTAACTGAGGGGGGTGGGCAGCAGACAACAGGCTCCCAGGGAAATCTCAGACCTGTGTGCCAGAGCGGATCTGTGTCTGGTATGGTAAGTGGGGTTAAACTCAAGGTCAGACGGAGCCAATCTATTTCCACGCCTACCTGGCCTTGGGTGCCCTCTGTTGCAGTGGCTGGGACCCAGGTGTCCACTCAGCTGGAGATGGCACTGCTAATGCCTGCTCTGTTCTTCTGCCCAGACGCTGGTTGTCTGCCTGATTTCTGCCTGTGCCTGGGATTTATGAGGAATGGAGCACAGCATATAGGGCCTAGGCCTCCATTCCACTCCCAAGTTGGGGGTGTTAATCTCTCCAGAGGTTTGGGGGATCTCAGAAAAGGAAATGAGATTGAGCTGCGGTATGAAGGGCTGAGGGAAGACAACTTCTTAGCCTTGAGTGGATGAGGTGGGAGGTGGCTCTAAACTGCTTAAACGGAGGGAACACTACCAGGTGTCTCAGAGTTCTGTACAATCCAGACGCGATCACTTAGCCTCCACCTATGAAGTGCCAGGAGATCAACCTGCCCCAGGCTCCTGGGTCTCCTACGTCACTCCTCCTTGCTCTCTGTCTTATGCCATTCCCAGGCCACTGTTACATTTCATGGAGTTGAGAGGGAGGAAAAGGAGGGAAGGAGGGTAAAGGAAGCCCTGAGTACAATCTGGAGGGCCAAAGTGGATCCCAAGCAGGATGCAGAGCTGGCAAGATGACAAAGAGGATACAGTGGTAGGTGAATTTGTTCACAGGGGCAAGAAATGTAGGATAAGTCGGCAAGCTGCCTTTGCAGCAGGGGGACCTGAGGTAGAAGGTAAGAAGGGTTTCCGAAGCGGGCAGTAGTCTCGGTGTTTCTGGAATAGGATTTGTATGTATATTGTGGGTGGGGTAGGGCTGGACGGAGGAAGAGCTGCATCTTCCTGCCCTTGAGGAGGAGATGGCACAACAGGAAGGCCAGAAGGGGGACTGCAGGTAGAATTCCAAAGTGCCCCATGAGATAGGGATGAGGGAGACAGAGGGCCAGCTGCTGGGCCTGCAGCCTCCTTGTCCCCGCTCCTAGCACTCCCGCCGCCTGCAAACGCTCCTCAGCTCCCCCACCCCATCTTGGCCCACAGCCCTGGGGAAGCTACATGGCGTTCTCACCACGGACCCAGTGCCAGCTGCAGCTTCTTCCCTCTGACCTATTTTTTAATCATCTGATGGGATCCCCCCCACACCAAACCTAAGCCCTGGCCCCCTGGGCCCGTCAGCTTCACCGCGTGTCAAAACTGCCCCTGTCACTTTGCGTTGGTTTCTCAGTCCAGCCGGCCCCTCCCCCAGGGCCTGAGAGCGATGGCTAATTCCCCAGCTGCTGAGCCTCCACCCCCAGCCCCAATGGAGGCGCCCCAGGACCGCTGGGAGGAGGATCTGGGGCCTCCTCACCCTCCTGCTGTGTGGCAGGAAGTCCTTCCTGCTATCTAACCCCCATTCTTCCCTCTAAGCCTGCCGGGAGCTGAATCACAGACACAGAGGATGTTGGTACTGGAAGGGACCTTGGGATACCTCTCAAGGGACAGAAAAGGGCAACCAGTCTCCTGCCCTGGGTTTAGGGAAGTCTGCTGCCCCCTTGGCTCTCTCACAGAATTCAAGAGGATGGTCTCTACTGACTGTTTCATTTTACAGAGCAGAAAACTGAGGCACAGTGAGGGAAAGCACCTAGCCCAAGGTCATCGGGAGCTAGTGGTGGAGCCAGGGTCACAACCCAGAGCTCCCCTTCTGTATTTCCATTTGCTTCTGGGTCCTCCCCATTTAATGTCTGTTTCAGTTTCTGTGCAACTCTACCCTTGACCCTGACCAGAAGTGTTCCCTGCCATGTCCCTCTCTCCCTTGCCCACTGGCCTGGAAGAGCTTCATCCTGGTTTTTCGGGGCTATCCAGCTTGCTTCAGGCAACGTTTAGGAATGGGATTTGTCCCTTCATCTCCTCCCGCCCCACTACTGCCTGTGTCCCCTTTGTCCCTTCCTCTTTGGTCCATCCCTGGTCCACTCCATAAGTTTGCCCCATCTAGTCCCCCCCCCACCAGTGTTAACCAGATGCACAAGCCAAAGGGCCTCAGGCCAGAGACAGGCCCAGAGCAGACTCACAGATGGGGGCCCAGTCCCCGACAGACAGGCAGACAGACAGACATGCAGCAGGCACACTGAGACCTAGAGAGACCTCAAGGCACCGACAGAGACATGGAGACGTTTGCAGACTCAGCCCCAGAGAAAAGCAGATGGACAGACACAGAGAGATCGACACGGAACCTACACTCAGGACAAGCACACTAAGATTTTACAGATCCCAGAGATAGAGGTGGGTGTAAAGAATACTCACAGCCAGGCAGGCAGAAACACGGGGGACCCCGAGACACACAGAATCAGACAAACACAGCAGAGAAACACAGAGACTCAGAGCCCTGAGAGACCAGTAGAGTCACGGGGCAAACAGGGATACATACAGCTCACAGGAAGCCAGGAGAGGGCCTTGGAGAGCGAGCGGACCAGTCAGGGGCTGTTTGGCTGCCCTGTGGCCAGAGGCCCCGGGGAATGGCCTTCCATGGTGGCCTGGCCTGGCGGAGCCTGACTGTGCCAGGGGGTTGTGCAGTCTCCAAGAGCACAGGATGGGGAGAAGAGAGGAGCCTGCCTGTGGAGGGGTCAACCCTTGGCCTGCATCCCACTACTCAGCTCTTCTTTCCCTCCCTGCCCCCCACCCCAGCTCCCTTTACCCAAAGCCCTGGGTATTCCCCCCACCCCCACTCCTGGTAACTGGACCCTGCTTCCTGCCTGAGATTAAGGGCCTGTCTGCTGAGATTCCCCAGGAAGGGGAGGGACACAGTCTCTCCTCGGCCTCCCTGGAGCTCAGGCTTGCCCACCCATAGCCTGGCATACCCCCAAGACTACAGATTGCTCAAGTACCCAACATCTTAAGGTCCCTTCAGGAGGGCGCAGGGACCCTAGCCCAGGAACACAGTGGGGGTGGGGTGCTCTGCGGGTGTGTGTGTGTGTGTGTGTGTGTGTGTGTGTGTGTGTGTGTGTTTTGGGGAGTGAGGGGGTGGGGATCTAGTGTGAAGAGCTGGGTCTGGGGTGACCGTGGTTAGAGAAAGAGAGAAAAGCTGATCTGAGATAGGATGCCCATGGAGGGAGGACTGAAATGCAGGAGGAGCCAGGCATGGCCTGGAGCCAAAGGGTAAGGCTGCCCAGGCTTGAAGGGTGTAGGGGGTGGGGAAGGGGAACCAGCCTGGGGGTGAGAACCCGGAGCCCTCGACCTTGGGATGAGCCCACACTGACCACCTGGTGCTGGGTGCTGGGGACTTGGAACTCCTCCAGCTGTCATGGGGGGAGGGGCCTCTACAGGTGCTTGTCACTCCCCTTCTGCCCTCTCTGGCTGTTAAGCCGATGGTTCCGGCCTTGCTCTCTGAAGGACTGGCAGTCTGGGCCCAGAACTGGAGGAGGTTCAGGGCGGGTGTGGGTGAGCAGAGCAGATGCCCAAGGAGCTCAGGGAGGCTGCATGTGGGACAAGAGAAAGGGTGTGGCTGCAAGAACTGGATCACAGGGATTTGTCTAGCATCCCTCTGTGGGCCGTGTGTGTGTGTGTGTGTGTGTGTGTGTGTGTGCGCACGCGCGCGCGCGGGCTCTTGTGTACACGTGGGCATCATTCGTTGTAGGTGCACAGGCTGCTGTGTTTCAAGTCTGCATCTGAAGGACAAGTGCCCTGAGGGGAGAACTCTGACCCCGAGGTCACCTTGCTAGGAGTTCTTTGGGTGCAGAGGCTGAGCCTAATTTATCTCTGTGATCCCAGAGTCCCCAGGGTCTGGCCTCTCCCAGTCCCCAGGAATGGTGTATGAGCATCAGGAGGGGAAGGCTGTCCTTTCTGAGATGGGGTCTTACAAACAGAGAGGTTCTCTTTGGGCCCAAGGCCCTTAGTGGAGGCTGGAGTCTGGATTTGAAGTCTGGATTTGTGGGGAACAAATGGATGCCAGAGGGAGGAAGGGGAAGCTGCAGGCAGCTTGGAGGAGGGGAAGAGGAGGCACTTTAGCACAGCCTGTGCCTCTGCTCTGTTCCTGCCTTGGGGCAGACCCCCTCAGCCTTTACACCACCTTACACCTCACTCGAGACCTGGCTTGTCCTGGCAGAATGTCTGTTAGCTCCATTTACTGTCAAGGAAACCAGAGCGGTGAAGATACTTGAACAGGCCACACAGACAGTTGGAATTGGGGTTCCAAGCCTGTTACCCCATTTCCCTCTGCCCCAGCCTCCCGTCCCCACAGGTGTCTCCACCTCTCCCTGGCCCATCTCCCTCTTTTCTTCTTTCTTGCATCCCCCTTTTCCTGGCCTGAGATTTTCTCACTGAGTCACACTCTGGGTTTCTGACTTTGTGGTGCCTGTCCCTCTCCATCTCTGAATCATTCAGAAACTCAGCCCAGGCCCCTCACACTGTGCTCTCTCTTTCCTGTCGTGCTTCATCCCCAACACGCCACACCCTCTTCACTCATCTACCCTCTCACAGCCTCTCAGGCTGTGCCCAGCAGGGTGACGGGCAGAAATCCTTGGCCCTGGTGTCTTTATGTGCTGGGTCTCCACCAATAGCCACCCTTCCCCAACTCCCCCACGGGCCGCTCAGCCCTCCCTGCATCTTACAGTATAAGCCCATTCAAGAGCCTTCTGGTACCATACTGTCTTGATTACTGTAGCTTTGTAGTATAGTCTGAAGTCAGGGAGCCTGATTCCTCCAACTCCGTTTTTCTTTCTCAAGATTGAAATAGGTAGCTAGTGGGAAGCAGCTGCATAGCACAGGGAGATCAGCTTGGTGCTTTGTGACCACCTAGAGGGGTGGGATAGGGAGGGCGGGAGGGAGACGCAAGAGGGAGGAGATATGGGGATATATGTATACATATAGCTGATTTACTTTGTTATACAGCAGAAACTAACACAACATTGTAAAGCAATTATACTCCAATAAATATGTTTTAAAAAAAAATAAAGAGCCTTCCGGGTCCCAAGAGGGCTCAGCACCCACACATTTTAAGGAGAGGACCCAGGTGACTGTTAGATTCTGGGGTGAGGAATTGCCTCATCCTGGAGCTTCAATAAGAAAATCTTCTCAATGCCTGTAGCGGCCATCCTCAGCCATTACACAGTCTTCCAGGCGCCGAGGAGCACACAGCAAGCAGGGTCAGGGCACAGGCTTTCTCAGGCTGGGACATAACTTGGAGGTGGAATAGCAAAGTGGGAGGGGGCCTGAGAGTGGGATACATGGACTCTGTGGGGCCCAGAATCACCTGGAGTCCTTCAACATACAGATTCTGGGGGAACCCACCACAGGCCTGGGAATCAGAATCTCTAGAGGCCCATCCCAGGAATCCACATTGTAACAGCTTCCTGGCACCGTCTGCGACCCACAGGTGTGGCAGGTGCTGTGTGGCATCAGGTGAGCCAAGCTCAATTTGAGTCTTGATAAGAAATGGCTTGAAAAGAAGCCTTGAATACAGGCAGAGGACAACAGGGTGAAGAAAACCACTGTCCAGGCTGGTGTTGGGGGGGCAATTTTCTTTTCTGTTTTCCAAACCTTTTCTTTTTTTTTTTTTATAAATTTATTTATTTATTTATTTAATTTTTGGCTGTGTTGGGTCTTTGTTGCTGTGCGCGGGCTTTCTCTAGTTGTGGTGAGTGGGGGCTACTCTTCGTTGCAGTGTGCGGGCTTCTCATTGCGGTGGCTTCTCGTTGCGGAGCACAGGCTTTAGGCGCACGGGCTTCAGTAGTTGTGGCACATGGGCTCAGTAGTTGTGGCTCGTGGGCTCTAGAGCACAGGCTCAGTAGTTGTGGCGCATGGGCTTAGCTGCTCCATGGCATGTGGGATCTTCCCGGGCTAGGGCTCGAACCCGTGTCCCCTGCATTGGCAGGCGGATTCTTAACCACTGTGCCACCAGGGAAGCCCCCAAACCTTTTCTGATGTGATCATATGACTTTTCATTTATTACGATTGTTCTCCCTCAAAATGGGAAGGCAAACACTGTTGTTGAAAGAGCACTGGATCAGGAGTCAAGAGACCGGGATTGCAGCCCTGGTTCTGCTACGAATGGGATGTGAGAGTTTGGTAAGTTGTTCGTTTTCCCATATTTACCATCCAGCCTGTCTCGTAATATTTGATGTTTGTTGGAGACGGTGTCTCTCCCATCCTGGACACACACCCTGTGTATCTTTGCTTCTGCCCCACCAGGGCCAGCCTTCTGGATGCTCAGTGGGTTGATCCATGAGGTAGGGGGGAAGGGCGGCGATGGGAATTGAGGGGATCCCAGGGGACCTCGTCACAGCCTTCTCCACCTTCCTCACCTCTCCAGCCCTCGGGGCCTGGGAAGAGGGTGAGGTGGCAACAGGAGGAGGAGGTGTCACTGCAATAGTTCTTCTTCTCACCCAAGCTGGCAGAGGGGCAGGACTGGCACTGGTGACACCAGGGCCACTCAGCCCCCACTTTTTTTTTTTTTTTTTTCAAACTAAGACCACTTGACTGTTACTGAAATGAATAGCCCAGTTTGCTTTTTTTTTTTTTTTTTAAAGAAATTCACGTTCTTTTATTTATTTATTTATGACTGTGTTGAGTCTTCGTTTCTGTGCGAGGGCTTTCTCTAGTTGCGGCAAGTGGGGACCACTCTTCATCGCGGTGCGCGGGCCTCTCACCATCGCGGCCTCTCTTGTTGCGGAGCACAGGCTCCAGACGCGCAGGCTCAGTAATCGTGGCTCACGGGCCCAGTTGCTCCGCGGCATGTGGGATCCTCCCAGACCAGGGCTCGAACCCGTGTCCCCTGCCTTGGCAGGCAGACTCTCAACCACTGCGCCACCAGGGAAGCCCCAGCCCCCGCTTTTCACAAGTACTTTCATTTTTGGGTGGAAGGAATTAGAGGGAGGGGGTGAGGAATCTGGGGTTGATGAGCCAGGCTGTAAGACCCTCTAACAGACCATCAAGTTACGAAAGACTGCCCCCAGCCACCCTCTTCCCTCAGGGACAAGTCCCCAGGTCCACCTGATTCCGAGATTCATAATCCCTCCTGCCCCAAAAGCTGGGTGGGAGCTCAGGTCCTTCTGTTCAGAGGTAGGGGGATGGATCCCTTGACCTGAGGATTAGCATGGAGAAGAGGAGTGGGGAGAGAGAGGGAGGAACAAGGCTCCACTCAGCCCTCCACAGCCAAGCACTTAGCGAAAATGTCTCCCAAAAGAGATGTCAGCATTCAACAGTCTCATGTCTCCTGGGGAAATCAGTCATTCAGGGAAGACTTACTAAAATCTTTCACATTTCCCCAAAAGTAGCCAAGGGTCCCAAGGTTACCCTCTCTTTCAAGCAATGCTGCCCGGTTGCAAGAGCAGGCAGAAACTTCCCCCTTCCGTAAGAATGGGGAATGGCAGGTTAAGGGCCAGGAGGAGGCCAGTCCCCGGTTCTGGTGCTGTTGTGTGCTGGCCTCTATGCTCAGGGGATGCACTGATTGTCTCTCCTCCCTCCCTGGGTCATGCCCGCCTCCTGGGGTCCCCAGCTTTGCCTTCACCTGCCAACCTGCCTCTCGGTTCAGCTCTAGTTGGGAGCAGAGAGTCCCCATGGGCCCCTAAGGGTGAAGCCCTGTTGGGCTGGGGCAGGGATGCAGAGATGGCGCCAGCCCCCAGGGGAGAATTGAGGAGGGCTGGGGTGAAAGGGGGGAGAGAAGAGGTTAACTTTTAACATGGTGAAAATGTTAAAGTATTTTTCAAAACACTCTTACAAATGTAAAGATTTATCTATATACTGACATGCAAAAAATTCCACGACACCTTGTTGAGTGAAAAAAATACATTACAAAGCAGCACGTGTGGTGTTTATACAAAATTATATATATATATACATATATATATATATACACACACATATATATATGGTGTGTGTGTGTGCGCATGTGCAAAAGACGGGGGTGTGTGTGTGTGCAAGGAGTGATGTCTGGAAGGGTGTTCACCGAAATCTTAATCCTGTTTGCCTCTGGGGGATAGAATTTGGCGTGATTTATACAGTCCTATTTTTACTTTTTTCTACTGCTGAAATTTTCTATATGAATATGTTTTATCTTTATACATAGGAAAACTCCCAATGATGATATTTTCAACCGGGGGGGAAAAAGGATTGTTTTCATGATAAAAGGAATATAGCTACATTAGTCAGCAGAAAAGGAAAATAGAGAAAGAAAAGCTCCCGTAGTCCTATCACCAAGGCGGCCCTTCAGAACATGCGGTGGTTTTCCTTCCTGTCAGCCGGCTCTGAATCTGTTCAAATCTGAATCTGTTCAATCTGGCTTTTCCATCCAGGTATCACAATAGACTGGAAAGTGCTGCCCAGGTGTGCCCTCTCATGTAAGGCTCACAGCCCCTCTGAAAAGTACATCAGTTTGTTTTCTCTAGCCTAGGGGACTTGAGGCACTTGAGGCTGACTTTCAGGCAAGGGAAGTGACTTGCCCAGGTCACATATACCTGAGGGAGGGGCAGAGCCAGTCCTGGGACCCTGAGCACTGGCAGCCCAGCGCTACTTCCAGTGTGCATGGCTGCCAGGCCCCGGCGGTGGAGCTTTTGTGGGCCTGGACCAGCCCAGGACTCTGCAAACCCTCAGCTGTTGCGATGCAATTCGTTTGAAGGAACTCTTCTTGCTGCCCACCAGGTCCCAGGTCTGCCCTGGGGCTGAAGGAACAAGATGCCTCGGACACAGTCCACTTGGGTCTCTGGCAAAGAGAAAGAATGCAAACACTTCACACAAGGCCACTCAGCACGGAGCCTGGGCACACAGTGAGCATCAGTGAACATCTGTCACATGCCCACGGGCGAAGCGGCTCGGAGCCTGCGAGTAAGCCCATCTGGGCCATCACCGAAGGCTTCCCGTAGGAGGGGGCCTTTGAGCTGAGCCTTCAAGAATGGGTGGAATTTCCAGAGGGTCCAGAGAAGAGAAACAGTCTGGCGTTTCAGGTGGAGGGGTTGACTCTCCCAGAAGGCAAAGTATGCGAACTACAAAGCGCGCGGGGACTCGCTGGTCTACACGGTGGGGGCCCTGCAGTCCTCACCAACCGCGTAGAATTTGCCGAGTATTAGCCACGAGGGGCGGGGTGAGGCGGGGCGGGGCCGAGGTGGGGTGGGGGGGGGTGGAGGCCCAGAGAGCTTCATAAAGCCACAGCAAAGGCGCCGCGACGCTAGTGACAGCGGCCCGCTGAAGACGGAGCCCGGGAGCTGCCGCGCGCCCGCCAAACGCGGGCGCAGGACCCAGGCGTCCGAGCCCGGGCTCCGGTGGGGCCCCCGCCCCGCCCCCGCCAGCCTCCGCCCAGCCGACCCCCCGCGCCCGCCCCCGCGCGGAGAAGGGCCGGTCCTCGACGGCCGCGGGAAGGTAGCAGCCCGCCCCGGATGGGCATCTTGGAGCCAGGCTGCCGAGACATGCTGACGGGCACCGACCCGATGCCAGCGAGCGACGAGGGCCGGGCGCCAGGCGCCGACTCGCACAACCGCTACTTCTACCCGGAGCCGGGAGCGCAGGACGCGGCCGACCGTCGCGTGGGCGCCAGCCCTGGGGCGCCCTACGCCGGGGGCGCCCTGGTGCCTGCCCCACCGGGCCGCTTCCTCGGAGCCTACGCCTACCCGCCCCGACCCCAGGCCACCGGCTTCCCCGGGGCGGGCGAGCCCTTCCCGCCGACGCCGGGCGCCGAGGGCTACCAGCTGGGGGACGCCTACACCGCCCCGGACCCGCGCGCCACACTCTACCCGGGGCCGCGCGAGGACTGTGCGCTGCCGGCGGGGCTGGAGGTATCCGGGAAGCTGAGAGTCGCGCTCAACAACCACCTGTTGTGGTCCAAGTTTAATCAGCACCAGACGGAGATGATCATCACCAAGCAGGGACGGTAAGTGAGGCGCGCGCCGGGAGCGCCGAGCTGTGGGAGCCTCCTCGGTCCCGCCGGCCCGGACAGGGACGCGCTTTTCTTTTTCTTTTTTCTTTTCTTTTCTTTTCTTTTTTTTTCTGTCTAGACTTTGCTAGTGTCTCTGTGTCTCTCACAGCTTTGGCTCAGGCTTTGTGGGGAAAGAGGAGTTGAGTTTCGGACAGGAAAGTTCTGGGGCTTGTTTACTCTCAGGACCAACAGGCACAACTCAAAAGGGAGGTGGAGGAGAGGGGCGCAGTGAGCTGTCGTCCTGGTTTAGGGGGAGGGTGCCTATGGTTTCACCCAGCATTGGGGTGCGGTCTCTGCCTGGAGCGGGGCGCGGAGGGCGCAGGGGGAGTGTGTGCTTTGGGTTTGACAGAGCAGGGCGCCTCTTAGCCCCTATGTGTGGGGAAACGGAGCGGAGGGCAGGGTCTTTCAGTGGGGTGGACAGCAATCCAGCCCTCATCTCCGGGGCCCCTTGTGCCCACCTCTCCCAGCCCCCTTGCTGCTGTTGTGTACAGGTCAGCTCTGGGGTTGGGGGGTGGTGTGGTAAAACTGGGATTTGGTGACATGGAGAAGTGGTCGCCAAGTTTCCTTTCCGGTAGTACTTTGAGATCGTATGTCTGGTGTGCGCATGTGTTGGGAGGGGGGAGGTCGTAAAGTGGGAGGGGGCATAGATTCCTTCCAGACACAGTCCCCTCCCTGAGGGCACAGATGTCCATGGGCCTGAGCAGGTGACGCTAACCCATGGGTCCCAGCTGGCAGCCATTCCCACACTCTGTACCCTTCAAGGCTTGTCCCTGAAAGCCTGCCCCACCCTCATCCAGATACTCACCAGTCTATCCTGGGGAACCCATGGTTCCATGGTTCAGGGTCCCCTGAGCTCCGTGCATGTGGGGTAGGGTTTGGGGCCAAGGGTGCTGCTTCCGGAGAGAGTCTCCTACAAGGGGAAAGAAAGAGAAACTTGCAACTTGTGTGGTATTTGTTTAGTAAGCAACACTCTGAGTGGGCCCTGCCTGTGTCTGGTGTGTGAGTGTGCACCCACCCTTCCCGGTGGGGGCCCGTGTGGGCAGGGGACCAGCGAGGGCCTCTGTGTGGAGGTGCTATGTCATCAGTGGACCTGGGAGGTGTTGAAGAGCAGATACCGAGGGTTGGGCTTGGGGAGGGAGAAGGGAGAGGCCATGCTGGGCCTGAGGGTTGGCATTCAATCTGGGCATTGCTGGAACATTCATCCCTCCTGACGGATGATTTCTATGGGGTGGCTTGGGATTGAGGGACCTGTCCACCAACCACAATTGGCTTCAAGTTGCTGAACTGTTCCTCTTTCTCAGGGATGAACCCGGGAAAGTTGGCATTTTCTTTCACGGCACGGCCTTCATCTTCTAGGCCTTCTGATAATTCCTCTCTGCTCCCCCAGCCCTAGCCCCTGTCTGGGTGCACCCAGGCATAGCCTAGGCTTCTAGGCTATCATGTCTGAATTGGAGGGGACCCAGAAGATCCTGTCCCATCTTCTCCCTGGACAGAGAGGCAAATGGACCCAGAGACAGTAAGAGACTTTTCTGAGGTTACACAGCACATTCATCGCTGGCAGAACTGGCACCAGCATGCAGATGTTATGTGCCTGGGTTTCTTTCTCTGGTCCCCCACGACCAGGAGTAAAAACAGCCACCCACACTGTCCGAAGGCCTTGATGCATTCAGAGTGCTTTCACTTCCATTATTTCACTGTGTGCTAGGTAGGCCAAGCGGCCTCCCCATTTACAGCTGAGGGCACTGAGGCCCAGGGGAGCTAGTGGCTTACACTGGGTTACACGGCAGACCTGAACTCAGGCTCAGGCCTGAACTCTGTTGAGTGGTCAGGAAGCCTTCCCACCCTGGGGCCTGGTCGGGGGGGGGGGGTCTCCCCACAGCCTTGCAGCCAGGCCCCAGCCCCTCCAGTCTTGAGGGATGAGGTAGACAGAGCTTCAGCAGAACCTCAGGGCTCTGGGGATGCAGGGCTAGCTGGGGGTCTTAGGTGGATGCGTCTTTCCGTACTGGTTGCCTCCTTTACACCTACAGCCTCCTTCTTTCCTTTATTTTCCTGCTGAATAATCTTCTCTGGACAAGTTTTGTTGTCTCTCTTTTAGATCCACACACTTAATTTCCTTTATTATGAAAAATTCCAATATATACAAAAGTGAAGAGAAACATGTAACGGATCTCCATCTACCCATTATCCAGCTTCAACAGGTGTCAATACTGGTCCAATCTTGTTTCTGCTTTATCCTCGCTCACTTAACTTCTGGTCTGAAACTATATTAGTGATAGTGTAAGTAGTTAGTAAGTAAATCCTAGACACTGTATTACTTTATCCTTAAGTAGTTCTCCATGCACCTCTAAAAATGGCTTTTTAAAAATAAACACAATGCCATTAGCAAACCTGAAAAGAAACTCTTAAATATCAAATTTCCCTGATTGTTTCTTGTATGTGCACACGCGCGTGTTTTACAAGCCTCACACTTTCAATCCATCCTAACGGACTGCTTCGGACACTGCGGGCTGTGGGGCCGCTGGAAGGAGGCAGTGGCCCCTCACCACTTCCTCTGAGGCCTCCTCTTGGATCAGGCCTTGGGGGCCCCATGGTGGGGTGGAGAGGACAGAGGACACACCGCCCCCGATTCAGCACCCCTGACTGTGAGCTTGGGCTCCAGTGATCTGGGAAGTCGGCGGCCATTTCCTTCTGCTACTGGCTTCTGAAAAGGAAGTCTTGGGCTCAGAGAACGGCTCCCTTTCTGTCCTCCTGCTTCGGTGGGCTGGCCTGTCCTTCCATGGTTTCCAGTGACCCACCAGTCACCACCACATCACCCACGGCTTTCTTCCTTTTTGAAAAATCCTTCCAGCCCAGGCCCACCCACAGTCCCGTAGCCTTTCGCCTTGGGCTGACTCACTCCCTCCCAGATCCTTCCTCTCCCACCCACCCTAGACCCGTTCCTCAGTGTGCACACAGTAATGCTCTCCTCCATGGGCAGGAATGGGGTGGGGAGCAGGGGGTGATTCCAGGGTCCAGAGACTGATCCAGGCAGCTCAGATGGGGCTGGGAGGGGAAACGGAGGACAAGAAGATGGACTGGCCAGCTGGAAGGCTGAGAGTTCAAGTTTGCGTGTTTGTGGAGGTTCACGGCCTGATAGGCCCACTCATGTTGCCCGGCCTCGTGTTGTTTCTGGGAGGCAGTCTGTGTGCTGCGCCCAAGTCGGCCGGTGTGTGATAGTCGACGGTAGACGTTCTCAGTAGAGGAAGAGAGAGGCGGCTGTCTCGTGTGTGGGTGTGTGGGTGTGCAGCAATTGCCGGCAATCCCCACTTTTCTGGGTGTAATTAGTTGATTATTATAATTAAGATAACTCTTGTTAAGCAGCTCAGTTTGCATTTGTGTATGTGTGTGCGAAGTTAGGGCTTGATAAAACAATTTCAGTCCCGTACCATCCTCAGCCCTTTTGGTTTTCTCTTCTCTACATTCCAACTCCGAGAACTTTTTAGATCTTTAAATTTTTTTTTTTTTTTTAGCTTTAAGCCTGCTTTAATTTGGGCTGACTGGCTTTATTTCTTTTGGAGCAGGTGAAAACGGCTTTGCTTTCTCTTCCGCCGTTTGCTGGTGGCTGTCTGATTTCTATTCAGTGGGTCCGAGGTTGGTGGGAAGAGGCGATCCCTTGATGCCCGAGCGCTTTTTGCATTTGGATCGGTACAAGGCATTGCCAGAATACCCTCCTCAAAGGTGGTACCGATTTACACCCCCACCAATAGTGGCTGAGAGGACCCATTATCCCACAGGTTCATCAGCATTAGATATTGTCAATTTTGAAACATTTTGCCAACGTGACTGATAAGAACCATCTTTTAATTTGTACTTAACGATGGTGAATTGGCGCATTGTCAGAGGTGCACAGGATGGGGATGGGATATGATGACTTTGTGAATCATTTCAAACTGGATGGTCCTTAGAAGCAGCAGAGGAACTTGGGGTCTTGGACCCTGTCCCCTGAGGGCTGAGTGAGTGGTGAGCGGTCTTTCCTAGGGGCTCAGTTTGGCACCAGACCCATCTTCACTCCTGGTTCCTTCCCAGCAAAGTGTCGTGTAAATCAGAGGCTATTTTGGGATCCCAGCTGGTGGTGATTCTAGACTTTTAGGGTGAAGTTGAGACCTCCCTTCTCCTCTCCCTCTTCCCCACAGTCTTCCTGTGTCTCCTGCCTTTCACTCTACCAGCGATAAGCAGGATGGGGTGAGGGAGACGATAGCATGCGCTCTGCCATCAGGAGACCCCATTTCTGCTCTCCCAACGTGGAGCCATCACCAAACCTCTCTGAGCGTCATTTTCTTCAAGTATAAATTGGAAATAACATTTTATATCTCAAAGCACTGGTTCAGTGAACTGGCTGCTGCATAAGTAGTGGCACTTGAATGAATATGTTCCTTCTCTCTATTACTACATGTTTAGATAGGAACTGGTTACAGTATAGGCAACATGAATGACCTGACCACTGTTGTAGAATGAGCTGGTGGTAGAAATGGGTTGAAAATATTCCCCCACCCTCGATTGCTCAAAATCTCATCCCTAACCTTTGATTTCTCCAGTTGACTGGCATACCGAGCTCCTGGGACCGAGGGCCTCAGACCGTAACCCTGGACTCTTGCTTGAGGTTCTTCAGCCAGGCCAGAGGGCTTTCATAGTTCTGGGCCTGGGAGAAGATGGGATGGGGGTGGGATGGGAGAGACGGTGAGCTGAGTTTCACATCCTTCAAACTCCTTAACAGCTCTCAGAGGAAAGATGGACAGGAGTTATTATCTCCATTTACGGGCGGAGAAAGTGAGGTTTGGCTTGGGAATTAACTTATCCAAGGCCATAGGGCCACTAAGTCTCTTTTTCTCAGCCCAGGAGAGTCTGGGGAAGACAGGAATGTGACAGTACCCTCCCCGGGAGATCTTTTTTTTTTTTTTTTTTTAAATAAATTTATTTATTTATTTTTGGCTGCGTTGGGTCATCGTTGCCGCGCGTGGGCCTTCTCTAGTTGCGGCGAGCGGGGGCTTCTCTTTGTTGCGGTGCACGGGCTTCTCATTGTGGTGGCTTCTCTTGTCGCGGAGCACGGGCTCTAGGCGCGTGGGCTTCAGTAGTTGTGGCTCGTGGGCTCAGTAGTTGTGGCTCACGGGCTCTAGAGCACAGGCTCAGTAGCTGTGGCGCACAGGCTTAGTTGCTCCGTGGTATGTGGGATCTTCCCGGACCAGGGCTCGAACCCGTGTCCCCTGCATTGGCAGGCGGATTCTTAACCACTGCGCCACCAGGGAAGTCCCCGGGAGATCTTTCCAAGGTTATTAGTGATGTTGATCTGGGACCCTCTGGGGACTAGAATCCACCCAAAAGTGCTCCTAGGCCCCTAGAACTCTCCCTCCCCCAGGTTTCCTCACTCATGAACCAGTGCCTTTCTTCCCAACCTGCAGGGCTTCTTGTAGGGGAGGGGAGAAGTGTGTGGGAATGAAAAGTAATTCTCATGAGGGTGTGACTCTTCCAGCTTAAAAACTCTGCTCTTCCTGCTTGGGTTAGAAGAGAAAGACTAAGCCATAGATGTGCTGGTTGTAGTGATGGTGGTGATGGGGTGGTGGTGGTTGTAGTGGTGGTGATGGGCTGGTGGTGGTTGTAGTGGTGGTGGTGGTGGGGGTAGTGATGGTGGAGGTGTTGGTTGTAGTGATGGTGGTGATGGGCTGGTGGTGGTTGTAGTGGTGGTGGTGGTGGGGGTAGTGATGGTAGAGGTGTTGGTTGTAGTGGTGGTGGTGGTGATGGTGGAAGTATTGGTTGTAGTGGTGGTGGTGATGGTGGAGGTGTTGGCTGTAGTGATCGTAGAGGTGTCGGTTGTAGTGATGGTGGAGGTGTTGGTTGTAGTGGTGGTGGTGATGGGTTGGTGTTGGTTGTAGTGATGGTGGTGATGGGCTGGTGGTGGTTGTAGTGGTGGTGGTGGGGGTAGTGATGGTGGAGGTGGTGCTTGTAGTGATGGTGGTGATGGGGTGGTGGTGGTTGTAGTGGTGGTGAGGGGGTAGTGATGGTGGAGGCGTTGGTTGTAGTGATGGTGGTGATGGGGTGGTGGTGGTTGTAGTGGTGGTGGGGGGTAGTGATGGTGGAGGTGTTGGTTGTAGTGGTGGTGGTGATGGGGTGGTGGTGGTTGTGGTGGTGGTGAGGGGGTAGTGATGATGGAGGCGTTGGTTGTAGTGGTGGTGGTGATGGGGTGGTGATGGTGGAGGTGGCGGAGATGGTTGTGGTATGGTAGTGCTTCTTCCTCTGAATCTGTTGCTCAGCACAATAGCACAACATCCCAAATCCAACTTCCTCCACTTTTCCTGGGAACCAGGACTTTGAACATGGGGGCTGTGCTCAATAGAGTCCCTCTTCCAGGTGTATGGGAATCTCCAGCTAGGACTTCAGTTACTTCTCTGAAGACCCTGGAGCAGGCTGTGCTACAGACATCAGGCCCAGGAGGATGGGGCAGGGAGAGCCTGTGGATGGGTGCTCTGGGGCTAAGTGCATGTTAGCACCGTGAGAGCCACGATGGAGAGGGTGGATGACAGACTGAGGCCAGACCAGGGTTCAGGGAACTGAGAGATGAGGACCTACTAGGAACTGCCTGTGTGGGGCTGGCTTGTGGCTTTGCTCCCCCTCTAGGGAGCAAGCTAAGGCTAGGGACAGGGGTGTGCAGCTAATGTCTAGCAACTGACCCTCTGAAAGAAAAACATTTTTAAAAGCCCCGATTCATAGTGTTTGCTGACTTCCGTGGTAAATACCCCTATAATGGCTGCTCGTAAGCTGCCCACATGATATCACTGAATGCGGAGTTGGGAAGAGACCGTGTGGTAGTGCACATAATCTGGTATCTCCACCGGACAGGTACAATAGATGTAAACAATCTCAAGAGCAGAGATAATAGTAAACCGTAGTAAAAAAAATTGAGAAGTGATTTTTTTGAGTATTTATTACCGTGGCTTGTAATGTAATATATTTAATTGTAAATTTATGTGATTTAATTTTTAATCGTGGCTGTTTAACAACTGGCTGGCAGACTTCCTGGACTTCTCCAGCTGGCTCTGGGGAGGGGTGGGAGCCGGCTCCAGCATACCAGCGACGGACAGCCTTTGCACAGGGCACGGCTGTCCGGGGGATTGGGGGCTGATGGATATTGATGGGTCTCCCTGTTCTCCCCAGGCGGATGTTCCCATTCCTGTCATTTACTGTGGCTGGGCTGGAGCCCACCAGCCATTACCGGATATTTGTGGACGTGGTCTTGGCGGACCAGCATCACTGGCGGTATCAGAGCGGCAAGTGGGTGCAGTGTGGAAAGGCTGAGGGCAACATGCCAGGTACGCGCCTCCTTGGGAACTGGGGGGCATGCTTTTTAATCTAATACTGGGCGCCCCCTGGTGGATCCAAGAGGAACCCCCAAGCCCCTGGCCCTGACTCCTAGGATTTCATTCTCTGTTCCATCCCTCCCATCCCATCCCACCCCACCCCACTCCACCCCACCCCATCCCCTCCCACTTCTCACTTCCGTTCTGTTTGTCATCTCTTCTACTTTGCTCTAGCCTGTCTTCGGCTCAGTCCTCTGCCCACACCTCCCCCTGTCCTGCCCCGTCTGTCCTCCCCCTGCATCCTTCTTGCCATCCCCCTCAGAACAGGCAAAGAAGCCCCACATCACCAGGGGTCTGGTCCCAGGGGCTGCATGCCAAAGAGATTATCTGTCCACAGGGAACCGCCTGTACGTCCACCCAGATTCTCCCAACACTGGAGCCCACTGGATGCGCCAGGAAGTTTCATTTGGGAAACTAAAGCTCACGAACAACAAAGGGGCCTCCAACAACGTGACCCAGGTGGGACTCCTCCCCATGGGATAGCCCCGCACCCCTCCCTGTCCCCGAGGTCGCAGCGGGTCCTGCAGGCTGCTTCTGTTCTGTAAGAGCGACTTTTCTCCCTCTCTGACTCTGGTTCTTTTCCACCCACCTTGGGAGGAAGCTGAATCTCAGGGCAGACAGGCGTCACATTCGGGCCAACACGGACCAAACCAGCCAGGGGGTTTCTTCACTGAATCCTGGGCTACCATCACTCGTGTACCATATTGGGTATAGAGTTGGTACCGGTGGTCCCAGGGAATGGATGCAAAGTTTCTTTGAGTTGAGCAATGCTATTAAAAGTGCCCTTACCCCTGAAAAGCCCTGTTTGTGCTAATCCCTTGGTCACAATGGACATCTGGGGATAGGTAAAGGGATAGGCAAGAGAATAGAATTGGTGCCCTGAAGAGGCTAGGGACTGGGGTTGGAAGCCTGGGAAAAGTTATGTGGTGGCGGGGCAGAGGAATGGGCACGATGACCTCAGGGTCCTTTCTAGCTTGGCCGTAGGGTTGGCCACAGGTGGGGCTGGGAGAGGGTTCCTTTGAACTCCCTCCTCCCACCCTCACCGCCGTCCTACCCTCTCTCAGATGATTGTGCTCCAGTCCCTCCATAAGTACCAGCCCCGGCTACACATTGTCGAGGTCAGTGATGGAGAGCCAGAGGCGGCCTGCAACGCTTCCAACACGCACATCTTTACTTTCCAAGAAACCCAGTTCATTGCCGTGACCGCCTACCAGAACGCCGAGGTGAGGGCTCCCTGGGCGAGGGTGGGCTGAGCCTGTGGCAGGGCGGGGGGACGACGAGGGGGAGAGTGGAGCCCCCAGTCTTCCTGGGAGCGATTTTGGAAGTTCCCCAGCCTCAGACTCAGGACTCAGGGGACTCTGTTTCACTTCTCTCTAGATTACTCAGCTGAAAATTGATAATAACCCTTTTGCCAAAGGATTCCGGGAGAACTTTGAGTCGTAAGTGCCACTGGGTTCATCTCATGTTGGCAGAGGCCTCCTCTTGTCCCTCTGAGACCAGACAAGTGCTCAGCACGTCCCCTGTCTGCCTCTGCAGTGGGGAAGTGTGGGCTGGGTACTGGAGGGCGGCGGGCAAGTCAGGAAGGAGGGTCTGGGGAGGGACGTGAGACAGGCAGGCTCCTAAGTGACCAGTTCTGGTCATGACCCCTGTCTTTCGCTTCCTGTTTTTTTTTTAGCATGTATGCATCTGTTGACACCAGCGTCCTCTCCCCGCCTGGACCCAACTGTCAATTGCTTGGGGGAGACCACTACTCTCCTCTGCTCCCCAACCAGTATCCCGTTCCCAGCTGTTTCTACCCCAACCTTCCCAGCCAGGCCAAGGATGTGGTTCCCCAGCCTTACTGGCTGGGGGCCCCTCGGGACCACAGCTACGAGGCCGAGTTTCGAGCTGTCAGCATGAAGCCTTCATTCCTGCCCTCCGCCCCTGGCTCCACTATGTCCTACTACCGAAGCCAGGAGGTCCTGGCGCCTGGAGCTGGCTGGCCTGTGACCCCCCAGTACCCTCCCAAGATGGGCCCAACCAGCTGGTTCCGCTCCATGCGAACTCTGCCCATGGAACCTGGCCCTGGAGCCTCAGAGGGGCGGGGGCCGGAAGACCAGGGCTCCCCCTCCTTGTGGACTGAGATCACCCCCATCCGGCCAGAGTCCAGCGACTCAGGACTGGGTGAAGGAGACTCTAAGAGGAGGCGTGTGTCCCCCTACCCTTCCAGTGGCGACAGCTCCTCCCCTGCGGGGGCCCCTTCTCCTTTTGATAAGGAAACCGAAGGCCAGTTTTATAACTATTTTCCCAATTGAGCAGATGACATGGTGAAAGGAACAGAAAGAGTGTCATTGGGTTGGTGACACCAACTAACGTAGACCACAGACCCAGGACTGAGCCGTCCCCAGCTCCCTCTGTCCCATCTCCTTCTGTAGCTGGTTGAGGAAGAGGGGGGCCAAGAAGGATTCTGGGGTTCACTTGCTGCCTCCTGGCCCACAGTGAAACCTGCGAGGAGTGTTCTCTGCCCCTTCCTCTGTCCCAACTACAGTCATTTACCTGGTGCTGCTTCTGGCTGTGGGTTCCCAGCTGGAGAACAGAAAACAGACAGTGGAAGGTCTGGGACACAAAGGAGCTTCCTCCCTTCTGCGGGGTGTAGGGGTGGGAGTGGGGGGGGGCGGTCAGGATCAGGTGGGACAGCCAGACTGGAGACTCAGATCTCTTCCTCTACAGAGTAACTTTCAACATTTGTGTGTGTGTGTTAATCCCTGATGTGGAAATAAAGACACATGAATTTTATAACAGCCAGCCAGCCACAGTCAGGGGAGAGGACCCAATGACTTTGGGCAGCTGGCTTGGGCCCCACCCTCTTAGAGGCAGTGGGGTCCCAAGGAAGGGGCTGGGAAGGGGGGGGAATTGTGCACGATTCAAGAAGCAAGGTCTTGGCGGGGTGGTGTGTGAGGGTGCATTTTTCTTTTTTCTTTTTTGGGAACGGGGGAGGCTATTTATTGTACAGAGAGTGGTGTCCGGATATATTGCTTTTGTCTTCATCACTTTCTGAAAATAAACACGAAACTGTCAAGTGTGTCCTGCTTTAATGCCTGGGTAGGGGACACGACACGGGGGACTCTACCGGGAACTGCAAGTACACCAAAGCTGTTCTCTCTGCTCTAGAACAGAACTTGAAGTTCCGAAGACCATGTACCTCCTAGAAACCAGAGGTGACTTCATTCAGGGGATAAACTGAGTCAGAGCAATGCTATGTGTCCTGCCTTTAGTGCTCAGGTTAATGGCTGATGCCGCTTCTTGAGGTGTCTTGGGATACCCTGACCTGTAGAGCAGGGTGTGAGGGCAAGGCCAGAGGATGGGGGCTGGGTCGGGGCGGGTGGGTCTGAGGAGAAGGATGGCACTTGATTTCTCTTTGCATTTCTAGCAGCTTTGGATCCTCCATCTTCATCTTAGGGTTGTTCAAGGATTAAAGGAGTAAATGTAAATAGGACCACATGAAATTGCTGTTTTTGTAGGTCAAAAACAGCCAAATATTGGCAATTTCATATGATTTACCCTAGTACATGTAAAGGGTTTAGAACAGTGCCAGATAAACAGTAAGCACTCAGAGTGTAAACTATCATCATTGTCATTATTATCATTCTCTAGCCGTTTCTCTCTCTCCTTATACACATACTGAATTGCATTTGTAAAATGATACATGCTTCTTTTAAAGAACTGAAGCAATGCAGAAAACTATAAAGACAACAATAAATTATCCTAAATCTTACCACCCATCAATAATTATCATTAACATTAGATAGATTGGAGAGACAGAAACACTTTTATAATATTGGAATCATACTGAAAATGCTTTTTATTAATGAAATCTATTGAATTTTCATTAACAGAAGTTAATAATAATAATAATAATAACCCACCAAACCATCAAAACCCCTAAGAATCTCAAGTGAATGAGGACAATTGCCGAAGTCAAATCTTCCTTCATGATAAGAGATATTTCCTAAAAGAGCACTCTAAGGTTAAAAAAGGAGCTTATGAGAAACATTAAGAGGTTGGAGTTACTATGTTTGCCTCATCCCAGTCCAGAGTATACCCCATTCTAATGTGGGAACATCATTATAGGCTGTATAGGTGTTCTCCCAATTCTTTTTGGAGCCTGGAAAACTTCACTAATGTCTCACAGTTCACATTCCCTCTTTTACTGGTCTCTGCCCAGAGGTAATTTTCATCACCATCTAGTCAGAAGAAGGAAAAGATAAGGAGACATACATATCTGGTTCCATCCTCTTTGGATTCGGAAGCTCATCTTTTTTTTTTTTTTTTAAACGTGATAATCCATTTATTTATTTATTTATTTATTTATTTATGGCTGTGTTGGGTCTTCGTTTCTGTGCGAGGGCTCTCTCCAGTTATGGCAAGTGGGGACCACTCTTCATCGCAGTGCGCCGGCCTCTCACTATCACGGCCTCTCTTGTTGCGGAGCACAAGCTCCAGATGCGCAGGCGCAGTAATTGTGGCTCACGGGCCTAGTTGCTCCGTGGCATGTGGGATCTTCCCAGACCAGGGCTCGAACCCGCGTCCCCTGCATTGGCAGGCAGACTCTCAACCACTGCGCCACCAGGGAAGCCGGGAAGCTCATCTTTTTAAAATGACATGAGGAGTTCAGCCATATGGCACTCCGTGAATGCAGATTAATCCTCGCCATGCCCCACCCCTTGGCTGTCACTCTTTGGAGTTAATGATATTAAACTGAGCCTATTTCCTTTCTTGGGAACTGTTGTGAGTAATTACAATACTCTTCTTTTAAAAAAAATTTTTTTTTGATTAATTTATTTATTTTTGGCTGTGTTGGGTCTTTGTTGCTGCGCGCGGGCTTTCTCTAGTTGCGGCGAGCAGGGGCTACTCTTTGTTGAGGTGCACAGGCTTCTCATTGTCACGGCTTCTCTTGTTGCAGAGCACAGGCTCTAGGCACTCGGGCTTCAGTAGTTGTGGCACACGGGCTCAGCAGTTGTGGCTTGCGGGCTCTAGAGTGCAGGCTCAGTAGCTGTGGCACACAGGCTTAGTTGCTCCGCGGCATGTGGGGTCTTCTCGGACCAGGGCTCGAACCCATGTCCCCTGCATTGGCAGGTGGATTCTTAACCACTGCACCACCAGGGAAGCCCCTTACAATACTCTTCTCCCTCACTATTTTTAAATGATTTTGGTTCAGTACATTAGACATGAAGTGAAGGGAGTTGTGATTGAGTCATACTCTTCTTTTTCCAGAGGTCTGGCTGCAGATGTTTTGATGCTTTGTTATTTGACTCACAAAGATCCCTTATTATTATTTCTTCACTATTAGATGTACCTTTCCTGAAAAAAATATATATCTGAATAAATAAGTAATATATTTATTTATTTTACTGAATATATATGAATACACATACACAGAGTCTTTAGATAATGTAATGCATTTACCTTAAAATTATACGGTCTGGTATTAATCTACTAACTTGTTTTTATTTGAATTCATCTGATAAATTTTCTCCTTTTTAGTTGATAGTGTCTTAGTTTCATTTTTGTTGTAGTTATGTCTGTGTTAAGCAGCAAACTAAAAAATTTAAAAACACATTTTAAGACTCTTAAGGACTTCCCTGTTGGCGCAGTGGTTAAGAATCCACCTGTCAATGCAGGGGACATGGGTTTGAGCCCTGGTCTGGGAAGATCCCACATGCCACAGAGCAACTAAGCCAGTGCACTACAACTACTGAGCCTGCATGCCACAACTACTGAAGCCCACTCGCCTAGGCGAGTTGCCTGTGCTCTGCAACGAGAGAAGCCACCACAATGAGGAGCCCGTGCACTGCAGCGAAGAGTAGTCCCCACTCGCCACAACTAGAGAAAGCCTTTGTGCAGCAACGAAGACCCAGTGGAGCCAAAAATAAATAAATAAATAAATAAATTTATTTAAAAAAAAGATTATTAAAATATTTTCTATTTATTTATAAATATAATGATCACTTATTAACCCACCACACAACTTAAGGACTAAAACATTAATAACATTACCCCATCCCATTTCCTGCCTTTTCCTTATGGATAACTAGTATCCTGAATTTTGTGTTTATCTTTTTCTTGCTTTTTAAAATTATGTGTTAACACTTTATATATCTCATTATTATATTATTTGGTTTTTGGTTGTTTTGAATTTATAATATATATGTATATATCTTTGTATTATCTTTCTATGCATGAACATGGAATATTTCTTCGTTTATTTAGGTCATCCTTAAGGTCTCTCAGTAAAGTTTTATAATTTCTAGGTATAGATCTTGTACACCTTTTGTTAGATTTAGTCTTAGGTATTAAGTTTTTTTCTCTATAAAAGGTATCTTTTAAAAATATATATTTCCTAATTGTTACTAGTATATAGAATTACAATTAATTTTTGTATGCTGATCATAAGATCCAGCCACCTTGCTAAACTCTCTTATTATTTTTCAGTGGTTTGCTATAAATTCATTACTTTCTCTATGGCCAGTCAGGTTATTTCAAATAACAAGAGTTTTATTTCCTCCTTTTGAATCATTATGCTTCTAATTTCCTCTTTTTTTATTTTTAAAATTTTTATTGGAATATAGTTGATTTACAATGTTGTGTTAGTTTTAGGTGTACAGCAAAGTGAATCAGTTACACATATACATATATCTACTCTTTTTTTAGATTCTTTTCCCATATAGGCCATTACAGAGTACTGAGTAGAGTTCCCTGTGCTATGCAGTAGGTTCTTATTAGTTATCGATTTTATATATAGTAGTATGTATATGTCAATCCCAATCTACCAATTTATCCCTCTCCTACCCTTATCCCCTGGTAACCAAAAGTTTGTTTTCTACATCTGTGACTCTACTTCTGTTTTGTAAATAAGTTCATTTATACCCTTTTTTTAAGATTCCATCTAATTTCTTCTTTCCTCTTCTTATCATATTGTACGGGCCAGAACTTCAAGTGCTAGTTTCTTGCCTTTGGAGGGATGATTTTCCCCTATTTATTCCACTTTCTCCCTTATGCTGGTTTGGTATTTCTGTAACCTATTTCTCTTATTTTAGTGGTATCTCTATACAGTTTATATGCACATTTAACCTAACAACGTTGTAATGTTGAATAATATTTTGCCCTCCATTCTGGTCAGTAAAACAATTTTAGATCACTTTAGCTCTGCTCTAACCCCTACTGACTCACTATTGCTTTTCCCCAGCTTACTGATTTTGAACATTTCAGCTCTGTTTTTTGGTTTTTTTTTAATCCCACAGATTGGACTCCTGTATTATTTTACTGAGACAGAACTTGTTTGGGCTTACTTTTATGTTACTATTCGTTTTGTTCACTTTTCCTTTTTGCATTTCTACTTTTCTCTGGGATCATTTTCCTACTTCTTTTTAAAATTTTGTATTTTATTTTATTTTATTATTTGGCTGCATTGGGTCTTAGTTGCAGCATGCGGAATCTTTTGTGGCAGCGTGCGGAATCTTTTGTGGCACGCTGCCTTCTCTCTAGCTGCAGTGCACGGGCTCTAGAGCGAGCGGGCTTAGTTGCCCTGTGGCATGTGGGATCTTAGTTCCCTGACCAGGGATCGAACCTGTGTCCTTGCATTGGAAGGCGGATTCTTAACCGCTGGACTACCAGGGAAGTCCCCATTTTCCTACTTCTTGAACTAAATCCTTTATATGTTCTTTTGGAGAGGATCTCTTTGTAAACTCCGCATGTGTTGTTTCTTATAAATATTACTGTTTTTTCCCTCATTAATGAATAAGATTTGCTGAGAAGACAATTCTAAATGCTTAGTAATTTTTTTCTTATCATTTTATAGAAGTTATTCCACTGTCTTCTGGCTTCCGTTGTTGTTTGTGAAATCTGCTGCTACTCTAATTGCCATTCTTTTGTAGGTCATCTGTCTTTTTCTTTCTGCTTTCCAGATCTTCTATTTATATTTGATGTCCAACAGACTCACTATGATGTGACAAGGTATGAATTGATTTTCTTGCTCATTTTGGGATATTCTGTGCTTCCTGGATCTGTGTATTCATGGTTTTCATCAGTTCTGAAAATTCTCAGTCAATTATCTTTTAATTTTTTAATTGAAGTATAGTTATTTATAATATTAGTTAATTATTTTTTTTAATATTGCTTCTTTCCATTCTCTTTAATTTCACCCTTTGGGACTCCAATCAGATGGATGTAAGAATTGTTATTCTATTATTATTCATGTCTCACAACTCTATTATATTTTCCCCCTTGCCTTTCTTTGCTGCATTCTGGATAAATTCCTGGGATATATTTTTTAGTTAAATTCTACTCTCAGCTGTATTGAATATGCTGACTGATTAGCCCATCCACTGAGGGTTTTTTCCACAGTTTACAAAAGAGTTTTCATAAGTATTTTATATCTCCATTAAGTTTTACTTCAAGGTTATGCTTTGCATTTTCATAATTTCTATTTTTTCCAATTTGTACAATCCTGATGATTTCTTATTGTATGTTTTCCCTTATACTTGCATTCTTTGTTTCTGTAAACATTCTAGACGTAACCATTCTGTATTTTGTATTTGACATGTCCAACATCTGCTGTCTTTGTGGGGGTGGTGGTAGGGGTATTGTCTAAACATGTTGTTTCTTCTGGTCCTCACTCATAGTGGGTTTGCCTTCTTGCACACTTGATAGTCTCTGTAAGGCCATGTTTGACTTTTAACCCATACAAGTCCGGTAAGACTAACTTGGGAAACTTTATTCCACAGATGTTGCCTCTGATTCAACAGATGTGGAACACCAAGTAGTGGCTGGACTTTTTTTCCAGCACTAAAGTTTGATTTCGTGGCTAAGGGCTTCAAAAGAGTGAGACAGAAGCTTCCAGACCGCTAAGGGCCAGGCCTGGGACTGGGACAGCGTCACTCCCACTACATTCTATTGGTCAAGGCCAAACCATATACAAGGGGAGGAGAAATTATTTCCTCTCTGGATGGAAGAGTTGCATGTGCTGCCTAGCCATTGTCCTGGGATCTTTCCTTCATCATCAGCCTGGGGATTACTTTCATGTCTCTCTTGTGTTGGATCTCCTGTTTCCTGGATCACACCTTTCTGTTTCTTTGTTTATTCTCTTATTTTACTGAAGGACATTTTTTTTTTTTTTCTGAAGGAGTTTTATGGTGCACAGAAGGTAAAACTAAGTTTTCAACATGTCTGAAAATGTCTTTATTTCACTTGGACATCTGATTGATGGCTTGACTGGGTATAAAAGCCTCAGTTGGGAGTAACTTTCTCTTGAAATTTCCAAGGTATTTTTCCATTGTATTTTAGTTTTCAGTATTGCTCTTAAGAAGTCTGATGCCATTTTGATTCATGATCCTTTGTGTTACGTTTTTGGATCCTCTCTTTATCCCCAGTGTTTTGAACATTCTAGATTATATGCATTGGTTGGAAGCCTTTTTTTTTTTTTTGTCTATTTATTATTCTGGGGCACTCAATGAGACCTACCAATTCAGAGACTATGTTCTTTAGTCTTAGAAAGTTTTCCTTTTATCCATTCTTGTTTATTTCTCAACTTCTTTTTTTTTTTTTTTTTTCACCAAATAGCCCTTTATTATTACTACTCGTGATGTACTCTGGTCTTTCTCATTTAACCTCCCAACAACTCCATGAGGATAGGGTTCTTAGCCCCACTTTACAGAGGAGGAAAGTTAAGCTTAGAGAGGTTAAATAACTTGCCCCAAATCAGCAAGTGGCAGAGTTGGTTTCTAATGAAGACCTCTCTGACGCCAACCCCCATATTCCCAACTACAACGCTTACTGTTTCCTAATGGACTTGCTTTGGGGTTTCTATTCAAAGCCCTGACCCATTTGGTGAATGTTCAATTAAAGACAGTAGTAGAGTGTGGTAGCAAATGATGAAGTGTTACCAGTGGGTGTATATAAGGGAAAAAGAAGCAACATTTTTTAAAGTGCAATATCCTAGGCATTTTGTTTGTTATTCAACTCAATCCTTCCTACAACTTTCAAATTTAGGAATCATCTTTTTTTTTCCATCTTACGGATTTGGATGCAGAGAGGTTTAGCAACTTTTTAAAGATAAGTATTTTATGTAGCTATTGGACTGTAAGCTCTCCGAGGATAGAGACTGACTCTCTCATTCGTGCTTCTATTTTCAATGCCTAACAGTACCTGGTTCATAGTAGGAGATCAATACACATTTCCTAAAGGAATAACAGAAGGAAATAGCCAAGTGTTAAATCCAGATCTGCCCAACTCCCAAATCTAATTCTTTCTACTTCTGAACTCATAATTTATTAAAAGCAATTGGTATTTGGCCCGTGGCTTTTAACCCCTTACTTACTGCATAATTGGAAGTGTTTTGAGCTCTGGTTGCAATGCCCGTTTGAAGCTGTAGGTACATAATTAGTTACTGAGTTCCCATCTCTTGGCGGAATCTGTAATTAAGCAGTTCTCAACTTCTTTTAATCATATGGTAGATGTCCAAGGTGATTCTCTAACTTTATTTCCTAACTTTAATCCTTTTTCTTTTTATTATTTTAAAAGAGTTTCTTTCTTTTTAAAATTTATTTATTTATTTATTTGGCTGTGCTGGATCTTAGTTGCAGCATATGGGATCTTTCAGTTATAGCATGTGGTATCTTTTAGTTGCAGCATGCAGGCTCTTAGTTGCAGCATGTGGGATCTAGTTCCCTGACCAGGAATCAAATCCAGGCCCCCTGCATTGGGAGCATGGAGTCTTAACCGCCAGGGAAGTCCCTTTAAGAGAGTTTCTAGTCTTTATCATCTGATTCTGTTATGGACTAAAATTTCTCCTAAATCGTTTTTAATTCTACAAACTCTTTCTTGTCCTCCAAATGTTTTTATAGCACCCTGTACTTCTTTTATGGATGAAATATCTTCTCATATCTCTAAATATATTAGCTGGAAGAGGGAGTTTTTATTTTGCTTCTTGCAATATATCTGTTTTTTCAAAGTTCCTTTTTCCTGCTTGTTTATTTTAGACTCTTTTTCATACTGGAGACTTTGCTCAAATATTTAGTAATCCTTGACTGTTCATGTTTGAGAACAAACCACTATAAGAATAATAATTTAAAAAAGAACAAGGCACTAAAGCTTACATAAAAGCTCTTGTGTGTTCATGGGCGAGGGGTTAATCAACCAGTGGGCTTCATTTCAAGGTGATATCAAAGGATGGTCAGGTTGAGGACCTGGCAATGGTGTGCTGGAGCTGGCTGACACCAGCTTGCAGAAGGTGAATGGGCACATATATCCCAACTCTGCATTCAGTGGCATCATGTTTGTAGCTTGAAATTGTCCGTGGGAATATTTACACCAGGGAAATCAGCAAACGCTACAAGCAAGGGTACACTTCCTCCCAAATTGTTGGTTGTTAAACATTTACTGCCACATCACTGGGAGCTGGTATATTAGGTTGGGAAGCTCATAATGAAACCTGAGAGAAGTGTATAGAGGTCTTTTCTCCTAAGATACTATTCAGTTCTCCTAAGGAGACTTTCAAATTTTCCCTGGTTGACAGCATTCTAGGGGTAGAATGTGAGAAGAGAAATTGGGGGTCCCATTTTTTCTTTTATAAACTTTCACTTAAATTTTCTGCTTTCAGCTTTGCCTCACCCTTCTCAGCCACTGACTTTGGTATCCCCAAGTCCCATGTCTGTTCTCACTTTCTTCAGAAAATAACACTCTGTTCTTTTAGGTGGTGGTAGACATCTTGATACCCATGATTTCAGTCTTTTAGCCCATCCACCAATTTTCAGTACCATGCCTTAACTGCCACTGTGCCTGATACTCCCAAGTCCTGAGCCTCTTAGGGGTTATTGGTCGGTAAATCAGTTCACTTATTGTTGATCCTGTTTGCAGGCATTTCAGATGTGCCTACATTTTAGTTTTTTGCTCCATCTTGCTTAATCAGATACTATTCCTTCATCTATTTTCTATATTCCAAAAATTTGTTGAAATTTATTGTCTGCTTCCTTTACGTCTGTTGCTTCTGTGGTTCTATACATTAAGAAAATTCTTGGGCTTCCCTGGTGGTGCAGTGGTTAAGAATCCGCCTTCCAGTGCAGGGGACACGGGTTCGAGCCCTGGTCCGGAAAGATCCCACATGCCACAGAGCAACTAAGCCTGTATGCCACAACTACTGAACCTGTGCTCTAGAACCCACGAGCCACAACTACTGAGCCCATGTGCTACAACTACTGAAGCCCGCACGCCTAGAGCCTGTGCTCTGCAGCAAGAGAGGCCACTGCAATGAGAAGCCCGCACACTGCAGTGAAGAGTATCCTCCACTCACAGCAACTGGAGAAAGCCCGCATGCAGCAGCAAAGACCCAACACAGCCAAAAATAAAAAAAAATTAAGAAAATTCTTATATTATCATTTTTGTAACCAATATACAATTTTAATTGAAATACAGTTGATGTACAATATTATGTTAGTTTCAGGTGTACTACATAATGATTTAACATTTGCATACATTATGAAATGATCACCACAATAAATCTAGTAACCATCTGTCCCCAAAGTTATTACAATATTATTGACCATATTCCTGTGCTGTATGTTACATCTCCATGACTTGTCTATTGTATAATTGGAGATTTGTACCTCTTAATCCCCTTCACTGAGTTTCTCTTCTCCCTACCCTCCTCCCTTCTGGCAACCACCTGCTTTTTCTCTGTATCTGAGTCTGTTTTTGCTTTGTTTTATTTTGTTTGTTTTGTTTTTTAGTTTCCACATATGAGTGAGATAATGCAGTATTTGCCTTTCTCTGTCTGACTTATTTCACTTCTCATAATACCCTCTAGATCCATACATGTTGTCAGAAATGTCAAGATTTCATTTTTAATGGCTGAGTAGTATTCCACTGCATGTATGTGTATGTATATATATATATATACCACATTGTCTTTATCCATTCATTTATTGATGGGCACTTAGGTTGCTTCCATATCTTGGTTATTGTAAATAATGTTGCAATGAACATTGGAGTGCATATATCTTTTCAAATTAGTGTTGTTGTTTTCTTTGGGTAAATATCCAAAAGTGAAATTGCTGACTCCTATGGAAGTTCTATTTTTAATTTTTTGAAGAACCTCCATACTGTTTTCCATAGTGGCTGCACCAATTAACAATGTCACCAACAGTGACAAGTTCTTTTTTCTCCACATCCTCACCAACACTTCTTATTTGTTATCTTTTTGATGAAGGCCATTCTGACAGGTGTGAGATGGTACCTCACTGTGGTTTTGATTTACATTTCTCTGATGATTAGTGATGTTGAGCATCTTTTTACGTGTCTGTTGGCTGTTTGTATGCCTTCTTTGGAAAAATGTCTATTCAAATCTCTGCCTATTTTTAAATTGGGTTGTTTGTTTTATTGATGTTGAGTTGTGTGAGTTCTTTGCATATTTTGAGTATTAACCCCTTATCAGATATATCATTTATAAATATCTTCTCCCATTCAGTAGTCTTCCTTTTTGTTTTGTTGATAGTTTCCTTTGCTGTGCAAAAGCTTTTTAATTTGATGTAGTACCATTTGTTTATTTTTGCTTTTGTTTCTCTTGCCTGAGGAGACATATCCAAAAAAAATATTACTAAGACAGATGTCAAAAAGCATACTGCCTATGTTTTCTTCTAGGATATTTATGGTTTCAGGTTTTACATTTAAGTCTTTAATCTATTTTGAGTTTGTTTTTGTATATTGTGTGAGAAAGTAGTCCAGTTTGATTCTTTTGCATGTAGCTGTCCAGTTTTCCCAACACAGTTTATTGAGGAGGCTGTCTTTTCTGCATTGTATATTCTTGGCTCCTTTGTCATATATTAATTGACCATATAAGTGTGGGTTTATTTCTGGACTCTCAAGTCTGTTACCTTGATCTATGTGTCTGTTTTGTGCCAGTACCATACTGTTTTGATTACTGTAGCTTTGTAATATAGTTTGAAATCAGGGCGCATGATACCTCCAACTTTGTTCTTCTTTCTCAATACTGCTTTGGCTATTCACGGTCTTTTGTATTTCCCTACAAATTTTAGAATTATTTGTTCTAATTTTGTGAAAAATGCCACTGGTATTTTGACAGGAATTGCACTGAATCTGTAGATTGCCTTGTGGAGTGGCATTTTAACAATATTAATTCTTCCAATCCATGAACATGGTATACCTTTCCATTTGTTTGTGTAGTCTTCAGTTTCTTTCATCAATGTCTTACAGTTTTCTGAGTACAAATCTTTTACTTCCTAGGTTAGATTTATTCCTAGGTATTTTATTCTTTTTATTGCAGTTGTAAGTGGGATTGTTTTCTTAACTTCCCTTTCTGATAATTCATTGTTACTGTATGGAAATGCAATAGATTTCTGTATATTAATCTTGAATCCTGCAACTTTACTGAAATCTTTTATTCTAATAGTTTTTTTGGTGGGGTCTTTAGGATTTTCTCTATATGATATGTCATCTGCAAGCAGTGACAATTTCACTTCTTCCTTTCCAATTTGGATTCTTTTTCTTACTTTATCTTGTCTGATTGCTAAGCCTAGGACTTCCAATACTATATTGAATGAAAGTGGCATCCTTGTTCCTGATCTTGGAATGCTTTCAGCTTTTTACCATTGAGTATGATGTTGGCTGTAGTTTTGTTGTGTATGGCCTTTATTATGTTAAGGTATGTTCCCTCTATACCCACTTTGTTGAGAGTTTTTGTCATAAATGGATGTTGAATTTTGTCAAAAGCTTTTCCTGTATCTCTTGAGTTGATCATATAATTTTTATTCTTTAATTTGTTAGTGTGGTGTATCACATTGATTAATTTGCATATATTGAACCATCTTTGCATCATATACCATGGTCAAGTGGATAATCCCACTTGACCATGGTGTATGGTCCTTTTAATGTATTGTTGAATTTGGGTTGTTAATAATTTGTTGAGGATTTTTACATCTATGTTCATCAGTGATATTGGCCTGCAATTTTCTTTCTTTTTTTTTTTTTAATTAACAGTAATCTTTTTTTTTTTAATTTTTATTTATTTATTTATTTATTTTTGGCTGTGTTGGGTCTTCGTTTCTTGTGCGAGGGCTTTCTCTAGTTGTGGCAAGCGGGTGCCACTCTTCATCGCGGTGCGCGGGCCTCTCACTGTCGCGGCCTCTCTTGTTTCAGAGCACAGGCTCCAGACACGCAAGCTCAGTAATTGTGGCTCACGGGCCCAGCTGCTCCGCGGCATGTGGGATCTTCCCAGACCAGGGCTCGAACCCGTGTCCCCTGCATTGGCAGGCAGACTCTCAACCACTGCGCCACCAGGGAAGCCCCAATTTTCTTTTTTTGTGTGGTGTCTTTGGTTATGGTATCAGGGTAATGCTGGCGTTGTAGAGTGAGTTTGGAAACATTCTTTCCTCTTCAAATTTTTGTAATAGTTTGAGGATAGGTGTTAACTTTAAATGTTTGGTAGAATTTATTCATGAAACTGTCTGGTCCTGGACTTTTGTTTACTGGGTGTTATTTTATTACTAATTCAATTTCATAACTGGTAGTTGGCTATTCATATTTTCAATTTCTTCCTAATTCAGTCTTGGGAGGTCATTCATTTCTAGGAATTTATCCATTACTTCTAGGTTGTCCATTTTATGGCATATAATTGTTTGCAGTAATCTCTTTGATCCTTTGTATTTCTGTGGTGTTGGTTTTAACTTCTCTTTCGTTTCTGATTTTATTTATTTGGTCCCTCTCTCTTTTTTTCTTGATGAGTCTAGGTAAAGGTTTGTGAATTTGTTTATCTTTTCAAAGAAACTGCTCTTAGTTTCATTGATCATTTCTACTTTTTTTTTTTTTTTAATAAATGTATTTATTTTTGGCTGTGTTGGGTCTTCGTTGCTGCATGCGGGCTTTCTCTAGTTGTGGAGAGTGGGGGCTACTCTTTGTTGTGGTGCACAGGCTTCTCATTGTGGTGGCTTCTCTTGTTGTGGAGCATGGGCTCTAGGTGCACGGGCTTCAGTAGTTGTGGCTCACGGGCTCTAGAGCGCAGACTCAATAGTTGTGGCACACAGGCTTAGTTGTTCCATGGGACTTGGAATCTTCCCAGACAAGGGATCGAACATGTGCCCCTACATTGGCAGGAGGATTCCTAACCACTGCACCACCAGGGAAGTCCTCTACTGTTTTTTAAGTCTCTATTTCATTTATTTCTGCTCTGATCTTTATTATTTCTTTCCTTCTACCAACTTCGGATTTTGTTTGTGCTTCTTTTTCTAGTTCCTTTAGGTGTAAGGTAAGATTTTTTATTTGAGCATTTCTTATTTCCTGAGGTAGGCTTGTATCATTATAAACATCCCTCTTAGAACTGCTTTTACCATGCCCCATAGATTTTGGATTGTTGTTTCCATTTTCATTTGTTTACAGGTATTTTAAAATTTCTTCTTTGATTTCTTCTGTGACACATATTGCTTAGTAGCATACTGTTTAGCCTCCAGGTGTTTGTGTTTTTTTGCAGTTTTTTTCTTGTGGTTGATTTCTAGTCTGAAGCCACTGTGGCCAGGAAAGGTGCTTGGTATGATATGTTTTCAATCTTCTTAAATATATTGAGACTTGTTTTGTGGCTTAGCATATATATGTATATGTTATACACATATATATATATATATGATTATTTTAAGTTGATGATCTCAAGTTTGAACGTATTCTAACAACCCTGCCTTTTTACTCCCCCCACCACGTTTAATGTTTTTGACATCATTCATCTTTTTTTATATCTATTTGTTTTATGTATCCCTTAACTACTTACTGTAGGTATAGGTGATTTCACTACTTTTGTCCTTTATCCTTCCAACCTGCTTAATAAGTGGTTGATCTACTACCTTTACTGTATGTCTGCCCTTACCAATGAGATTTTTTCCTTTCATAATTTTCATATTTTTAGTTATGGTCTTTTCACTTCCACTGAGAGAAGTTCTCTTAACATTTCTTATAAAGCCAGTTTAGTAGTGCTGAACTTCTTTAGTTTTTGCTTGTCTGTAAAACTCTTCAAATCTGAATGATAACTTTGTCATGTAGAGTATTCCTGGTTGTAGGTTTTTTCCTTTTATCACTTTGAATATATCATGCCACTCCCTTCTGTCCTGCAAAGTTTCTGCTGAAAAGTCAGCTGACAGATTTTGTCCCTGAAGATTTATTTATTTATTTATTTATTTATGTATTTATTTATTGGCTGCGCCGGGTCTTAGTTGCAGCATGTGGGATCTTTGTTGTGGCATGTGGCCTTCTTAGTTGCAGCATGCAGACTTTTAGTTGCGGCATGCATACGGGATCTAGTTCCCCCACCAGGGATCAAACCCAGGCCTCAAGCGTTGGAAACACTGAGTCTTACCCACTGGACCACCAGGGAAGTCCCAGCCAATAGTCTTATGGGAATTCCCTTGTATGTAACTAGTTGCTTTTCTCTTGATGCTTTTAAGATTCTCTATCTTTAATTTTTGCCATTTCAATTATAATGTGTCTTGGTGTGAATCTCTTTGGGGTCATCTTATTTGGGACTCTCTGTGCTTTCTGGACCTAGATGTTTTTTTCCTTTCCTAGGTTAGAGAAATTTTCAGCTATTATTTCTTCAAATAAGTTCTCTGCCCCCTTCTCTCTTCCTTCTCTATCTGGGATCCCTATAATGCAAATGTTAGTACACTTGATGTTATACCATTGGTCTCTTAAACTATTGTCATTTTTAAAGTTTTCTTATTTTTGTTTTTCTATTCCACTTGAGTGACTCCCACTGCTCTCTTCCAGTTTGCTGATCTGCTCCTCTCTATCATCTAATCTACTGTCGATTCCTTCTAGTGCAGTTTTTATTTCAGTTTTTGTATTCTTCAGCTCTGTTTGGTTCTTTCTTATATTTTCCAAGTCTTTGTTAAAATTCTCACTGTGTTCATCCATTCTTCTCCTGAGTTTGTTGAGCATCTTTATAATCATTACCTTGAACTCTTTATTGGGTAGATTACTTATCTCCACTTTACTTAGTTCTTTGTTTCAGGTTTTGTCTTGTTTCTTCATTTGGAACATGTTCCTCTGTCTCATCATTTTGCCTAATTCTCTGTGTTTATTTCTATGTATTAGGTAAGTTGGTTACGTTCCCTGGATTTGGAGAAGTGGCCTTATGTAGGAGACATCCTAGGGGACCCAGCAGCACACTATCCTCTGGTCACCAGAGGTATATGCTCTAGGGGTACCCCTTATGCAGGCTGTGTGGGCCTTTCTGTTGTGGTGGGACTGACTACTGTGGGCAAGCTGGTAGGCAGCCCCCAGCATGGTTGGCTGCCAGGCCCTGTCTTGTGTAGTAGCTGCAGGCATGCTGATAGGTGGGGCTGTGTCCAGGTGCAGCTGGCTGTGCATCCCAGGGGTCCTGGGGCTGGTGCCAGCCCACTGCTGGGTGGGCTCATGTCCCAGGGTGACTGAGCTTGTGTCCTAAGGTGGCTGGTTGTGGGGTGAGGGTGGCGGGGGCAGGACTAATATACTACTTTTTTTTTTTTTTTAAAGCATATAGCCATGCTAAATACTTTTTTTTTTTAAATTTTATTTATGTATTTATTTTATTTTTGGGTGTGTTGGGTCTTCGTTTCTGTGCGAGGACTTTCTCTAGTTGCGGCGAGCGGGGTCCACTCTTCATTGCGGTGCGCGGGCCTCTCACTGTCACGGCCTCTCTTGTTGCGGAGCACAGGCTCCAGACATGCAGGCTCAGAAGTTGTGGCTCATGGGCCTAGTTGCTCCACGGCATGTGGGATCTTCCCAGACCAGGGCTCGAACCCGTGTCCCCTGCGTTGGCAGGCAGATTCTCAACCACTGTGCCACCAGGGAAGCCCCTAATATACTACTTTTAAACTAAATACTTTTCATTGAGTTTGAATGGAAACTTGTAAATCTTTCAATATTTATAAATGGGCTTTTATCCCCCCTTTTTAGGAAAGTTTTATTTAATTTTGTCTCTGATTATCTCTCATCCAGTTTTTATTTTTCAGGGACATCTGTGATTCTTTGACTTGATCTCTACCCTCTTTTTCTCTCCCTATGAGTTTATTTTCATCTTTTAAAATTTCTATTCTGTACTCTGAGAGAGGTTTCCAAATTTATCGCAGTAATGGAATACTAACCTGGGGATGGCTGGAGACTAATTTCTTAGGGGAGAGCGATCCAAAAGGTTAATACCTGTACTTATAATTTACATGAACCCCTTTGTGAATGTCTACGGTTACAGCTATGTCTTAATATGTTGTTTTATGAGAGTTAATAATGGCAAGAGTTCTAAATAGCTGGATATAAAAGTAACTGTTGGGCTCAAGATGTGAAACTACATTAAACACTAGTCTAATCTTTTCTCAGACTTAGCAAAACCCAGCCTGTTTGAGTTACTTATATGTAGATTACCAATGGTTCCTCCAAGTGGGGAAAAGGGACACAAGAATTGTGTCAGGAAATATCTGAGAAAACATAACTGCTTATGCTCATGTCCTTATATGACAAGTATCCTTCTGTGATGAAAGAGAAATTGTGGCAAAGATATGTGGCTGAATCACGTCAAAACACACACATCAGAATGATCTTTCGGGACTTCCCTGGTGGTTCAGTGGTAAAGAATCTGCCTTACAATGCAGGGGACACCGGTTCGATCCCTGGTCAGGGAACTGGGATCCCACATGCCGCAGGGCAACTAGGCCCGCGTGCCACAACTACTGAGCTCACGCCTCAACTAGAGCCCGCGTGCCACAAGCTACAGAGCCCACACGCTCCGGAACCTGTACACCACAACTACAGAGCCCACACGCCCTGGAGCCTGCGTGCCACAACTAGAGAAGAGAAAACCCGCACGCCACAACTAGAGAGAAGCCTGCACATCACAATGAAGATCCCGTGTGCCGCAGCTAAGACCTGACGCAGCCAAAAATAAATAAATATAAATAAATAAATCTTAAAAAAAAAAAAGGATGATCTTTCACTACACTGATTCATTTTTCCCACAGTTCAATTATGCTCTTTAGAGCTTCACTGAGAGTTTAAATTCTGATATTGGATTTTAGTTTCCTTTTTAATTTTGTCTTATCCCATCTATCTCTCCTTCATCCTGGCCTACTTATCCTTGGATAACAATTCTTTCCTAATAGATTTCTTTTACTTAATTGAGCATGCTGAATAGTTCCCTGGAATTTTCTTTTGGATCTTGAAATGGCGAGATAGTTGAGTGAGGCAGCTTACTAATTGGGATTATTAGCTACAAATCAGTTAAATGAATAATTGAACAATAGCAGTTCTGGGGAAAATAATAGATATGTGTCTTAGGACCATACTCCTCCTTTATGCAAACTCTAACAACACCCCCTTCCCTCCAGGGGTAAGACCCTGAAGGGCACGCTTGTATAGTGTGATTCTGCCCTGCCTCATACCCCATCATAGCTGATTGGAAGACGTATTGATGCATGAAGGAATTGGGGTTGAGAGTTACTAGTTACTTTGGGGTATTGCTTGAGTTTAGATTGTGCAAACTGTGGTTCAACAAGGCAGCCAAATATATGAAAACACAAAGAATGCAGTTTGTGGATACAGGAGCAGAAGAAGATGTGCAAAGAGATATAGGAATAGAATATGAGAGAGGAGGGAGTGAGTGATAGCAAGAGAAAAGCGACAGTGAGAAAGCACTTCCTTGTTCCAGTTCCTCTTAAGGTCCTATTGAACTTCATCTCTTTGTCCTCTGAGCCACATCCATGTGCTAACAACTATTTCCCTTTAGTTTGGAGTAGGAGTCTGAGACTACTAAGAGAACATTGATTAAGGCATCCCTTCCGAGCCATAATCAGCAAATTGTATCATTGTGAGTAAGAGGTTGAAAAAGATGTTTCACATTCTGTCCCAATAGTGGGAGGATATGTATCCAGCTTATCCCAAAGTAATATTAGAGGATTAGGAAACAAGGTGAAAAAGTGTGGGGGTGGGTTAGGATGAGGGAACAGAGACCACAGCCTCATTTTACCTCTGTGGAAGTTATTTTCTGATCCCTCAGAAGGTAGACCCCCCCCCCTTTCCTAGGTCTTGCTGAAGTACTGAGGTACGGGTTCCATATGAGTAGCAAAAGCTTGTGAAGCTTAGCTAATAGCCAATTCCTGATCATGGAATTAAAGGTGAGTGAGAGTTTTTAGCTTGGTGGTGAGGACCCCAAACATAGGCTGAAGTGGAGGGTCATATCCAAGGCTTGCCTGCTTCTCGTGTTCAATATTAGCCAGAGAAACCTAGCGCTGCAGATCAGTGAAAAAGCAGTGGGCATACATTTTTGATGGATGCTGTGACTTTGGAGGAACAGCAGGTTGCCTTTTAAAAAGAAAGAAGACAGTGAGATTCATCTAGATGGGAATCAAGCCTTTGGGACTGACAGCAGGTTGGCAGGGATCGAGGGCATTCTCCAGGTGGCCCTTGAACATCACCAGGGCCAGGGGGGTTCTTAGATGCTATATTTAGTGACAGCTTTCTTCTTTTGAAACATATTATGAAAAATTTCAAACATACAAAAAACGCCTCAGATTTAACAACTGTTGATATTTTTCCATATTGTTTCATCTTTTCTTTCCAGATGTATTTAAAATTATGAACATTATGGTATTTCATCTCCAAATATTTCAGTCTGCATCTCTTAAAAATAAGGACACTTACAGGACTTCCTGGTTGTCCAGTGGGTAAGACTCTGCGCTCCCAATGCAGGGGGCCTGGGTTCGATCCCTGATTGGGGGACTAGATCCCACTTGCCTGCCTCAACTAAAGAAGTCTGCATGCCGCAGCCTAGGATCCCACGTGCCGCAATGAAGACCCAGTACAGCCAAAATAAATAAATAAATATTAAAAAAATAAGGGCACATTCTTACATAACAGCAATGCCATTATCACACTGACAAAAATCAACAACAATTCCTAATATGTTCCCATACTAAGTCCTTATTCACATTTACAAAACTGTCCCCCAAATGTATTTCACTATTGATTTGTCTGTACAGCTCCCAAAGGCCACGGCTTTCATTTGGTTGTTATTCCTCTTAAACATATTTTAATATGGAACAGTCCCCCACATTTTCTTTCACGCTGTTGACTTTCTAAGAAGCCAGATCAGCTGCTCTGCTGCTCTGTAGAGGAGTATCTCATCTTCTGGATCTGATTGCTTTTTTTTTTTAAATAAATTCATTTATTTATTTGTTTGTTTTTATTTTTGGCTGTGTTGGGTCGTCATTGCTGTGTACAGGCTTTCTCTAGTTGCGGTGAGCGGGGGCTACTCTTCATTGTGGTGCGTGGGATTCTCATTATGGTGGCTTCTCTTGTTGCGGAGCATGGGCTCTAGGCACATAGGCTTCAGTATTTGTGGCACGTGGGCTCAGTAGTTGTGGCTTCTGGGCTCTAGAGCGCAGGCTCAGTAGTTGTGGCACACAGGCTTAGTTGCTCTGCGACATGTGGGATCTTCCCGGACCAGGGCTCGAACCCTTGTCCCCTGCACTGGCAGGCGGATTCCCAAGCACTGCGCCACCAGAGAAGTCCCCTGACTGTTTTTTCATGGTATCATTTAACTTGTTCTTCTTTCCCCTTCATTTCATACAAATTTTATATATATATATGACATATATATGAATAATATACTATAGTAGAATATAGTATATTATATAGTATAGTTATATATCTATATCTATATCTATATCTATATCTATATCTATATCTATCTATATCTATCTATATCTATATCTATATCTATATCTATATATATATAAAACTCCATATATACGTATGGAGAGAGAGAGAATCACATTAGAATGAACAGCCTATCTGGTTGTCCGGCTAGAACTTTTTGACCAACTTTGTAGTGAGAGGGATTGTAAATGAAATTCAGGCAGGGTCTGGTGTCATATATTCAAAGATAGGGGCACCTGAATAATACATATCTTCTAATTGTGCCCAGAGGTGGGCCACCTACTCACCCTAAATTAGAGGTCTCCAAGGAAAAAAAGTATATTGTTTTCTCTGAGCCACTAAACATTGAGGTCTGTTTGTTACAGCAGCTTAACCTGTCCTAATCAATACACCCCCTCCCGACTAAGTTATCAGGGGAAATATGTGCATTAAAGATAACAGATAGTCATTATCATAACACCATTTGTTGACTAGTCCATTAGTTCTCCACTTATTTGCAAAGCCGTCATTACCATACATCAAACTGAAAGGTATACATGGGTATCTTTCTGGATATTTTCTTTTTAAAAATTCATCTCTTTGCCTATTACTATACCAATAATACACTTTTTAAATGGCATTTTACTTTGAGATAATTGTAGATTTATATGCAGCTGTAAGAAATAACACAGAGAGAGTCTATGTACTCTTTATTCAGTTCTCTCAATGGTAACACTTGCTAAACTATGATACAATATCACAACCTGGATATCAACATTGACACCATTAAGAGAGAACATTCTCATCACCACAATACCTCCTGTGACCCTTTTATAACCACACTCACTTCCGTTCTGACCCCACCCTCACCTTAACCCCTAGGGGGTTATCCGCTAATTTGTTCTCTGTCAGTTTTTGCTTCATATATTTTGGGAGCTCTGTTATTAGGTGCATATATGTTTGTAATTGTTATCAAACCTTTTAACAATATATAATTTCCTTCTTTGTCTCTTGTAACCTTTAAAAATAATTAAAGTCTACTTTGACAATAATATAGGCACCACAGCTCTCTTTTGGTTACTGTTTGCATGAAGTATCTTTTTCATCCTTTCACCTCAGCCTCTTCATGCCCTTGTATCTAAAATGAATCTCTTGAGGATGAGCATATAGATGGATCATATTTTTTCACTCCCTCTGCCAATCTGTCTTCTAATTGGTGTATTCAGATCTTTTAGACCATTTCTTATTTTCTACAAATTTCTCTCTCAAGCACTGCTCTATCTCATGAATTTTGATATGTTGTCTTTTCATTTTCAATTAGTTCAATGTATTTTTAAAATTTCCTTTGAGACTTCCTCTTTGATGCATGGATTATTTAGACATATGTTGTTTAGTTTCCAAGTGTTTGGAGATTTTCTTGTTATCTCTCTGTTTTTGATTTCTGGTTTGATTTCACTGTGGTTGGAGAACACAGTCTATATGATTTCAATTCTTTTAAAAAAAACTCGACTTTGTTTTATGACCCAGGATGTGGTCTATCTTAGTATATGTTGTGTGGGCACTTGAAAAGAATGTGTATCCTGCTGTTGTTGAGTGGAGTGTTCTATAAATGTCAATTAGATCCTGTTGGTTGATGGTATTCTTAAGTTCTTTTTTATACTTGGTAGTTTTCTGTCTAGTTGTTCTATCAATTGTAGAGAGAGTGATGTTGAAGTCTCCAATTTAACACATTTTTGACCGGAGATGGTCATATTATGGCCACAGGCATTAGTGTCTGCAAAATCCCCTGGTCAATAATGTGTTAGTGTGAACTTGTCTATTTCTCCTTTCAATTATATCATTTTATTTCCCTTTCCTTTTTTTTCTTCCAGTTTTATTGAGATATAATTGACATACAGCACTGTATAAGTTTAATGTGTACGGCATAATGATCTGACTTACACATACATCATGAAATGATTACCACAATAAGTTTAGTGAATATCTGTCACCTCATATAAATAGAAAATTTAAAAAGTGGGAAAAATATTTTTTCCTTTTGATGAGAACACTTAGGATTGTACATTCTTAACAAATTTCATGTATAACATATAGCAGTGGGTTAGTTACATTTATCATGTTGTACATTACATCCCTAGTATTTATTTATGACTGAAAGTTTGTACCTTTTGACCATTCATCCAATTCCCCCTCCCCCCACACCTCACCTCTGCTAATCACAAATCTGATCTCTTTTTCTATGAGCTTCATTGTTTTTGAAGTATAATTGACCTACAACACTATGTTAGTTCCTGGTACACAACATAGTGATTTGCAGTTTCTATACATTTCAAAATGTTCACCATGATAAGTCTAGTTACCATCTGTCACCATCCAAAGATATTACATAGTCTTTGACTATATTCCCCACACTGTACATTTCATACCCATGACTCATTTATTTTGTACCTGGGAGTTTGTACCTGTTAATATCCCTAACCTACCTCTCTCGTTCCCCTACCCTCCTCCACTCTGGCAACCATCTGTTTGTTCTCTGTAGCTATGACTCTGTTTCTGTTTTGTTATGTTTGTTCATTTGCTTTGTTTTTTAGATTCCACATATAAGTGAAATCATACAGTATTTGTCTTTCTCTGTCTGCTTATTTCACTTAGAATAATACTCTCTAGGTCCATCTGAATTGGTACAAATGGCAAGATTTCATTTTTTATGACCGACTAATATTCCATTGTACATATATACCACATCTTCATTATCCATTCATCTATTAATAGGCACTTAGGTTGCTTCCATATCTTGGTTATTGTAAATAATGCTGCAATGAACATAGAGGTGCATATATCTTTTCAAATTAGTATTTTTACATCAGTTTTTGATTCACACATTTTGTAGCTCTGTTCTTTGGTGCATACACACTTCCAATTGTTGTCTTGTGGTAGATTGACCCTTTCGTCATCTCTGCCTGGTAATTTTCTTTGCTCTGAAGTCTACTTTATATGATGTTAGTATAGCCACCCCTTCTTTCTTTTGATGTTTGCATGATGTATCTTTTTCCTTCCTTTATTTTCAGTCTGTCTATAGTGTTATATTTGAAGTGAATTCCTTATAGACAGCATATACAGTTGACCCTTGAACAGCACAGGCTTGAACTTTGTGGGTCCACTTATATGTGGACTTTTTCAATAAATACTTATAATTAGTTGAATCAATGGATGTGAAACTGCAGATATGGAGGGCCTACTATGGGACTTGAGCATTCATGAATTTTGGTATTGGCAGCAGGTCCTGGAACCAATCCCCCACATTGTTCAAGGGTCAATTGTAGTTAGGTCATATTTTTTCATTCACTCTGCCAACCCCTGTCTTGTAATTTGTGTATTTATACCATTTACATTTAAAGTAACTATTGATATGTTATGGATTAAGTCTGCCATTTTTTGTTTGTTTATTTTGTTTTAGGATTGTTTTTTCTGTATTTCATTTCTTTGCTTTCTTTTTTTGTCTTCCTGTAGGTTACTCGAACATATTTTAGAATTCCATTTATCTATAACGTTTTTTAGTATATCTCTTTGTATAGTATATTTTGGTAGTCACTAGTTATTACATTATATATTATATATATCTTGTCACAGTCCACTAGTGTTGTCATTTTGCCAGTTAGAATGAAATATAGAAAACTTACCTCCCTTTATGTCCCTTTACCCTCCCCATATTTAGTATAATTGTCTTTAATATCTCCTCCATGTACATTTAGTACCACATCAGACAGTGTTATAATTTTTGCTTCAACCATCAAACATAATTTAGAAAACTCAAAAGGAGAAGGAACGCTTATTGAATTTACTCATATTTTTGTTTTTCATGTCTTCCTTCCTTCCTGATGTTCCAAAAAATTCCTTTTTTTTTTTGTAGTTTCATTTATGTTTAGAGAATTTTCTTTAGTCTTTTTTTAAAGGGTAGGTCTGCTGGTAACAGATTCTCTTGGTCTTTCTTCATCAGAGAATGTCTTGATTTCCTCCTCATTCCTGAAGGACATGTTTGCTAAATATAGGATTCTGGGCTGACAGTGCTTTTCTTTCAGCACTTGGAAAATATGCCACTTCTTTCTGGCCTCCATGGTTCTTGATGAGAAATCCACGGCCATTTGAGTTGTTTTTCCCTTATAGGAAAGATATCATTTCTCTCTCACTGGTTTCAAGACCTTTTCTTTGTCTAGGTTTCAGAAGTTTGGACTGTGATATACCTTGATGTGGATTTGTTTGACGTTTCCTATTTGGAGTTCACTTGGCATCTTGAATCTGTAGGTTTATATCTTTTGCCAAATTTGGGACATTTTCAGCCATCATTTCTTTTTTTTTTTTTAAGTTATATTTTTAAAAAAATTATTTATTTTATTTTTGGCTGCATTGGGTCTTTGTTGTTGCACATGGGGTTTCTCTAGTTGTGGTGAGTGGGGGCTACTCTTCGCTGCAGTGTGCGGGTTTCTCATTGCAGTGGCTTCTCTTGTTGCGGAGCATGGGCTCTAGGCACATGAGCTTCAGTAGTTGTGACATGCAGGCTCAGTAGTTGTGGGTCGTGGGCTCTAGAGTGCAGGCTCAGTTGTTTTGGCGCATGGGCTTAGTTGCTCCGCAGCATGTGGGATCTTCCTGGACCAGGGCTAGAAACCCGTGTCCCCTGCATTGGCAGGTGGATTCTTAATCACTGTGCCACCAGGGAAATCCCGCCATCATTTCTTTGAGTACTTTTTTAACCCTGCCTTCTTTCTCCTTTCTTTGAGACTCTGATGACAGGAGTGTTAGAGATCTTTTGTTATAGTCTTACTAGTCCCTGAGGTTCTGTTCATTTTTTTAATATTTATTAATTTATGTTTTTATTTATTTGGTTGCTCTGGGTATTAGTTGTGGCAAGCGGGTTCCTTAGTTGCAGCATATGAATTCTTAGTTGTGGCATGCATGTGGGATCTAGTTCCCTGACCAGGGATCGAAACTGGGCCCCCTGCATTGGGAGCGCAGTGTCTTATCCACTGAGCCACTAGGGAAGTCCCTGAGGCTCTGTTCATTTTTGTTTTCTCTCTGCTGTACAGTTGGGTAATTTCTATTTTTCAGTCCTCTAGTTCACTGATTTTTCCCTTTCTCCCTTCCATTTTGCTATTGAACTCATCCACCGAGTTTTAAAATTTCTGTTATTACATTTCTCAATTTTAACATTCTATTGGTTCTTCTTTATGTCTTCTATTTCTTTGCTGAAACTCTATTCCTTTGATGAGGCTTCCTATTTTTTTTTTATTTGTTTCAAGCGTGTTTATTGAAGAATTTAAAAAATCATGGCTGCCTTGCCATCATTGTCACATAGTGTTAACATACCTGTCACGTGTGTTGGCATATATTTTCTTTTTTCATTCAGTTTGAGAACTTCTGTTTCTTTTTTTTAATATTTTTAAAAAAAAATTTATTTATTTTATTTATTTTACTATTTTTGGCTGTATTGGGTCTTTGTTGCTGCATGCAGGCTTTCTCTAGTTGTGGTGAGCAGGGGCTACTCTTCGTTGGAGTGCGCGGGCTACTCTTCGTTGGAGTGCGCGGGCTTCTCATTGCAGTGGCGTCTCTTGTTGCGGAGCATGGGCTCTAGGCACACGGGCTTCAGTAGTTGTAGCACGTGGGCTCAGTAGTTGTGGCGCACGGGCTTAGTTGCTCCATGGCATGTGGGATCTTCCCGGACCAGGGCACAAACCTGTGTCCCCTGCATTGGCAGGCGGATTCTTAACCATTGCGCCACCAGGGAAGCCCAGAACTTCTGTTTCTTGATATGACAAGTGACTTTTTACTGAAATCTGTACATTTTGAGTATTGTGTTATAATACCCTGGATCTTCTTTAAACCTCCTGTTTTAGCTGACTTCATCTGACACTGATCAGGCAATGAAAGTGTTGGCACCCCTCCTTACTGCCAAGTGAGGGTGGAAGTCCAGATTCTTCATCTCTATGGACACTGCAGAGAGGAGACTGCCCTCAGGGGTGATGAAAGTCCTGACTCCTTATTCAGCCTTTCCTTGACACCATTTCAGTGGGTTTGTGGGAGGAAGGGTCAGTTGCCTCCTTACAGCCTGGCAAGCATGGATCTTGACTCCCACTTGGTCTTTGCTGGCATGTATGGGGATTAGGTCAGTTTTTTTGTTGTTCTTTTGTTTTGTTTTTTGGGGGATTTTTTTTGGTAGTGTTTGGCTGTAGTAAAGTGGCTATTGTTCAAAAATTTTCTATATTGCTAAGTTGCCCTTTTCTTTATCCTTTAGCTAGAGAGAGTAGACTTTCATAGGGTTTGTTTGTTTGCCTGTTGGTGTTTCCAGATTGCTGGCTTCTCCAAGACCCAGTCTGGGATATATGGGACAAAAAGAAAACCCATAGAACTCACCTCTGTGTCATTTTTCAGGTCACAAGGTCCCTATGCCAGTCCACCTTCTTCTCTCCATCTTTCAGAGTTTTCTTGTTGTTTTATGTAAAAGATTCAGGGTTTTTAGTTGTACTTAGCAATAGGAATAAGGGAAAGTATGTCTACTCCATCTACCTGGAAACTGAACCATTCCCAAGAATACACTTTTATTTTTGGAATATAAATTTATTTATTTTTTAATTTTTGGTTGTGTTTGGTCTTCGTTGCTGTGCGTGGGCTTTCTCTAGTTGCGGCGAGCGGGGGCTACTCTTCGTTGCAGTGCTCGTGTTTCTTGTTGCGGTGGCTTCTCTTGTTGCAAAGCACAGGCTCCAGGCGACGGGCTTCAGTAGCTGCAGCATGCAGGCTCAGTAGTTGTGGTGCATGGGCTCAGTAGTTGTGGCGCACGGGGTTAGTTGCTCTGCAGCATGTGGGATCTTCTTGGACCAGGGCTCGAACCCGTGTCTCCTGCATTGGCAGGTGGATTCTTAACCACTGCGCCACCAGGGAAGCCCAAGAATACACTTTTAATTACTGTAGTTTTATATTATGTTTTGACATTTGGTGGCAACACCTCCTTCATTATTTTTCTTTTTAAAAAGTTGTCTTGGTTATACCCATCCACTTCCAGGTTAACCTTATTTTTATTTATTTAAGTTATTTATTTTAAAATATTTATTTATTTACTTTAGTTTTGGCTGTATTGGGTCTTCATTGCTGCATGCAGGCTTTCTCTAGTTGTGGCAAGTGGGGGCTACTCTTCGTTGCAGTGCACGGGCTTCCCATTGTGGTGCCTTCTCTTGTTGCGGAGCACAGGTTCTCGGCACACGGGCTTCAGTAGTTGTGGCACGTGGGCTCAGTAGTTGTGGCTTGCGGGCTCTAGAACACAGGCTCAGTAGTTGTGACGCACAAGCTTAGTTGTTCCGTGGTATGTGGGATCTTCCCGGACCAGGGCTCGAACCCATGTCCTCTGCTTTGGCAGGCAGATTCGTAACCACTGTGCCACCAGGGAAGCCCTATTTTTATTTTTTTTAAATATTTATTTATTTATTTATCTGGCTGCACTGGGTCCTAGTTGCGGCATGCGGGATCTTTTGTTGTGGCACGGGGGCTTCTCCCTAGCTGTGGCACACAGGCTCCAGGGCATGCGGGCTCTGTAGTTGAGGTGCACAGTCTCTCCAGTTGTGGCGTGTGGGCTCTCTAGTTGCGGCATGTGGACTCTCTAATTGTGGCACGCAGGCTTAGGTGCCCTGCAGCATGTGGGATCTTAGTTCCCTGACCAGGGATGAAATCCATGTCCCCTGCATTGGAAGGTGGATTCTTAACCACTGGACCACTAGGAAAGTCCCTCCAGGTTAACTTTAGAATTAGCACTTCAAATTCCCTTTCTGAAAATCCCACTAGAATTTTGAGTGGGATTATATTAAATTTATAGAGGAAAGGGTATCCACTGTATTAGAATATTAAGTTGTTCCATCTAAGATCAAAATCTCTTTATTTTTATTCATGCTGTATTTTATGCTCTTTATTGAAGATCCATAGCTTCCCTGAACACTTTTCATTAGATTTATTCTTACAGTTATAGGTTTTCTTAAAATTGTAAATGGGATATTACCAACTAGCACTTTCTAACTGGTAGTTGTGAATGTATATAGGGTCATTGTTTTCTATATGTTTATCCTGTACCTGGACATTTTACTCAGTCTTTTCATAAATTTTTTCAGTGGCTTTGTTTTCTCTTCTAAGCATCCCCTTCCCCATTTCTTCTGGTAACTGTTGCAGGAGTGCACATATAATCCAGTACAAGTCAATCACAGCGTCTTATGCTCCTGGATGATAGGTGTACACATGACCCAAGATAAACCAATCAAAACCCTTCCTGGGATTTTTTATGGTTGTTGTTGACAAGCAGGAGGTTTGTTTCTTTTCTGGTCATGGAGTTGTCAGGTACAATCCTGGATGCCACTGGTGGCCAATGTTCTCTAATTTGCTTACAGAAAGCCACCCTAACTTGGAAGACAATTAAGCTGAAACAGGGTATGAAAGCAAGACAACTGAGAAAGTGAGAGAGAGTGCGTGAGCAGTATTTTGTCCCTGTTTTCAATATACCCCTGCCTTTCCCATCCCATGAGCCAAAAAGCCCCCTCTTCTTTAAATTACTTTGAGTGAGGTTGCTTTATTTGCAACTAAAAGAATCTTGACCAAGAAGATCTGGTACGAGAAGTGGGGTGTTGTATGTCACAGAATTTAAAACGTGGACCTGGCCAAATGGTATGGAAGGCAGTAATAAAAACATTCTTTCCAATTTTATTATCCTCATGGAAATGGATTAGCTCATCTAACCATCTCCTGTTGTACTTTAGGGCTCAGACTATGTGCCCAATGCTGGTGGAATTATTGGAGGTTTCATAGAAAAATATTACATATTTTTATTAGATATTGAAGGTGATGTACCACTTGTGGTCTTCATATGGTGCTACAAGATAACAAAAATCTTTCCTTTAAGCTGGACCATCAGAGGAGGTTGGATGATTAGCTTTGTTAATAAAGCTCTAACCAGTGATCTAAGACCAATCATCTAAGACCACTGAGAGACAATTGTGAGTTACCTGTAATTGCAAAAGCTGAATTTTATTTTCTATGCTAAAGTTAAGAGGAGCCAGAGGAAACAATCCATTGTAATCATAACCTAGTTTTTTTTTTTTTCTTCATCTTTTTATTCTGCTTCTTCAGTGTTGGATAACTCCCCTTATAGTCCCAACAGTCCTCATGGCTGACAGCAGCTCCTTGTTCAAGATCATCAAGATCATCAAGAAAGAACAAGTCCATGTCCCAGCATTTTCAGCTAAAGTCCTGTGATTACTTCTGATTGGGCTGCCATAGATCATGTGCCCATCCCTGAACAATCATTTTGGTGAGGGAGATGGGGACATACTGATTGGCACATCCCTGGACTTCGGGGTAGAAAACAACCCCAGATTAAATCTATTGGCTGAGAATGAGAGGATGAAAGTTGGTTCCCCAAAAGAAATTCAGTCTCAGTCACAGAAAGGATGCTGGTCTGTGAACCCCAGATGCCCATATATATACCAAGGAAGAATCTTAACCTAAGGCCTAGAAGGATAGTCAGAGCCCCAAGCCTGTTGCTAAGAGACAAACCACAAGAAGTGGGCTCAGAATCAAGTTTCACGACTGGGCAAGATTTCTGGCATTGCTTACTTGCATGTGGTATCCCTAGGAAGTGAAATGGCAGACAGCCAGCTAGGATTTAAGGGAGTTGTGTCACTAGAGAAATCACAAGCCTGGCAAACAGGGGCTTCTGATTGTTCAGCCCTGAGATAATTCCAACTCTAATTATGCCAGCGGGAAGTGGAGCATTTGAACAGGACACCTCCCGAGAGAGGAATACTCTTTAAACTCCTCTCAGGTCTGGCCATGGAGGACAGTGGACGAGATAAATCCAGGCAGTGGGCAAAATCAGAGGCTATCAGACTTGCTAAGAGAAACCTGATTTCACTGCCAGGGAAGTGAGACATTGCAGATCCCGTCCTTCTGCCTGTGATATTTTCCAGACTGTAGACCACTGTCTGTTATGCCCCCTTATTCTTTAAAAAAAAATACAGTAAAAGTTTTTAATGAAAATACTAAGTGCTCACTTTTATAACACCAAATAATATAGAAGGTTATAAAGTGAAACACTAATGTCTCCAGAGCCTCCACCTCTGGGAGTTTCTACTCCCTGAGGTTTACACTGTTAAGAGTTAGGTCTGTATCCTTCAGAGGTTTTCCTATGTACATCTAAAGTGTACATAGTAAAACTGAAAAATTAAACTCTTCCTCCATCAATTCTGAGGCCCATTCCCCTGAAGTAATCATCTTCAACCATTTCTCCTTCTAACCTTCCTTATAGTACTTGCATGATGCCAGAAAATATGCTAATATCTCTGTACCTAATTCATCAAGTTTAAACACTATCTCCTGACTCCCTGCAATGAAAGGTGATGAATTTAGCTTGCTTTCACCATTTCCTGTCTTTCCCTAATCCCTGCCAGTCACCTATTTATTTACTCCTTCTATTACTTACTTTTAGGGCTTTAAATAATACATTTAAATATCTATTTCTTGACTTCTCTTTGGGTTGTTGCCTATATAAAAATGACTTCATTTTATTCTCATACTTGATTGATATGTTGGCTGGGTATAATTTCCCCTAAATATCAATATGAATCAGGTTTAGCTGTAAAAAAGAGACCCAAAATAGCGGTGGCTCAAACAAGTTGCAGGTTTTTGTTTTTGTTTTTTTTCATGTAAAAGATGGCAGGGGACTAGGCTCCTCCCAGTTTTCTGCCACACGTAAGATGTGGTCCTTGTTATCACCGGCTGAGATGATGGCCTCTTATTAGCTTTCCAGGCAGCAGTATGGAGGGAGGAAGGTGCAAAGGGGAAAGGACAGCTGGAACTTGCATGGCCACACAGCTTCCAGGGAGGCTGGAAATACAACCTTGATTCTGGGTGGCTCTGTGCACAGCTAAACACCAAAGGTTCTACTACAAAGGAAGAATGAGGAAGCAGACGCTGGGAACAACTAGCAGTCTTGCCACTCCCTCTTCCCTTTGCAGGTTTTGCTCTACCTTCTTCTTGAGTCAGGGGTTGCCGATGAGATGTCTGAAGACAATCTGATTTTCATTCCTTTGCAGGTAACCTGATCTTTCTCCTAGAAAGTTTCAAATGGGAGAGAATTACATCTGCAGAGGCCTTGGGACCTGAGAGCACAAATCATGTTCTCACCATGTGCTGCTGACCTGCTCGTCTTTTTCTCAGACTCCTTCCTTCTTGTGTCCTCTCTGTCCACCCACTCAGCCAGCGTGGGTGTTCTCAGCTTTCCTCTCACTCTCCCTGAGTGACAGCATCCTCCTGTGGCTTTTGCTACCACCCACTGGGATGAATCCCAAATTTATATCCACGGCTTAAGTTTTTTTCTCAATCTCTAGATCCAAAACAACACACTTATCTACTGGTCTCTCCACCTGACAGACTCACGGGCCCCCAGACCCCTCATTGCCGCTCTGACCTCTTCCGTTCCTCTCACCCCAGTTTGCAATTCCTCTGTGTCCCTCTCTTGAGGAACTGCCAGCAATTTTCCCTTCTGCGCATGCCAGGAACCTGCCATTTTGGAGTGGTCTACACCCCTGTATGTTGCTTCCTCTCCCTGAACTTCCTTCTTCCTTTCTTCCCTTGGCTAGTTCTTTTTTTTCTAAATTATTTTTGGCTGCGGTGCGCGGGCTTCTCATTGCGGTGGCTTCTCTTGTCGCGGAGCACAGGCTCTAGGGCACGTGGGATCTTCCCGGACCAGGGATCGAACCCGTGTCCCCTGCATTGGCAGGCGGATTCTTAACCACTGAGCCACCAGGGGAAGTCCCCCTTGGCTAGTTCTTGTTCATCTTTCATAACTCAGTTGAGGGGCAACTTTTGGGGGAATGTGTTTCCTGGTTTCTTTCTGCCTCAGTCTGGGTTGGGTGCCCCTCTCTTGGGTTCCCAAGGTGTCTGGAGAATCCCTGTATCTCCTCATCATCATGATAATTTCTAACCATCCGACCCCTCATCTGGACTGGAGCAATTTGATGGTAGAGATGGGATCTTATCTCTGAATCCCCAGCATCTAGTAGAGGGTTTGGCACAGAAAAGTGGAAGCTTCCCTTTTTTTTTTTTTCTGTGCTGTCCAGTTCGTTTTGTACATACCTCCTCATAACTGAACCCCTTTTTCTTTGGGGAATCCCCTCCACTCCACGTGGTCCTGAAGAGCTGTGAGTTGGGGTGCTCCCTCACTTCTGCCTCCTCTAAAGAGGCGGACACGTGACCCAGCCTGGGTTAATCAGTCTCGGCAACAATGATTAGACCAACAGGTATTGCTGACCGAACAGGATCAATGAGACCATTCCTTGGGATTAATATGCAGACACAGGAAGGAGGTCCTCTTCATGTTGGGAGTGCTAGATGAGATGACACAGGCATGGGGCTCTGGGTGACCACCTTCCCTCCACGTGAAGGAGTCTCTCTGCAGAGCAGAGCCAAGCAGAGATGGAGACGAGCCGCGGACAGGAGTGGAGCTCTGGTGGTTCCTGTTGCCCTTCCTTCTCTCCTTTAGGTGCTCACAGTACCACCCCCAGTCGTGTGAACCAACAAATTCCCTTTTTGTTTAAGGTGGTTTGAGTGGGTTTCTACCACTTGAACTGAAAGAGTTCTGACTAATAGAGAACTCCATAAAAGTTTAAGGAAAACATTAATAAACCAAGTGGACCAGCTACAGTGCCTCTTTCTCCCATGTGCTCCCTCTGAGCATGGCAGGATGCCTCCTTATCTATGCTCTTTGGAGAGGTTGATACCATCCCTTGTCTGCACTTATGGTGTCTGAACTCCTCAGCCTGGCAAGTGAGACCTTTGCAATCTGACCGCAACTCCCCGGCCAATCTCCCGTCCTCCTCCCAGGCAGCCTTTGTGCCAGCCAGATAAATGCTCACAGGCCTGCACTTGCGCTGTTGTTCCTGACTGCTGCATCTTTGCCTGAGCCTCAGCCTGGAATGCTCCCCCCTGCCCATGAATGCTAATTCACCGTCCAAGGCCAGTCTCAAGTGGCACCTCCTTCAAAACCTTCCCACCACCACCCCCAGGCAGAGTCCAGCCCCCTTTTCTGCAGCAGTCGCCTCCGTTGTCCACCCGTAGCACTGAATTGCAATTGTCGTTTACTCACCTGTCCTTCCTCTGCTAGACAGAGTTCCTTACGGGCAGAGAGCTGCTCTTTACCCAACTCTGTGTCCCCATCTCCCAACACCCACAGCACACTGTCTACTAACATGTGGTGAGTAAGTGGAGGTCTTAGGAAGGGGCTTCACTTCCTTCTCTGTTAAATGGTAGAAAGGGAGTTCTGACCCCACACACCTCCAGCTTTCAGGTTTCAGAAGAAAGGTGAGTCTTGTGATCCCTCCCCAGGACCCCCTCCATGCCAAGAGGGTGGAGAGTGGGAAGGCAGTGTGGATGCCATCTGACTGGCCTGTGTCTGCTCTGGCTTCTGGTTCAGTTAGTGATGGGACCATATTGCCTTAGAGAGCTCTGACTCTCCCTGAGTTTTGCAGAGCTTTGAGGAGCCCCGCCTCCTCTCTCACTGTCCACCTCCCAGAACCAACAAGGTCAGAGAAGGGAGGTTCTTGGGAATCTCCTGGCCCTCTGTTCATGTGGCAGGGCACTTGGCAGATCGATCTTGGGGAGGTGTGGGGTGAGCTTTGGGGGAGTGAGGGAAGGGGCCTGGGGAGATTCTCTCCATTGCAGCACACACATCCTCTTGCTGTGCCTGTGTTGCTGTACGAGGCTTCTCACATCGTTGAGAGGCAGTGTGGTGGAGGGTCTGGGATCCAGAGTGGCTGTGTGACCTTAGGCAAGTCACTTAATTTCTCTGTGCCACAACTGCCTCATCTGTAGACTAGGAATAATAATACTAACCTCATGAGTAGCTGTGAGGGACACATGAGTTGATATTTGTAAAGCACATAGTAAGCGCTATGTAGATGCTTGTTTAGACTATACTAGGGTTTCATGTTTTGAAATTCAATCATAGGATCCCAGAACACTTTTCGTCCTTAATAAAGAGACCCCTCAGTTGTCTGTGTGTGCAGGGGTGGAAATGGTCATGGAATGACTTGGAGAATGGAAAAGATATAGTGAATTTCCTCAAGTATCCACAAGAGGGCACCCAATTTCCCAAAAGAGCCCACTTTGTTATGTAGAGCCTTAGGGGACTTACTGCCTCCATGAGCCATATTGGATGAAGGTGCTGTCCAGTGATGATAAATGACATACAAAATCATCTCCAAACTCAGGCTGTGTGCACCCCAATACACACTACCTCTTACTCCTCAGAGACCCAGATATCCTCACCCTTTAGCACTGTCTCTGAACCTGCTACCCTGAGGTCTGGATGTTTGGGAAAGGGAGTGTCAGGTGCTTCCATGCCTAGATTTGCTAGTTCCCTCATCCCCATCCCCACCCCACCCCCAGGAGTCAGATCCCTCCACTAACCTCACCCATCAGGCTCTCCAAATGGTTCTTACCCTCATGCCATCACAGACCCCTCACCCACCTCTCCTGCTCCCCCAGCTACCCGAGCCTGACCAGAGTCTGGGCTGGGTCATGAAAGTCCAGCTCTGGTCCTCATCTCTGGTCTTCCAGAGATATCCGGAAGTGGAGGGGGAGTGAGGTGGTGAGACCGGAGACTCTCCTTGGCCTGGCCCCACTGAGATGCTGATGTTTGAAGTGGGGAGATTACACCCAGTGCCTGATTCAGCAGAGAACTCAGACCAACATGGGACACCACTGCTCTTGGGTCTCTCTAGTAAGGGGTAGAGAAGCTGGAGGGTAGAGAAGGTGGAGGGTAGGGGAGGGAAGTCCCACAGACTGTCCCTCTCCACCTTTCCCTTCCTCCCCTCAATCCAGGCCCAGGGCCACCTTCCTGCAGCCAGCTCTGTGGGGATGCCGCGCTCGGGGACCCAGACAGGGCAGAATCACTCCCAAAGCCCTCCCCGCTTCACAACAGAGGGAGTCAGGGGCAGAGGAAACAGCACTGCGCTCTATAGGAGACCTGGGTTCTATGCTTGGCACTGTCATCGACTGTTGTCACCTCCCTCAGTCTCAGTTTCCTCATCCTTAAGGTGGGGATAAGGATGCCACGAAGCGCAGGCAGTGGGGTTGCTGACTGGCTCCTGGAGGAGATGGGATCCGAGCGTGAAGACTGGGAGGGATAGGGGTCCTGCCGACTGCCAAAAACAGTTCCTAAAATTACTTAACAGCTTAGTTGCAGCTGGAACAGAGCAGATAGTGACCTGAGATCTCTCTCAAAAGATAGGGTCCCTCACCTCTGTGGGCCCCTCACCATCAGTTCCCGGGACGGAACACGGCATGCCTGTGTCTGTTAGTTGACTGATCTCCTTCCCCAATTAAGGAGTCTCGGACTGTGAGGAGCTCCGGATCCACCCACCTCAGACACAGGAGAGACACTCCAGGCTAAAAGGGGGCCAGAAAGTCCTGGAAGGGCAGCAAGTCCCTGGCTGACAAAGATGAGGGTTAAGGGGGCAGAAGTGGGCACCTGCCCCAGGCCTCACCTTCACCTTCACCTTCACCTGTAGCACCGACACGGGGTGGCCGGGGTGGCAGGTGGCCCGGGCGCGTGTGGACACCCAGCTTCGCAGGAGACCCGGGGACAGAGCCGCGCCGCCCAGCCCGGCCGCTTGGGGGCAGCTGGCGCCGTGACCGCGGGGCGGAGCCCGAGGACCGGAGACGCCCGAGCGCGGGGCTTGGGGCGCCGGGGAGGCGCGGGGTCCGCGGGGGCGGCCGGAGTCTCCGTGTCCTCCCTCCGCGCGCACGAACGCCGGTCCCCTCGCCCAACACGCGCACCGGGCGCGGCGGGACCCGGGACCGCGCCCCCGCCTGCGGCGCTCCCTCTGCAGAGAGGGCAGGCCCGGGAGCCCAGTCCTGGCGACCTTCTACCCCTCAGAATTAGTGACCTAGGGGTTGGGGAGGCTGCAGGATGACAACGAAAAGGCACCTCAGGTCCTGTGAATTAAAGGTGTACATTTGTATACGATGGGGGACCAGCAGATCACACAACACTTTCACCCCCTTTTGAAAATATAATAAACCATTTTAAGAAAAATGCACATTTATTGTAAAACCACAACAACTGATCAGCTAACATTAGGAAAGAAAGTAGAGTCGTGGAAGATGAGTGCCTGTCCCTGCCTCCCACTGTCCCCAGGTCTGCTTTGTAGTCACATGATAAAAGTCTGGCGACTCCCTGTGAGGGTCTGGAGGAGAGGCCCTCAGACCCCTGAAGCTGGGGTGCTGGAGGGGAGACCCCAGAGCTGGCTGGTGCAGACTGAGTGGAAGCTATCGTCCCAGTGCCACTACCGTCTGAGATTCTGGGACGATGGGGCCCCGAAGGGCCTGGGGAAGGACTGGCCTCTTTGGTGGGACCTGGAGCAAAGACTTGCAGGTCAAGCAAGCTGAGGGGTCTTCCCTGCTCAGATATGGCCATCCCTGAACCCAGCGGCTCTGTTGGGCTGAACTGCTCTCCTCACACCCTGTCCTAGGAGTCTGAGAGCCCAAAGGCTTCCTCCACCCTCCTCGTGCAGTAAGACGCTCCTACCTACGCTAACCCTCAGAGCTGAGGAAATTCCAGGAACCGACTAGCAAACAGAGAAACCACAGGGCTTGGTATGTGTAGAGAAAAAGAAAGCTTACAGGTCACTCAAGATGACTCAGTAGTTCGAGCGAGAGGTCATGTTAGCAGCGCCTGGGGGAAGGCTGCACCAGTGGGTCCCCAGTGAAGGGGACCCCCAGGCTATCCAAACTTGAACCATTCTCCAGGATCTGTGTCAAGGACTGGGGATGAGAGCAGATGCCCGCGGGTCAGCCAGGGCCACCCAGTCCTCTGTGCTTCAGGTGGTTCCCTTTCAGACAGGCAAGTCTGGGCTTCTGACATGCTTCGGGTGTGGCTGTGTGTGTGTATGTGTGTGTGTGTGTAAGGAATGCCCATCCCCCCCCCCCCCCCGCACTGCATTCAGGAGAGCAGCCTTCCACAGGCCTTTGAAAGGTTGAGAGCCTGGCCTAGCACAGTCTCAGCATTACTGCCCCCTGGGGCCTCATGCCCTGCGTCAGCTCTAACCTGCCCTTCAGGCCAGGAATCCTTTAGGAATTGAGTATTTTTATCCACCATGTTCCAGGTGCCCTGGCCTGGGCCTGGCTCAGGATAGAGGTTCAATAAGACTTCTGTCACTTGGAATCACAGCTAGGACAGCATAGTCTGTGGCCTCCGGGATGGCAGGGCCCTGTCCCCCAGGGCTTGTATTCTGGTGAGGAGGCAAGATAGATAACAACACAGAAAGATGAAGTAGTCCTGGGTGCGGGAAGAACATTGGCCTGGGAGTCAGGTGTCTTGATTTCTACTTTTGTCTCCCGTAAAATGGGGCAAGTGTTCACCATGTAGGCTGTTACAAGAATTAAAAACAAAAAGTCATGAAAAACAAAAAAAAGCCATGTAAGGTACCTGAGCCCCTCCGCAGCATGTCCCTTCCCTTTCTGGAACGTTTTTCCATCTGTTACTAAAGGGACTGTTAGATGATGCCTATGATGGTGCTTGTAGAGATGTTTTTCACGCTGCATGTTGACAGTGGTGGGTCCCATGAGATAGGCTCCCTCCTGCTCTTGAGATCTGAGGGCAGAGTTGACATCCCCCCAGGACAGGGCCCCACTCAGTCAGGGCAGGCAAATAGGCAAGTGACTGCTCGTCTCAGCTCAGTCTGCTCTTAGTTAAGTGCTCAGCTGTTCTGTCTTATGTACCTGGAGTTAGAATTTAATCAGGGACTTGAGGGGGGTTCATCATTATCATAACAATTATGTTCTTTTTTCCCTAATTTGTTTCATTGTTATTGCTTATACAATGAATGTATATTTTTCTTACAATGATTTATTGTATTTAAAAAAAATCAAATAAATTTTGATTTTTGGTTGTGTGATTTGCTGTGTCCCTATCTATACAAATATATACCTTAGGGTATGTTTATCTTTCAATGCATATGGGAGAATCTTGAACCTTTACTACAAAAATGTGAACAATGTCACCTCTGGGGAGTTAGACAAAGAGTGAGGGTAGATCTTCAATGTTCTCTTTTGTACCCTTTATGATTGCTTATACATTTTACAAGTACTTCTTTTAGAATTAAAATAACTTTGAGAAAAAGTATTCATAATATCCCACTCAATGATACTTAGTTCTTTTTTTTTTTTAATTAATTAAGTTATTTATTTATTTTTGGCTGTGTTGGGTCTTCGCTTCTGTGCGATGGCTTTCTTTAGTTGCGGCAAGTGGGGGCCACTCTTCATCGTGGTGCGCGGGCCTCTCATTATCGCGGCCTCTCTTGTTGCGGAGCCCAGGCTCCAGACACGCAGGCTCAGTAGTTGTGGCTCACGGGCCTAGTTGCTCCGCGGCATGTGGGATTCTCCCAGACCAGGGCTCGAACCCGTGTCCCCTGCATTGGCAGGCAGATTCTCAACCACTGCGCCACCAGGGACGTCCTGATACTTAGTTCTTATCCTAAAAGAATAAGCATATGTTGGCGCACATTCATGTGTAAGGATGTTCGCTGCAGCATGATTTAGAGAATATTCAGAAACGAACAACCTAATCTCCCATCAGCAAAGAACAGGCTAAATAAGTTGTCATCTACTCTTCCAATAAAATATGATACGTCAAAAATCACACTTTTATAAATTACTTGATGATATGGGAAAATGCTCTTGATATAAAGTTAAGTTTTAAAAGCAGGATACAAAAGTAAATACAGTTTGGTTATATAAATGATTGCCTCTGGGTGATAAGATTAGGAGCAATTTATAATTTTCTTAATTTTGTTGTAAATTTTCAAATTTTCTCAAATAGATTCGCATCATTTTATCTGCAAGAAAAAACAAACAAACAAACAGTGATTTACTTAAATGAATGGAAAGAGCATTTAAGCCTGGAAAGGGTCCATAGACCCTCCAACCTCTCCATCAAACGATGTCTGAGTTGGCTTGTTCCGCCCCACTCCACACACACCTTTTCCTCCAAACTCCCCTTCTCTTAATCCAACCACCTCTTGACCCTCAGTCCTTTAATTCACAGGACCTGAGGTGCCTTTTCGTTGTCATCCTGCAGCCTCCCCAACCCCTAGGTCACTAATTCTGAGGGGTAGAAGGTCGCCAGGACTGGGCTCCCGGGCCTGCCCTCTCTGCAGAGGGAGCGCCGCAGGCGGGGGCGCGGTCCCAGGTCCTGCAGCGCCCGGTGCGCGTGTTGGGCGAGGGGACCGGCGTTCGTGCGCGCGGACGGAGGACACGGAGACTCCGGCCGCCCCCGCGGACCCCGCGCCCCCCCGGCGCCCCGAGCCCCGCAGCCCCGGGGGAAGCGCAGAGGCGACCGAGGACGCGGCGCGCCGCTCCCTCCCGCCCGGCGCGGGCCCCGCGCTCGGGCGTCTCCGGTCCTCGGGCTCCGCCCCGCGGTCACCGGGCCAGCTGCACCCGAGCGGCCGGGCTGGGCGGCGCGGCTCTGTCCCCGGGTCTCCTGCGAAGCTGGGTGTCCACACGCGCCCGGGCCACCTCCCACCCCGGCCACCCCGTGTCGGTGCCACAGGTGAAGGTGAAGGTGAGGCCTGGGGCAGGTGCCCACTACTGCCCCCTTAACCCTCATCTTTGTCAGCCAGGGACTTGCTGCCCTTCCAGGACTTTCTGGCCCCTTTTAGCCTGGAGTGTCTCTCCTGTGGCTGAGGTGGGTGGATCTGGAGCTCCTCACAGCCCGAGGCTCCTTAATTCGAGAAGGGGGTCAGATATAGAGTATTAGATATACAGATGATATTGTATTTTGTCAGTAGAGTACACTTGATGGAGCCAGAGTTCGGGACCCCTGCCTGACCACCAGAGGGAACGGGACCTGGAGCCCAGCGTGTGGTGGGCAGCACAGCCAAAGACAGCCCAGGCTGATGAGATCTCTAGTCTGGTGTCGCCCAAAGCTGCACTTACCACTTGCTTGGCCCCCAGAGTTCATAGTGTATTCAGTACCACCATCCTCTTTGACATGTCTGTCAGCTCTGGGTGGAGAGGGGGAGGAGGCGCCAGATATCCAGGACTGAGCAACGGGTTATCCCAGGACTAGCTAGTGCCCTGACTTTGCGGAGGAACATGGTTACCTGAACTATGGCAAATCCGTGCAGTGGATTTGCATTGCCATGGTAGATAGAGCACATCTCTGCACCCCATTTCACACCAAGTCCCACAAAAGGACAGAAAAGACGGGAGGGGGAAATAGTGTGAGCAAACTGGAAATGCTGAAGAATTTCTTCAGTATGGACATCAGTCCAGATCAGCCTTCCTCAGGAAGAAAATCACACCATGCGTTAGGTGGAGGACGGCCCTGGAACCAGAATCGAAGTGGTTAGATGCTGCATCTGGAGCAGTGGGCAGCTCCTAACCTCCCCTTAGTCACTCTAGCTGAGCAGCAGGCATGAGTGACGCTTGCAGAAATGGTAAAACAAGTGTGGGCCCTGTGACTGGAAAGGTAGGATCAAGACGTCCTCACAGGGCTTCTCTGGTGGCACAGTGGTTGAGAATCTGCCTGCCAATGCAGGGGACACGGGTTCGAGCCCTGGTCTGGGAAGATCTCACATGCTGCGGAGCAACTAAGCCCGTGAGCCACAATTACTGAGCCTGCGCGTCTGGAGCCTGTGCTCCGCAAAAAGAGAGGCCGCGATAATGAGAGGCCCGCGCACCGCGATGAAGAGTGGCCCCGGCTTGCCGCAACTAGAGAAAGCCCTCGCACAGAAATGAAGACCCAACACAGCCATACATACACATACATACATACATACATACATAAATATTAAAAAAAAAAAAAGACGTCCTCACACCCAGAAGACAAACGCCCAGCTCATCCCTCCTGGTGGCACGCTGTGTCTAACATCTTAAGAGTTAACTGAGAAAAATGAGACGTGTGAAGAGGTACAATTAGTATCTCCAGAGGGATGGCTGGCAGTCTGTCACATGCACAGTCCCCAAAGAACCACGCCTCCTGCTATGCGTGTCCTTGATAGTCCCCACCCACGTTGGCTCTGGGCTGGCCTGGGACCTGCTTTAATCAGTGTACTATGGCAGAAGTGTGCCAGCTCTGGGTTTAAACCTTAAGAAGGCCTGGCATGTTCCCCTTTTGTGCTCTTGGCAGCCCTGAGCCACCGTTTAAGAAGTCCAGCTACCCTGCTGGAGAGATGAAGTCGAGAGACTGAACAAAAGACACCTAGACTGCATAGAGAAAGAGAGGCCTGGCCATTCCGCCTGAATGCAGCTGTATGGACCACCTGCAAGACCAATAGAAGAATTGCCCATCGAGCCCTGCCAAGAGGACAGAATCATGAGCAAACAGTTGTTCCAAGACACTTAGTTCTGGGGTAGTTTGTTGTACTACAGTGAATGACTGAAAACAGGAGGCAAGATAACATCCACACACACACAGCCAGAAGTTCTGGAAATTAAATGTTTGATTGTCAGGGGGAAAAAAACTTCAGAAAATGGTTGAATAACAGTATGGATACAGCTGATTAGTTAACTGGAATACTGAGCTGAAGAATCTCCCACAATACAGTGCAAAGAATGAAAGTGATGGAAAGTGTGAGTGAAAAGCTTAAGGTATATGTAGAGTTTCCACATCCATCTAATAGAAGTTCTCTAAGAAGAGAATAGAGGGAAGGGTGTGGGGGGAGCAATAAAGAAATACGATGGCATTTCTTATGCATCTTCAGTTTGAGAGAGCCCACTGAGTGTAGTGCAGGAAGAATTAAAATGATCAGCCCACATATACGTTGTGTTGACATTTCAGAGTCCAGTGATATTGAGAATACTCTAAAACCAAGAGAGTGGGGAAAGCTAAACAGATACCCAGCATACTGGAATAGGTGATGGAGAACGGACCAGGGATTGGCAAGCGTTGGCAGGGGTGGAAGGAGAGTTGGCCTCAGAGGGGCAACACGGGGATTTTTTGAAATGATGAAACTTACACTGCTATGGTGATTAATGACTATGCATCTGTTAAAACATATACCTATGTAGTTTGCACGTGCAAAAACACCTGGATGATGCAGCTGACATAGGACTCAACGATTGTACTCCTGGGCATTTATCCCAGAGAAGTGAAAATACGTGTTCACACTAACACATGGCTGTTCATAGCAGCTTTGTTTGTAACACAAATAACTGGAGTATAAGCCAAATACTGGAATCGGCTCAGATGTCCTTCAACAGATGAATGGTTAAGCCAATTGTGGTACATACATACCATAGAAAAATACTCAGCAATATAAAGGAATGAACTATTGCCACAAACAATAACTTGGATGAATCTCCAGGGAATTATGCTGAGCAAAAAAGAGCATTTCTCAAAAGGTTGTGTACTGTATTATTCCACTTACATAACATTTTAAAAAATGACAAAAATTTGGAAAAGGCAGTCAGATTGGTGGTTGCCAGGGGTTAGGGATGGTGGGGAGAATGGATGGAAGGGAAGGAGGTGTGATTATAAAAGGGCAACAGGAGAGGATTGTTGCAGTATTGGAACTGTTCAGCATCTTGACTGTATTGGTGGATACACAATCCTACATAGGTGATAAAATGGTATAGAACTAAACATACACACCCACAAATGAGAACAAGTAAAACTAAGGAATTCTGAATAAATTGCATGGATGGTATCAATATTAATATCTTGGTTGAAATATTACATTATAGTTTTGCAAAATGTTACCAATGGGGAAAACTGGACAAAATGTCTGTGATATCGCTATTATATCTTCTAACTGTAAAGTGAACCTACAATTATCTCAACAAAAATTTCAAAAAAAAAAACCCACCTGAACACATTTACCGCAAAGTGATAAGACTGATGACCTTGGAAAGTGGAGTTTGGGAGGTGGGGATAGGAGGAGGAGTCACTTTTACCTTTTATTTTACATGCTTGTAGTATTTAAATTTATTCTGCATTAAGAACGCATCACTTCTGTAACAAAAGGAAGCAAATCTTTGTCTAAACCTCTTTAAGAACAGATATATAAACATAAATACTTTAATTTTATTTGTATATTAACAACATATTTGCAGTTTATTTTAGTGTATGGTGTTTGGTAAAAATCTCACTTTATTTTATTTTTTATTTTTATTTTTTCTCACTTTATTTTTGACCAAATGGTTTATCAACTGTCATAGTACTATTTGTCAAACTCTTTTTTTCTTTCTTTCCCATTGATTTATGACGCTGCCTTTGGCACAGGCTAAATTCTTACATGTGCTCCAGTCTCCTCTGCTCTGTGTTATTTTTCATAATCCATTTGATGATTAATAAGTAACACACTTAACCTAATTAATTTAGAAAGTATTTTAATAGCTGATAAAAATTACTTAATTTTAACATCTATTTTTCAAATTTTTTTCTTAAATGGTCTCATGTTTATTCTTTCAGGAATCTAGAAAACCAGTAGTATTTAGAATCACATTGTCGGACTTCCTTGATGGCACAGTGGTTAAGAATCCAACTGTCAATGCAGTGGACACGGGTTTGAGCCCTGGTCCGGGAAGTTGTGGCACGTGGAGCAACTAAGCCCATGCGCCACAACTATTGAGCCTGCGCTCTAGACCCCATGAGCCACAACTACTGAAGCCCAGGCACGTAGAGCCCGTGCTCTGCAACAAGAGAAGCCACCGCAATGAGAAGCCCGCTCAGCGCAACAAAGAGTAGCCCCTGCTCTCTGCAGCTAGAGAAAAGCCCACATGCAGCAATGAAGACCCAATGCAGACAAAAATAAATTAATTAATTAAAAAAAAAAAGAATCACATTGTCAAGGAGCAAAGAAAAGGCCACTCTTGTTTTATTACAGAAGTAATTTATACTCATAATAACAATTCAAACAATGCAAAAGACATAAAGACTATGATAAAAATTTCTCTCTCTCCCCACCCTATTCCATCCTTCTGGCACAACTACTGTTTAGATGTTAGTGTGTATCCCTACACACCATTCTTTTATTTATTTATGTATTTATTTATTTATTTATTTATTTATTTATGGCTGTGTTGGGTCTTCGTTGCTGCGCGTGGGCTTTCTCTAGCTGCGGCGAGTGGGGGCTACTCTTCTTTGCAGTGTGCAGGCTTCTCATTGCGGTGGCTTCTCTTGTTGCGGAGCACAGGCTCTAGGCGTGCAGGCTTCAGTAGTTGTGGCACATGGGCTCAGTAGTTGTGGCTAACGGGCTTAGTTGCTCCGTGGCATGGGGATCAGGGAAGTCCCACCCCATTCTTTATGCTTATATAAACATGCAAATATGTACAAACACACACTTTGATTATTTTTTTCTTTTCATTGAAAAAAGAACATTGGATTGTATTATTCACATTACTCTGAAATTTGCTTTTCTTATTCAAGAGTAAGTAATAGAAATGTTTCCTGATCAATAAATATACACCCTACTAATTTTTTAATTTTATAATTTAGCTTTCTTTCTATCTTTTTATCATACAGTAGTTTAAGAACTAAATTGTTCTGGAAGCCTTGTTATGAAAAGCTTTAGCCTCTCACATCTCCCATTCTTTGTTCCTTGGAGGCAACTCCCTTCAACTCTTTTAGCTCAAAATGTTTATACAGCTACTTAGTCGTTTTTCAATTTTGACACATTATCTATTTACTTCCCAGAATGGAAAATAAGGATTTATCTTCCTCATCTCCAACCCCTGTCTCATATATGCTCACTTCCCCACATATTCTCAGCATAATTATATCATAAATATGGCTGAAACCTGATTGGCTAGATCAATAGTCCATGTTCACATCACTGGGACCATGTAAAACTCTATCCATAACTGAAATTCACAGAGCACTATAAGTACTTTTCCTTTTCTGAACAACTTTTTCCCCTCCAAACTTAGTAATTGCTTTTGTTTGCCTATTTTTCTATGAATATATCACTACTCCAACCCCAAACCTTTTACCAATTGTCCAAATCGCTTCTCAATATTTTCAGGCACATCAAGTAATTTGATCCTTTCATCTTTTTTTATTATTATTATTAAATAATTAATTAATTTATTTTTGGCTGTGTTGGGTCTTCGTTTCTGTGCGAGGGCTTTCTCTAGTTGCGGCAAGCGGGGGCCACTCTTCATCGCGGTGCGCGGGCCTCTCACTGTCGCGGCCTCTTGTTGCGGAGCACAGGCTGCACACGCGCAGGCTCAGTAGTTGTGGCTCACGGACCTAGTTGCTCCGTGGCATGTGGAATCTTCCCAGACCAGGGCTCGAACCCGTGTCCCCTGCATTGGCAGGCAGATTCTCAACCACTGCGCCACCAGGGAAGCCCTGATCCTTTCATCTTATGGAAGAATCTTTCCCGAGCAGAATCTTCCCTCCTGCTGCAATCTGGGCTGACCACTCTCCATCGTCATCCTTTTGCTTCTCTCTTGGGTTGCATTCCTGATGCCTGTGTTCACGTCTTTTCTTTCTTGGTTTCCACCCTCATTTTGGTAGAGTATATCCTTTAGTAGCTTCCTGAGAAGGGGTACATGGCACATATTTTCAGAATTTGTACATCTTGAATTTCTTGTTTCAATTCACATTAAATTGGTAGTTTTTGTGGGTTCAAAATTCTAAGAATTAACTTTCCCTCAGAGAAGTAGTGGTTCATTGTCTTCTAACTTCCGGTGTTACTCTTGGGGTTTAAAGCCTCTCTGGTTTTTCATATGGTACTTTTTTTTCTTTCTTTCTCAGGAAACTTGTAGGATCTTTTCTGGGTCCCTGGTATTTGGAAGTTTTGAGATGGTGTGCTTTGAAGTGAATCTATTTTAGATTTTTATTTTGTCAGTTTTATCTTCTATGAAGAAATCTCTTCTGGGAATTCCCTGGCGTCCAGTGGTTAGGACTCTGCGCTTTCACTGCCATGGGCCCGGGTTCGATTCCCACCCCCCAGAAAAGAAATCTCTTCTGAAAGCTTCTGCTCACAACCCACACTTAGGTGATGGGCTATCACCTGGGAAAGCCTTGTCACCAGGCTCTCAGAGAGCAAGTGACCCTTTTGTCTGTTTATGGGACACTAAGCACTTATTGGAGGAGCTGAGCTAATGGAGTAGCTGAGCTTTATCTACAGTAGGCTCATGTAGTGATCTGTCTGGACCTTTTTAGGGGACCCCTTTTGCATCTTTCCTCATGAGCTGGTAGGGTTCTTTAAGGCCTCTTGGACCCCTTGCCTATGGAGTTTAAACCTTTTGGTCAGTGTCTGGGTGCTGAGTGGAAGGAGAGGTTCGGGAAGGGAGTCTCAAAATTTAACATGTAAACATCGCTTATCCTCCTGTTTTCTGAATAGTAGTCCCACCCTCAGCTACATCTGGCACCTCACAGCACAGAGACTATTTATTTTAATCTCTCCACATAATAAACCTCCATTCTTCTTCGGGGAATTGGAAGGGGAAGTTGTTCAGCTGTGTTGAGTATGGAGAAAATTAGAGGACGTACACGTTTCTTAAACAGGCTTTTAAACAATCCTCCTTTTTCTTTTTCCAAACTTACCTTCTCCCCCACTTCCAGAAGTACCCGATAACTTCTACACCAAGAGTTTTTAGGGAATTACATAGAAATCAGGGTCGTTACTGGGCTTTTCCCACTGCTAGCTGCATGGTATTATCACTGACCATTTGTTTCCAGTTTCCAAAATTTTGTTGATACTGTCTCCTACCTCAATTGCTATGTTTTTCTTTTAATGTCCATAAATATCTTTTAAAAATAACCCATGAATGTGATAAGCAGACTCCACTAAAGAAATGAAGAGTGGTAAAAATTAAAGTAACAATAAGGTTATTTTTTTCTTATTTTTAATCACTCTAAAAGAGAATTTACTAAAATAAAATAGCTCAAAATAGATCACAGACCTCAATGTAAAACTATAAAACTTTTAGAAAACATAGAAGAAAATATTTTTGACATTAGGTTAGGCAAAAATCTGCTAAATACTATACCAAAAGCAGAGAAAAATTGATAAAATTGGACTTCATCAAAATTAAGAACTTATGCTCTTCAAATGATACTGTTAAGAGAATAAAAAGACAAGCCACAGTCTGGGAGAAAATATTTGCAAAATATGTATCTGATAAAGGACTTGGACATAGAATATATAAAGAATTCTAAAAATACAATAATAAGAAAACAATTCAACGATAAAGGGGCAAAGGATTCAAACAGATGCTTCAGCAAAGGAGATATATTAATGACAAGCACATGAAAAGATGCTAAGATCATTACTCTTTAGAGAAATGCAAATTAAAACCACAATGAGATAACTCTACACATCTATTAAAATAGCTCAAAACGAAATTCCCTGGCGGTCCAGTGGTTAGGACTTGGCGCGTTCACTGCCGTGGCCCTAGATGGGGAACTAAGATCCCGCAAACCGTGTGGCAGCCAAAGATAAATAAAATAGCTCAAAACAACAACAAAAAACAAATTTAAAAATCCCTAATAATACAAGTGGTGTTGAGAGTGTGGAGCCAATAAAGGTTGCATCCATTCCTAGTGGGAATGCAAAATGGTACAGCCACTTTGGGAAACAGTTTGCAGTCTCTCATAAAGTTAAAGACACGCTTAACAATTTTTTATAAAGTTAAACATACACTTAACATAAGACTCAGCAATTCCACCCCTCTATATCTATCCAAGTGAAAAGAAAACTTAAGTTCACACAAAAATCTGTACATGGATATTTATAGTGGCTTTATTCATAATTGCCAAGAACTGGAAATAGTCCAAATGTCCTTCAACTGGTGAATGAATAAACTATGATACATCCATACGATGGAAAACGAGTCAGCAATAAAAAGAAATGAACTGTTGATACACCCAACTATGTGAATCTCAAATGTCTTATGGTAAGTGAAAGAAGCCGGATTCAAAAGGCTATATGTTCTATTATGCCGTTTATATGACATATGGAATAGGCAAAACTACAGGGACAGAAAACAGATCAGTGGTTGTAGGGGATGGGGTATGGGAAGGAGTTGACAACACAAAGGCACAAGAGAAATTTTGGGGGATATGCATTTGTTAAAGTGCGTAGAAAAAATAAAAATGCATAGAAAATTTTAAAAATGGAACTTTAAAAAGGGTGAATTTTACTGTATGATTACACTGCAATTAAATATTGCTAAAATGATGTTATTTGATTTTATTAGTTACCTACTGTATACATTTAGTGGGTGATATGGCAGAGAGAAAAATTATGTATATGTGTTCAATCTGTAGTCTTTACCCGAAAACCATTTCATATGCATCTGAAAAGTAGCTTTTTAATTTCTATTTTGTTGGGTTTTAATTCATTTGTTCCCATGTGGGGTGGTAAGGTTTTTGTTGTCAAAACCAATGCTGCAATAAATATCTGCTCCTTGTTTGTGCTTTTATTATATGGGATACAACTTTAAAATTAGGATGTCAAAATCAGAGGGCACGTCTCTCTCTGAGTGGGTGAAAGCAGGGAGTGAAGCTTCTGAGCCTGCGGGACCTGGGGCAGAGAATCTGCTCCCCGACAAGGCAGAGCTCTGCATGTCACCACCAACCCCGCTCACCTTGGAGGAAATCAAGCTTCTTTCCCATTGCTTGCCAGCCCTACTCTACACTGGCTCAGAAGTTTTAGTAACAACCAACAATTAGTGCATTGCTGCAACTAAACTGATGGTCATAAAGTTTTAATAACACCTGTAAGTACTTTAGTGGTATTATAAAAATATTATAAAAATGTACGCTAATATGACCACAGCAAGGAAAAATGAATGCATTACATGGAAGGAAATGATCTAAACAGCAGAATTTATCATTGCCTTTGGAGGTAGGAACATGAGTGATTATTTTCTCCTCTCTGTATGTTTGCATTTTTCTATATATTAAGAGGATGGCGTTATTTTTAAAATCATGGAATAAATGAAAGGTTGATGAGCAACTTTACAGTGAAGGCTTCAAGTTGTTACCTACTGATCAATATTGGCGTCACTAAGAATGGGACACCCTGACATTATGTGCCTTCTGGGGACATGTGATGTGAAGGACTTAGCACCACCTCTGAAATGTTCTTATTCAAGAGAAAAGTTAAACCTGAATCGAATCAAGCCTTTAGACCTAACTTCATGGTCACAGGAAATGCAGAGGATAAAGGAACAAGTTAAATGCCATCCCAAAGGCACAGAGAAATCTGGAATATGGGATATTCTACAAGGAAACTGGCCTGGTTTCTTCAACAACATCATAGTAGAAGAAGGGTGAGGAGAGGGTGGATTACTCTAGATTAAAAGAGATTTAAGGGACTTCCCTGGTGGCGCAGTGGTTAAGAATCCACTTACCAGTGCAGGGGACACTGGAGAAAGCCCGTGCACAGCAACGAAGACCCAATGCAGCCAAAAATTAATTAATTAATTAATTAATTAACTTTAAAAAAATACGAGATTTAAGAGACGTCATCAAGTGCAGTGTGTGGACCTTGACTGAATCCAGATTCAAACCAAATATAAAAAAACATTCTTGGAACACTTGGAAAATTTGAAAATGGACTAGATGTTAGATGACACCAAAGAAATTATTATTTTTTAAAGGCATGATAATGGCTGGAGTTTTGAAGAAAATATCCATATATTAGAGATGTATACTGAAATTTATAGGATTGAAAAATATGTGAGGTCCAGAGTTTAAAACAATAATAACAGAAAGAATAGATTTGGCAAATGTGGGAAAAGTTTGATAATCGCTAATTCTGGAGGATGAGAATATGGGGGTCATTATGTTTTGTAATGCTTTCATAATGAAAATTAAAAATTTATATAATAGGTGGTTCTGTTATGAAGATCACGAATAGTGAATGGGTATCTTGGGATAACATTTCCAGGGACACCATCATACGTGATGCAAAATTTGCTTATCCTCAAGTAGCTTGGATGGAAGCGCTCAAACAGTCCCAGTAGTGAAAACAAGTATAATGATATCAAAGGAGCAATTTGGATCAAAAGTTTCATAAAATGGGAGAGTGACAAAGCAATATTTCTAAACTAGTCTATAATATATTGCATAATTTTATATAATGACATTTTCAATATAAAAGTGTAAAATTAACAATTTAAATGTTTTCAGTAGTAACAAACAATGTCAGAAATGAAAAAAAACAAAAGCTTTCATTTCTTTGGGTGGCCCAGTTCTTTCAGCACCGGGTAAACACATCCCTAGGCTTAATTTTTTTTCCCAAGATTCTTTTAAGGAATATTCTTAATCTTCATTATCTTTTATATTGCATTTTTGGTTCATGTAAAAAAAATACGTGGCATATACCTAGGACTTAAAGTGTAATATTAAAATAAATGCCTATGAATCAAACACTCAGATTAAGAACTAAAACAATACCAATAACTTTGCATCTATCTGTATCCTCCTTCCCTACCCAGCTGCCTTAGTCTCCCCCGGAGTTTACCGTTATCCTGAGTTGTGAGTTTATTACTTTTTTGTTTAAAAATTATAATCCAATGTTCATATATTCTTAAACAAGGTATTATTTAGTTGTACTTCTTTTTGAGCTTTGTAACTCTTTTCAAGGCTCCTTGGGATTCTAGTCTATTTGGTTCAGGACACGATGTCTCTGACTTTATTTTCTCCAGGGTGGGGGGGAGGGAGGATTCTGGACCCTCCTTGAGACTGGAAGCCATAAAGCCACTGGAGTTAATTTCATAATTAGCATCAAATCTTTCCAACGTGTTTGACAGGATGGCTTGTGAGTTGTCAGCACCCTGGACAGATCAGGGTCGTCTCAATGTTCTGCTGCCTTCTCTTCTCCTGAGACAAAAATAACTTCTTCTCCTCTCACCCCTTGGGGTTTTGCAATGCTATCCTAAGTCATCAGTGTTCTCAACTCTGAATCAGGGATCTGTTGACTCTTCTGGTTCTGGATTTTGCCCAAGGCAGGAGCCAAAGAATTTGTACTGGGTCCAGGCTTGGAGTTAAGATGATTAAGGCTTCCATGTCTTCCACCTGATATAAAAATATGTAAGAAAATATTTTTCTTTTCTTTTAGTGTTGACAATATGATTCTCTAGTGCCTGAAAACATACGTTCCCCCATGTAACATTCACATCATATTTCAGGCAGCAACTGACCTCTTCAAAATCCTGTCAAATCACAATGTGCAAAATTAACCTGATTCAAAAATATTACTGTTTGCTGACCTCACACCCATTAAAATCGTTATTATAACCAAAACAGAATAAAACAAAAAATAGCAAGTGCTGGGGAGGATGTGGAGAAAGTGGAACTCTTGTGTAATGTTGGTGGGACTATAAAATGGTGCAGCCACTATGGGAGACCAGCATGGCAGTTCCTCAAAAATTAAAAATAGAATTGCCATATGATCCAGCAATTCCACTTCTGGATATATACTCAAAAGAGTTGAAAGCAAGATCTCAGAGAGGGACTTCCCTGGTGGCACAGTGGTTAAGAATCCACCTGCCAATGCAGGGGACATGGGTTCGAGCCCTGGTCCGGGAAGATCCCACATGCCGCGGAGCAACTAAGCCTGTGTGCCACAACTACTGAGCCTACGCTCTAGAGCCCATGAGCCACAACTACTGAGCCCACATGCCACAACTACTGAAGTCCGCATGACTAGAGCCCGTGCTCCACAACAAGAGAAGCCAGCACAATGAGAAGCCCGCATACCCCAACGAAGAGTAGTCCCTACTCGCTGCAACTAGAGAAAGCCCACATGCAGCAATGAAGACCCAATGGAGCCAAAAATAAATAAATTTAAAAAAAAAAAGATCTCAGAGAGACATTTGTACACACTTGTTCAGAGCAGCATTATTCACAATAGCCAAAAAGGTGGAAGCAACTTAAGCATCCGCTCATGGATGAATGTATAAACAAAATGCGGGGTATACACAAAATGGAATATTATTCAGCCCTAAAAAGGAAAGAACTTCTGACACATGCTACAACATGGATAAACTTTGAGGACATTATGCTAAGTGAAATGGGCCAGTCAAAAAGGACAAATAGTGTATGATTCCACTTATGCAAGGTACTTAGAATTGTCAAATTCATAGAGAGAAAGTGGAATGGTGATTGTCAAGGGCTGAGGGAAGGGGAGAATGGGGAGTTATTCTTCAATGAGTATAGAGTTTTAGTTTGGGAAGATGAAAAAAGTTCTCAGAATGGATGGTAGTGATGGTTGCACAACAATGTGAATGTACTTAATGCCACTGAACTGTACACTTAAAAATGGTAAGATGGTAAATTTTATGTTATGTGCATTTTACCACGATTAAAATTAATATAATAAAATTACTATTTGCATTTTTAAAACTTAGTGGGGAGGTTCACAGCAATCCTCAAGTAATGATTTATAAAACCTTAGGAAAAGCCAGCCATGACAATCCTGGACATATAGCATGTGTGTTATTCAATCATGCTCACTCTAGAAATATTAACATTTTATTTTTTATTTTTAAAAAATATTTATTTATTTATTTATTTGGCTGCATTGGGTCACGCAGGCTCTTCGTTGCAGCACACGGGCTTCTCTCCAGTTGTGGCACGCAGGCTCTAGAGCACGCAGGCTTAGTTGCCCCGCAGCATGTGGGATCTTAGTTCCCTGACCAGGGGTCGACCCTGTGTCCCCTGCGTTGGAAGGCAGATTCTTTTTTTTTTTTTTTTAATAAATTTATTTATTTATTTTTGGCTGCGTTGGGTCTTCATTGCTGTGTGCGGGCTTTCTCTAGCTGCGGCAAGCAGGGGCTACTCTTCATTGTGGTGTGCGGGCTTCTCATTGCGGTGGCTTTTCTTTTGGAGCACGGGCTCCAGGCGTATGGGCTTCAGTAGTTGTGGCACGTGGGCTCGGTAGTTGTGGCTCACGGGCTTAATTGCTCCATGGCATGTGGGATCTTCTGGACCAGGGCTCAAACCCGTGTTCCCTGCACTGGCAGGCAGATTCTTAACCACTGTGCCACCAGGGAAGCCCCTGGAAGGCGGACTCTTAATCACTGGACCACCAGGGAAGTCCCTAGATATAATAAACTTTTAAAAATAACCAAATGGTATCCATTAATAAAATGTGAAACAAGAAGGAAATGAACAGCTCCCGGAAGAGGAAATTCACATTTGGGGAAAATATTGCAAAACAGAAGTACTCTTTCCTTTTTCTTTTTTACTTTGTATTGAGGTACAATTATACACACAGTTAAGTGCACAGATTTTAAATGTATAGTTTGGTGAATTTAGAACATTTTAATCAGAATCCCTCTCAGCCAATTCTCTCTCTGTAAAGGTCATCACCAATTGGTTTTTAATACCATAGAACTTTCCATAAATGATGTCATTCAGTACATAGTAGCTTCCTTTGCTCAATATTATGTCTGTGATATTCATTCATGTTACTGTAAGTAGTGATACATTCTTTTTTCATTGCTCTATTGTTTTGTTTTCCACTGTATAGGCATACCACAATTTATTTATCCATTTTCCTCTTGATGGACATCTGGAATTTATCCACCATTTTGGTAATAATGAATAATTAATGTTAGGAACATTCTTATACATGTATTTTAGGGAACACATGCATTCATTTCTGTTGGGACTATGGCTAGGAGTGGCATTGTTGGTCCTAGAGTATATATATGCATTTTTATCTTTAGTTAATATTGACAGTTTCCCTAGGGGTTGTACCAATTTACATTCCCGCCAGCAATGTAAGAGAGGTCTATTGTTCTATTTCCTTTCCAGCACTTTGTATTATCAGTCTTTTAAATCTTAGCCTTCAGACAGAAATAAATTTGAGAATTAAGAGGGGAATGTGAGGGACTTACCTAGTGGTCCAGTGGTTAAGAATCTGCCTTCCCATGTAGGGGATGCGGGTTGGATCCCTGGTCAGGGAACTAAGATCCGACATGCTGTGGAGCAACTAAGCCTGCATGCGCTAGAGTCCGTGCGCCACAACTAGAGAGAGAAGCCTGCGCGCCACAGCAAAAGATCCCGTGTGCCGCAAATAAGACGCGACACAGCCAAATGAATAAATAACTAAATAAATATTTTTTAAAAAGAAGGGGAGGGCTTCCCTGGTGGCGCAGTGGTTGAGAATCTGCCTGCTAATGCAGGGGACACGGGTTCGAGCCCTGGTCTGGGAAGACCCCACATGCCGCAGAGCAACTGGGCCCGTGAGCCACAACTACTGAGCCTGCGCGTCTGGAGCCTGTGCTCCGCAACAAGAGAGGCCGCGACAGTGAGAGGCCCGCGCACCGCGATGAAGAGTGGCCCCCGCTTGCCACAACTAGAGAAAGCCCTCGCACAGAAACGAACACCCAACACGCCAAAAATAAATAAATAAATAAATACTAAAAAAAAAAAAAAAAAAAAAAAAAAAAGAAGGGGATATGATAACAGTTACTGGGTTAATGAAAATAACACATACAACTACATACTAATATATTTGGAAATGTGGATTAAATGAGCAATTTTCTCAGAATACAAATGACCAAAATCCACTAGAGAGAAAGAAAAACCATTATTATTTGATTAATATTGAAGAAATAAAAATTATTATCAAGTTTGTCAGAAGTTAGATATTTGGGTGAGTATGTTTCGGTTAGGAGAGTCTGGAAGTCAGAGGAGAACAGGTGAGGCAGTTGCTCAAATGCAAATAGACTCTGAACTATTGCTGAGAACTTTGTTTTTTATTATTATTATTTTATTTATTTATTTTTTTGGCCGCACCACACAGCCTGTGGGATCTTAGTTCCCTGACCAGGGATTGAACCTGGGCGCTCGGCAGTGAGAAAACAGAGTCCTAACCACTGGACCGCCAGGGAATTCCCCCAAGAACTTTGATGTGATCTCATATTAAAGGCCATGTATCTCTGACCGTCTTCGTCCATCCATAGCTGGGCAATACGCCCCAGAAGCAGGCCGCATGTGTGGGAACAGACTGTGGGAGGATCCAGGGTTGGAGGCCAGCAGGAAGGAGAGAGATACAAGCAGGGAGGTTCCATAGCAAGGCTGGTTTAGTCATTGACCATGGGGTCCAGGGGTGGTGAGGGAAGCAAGATGCGGATGGTGCTGGTGGACCAGAGAGCTCTCCAGCACCAGCGCCAGCAGCCTGTCTCAGACTGTTTGGGCTGCCATAGCAGAATGTCACAGACTGGGTGGCTTACGAACAACAGAAATTCATTTCTCACAGTTCTAGAGGCTGGGAAGTCCAAGTTCAAAGCACTGGCAGATTCGGTGTCTGGTGACGGCCCACTTCCTGGTTCATAAATGGCTGTAATCTGAGTCCTCACATGGCGGAAGGGGTGAGGGAACTCTCTTTTATAAGGGTACGAATGCCATTGAGGAGGGCTCCACCCTCATGACCTAATCACCTCCCAAAGGCTCCACCCCCTAATACTGTCACATTAGGGATTAGGTTTCAACATATGAATTTTGGGAGGATACATTCAGTCTATAGCACTAGCCAAGTGAGTGTTATCTTTTGCCTGAACTAGTGCAGTTTGCTCTTTGCTGCCCTTCCCAGAACATTTGTGGCTCCTCGCCATTTCGTTCTTCTCATAAAACCCACAGTATTTGAAAGGCAGTTCCAATAGTGGTTGGAATTGTGGTTCAGCTTCAATGATACGTGCTCAAGTTGTCAGCCGTCCAGAATCTCCTTCTTTGAGGGTATATACTCCTGTATTTCTTGATTTGTTTTTTAATATGTATAATTTTGCTATTATTTGCCTGATACGCCATTGCCCGTCATAAACATATCTCTGTGTTTGAACATATACATGCATTTATATACATACACACACACTGAAAAAGGCAGGGCCACTAGCACCAAACAGCTAATAGAGGAGCCCCTGGCAGTGGGAGGGAATGTGGGGGCAGGATGCTTATTGTGTCTTATAACTTTTATACCTTCCTTTCGTTTGAATATTTTTCTAGGAGTATATGTTACTTTCAGAACAAAAATAAACTGAGATAAAATATTCCTACCCTTAAACCAGTGGTTGTCAACCTGGGCTGCATGTGAAGCATTTTGAAAATAGTGAGGCTCAGGCCCCACCTGGACCACTCTGGCTCTGGTCTTTTGTAAAACTTCTCAGAGCAGCAGAATGTGCGACCAGGCTTGAAACCTGCTGCGTTAGATTTAATAATCCATGTTTAGTAATTTAGCCTAAAAAATCAGATGTGGATAAAGCTTCAAGAATTTTCATTTCTGTGTTACTATGATATGTTTTAAAGGTTATAAATCTAAACCTCCTATTCTTCAATGGACTATTACGTATATACTTTTAAAATCATATTTTTGAAGACTATGACATGAGAATGTAGTCCTGATGTAGGATACAAAACTATCAATATATACGGTGTGATCATGCAACATTAGGGAAGAAAATGCTAATGAGTGGAAGACAGTCCCTGGGATATGGGATTATGGGCTATATTTTTTAACAATTTTTTTAGGACTTTTAAAAATTGAGGTGTAGTTGATTTACAATATGATATAAGTTTCAGGTGTACAACATAGTGAGTCACAATTTTTAAAGATTATACTCCATTTATAGTTATTATAAAATATTCGTTCTAAAGCAACTATACTCCAATAAAAAAATAAAATAAAATAAAGGCAATTTAGCAGGAATAAAGATAGATAAATGGATAAATGGACTGAATAGAAAGTCCAGAAATAAATCAACACTTCCATAGGCAATTGATTTCCATTTCAAGTCTTTTCCACACATATTGCTAAAATAATAATGGCTGTCCATACATAAAAAATCAACTCCTATTTTATGTAATACTCAAATATTAATATAAGATGGATAATATACTTAAATATACATACTAAAACTATAAAGCTTCTAGAAGAAAATGAAAAAAAATATTCGCTATATTCCCTGTGCTTTACAATATGCCCCTTGTAGCTTATTTACTTTATACATAGTAGTTTGTACCTCTTAGTTCCCTAGCCCTATCTTGCCCTTCTCCAATTCCCTCTCCCCACTGGTAACCACTAGTTTTTTCCCTCTATCTGTGAGTCAGTTTCTGTTTTGTTACATTCATTCGTTTTATTTTTTAGATTCTACATGTAAATGATAATATACAGTATTTGTCTTTCTGTATCTGACTTATTGCAGTAAGCATAATACCCTCTAGGTCCATCCATGTTGTTGCAAATGGCAGAATTTCATTCTGTTTTATGGCTGAAGAGTATTCAATTGTGTGTGTATATATATATATATATATATATATATATATATATATATATACCACATCTTCTTTATCCATTCATCTGTTGATAGACATTTAGGTTGCTTCCATGTCTTGGTTATTGTAAATTGTGCTGCTATGAACATTGGGGTGCATGTATCTTTTCGAATTAGTGTTTTTGTTTTCTTTGGATATATACTCAGGAGTGGAATTGCTGGATCATATGGTAGTTCTATTTTTAGCTTTTTGAGAAACCTGCATACTGTTTTCCACAGCGGCTGCACCAATTTACATTCCTACCAACAGTGTATAGGGTTCCCTTTTCTCCACATCCTCGCCAACATTTATTTGTGGTCTTTTTGGTGGCAGCCATTCTGACAGGTGTGAGGTGATATCTCATTGTGGTTTTGATTTGCATTTCCCTGATGATCAGTGTCGCTGAGCATCTTTCATGTTTCTGTTGGCCATCTGTGTGTCTTCTTCGGCAAAATGTCTATTCAGGTCTTCTGCCCATTTTTAAATCCACTTGTTTGTTTTTGAAATTGAGTTGTATGAGCCGTTTATATATTTTGGATATTAACCCCTTATCAGTCATATCATTTACAAATATTTTCTCCCATTCAGTAGGTTGTCTTTTCGTTTTGTGGATGGTTTCCTTTGCTGTGCAAAAGCTTTCACATTAGGTCCCATTTGTTTATTTTTGCTTTTTGTTTCCTTTGCTTTAGGAGACAGATCTTTATTCTTTTTGTATTTTCTAACTGTCCAACAATGAACATGCATTATTTTTAACAGGTGCAGAGAGGGGGTAAAAACAAACAAAAACCAAAAAAACAAAACAAACACACAAAAAAGACGAAAAAACCCACGCGCTATATTGTTGTCGTTTTAAAGAAATAAAAGGAAAACCCGACAACCTAGAAAGGGAACTTGGTCTCTACCTCCTCTCCATGACAGGGACTCCAGATTATTCTGCCTTCAGACATCTCTGCCTCCACGCCTCTTGTCCTCACCCCTCGCGGCTCTTCCAGCCCACGCTGACCCTTCTCTGTCCTCCCCTCGGTCAGGACTTCCTTTTCCAGGTGGTCATCCCCGGGACACACCTCATACTCGTTGAGGTGGGGAGGATGAGTGGTGAGGCTGTTGGGGGAGGCCGTCCGGAACTGGGCTCCCGGGCCCGCCCTCTCTGCAGGGGGAGCGCCGCAGGCGGGGGCGCGGTCCCAGGTCCTGCAGCGCCCGGTGCGCGTGTTGGGCGAGGGGACCGGCGTTCGTGCGCGCGGAGGGAGGACACGGAGACTCCGGCCGCCCCCGCGGACCCCGCGCCTCCCCGGCGCCCCGAGCCCCGCAGCCCCGGGGGAAGCGCAGAGGCGACCGAGGCCGCGGCGCGCCACTCCCTCCCGCCCGGCGCGGGCCCCGCGCTCGGGCGTCTCCGGTCCTCGGGCTCCGCCCCGCGGTCACGGCGCCAGCTGCCCCCGAGCGGCCGGGCTGGGCGGCGCGGCTCTGTCCCCGGGTCTCCTGCGAAGCTGGGTGTCCACACGCGCCCGGACCACCTGCCACCCCGGCTACCCCGTGTCGGTGCCACAGGTGAAGGTGAAGGTGAGGCCTGGGGCAGGTGCCCACTTCTGTCCCCTAACCTTCATCTTTATCAGCCAGGGACTTGCTGCCCTTCCAGGACTTTCTGGCCCCTTTTAGCCTGGAGTGTTTGACTCAGGTGGGACAGGAGTTTCTCACAGCCCGAGGCTCCTTAACTGCGGAGGATCAGTCAGCTAACAGACACAGGCATGCTGTGTTCCGTCTCAGGCACTGATGGTGAGGGGGACCACAGAGGTGAGGGGTGGTACCCCATTCCCCTTGACCAGTGCCTGAACAACCCACCTTTTGGGGAAGATGCTTTGTATCTTCCTTTTCTTGGAAAAAGTATTGGGAAACTCAGGGCACTGACTGGTGTCTGCATGCCCACCCTTGAAACTCTGCATCTTTCTCTCTCAGGGAGGACTAGCGCTGCACCGGGAGGCCCCAGGTGCTGGGGCAGCAGGGCCGGTGGTGACTCTGGTCCATGTCATCTGAAGCCACCCTTGTCCAGTGCCCCACTGCTGTGTCCCGCAATCTCCTTTGACAAAGGAGAGAAACTGGGCCATTATCATTATACCCACCCTACAGAGGGAAAAACGGAGGAAGGGAATAAATGGCAGAGCCAGACCCAGAACTCAGACCTCCTGGTTCTTAGTCCAGTGCTCTCCCCTGCCCACCTTGCCTCACAGGTGGTGGAAGGGGAGTGTGTCAGCCTCTGATGGACTAGCTTGGAGGAGAGAGGCTGCCCTAGGCCTGGAGTATCTTGCTAGGTGACAGAGAAGGGAGCTAATGGGACCAGCCCTCCCTATCTCCCACTCTCTAGCTCTCTCCAGTGGTCCTAGGCGAGATGGCTTCCCACAGCAGCCAAGACTTCTCTGCTAAACCGGCACTGACCTAGCTCCCTTCGCACCCCCAATCTCATCCTTCCCAGGAGGGCACACGGATGCCCGTCACACCCCACACCTTCCCACACATGCATACACCCTTGAAAAACACAACACAGGGAGTTTCCAGGCCCAGAACAACAGGAGTACAAATGCAGGCCTATATATCATGTGTTAAACACTTAAAGATTATAAACCAAGCTAACAAATATGTTCTATTTTCCAAACTTGACAAAATATAACTTCATTATGACCTGAAAGGTCAGGTTCGAATTTAGAATTTCCAGACTCCTCCAAGTTCCTCGCCGGTGTAGGGAGACCTGGCACTAGGCCAACAGCAGATCCTCATTTCTGTCATGGGTGGGACTGCTCACACTGGTGGGCAGTTAACCCTTGACAGGGTGTGCCTGGAAAAGATACCTGCCCTGTGGTCTAGAAGCCAATTGGTCAGGAATTCCGTCCACCCCACAGATCTGCAGCCCTGTGGGAGGGGCGCTGTCAGAGGAAAGCCAGAACCAGACCTTTCAAAGCTGAGGGGCACCTCTTGTCTGGACTTAAGGATGGCCCTCTTCTTACTCTACATTCTACCTGCCTTTCTCTTTGGAAGTTCAAAGTTAGGGTGGAAGACTAATTCAGAGTTTCCTGACCCAGTGTGTGTTGGGTCTGGGGGCTACAGAAGCAGGAGAGGTGTTAGTAGAAACTTAGTGGAAACTTAGGGGAAAGTTCTCTCACAGGGGCTCTGTGTGGTGGAAGGGTCTTGAAACAGCCCCTGGGGGCACTGTTACCTGACAGTGAGGAGGCTCCAGCAGAGTGCCTCCCCCCAGACCACCTGGGCCGTTTCTGGGAGTGGTTGGGACACCTGGGTCTCCCAGAAAAGGGGGTTTCCTGGCCCAGTGAGTGTTCTCTGAAGAGCAAAGGTGAACAGTGGTTGGATGCACTGCTGATAAATGGTGTCTGTGCTCTCATTTGTCACTGCTGAGCTGGGAGCCAGCCACTGAAGATTCTTGGGGGCCTGATACTCTGAGCAGACAGTGGATGCAGCCAGCCACTCACCAGGTGGGTTCAGGATGGGCCTGAATGGGTCCTTTCAGGAGACCCAGGCGCCCTCTTGAGGATACTTGACGAATCTCACTACCTCCATCCTGCATACAGGGACTCTGAAGCCAACTCTCCTCCCCATTCTCTCTCTTTCTGGCTCCTGTCCAGACCCTTCCAATTTCTTCTTCCACCTACAGCCTCCCCATAGTCCAGCCCACCCATCATTCTGAGAGGCCTCCCATATTAGGAACCAGCAAGGCCCAGCATCCCCAGTGCCCTGGCATCATGGGGCATAGTGCCAACACTTTGGACTTACCCATAGGAAACCACCCCTCCAAATACTTTAGGGTCTGGAAGCATCTTCCAGCAACCTGAGGATTTTGTACCGTGTGATGACATATGTTAATGAGACATGGGTAGTCTCATTAACCCCAACTCCTAGGGCCAAGCTCCCGCAGCCCCTGGGGGCACCCTGCCCCAGAGCCCCATGCTGAGCTGACTCTGGTGTGTTGGGGATCTCAAGAGCTCTCAGTGACCCCTCTCTGCATGGGGGCAGGTGAGGAGAGGATGAGGCAAGAATCAGGGTGGATCAGTCCCTGAACTCTTCAGGCCACGTGGCCGGGTTAAGAGTCTGTACCAGGGGCTTCCCTGGTGGCGCAGTGGTTAAGAATCCGCCTGCCAATGCAGGGGACATGGGTTCAAGCCCTGGCCTGGGAAGATTGCCGTGGAGCAACTAAGCCCGTGCGCCACAACTACTGAGCCTGCGCTCTAGAGCCCGCGAGCCACAACTACTGAGCCCACGTGCCACAACTACTGAAGCCCACGCGCATAGAGCCCGTGCTCCACAACAAGAGAAGCCACCGCAATGAGAAGCCCATGCACCGCAACGAAGAGTAGCCCCCGCTCGCCGCAACCAGAGAAAGCCCGTGCACAGCAACAAAGACCCAACGCAGCCAAAAATAAATAAATAAATAAATAAAAATATAATCCGATTCTGCCTGCAATCTATTCTGAGTCCATATTCGGGAAAATTCTAAAAAAAAAAAAAAAAAAGAGTCTGTACCAGGAATAGGCGAGCAAGACTTAGCGCAGAGCAGCCTGTGAGGGTCCCTCTGAAGTCTCTGCTGCCCTCCCTGACCACCTAAGGGGCACAGAGACAGGTCCCAGGGGGAGAGCACTAAGCCCCACCTCCTTTTCTGCCCATGCTGGAACCAGAGGGTCTCTGAAGGGGGAAGTCACTTGTGCAGTGGGTCCTTTCCAGGAAGAGGGCATCGTTAAGCTAATGACCAGCCACAAGGGGCCCCCTGAGCTTTCCCTAAAGAGGATCCCAGGCAATGTGACCAGGGATCTTTAAGGTGCCTGTGAAGAAGGGGAATAGTAGGGCCTTTCGGGGACAGACCGAAACCAGCGGACTTGAAGTCAGGCATCAACACCTTTGCATCCTGAGCAGGCGTTGGTCAGACCCTGAGGGTATCCCCACCACTGCCCCAATGCTGCTTTCCTTCTCCCTGTAGCAGAGCCAGTGGGAAAACCCCACTCACAGCCACCTGGGCTGCATGCCACTGGGGAGCAGGGAGGTGGGTGCCTCCAGCTTCGGGGGATCAGATCCAGACCCTGTCCTCCAGGAGAGGAAGTGAGGTGTCCCCTGAGAGCTGCAAATCAGCACATAACGACCCCGCCCAAACCCCTGCACTAGGAGATGACCAAACTCTAGCACAGCTTCCAGCAGCCTGTGTCCCTAGGATGACCCCAGTCCCCTCATATGCCTGCCTGAGAAAGCTCAACACTGCCAGCAGAATTCACTGCTTGTTCTAGCCAACACCTGACGCAGGGCCCTGACTTCCCTTTCTTAGAGCATTTACTAAAAAGGGCTTGTAATTGTGACTCCTTCCTCTGTCCCTCTTCCTTCTACAACAAGAGTGTTTTTCTCAAGGACCTGAAAACCACTACTTGAAATGCAGTCATCAGGAAGGGTAGAGGTCCTGTCTCCCAGTCTCTCTCAGAGGACACAATCCTAGGATGATTGCTGCTCACGGGCACCCTGGCCTCATCGCACTTACACTGCCGACCCTTTGTAATTTTCTCTTCTCTGAGCTGCTTGAGGCCCTGCTGCCCTTCCCCACTCCTTCATTCTCCCCTTAACCGCCCAGTCTCCTCTGCACAGATCGGAACGGAGCTCAGCTCTTTCCCCTCCTGTCAGTAGTCACTGAATAAAATCTGTTTTCACCACTTCAGCTAATGTCCGCCTATGTTTACCTTTGACACTGGCTCCTGGCCTGGTTCAGCACTCCCTCCTCTCTGCGAGTCACTACAAACACACATGCATGCACCCCAAACCACCCTTTATTCAGAAGATCCAGGGAATTTGGGGGGTGCAGGTTATAAGTGTTCTGGTCTTTTTTTCTGGCCTTTTTTGCCCCTTGCTACGCAGGCATCCCCATCAGCCATTCAGTAGCTAATTTTTTTTTTTTTTTTGGCCATGCCACGTGGCTTGCAGGATCTTATTTATCCCACCAGGGATCAAACCTGGGCCCCATCAGTGAAAGCACTGAGTCCTAACCACTGGACCGCCAGGGAATTAATTCCCTCAGTAACTAAGTTCTGGGGTTTTTTTGTTTTTTCTTTTTGAATTTTATTTTATTTTATTTACAGCAGGTTCTTATTAGTTATCCATTTTATACATATTAGTGTATATATGTCAATCCCATTCTCCCAATTCATCACCCCCGCCTCCCACCGCTTTCCCCCCTTGGTGTCCATACATTTGTTCTCTACATCTGTGTCTCTATTTCCGCCCTGCAAACCGGTTCATCTGTACCATTTTTCTAGGTTCCACATACATGCATTAATATACGATATTTGTTTTTCTCTTTCTGACTTACTTCACTCTGTATGACAGTCTCTAGATCCATCCACGTCTCTACAAATGACCCAATTTCATTCCTTTTTATGGCTGAGGGTAACTAAGTTTTAAAAGGCGATTTTAATCTGTCTCTAGGTGGAGCGATTTGGGGTTGGAGGGTCCACGGCAGGTGAGGTCAGGACTGCCAACTCTCGCCTGCCCCCCTCACCCTCTGCCACCATCCTCGGGCCCAGGTTTTCCCCTGCTGTTCAAGCTCTGACCTTTGCTCATCTGGGAAAGCAGGTGCCCGGCTTTACAAACTGGTGTGTCCCACCTTGCCTCTTTCCCAAGGCGAGTCAAGATGTGGGCCGTTGAGCTCATATCCTCCCCTCGGCCCAGGCCCGCCATAGCCTCCCAACAAAGCCAGGGGTCTGTGCCTGGGCTGGGCTGCCCCGAAGCCCCACTGTGAGCAGTCCTGCTGTGAGCCCTCAGACTAGACTGAGAGGGGCTTGAGAAGGAGGCCCAGCATTTCTTTCTCAGACCAGACGTGAGCTACACCCCCAACTGTCTTCCTGGTGCCCAGGAGGTGGCCACCACCCTCTGTACCCACAGCTGCTTTTGCCCCTTCACACTCTGTCCACAGAACACGGCCTGCAGTCAAAAATCCAGGCTCCCCTCAGCCTGGCCTTAGTGCCCTGTCAGCAATGATCCACCAAACCCTGGATGGATGGGGAGGGCTTCTGAGAGACAACAGTCCTCCAGCAGGGAATGCCCCAGCAAGAGCAAAACCAACCTGACCACCTTCGCCGGGGAGGGGAGAGGATACTGGTCTCGACGGCGATAGTCACAGACGGCTTGGCTCCTGTGGGCAGAGGACTTGCTAGTCTCCTGTCTCCACTACAAAAATAACTTTGGAGGGCTTCCCTGGTGACACAGTGGTTAAGAATCTGCCTGCCAATGCAGGGGACACGGGTTCGATCTCTGGTCCGGGAAGATCCCACATGCCGCGGAGCAACTAAGCCCGTGCGCCACAACTACTGAGCCCGCGTGTCTGCCTAGATCCCGTGCTCCGCAACAAGAGAAGCTACGACAATGAGAAGCCTGTGCACCGCAATGAAGAGTAGTCCCCGCTCGCCGCAACTAGAGAAAGCCCTCGCACAGCAACGAAGACCCAACACAGCCAAAAATAAAAACAAATAAATAAATTAAAAAAAAAAAAAAAACTTTGGAATTTGTTCTATTTGAAACTCTAGTTCTTAAAATATGTGGAAGTTGAACACAGGCTGGTCAGTCAGGCTGTGTGTGGCTCTGGGTAGAAAGGGTGGGGGAGGAAGACGGTGTACCTTGTTTTAAAAAAGACCCTGAATGTGTGCAGGCTTTGGCTTTTTTCTGGAATGGGTTGAGGTTATTTCTGGTGCACGGTGTCAGGACAAGTGTGTTCCTTTTAGCACCTTCTGTAAATAAACTGTGGAAACGTGGACCCCCCCCCCCAACCACCCACCCCAGCGGCAGGGGTGGGGGTGGGCTGGAGGAGAGGGAAGAAGAAAAGGACTAGGATTGGAAGGGCTGCTGTAGCTCAGGGGTCCCCTCTGTTCTTGCTGCCCCCTGAGAAAGCATGACCAGCTCTTGGGACATCCCTCAAACCAGAGCAGGGCCTGTGTGTGCAGTGCGGTGGGCTGAGGGGCTAGGAGACAACTAATGAAATCAGGAGCCTGGACATACATTCTCCTCTAAGACACAAAAGAGGCTAAATGAAGGACCACGGAGTCCCTGAACAGAAAGGTAAGGCACTTGATCAAGATCAGAACAGCTTTGGGATAACAGAACTGGGACCTGAACTCAGCTGAGGCGGTGCGGGAGGGGGAGAAAGGCAGCTCGCCCTGTTCTCCCATCCCTTCTAGCCCCTCCCCCCTCCCACCTTCCCTTGGAAAGTCACCGAGGGGGTGAGAGGTGAGCACAGACCTGACCGAGGATGCTGGGGGTGAGGACAGCTTCTGTGCCAGAGGGGGACAGGGACCACACAGTTTTCTGCCTGGTTAAGGAGTTTGGGTTTTCCACCGAGGCGCTCAGAAGCAATGAATGTATTTGAAGCAGGCACGAGGTGCCATATTTCTCTTTTAAAATATCACCCTGAAAGCCAGCATTAGAATGGAAGTGACTGGAGGCTCCAAGGATACTGCAATAGTCCAGGCGAAAGTTGATAAGGGCCCAGCCTAAGCTAGGTGCAATCACGAGAAGGGGCCAGATAGACACTGAGGTAGAATTGACAGGAGGGGCCAGAGAGACACTGAGGCAGAATTGATAGGAGGTGAGGATTAAGGGAGAGAGATGACATTGGGTCTTTAGCCCAGGTGAGTGGGGAGTTATGGGCCTTCACTGGGCTTGAGTGCACGTGTTTTTCAATGAATGGTCACAGGCCAAAGTTTGGGACAGTCTTTACTGGAGTTTGGAATGTCATAGCAATTCACCTTAATCAGAGGCAGACTGGTAAAATGAGCAGCAATGGTGGCGGACCCCCGGCAGGGGACATCCGGCCTACATGAGGAATCCTGCTCGCCCGCAAGCAGTACACAGGCACACGCACACACTCTTCTACACAAACCAACACTCTCATGAGTGCTCGCTCACTCCGGGTGGGTCAGAGGCCAGGCGCCCTTCCTGCCCTGTCTGCTCTGGGGGATCCACTGAGCTGAGACTGAAGGAAACCACTTGAGGACCAGGGACGAAGGAGCTGGCAGCTGCAGGCGTTTTGCAGTTTGGGAGAAGGGGATCCAGGAAGATAGGAGAAATTGCCAGGGCCAAGCAAAGGGAGCCCCTCTGGGCCAGGGCATGGGGAGAAGATGCTGGAGATGGGGCATGGGAGGGACAGGGGTGGGAGAAAAGGCCGTCCCCTCTCCTTCACTCACTCCAACCTCACAGCTGGGGCCAGAGTCCTGGGCATAGGAATCCTGGGGAACGTCGAGGGGTCCCCTGTGTCCTAGGAAGGCACTGAAATGGGGAACAGATCCTGGAGGGCCTGGAGTCTCCCCCAAGTACCCCAGGGGGTAAGGAAGGGGGGTGACAGAGCAAGGAGGGTCTTACATGCTGGTTGTCTGGGGCAACAAGACTGGGGAAGCACGAATCCTGCTTCCCACCCCAAACAAGGGGTGGGTGATGGGCTGAGATGCAGCCCCTCTGGCCGGCAGAGGGGAGAGGGCCAGAGCCAGGGCTTCCCCTTTGGCCTCCAGGGCAGTGAGTGGGAGAGCCTGGCCTCGCCCGTGTGTCCGTGGGGGGGTGGGGGCAGGAGGGGGGGACCGGGGCCTCCTGCCCCTGGGACCTGGGCTACCAGAGCACGGCCCCGTCCAGGTTCCCGTAGCCCGGCTCGGCCCGCAGCCGCCAGTACGTGTTGTTAGTCACCCACCACTCCTTCCCGCTGCTGTCTGTCTGCCGCCTGGGGGAAGGGGGCCATGGAAGAAGAGGGGTGAACATCCGCCACTGAGGCCGGGGTCCTGAGATGCTGCCTTACTCTGCCGGCCCCACTCAAAGCAGGAAGGGGCTAGTGGGGAGGAGGAGGGGGCCCTGGGTTGCAGAGAGACCTGGAGAGGGGGGCAGAGGCACCTGAAGAAGCGAGCCTGGTGGACGATGTTGTTCTCCTCCATCACTTTGCGCCTGTCTCGCTGAAGCTGCTCAATCCTTCTCTTCTGGGCCTCGGCGGCCTGTATGTTCCCCTCCTCCAGGTACCTGAGCATCCAGACCGCAGTCAGCGGAACTGCCCACCCTCAGAGGCCCCCAAATCCAAGGCCGCTGTGCCTGCCCGGTTCTGCCCCCAAACAGGTCCCATCTCCCTGAGGCAACTCAAGGAAGGAAGGACATAGTCCCAGGTCTGTGTGGAAACCCACGTGGGGAGGGAGGAGCCCGGAGCTTCCGGAGTGGCACCCGCCTGGCACTGACCTCTGGTCTGGCCGGAGCCGCGTGTCTGTGGAAGGCAGGGACCGCTTCAGCTCTGCCGTCAGCTCATTCAGCTCCAAAGCAAACTGAGTGAAGCCGAAGTTTCGCTCATAGTTTGGGGGCATTGAGTCTAGGGGGAAGGCAGGGGGCTGGGGCAGGTGGACTGAGCACAGCTGCCCTCACCTCTGCCCAGCCCGCCCCAAGCACCCCACTTACTGGGCTTCCAGATGCACTGACCGCCCGGCGGGGGTCCCCGGTACAGCCCCTCGGGCCACTTCCCGAAGAGTCGGTGGAGGACTCGGCCGCTCCGGCTGAACACGGCACCCTGCACCTCATGGACGTTGGAGCTCCAGTACTTGGCCTGGGGTGGGGGTGGGACAGAGGGCTTAGGGAGGTGTCCCCTCCCCTTCCCTGGGGCGAGCTGCTGGGACGGACAGGTGGGGCAGGAAGGCCACCCACCTTGCAGAAGGTGATCTTGCAGTGGCAGGAGCTGTCCTGCGTGTTCCGGATGAGCACCTCTCCGTAGTGCTCAATCCAGCGCTGGCCACTCAGGATGTTGTGGATGCAGGACGTCACCTTGTTCCACTCAAAGTGGTCCCCAAACCTGAGAGAGACAAAGCATGGCGGGGGGCAGCTGGCCGGCCCTGGGGAACAAGTGCCACCTTGAGCCGGGGAATGCCTGTCTCATCAGAGCAGGTCATGCGGGTCTGGGAAAGGAACCCTGGGGTCCTGGTTCCAGCTCATGGTCCTTCTACGAAGGACGACATATTTATGAAGCAAAGCAGCCTTCACAGAAAGTATTCAACTAACACGTCTCCATTTGTTGAGAAAGCTCCTGAGTGCCTAAGTCACAGGGGTAAAAACATAGACGGGGTCCATGTCCTTGGGATATATATATGTCTGTTCACATATATCAGCCTGTTTACTCCCCACTTCCGTCGAATATTACTTATTACTCTTATTTTATAGATGAGCAGACTCAAGGCTCTGAGGCGTCAAGTCTTTTTGCCGCTTGTCTAACTATTAAGTAGTAGAACCAAGACTCCCACCCAGGACTTCTGACCCTGAAGTCCAGGGTCTTCCCCACCCCTGCACTGGCCTCTGGCTGCAGTTCCCCACCTATAACATGGCTAGATGAGGGTGCTTCAAATGTGGTTTGTCAGCAATCCTGAAATCACTTTAGAATCACCTTAGGTTTCTGTGTGTGTGTGTGTGTGTGTGTGTGCGCGCATGTGTGTGTGTGCGTGTGTGTGTGTGTGCGTGTGCGTGTGTGTGTGTGGGGGGGGGAATGGGTTACTGTGCACTGACTTGAAATATCAAATGCATTCCTTACAGTGAATCATGGTCAAAAAGTGTGAAAGCCACTTGATCAGATGGCCTTGATGAGCCCTTCCAGCTCTAAGACTTTTCACCTTTCTTTATTGACAACTGCTGTTAACACAGGTATAAATGTACAGACACTGCCCCACCCTGAGCAGCTTCAGACCAGGCCTCTTTCTCCTGTCCCTCCCACCTCCCCATCCCAGCCCGGGGAGGGAGGATGGCCTGTAGGCTGGGCCTGGCTGCCTACACTCACCTGGGCAGGCTCACATTGACCATCCCCACAGGCACAATCTCCAGGGATTTGCCCCAGAACTTGTTCTTCCACTTCATGTCTGGAGTTGGGTGGGGGAGGGAGAGCGACAGCAGAGATAAGACCAGAGAGTGTTCCAGCCCCTCTCCCATCTGCCCTTCACCCCCAGCCCCATCCTTTACCTTGCCAGAATATGAAGTTCTCAGACTCCGCATGGCAGGCCGAGATGGGGGGGTGGTGGGAGACCTTGATGAGCAAGGAAGTTCTCTAGAGGTTGCTCCTGAGGACCCTGGGGTCTGCTCCTGACCCCAGGCCCCCAATATCCCTCACCCCCATCCCCAGTTCCCCTGGGAACCAGAAGACCAGTTAGTTCCAGGTCTCTTGTCTAGGTGTCCTTGGCCACCACCCAAATTCCATCACCCTCTCCTTTCCCACGAGGCCCCTATGTTCTCCCTTCTCCCTCCCTCCTCTCTAGGGCCCTCCTTGCCGACCCTGTGCATGGTGCCCTCCAGAGACCCTGTCCAAGTCCTCTAGCAGTGACAGGTGGGGCCTCCACCCATGCCCTGCCTGAAAGCCAGCCCTCCCATGAGGACCCTCTTCCCTAATCATCTTCCCCAAAGCTGATCATCACCCTGCAATCTCCACAACACACCCTTGGAAAAACTCGGCCTTGCCCTCATTAGAACAGCTCCCCATCTGGAACCTAGAACTCAGGGATCCCACAGCCTGCCCTCCTTGCCTCTCCCCATCACCTGGTGCCCACCACTGCCTGAGGGTTCTCTATAAAGTGCAATTCTAAGCATGTCACTCTACTGCTTAAAACTCTCCCATGACTCCCCGTGGCCTTCAGGCTTTAAAAACCAACCAACCAATAGAGCTGAATAACCTCCTATGAGCTTCCACAATCCCAGCTCTAGAACATGGTACAGTAACTCCTTGTTTGAAGTCCGTCTCCCCAAGCAGCGGGGAGCTCCTCCCCTGACTGCCCGACTGTCGGGTGTTCTCGCCCACGCCCTGGCCCCTTGAAGCCTGGGTGTTCCCCGGCCTTGGCCACATGGCTGCCCCGACCAGCCCACTTCTTCCAGGGCCTCACCTGCTCACTGATGAAGCGGAAACCTCGGTCAGGCCGCTCGCACTCGTAGGTCTCCCCCAGGACAGGGTTGAAGGGCTTGCAGCCCGCCCGGTGGTACGTGGAGGAGTAGGCTGACACTGCGAAGGCTGCGATGTACACCTGCAGGGGGCGGGGCGCCGGGGGATCAGAGGAGATGCCACGCCGCCACCACCCCACCGTGAGCCAGGACGGGGGGCCTGGGGTCGGCCCGGTAGACCGGATCCTGGGCGGAGGCGGCAGCCTGGGCGGGGTCAGGGCGGACCCACCATTCGCTCGCAGGGGTCGGTGGTATGGCTGGCCTGGTCCAGAAGGCCGCTGTACTCCAGCTCCTCGCAGAGCCGCTGCAGGGTGTTGAGTGGCTCGTTGAGCTGCACGGGCATCGACACCTTGGACAGGTCCTTGCCGATGTTGTTCCGCAGGATGTTCCACAGGCTCACGTCGGCCCCGGGCCCACTGGCCGCAGGTAGGCATCGGCGGCGGGGTGGTCCCACAGCTCCTCCTGGAACACAATCCCGGGGCCAACCCGCCTGTCACTCTTCCCTGGGCACCTCGCATCCAGGCCCATGGCCTCCCGAGCTCCTGAGGTGCTCCTAGTTCTGCTCGCTCCCAGGCCCCAGGCTCGACTCACTATGGGGCAGGCGGCTGGGGGCTAATTCTTTTGTTTTGGGTGGGGGATGGGGGGGTGGGGAGTGGTTAATTCTTGATGAGCTCCTGGGGATTTAGGTGAGCAGCAGGGTTAAGAACCAGAGGACAGTTCCCACTGTTGGAAACAGAAACCCTGCACCCCAGAAGCCCTTCTTGAGTCTCACCCTCGGCTTCTGCTCCATTTCTTAAGCACAGAAACCAATGTCAAAATTATTCAGCCCATTTTATAGATGAGGAAACAGGCTCCAAGAAGTAAAATGACACGTACAAAGCCACACTGCTAAAAAGCGGGCCCTTCTGCCTATCAGGCCCATGCAAGCCTTCTCAGAAGCCCAGAGTGGAGGCTAGCCCCAGGCTGAGCCTGCCCCACCCCCAGAGCCGCCCCTGGAACACAGTCACAGCTTAGCCTTACTCAGCCCCAGGGTCACCCCTGGAGTCAGCACCCGAAGCCATTATCCCACCAGTACTACAAGGGACTACTGCCCAAGGGGCCTGGGCCTGGACAAACCCCGTTGCTGTGCCCACCTCCAGCCCTCCCTCCCGCCCGTCTGGCTGGCACCTTTCTGACAGCGCTCAGCTCCCCTGAGGTTCAGCACCTCCTCGGACAGGCTGGTGGTGACTTCACTGGCGCATGACTCCTCCTCCTCTGAGCCCTGGGCCAGGGACAGATGACAGGCTGGGCAGACTAGGCCTCCCCCAGGCAGCTGGACAGTGCCCAGGGCCTGGCAAGAATCTGCCCAGCTAGCCCTTTGGTGGGAAGGGGAAGAGAATATATTTGGGGGGAAGGGGAAGAGAATATATTTGGGGGGGGTCTGAGCCCTAAGACACTGCCCTGGGAGGCCTGGCATCATGGTGTGCCCTGCCACCTTGGGAGGGAGAGGGCCTGGCCTTACGACTAGCAGGGAGACAGCTCAGGGACTTGGCGGGACACTAAGGGAAGGGAAGCTGGGGATTACTGGGATTCAGGGTCAGGAGGGTGAGCGCCAAGGGAGTGCTAAGGCTGAAACGAGGTCACAGAAAGATGACGGGGTGCAGCCGAGGCAGCAGTTTCAGTAGAACCCATGGGGATGGAGCACATCAAACTGGAAGAAGGGTCCCCAGCAGAGATTTCTAAGCAGGGCCACACAAACCCAGCAGATCTGGACGTGTTCCCAGAGATAGTGGCCGAGGTGGTTAGAAAGGACTTGGGAATCTACAGATTCCAGTCTCCCGGGACCCCACCCCTCTATTCCCAGGGTCCCTCCTCTCTCACTACCAGCTTCCCCGCTCCCTCACCTCATTCTCAGAAGAGCTGGCAGAGAGGAGAACCTCACAGGCATCAAAGAACTCTGTGTGGGAATCAGCGAGGGAAAGGACGCTGCTCTGGGACAGCTGAGGGGTCAGCTCTCGCCCCTTCATGTACAGAGCTTCTTGCTGTGGGAGCGGGACAGGTGTCAGGCCCAAGGCCCAGCCGGGAGAGTCAGGCAGGGCTCCCCTGGCCTGACAGCTCCCTTGTGAGGGAAGTGTGACTGGGGACTTTTACTATCTGAGTCTGAGACCTGCTGAGCAGGAGAAGATGCGGAGGGGAGCGAGCGTAGTGGGGTACGAAGGCCTGGTGGAAAGATCCCGGCCTGGAAGTGAGGAGACACGGGTTCCATAATAACTGCTTACACTGCCTGGGCACTGACTCTGAGCTCGGCTCCAAGCCTTTTGCGTGTATCAACTCCATCAATCCCAACACTCACCCTACCAGGTAGGTGCAATTATTACCCCCACTTTGCAGATTAGGACACTGAGGCTCTGGGTCATGCAGCCAGCATACAGTGGAGCCAGATTCAAACCCATGTAGTACGGGAGCCTGGGCCCATCAATTAGATTCTTTGAGTCTCAGTTTCCTCATCTGTGAACTTGAGGGTAAGAATCACTGCCTCACGGGACTCTGACTTAAAAGTACAAGCACTCTGCACGCTGTTAAGAAATGACCCAGATGTGGCTGCTGCCCGTGTTCCGTGAAAGGGGCTGGAGTTTCAGGTCTGAAAGCCAACCACGCCTTCACTTCTGCTGGGAGAGAAGGCCCAGAGGAATGGTCCCCACAGCCCACCCCGGCTCCCACCTCCTCGGGGTTGAGGGAGCTGAAGGAGTCTGCAGTGGTGTCGGAGGACACGGACAGCGAGTGGAGGCGCCTCGGGCCGGCTGCGGCCTCAGAGACCTGCAGGGAGAGGGTGAGGGCACAGGTGCCGGGACGGGGCGGGTGAAGCCCTCCCCAGCCTGCCAGGCACAGCCTGCCTCCTCCAACCTCCCTTCCCGGCCCAGGTCCGCGACCACGCCCAGGCCTGCAGTCCTCGGGCTCGGGCCCGCTCCTCCCACTGGCCACCCTGCCCCCAGCCTCACCCCCAGCCTGGATGGCTCCGATCCCTGGTGCAGGTCCCTCAGTCGGTCCCGTTCAGTGGTGAGGGCGGCCAGGACACTGCTGAGCGAGCTGTGCACTGTGGGGGCAGGCCGGCCATCAGACTCCCTTCCTCTCCCTCTCCCTCTCCCCGCCTGCTCCCAGCCACCCCCAGGGCACGCACTCACCCTTCTGAGCCAGGGCCCAGAAACTGCGCTGCAGGTGGGCATAGTCTGGGGGTGGCAGCCCGCGGGGGCCCGAGGAGTCCCGGGACTCCAGGTAGCGAGACAGGTTGGGAACAGAGCCGTGGAGACGACCCACCTGTAGGCGAAGGGGAGGGGTTGAAGGGCGCAGCCATCTTCAGACCCTCCCATCCAGCATCTCGGGGTCCACACCCCACCTCACCCGCCCGATGGTGTCGTCCTTGGCAAAGCTCTGTGTGCACCATATGCGGCTGGTCCGCTTCCCCTTCTTGGGTCTCTCGGTCGTCACCGAGGCCTGGCAAGTCGAGGTGAGGGAGTTTCAGTCTCAGGGTGGGGAAGACCACCAAAGCCGGGAGAGAGGTAGACGGTCATGAAGGAGGACGCAGAGACACCAGCATCCCGGAGGCAGAAGACCGATAGCCTGGCAGCCGCCTGGGCACAGGAGGAAGGGGTCGCTCCAAAGGGGCAGAAAGACAACCCTGAGGCGGACTGGACACGGTGGGGAGGGGCAACGGGGAGATGGTGGCTCTCCAGGAAACCGCAGCATATAAGGGGGACTGGGGACCTGTCCGGGGAAGTGACGGAGATGAAGACAGCAAGAGCGGAGAGAGCCCTGGGCGGGCCCCTGCCTCCTCCCCTGGACCTTACCTGGTGTGTGGGGATAACAGGGGCTGAGGGGGTCCGGGGCAGGGACTCCAGGCTCTGGAGGAGTCTGTGGAGTTCCTGGAGCTTCCCCTGACACTCAGAGAGCTCTGTGGGAAGGATGAATGAGGAAGTCCCTCTCCCAGCACCGGCCAGGCCCCCCAGAGTCTGTCCCTTAGCGTCCCTTCCTCCTCCAAAGACTTCACCCGCAGCCACGGAAATCCCGACACTGGCTCCCCTCCCCTACTCACGAGTCCAAAGCGGTTCCCAGCTCCCACCCTTTGGTCTGGCCTCAACGGGAGTGCCCGCACCCCAATCTGCACTCTGTCCCCAGACCACACCTTACCTCGGCCGCTTCCACACAGGCCAGGGGGCCCCCACTCTTGCTCTCCCCCCTTGGTTTGCATTTCCCTCTCCCAGGCCAGCATCGCAGCCTGCAACTCCAGGAATCCGGTTCTAGTGCACACCCCTTCCCTGGCACTACTCCTCAGGACCCCTCCCTGCGTTGGCATTCTGGATCTTCTTTTTCATGAGTCCTGGCCCTGTGTCCGGGTCTGTCTATGTGCCTAGAGCACGAGCCCCACCATTCTCTGTAAGCCTGAGGCTCCCCAGGGCAGGGCCCTAGGAGACCTGATCAGCCTAGAGGCGGAGGCTGTCTCCCCCTTCAGCCTGGGGCTCCCAGAGGCAGGGATGGAGGTAACATTTTCTCCTCCTTGTGACTGCTGATGCCACCTAGATGCAATAGCATGGGCCCTCCCCACGGAGGCGCAGTGCCAGGGGCCCCTCACCATGAGAGCAGCGGTCTAACCCATCACTGTCCCTCAGCCAGGAAGACACCTTCTCCCGAGGTCCAACCCCTGGCAGAGCCGAGGCACTACCCGCTGCCGGAAGCTGGGCACCAGGAACCTGTGGGGTGAGTCAAGGGTCAGGAAGGTGCCTGCCTCCCTGAGTCTCATCCTGAATCCCCACATCACCTGTTCCTGCCCCAGGGCCCATCTTACCTTCCTGTGAGTGGTGCTGGGCAGCAGGCTTCGGGGCACATCCAGGTGCTGGGCCAGGCGGTGGGCACGCAGCTGAGCCACCCAGCTCTGGAACAGGTCCTGGGATTTGATCTGCAGAGGTGATGGAGAAGGGGAGGGATGCATGAAAGGAAGGATTGCTTTCTAGGGGCAAGAAGTTGGGGCTCTGGTCCGCAGGCAGGCAGGGTCTCTCCCTATAGCACACAGCTTGTGCAAAGGTCCCTTGCGGGGAGGCAGGAACAGCTTCTGCAGGTGTCCAAGGCTTCAGCTCTGTTCCTGTTCACATAACAACCAACAGGGCCAGTTTGCCATTGGCTATTGTACATGGTGGGAACTCCCTTCTGGTCAAACTCAGACAGACCCTCGGCCCCTGTCCCTCTCTCCTGCGTGCCCCAGTGCCTCTGACAGGCTGGGGGCCAAGCCACCACCTGGCTCCCAGGGATATCACCTTGAGGTGGTAGATGTTGTCTTCAGTGTCAAGGTCAATGCGCTGGGCCTTTTTGTTGATGGACATGACCGACAGTCGGACATCAATGGAGCCATGGAGCTTCCCCTTGGTGATCTGGGGTGGAGAGATCGGAGGGGGAAAGGGGGACTGGTTTTAGGCCACCAGGGCCACCATTCCTGAGGTCACGCTAGGCTCAAGGGCCAGGCAGCAGGTTCACCCTCATGCCCAAGTCACAGTATCAGCAGGACTTGTCAGTCGTCCTCCTGCGCACAGGACACCCCGCTATGCCAAGTCACAATCTGAGCTCTAGGCAGTCACAGAGTGAGGAAAACTTTTCCCACCCTCAGGAATCTGCGAGGCTGAGAAAGGAGCACCTTCTTGGAGAGAGCCTGGGTGTCTAGGCCTTTAGTTCCTTGTTCCTGCAAGAGCAGAGGCCAAGGGCGAGGATGATACAGCTCCCATGTCTTGGGTACTTATTTCATGCCCGGCACTGTCCTGAGAGCCCTCACCAAGACAAAGACTCTATAAATGGGTGACTGCACTCTCTCCACCTTAGAGGTGAGGAGCTGAGGCCCAGGGAAGTAACCTGCCCAAGGCCCCACACCCAATAATTGGTGTACCTGGGATTCAGACCCTGCTCTGGGGGATTCCAGAAGCCCCCTGCCCGCCCAGGGCACTCTGGGGCCAAACTCCTCCCTCATCCCCCAGCCGAGGCCCTGACTCACATCTTGCCGAGTCGTTGCGTAGTGAAGGATCCCATCCTCGAGCACAAAGTATCTCTGTGACGTTGCCCAGAAGGGACAGGACCCGGGGGGCAGAGAGGAAAGGACGTGGGGAGAGAGCAACCATACAGAAGTTTCTTCTGACACACAAACACCCTGTACCGCCCGGCAACCCCACACATCCCCGTTCGGCCCCCCCCATCTGGCCCCTCCCTTGGCCCTGCCTCCTTACCTTGTGCCAGCCCTTCAGAGGCCACTTCCTCTTCTTGAGCAGGTGGCCTTCCTGCCTCTCGGGCATGATACCCTCTGCCCCCAGCCGGCCCCGAGGCTCCTCCACTACCTCCCACAGCTCGGAGGCCTGCAGTCCAGGACAGAGTTGGGGAGCGGCAGGTGAGGCGACCACCTCTGCCTTTCCCCTGTGGGCCAAGCTCGGCGCGCCCACTGCCTGCTCCCCACCCTCAGACCTGCTGGGCACTGCTGGGCTTTGCGGACTGTGTGCTCTCAGCCAGGGAGGGAGGGTCCCGCTCTTGGAAGTCCATGGGGAAGGGAGTGGCCACTCCCTGCTGAGGACGTAGAGAAGAGTGGAAGGGGAAAGATGTCACCTTGTCCTGAGGGGGCCCTTGAAGCAGAGAGAGACCCTGTTAGCACAGACTTGGCTATCACCTTCCCCACCTCCAGCCCCTCTTGCACCCTCTGGGATGAGAGCCCCCGAGCACATCTTCCGCTCACCTGCCACACCTCTCCCAAGCCTGTCCCCACCCCACTCTGGGCAGGTCTCCGTGCCCACTGCCCAGAGAGGTGGAGCGCGCAGCAGGCAGGCCGGTGCCAAAAGAAAACCTCGAAAAGTCAGCCCTGCCCCACCTTAGGCACTCACACATTCCCCAGCTCCAGGAAACACTTCCAGGTGCTTTCTCTGGAGGATTCCCTGTGGGTAATCAGAGGTGAGGCAGGGGAGTGAAGGAAGAGGCTCCAAAATAGGACGGAGGGATCCAGAGACGGGACAAGTGAGATCTCAACCCAGCTCCTCTTCCGTCAGGATCCCTGACCCCAGCACCACGGCATGGAGACTCCTCTGCCATCATCCCTTTACAGAGCCCCCCAACCTCTTGACCCCAGCTCCCCACCAACTGGCCTCCATATCCTCTAGTTCTGGGCTCCCATTTTTCTGCCTGAGGAAACTGAGGCCTGAGACAGCCCGCATTTTCCCCCGTGCCTCCCATCAATCGCCCCCCCTAGGATGCCCACTTCGGACCCTCTGTCCCCCCATCCCCCAAGCCTCCTTTCTTTCATCCCCGTCCCTGGGGCTCCTGAGAAGTGCCATCCACCTGGAGAGAGCAGGGGACGGGCCATTGGAGACACATGCCGAGGACCGCACACGTCCCGCAGCAGTGCCCACAGGCGCCCTTGGCACCAGCCCTGGCCATCCTGGCTCCACGGGGAGATCAATAATGCATGAGGCTCTGTGTGTGTGAGACGGGGGAGGGCACTGGAGGGGCAAGGTTGGCCTGAGGCTGGGGAAGCAGCCCAGATCTTCCGGTGGAGCTGAGGCCAGGAGGGGACAGGGACGTGGTGGGGTGTGTGTGGCCAGGTCAGGGCAGAGGGGCCCATGCTACCAGAGGCTGACCTGGGGGGAAACTCCTACATTCAGCCATTGAAAGTTAACAAACTCTTCCAGTGTTTGGGTGTCTCTGTGCCCTTTTCCTGGCCCCGTGGGATCCTGGCCCCTCACTGCTTGAGGGTGGAGGGGAGGCTCTGTTAGTAGAGGGTGCAGGTCGAGGTGAGCCGGGTGGGTGCCCCCTTTCCACCTGCATTCCCGCCCTCATCTCTGGAAGACCAGACCCACCAGCGTCAGGTGAATGTCCCCTTCTTGGGGAATGTCAGCTGATGCCAGTGCGGCCCCCTTACCCCAGGGTCCATGGACACCAGTGCTCCCTGGCCCGCGCACCGCTCCGCCTCTGAGTCACCGTCTCCGAGCCGCCAGCTCCCTGCTCACGGAGCTGAGCAGTGGCGGCAGCTGCAGCAGGAACCAGGAAGGAAGGAGACGTCGGAGCCTCCCCTCTAGCCGGATCTCCTCACCTCCCCCTCCCCCGGCCCCTCCTCCAGCCAAACTCCGGGCAGCCGCTCAGCTCTGCCCCCCTGCTCCCCGGAGGACTCAGGGCTGAGCCGACTCCCCAGCGCCCAGAAAGCTTGGGAGTGGGGGCAGAGTCCCCATTGGGCACAGTTCCAGATAGATCACAGAGGACTAGGGAGCTGCTGGCCCCAAGCTAGTGCTGGTAAAGAATTTGCTCATCCTAGCATGGCCTTGACCCCAATTAGTACCCAAGGCCATTTCCTGATTAACCCCTGCCTCTCGTTTTACATCTGAAAATAGATTGTGGAATTTGGAGCCAGCAAAGCTTTCAGGTTGACGGGAAGGGAAGGATGCCCCTAGGGAACCACAACTGACAGTGCCAAAGGCAGTCAGCAGGGCAAAGTTCGAGAGGGCCACAGTGAGGCTGTCATTGGGGGTGATGCCCCACCGGGTCAGGACCCATGGGGGCCGGAAGCACCTATGTGGTAAGACACCCCCCACCCCCCAGCCTACCAAGTCTTTGGATCGGGAGCAAGTCTGGGGCAGTAACCACCTGGCTGTTAAAAGGCTAGCTGGAGCCAACTCTGGTACCCTCGGCCTCCCTTTCTGAATACCTTTGCCCTTCTGCCGGAGTACTGTGTCCAGCTGCTCAACTCTAATTAAAAATTAGCTCTTGAGAAAGGTCTAGAATTCATTCAAATGAATGTGAACTGGACTGACAGGTTTAAGTGCAGTGCAGCCACTTTCTGGAAAGAAATGGGTTTAATGCTGTGGCTTCAGGCAACGCCAGCAGGTGAAGGATGCAATTCGAGGTTCTTCTTTGATTCCCAATATGACATAGGCCACTTCCCCAACCAGCTGTCCCATGGGCCTTGGCTTACACATCTCTCAGGAGATGCCTGCTCTCCGTTCCATTCGGAACCTCAGCACTGTCCCTGCCACCCCAGGAGGGCGTTGTTAGCACCTGGCAGGGTTCTGGGAGTCAGGAAGAGCACTGGGCAGCACTGGCCAGACCAGCTCTGGCATCCAGGAGCCTCAGGGGCCTTTTAATTCAATTCCTATTGATTGAGCATCCCTGGGCGAATGGCACAGAGCTGGGCACTGTGGAAAGTTGGTCCTGAACCAGGGAAGGAAAAGCTGCTGCAGATCATCATTGCTAGAGCAGTGTCTGCCCAGGACTAAGGAAGCTGTGGCACTGCTCCAAGTCCCAGAGCAATGATCAACAACCAACTCCCCGCATCACCCCCGTGTCCACCCGGAATGCGCTCCAATCAAGGACAAGGGCAGGCTTCTAGTCATACAGCCCCTCTCCATTAAAAACCTCCAGTCCCCTGAGACTTGGTTGAGGCCTCCTACTCGAGAGCCCCCAGACCCCCTTATTAAAACAGAATCCTGGCTTTCCCTCAGCTTTTTTTTTTTTTCCATAAATTTATTTTATTTTATTTTTGGCTGCGTTAGGTCTTCATTGCTGCACGCGGGCTTTCTCTAGTTTCGGCAAGCGGGGGCTACTCTTCATTGCCGTGCGCGGCCTTCTCATTGCAGTGGCTTCTTTTGTTGCGGAGCACCGGCTCTAGGCGCGCGGGCTTCAGTAGTTGCAGCACGTGGGCTCAGTAGTTGTGGCGCGGGCTCTAGCGTGCACGCTCAGTAGTTGTGGCACACGGGCTTAGTTGCTCCGCAGCATGTGGGATCTTCCCGGACCAGGGCTCAAACCCGTGTCCCCTGAATTGGCAGGCGGATTCTTAACCACTGCGCCACCAGGGAAGTTCCAGCCTTTTCGTTTTGAATCACCTGGGATGTGTCAGACACTGGACAAAGTGGGCAGCTGCCTTCAAAAGGACAAGCACTTAAGCAATGCCATTTGTGGGAGCAGGTACAGGGAGGTAACAGGCTTGGACATGGGAAGAGGAAGGATTTTCTAGGAAGGGAAGTGAGTCAGAGATGACCTTGGGAATAAGTCTACAGGGAGGATAAGCTTGTCAACAGCAAAACACAGTAAGTAAAATGCATTTCACTTTATCATAAAGCAGTGCTCCCAACTTTTCCACGACATGGCACACCCCGAGGGCGCAGAATTAACACCCAAGCACACTTGGGACCCTAATGAAAAAGCTCTAGTGTAGAAAACCAGGGCAGCATCTTCAGAGCAGGAAGAGCCTGGTTCAGTCCCTGTGCTGCCTCTCACCAACAGCATGACCTTGGGCGGGCTATTTAACTTCTCCTCCCCTTAGTCTTCCTCTCTGTGAAATGGGGATAACATGTGAGAAATATAGGATCTAGCACATGTAAAGGGAGCCTGGCATAGTAGGCTCTCAATAGATGCCACTCTCAGCACAAGTAATTACTCAGTTGAGCTATTCTGGCACATTGGAGCCACGAGGGGATAGGCTGGGAGGTGCGTGCAGCAAGGGACAGTGAACACAGAAACCAAAGGCTTCTCCGCCTTGGACCTGGAGAGCGGAAAGAGACCGCTGCTATCAGGTCCCAAGTTGGGAAAACTAGGGACAAAGACAGTGACTACGAGCCGCCTCCGTTCTGAAACGGGATCCCTCTGCATCTCTGGGTTGCCATGTACTAGAAGAGATCTTTGTCAGTGAAAGCCAGGTAACAAACGCCACTCCCCACCCCAAGTTCCCCATATCTCCGACAGCCAACGGGCAGAGTGTATTTATGGGCAGGCTGGGTGCAAGAGGCTGGCTACGAGTCCGGAACAGGGTCGGGAGTATCCGGCTGCCCACTGGCTGGCACGACAGGGTCCTCCTCGTGTTGCTGTCTGACGTACTGATCCAGCAGGGCAGTCAGCTGGAGGGGCTGGTGCTGAAGTAGGGAGTGGGTCTGGGCCGTGAGGAGGGTAAGTCCTCCTACCAGCTCCCCCTGTACCAGGGCCAGGCTGGGGAGCTTGGAGTAGTTGACGAAGCCCTGCCTGCTGAGGATGGTGTCATCAATGCAGCCACCTGGAAGAACACAGGATCAGCAAGGCTCCCACAAATGCTTTTCTTCTCCAAAAACAATGGTCCAACCCTAGAAATTTGCTCTCCATTGCCCTTTTCTACCTCCCAGCCTTCTCCCAAATCTGGTTCCCACTTGTGCCCTGCCCCATTCCCACTGTTTCAGATCAATCCCCTCCCTTCCTTCCTAACTCTTCCCTAGAAAACCTTTACATAATACATCTACCTGGTCCAACCCCCACTAAGTCACTGTTTCCTAAACTTCCTTGAAAAACCATGGAGTGTGTGTTTGGGGTGGGGGGGCGGGGTGGGAGAGTCTGTATTATAAACACGGATTCCTGCCCCCCAACACAGACCTGTGAAATCAGTATTCTCTGCAAGAAGCACCTCCAGGGATTCTCGGCCTCAGGGGAGTCTAGGAAACATTGCTCACTGTCCCTCAGCACCCTTCACTTGGGCTGTTTGTTTTTTTTAACTTTTGGGTTTATTTATTTATTTATTTATGGCTGTGTTGGGTCTTCGTTTCTGTGTGAGGGCTTTCTCTAGTTGTGGCAAGTGGGGGCCACTCTTCATCGCAGTGCGCGGGCCTCTCACTATCGCGGCCTCTCTTTTTGCGGAGCACAGGCTCCAGACGCGCAGGCTCAGTAGTTGTGGCTCACGGGCCTAGTTGCTCCGCGGCATTTGGGATCTTCCCAGACCAGGGCTCGAACCCGTGTCCCCTGCATTGGCAGGCAGATTCTCAACCACTGCGCCACCAGGGAAGCCCGGGCTGTCTGTTTTAAGTATCTTTGTCTTCGTGGGTTTCAACACCCACTACCCCCTTACTAGACTCAAGGTGTCTGAACTTTCCCTCTGTGGAGTGACACACACAAGCAGCCCTCATCAAATGGTGCTACTGACGCAGGCTCCATCGTGAGAGGGTGTCCCCTCCAAGCATGTCCACAGTTTTACCCACACAAGCCTTGAAGATGGCACCAGGCTGCTCTAGCACCCACTCCCCTTCACCCTCACCCCCAACTGGCAGGGGTGCATGCTCACCCAACAGCGGCAGGAAAGGCACACTCTTCAAGATTCGCACCATCTCCTTGACCTTGGGCTCTTCACTGACCAGCAGCAGGTTGTGCCCCACAAAAAGGGGCAACAAATTTTGGTACTTGGAATCTTCCAGGAAGGACTTCAGGATCTGGAACAGCAAGAAAGAAGGGCTTACTGGGGTCGAGTAGGAGAAAGAGTCACCCACCTTGGTCACAGGCCACACCAGGCTGAGGGCTCAAGCCGAGGGTCTCCTCAAACCCTAATCACAGATTAGGCCCCGGATTGGAGGGCTGCCGTGGCAGGCAGGAGTCGGGAGTGCTGTATCTTGGGAGAGATGCTGGGGTCTGAGATGGGGGTGGGGGAGGGGAATACGGCAACCCACGCCAGGGGGCTGTTCTCTACCTGGTTGGGGAAGACCTTCATCAGGATCTTGTGCTTCCGCAGCCGGTGCCGCATGAGAAGCTTGTCCTCCGCACTCAGAGCCACATTCTGGCAGACAGCTATCATTCGGTTGTCTCGGAAAACTGCTGCTATCTCCTGACGGAGGAGCCGGACGAGGCCTGTCTCCTGCAGTCAGAAAGGGAGGACCAAGGGGACGTAAAATGCCCCTTCTCCTTACACCCCTTACTCCCTCAGGGACAGGCGCTGGAGCTTCCAGTGATGCCCTAACGAAGATCAGGGTACAGGCAGGAGAGTTGGGCCCCTGACTCTCAGAGACATGTTCTATCTCCCACTCCATCCTTTCATTTCCATTTGATAACCACAGGCTTTACAGCAGTGTTTTTATTTTTTTAATTTTTAAAAATTTTATTGGTATTGAAAGTCAGCCCTCGACACAAGGGTTTTTTTTTAAATTAAAAAAAAAAAATTTTTTTATTGGGACTTCCCTGGTGGTCTAGTGGGTAAGACTCTGCGCTCCCAATGCAGGGAGCCTGGGTTTGATCCCTGGTCAGGGAACCAGATCCTGCATGCATGCGGCAACTAAGAGGTCCACATGCCGCAACTAAAGAAGCCCACATGCTGCAAGGAAGATCCCACGTGCCGCAACAAAGACAAGGTGCAGCCTAAATAAGTAAATAAATATATATTTTTAAATTTTTGTTATTATTCTTTTTGGCTGCATCGTGTGGCTTGTGGGATCTCAGTTTCCTGACCAGGGATTGAACCCGGGCCTTCGGCAGTGAAAGCGTGGAGTCTTAACCACTGGACTGCCAGGAAATTCCCTAGAGCAGTGTTTTTAAAACCTGAGAACGCTCCGTCCCCTTGAACTGGACAGCAGTCTGACCCAGCGAACATTATTTTGATAATAATACTGTCAAAATCATTTAATTATCCCTGACACTGTACTCATGCTGAATTATCTTACCAATTATAAATACAAGATTACTCTTTTGCAATGTTAATTCAAAATGGAGGTATTTTCACAGAACAAGACTTCATTTTCTCAAGACAGTGTTTCTCAAAGTTGAGAACTTGTGGAGCTGAGAACCACCATGAAGTTACCAATTCTCCACTGGTCTTTCTGTCCTTTTTCAAGGACAAGACACCTCGTATTGTTCCTCTAAGAAAACATGGAAGCTTCAAGACGGGAGCGATGCTCTCTCCTACCTCCGCCTGTGTGGACAGCTTTCACACACACATTTTTGGAGACAAGAATGAAGGAAATCCGGGAGCCCTGTCCAAACACAGAGCCCAAAAAGCCGACACAGAATCAAGTGCAGATTTCATTTGAAAGTATCTGGACCACAGGGTCAGAGTGGGGAGGCAATGATGTGGATGACCATGTCCTGGAGTGCTACTTCATTACGGCCACAGAGACAAGATCACTTTAATCCACCATCCCACCACCAGGCGACATGCCCAGCCTGCGTCTTACCTCCTGGGGGGGTCTGGGAGGGGGCGGCAGGCATCTGGGGTTGACAGCAGGTTTGGGGGGGATATACTCAGTCACAGCCATCAGCTTCTGCCGTTCAAAGTGCATCACACGACGGTGACGGGTAACAGCCTTGGAGCCATAGCGGACAAGCTGGCGGGTGGGCAGCTGGCCTGGGAGAAGAAACGGCCATATGGTGAGAAGCAGCCTCTCAGTCTGCACCAGATGGACAAAACCCACCCCCTAGGCACAGACAACCAGAGTTCACAGAGCTAGCCTCAGCACTGAGTGGGACAAGGAACTCTGCTAGAAAGCCTGAATCCCCGAAACTTCTCTTCTCTTTAATTGGTGACCTTAGCTCAGGTGCTTGATCCTTGGAGGTGCCCATTTCTCCAGCTCTTTATGCACAGAGATAAGGAAAAAATGAGAACAAAGGAGAAAGTATTTTGAATACATTTTAAAAAGGAGGAGAGAGCTGGGCAAACGTTTTCTTAAATGACCAAACAAAAATTTTAAGTTTGAGAGCCATATGGCTTATCGCTACTACTCAACTCTGCCACTGTATGATGGAAGTAGCCATAGACAATATGTAAACAAACAGATGTAGCTGTGTTCCAATACAACTATGTAGGAAAGATGGTGACCAGCCCTACCATAGTTTGCCAACCCCTGCTGTAAGCCAGTGGTTCTCAAAGTGTGCACCACCACCACCCCTCCCCAACCCAACATCAGCATCACCCAGGAACTTGTTAGAAAATCAAGTTCTCGGGCCCCGTTCTAGATCTACTGAGTCAGTAGCTCTGGAGCGGAGCCCAGAAAACAGTGTTAACAAGCCCTCCAGGTGATGTTGATGCTGGCTGAAGTGTGAGAACCACTGCTCTAAGCATTGCTCCTTCCCCCATGATTTGAAGCAAGAGGGAAAAGTTATACTGTCCTCACAGCTCCCCCAAACAAGTCTCCCTCCTCTCTACACTTCTTGTTTACAGGCATTGCTGGAGAGCACCCCTCAGAAGGCAAGGGAGCCACTCGAAAGCCCTAAGCCAAGGTAACCGCTTCATGCTCAACAAAAGGACCCAAGCTAGAGCTTCCCACTTTCAGCCCTTCCCAAGGCCGGAATGGGAGCTCAGAGAAAGGTGCAGCCAGAAGGTGGCTCTAACAGTCAGAGAGCATGGAGATTTGCTTAAGTGAGAGGTTTTCTTGCCAGTGGCCACAAAACCTGTTAAGTTAGATCAGATGGAACAAGATTTTTCAAAAAATTTTGCAGCTTTATTGAGATATAATTGACACACATGGAACCAGATTTTAATCTCTCTTCTGCCACTTACTAGCTGTGACCTTGACCAGTCACTCAACTGGTCTAAGCTTGAGTTTCTTCATCTGTAAAGAGGGGAAGATAATGCCTTCTTCAAAGGACGCTTTAAGGTTTAAATGAAATAATACATGTAAAGTGCTTATCACTGTGCCTGACCTATATTACGTACTTAAAATCATGCATTCAACAAACATCTATAGCATGCCTATTAATGTCAGGCACCATGCCACATGCTGGCTATGCTGAATGAACATGGGTTCTGCCATTATGGAGTTTAAAGTCTAATAGAGAAAACAACAAATAAAACAAATGCTAAATTACAGATGGTGATAAGGCGAAGGGGTCAGTAAACAGGGTGAGAGATACAGATTTAACAGGGGAAATTTAACCCTTTGCGGAGGGTGGCGAGGGAAGGCCTGAGATGACATTTAAGCTGAGACCTTAAGGAATCTCTGGAGGCAGAAAGAGCTGGGTGGTGGGCCAGAGAAACCCCAAACAAGGCAGGGGGACTGGGGCGTCGAGAATAAATACTGTGGTTGTCGCTGACGTTTTTGCTGTGTTGTCGTTATTACTAGAGTCTGGACTCACAGGAAATTAGATGGGGGAAGGAGGCCGGCGATCTAGCTGGGGTCAGGGGTCATCAGGAGGTGTCTGGGATCAGAGATTTCGGGAGGGGATTAGTAGTAGAGGAGAGAGACGAGTAGAGAGCATCGGCCTGAACGCGCCGAGAAGACGTGGGCCGCTCCTTACCCGCCCGGGGCAGGAGACCCCTTCGCAGCAACCCAGCCACGGCCGCAGCCATCGCCACCGGAAGAACGACCGGGAGCCTAGCGAGACGGAAGGAGCTAAGGATTGTGGGTAGTCCCGGGGCCGGAAGCGGAGGGCGGAGCCGCCGGCTGGAGCAGCAACACGAATGCGCCGAGCCCAGCACCGGCGAGCCCGCCCTCCCGGATGACCCATCTGGCGTCCAGTCTCCTAGCAACGACGCTAGACTCCTCCAACCGCTCTTTCCATCCGCACGCGCCACCATCTACCTACAAGCCCCCTGTAGGCGGCCAGTAAAGCCCCTATACACCCCTCAAACTCCAGACCCTCCACTTCGATTTGCTTTCGTCTTCTATGCCACCCCAACAATTTGCCCTGAATCAACCCCTTTCCTTTGTCCCCCAATTCTCTGAGCTTCTCTCTCCTCATACCATCCTGGGTTCCTCCATTCCCAGGGCTGTCCAAGCTGCTCTGCTCCTCTTCGTTCCAATCCCTCCCCAAGCCAGCAGCTTTTAGATCATGCCTGGAGGTGAGTAGGGAGGTGGGATGTTGGGTAGAACAACTGACTAACAGTAGAGTCAGGCCTCCAAGAATAAGGAAATGTAACAATTGGACCCTTCTTTTCACAGCTAAGCCTGCCCAGAGTCCAGAGGAAGGCGGTGTGTGCATTACTGAAGCCCTTATCACTAAGCGGAACTTGGCCTTCCCTGAGGATGAGGACCTGTCAGAGAAGATGTGAGTGCATGGGAGAGGAAAGGGGTGCTGGAAGATTGAAACACACAGGATGACCAGTCCCCTGAGCTCTACTAATTTGTCAACTTATCTTTCTTTGTCCCTCTCTTTACTTAACTCCACACATTCATTCAGTGGCAATGTCCAACCTATTCTCCCTCCTTAAAATTCATTCTATTTCTTTTTTTTTTTTCCATTCTATTTCTTTTTCACCATGCCCACTCAATTGCTTTAAGTAAGGGTCTTAAATAAGTCATCACCTCTCAACAAACTCCTAATTAGTCTCTCTACCCCCAGTCCAGGCACCCTATACTGTTGCCAAAGTGATCCTTTTAAATGACAAATCTGATAGAACCTTCCTTGACTCCCTGGTACCTCCAGAATAAAATCCAAACACCTTAGCCTCAGTTGACCTCTGCTGCCTTTTCAGCCTTATTTCTTGCCACTCTCCATAAGTGTGTGATTTCTCTAAGACCCCGTGTTCTCACATCTTAGCACCTTGCTACTCAGAGTGGTGCTGGGACGGGTGGGCAGCATCTGCATCACCGAGGAGCTTGTTAGAAATGAAGAATCTCAGGCCCCCCTACTGAATCAGAATCTGAACTTTAACAAGACCCCCTAAGGGATTCATGGGCACATTAAAGTTTAAGAGAGTCTGGATTCGCACATACTATACCTTCTGCTTGAAATGCCTTCTCCTTATCCCCCCTCACCTTCCTGGCTAACTCCTACTCATATGTCACCTCCTCCAGGAAGCATTCCCTGAACACCCCAGTCTGAATTCAGTGTATAATCCATGGACTCCCTTAGTCCCTTGCACATGCCTCTGTCATCCACTTGTCATAGATGTTTGGCCAGCTTCCCTAGTAGTGATGGGCAGGGACTCTCTCATTTGTCTCTAATGGGCACTTAGTAAATGTTTTGGGATTAATGAATGGGTGGGTGGAACAAGTGATCTTCCCTCCGGTACCACTCAGAAGGGAGGTGAGGAAGGATCTTCCTGCAGAGATTGTCTCCTCTCTGTCCCAGCCCCTGCCTCCCCTACCCAAGCTGGCTGGAGGAAGTCTTCCCCTGCCTCTGCAGGAACCATAAGCTGCCATCACCCAGTTTCCCAGTCCAAGGACCCTTACTCACCTCTCACTCTTATCCCTCCCAGTGCTACTGACAAGATACCCAGGTCTCCAAGTCAACCCAGGTTCCCGATCTAGACCCCGCCTCATGAGTCAAGCAGGTGTCCCTGACATCTGATCAGTCACTGAGCCATCCACCCCCTCCTTGAAACACCCTCCCCTCCATCTTCCTCCTAAGAGACCACAGAAGTGGCACTGTTAGCCAACCCCGCTGACCGTTTGCGCAGGTTCCACACGCTTGCTGAACTGCAGACTGTCCGCCTGGACCGGGAGGGAATTACCACTATCAGGAACCTAGAGGGCCTCCAGAATCTTCACAGCCTCTATCTGCAAGGGGTAACTTCCTGCCTCCTGCCCTTCCTCCTCCCTGTGGAGAGGACTCCATCCCCTGTGGGCCATGTCTGTCTAATCTGAAAGGAGCCAACCAGGTCATCTTGCCCATTTACTGGTGTTCAGGCAGGCAGACCTTCATAGAAACTGTTTCCAGATGAATCAGGAATTATCTTGAATTGAAAGACCAATCCACCCAAAAGAGATGCTGACCATGCTCTTGAGTCACTGTTTTTTTTGTCAGACACCTCTCTTGCTCTAGAAGTCCTTCTTGGTGTCTGCCCCAAATCTCTCATGTTATATAGCTCAAGTCCATTTCCTGTTTTGAAGAAAAGGAAGAAGGAACCACGAGATTTCTCTGCATCCTTCAGAACCTTGAAGGCTTTTTGGTGGTGGTGGTAGTGGGGGGTGGGTGGTTGGTTGATCTCCAGCCTTCCTCAGGTTGAATATACCCAGATCCCTTAAACTTTCCCCACAGAAACTTGACAGACCAAAGTAGTATAGGTACACTGTCCCCTCCGTGTGTGTAATCCACCACCAAAGCCTTTTCCCTTTCCCTGTTTCCCCTTGGTTTCCTTCTCTGATGTCCAGGTCACTCTTTGGTTGTGGGGTGATCAGAGTACTTATCAAGTTTAGCCCAGCCCCAAGTTTATGCCCTCAACCATCCACCTGGAGAAAGCAAATCATCCCAAGGTAGTGACAACCAGTTCAAGAAGAGGGGTGATCACTCCCAAAGTGCCAGATCTCCAGCCTCAAGAGTAGACATGGTCTTGGGGCTTTGTCCCTTTAAAAGGCCCCCCATTCAGCTGACTTCAGCTTGGTTTCCCCAACTCGGTCTCTTCCTGCAGAATAAGATCGAGCGAATTGAGAACCTGGCCTGCGTCCCCTCCTTACGGTACGTGGTGCCAGGGCTCAGGCTGGGTGGGGGGAGGGAAGAAGAGGGAGGATGAAGGGGAGGAACCTGGTAATACCTCAAAGAACTGGCTCAGATCTCCCCAAGCCCAGCTGCTGGTCAGCTGAGGACCCTGCAAGCCTAGCTCTGCTTCCCTCACCCCAGAAGGCCATGTGTCCCCACTCATCATCCGGCTGCCTAGCCAGGGGGGCCCCGGACGCCTGGTGCCCCCGTCCCCCACTTCAGCTGTTCTGTGATTCAGCTGTCTCTCCCCCTCCCTTCCCCTACAGCTTCCTGTCTCTGGCAGGAAACCGAATCAGGCAGGTGGAAAACCTCCGCGACCTCCCACACCTCCAGTTTCTGGACCTTTCTGAGAACCTGATAGAAATACTGAAGCTGGGTAGGAACGCCCTTGCCCTGGCTCATGGAATAACTCCCGGTGCTGCCCTCCCTCCCTGTGCTTGCCTTATCGGCACATCCTCCGGGGGTCTGGGGGGCTGTGCAAAGAGGCAGTGGCTTTAGACAGGAAGGTGGGTGTGAGAACCTCGTTATTCCTCTCTTTGCTGTGTGCAGATGAATTCCCCGAGAGCCTTCTCATCCTCAACCTGACTGGAAACAGCTGCACCAACCAGGATGGCTACAGGTGAGGAGGAAGTGAAGGTGGGAAGAGAGGGGTGATGGCCTGCAAACCTGGGGGCACCGTCCCTGGCACCTTCTCCACCCTCACTCCAGCTCAAGTTGGCCCCCTTTGGCCTTCCCACCCCCCATAACTCCACTTGGGGCCTGCCCTCAGCTGGTTGGCCCGACCACAGGCCTATCTTCCAGCTCGAGAACACCTCCCCTCCTGCTATGGTTGCTGTGGCTTGTGTCTGTGCCTCCTCCCAGGCGCCACACCCAGGCGTGCCCTCCTGGGTGGTAGCCTCTGTTCTTTCTGCCCTGCAGGAAACTGGTGACAGGAGCCCTGCCACTGCTCCTGGATCTAGACAGGCAGCCTGTGGCAGAGCGCTGGACCTCGGACGAGGAGGATAAAGCCTCAAGTGATGAGGACGAGGAGTTCCCAGAGCTGAGAGGCCCGTTCTGCTCAGAGCGAGGTGACCCTGCTTTCCAAGGCTTGCAGCCTCCCCAGAGCACACCCCCGCCCTGTGGGATCTGGGAGAAGCTAAGACAGCGGTGGTGTCTGGGGAAGGGGTCCCAGGGCCAGACCAGTCTGGGCATGCAGGTGACTCGTCCTCCCCACCCCATCTTAGGCTCCTCCCCATTAGGGATGCTAGGGGAGAGTTTGTTCCTGCTAAGCCCGGGGCTCCATCCGCCACCCACCATCCTGGCCCCTCACAGGCTTCCTCAAGGAGCTGGGGCAGGAGATGAGCAGGCACCGGGAGCACAGGCAGCAGACAGCCCTGCTGGAGCACCTACTGAGGGTGGAGACGCGGCCCGCCCTCACCGACCCCCCACTGCTGCCAGGGGCACCCATGGCCGGGGACAGAAGCCCTTCCGTCACTCCCAGGCAAGGGAAGGAGACATCCCTGGAGCCCGTCTCCTTGCCACAAGCCTCCTCTGCCACCAAGAAACCATGCCTTCTGGCTTCCAGGAGCCAGGAAAGGACTGTTCAGGCAGGGAAGGGGGTCAAGAGCGGCCGCAGCCGCCAAGGCCTCTCCGGCTGGGGCCCCCAGCACGACCAAAACTGTGACCAAAAGAATCAAGAAGTGAAGTGCAGCCCATCGCTATCAGCAAAGCCCCAGGAACACGGGGGTACGAGGAGTGGAGTGGGTCACCCCTCCCCCTCAGAGCCCTCGCCTGTGGCAGGAGCCTGTCCCCAATAAAGTATCTCCAGGCCCTGCATGTGTCTTCCGTGTCACTTGGGGGAATCTCAGGGGAAGCTGTCAGTAAAAGCACCCAGAAACAATGGCAGGAATACAGAGCCTGATTCTAAAGAATAGGATCTTGCAGGAACTACCCAAGGGACTGGCACCCCGTCTCAGGCCATCTCGCGGTGCACACATCTCACCGCCCCACCTAGGGAGTGCCCTTCCGAGGTTCAAGTCAAGGACCAAAAAGCCATGGTTCTAATCCTCCCCACGCAGCAGCCACCTGCTGTGCCGGGCACGCATGCTCCTCCGTGTACACACACCCACACGCCTGGGGGCCACCTCCTCTCCCCACAGGCCCCCCCAAGACCTTCACCAAGTCAGAAGAATGCACCGCCCAGCAAGGCACCCAGAGGCCCTGCAGCCACCTCAGGGCTGCCCTTTGCCCTCTCTCGGCTCTCCCACCCCCACTGGCCCTGGACACTGAACGAGGAAATAGAACACATTTATTAAGGCAAAGGCCGACCCGGCCACTCAAAACAAGGCGGAGGGGGTGAAGGGGTTGCTCTGTCCCTCTACTCCAGGGGTCCTGTGCCCACTGCAGCCTGCTGCACCCCAGGCCGAGCCGGGAGGAGCCGGGCTCAGGCATATGCCCGGCTCTCCTTCTCCACAAAGGCCTGGAAGAGGCCACCCAGCTCCTGGGGGGGTGGGGCCCACTCCCTGGCCAGCAGCCCCCGCACAGCCTCCAGGCCTTCCTGCTCCAGGTCCCGCTGCTTCTGCCGGAGCTGCTGCCCCCGATCCTGCCCGGGAGAGGTAGCGCTGAGTCCCTGGGACCGGCTTCCCTCCGGAAGGGGGGCGTGGTTGCCGTCTCACAGAAGCAGGAGAAAGGACAGAGCACCCAACATTCTCCTGGACAGCTGGCTCTGAAGGGAGAGACTCCTCTTCCCAGCTCTGCAGTCTTTCCTCCACTCCCAGGTCCCCTCACGTTTCCAGAGTCCCAGCTGGGGGTGGGGGATTCCCTGGGGGTTACCTGCTCACTCTCCATCAGCCCCAGGGCCACCTGGTGTCCGCGGTAGAGGGCGTGCCGGCGATCCACCTGAGTCTGGAATCGAGGCAGGCTCCGAACAGGGTCCTGTGCTCCAAAAGTGGGGGACAGCACCTGGGGGACCTGGGCCGCTCCCACACCAAAGATGAAAGGTTTGAACACTGACCTGATGGGACAGGGATGGAAGGACTGAGGGCTATCGCCCCCTTCCGTCTCCCCTGCCTGGCCCGTTCTCCCCAGCCTTCCCCACCCTCTCACCGGGACGGGTCTGGTGTGGCAGTGAGGAAGTGGACACAGGGCTGTGTGGGGTCCTGGGGCAGCACGGACACCATGCTGGCCGTGGTGCGGAAGCCTCCAGAGTCCATACAGATGCCACTCTCCTTGCTCCTGAGGATGCCCATCATCACCTCTGCCGTGATGCCCCCTGCCAGGGCAGAAGGGGGCCCTCCGGCCTCAGACTAAGCCCCCTGAAGCTGTGGGAGGGGAGGGAGGCCGGCCCCCACTCCATCCACTCACTGACCTTGCCGTTGCTGCAGCAGCTCCCGCCCGGCCCGGAAGCGGGCCTTGGCAGCCTCCATGCGCACAGGCTGCTGGGTCAGGGAGAAGATCTGGGCAAAGTCAAAGGCACCCTGCCCACCCCACCAGCCCTGGGCCCGGGCGTGGGGCCGGAGCTCAGGGTGTTCTGCTGAGATGTCCGTGCCGATGCTCAGCTGGTTGGAGATGTTGTGGGCCCCCTCTGTGGAGGAGATGGGGAGTCGCTCGTTTATCGTTAAGCCCCTGTCCTGTGCCAGGCATTCAGCTAGGTGCTGAGAACACGGTGGTGAAGGGAACAGACAAACTGATCACAGAAATTACTGTGAGCTTGCACCTGTGGTGAGCATCAAGAAGAGGAACCTGCTTGCGTTTAAGGGAGAAACCTGGCCACCAGGAAGTCCAGGAAGGCACCCCAGAGGAAGCGGCAGGGTGGAGCACAAGAGGACTCAACCAAGTGAGGGGGGAGGATAAGTTCCTGAGTGGACTCATTTCCCATCTCCCTGGATGCCCCCACCACCCGAGACATTTGCTCCTGGATCGGGCCTTCCCTGCCCCCAGCACTGTTCCCACCCCAAAAGGGGAACACCTCTGGGAGGCAGGCCCCAGCGCCAGGCCACTCACCCTGGATCCTCTGCGCAGCCCACAGCCTCCCCGCCGTCTCCAGCACCCATGCCTCAGTCCGGTCGGCCAGCAGGAAGGTGTTATGGTAGCAGAATGGCATGGGGTCCTCCCAGCAGCTGCCCCCCTGCCCGTAGCGCTCCAGCAAGCCTGTGATCACGTGCAACGCCTCCTGGGCTGAGCTGCCCCGTTCTAAAGCCAGCCTGGCACAAAGAAAGTCCAGGGGACAGAGGGCGATGGGGTATCAGGGGCTGGTGGCAGAGCTTCAGTGGACAGAAGAGGCCCAGAGAGGTTTGGTGACAGGCCCAAGTCACAGAGAAAATCAGCCAACATCGGTTTTATTAAGCACATATAGGCCAGTGGTTTTCAAGCTGTGCTCTAAGGGGTTCATGAAAAGGATTGAAACATATTCTTGGAGAAAGAAGTGCCCTGAGCCCTCCAACCTCTTCAATCAGAGCTGCTCCATGTTTAGTGGTTTTACAAATCAAACTTCTCCCTGAGATTTCATTTGAAAAAAATTTTACTTCTATTGAAAAAAATTTTAAACCACTGTCCTATTTCTGGGCCAGCAGAAGCCCAGAGATGGCCACACTTGGGAGCTCCTTACCAGACTGTGGAGATGGGGCCAAGAGAGGGGCGGGGCAGGGGCAGCCTCCCTGGAGATGATGACAAGGTGGGCAGAAAGGGGGAGGCGCTTGTGAACCAGGCTTGGGGGCAGGGCAAGGAGGATGGCCTGGGTCAGTACTCAGCCCCAGATTTCTGGTGTATTGAGGGGATGAGGGAGGAAGGGTCCACACCTGAGTAAATCCATGCCCAGCAGAGCTTCCCCTGTCCCAACTGGCTCCTTGGTCCACACCGCCTCGTTGCCAATGCAGACACCATGCTCATTGGCGCCCATCTCAGCCCCCCACAGCCAAGAAGGGCGGCTCAGGATCGCAGCATGGGTCCTCGACACCTGTTCCACCTCAATGTAGGTGCACTGGAGATAAGGGAGGAGAAAGGGAGAGTCCACTCAGAAAGGAGGAGGTACCTATAAAGTGGTGGCACTTAGGCCCGTCACCTTACACAGCCCTTCGCGGAAGGTCTTATTATTCCCATTTTACAGATGAGGGAACTGAGGTCGACAGAGGCTAAATAACAGGTTAGGTTCCGGTCGGTAGACTCAAAGCTCATGCTCATTTCACCACATCTGGCAGCTTCCCAGGTGGGGGGAGCAGAGGAGGAAGGTCTTAGAAGAATGCCTAGTTCTGCCACAACTCCCAGCACCCTATAAGGCCTAACCCACCTGGAGCCGGCTCCCAGGGACGTGAGTGCCTGCCGGTACAAACACCACCTCCTGCACCTCTTCTCGGGGCCGGTCAGAGTTCTTGGCAAAGATCACAGCTGGGATGGCAGAGGCCGGGGGCACCGAGACAAAGCAGTCGCAGGAACATGGAGTGTCAGGGCTCCACGATGCCATCTGGGGAGAGGTGGAGATGAGTCTGTCCCTCTCGTGCCACCTCTCCATTATCCTGAGCGGGGCGCAGTCCTAGGGAGCCCCTCTCCCAACACGTGCAGACACTCAGGGAAGACACTGCCGTCGGGTTTCGGACGCTCAGCGCCGCACGCACACTCGATGCCCGGCGTGCGCGACGGAGACGCCCACTCTCTCCCCAGACTCCAGGCTTGGGAGTCAGCAGACGGGCGCAGACCGCATGCTCCGAGGGCCGTGCTCTCCCAGAAGTCCTGACCCTTCAGGGCAGTCGCGGGAGCGTCTCCCTCGCTGCCCCACCCCTCTCCAAGGGTCGCACGCCACTCTTCTGTCTGCCAGTTTCTCGCTTCCCCAATACTGTATGCCCCTCACCCTCTCTCCCTCCAAGATCCGCAGCCTAGTCCGGGGCGCCACTGCCTCCGCTTCGGGTAAAGTCTGTCTCAAGGGGCGGAGGCTCCTAGATGACCCGGAAGGCTTTGGGCCTGGGGGCGGAGTCGGAATCAAGCACCTGCAGTTCCTTGGTTTTCCACCAGGGCGCGCGCCAGCACCACTTCTTGGAGCGAGGCGGCCTTCGGGGTCCTGCTGGCTGCCTGCCCTACCCCGGGCGCAGCTTTCAGGCCAGATAAAGGCTGCGACGAATCTGCTAGCTCCTCCAATGGGGTCACTGTCGGGAGAGGGAGCTTGGGGGTGGAAAGGAGCCCACGTGAAAGGGGAGGAAAGAAAAACTTGGCTGATTTGTTAGAGAACGGGGAATGCTAGGGCATCCTGAGATGACGGAAGAACCTTAGCGACTTGTGACCTGGTTTGAATTCCAAAGGTACAACGCCAGGCTGGTGCCCCCTCCCCCGCATCCTCTCTCTGCCCTGTCCCTCCTACTCCTCCCCATCTCCCACCTCCCACTCCCAAACCCCTCGGAAATAAGATCTATAAGAGTGGTCACACAGGAATAAAGACACAGATGTAGAGAATGGACTTGAGGACACAGGGAGGGAGAAGGGTAAGCTGGGACGAAGTGAGAGAGTGGCATGGACATGTATACACTACCAAATGTAAAATAGCTAGTGGGAAGCAGCCGCATAGCACAGCATAACACGGGGAGATCAGCTCAGTGCTCTGTGTCCACCTAAAGGGGTGGGATGGGGAGGGTGGGAGGGAGAAGCAAAGGAGATATGGGGATATATGTATACATATAGCTGATTTACTTTGTTATACAGCAGCAACTAACACAACATTGTAAAGCAATTATACTCCAATACAGACGCTAAAAAAAAAAAAAAAAAAAAAGAGTGGTCATAGGTCAGGAGGTGTAGGAATAATTTAATGCCTTTTTTTAAGGCACATAGGCACAAAATCCATCCGACCTCCAAAAGGCCAATTCTGCCCCACAGTGCTCAAACTCACTGGAAGTTAGCTTTGAAAGAAAATTTGGAAATTTCTAGTCCAAAGATTTGGAACTGAAACAGCAAAGGAGAAATCCTGGCCAAGGGGGCACATATCCATGTGGAGGTAGACTCCGAGCCCAAATGTTCTGCTTTCCAGATCATTTTCCTCTATAAACCATCTCCATAACCAGCATTTAAGCTAATGCATCTCACACCCTTTTGCTCTATGGAGCCCTCCAGGAAAGGGGGGAGGGGAGACACTGCAGATTATATACTTCTCCCACATCCACCCTGCCAACCAATCAGGGCTGCTGCTCCGAGCCCTGACCACAGCATACCAGCCTGTGGTCACTCCTGGGATGGGAATGAAGGCTGAGGTCGAGGTTTCCCCAGGAGGCAGGCTGCGGGCAGGTGTGCTGGGTGATGGCGGGGGGGAAACCTGCCAGATAAGGCTGTTCAGACATCTGAAATCTGAGATATTTTCTGATTGCCTCTAGATAAACAAGAATGATTCCCAAGAGGGTACTGTCTCCAGGGAGATGGACTTCACTTTCAGAAAGGGGACTGCTACTTGCACAGAAGGTTGACCTAGAAGCTGGGCTGGAGGCAGAGAAGAGCACTACCCGGAACTGTGCAGACTGGCATCTCATCCTGGTCCTGCTATGATATAGCTCCGCGGGTCTCTTCGGGCAGGTCACTTTACCTGCAAGGGCCTCAGTTCCTCCAGTAGCAAATGAAGGCATTGGACTAGATCAGTGGTTCTCAGCCATGGTTGGAGTGAGGAGGGATTCGTTTTCAACGACGCAACTCGCATTGCACAACACAATATAATACTTTGCTTCTCAAAATGTGCGCGGATTGCATCAGCGTTATCTGGAAGCTTGTTAAAAATGCAGAATCTCAGGCCCCACCTCAAACCTACTGAATCGGAATCTGCATGTTAACAAGATCCCCAGGTGTAAAGTTTGAGAAGCTCTGCTCTACTGCACGTCGAAGGGACATAATTCGGTGGGATGTTGGGGAGTGAATGGAGCATCTGGAAAAACTCCATGGGTGACTCTAATATGCCCTCTACCGGGTGGGAGCAACTATGCCTACATGAAATAATCAGATTATAAAGTATTTCATAGTAGAAGTAATGAAGGGCCTAGTCCACTGAGCAGTTATCTTCTTTGTTTTTCTCCAAACTGTGTTTGTAAGGTTTGGAGCCCAGATGGCAGAGAAGAGACTAATATAAAGGTGATCGCCCCTTAAGGCTTGGAAGGTTTGATAATTAAAAGAACTATTTTTAGGGTCATGTGAGGCTCTTTATACCCACTTCCCTTAAGCCTTTTATATTTGCAAGAAGAATCTATTTGCTAAAGAGGATCATTAATTGGCTTAATAAGGATTAATGACATACACAGCTTTGGATGCCATGGACAAAGGACAAAAACTGAGCTTTTATAGCAACAGTTATCTCCTTATCCCTAAATAAAAAGAAATACTAGGCAAGCATTTCCTCTTTGATAAAGAAGCTGGAGAGGGAATTCCCTGGCGGTCCAGGGGTTAGGACTCGGCGCTTCCACTGCTGGGGACCTGGGTTCAATCCCTGGTCAGGGAACTAAGATCCCACAAGTCGTGTGGCGTGGCCCAAAAAACAAAAAAAAAACAGAAAAAAAAAGGCTGGAGAGATTTTTGTTAGGTGCATTTCTGATATGCTTATTTAGTGTAAACATTTCTAAATATACCACTTAACCATCATCTTAAACATTCTTAATATTGGTATCACAATTCCTGCATCAAAATCCTTAACAACAGTTTGTTCTTTTGGTAACTTAATGTGTTCTTGACAATACTGATTTTTTTTTTTTGATGTGGACCATTTTTAAAGTCTTTATTGAATTTGTTACAATATTGCTTCTTTTTTTTTATGTTTTGGTTTTTTGGCCATGAGGCATGTGGGATCTTAGCTCCCTGACCAGGGATCGAACCCGCACCCCCTGCACTGGAAGACGAAGTCTTAACCACTAGATCACCAGGGAAGTCCCTTGACAATACTGTTTACATACTTCATCTACTTAAATATTTAATATTTAAATGTTAATTTAATTTAGATTAAATTATCAAAGTTATGAGTTAATGGCATTCATATTAATGTAAGCGTTCTATATTTTCTTGTCCTGTAGGTGACAATTTGAGGTTAACTTTCATTCCTCTCATTTTACTAAACCAACTTTTTCAAACCTTTTCTGTAAAGGCCAGATAAGTAAATATTTTAGGCTTTGCAGGCCACATACAGTCTCTGTCACATATTTTACTTCGTGTCTTTTTTTTCTCGTTTACAGCCCTTTAAAAAATCACTTTTAACTTATGGACTGTATAAAAACGGACTGTGGGCCAGATTTGATCCATAGGTCATAAACAAAATATAAATACAGATGGAGAGTATAAGAACACATATAACAAGGTTCATATGGGAGTCTATAATTGCTCAGACCTCATTACCACTTTTCCTCTACAACTAAAGAGTATTTTTCTATCTATACCTTGTCTATATAATGAAAAAATTAAAAATGAATAGGAGATATTTAGTGCTAGTGATGGGCTGGGGCCCTACACAGACTTAAAGAATTGTAGAATTTTATTGCTAGAAGAAATTGAAGAGATTATCTAACTTGAACCCCTTAATTACTTTATAGATAATCTACTTTATAGATAAGAACTCATAAATAAATATGATTAACTTACAAATATCAGAGGGATAGCAAGCCTTCAAAGGAGTCCTTATGTAATTCAGTCAAATAATTTTCACTGAGAATTCTGAAAAATGAAAAGGTTATTTCTGGATCAAACTGCAAAATAACTACAACTATATACTACATAGGACTAACTCCTATATGGGGAGGAAAGCTGGGTAATGGTGCCACCTAAACAACCTAATTCTTATCTAATTTAGGGAGGGTGATTTCTGCTCTGTTTTCATTTAAACCTTCTTTTCACGTCCTCCTTTCTGTCCATCTCTCTCCATCACGCATGTGCACGCGTGCGCGCACACACACACACACCCACACACACCCACGCCCCACCCACTCTTCCCACCAAATCATATAGTTAATGCCTACTCTCTAGATCACGAAGTCTCTGTTAGAACCCAGCTCTGGGTGGCACCAACGTTGCAGAGCTGCCCTTCCCTCCTCTCTTTCCCCAAACCTTATTGGGAAGTCCCACACACAACTGTATCAGGGCAAATGAAGCCATCTGATTTTTTCCCCCATTAAACATTTTTTGAAAACTAAACTGTGCATAAAATATACATAACTGTTCAATAATTCAATTGAACAACTGTTCAACTGTTTAATAATTACAAAACAGACCCCCACGTAATACCATTCATGTCAGGAAAGAATCCTGCCAGCATCCCAGAAGACCCCGTGTGCCCTTTTCCAATCACAACCCTCTCTCTGACTTCCTAGAGGGAACCACTGTCCTGACTTTAATAATAATTTCCTTGCTTTTTAAATGTAGTTTTGCCTTTTCTCTATCAGCCATAAACAACACAGTTTAGTCTTGCTTCTTCTTGAACTTTATATAAGTGGAATCATATTGTATGTACTATTTTCCACATTGCTTCTTTCATTCAACATTATTTTGTAAAATTATTTTATTTTTGCCTGTAGTATGTAGTGTTGCATGTCCAACTACATGAGGCTTCTGAGTATTTGAAAGTGGCTAATGTGACTAAGGAGCTGAATTTTTAATTTAATTAATTTCAATTATTTTAAAATTAAAATTAAAAAAACTGATACTCAATGTAATTATTGGAAAATGTTTATGTTAGCAACAATTTGCATATGTGATACTACTTTTTCGACTGTAAATTTTATGAAATCTCAATACCGATCAAGTATTTGTAATAAAATTTAGCAACCAAATTGTGATTTCAAAGAGTTATTATGGGAAAAAACATGTAGATTCTCTCATTAATTTTTATATTGATTACAGGTAGATATGATAATACTTTGGATATTTTTAAATAGTTAGTATAAAAAACATAGAATATCTTATTAATAATCTATATAATGATTACATGTTAAAATGATAATATTTTGGATATAAGGGTTAAGTAAAAGATATTTACATTTATTTCATCTGTTTCATTTTACTTTTACTTTTAAGTGGCTACCAGAAAATTTAAGATTACTTATGTGGCTTGCATTATGTTTCTGATGAAGTGTATGACTTCTAAGAATGATTATGCCACAGTTTATTCATTCAATTGTTGGTGTATACTGAGATTTTTCTAGTTTTTATTAAAAACAATACTGCTTTGAACATTCTTGTATTTGTATCCTGATACATATTTGCCTGAGTTTGTCTAGGATGTAATAGGCATACAAAATTGTTTCCTAAGAAGTTGTGCTATTTCAAGTTGGCAGATTGAAACATGCCAAGTCTCCACCCCTTCAACTTCCACCAAAATCCCTAAGAATGATAGAAAAGATATAACTTAAAAGTCACAACCTTAGCTCAATGCGTGGGAGCAGCTCCACAAATGCTCCCCTACCAGAAACGTCCTGGAGCTACTATAGGGTGATCAGTTGGAATAGTGCGGTAGGAGCAGCCTACAGCACACATCATCTCCACATCTTTCCTCCTTGATCCAGGCAGCAAAAGGTGTCTTCCTCTAGGCAGGAGCAATTGGCGTTAGAACGGGGGCAAGGTCCCAGAACCCTGGAAGAAAGGTATGCACTCCCTGACTAGCCACCAGAAGGCACCTTCCACGTCTGCCTTATTCTCAGGGGAACCCATCGGGAGTAATAAGCCCCAACAGCTCATTTCACTTCTCCCCTAAAGCTGGGAAACAAACGCAGTAGAATCTCAACTACAAAGATGAATTACACTCAGGAATGACCAAACAATGTGAGAAAGCCAACTCCATTAAGGACAGAAAACAAAAACAAACATAAGAGCTTATAGCCAATGAATCAGAGTTAACAAAGCACAAGAGGACCTTAGGATAGCATAATTATTACCCTCAGACAGATGTAAGCAGATAGTGCATCCATGAATCAACTCAAGAATATACGAAAATTGAATAAAAAAAAAATCCCACAAGGACTCAGAGGCAAAAAATATACAAATCAATTTTCACTGCAAAGTAAAGGAGCTGTTACACTGGAGGATTACTGGACTGAATGTCAATATTATGACATAATATGAGTGTGTTTCATGTTTGGTAATTGCAATCATTGTTGCTTTTGTTGTGGTCATCCATGTACAATGCTTGGTGTCAGTCTATTTATCTCTTGTAAAAATAAAATACAGTGTGTGTGTGTGTGAAAAAAATAAATAAATAAAGACCATCCTCCAAAGATGAAAAAAAAAGAAAAAAATTCATATGTACCAAATGCAAAATATTCGAACAATATAGAAATTGAAAAACAAAGATAAATCTTCCTCCCCAATTTAGTTCTCCCCAATGATTATCTGTATATAGACTTTTTCACTTACAAAATAGAATTACCCTGTATGCATATCTGTAGCTTGATTTCGTTGTGTGCATCTGGGAGATATTCTCTATGGAATTTGCCTCTCTCCTTTAAACAGCTGCATAATATTTCACCATATGTATATCTACTTAACCAGGCCCCTATTGGTGGACTTTTGGGTAATTTTTAGTTCTCTGCTATAATACTGTCCCAATGAACTTATATTGAAGGCCCTTTTTAAAGTCTTATTTTTAAACACGAGTATCACATCCACATGATTCAAAATCCAAATGTACAAGAGGGTATAAAGTAAAAAGCCTCCCTTTTTTCCTGTAATCCTCATTCCATCCTTCCTGAAGGGTCCCCAGCCACCCAGGTCCCCCCCGTGGAGACAATTAATGTCACTACTTTCGTACCTGTGTCTATATTGCCATATTTTTAAGAGAATATCCAAGAGCTAAATTCCAAGTCCTCAAATTGCTGAGTCAAAGTGTATGTGGTTTTGTTTTTAAATAGTTGATACTGCCAACTGTCCTTCAAAAAGATTGTACTGATGTAATTAGTAAATATTAATTAGGTGGATAGTAATACTAATTAGGACGTAGTAAATACTAATTTACATTCCTACCAGTAACAAACAACATTTCTTTCCCTACATCTTCACCAACACTGGCTATTTTCAAACCTGTAAATGTTTGCCAATCTGATAGGTGGTAAGGAATACCTTGTCACTTTGATCTACAGTTCTTTAATTATGAGCGAAGGCGAGCAGCTTCTCATATGCTTATTGCTGTTTGAATTTCTTTTTCTGGGAACTGCCTCTTCAGGTCCTTTGCCCGTTTTTCTGTTAGGTTGTTACATTTCTCTTATTGATCTGTACATTTTTCTGGCATGGCATCTGCAAATATTTTCCCTCATAATCCGCTTATAATTAAAAGCACGTAATTCAAAATTAAAAAAAAAAAAAAAGAAAAAAACAACCCAATGGGAATTTTCCACCAGCTTGAAATGGTGGAGAACCCCCTACCTTGGTACACAGGGTACACATCTGTACCTGAGTTTGAGAAGTTGGGAGAAAAGTCAGGCCTTGGCTCCACAGTGGAGGGAGGCCCAGTGATCCAAATATTCTGGCAACCCCAATGACCGTACGAGAGGGGCCAGAAGTAGATGATCCTCTATGGGCAGGAGGTCGAGCATGTTGTAAATAACTGGTACTTGATGAACCAGGAGAGAGAGCACCAGAATAAATTGCTATTTGATTTACTCATCTATGCCCCTTGAGGATGGTATGTTTTCCAGTTCCCAGGGACTGATGATACTGGGGAAACAAGGGAGGGAAGCCCCTCTTCATCCTTCTACTCATCCTCCTTTGCCCACGTTTCCTCTTGTGGAAGTACTGGCTACCATGAGGGATTCTAGTTTCAGCTCTGCTTCTTCTTGCAGGCCCCTGTTATTGGTATATAAATATTCAACTATTTACATTTTAATTCCTTACCACCTGGTTAGACTTGGTTATGAATTTATACACTTTAATATAAGAAAAATAAGTATTTTACAAGCAATGCTGAGAAGCCGATATTAAAACACAAAATTTGCAGGTGGCTTGAGGCAGAACAGGGCTCACTCTGTGGCTGTCTCGTGTGCGGTCTCACTTTCCTCACCCGCCTCTTCATCAACCCAATATGCAGGCAGAAGCTTCTCTGCTGGGGCTTTGATGACTTCCCTGGGGTAAGAAGAATAATGCCAAGGCTTTTACTTTTGAAAGGAACAATGATAGTTTTCATTATTTCCTCATTTTAGATGAGAATTTTAAATTGTCCCCTACCACTTATGGTACATCCTTATAGAAGTACATCTCATCCTCATCAGAAGACTCCCTGTCGTGTAGCTTTTGTGCCATGTTTTCCTTGCGTGTGGCGTTGAGAGGCCTATACATATCCCTAAGCCAAAGTGGCCGCCTTCTCCCGAAAAAGCCCTCCTGGAACACAGAAAGGGAAATATTAATTCAGCATCTCCCCTGCTTTCTCTGGCCACAGTACTATATCCCCTTCAAATTTACCTGACTCTCACTTTCCCCTGAGCTTCTCTTACGCAGCAGAAATCGAAAAAAGCCCCTTGGAGGAAAACACACACAGTTAGTGTTACATGTCATTTTTCATCTCTCTCACAATGTGTTATCTCTGGTCTTATTAGGACTAAATGGGTACCTCAGTCCATAATCACAATGAGCAAAATCACCACAGACCCGGGATCTTGAAAATCATTCCATGCATGCTGGCCTTCCAGAAGTTCTCTGTGTCCTTCCAAACTGGCCCCCCCCCCCGTGTCTCTGGGGAGACCTTTGCATGTGGCTTAGCATGGAGTATAGGCAGGATTTGCAGCCCCGTTCACCTTTCTTGGCCCTTGGCCAAGTGCCCTCGTGCAGTGAAAACACTGCAGAGCGGCGCTGGGCAGAAACACGTTACTCTCTAGATGCGCTTCACACCAGTCTGCTACGGACTTAGTCGCACATGCAGCATTTGCTGGGGGTGTGGCTGTGGGGAGAAGGTGCTTTTATTTTCCTGGCTGCTCTATCCTATCCTATAAGTTGAATCACACCAAGTAAACACCTGAACCCAACTAGCAAAGTTATCTATAGCTCTCTGACTTTCATACTGCAGGCTGTCACTGAGGTGTCAGTGAATTGTGCAATCAGTTTAAAGGCCATGACCAGCAGGGAAACACGAAATACTCTTTTTGAATACAAATAGAATAGAAAAAAATCAGAGTGCACAATAAGTTTGTTTCAGAAACTACTTATGCCCATATAGTATGTGTATACTGAATTGTGACATAAAACGGAGCTCACAGCCCAAGCACAGTGTGATCAGTAGAGAAGTCCTCAGTGGAAAGGGACCCTCTTCTTTTTGATAATCACTAGCAGTGTGACCATGGGGCAAGATACTTTCCCTTTCTCTTTCTCCATTTCCTTATTATAAAAGGAAGAGACAAACTACTGTCTAAAGTTTCTCCCGGTTAAAGTTCTATGAGGTTTGGATAAAGGGAATAGAGAGTAGGGGCCTGAAAAACAGTAGGGTGAGAAGGGAAGTTTTCTTGCCACTTTACAGAAGGGACTCATATGTGCTACCTTTCGTCAGCTTTGAGGGAGGCCAGCCCCGAAATCCCCAACCATGTGGCCCTCCCTACCCCAGAGCCTCCTAGAAGGCCTCTGGCCTGGCCTGAGGCCTAGGAACCAGGCACCAGGCCAGCAGGAACAGGTGCAACCAAAACCTCTCCCCGTCCACCCTCTTTCCTTAAAGGACTAGTGAAAGCAGATGAATCTGTGCCAGTCCTGTTCTAACTCAGCTTGGGCTGGGGAGCTAATTCTGCTGATAAATAAATTAGGGTAAACCATTAGGGTAATTAAACATTCTTCCTGCCTTTGGTGAGGAAATTGAAATAGGTGAGTTCTAAGTTCTCCTCTAGTTGTAAAATTCTGCTTTAAAAGACCAATATTTACCTTCTGCTTCTTTTCTTATCTTCCCCTTTTGCAATTCGATGAGAATAAATCTGTTTTGAAAGAAAACATGATCATGATTATCCATTACAACTATTTCCAAATCCTTATTCATTCCCTTTGACTTTAAATCTTATCTACCCAGTGAGATGATAACTTTTTTAAGGAAAGGAATTCTACCCTGTTTAATAATCCTTTGCCTCTTCCACAGTACCTAACTTAGGGTCTTGCATGCAGCTGGCGATATATTTTATTGACTGTTTTAGATAACGTTCAACAGATCGTTCCTAATAAAAACTCTTAGAAGTAGGAAAAGAAAAGAAAAGTATCTAGCAGAAACCTAAGCCTTGTTTTAGAGTCAACAACAAGAGCAGGATGCCCATCATTACTGCTACTATCGATCAATGTGGAGGAGGTCTTAATCAGTACGAAAAGAAAAACGAAGTATTGGAAAGGAAGAGACAAACACATTTGCATATGAAATGAGGGACCTAAAAAGACCAAAAGAATCAACCGAAATTTTATTGGAAGTAACATGAGTAAGATGGCTACATACAAAATCAAGAGATCAACATATAAGCCTCAATAGCTTTCCCATATGACACAAATAACTCACTAAATAACAGAAGAAACATCCCGTTTACTATATCAAGAAAAATGCATAAAGTACCTAGGAATAAACTTAACCAAAAATTTGTAAGACCTATGTGATGAAAATATTAAAACTTTTCTGAAGGACATTAAGAAGAAGTACTACATGGCATGAGATACCATCCTCCTAGAATGTTGTAAAGAGGTCAATTCTCATCAAATTAACCTACAAATTCAATGCAATCCATTTATATCCAAAATAATTTTTAAATAAAACCTGGCCAGCTGACATTTGGTAGAGAATATGTGTAAGAATCGATATGAAATGCATGAAAAAGAAGGTCAAAGAGTAGGACCTTGCCCTACCAGATATAAAATATGTTATAGAGCAACTGGAATTAAGCAGTGTGATATTGGTACTGGTACAGGACAAGATAACTGGATCACAGAATAGAGTCCAGATGAAGATAGTATATGAGACCAGGGAAGAAAGAATAAACCATTCAGTGAAAGATTTGAAAACAATTAGATCTTCATGTGTGTGTGTGTGGGGAAGTTAGATCCCCTGCCTCAACCACACTAAAAAACAAATACAACAAATTCTAGAGAGATTACAAAAGTACTTGAAGAAGATATTAGTGATTACTTTTACGTCATGAGGTGACAAAGGCCTGGCTAACAAAAGCCACCCCACATGAGCCATGAGGAGAGGACGGGCAGATATGGTGGCAGACTGTCAACACACCTCCTACTCTGCACAGCCCTTGCCCCTTTTTCCCCTGGACTGTTTGTCTTCTTCTTGTTGACTTATAAAACTCTTGGGAGTTCCCTGGTGGTCCAGTGGTTAGGGCTTGGCGCTTTCACTGCTGTGGCCCGAGGTTCAATCCCTGGTCAGGGAACTAAGATCCCGCAAGCTGCACAGCATGGCCAAACCCCGCCACCCCCAAACAAAGAAACAAACAAAAAACTCTTTATAGTAAAGAAATACTGGTTTTCATTGAATTTCAGTGTTTCGAATCTTTCCAGTGTTTTTGTCTCTAAGGAGACAAGACAAAAGAGTGGAGTAGGGAGCACAAGCTTTGCAGTCGGGTAAAACTGGCTTCTGCTTTTGGTTTGGCCACTGGGGCCTTACATTGATCTCCTTCATCTATGAAGGAGGGATAGTAATATCATCCTCACAGAACTGTGGGCATTAAATCAGACAATATATGGAAAACTCTTCATCTTACGCTTGGCATGAATCAGTGCTAAGCTGGTGTCACAGACAAGATGGTGGACTATATCAAAGGCTCTGCTTGTGGCATCAGGCTCTGAAGATTATAAAAGATTATAAAAATACTGCTTTTATTTCCTTCTAATACCTTTATGTGGTCTTTTTTCACATTTATGGAAATATGTTTATTTAAGATGAAAAATGGGGATCTGCTATTCTTTACCCCCCAAATAGTTAGGCAGCTAGTCTATCACCATTTATTCATTTCCCCCCACTGATTGGAATATTAAAACATGACATTTCAGAAGTCTTAAGAACACATGGGTCTATTGCTGGACTCGATGCTACTTCAAATAAATATTCGGTTGCATGATTCCTCACTGTGGAATTGACATAACGCCTCACCTCTCTTCCGTTGAACACCATTAGTGTCTACCATAGGGAGAACACTGCATGGCCCCTGTCCTCGAAGAGCTTATCATATAAGTGGGGAGAGGAAATAACGGTTAGGACTCCTCGCTTTCGCTGCCTAGGGTACAAGTTCAATCCCCACTTGGGGAACTAAGATCCCGCAGGCCAAAACAAAACAAAACAACACAAAACAAAACAACACAAATGCAAGGTTAAACTCTAGAGAAGTTAGAAACAATAAAAAGGGGACTTTACAGAAATTCTAAAAAAGCAAAAGGCCACATGCCACCTGGAGATGTAGAGGGTACAGTCTGGGCAATGGCCAATGACTAGCAAGCTGACCCCATGCTAGTCCCCAGCCTCCTAGGCTCAGAAATCATACTCTTCCTCACCAAGAGACAACTCGCGTCTTCCTGTTGTGGCAGTCTCACTTTATCAATATCACAGGATTGATCAAAAATCAGAATGCCAAAGTATTACTTGACAATGAGAAATACATCTGTTCTACACACAGGGCATCCGTGTCTACACAGTCAGAGAATTACCTTCTGTGGAGACAGGCCTCCGTGGCACACTAAAGCACAATCACACAATCGAAGGCTACTTGGTGACAACAGAGTTAGAAAAGGAATCAGCTGAATCCAGAATTTAATGGGAAGGCCTGAGGTAGCTGGATCCATCCATCTCCTCAACAGGCACAGCCTGGCTAGTGGGCCTGACTCTTCAGTTCTGCTGCCTAAGGTGCCACCTCTACTCTCGGGCAATGTGAGGATGGGCGCTGCCCATGTTGGTCTCTCCTCACCTTTTCTATGCTTTCACTACTGACCAACCCTCCTGCAGATAGACACATTTCTCTTTAGAAGTTAGTACATCATGTCAGGTTTTATTCAAGTCTGATAGGCCAGGAAGCCATTGGTCCTTACACATCTCTGCTCAGCTCCATGATGTGCTAACCTTGCTGTTTCTCTCTTGGGGGGCTGCCTTTTGAAAAACTGCTTCCCACTTTTGTGAGCTCTGAGGGGAGGGGACTGCTTTGCCATGGCCCCTAAGAAATGGTGACAAACCTCACAGGACTAGGATCAGGAGGGCTGGAGTATTCAGGGAAGGCTTTATGAAGAAAGATATCTGAACTTGCGTTGGCTTTTGAGAGATTCATAGGACTTCCACAGGCAAAGCAAAATCAAGGAATTTTAGATGGCCAAAGGCACAGACAAAAGCAGGCATGGATGTGGTGTAACTAGCGTATACTGAGGAGCTGCTTTGGCTGCAATGGAGGGCTGCCATTACAAGAGAAAAGGTAAATAAAGTAGGTTGGACTGGTAGGGTAGAATCAAGATTGCCAGCTTATTAAAATCACTCTTTTAATGTTAGCCACTGCCTGTTGGGAAAAGTAATAAACCATTATGTAACTGAACAGAAGATAAACAGGCTAGCTCCAGGAATAGGCTACTATAAATATGACATGCTTTAGGGTAGCCTGCTGCAGGATTTTACTTGCAGTGTTTTAATGGAACCTATCTACACAATTCCTAATACACTGGAGAAGCAAGCTGCTAAGTAAGCCTAAGGAATTGACGAGATCACACTTTGATCTTTTAGGCATGTCCTTTTAGCCCTCCCAGGGTGACTGATAGCTCCATGAGTATGGAGATCGTATGTCTCTCATCACTTCAGCCAACAAGGAAAGAAATAAACAGTAGAATGAGAGTGACTGGTGAGTACATCAAATCAGCATAGTTTTTGAGTTGAAGAAATTTTACTATCATGTCAACTCTGGCCTTCTTATAAACTTAACTTGTCAAAACAGTCCAATGGCTTGTTATCATGGATCCAACTCCAAAGAGATCTCCTGGGAGTGGAGTTCCTTTCAAAATCCTGTGGGGACTTCCCTGGTGGCGCAGTGGTGAAGAATCCGCCTGCCAGTGCAGGGGACACGGGTTCGATCCCTGGTCTGGGAAGGTCCCACATGCTGCGGAGCAACTAAGTCCGTGCGCCACAACTCCTGAGCCCGCGTGCCTAGAGCCCGTACTCCACAACAAGAGAAGCCACCGCAATGAGAAGCCCGCGCACCGCAATGAAGACATAATGTAGCCAAAAGAAAAAAAAAAAAAAGAAAAAAAAATCCTGGGAATATACTTTTCAGTAAAAGAACAAAGTGTATCTCAGTCCTCATGACTAAAGAGAAGAATCAAGTAGTAGTAGGTGGAAAGGTGGCTTTGATTCTCAGTTTGTGGGTTCTGAATCTGAATGAATTATTGTCCTTACCTCAATGAGACAGAGAAGTGTAACCAAAATCGTCACTACTACAGTTACAGATATTGCCAAGATGAGTTTGTTGTTATAGCCATATCCTGGAACTTCTTTTGTGAGCTAAAAAAATAAATAACAATTTTTTACAAACAAGGAGATAGAAGGGATGAACGCTAACTATTCTTAAACCTATTCTAAACAATCGCTAACTATTCTTAAACTACTATAAAACCCAATCCTTTCAGGCGAGTAGCTTCTATAAGAACAACCCAGATTTAATGTTATTAATCTTATCATTAGCATTTTCTTCTACAATTTAGTTATCTACAATTTATTTATCTTGCGTTATGTCCTTTTCTCGTCTACCCTAGGAATAGTGGCACACTCTCTCAATGAGCAAAGTGGGAGATCACTGTCTTAGCCAGTGTCATGGCTGAAGATAAGATACAGACTAGGAGCCCGTGGTATTCCTGCTTGGGCACGTCCATGGCATGTCCTAAACTGAGTAAAAGTCCAGGTCCCATGTTTCAGGGGTTCTCCTCACCTCACTTGACTCCTGCTCTTTCTGCTCACTCTGGGCTTCTGTGCTCTCACTGATATAGTTGTCACTTTTCCACTGGCCCGTATCCCATTCCGCTTTGGACACCTTTACTTCCTGCTGCTTGCTGAGAAGCTTCATCAGGAGGCCTGTTCTAGAGATGAGGTTGGCACAGGCCAGCTGCACGTGGGTGTCCGAGCAGTCTATTATCAAAGTCTGGATAACATGAGAAATGAGCCTTCGCACGTCATTGTTGGGGATGAGGGACCGTAGCTGCTGGTTTAGCTGAGTTTCAACTTGATCACCCGGGGATGTGAGCCCTGGGAAAGTGAAGCCTGTGGGCTTAGAGGATAATTCAGTGCCCGTGTTGTGGTGCTCCCATTGTGTTTCGTTGGTGTGTTGAACAGGTGGCATACTGTTGTCTGCAGCAACAGCAGAATGCGCAGTGGAGACATCCTTATGGGTAGTGTTTTCAGGGCCGGTTCCTCCGGGCAGAGTAGAGTTTCCTGAAGAAATAACTTCTTCAGAAACATTTTGTGCAGTATTGTTTTCTGAAGTAGTGTTTTCTGTAGAAGGGTCTGAAAGAGAAAATAATTCTGGAAAAGGATTTTCCTGAGAAGTCACTTCTCTTGAAGGTGAAACAGCTTCTCGCGGAGGGGAATTTATGAGACTCCTCACTACAGAGAACGGAGGGCTTGCAAGCATCATTCTATTGAGTGAACTTTTCTTTCTGAACTTTCGACTCCTTTTGACTTTGGGTTTTCTCTGGACCCGATGAGTCCTAATTTTATGGAAGATGTATTTTTTCCCAGAATGTGAGATTAGTTCAAAATCCTTAATATTTCTAACTCTAGCCTTTGCATCCTCTAAAACAAGTATAGTGTTGGATAAGTCTTTTGATTTGCTTTTAACCTCAGATGGGGATTTTGGAGGGATGGAGGCAGAAGGCCTGACCTTGAAGTACTGTTTCAGGGTAGAGGAGCCTGCTGCCTTGTGTTCTTTTATGAATGAAGACTCCGCATTGGAGGACTTTCCCACCAGCTTCCTGGGCCTCTGCACCATGAGAAGCTGTTTCAGCTTTCCTGGGGATGGCCTCCTGAGCCTTCTTTCTTCGGCAGTGCTCGCCACAGATGGCTGGGCATTCTGTTTCCTCCTGACGCTCTCATCTCCCACTGCTTGGAGGTGCATTTTCTGTAGGCCCCTTGGGCCCTTGAGGACCCTGTTCACTCTCAGCAGCTTTTCCTCGGTACTCTCAGTCTTTGCTGGGCTGTCTTTCTGTGGTTGGGCAGTTTCCAATTTCTTTAGAAAGAGGTAGCGTTTAAACATGGCACTTAAAAGGTTGGAACGCGTACGCGTGGCAGGTTTTTCTTCCTTTTTAACCTCATCAAGTTTTTCTTGCGTTTCTGCATCTAACACATTTTCCAGAAAATGGAGTTTCCTCAATTTGTTTTTATTAGTTGAATTCTTGCGTACAGGTTTAACAGAAGGGCTCCTTGTATTGTTTTTCAAAAGGCCCAGGAGCATATCTCCATCTTGTGTATTTGAAAAAAGAAGTTGAAGGAATGGTAATAATGTTGATTCCACATCTCCGAGATTTCCCTCTGAGATGTAAGGCAGTATGTAATTTCGTGCACGGATAATATCACTTTTACTATTAAAGTCCAGCTGCTCATTCATGAAGCCTGACAAGCTGACAGCACTTTTATCTGAGGATGCCCTCTCTGACTCAATAATCAGCTCGGTGCTGTTGTTCTTCTTCCGGGCTTGTAACACCTTCATCAACGATCCTTCTGCATTCCCAAGAGATGTTTCTTCGTCTGTCAAAAAAGAAGAGACTGTTTTTGATCATTGAAGACTGATGGGACAGATTTTTGTCAGTCCACAGCCAAATGAATTAGGAATCACTCAACGTTTGAGTGCCACTTAGGAGAAAAAGAAGCCCACACTTAAGCCTATGACTGGCAACAACAAAATGTGAAAAAGATATCTCTTGAAAAAGTGGCTATCTACTCAGAAAATCCTGTAGCGTGAAATATAGTAACTATATTCAGGATTACTCCACTGGTTTCCAGGGGCCAGTACTCAAGAAGAGCCAAGGCTGGAAGACAAATACTCCCCTACTCAGCTGGACTCTCCGCAGATCTACTGTGACTCCTCACATTCACATACCCCATCCTGTCCTGCCTGAGAGGCAGAGGAGTGTGAGGCCTCCTCTCTCCACCTCTTCAGTGTGCTTGCGTTCTTGCTACTGTCACAGATGACCACGACAACAACCGCCGCTAACAGGTCGTCATCTGGACATGTCCTTCTCCACCCACCCACCGAATCCTTTGCTCAGTCCCTGCTTCCATATATCCCAGCCCCCGTAGCAGAAGGCTCTATACAGAAAAAAACACGATATCCGCCCCGGCTCTTTGCTAAAATTTGGGCAGGGATCTGGGCTATAAGTTAAGAGATTTGCCAGACTGTATGCCAATGTGGAACGTTCAACAAATCAGTGGAATAATACTTGAGGTCGTAAAATGCAGAAGGGAAAAAGCAACTTCTGTCAGATGGCTACTTTGCTTTCATTTCATTTTCCTTGTAATATTTCCAGCTTTACTTGGGGAACCATCCAAAGCTTCTGACTGTGTGAAGGTAATGTGTACCATTGTGTAGCTGGGCTTCTCTTCCAAAAGGATTAAAAGTATTTTTGGTGAGGGTCAAGGAGGAGGGAAGGGTCATGAGAAAGGAGGAGCATGGGCTTGCAGAGAGCCCCAAACTGGGGACAGGAGATCGGGGCACTAGGGTCATAGCACTTACACCTCTGATCTTGTTTTTCCTCACCTGTAAAAGGAGATTAAAAATGCCTTTACTGCCCACTTCTGGGGGAGAAGGGAGTAATATAATTAGTAAAAAAAATTGTTTGGGGGAGTTCCCTGGTGGTCTAGTGGTTAGGACCCGGCACTTTCCCGGCTGTGGCCCGGCTTCAATCCCTGCTTGGGGAACTAAGATCCCACAAGCTGTGTGGCACGGCCAAGAAAAAAATAAAATTGTGTTGAAAAATCAGCAATATTGTCTTTATACAAGTAGCAAAGTGTTATTATTTATGAGGTGCTCTCGATCACTGAAAGAGACCTGTATTCAAGCTACCTGGGCATGATAGCACATTTTGGAAGTCATCAAGTTAGTGCCAATAAATCTAATATATAGAAAAATGGTTGAAAGCCCCTGAGTGTTTTGTGGATAGAAAAGCTTGAGATTCAGAGCAAGTTCAGAGCTGGACAGTCTAAGAATAAACTAGCTCTCCCAGCCATTAGAAGGGCTAGGTAGCAGCTTCTGGTTATGGAACCAGAAACTCTCAGGCTCCAAATAGGACATAAAACAGCATCTCTTGTACTCTTTATAAAATTGCAGAAACAAACAAAATAAACAAAAATATATTTATATCTGTCTTATAAGACAAAGGGTACTTGAGACCTAATGTATATAAAATCAGTTTACAAACTGTGATGCACTATATGAATAAGTTCTCGTTTGCAGAGGGCACAGCATAGGATATGTGGCCATTAATGTTAATTCCCTTCCCCCTTCCATTCCTTTCTCTTGTTCCTTTATGTATGTGGATCATTTACATTATTAAGCTAACAATGTAACTGAGCTATTATTAGCTTAATAATGTAATCAAGAATCTGATTTTTAGCAAGGGCTAGTTCTGAGAAACTTAGGAAGCTGGAACTCTGAATGAATGAATTAAAATAATGCAATTACATCATTAATTTTAAAATTTATCATTGATTAAAAATAAAAATTAAAAAATTAAAAAATTAAATTAAAAATTAAAAATTTATTATCCCGCAATTGAGACTCACCGCAACGTGTGACGTCTGTCAGGCATTCACTGTCACAACGCAGCTTGACTGTCTGACAGACAACCTCAATAGTAGTTTTAAATTGGCAGAGGCAGCAGGCCATACGGCTAGGTAAGATCCTATAAATGGAAACACAGGTAATTAAATTCGTGGTAAAAGAGTTACTTGAGTAGGTAGAAGAGGTAGGCCAAGGCCACCACAGACCAGTGCAAAAAGGAGTTCTTGAGGCATATGGACTGGAGAACCGGATAAGGGCTGGTTGGCCAACTGCTGCTCTTGACTGTTGTAAATAAATATAGAGGAGGAGAGAGGTGCCCAACAGAAGGATTAGGATGGCAGTAGGTATGGTATGTCTAGCAAAAAGGGAATAGGGATTAGAATTGGGTGACACTGATCTGTAGTTTAATTCAGAAGTATCTCCTTCCCACCCGAAAGCCTCACTTTGGGTTGAGAGTACACAGGAAGAAGGCAGACTTCTAAGAAGAGTCTGAATAAGACCGCACCTTCTGGAGTCCCTTTCTCAGTTCCTATTGGTGAGTAGTAATATATTACAAATTATTCTAGTAATAAAAAAGCATCATGTGGTTAAACAATAACAGAGATTGCATTGGCCAAATCTGGACAAAAGGAACATTCCAAAGAATAACATTATCATTATAATAAGGTATAACATAGTTAATTTTAAAAAAGGCACATGAGTTCATAATGATACTCAAAATGAAAAGCGGGGGAGCTCTTCTTTATAGAATAATGTCAGCTAATAAATGCAAAAGGAATGACAGAATTAGGAAAGTGTCATTTTGCAACTATCAATGTAATAATCGATTCAGACAAGGATTATCACTGATGCACAGTTGGGTGAAGAGTTGTTTGAAAGTAGGATCTTCACTGTTCCCAAACTATCACCCCACATATTATTTATCAATTACCAAGGGGAAAAATAACTTTACAATGGAGAGATATGGAAGATACCACCTTAGTCAAGTGATCAAACTTAGCACTGGGCCACCTGAAGTGCTGAAGTATGAAGAATACATCACCTATATAGTATTCTTTCCCAAAATGTTTACTTTGAATCTAATGAGGAAACAGACAAATCCAGATTGTGGGGCAACTTACAAGACAACTGGCTCAGACTCTTCAAAAATGCCAATGTCATAAAAGACCAAAAAAAAAAAGGAGGGAAATATTCTAGATTAAAGGAAACAAAGACACGACATGCAATGCCTAATCTTTAATTGGACCCTGTATCAAAACAAAACAGACTTAAAGAATGTTATTGGCTTCTGGCCAAGATGAAGTAACAAGGTCCAATTTAACCTCCCACCTGAAACAATGAAAATATCAGACAGAACATATGAAACAACAGTTTTCAAGAAACTGGACCTCACACAATAAAGTTCATTGATCCCCAGGAGATGGGAAATAAATGAAGTGATCCCTATAATTGCCCGAACTTACTTCTCTGAGAGAGTTTTCAGGCCATGGTACAGGGAAGAGAAGTCCAGGCAGAGACTGGTGGACTCCCTGACTGAGGAAATGGAGCTAAGAGTCTGGAAAAACCAAGGTAACTAGAGGTCACAAAGCAGAGTATCAGAGAGAAAAGAAGTGCACAGACAAAGAACTCTGGAGATATGCAGAGGGATCTCTTGAGAATTCAACAAAGTATTGGTCAGTACATTTGTGTGAGGAATTCCTTGATGCCAGGAAAAGAACCACATGAAAGGATTAATAATAAGAATAACTGGATATCACACAGGGTTGTAGGAATAGTACCTGTTCCTACAAGTCAGACTGGAAAACCTCATGATACTCAGAAAGGACTTGTCTCAGTAGTTGCAAATAACGAGCTCCAGACTAAAGGCTACTTGGACTCCTACCCAACGAACCTTAAAAGCTAGACCTAAAAGAATAAAATTGTTCTGAGTAACTTAATTTCACCCAAAACAAAGCCCAAGCATTTTACAGGAATATAAATATATATAGCACACAATAAACTAAAACTCACAATATCTGGGATCATATGAAAAATTGCCAAGCATGCAAAGAAGTAGGAAAATGTGACCCATACTGAGGAGAAAAGGCAATCAATCAAAACTAACCCATCATCTATACAGATGTTAGAATTGGCAGAAAAGAACATTTAAAAAGTTATTATACACGAAGAAAAGTTATTATAACTGTATTTCATATGTTAAAAAACCCAGACTAAACCCTGAAAATGTTAAGTACAGGCATGGAAAATGTAAAACAGACCCAAATTGAGCTTCTAGAGATTAAAAACAATGTCTAAATGAAAAAGACATTGAACGAGGTTAATGGCAGATTAGACACTGCAGAAGAAAGGGTCAGTGAACATTAAGGCATAGTAATAGAAACGATCCAAAATGAAACAAAAAGAGTACCAAAACAAAACAACAACGAAAATGAATAGCGCATCAGTGAGTCCTGCAACAACTTCAAGTGGCCTAATACATGTGTACCTAGAGTCCATGAAGGAGAGGAGAAAAATAAAAATTTGAAGAAATAATAGCCAAAATTTTCCCAAAATGGTAAACACTATAAACTCACAAAGTCAAGAAGATCAATGAACTTTAAGCATAAGAAACATGGACAAAACTACACCAAGGCACAAAAAATAGTCAAATTGCTCAACACCAGCAATAAAGAGAAAAATTTAAAAGCAGCCAGAGGAAAAAACTATACACTACATACAGAGGAACAAAGATAACAATGACAGCAGAATTCTTGTTGGAAACAATGTAAACGAGAACTCAGTGGAATAACATCTTTAAAGTAGTGAATTGAATTCTATCAAGCTAGAATTCTATACCCAGATCTGTCAAAACAAAAGCAAAATAAAGACTATCTCAGACATACAAAAGCTGAAAGAATTCATTACTAGCAGACTTTCACTATAAGAAATGTTAAAAGAAGTATTTCTAAGCAGAAGCAAAATGACACCAGATTGGAATATGGATCTACACAAAAGATTAAGAATACTGGAATTGGGACTTCCCTGGTGGTTCAGCGGTTAAGAATCTGCCTGCCAATGCAGGGGACACAGGTTCGATCCCTGGTCCGGGAAGATCCCACATGCCGCGGAGCAACTAAGCCCGTACGCCACAGCTACTGAGCCTGCACTCTAGAGCCTGTGTGCCACAACTACTGAAGCCCACGCACCTAGCGCCTGTGCTCTGCAACGAGAGAAGCCATCCAATGAGAAGCCGGTGCAGCGCAACAAAGAGTAGCACCTGCTCGCCACAACTAGAGAAAGCCCACGCGAAGCAACAAAGACCCAACGCAGCAAAAAAATAAATTAAAAAAAAAAACTTAAAAAAAATTTTTAAAGGATTTTAGTCATTCGATATATGTCTCTGACCACAATGGAATTAAATTAGAAATTAACAAATCCGAAAAATCTCCAAATATTTGGAAACTAAACAACACACTTCTCAGTAACTTTGTGGTCACAGAAGAAATCAAAAGGGAAATCAGAAACTATTTTGAACTCACTGAAACTGAAAACATAATATGTCAACATACGGGATATTGCTAACGCTGTACTCAGCTTCCTCAACTTCCACCTTAAACTGGAAAAACGAGAGCAAATTAATCACAGAGTAAGAGAAGAAAGAACACAATAAAGATCAAAGTAGAAATAAATAAAATGCAAAACAGAAAAATACTATAGATATTAAAAGGATAATAAGAGAATATTATAGAATGCTTTATACCAATAAATTCAAGATGAAATGGACAAATTCCTTGAAAGACATGCGCTACTAAAGTTTATTCAAGAATAAAGATATTAAAGAAATTGGATGTGCAGTTTAAAACCTTCCAACAAAGAGAGCTTCAAGTCCAGGTGGCTTAACTGAGAAATTCTACCAAACACTTAAGGAATAAAATAATGCCAATTCTACACAAACTCTACCAGAAAGTTGAAGAGAAGGGAATACCTCCCAACCTATTTATAAGGCCAACTTTCACCGTATCAAGATTACACAATGACATTACAAGAAAACTATAGACCAAAATCTCTCATGAACACAGAGGCAAAAACTCTTAACAAAATTTTAGCATATCAAATCCAATAATATATAAAAAGATGATACATCATGACCAAGTGGGGTTTATCTCAAGAAGGAAAGGTTGGTTTAATATTTGAAAATCAATTTACCCAACTTAGTACACTAAAAAAGAAAAATCAGGACATCTCTGGTGGGGCAGGGGTTAAGAATCTACCTGCCAGTGCAGGGGACATGGGTTTGAGCCCTGGTCGGGGAAGATCCCACATGTCATGGAGCAACTAAGCCCGTGCACCACAACTACTGAGCCTACGCTCTAGAGCCCGTGAGCCACAACTACTGAGCCCATGTGCCACAATTAGTGAAGCCCGTGCACCTACAGCCCGTGCTCTGCAACAAGAGAAGCCACCACAAGGAGAAGCCTGCATACTGCAACGAAGAGTAGTCCCTGCTCGCCACAGCTAGAGACAGGCTGCGTGCAGCAATGAAGACCCAATGCAGCCAAAAATAAATAAACAAATTAAGAAAAGAAAAGAAGAGAAAAATCGCATAATCATTGCAATAGATGCAGGAAAAGAATGAAAAAATCTAACATCCATTCCTGATTAAAGAAAAAAACAGCCCTCAGTAGACTAGGAATGGAAGGAGACTTCCTCAACTTGATAAATGACTTCGACAAAAAACCTAACATCATATTTAATGGTGGAGGACAAAGTACTTTCTCTCCAGGATCAGGACAAAGGCAAGGATGTCTGCTCTCATTACTTCTGTTTCACATTGCACTGAAGGTTCTAGCCAGTGCAATAGGGCAACAAAAAGAAAAGAGATATTCAGAATGGAAAGGAAGAAGTAAAACTATCTTTATTTGCAGATAACATGATTATGTAGAAAACCTGATAGAATCTACAAAAATGCTGCTGGAACTAACAAATGAGTTTGTCAAGTTTGCAGGGTACAAGATCAACATACAAAAAGATTAATTTATCTCAACAAACAAGCAGAGATCAAAGTTTTAAAATACTACTTATAACAGAATCAAACATATAAAATACTTAGAATAAATCTGACAAAAGATGTAAAAGACTTGCACACGGAAAACTGTAAAATATTGCTGGGGGGAAATTAAGGAAGACCTAAATAACTGGAGAGATATAATGTATTCATGGATCAGAAGATTCAAGATTGCTAAGACATCAATTCTCCCCAAATTGATTTATAGATCAAAATCCCAGTAGGCTTTTCTATAGAAATTGACAAGCTAATTCTAAAATTCATATGGAAATAAAATTTAGAATAACTAAAACAACTTTGAAAAAGAACAAAGTTGAAGAACTAACAGTAACTGATTTCAAGGCTTATGAAGCTACACTTTCAAGACATTGTGATAGTAGTGTAAAGATAGACAGAAAGATCAAGGGAACAGAATAGAAAGTTCAGAAGTAGAGAGATGTGGATAACTGACTTTCAGGTTCAAAGGCATTTAAGTGGAGAAACGATAGTCTTTTCAACAAGTGATGCTGGAACAATTGAATATCCAGGTGCAAAAAAAAAAAAAAAACAAAAGAACTTCCATCCAAACCATGTACAGAAATGAACTCAAATTGGTTTAGAGATCTAAATGTAAAACATAGAACTAAAAAACATAAAACTATAAAACTTCTAGAACAAAACAGGTGAAAAATTTTATGACCTTGAGTTAGGCAAGATTTCTTAGATACAACACCAAAAGCATAATCCATAAAAGAAAAAAATAGATAAATCAGACACCATCAAAATTAAGAATTTCTGCCCTGCAAAAGACACTCCTGAGAGAATGAAAAGATGAGTCACAGAATGGGAGAAAATACTTAGCAACTTACATATTGGATAAAGGACTAATTTCCAGAATATATAAAGAACTCTCAAAATTCCAGAAAAGTATAGATAAAAGATTCAGAGATACAGATGCAAAATAAGCATATGAAAAGATGTTTCACATGATTAATCATTAGGGATGCTACAGTGAGATACAACTACACACCTATTAAACTCTCTAAAATTAAAAATACTGAGCATAGCAAGTGTTGGCCGCAACGTGAAGAAAATGCAACTCTCAAACGCTGCTGGTAGAGATGTAAAATGATCAAACCACTATGGAAAATAGGTATTTTTTAAAAACGTAGACATACACTTACCAATGATCCAGCCATTCTACTTGCAGGTATTTACCCAAGGGAAATGGAAGCATACATCCATACAAAGACTTGTACACAAATATTCATAGCAACTTTATCTGTAGTAGACAAAGACTGAAACAACTCAAATGCCCATCAATGGTGAATAGATCAATTGTGGTACATCCATATAATGGAATACTATTCAGCAATAAAGAGAAATGAATTACTGATATATACAACAATATGGATGAAGATTAAAATAATCATGCTGAGTTAGAGGCCAGTTAGAAAAAAGTATACACTTTATGATTCCATTTACATAAAATTCTAGAAAATGCAAACAGAAAGCAGATCAATGGTTGCTTGGCGATTGGGAAGGGCAAGGAACGATGGGAAGGAAGAATTACAAAGAGACATTAAGAAACTTTCTGAGGTGATGGACATTTTGATTTTGATGATGTCTTCATGGTGTGTATGTATGTGTGTGTGTGAACACAGATTACTGTATGTCAATTATACCTCAAAAAGCTGTTAAAAGAAATGATATTATATGAGAGAGACAATTGGGGAAATTTGAATAGCAACCCTTTATTAGGTAATATTATTGTGTAGGAATTTAATTTCTTCAATACTGTGTGTTAACAGTATTGTAGTTACATAGGGAAATGATTTTTAATATCCAGAGAGGAGGGCATCTAGCTGACAAGAGAGGGATCGCAATTGCGGCAGATGCTGTGGAAGGCTGAGGAAGATGAGGCTAGAGCAGGGACCAACAGATGTGACGGCGTGGTGAAGACAGTCATTTGTCAGCTGACCTGACAAAGACGGTTGGAACAGACTGCTAAACGCAGGGCCCTTTCCGCCTACTAATCTCATGCAATCCCCTCAGCTAGCCTTGGCATAACAGAAAGTTTCTATTAGCTTGCCATATTGGAGGGGGGATGGCACAATTTAAGGTGCAGTTAGTTGTGTAATAAACTGTCACAATACGGTCCTACAGAAATAGTTTTTTAAACTGCAAGAAAATGAAACTTGACCCTTCCCTCACAACATATATGAAAGTTAACTCAAAATGAATCATAGACCTAAATGTAACTATACAACTTCTGGAAGAAAACATAGGAGAAAATCTTTGTGATTTTGGGTCAGACAATGGGGTCTCACACAAAGATTTCTTAGATAAGACACAAAAAAGCACAAAGCATCTGCTTTGGGTTTGTGAACAAAGAAAAACTGCTAAGGGACTTCCCTGGTGGTTAAGACTCCGAGTTCCCAATGCAGGGGGCCTGGGTTCGATCCCTGGTCAGGGAACTAGATCCCGCATGCATGCCGCAACTAAGAGTTCGCATGCCACAACTAAGAAGCTCATGAGCCGCAACTAAGGAGCCCATCTGCCGCAACTAAGACCCAGCACAACCAAATAAATTAAATAAACATGAAAACAAATTGCTAAATTAGAGTTCATCAAAAATTTAAAACATCTAGTCTTCAGAGACACTTTAATACAATGAAGATAAGTCACAATCTGGGAGAAGATATTTACTAAACACATATCTAGGAGAAAGGACTTTTTCCATTGCTTTTCGTATAAAGCACTCTTAAAACTCAATATAAATATCCAATTAAAAAACGGATTTGAACAGACACTTCATTTAAAAAGATATTTGCACATGAATAGACACTCAACATCATCAGCTATTACAGAAATGCAAAATGTGGCAAAAACCACGAGATGCAACTACACACCTACTAGAAAGGTTAAACGTTTTTAGAAAACAAATATAAGGATCAGTTGAAGATGTGGAGCAACTGCAACTCTCATAGACTGCTAGTGGGAAAGCAAAATGGCACAGGCACTTTAGAAAACAGTTTAGCAGTTTCTTAAAAAGTTAAATATGCACTTAGCATATGGTGAAGCAATCCCACCCTTAGGTATTTCACCCCAAAGAAATGAAAACATACGCTCGCACAAAACATATGTTCACACACACATGTGAGTGTTTTCAGAGGCTTTGTTCATAATAGCCAAAAAACTAGAAACAACTCAAATGTTCATCAAATGATGAATGCGTAAACAAACTGTGTATCCACACAACTAGAATACTACTCAGCAATAAAAAGGAATGAACTACTGACAGGTGCAACAAAACAGATGAATCTCCAAAGAGACTGGCTAAGTGAAAGAAGCCAAAAACAAAAGGCTACATACCACATGATTTCATTTATAAGATATTCTGGAAAAGGCAACATTATACGGACAAAAATCAGATTGGTGGTTGCCAGGGGCTGGTAGCGGGAGGAGGATGGATTGACTACAAAGGGACATGAGGGGTCTTTTGGGAGTGCAGAAGTTTTCTTTACCTCAAATGTGGTGGTGGCTACAGAACTATACGTTTGTCAAAACACATCACACTGTATATTTAAAAATAGTGAATTTTGTTAAGTGAAAATTATACATAAATAAACCTGACTTAAGAAAATAATACAACAAACCTAAAAAAACAATTGAGTGAAAACAAATGTAAGAAAAATCAACTTACAGTTTTTCCAATTCAAGGGTCATCATGAGGATGCTTTCAATTGTTGTAAGTGACACTTGTGTTGTTCCCATGTCTCTGAAGGAGAAGCCCAAACATGCATGATATAAAACCCAAAGACAAAAATTCTAAACTTAAAAAGATACTTAACATGTGATTACTTCAGTTCTGGCTTCTTACTTGCCATACATGATAATTCCAAAGAGCTCTTATTGAAGAAATTTAAATTTGCATCATCAAATTAATGGCCTTGGTGCTGAACGGTACAATCATTTTTTATTATCCTAAGTTCTCATTTTCAATTGCATCTACCTCTTTTGATCACTCTCTTTAAAAAAAAATAATGTACCCCTTATTCCTTTTTGCTTTCTGGGATAAATAATATTCCTACATGCATCTACATGTTCCATATCTATATGTGTTCTTCAACACTGTTCTCATTCTCTGCTGGCTGTCTTACCCATGTGTATTCTTTCTTAATCGTTTTCTTTGCCAATAACTTTTATTTTCAATAACCCAGTTAAAATCTAAATTATGACTTTTTAGCCAAAGTACTCAATCTTTGACGAAAGTAAAAAAAGAGCAGAAATTATCTCATGAGCCATGAAACTGTTGCAATACTTACAAATATTTTAATGCTGGCAATTTAAAAAGATAAGAATCTTCAACTGTTGTCAAAGGATTATGATTGAGAATTCTGAAAAATGGAATGGAATTTAAATTATCTGCATTTTCGATTACTTCCATGAAAGCTTATATTCATTTTTTTTGGTACGGAACGTGAAGGTTTAAAAAAAAAATCATTTTCTGTCTTTACCCATAAATCACCCTTAGCATCTGTAAAACACTCTTTCATTGGGAACTACCCAGGTCTCTAGATGATAAAGTGGAGAAGAGAAACAAACAAACAAACAAAAAAATAGAAAAAAAAAGTGGCCAGTAAAGACAAAATATGCCAAAGAACTTTTCAGGTTAAAAACCCTAGAAGTGACTATGCTGGTAGGAAGCCCTTGCTCTGTAAAAAAGTACTATTTCTAATGTCCTCCATAATTCAAGGTGTTTTTCTTTCATCTCTACAAATTTTTTAACATTTCATGATTTAAACTACCCAGTGAAAGACAAAAATAGGGCTAATTCCTTGGTTCTGGAGCCAAAGAAGAAGAGATAAATCCAAGAGGAACTGGTGAAAGCCATACTCCCATCACATAGTCCCATGCGTATTCCTGTATCATAGCCTTTGTTACTGTGTATGTAATCACCTGTTTACTTGTCAGTCTCCTAGATTGCCAGCAACTTGAGAGCAGGGACCACACTTTATTGTCATCATTATTCCTGTGCCTGACATAGTGCCTAATATTTACTAGGTATTTAATAAATGTTTGCTGAATAAATAAATAACATTTTGTTTATATATCAATAAAATAAACAAATTAATTTTGGGGAACAAAATTTTATTCCAAAATGCTGGAATAGATTTTCTTCTTAGTTCTTTCTTTCTTTTTCCTTAGTTCCTTAAAACAAATAAGGGGGGAAAAAAAAACCCAAAAGAAACAGGAAGAAAGAAAAGAATATCTGACTTTAGGTTAACTCTACTCAAGAATTATTAACGTATTTTTGCGAATATTGTAAAATAATTATCAAAACTAATATCTTTTGGGTTGCCAGGCATCTGTGATCAGCATTTAACATTTAATCCTCACAGTAACCTTATGTGATAGATATATTACCCCATTGTACAAATGAGGAAACTGAGGCACAGAGAAGTTATATAACTTGTCCTAAGTCATCAAGCTAGTAAGAAGCAGAGCTGGAATTTGAACTCAGTTCTGACTCTAAAGCCTGTGTTTAACCTGAATGAAAAAAAAAGTGGGGGGCGGGGGGGGGGTTTAAAACATGTTACTTTAACCTTAATTTTGAGAGCACTAAATATAGAAATACCTTTTCAAACTTCATCTACACATCTGGGAAAGCCTCTATGAGAATTATATTTTCTCTTTTTATTTATTTATTTATTTCTCTTTTTATTTATTTTTTCCTTAATCATCTCCCATGATAAATATTTAATTAGCCTATGGTCATTGGGACTTTAGAGATTTTAAAAGATATTGCAGGAAAATCAGTAAAAATGATGGAGGAAGGACATCTGAAAATTCATCCCTCCATAGAAGCAACAATAACAATAACAACAACAACAACAGCAACAAAACTGGCAAAAAGGGTCAGAATCAACTTTTTCGGAACTCTGGAAATTTAACTGACAGGCTTGCAGCAAATTGGGGAGCAATTTATTCAAGGAAAACAAATTAATTTCTGTAAGAACAATGAGATCTGTGTTGCTTGAACTTGTCCTTGACCTTTGCTCTCCATGCCAGTGGTAGCCTTGAAAAACAGCCCACATCCCTGGTACCAGGAGGAGCAGCATGGACTGGGAGGTCCTTCAAAGCCTCATTCCCAAAGAACTGTCATTGTTTTACATGTCTGGTGGTCCCCTGGAAGACCTCACTTGAAAGGCTTGCCTTTGACCTGACTGAGAGCTGTCTAGTGAGAAAAGCCTCTCCTCAGGTGGCATTTTTGGAAAACATTTTCAAGCAAATATTTTAACATGGCGGTTGCATGAGGCAATGGATAACAGTTCGGGGCAAAAAACAGCCCAACCGAAAAGCTTAAAAAGAAAAGCTGAGGAATGAGATGTCCACAGAGACTTTGAAATGTTCCAGTGTATTCCTGGGAAACTGGAAGACCACAAGACATATTCCTGGGAATCTAGGAAAATAACTGTTAGCATTAATAAATGAGTTCAGCAAGGTTGTAGGATATAAGATCAATATTATTCCTACACACCAGCAATGAGTAATCCAAAAATGAAATCACGAAAACAATTCCATGTGTAACAGCATCAAAACAAATAAAATACTTAGGGAAAAATTTAACGAAGTAAGTGCAAGATTCACACTGAAAAGTACAAAACTGTTGAAAGAAATTGAAGAAGATCTAAATAAATAGAAAGACATGCTGGATTCATGGACTGGAAGATAATCTTATTAAAATTTCACTACTTCCCAAATCGACCTATGGTTCCATAGCAATTCCTATCAAAATCCCAGCTGACTTCTTTCCAGAAATTGCCAAGCTAATTCTAAAATTCATATGGCAATTCAAGGAAACAGAATAACCAAAACAATGTTGGTAAAGAACAAAGTGGGAGGACTCACACATCCTGGTTTCAAAACTCAGTTCAAAGCGACTGCAATCACAGTGTGCTACTGGAATAAGAACAGACATGTAAATCAATGGAACAGAATTGATAGTATAGAAATAAACCCTCATATTTATGGTCTATTGATTTTCAACAAGGGTGCCAAAACAATTCAATGTGGAAAGAACAGTCTTTCCAAATGATGCTGGGACAACTGTACATCCACACACAAAATAATGAAGCTGGACTCCTACACTTCACACCATGTATGAAAATTAACTCCAAATGGATCAAATATCCAAACGTTAAGAGCTAAGGCTGTGAAACTCTTAGAAGAAAACACAGGAGTAAATCTTTATGACCTTGCATTAGACAACAGTTTCTTAGATATGATACCAGAAGCACAAACAACCAAAGGAAAAATAGATGAATTGGATTTTATAAAAATGAAAAAGTTTGTGCTTCAAAGGACACTATCAAGAAAGTGAAAAAACATATAGAATGGGAGAAAATACTACAGGTGGGAAGAATAAGATGCAGTTGGGAGAAGAAAAGTATAGTAGTTGCTAGGTGTGACAATCTCAAAATTTTGAACTCTTACAAATAAAACAGCCACCCTAAATCACCCCAAAGGACAGACCCAAGTTAGTTTTGTTTTTAGCGTTTATGCCTTTCTAAATCTGAGAAGCTGCCAGGATTCTAGTACACAGCAAAAAGTGACGACAACACCCTGAAGTGTGTAAGCTTTTGTGTGTACATAGCTATCGAAAGGAAACCAATGCTAGTTGACTGGGGGAGCATTAGAGCGGCTCTGTGACCGCAGCTCAATTTGCCTTCATAGTGTGGCCACACCTACCTCATTGATATTCTCAACAATGGGGTAAATAATTCAATAGGGATAAGGCTTTGATTTTCCTCTTATTCTCTCTTAGTGCTTATGTTCTTGGTACAATATTGATGTACCACAGACAAGCCAGCATGTGAATGTCCTCTGTCTGGTTAAGTTATATAGCCTTTCTACATTGTAGAGTCCTTCAGTTTCTAAAATCATGGAGCTTGTATTGTTAGGACCAGTGAAGTGACTAAAAGAATTTTTAAAAATAAGCCATCAGTCTGGACCTGCATAGATGAATGAAGGAGAAACACTTTAAAGTCAGAAAAAAAAGTAGACTTAACATTTAGGATTATCAACCACTGCTGGTTTTCCATAATATATTTCATTCCTGATTTTATCTGAAAGAGATACGATTACTACCACCATTCAAAAAGTGGTACTTTATTAATTAATAAGCTCTTAGCTCATCTCTGAGGTCGATTTCGGATTTCAAATAGACTACCACACTGCTAACTACTTCACCTGATGTTTGTCAATAACGTAGAGGCTTCATTCAAGAAACCTACTGACTTATAATTACCTGAAACCCGGTGATGAATCAAGGTTTTGTGGGGCCTGAACCTCATCTACTTTGGGAAATCCTGTCTAATAAAAACATGCACAGCTATGAATACAAAAATCGCTAGGACCCCTCTCAAGACCTTGGAAGGGACCTATGCAAGTGAGGAGCCCTGAAGCCTAAGCTTCATTGAATTCATGATAAATCCACCTCAGCTGGGGCCCTTTGCCAAACTTATTTAATGCAGGCAACTTATAAACACCCCAGTAATATGTCATCATAGGTAGTAAAATGACTTAACTCGAGGGCGGCATCTTCCCTTGGTGGCTTGCCTTTGGAAAGAGATGCAATAAAGTCTGTATCTCACCATGGCAAATGTTTCCTGAAGCAAATTAGCTTTGTCTATTAGAAAGACTTAGCCCAAAACAAAGACTTAGTATACTGTGACAATCTTTTGAAAGTAACCGTGAATGAGTTTTAGGAGTACAGTACTAATTTATTTCCAACACCAGAGAGTTTTGATTCTTTCACTACCTTTTCCTGTCATTTAAGAGGAACACAAATTCAAAAGGAACAAGTTGGTGCCTCTTCCATTACAAATCTTTTCTAACCGACCACCCATTGTCTACTTCATCACCCCCCTCCTCACCTTGTTACCCTGCTGCACAGATGCTAGAATGGCTCTCATATATGCTTTCCCATCAACATCCATCTTTCTCCTTCCAGGATGAAAGCTTCTTGGGGACAAAGTCCCTGCCCTATGCGTCTTTGTATCCCCAGCACTTAGTACAGTGCTGACACACAGTGGGCATGGCACTCAGTGAATGTTTTTGAATGAGTTCATTAATTTTTAAACTGTGATTTATTTATTTATTTATTTATTTATTTCCACAAGGTATTTTCCTGTGTTGCCTACATAACTATAGTGAAACTCTGATTCTTATAAGGAACTCTTGGTGTTATAGGATGTTTAGGAAACGAGGTGAGTTTAAGACGTTGTATTGACGCTACTAAAACCTCCTGGTGAAGGGACCTCATGAGCCTGCTCTCCGGTGTGCTGGCAAAGGAAAAACTGACCCTCGGTGCTCTCTCCCCAAGGTAGGCATCAGCACACTAACCAGGAAAAGGAAGGAGGCCGCTAAAGATAGGCATCTGCAGGAATTGCTAATCCAGCTCCAGACACAGCCTCAGCACCTTCATTAACCCAAAATGAACTGTGTGAAACTGGATTTCTGAACCACAAGACAGGTAAGAGAGTCTTTTCCAAAGCCAGGTGTAGAAGAGCTCTTTACCTTGAGTCTAAAATCGCCTTCGGGCCATTGAACGTACCCACTCTCATTTCCTTGTGCCATGAGAAATCACAGAATTTTTGAGTTGAAAGGGTGTAAAACCCACACTCCTTACTGAAGAGTAGTCAGCAAAGAAAGTATATTGAATTAGGCTACAGCAATGTATTTTCTTTGTATTTCTCACTCTACAGCTGAACACAAACAACGTCTTTTTCCACACCTCAAAGCTTCCTATTGGCCACAGATAATTCACTTCAGAGATATATGCTGTTTGAAAAATAATGTTCTGGGTGGCTGGGGAGAGCCCTGTGGTGGGCGTTCAGGAATTCTTTCTGCTTTACCATTTAAAAGAGCTAATAATGGTTGGGGAAGCACCCACACCTTTTGCTCGCTGACGAATTCGGTGCTAAACTTAGCTCTTTGCAGCTCTGTGTTGCATACATTTTAAGCAGTTAGGAAGTTTGCACATGAGCGGGAATCAAAGTGAAATTCAAAAGTGGACCTTCATGGCCCATTCGCATATTGGAGAGACATCAGTGGGATTCCATGACAATGGTAATTTGAGTGTTTTTGCTTGGTGCCTTTTATTGCCCGTGCCAAAGATCAGTACTATGGAAAGCAGAGCGTTTCATATATATGAGTTAAACAAGTCTCTTGGCCTCTTTGTGCCTTAGTTTCCTCATTTGAAAAAAAAAAAAAAAAATGGCTCTCAAGACATACTTTCCAGAATTCATACTGGGCTTACACCCAGCTAACCAATAACTGCATGATGCTTTTACACACAGTTTTTTACACGTATTCATCTTCGATTTCACTTACAACTTGTGTAAAAACTGCATTCCATGCCAGGCCTGAAACGTTCCAAAGCTCAGTTCTGTGAGTAAATTGCAACTAAGATTTCTACAAAAAAAGACACAAGCAAAAGAAGAAGAAAAATATATATTCTTTCAGAACATTTATCCTTTGGCAATAATTCTAATTTATATATGACGAAACATAACAACACTACTCCCTCCATACACTAAAGAAATCTCACTGTGGAAGACATTCTGATTTATACTTTCATGATTATATATGTGGTGCATTAGATACAAAATAGTAAATGCTCATTAAATACTTGTGTTAAGTGATCTTTATTTCTCTAGAAAGGCAGCACTATTGACATTTTGGGCTGGATAATTCTTTGCTGTGGGAGGCTCTCCTGTACACTGTTGGATGTTGAGTAGCATCTCTGGCCTCTGTCCACTAGATGCCAGTAGCATATACAGTTCTGACGAGCAAAAATGTCTCCAGACACTACCAAATGTCACCTGCGTGCAAAATCACCCTGGTTGAGAGCCACTGCTCTATAATGATTCACTCTGATCTGTGTAATAATTCTCACACTAATCTTTGCTAGAGACAAAAAGGATTTGCTACAAAATTTTAGTAGTAATTTTAATCATATTTCAAAATGAGTAACAAATTAATTTTATAAAAAATTAAGCTTTACAAAAATTCCAAATATAATGAAGTTATACTTGTAACTTACATAAACTGCAAAAAAGGTAGTGGTTCAAATGTACGTCTTTCGATAGACTGTATTTTATTGCAGGATAAATCTCTAGGACAAGTAAAAGGAAAATATTACCTCAATTAGCTATTAGATATCTAATTAGTAGGAATAACTAGTAGACTTTAGAATGATAATAATAAATAAGAAGCTTTGGTCTAAACTCCAAACCTTAGGAATTATTACTTGAACCTTCCAGAGCCCCTAACCCTGCCTTCACCTCTCTTAAGAGTCTCACCTTCAGGATCTTCATAAATTAAATATACAACTATGGATCTTGATAGATTTTGGAGGTAATCTTTCCCGAGAGCAGAAACATTGATTAGATTCCACCTTTCGTGGTCTCATCAAATTCTGGATTATGAGCTCAAAGTTTTTATCTCTATATATCATTATAATTTCCAATATTAAAAGGAATATTCTTATATTTACACACCTCCCAGTATAGTTCTGTTTTTCTAGGTCAATTCATTACCAGAAGAAATAAAAGATACCCTTTCACACAACTTGAAAGGAAGTTACTTCTCTCATTAATATGTAACTTTAATTCAGTATTACGCTTTCTATCATATTGACTTTTATTCGAAAATACCTACTCTTGACTACAGCTGACTATCTTATTTCCATTGATTCCAGCTTAGTCTCTCATTTCACCTGGATGGGTCTAACTGTCTTCTGACTGGTGTTTCCATCTCTACCCTCTCCCTTTCTAAGCCATCCTCCACGCGATCACCAGATTAACTCTCCGGAAGTGGTTCTCAAATACCAGCATCACTTGTGAACTTATTGAAGATACAAATACTCAGCCCTACTCTGGACCTCTTGAATCAGTAACTATGGGGGTGGAGCCTGTGTTTTCACAAGCCCTCCAAGTGGTTGGTTCTGTTGCAGGCTAAAGCTTGTCCTAAAGCACTGCTGTGGTAACATGGTAGCTTGACATGTTATCCTTGGCTTGGCCTCCAAAGCCCTAGATGATCTGGCTCTAATCTCCTACTCTTCCCACTTGTACTCTACAGGTACTCAGAGTATTTTTCCTGTGTTTTGCCTTTCTCCCACTTTCCTTTTGCAAGCTTATTCTTCCCAAGTTGTCTGTCATTGATACCCAATGGCCCTTCGAGGTCCCGTTTAAACAGCATTGCTCTAGTAACATCTTCCCGGATCCAATTTGAAGACTTTTTTCCCTCTTTTGTGCTCCAATACCAACTTATAGCTCTCATTGCCCATATTCACTTCTTTCTTTAAATATAGCTATTTTTGCAACCCATGTCCTCTGAGCATAAACTCCTTCAAAGTATGGACTAGATCCTGCTTATGTGCATCGTCTATCATGTTTAAAGCCAACGTGCGGACATAAAGCAAACTCAAATATTTATAAAATCAACAAATAGCTGGGGAGTGGATAGAAGGAGGAAATGACTGTTTGAAAAGAAATGTAGTTTTATTACTTCATGGTGCCTCCACAGCACTTTGTCATTATGGTTTGAGCTTATATGTTTATTTTCCCTGTGAGATCATGAGTTGCTAAAAGGGAGTCCTGTCTTACCCATCTTCGTGTTTACAACACTAGGCATAGTGCTGATTAGCATATTCTTTTTTCGCTTTTTTATTGATTGGCTTTTTTTTTTTTTTTTAAAGAATGAGAGTACTTACGCTAACCTGAAATAATCAGATTATAAAGTATTACATAGTAGAAGTAATGAAGGGCCTATTCCACTGTGCAGTTATCTTGTTTGTTTTTCTCCAAACTGTGTAAGGTTTGGAGCCCAGATGGCAGAGAAGAGACTAATATAAAGGTGATCGCCCCTTAAGGCTTGGAAGGTTTGATAATTAAAAGAACTATTTTTAGGGTCATGTGAGGCTCTTTATACCCACTTCCCTTAAGCCTTTTATATTTGCAAGAAGAATCTATTTGCTAAAGAGGATCATTAATTGGCTTAATAAGGATTAATGACATACACAGCTTTGGATGCCATGGACAAAGGACAAAAACTGAGCTTTTATAGCAAAAAACACAGTTATCTCCTTATCCCTAAATAAAGGAAATACGAGGCAAGCATCTCCTCTTTGATAAAGAAGCTGGAGAGGGAATTCCCTGGCGGTCCAGGGGTTAGGACTCGGCGCTTCCACTGCTGGGGACCTGGGTTCAATCCCTGGTCAGGGAACTAAGATCCCGCAAGTCGTGTGGCGTGGCCCAAAAAACAAAACAAACAAACAAACAAAAAACAGAAGAAAAAAGGCTGGAGAGATTTTTGTTAGGGGCATTTCTGATATGCTTATTTAGGGTAAACATTTCTAAATATACCACTTAACCATCATCTTAAACATTCTTAATATTGGTATCACAATTCCTGCATCGAAATCCTTAACAACAGTTTGTTCTTTTGGTAACTTAATGTGTTCTTGACAATACTGATTTTATTTTTAAGATTTTTTTTTTTTGATGTGGACCATTTTTAAAGTCTTCATTGAATTTGTTACAATATTGCTTCTTTTTTTTTATGTTTTGGTTTTTTGGCCATGAGGCATGTGGGATCTTAGCTCCCTGACCAGGGATCGAACCCGCACCCCCTGCACTGGAAGGCAAAGTCTTAACCACTAGACCACCAGGGAAGTCCCTTGACAATACTGTTTACATACTTCATCTACTTAAATATTTAATATTTAAATGTTAATTTAATTTAGATTAAATTATCAAAGTTATGAGTTAATGGCATTCATATTAATGTAAGTGTTCTATATTTTCTTGTCCTGTAGGGGACAATTTGAGGTTAACTTTCATTCCTCTCATTTCACTAAACCAACTTTTTCAAACCTTTTCTGTAAAGACCAGATAAGTCAATATTTTAGGCTTTGCAGGCCACATACAGTCTCTGTCACATATTTTTCTTCGTGTCTTTTTTTTCTCGTTTACAGTCCTTTAAAAAATCACTTTTAACTTATGGACTGTATAAAAACGGACTGTGGGCCAGGTTTGATCCATAGGTCATAAACAAAATATAAATACAGATGGAGAGTATATGAACACTTATATAACAAGGTTCATATGGGAGTCTATAATTGCTCAGACCTCATTACCACTTTTCCTCTACAACTAAAGTGTATTTTTCTATCTATACCTTGTCTATATAATGAAAAAATTAAAAATGAATAGGAGATATATAGTGCTAGTGATGGGCTGGGACCCTACACAGACTTAAAGAATTGTAGAATTTTATTGCTAGGAGAAACTGAAGAGATTATCTAACTTGAACCCCTTAATTATTTTATAGATAATCTACTTTATAGATAAGAACTCATAAATAAATATGATTAACTTACAAATATCGGAGGGATAGCAAGCCTTCAAAGGAGTCCTTATGTAATTCAGTCAAATAATTTTCACTGAGAATTCTGAAAAATGAAAAGGTTATTTCTGGATCAAACTGCAAAATAACTACAACTATGTACTACATAGGACTAACTCCTATATGGGGAGGAAAGCTGGGTAATGGTGCCACCTAAACAACCTAATTCTTATCTAATTTAGGGAGGGTGATTTCTGCTCTGTTTTCATTTAAACCTTCTTTTCACGTCCTCCTTTCTGTCCAGCTCTCTCCATCACGCATGTGCACGCGTGCGCGCACACACACACACACCCACACACACCCACGCCCCACCCACTCTTCCCACCAAATCATATAGTTAATGCCTACTCTCTAGATCACGAAGTCTCTGTTAGAACCCAGCTCTGGGTGGCACCAACGTTGCAGAGCTGCCCTTCCCTCCTCTCTTTCCCCAAACCTTATTGGGAAGTCCCACACACAACTGTATCAGGGCAAATGAAGCCATCTGATTTTTTCCCCCATTAAACATTTTTTGAAAACTAAACTGTGCATAAAATATACATAACTGTTCAATAATTCAATTGAACAACTGTTCAACTGTTTAATAATTACAAAACAGACCCCCACGTAATACCATTCATGTCAGGAAAGAATCCTGCCAGCATCCCAGAAGACCCCGTGTGCCCTTTTCCAATCACAACCCTCTCTCTGACTTCCTAGAGGGAACCACTGTCCTGACTTTAATAATAATTTCCTTGCTTTTTAAATGTAGTTTTGCCTTTTCTCTATCAGCCATAAACAACACAGTTTAGTCTTGCTTCTTCTTGAACTTTATATAAGTGGAATCATATTATATGTATTATTTTCCACATTGCTTCTTTCATTCAACATTATTTTGTAAAATTATTTTATTTTTGCCTGTAGTATGTAGTGTTGCATGTCCAACTACATGAGGCTTCTGAGTATTTGAAAGTGGCTAATGTGACTGAGTTGAATTTTTAATTTAATTAATTTCAATTATTTTAAAATTAAAATTTTAAAAACTGATACTCAATGTAATTATTGGAAAATGTTTATGTTAGCAACAATTTGCATATGTGATACTACATTTTTGACTGTAAATTTTATGAAATCTCAATACCGATCAAGTATTTGTGATAAAATTTAGCAACCAAATTGTGATTTCAAAGAGTTAGTATGGGAAAAAAATATAGATTCTCTCATTAATTTTTAGATTGATTACATGTAGATATGATAACACTTTGGATATTTTTAAATACTTAGTATGAAAAAAACATAGAATATCTTATTAATAATGTATATAATGATTACATGTTAAAATGAAAATATTTTGTAAATAAGGGTTAAGTAAAAGATATTAACATTTATTTCATCCGTTTCATTTTACTTGTGTTTTTAAGTGGCTACCAGAAAATTTAAGATTACTTATGTGGCTTGCGTTATGTTTCTGATGAAGTGTATGACTTCTAAGTATGATTATACCACACTTTATTCATTCAACTGTTGGTGTATACTGAGATTTTTCTAGTTTTTATTTATTAAAAACAATACTGCTGGGCTTCCCTGGTGGCGCAGTGGCTGGGAGTCTGCCTGCCAATGCAGGGGACGCGGGTTCGAGCCCTGGTCTGGGAGGATCCCACATGCCACGGAGCGACTGGGCCCGTGAGCCACAATTGCTGAGCCTGCGCGTCTGGAGCCTGTGCTCCGCAACAAGAGAGGCCGCAATAGTGAGAGGCCTGCGCACCGCGATGAAGAGTGGCCCCCGCTTGCCGCAACTGGAGAAAGCCTTCGCACAGAAACGAAGACCCAACTCAGCCATAAATAAATAAACAAACAAAGAAATAAATAAATAAATAAAATTTAAAAAAAAACAATACTACTTTGAACATTCTTGTATTTGTATCCTGATACATATTTGCCCGAGTTTGTCTAGGATGTAATAGGGATACAAAATTGTTTCCTAAGAAGTTGTGCTATTTCAAGTTGGCAGATTGAAACATGTCAAGTCTCCACCCCTTCAACTTCCACCAAAATCCCTAAGAATGACATAACTAGAATCCCTAGAAAAGATATAACTTAAGAATCACAACCTTAGCTCAATGTGTGGGAGCAGCTCCACAAATGCTCCCCTACCAGAAACGTCCTGGAGCTACCTACAGGGTGATCAGTTGGAATAGTGAGGTAGGAGCAGCCTACAGCACACATCAACCCCACATCTTTCCCCCTTGATCCAGGCAGCAAAAGGTGTCTTCCTCTAGGCAGGAGCAATTGGTGTTAGAAAGGGGGCAAGGTCCCAGAACCCTGGAAGAAAGGTATGCACTCCCTGACTAGCCACCAGAAGTCACCTTCCACCTCTGCCTTATTCTCAGGGGAACCCATCGGGAGTAATAAGCCCCAACAGCTCATTTCACTTCTCCCCTAAAGCTGGGAAACAAACGCAGTAGAATCTCAACTACAAAGATGAATTACACTCAGGAAGGACCAAACAATGTGAGAAAGCCAACTCCATTAAGGACAGAAAACAAAAACAAACATAAGAGCTTATAGCCAATGAATCAGAGTTAACAAAGCACAAGAGGACCTTAGGATAGCACAATTATTACCCTCAGACAGATGTAAGCAGATAGTGCATCCATTAATCAACTCAAGAATACACAAATGAAAAGTGTTGGCAATAATAAAAAATCTCAGTATATGAGAGGCAGAAATGACAGTTAAAAAATAAATTAGGAAACTGAGAGATCCAGCCAATGACTTCTCCAGAATGCAGAATGAAGGGAGCAGGAACGATTCACAGTCAAGCCTGACGCCTGGGTCTGCCAGAGGAATGTTAAGCCCTTTGCTTCCGCTGGTCTCACGATAAAGACTAGGAACATGCTGCGGGGAGGAGGGGGTGGTGTTTTGCACCTGTTTCTTATATCTGATAAGCAGGAAGGCACATAGCCAGTATCCCAGGAGTGGAGTGAGGGAGTAGTAGAGAGAGCCAGTACAGAAGAAACTCTATAAGACGTCAAAGGTAGGTTTCTCTTGCCTGGAAGAATCCCCTTCCTTGCAGGTGATATTAACAGTGGTACATCCTTCAGGAGCCTTGGGGATCTGAGCACAGGCTATGTTGCCTTGTGAAACTATTTCCACTGAGTTCTGCATTTAAAACCTTCTGCTTTTCACTCACAGTGTCTCTTGGTCACATATTTATATTAATTCCATCTCATAGCTTAATTCCAGCTCATAAATTAATTCTTTACTCATAGCTTATGAGCATTAAAATATTACTACTCTGCAAGTCAGTTATTAAGGTGGTTCATATTATACAGAATATAGTCACACACATTTTTAAAAGATCACTAAAACAAAAACACAAAAGACTTCAATTCCCACAAAGAACTCTTGGAGCCCTGAGCATGCTTCAAAGACCCTGACCTCAATTTGAAATTCACCATGTTAGAAGGAATCGCAGTGATTGTCAGAAGACATGTTAGGGGGAATGGTCAACAGATGGTGCTAAGACTGATTGTTTTCTCACCTCTAAGTAGTGGTTTCACATTTCCATGGAAATGATCCAAAAAGAAAAAAACCAAATCAATATGTCCAACGACATTTATGGTAACCCTTTTCATACCTTCAAAGGTAGGAAAAAACTCTACCTCCCCATATCGCATAACCAAACTGTATGTATATACCATAAATGATATACAAACGTCACAGGAAATGATGGTATATGAAAAAAAGCTACACAAAAGTGGAACTCACATATACTGATTATAACTTTGAACGCTGACAAGGATTCAGGAAGTACAGCAAAGAGATGGGGCTGATCCTCCACTCTTTATGGCACTGTCTTCTCTGATTGGCTGATGCCCATACCAGACTGGTTAGAGTTTGAATATCATGGTAGGACAGGGGGTAACCAAACAGTGTGTATTTCAAATTAATGGGGTTTCTTTCTGTGAAGTTGTTTGGATGACAGGATAGTAGAAATTTTAAAAATAACAACGGTAAATTCAGCCTAGAAGTAAAGTTTAGACTGAGAATGAGTCAGTCACCAAAAAATTACCCAAAAAGGAGCTTCAAATAAGCAATAACTCAATAACTGAAATAAAATACATTAATCTGTAGAACTCCAAATATTCATTTTGACGGAGGAAAATATTTTTAAACTATGGGGAATCAAGAGTTAAAGCCAGATCTAAAACTTTCTCACACCATGAAAATATCAAAACCAGGCATGAAGTAACATTTAAGAAAGATCCATGTCTAACGTCTGACCAGGGTTCTGGTCTATGGCAATCTTCTGAATTTCACATTCATTCTTGATTCTGTATTATTGACAATTATCCTTCTCTCCACCTCTGTAACTTCTAGGAAATTGAGAGGGCTCAGGGTTTGTTTGTTTGATTGATTTAACTATATATATAATGCAAACAATAGGCCTTTCCGGAACTGATTTACTCTGCTTCCCCTGCTTTCTTTCTCTCCAAAGTACTTAGCAATGCTTGAAATTATACCTATCTATCTATTATACTTATATACTTATTTTTATATACTTGTAAACCCCCTGAGAACTGGGATACTTGGGCTGTTTCATTCTTGGGCCTGTAACCCTAGCATGTAAAACAGTTCCTGGCATATAGTAGATACTCAAAAAATATTTATTGAATGAATTCAGAAAGTGACAAGTTATCAGCTATCAGATACTTTGACTTAAAACAAATTATCCATTTATCGTCACTCATGAGGATAAGGACAGGAAAAGAAATGTCTTTCTTCTCCCCTACATTTGTGACTCAATCTTCTGAGACAAGAATGCTTTGAGAATTTCAGAAAAGCAATGGTTCTTTTCCCTAAAAAACTGCACTTTCTTGAACACACGCAAAAGTGTGCATGCAATTTCGACTTGTGGATCACCCTTTTAGCGCAGAGGTCTGTGAATAGAGAGGACTGAATCCAGAGTGCCAAACTTGGATGGGAAATAAAATTACATCTCAGTTTTCACAAATCTCGAACTAAAATCAGCACTTCCTTCCATTATGAATGTAGGCAACAAACCACAGTAGATCAGCAGTATAGTTAATTTGGTCCCCAATAGAAATCACAGGTCATTTCATATCACGTATATGCTGCAGATACCTCGAAATATCATTTATTCTCATCACTACCCTGGAGTTATAATATTTATTAGACCTACCACTATATCTTGTTATTTAATGTGTTAAGAGAAGCATATTTATTACTGTTTCACTAATTTTAAAAATATTCTGAAAACTCTTTCAATATAGTTGGTTTCCTTTGTTTTTCTATATAGTTTGACTTATTATACATTATAAAACATTATCCCAAGAACATAAGCTTCTGCAGCTTGCCAAAGAGGTATACACGGGGGAGCAGGAGGTATAAAGAAATTCTGCTTTGGGGAAACACTGACCTCAAGTTAGGAACCTCTGCTTATAAGGCAGAAACCTCAAGCTGACTTCGAAATCTTCAAACCTTACCAGACTCATGTTACAGTGTATCGCCTCCCAAACACACGCTTTTTAAAAATTAATTTTTTAATTTCAATTTATTTTTTAAAAATATGTCATATATACTCACATCTCAAAATTCCAAAAATATGTAGCACACAATTCAAACTTTTTCTCTTACCTCTGTCCCTCAGTCTACCACCCCCCTCCACTCCCAGAGGAAATTAAGTTATCTATTTCTTGGGCCAAGTGACTTTCATTTTTCTTACAAGTTTGGGAAATAAAATCTCCAAGTTAGATACTATCACGGGAAATATAAACTACATATACTATTTACGAAATCTGTAAATTAAAACAAATTGCCTGGTTCTAGCATTTTTTTCCTTACCAATAAGATATCCGACTAAGGGGGCATCTCTTTAAGGGTGGTCATAATACCTGTTTTTAGATTGAATGTTATGTCTTTTATTATTAATTCAGAAGTCATTTATGACTTGTCTATTCAAATTGAACTAAGGATATGACCACAGACTGTCATGAAAAATTACTTTGAATGTTTTTTTCCAAAATCACTTATGGATCTAAACTGACTTTTTCTACAAATCAATAAAAAAAATAGTAACAGAAAAATGGGCAAAGGACAGACAATTCAGAGATGAAATACAAATGTTCAGTAAACACATAAAGATATTTAAGTTCACAAGTAATACGAAAAATTCAAATTCAGATGGGACCCCTTTTATTCACCCGTCAGATTAGCAAAAAAAAAAAAAAAAAAAAAGGGAGAATATCCAGTGTTGGTAGGGTGTGGGGAAATGAATGTCATCACAGCAGGATGACTGGAGTATAAGCTGGCACAACTTTTTCGAAGGCAATTAAAATTTTATATCTAAATAGCCTTCACCCCAACAATCCCATTTCTAGATAACTATTCTATAGACATAAATGACCAGGCTCACAAAAATGCATGTACAAGGGTATTCATTGCAGCAATGCAAGTAACAAGAAAACTGGACATAATCTAAACATCCTTCAATAGGGGCATTATTAAACTGTGATACATTCATACTATGGAATACTATGCAGGAGTTTAAATGAACGGGGTAACCCTCTATGTACTGGGAAGGAAAGAAATCTAAGACATATCATGAAACGAAGGAATCAAGTTGCAGGATGTTACTTACGTAAAAAAAGGTAAGAAAAACACACAAACCTATTTTGCTATCTGTAAGTATGTATGTACTCAAACGTATGGAAAAGAGTCTGCAAGGATTAATACTAAACTCAAAGTAGTGGGTGGGGGATTAGGGCACAAGGAGGGTTTTCACTATACCTGTTATTTCATTGTTATCTATTGAGAATATAATCATGTATTACTTGTATAATGGAAAGTAAGTTTAAATTGTCTCTTACTGATTTTAAAGAGGTCCTGCCAAATTTTTTAAAATAAACACAGAATTTCAATCATCAGGTTGCTTTGGGATACGGAAGGGGAAATACCTTTTCTCACAGGTACTGACCTCAAAATTCTGGACCAAGAAGGATCTTACAATGCAGTTAACTTTTTGTATTCATATTTGGGGAGAGTATACTCACAGCTTCTCAGTCCAGCGGTATGCCTTCCATATACTTTCATCAATGTAAGAAATAGAGTTTCCTTGGAAATTTCTGTGAAGAAACACAGTTCATATCCTTGAATAGGTAGGAAAAGAATGTAGAGAATAAGGAAAAGAATCATGGCCACCGTGTGGGGAATATTCAAATGCAGAAAAGACCAGCTTTCTAATTCCCACAGCTTATCAGCTTCCCGGTGTGCACAATTAATAAAAACATACTGTGAGGCCACTGGCACAAACAATGAGGCATCTCCTCAGAACCTGAACTTCCTATCTGTCCAATTTCTTGGATACATAATGCCAATTACTTTTTTTCCACAATCACTTATGTGTCCAAAATGACTCCTACAAATCGATGAGAAAAATGGCAAACATTTATCAATATCAGCAAATGAATATAAAGAAATCCTATGCTAGGCAACACCAAAGCTTTGGCTCAGTGCCCTCAGAATCTGTCCAGGTGTTAGAAGGATACGGGCAATTAGAAATTAGAGGGACTAATACGAAAATATCTCTTAAGCATATTGCATAGGGCAAAGCACGAGTTACTGAGCAAGGAGTAAAGTTATTACCTCATTAGGGGAACAAAATGCAAAGGAAAGAGCTCGGAAGGAAGGACACACATCAAAACAGTAACAGGAGTTACCTTATTGGTGGTAGGGAAGGTGGGGTGGAATTTTCACATTTTATCCTATATACTTCTGTGACATTTCTTTTTTTAAACAGTGAGAATGTATCCATGAATTAGACATGTTTAAGAGAAGCTGTTAAACGCCTGAGGTTCAGTTTGAACCACTAACTCAGTGGATGACTTTGAATCTTTAGCTTTAGCTTTGTCCTCTTCCCTCAGCAACAATGTAACTGTTTAGTTTATATGCACATTTTTCACGCGAGTCAGAAATAAGTCAAAACGGATACCTGTCTGCCCATCTGCCTGAGGGACATTTCCACTCAAACAGAGCCTTCTGGTTGCTTTATGCTCACCAATAAAAGATGCCTAAGACTGAACTCATCTCCCTCAAACTGACTCTGCTTGCCAACTGCTGGATTTCCACCTGTTATACCACCATCATTCTGCCCATCAACACATGTGATTTGTCTCTTTCCTGTACTACAATCCCCCAACTCTAGGCAATTACTACATCTTGTCAGTTTTTCCTCTGTAGTACTCTCAGGATTTTCTTTCTACTTCCATCACAACCACTCTAATTTGGCCCCTTCTCACTTTACTCCTAGATTTTGCTAAAGCATTCTATTTGGACTCCCTGAATCAAGCTTTCCTCTCTAGATCGCTCTACATATGAAATCTAAAATCAGCCTCTTGTTTTAATCATTTGTCTCTCTTGCTTGAAAACTTGCATGGCTCCCCATATCTCAGAGCGTAACTTTCGAACCCCCATTGCCGATAGCCAAGGCTTTTCATAATCCTATCTTTCATTGTTGCCTAACCCAATTCTTTACAGCCAGACTAATCTATTAAATTCTGATCATCCCTGCAGTCACACCTTTGCCTAGACTGTACTGTCTATTATTTTTCTGACAAATCACAGCCAATCTTTAAGTCCCAGCTAAAGATTTAGCTTATCCATGCTGCATTCCGTGACCTCCACACCCCTGTGATTACAGGTTCTGGTGAATTACAGCACCTATCTGTATTTCTCTTAATACTTAATTATATATTACCTCCCTTTTAAGGCATATCCCCTTTCTCCCCACTTGTCATTGTCATGTTCTGGAGACAATGCCATAGACTTCTGTGGCTCCCACAGTACTTAGCCCTGGGTTGGGCACAAAATGGGTGCTACATGTAGAAAGCCAGGGGACAAAGATGAGTTCTAGATATAACTGAGGGATTGAATAATAATAATAGCTAACACTAAAATATATGCTAGGCACTGATAGAAGACCTTTACCTATATTAACTCATCTAAATCTCCCAATGAGATTGGAGTCATTGGGAGATTTAGGAGTCATAGGAGTCATCCTGTGAGAGGATGACTACCATAATCCCCATTTTACAGATGAGGAAATTGAGTCATAAAGCTAATAAATGACAGACCTGGGTTCAAACCCAGGTAGTCTGGCTCCGGAATCTCTACTCTTAACCACTTTGTTGTATTACCTACCACCAATGAGATGGGGAGAGGGACATGTCGCTGTAAAGAGGATGGAGTAAAGAGGGGAGAAGAGTAGATGTTAAGGAATTAAAGAATGGGGTAAAAAAATGGAGAAGGAGAAAATAAGGGCAATTAAAAGTAAAAGACTGGAGGAGAGGGAAAAATAGTAAGAAGGAGAATGAAGACAAGGAATCATTGACAAACAAAAGGTGGAAACAGAAAGCCAGTCAATGTGGGTTGGGGAGATAAGGAGGACCCAGGAAGGCCTGAAGAAAGGCTGCCATGTCAGGCAGGATGCAGAGAACAAATGAGGAAAGGCGATTCTTACATGATGGTGAAGGTGCCGTTGTAGGCGTTAGGCTCTGGCTCAGGCACTCTGTGGAGCTTCTGCTTTGGGCTGAGACCAACACACGACAGTGTCTCAGTTTTGCAGGTACAGAGCTCACATATGCTGATGTTTGTGGTGGCATTCTGTTCTGGCCGCTTCTTTTCTGGGGTATATTTTACACCAGGAAGACCAGTGGATACCGAATACTGAGTCGAAGGAACTGTCTCAGATGGCCTTGGTTGCTGAGGTAGGTTAACTCCCAGGTCCCCAGGTGGAACTGTGACTTGAGTCAGGTTTGGCTGTGCAAGTGTCACCTCAGGGTGTTTTGGAGGGGGAGCTGTAGTCTGCTGCAGGGCTGTAGAATGTTCAGACTCTGTAGTAGGTTCTGGAGTTGTGGTAAGCCCCTGGTCTAAAGGTTGAACTCTGACACTGGGTGATGTTGGAGGCTCAGTGTGATCCTGATCTGGTGCTGGAACTATTGGGTTCTGATATACTGGAGGCTGAGCTACAAAAACCTCCTTAGGTGGTTCTGGAGGCTGGGTTAAGGTCTCCTGCATGGTTGGAGAAGGTTCATCCTCCTTAGTGGGTTCGGGCCTTATGGTCAGTTCAAGGTCCAAAGGTTGAATTGTGACCTCAGTCAAGGTTGGATGCTGAGCCTCAACTTGCTCTGGATTTGGAAATGTCACCTCGGGGTATGTTGGTTGAGTTGGGGCTCCCTGCTGAACTGGAAAAGGTTCAACATTTTCAGTGGGGGTTGGCTGCTGATCTGAAACCTCTTGCTGGACTGACATAGGTTCCAACTGCTCAGGGGACACTGTAGACTGAGCCGAGGTTTCTTGTTGGGGTGGAGAAGTTTCAACCTCATTAGTGAACGCTGGAGTTACGATAAGTGCAAGACCCACAGGTTTAACAGTGACATCGGGCCGCTGCAGAAGCTGAGCTTGATCCTGACCTAGAGGAGAAACTGTTGTCACATGATGCTCTGGAGAGAAAACTACAGTCACATTAGAGAGCTCTGGAGACTGAGTTGGAGAGGATTCAACCTCACCAGGAGACTGTGGATGCTGAGCTCTGGCTTCCTGCTGAGGTGGAGAAGGTACAACCTCAGGAGCCTGTGGATGCTGATCTGGAGTCTCCTGCTGGGTTGTGGCAGGTGTAAGTTCTTCTCCAGGATGCTCTGGATACTGAGCTGGGGTCTCCTCTTGTACTGAAGGTTTGTTATGTGGCCCGGCTTCTGGAGATTGGGCTGAAGCCTCCTGTTGAACTGCCAAAGGTTCAACCTCCTCAGGTGGCTGTGAAGGCAGCGTGGGGGCCTCATGCTGGGTTGTAGAAAATTCTGCATTAGTAAGGGGCACTGAGGCCTGAGCTGAAGGCTTCTGCTGATTTGGAGAAGGTCCCACCTCTGGCGTGGGTTCTTTTGTTATGGTAAGCTCCACATCTGCAGGTTTGACAGCGACACTGGATAAGTTTGAATGCTCAGCATGATGGTGACTTGGAGGTGAAACTGTCATTTCGAGATGCTCTGGAGGTTGAGCTGGCTGTTCCTGTTGAGTTGGAGAAGGTTCCACCTCCCCTGAAGAAGGCTCTGGAGGCGGAGCTGGTTGCTCCCGCTCACGTGAAGGCTCAACCTCTCCAGGAGGCTCTGGAGGCTTAGCTAAGGTCTCTTGTTGGGTTGGAGAAGATTCTCTCCCCTCAGGATGCTCAAGAGGTGGAGCCAGGGCCTCCTGCTGAGCTGTAGGAAGTTCAGCTTCCGTAGTGGGCTCTGGAGTGATGGTAAGTTCCAAATCCAGAGGTTGAAGTGTAACACTGGGCAAGTTTGAATGAGCGTGACGCTGAACGCCAGGTAGAGATGCTACCTCATCACTCACTGGAATTTGAAGTACATACTCAGTAGGGAACCCTGGAGTCTCAGTTGGGGCCTCTTGATGGAGTAGAGAAGGTTCAACCTCCTCAGGGAGCTCTGGAGGCTGAGATGGGGCCCGCTGCTGGACTGGCGGAGGTTCAACCTCCTCAGGGCTCTCTGGAGGCTGAGATGGTGTCTCCTGCTGGACTGGAGAAGGTTCAACCTCTTTAGTGACCTGTGGAGCTATGGTAAGTGCCAGATCCAGAGGTTTAACAGTGACATGGTACAAGTTTGACTGCTGAGCTTCATTTACCCCATGATGTGCTACTGGTTGAACTACAACCTCCTTAAGTGTCTCCAAAGTCTGGGCTAGGGCCTCCTGAGGACTTGAAGTTTCTAGTTCCTCAGGGGCCTCTGAAGGCTGAGATGGAGCCTCCTGATGAAGTGGAGGTGGTTCTACCTCTTCAGTGGGCTCTGGATGCTGAGCCTGGGCCTCTGCCTGGGGTGAAAAAGATTCAGCCTCCTCAGGGGTCTGTGGATGCTGAGCAGGGGCCTCTTGCTGGGGTAAAGATTCAGCCTCCTCAGTGCGCTCTGGATGACGAGTTTGGGCCTCCTGCTGGGATGGAGAAATTTCAGCTTCCTCAGGGGGCTCTGGAGGTTCATCTGGGCTCCCCAGAAAATCTGTAGGTAGCCTCTCCTCAGGATAAAAGGCATCCATACTGGGATCTAAATAATCACCCTGCAACTGTTGTTCTAGACCCTGAGTTTTTTTTTCAAATTGGCCTGTAGTTCCAACAACTTTGGCAAGCCGTTGATGCTGAACTAGATCTTTCTTCAGGTTTGGGGGTGAAACAATAAACTTCACTGGTTTTGAGCTCTTACTACCTAGAGGTGGAACAAGTATTTCAAATGATTGGTGACCTGCAGCCTGATCTAGACCTATGTTTTTAGTCTTACTTTTGTGTCGAGAAGGCAGAACCAAGGCCTGATTCTGATTCCAATCCAGCACTGGAACTTCCTCTGGGAGCTTTTGATGTTGGGTTTGCTTGTTATTCAGATCCTGATGTGGAACAGCAAACTGATCTGGCCCTGTAGGCAGCTCTCCAACCGAATCCGTGTCCGGGTATGGAACCTCAGTCTCAGTCAACTCCTGATGAGGCGGGGCCAACATCTGGACTGGAGACGAGGACGTCAAGTAATTAAAGCCCCCGGCTTCTGCCAGGGGTGTAAGGGCATGGGGCAATTTGGGAGGGGGGTCTGAGGCGTATGAAGACCAAGCCTCGGTCAGCCACGCGGGGTTGGGTGTCACCTGGACGGGGTCCAGGGCCCACTCCGGAGGCTGAACTGCCAGGACTACTAGCCACAGTTGTTGCCACGTGAGGAAGAGCCGTGGCAACCAAAGGCGCAGCCGGGACATAACACGCGGCGGCTCCCAGGCGCAGTGACCCAGGCCACTGAGGAGCTGGAGCCACATCCTGCGTCCGAGCTGAACTGCTATGCCAGCGCCGACGCGAGGGCTCACGTCAGCAACCGCGCGCCCCTCCCCCGCCTAACGTCCCACCCGTTATTTATGACGTGTTTAGTTCCGCCACCACCATTATTAGGTTCGTGGGGAGATCCAACGCGCGCCACCAGAGTGGGCCTTTTTCCCAGAGTCCCCAGGGCGCAAGCCATCCTTCCCCTTGCCAAGGCGACAATTACCTCCTGCCGGGCCCTCTTCCCAAGCCCTCCCTGCCCTCCCTGGCCCCAAACAATGAGGCGGGATTTGGGCTGCAGACCCGAGTGGCCCCAAACTCCAGCGGCCCAGGGGTGGCGGGGGGTTGGGAAGGATGCAGAGCTTCCCAGGGAAACCACAGGACCTGGCATTCTGGGAAATTCAAAAGTGCTAGTCCAGTTCTGGCAATGTGAACTCTTCCTCCTCAAAGCTCAAGTCTGAGAGGCATTCTTCCCCGCTTTGGCCACACGGCTGACAAGAAAAGTAGCTGACCTGCAAAATGAGCACCAGTTAGGGTGGCGGGAGGGGAACACACCTTACAGTTATTCTCAAATGTTGCCATTTCCTCCAAACTCTCAGTATTCACGTCTCATTATTAATTCACCACTCTATTATTAGCCGTTACCACTGAATCAGTGATGACTCCAGAACTTCTGTAGGAGGGGTTTGGGGCAGGTGAGCAATTCATTCTGGGAAAGAGAGTCTAAAACCAAGTGAATGGCCCTTTACATTAGCATGGGAAAACTTCCCCCATCCCACCTTGTCTCAACAGAGCCATTAATCTAGAAAAAAACTACAGTGTCACTTTTCAGAGGTCTACCCTGTGTGCACACACGGAGAAGACACTTAGAATGTTCAAGTCAGCACGTTAAGTAATTTTCTTGAAATACTCTAACTAGCGCCCAGTTTACTTTCTTCACAGTCCTTTTCGTAATCTATTTAATTTTAGTCCTTTTTAATTGTCTGGTACACCTTTAACACCTAAACCGCAAGAGAGAAGGAGCTTCATCTTATTCCCAGTGCCTAGCACATAATGGTTTCTAAATGGAACTGATTCCAAGATTGGCCTCATTTAGGAATGGATCTGTTGTTATAACCAGGTTTCCGAAATCTTTAGTATCAATACGGAATCCTTTCCTCTCACATTTCACAGGAAGTCAGACTTCTTAAAGCCCAAACATGGATATGTTTGAAGTTTCCTTGACTGATTTAAATTGAATTAAATTAATTATTTTGTACAGGAAAAACTTTCAAAATTTTTACATTTTTCAGAACATAACCACCTTTTCTTTCTCTACTTTCTTCCCTTCAAAACAAACTTTGCAACATTGGGGTGAGTTAAGTAATCAGAAATCTAGCCCCAAATTAAGCTCTCAATGACATGAAACACATTTTTTGCTCCTTTTTAATACAAATCCTATATGCAGTACATTAATGTTTTCTTTTAGCAATTACATTGACAACTTAATCCCTAATTCGAGGCATCCATATAATTGATTTACAGAAAGGTTCTTCTGCAAAACATTTAACACAAGATATATATGAGATGCTGAGATCTGGGTAATACACCTTACTTGAAAGGCATGAATAGTTTTTAAACACTGTAGCATAATCACACTTAAGGCCATAGTTACTTTGTTCCCAAATCCCTGCAATTCTATTTGAGGGGAGTCCTAAAAGGCCTGTGTCTTCTCCTGTGTCCACAACTGTAGACGTACACTGATGGCCCTCAATCCTGCTCTCCAAACTTCAAATAAGGGGCCAGAGACAAGGCTCGGGACTTGGAGGAGTCCTAGAAATTCCCTGCCTCAAAAGCAGTTTCAGAGTTTCACATTTTCCGAAGGATGACAGAGCTGAGTAGACATGCCAGAGTCTTCCAAATCCTGCTGGTTGTTTTGAATTACGGCTACACTGGCTGTGTACCCCTTGAGTTTTTATCTCCACATACTTGAATTAAACCCTGTAGTTCCTCTTCGGTTCTAGCATCATCTGTGACCTCTTCACAGGGTCTATATGCCACAGCTATTTTACCACTTTCTGAAATAAAGTTAACAAGGATCAATTCAGAAGTTTTCTTGTTCTAAAACTTCCTGTATACAACGGTAGCACCCAATAATTAGACATTCTTTTGATTTCTAAAAGCAGAAAATAAGAGCATTTTCCTAGAAGTTCCCTCATCTGACACTTCAGTTTTTATCATCATTATTTGTGAAAAAATATATAAGAAGTGTCAACTTTGGTTCAAAAACCTTTCTGATCTTAGAAATAAGAACTAAGGAATAACGACAAAGGAATGAAAAGCTGTGGAAACAAAAATGTTCAATCACAAGACAAGTAAATAGGAAGGCATTAGGTGGGGGTCAAAGTGAGTTCAAACCTGGGATAGACACCACTGGACTATAATAGATACTTCATATTAGAAGCAAGGCAAGTGCCTACCCCTTGGGACCAAAATTCTACCAGAAACAATGAACAAAGCTTTGGAGACACAGACAGAGAGAGAGAGCATTTGAACACTCTACTGGCAGAAACTGGCCCATGTGCCTTTTGGACAATACAGCTTTCCTCAAGGCAAGCTAGAGCCACCAGGCTTTTTCGTCCAAGGAGTTTTGAGTACATATAAGGAATACCTTTGCATATTAGGGACAAACAACCCAGACATTTAGTTTGGTTCTTAAAGGTTGTTACCCAGAGTTGACAGCTGATGGAGATTCTGCCTGATGACCAGGGAAGTCAAACTTCACTGGAAGGACTGCCCAGCCTGGAAGGCCAAGACCAATCCACGGTCAACTCTTACAAGCAAATAAGGTCTCTGACAACTTAGCTAGGATTTCTCAGTCTCTACGCCTGCAGGGCTGTGAAGCAGGGGGGCAATTCTGTTCCGGGAGTCTACTAATCATAGAGTTTCCTTTGGGCACAGCCTGTCACATTCTCACCGCTGTATAACTCGATAGGGAACACAATCAACGCTATTCAGTAGCATGACCACTTTCAAGGCTCACAAAAACGTAGCCGATTATTATGTAAGAATCATATTCACCCAATATATCAGAAATGAAAACTGAAATTAAATTGATTCCAAAAACATAATCTAATAAACTCTTCAACAAGAAAACAACAACGATAATAATAATAGTCAATATATTTTGTCTGCTTACTATGTTTCAGGCATAGTTCTAAGCTTTTTACATTCATCGTCTCATTTACTCTTACAATATCCCCCATTAGGTGATGAGCTGAATTACTAACCCTATTTGCAGATAAAGAAATTGCAGCTTAGAGATATTAAATACCTTCAGATGTCTCCGGCTAGAAAAACCTAAAATTGCAACAACAACAACAACAACAAAATCTAAGAGACAAAGTTAGGACTCAAACACAGGTGTCCAAGGCTTATAATCACTGCACTATTCTGTATGATAAGCAAGCAACTGAGGAAGAACGGGACCAAACACTTTCTGTATGAACTGAGGCAAGTCATTCTACATCTCAACACTGGGGACAATAATAGTTGCTGTCGTTTTTCTCATAAATGCCACAAAGAACAAATTTAAGACTGCTGCTGTGAAAGCATCTGGTGAATGAAAGAATATGTAATGTTTTAGATAACCATTACTTTCATCCAATTAACTTTTCAAATAAGTTTCTTTGCTCACTGAAACTGAAGCACTTCAAGGACAGTCAAAAAGGTCTTACCTAAAACCACAATCAGCAGTTTCTGGAATGCATCTGTCATAGCCTTCTGAATAGCAAGCTTCTGGGTTACCTTCCTTTTCATAAGGAATGATAATGACCCTAAATCCAACCAAAACAGATGAATTTAAAATGCCTATCATCTGAATAACTGATTTCTAGGTTATATGTTTAAAACTAAAAAAGCATGTGTGATTCTTAGCTCACTACCTTAGTGATTAAGGGCAGGCACAACACTGGGGTACAGCTGAATGTCTCTGTTGTAGGTATACCCTGGCATGGCACAGTTTCACTGCTCAGATCTATTCTGGAAGTTCCTAAAATACTAACTAGACGGGAAATGCAAACCAAGGACGTGGCACAAACCTCATATTACTCACAGATTTCAAATGGACAAGCTGAGGCTACACTGCTACAGACCCTGCTCTCCTGTGCGTAAAGGGCTGGATTCATACAGTGAGATAGATTTGGTGGTAGTGCAGATGATCTGGCCTCTCCTCAACCATCACCCACTCAGGTGGATGGTGGAGCCTCCTCTACTCCATTCGCTAACAGCCCTGCCTCTGACTTAAAACCCTAAGCCCAAGTGCCATGGATTGTAGGAAAAAACTCAGTACCAATCGGAATCCCCTTTCTAGGGATCTACATTTACTTTTTCCGCTCAGGCCCTTCTATAGGAGGCAAAGGACTGAACATTTACACAAGAGTTTATTTCAATCTTTAGACAATGATTTTGTTGGGATAACTGAAGGCCAGAAGACATCTGTATTTGAAGGACTATTTTGGCACAAAACAAATTATTAACCAAAAACAAAAAACAAAAACAAAAACTAACTGATTTTCCCTCCTCCTAAGCTTCTTGGCAGGCAGTCAGTTCTAAAATTCTGAAGTTTAAGGTGCTGTCAGGTATCGCCTAAGATAAAAACCTATATTGTCAGGCAGAAAAATTCTGCCCAGGGCTTTAGTTGCTTAGAAAAGGTGATGATGTATCTGAAAAGTTGAGCTTCAGAAAGAAAGGAAAAAAGAGCAATCCCACTCCCTCACCTCCCCCCACACACACATACTGGAAAACAGACCTTCCTCCAACTTATCCAAAGGTTCCTTCCTCAGCCATGCCAACTCCAGGGCTCCTGCACTCGTGGGAGGGCAACACCACCTCTGAAGCACAGAAGAACTTCAGGCTATTGCTTCTGAAGTGGTGTCACAATATCTTCATCTTCCCTTTCTTCAAGGTTAGAAAGATCCTGAAGCTGTTAGGATTTTGAATGAAAGGCTAGACTTCCAAATATTCTGTTGTTAGAAATTAAAACTAAACTCCAGCAATCCCAGGTAATAGTTGAGGTATGCTATAGCTTCAAAATCAAGTGAGACTTGCAAATGAATGACTAGATATGGACAACTCTTTTTTATTATATACCATACAAATACTGGAGAAAATTACGGACACCACCATCCAAGTCATTGAGAGTATCACTAATTCTAGGTGGCAGGCCAATGCTCAGATACTTCCGTGTGGAAGCCTCTCACATCTCCTCCCCATAGCCCTGTTCCATTCTTCTCTCTAAAGTCTAGGAGTTCAATGTTGAAAGGAGTCTGGTTAGTCAAAGACAATCTACAGAGTTTACCTTGATGATCCTTTTTGACCACCCATTGAAACCAAAGTAGTAATTTGCCAATTCTTGGCATCTGGAGCTGTTTGGGGCAAGCGTATTATGTTGAACCGCCTTATGTCTGGTGCCGAGACGAACCTGAAGACATAAAAGACCTAAAAATATCACAACCCTACATGGAGACTTATTTTGGATATACCTGAGATTTATCAATACCAATTTCATAGAGTGGTTGTGAAGATTAAGTAGGACATTTTAAGCAATGAGTTCACAGTGAGCCCTAAATAAATGTTATTTATTATTTTTAAGTCAGTACTTTTCTGCATCATTTCCAGGGCCCCTGATTAACCGGAAGGTTCCCTGACCTCTGGTGGTGAAAGTGATGATGAAAGCAAGCAAGGAAGCCCAGCAGAAGCCTGTTATGGGGCTGGGGGTAAGCAAAGGAAGTGAACTGTTTTAGTCGTCTCACCCTGTAGCTCCTGCTTGAGAATATGACCTGAAGAGGAGATAAGATGGACCTGCCACTGAATTAGGACCTTAATCTGTAGCACCCCCTCCCCAAGTTACTAACCCCTGTTAGAAGAGGGAATACGTATACCTCGATGAATGTAAATAAAGCAACCAAAAGAATTAGAGGTTCATCTGCATTAACAAGCTTCTTTGAGAGTGCAAATAATTCCAGTCTTAACTCTCTAAATAACTTACATAGTACTGTGGAGTTTTTACATCACTAGTTCTTTCTTAAATGTCTATTTCCATTTTGAACAGGGTGCAGTATGTAAATATAGTCATAAACATTCAAATAATACAAATAAAGTCAAAGCATTGTTAATTCTTTATTGATGTGTTTGTGCATCTTCCTCTGTCACTAGTTTATGAGCTCCTTAAGTGCTTGAAGGAACCATATATTATTCTTTCCTTGTTACCAGAAACAAGCATACATCTTGGCACATAATAGAGGAGGGATGGTCTGTTGACTGAGTGAATGAATGAGTACATAAGAAAATGAAATTACTTTCTCCAACTGAAGCTGCCTGCTGGGAAGGAGAAATGAAGACTAATTTTTAAATGCTGAGTGTCGCAACGTTTAAAACAGGGAAGCTAGGCCCTGTATGGTGAGTCATAATGGAGCTGTCCTGGACAATTAGGAAGCTTCAGAAGGGCTCTGAGCCCCTGGGTAGTAGAGACAGTTGACATCTGGGATAACCTTGCCACAGTTCTTGCTGGCAAACATTTCCCTTCGTGCTACTGAGAAAAACTCAGATACATTAGGCCTTTCCTTCATTTTATTTGAAGATGTTATTCTCTTGTCTGTATTTATAAAAAATACAGGGGAAAAAAGATAAGAAGTATATATGCCTGCTAATGAATAAAAGAAGACGTAATTGGAACTTCCCTGCTGGTGCAGTGGTTAAGACTCCGTGTTCCCAATGCAGGGGGCCCGGGTTCGATCCCTGGTCAGGGAACTAGGCCTCACGTGCATGCTGCAACTAAGAGTTTGCACGCCACAGTTAAGGAGCCTGCGAGCCACAACTAAAGGAGCCTGCCTGCTGCAACTGGGGAGCCCACGTGCCGCAACTGGGGAGCCCTTGAGCCGCAACTAAGGAGCCCGCCTGCTGCAACTAAGACCCGGTGCAACCAAATAAATAAATAAATAAAATTTAAAGAGAACGCATAATTAAAGTAGGTAACAATTTCGGGGGTGTGGGTAGTAAACTAAGGCTCTGCATTAAATAAAGAAATCGAATACGAATGCCCTTTCCTCTCAACTCTATAGTGACTTGTAGAACATTTTCCTCATTACTCTATCAGTGACGGGCTTTATGCTGTGACAATCTCAGAACCTAAGCTTATGGAATGGTCTTAATGTCCAATATAAGAAAAGAACTCACAACTGATACCAAGTAACTGTTTCATAATCTTTCCAGGACCATCCGTAATATCTGAGGGGTTATGTGAAATGGTCGCAGGGTCCACAAATTAAAGAATGTCTGACACGAAATCATTTCAATCCCAGGGAGTACAGCCAGGATTGAAGAGGGTGTTAAACAGGGTACAGAAGTGGGAGGTAGTGTACCTGGAGTCACATCTGAGGAGAGTTCTCAGATTCAATAAAGGTGAAATCAGTGAGTAAAGACATAGGGGTGAGACTAGGCAGCAAGGTCAGTAGGAAGTAGCCAGAGCAAGAAGCCAAGCAGAGAAGACACACAATTATAAAGTGAAAGGTCTGGGAAATCGAAGCCTCACCCACTTATTCAGAGGCATTGAAAAGGTCCTTGAAAAAGGAATGGTGGCTGAATGGAGGCACATAATGAAATGTTAATTCTGGGGAAGTAAAATTGGATGGCATGTTAATATGGAATAAGGTTTCTACAACGCACTAAAGAATATTTTAACCATCTTCTGGAATCTGAAGGGAGTTCTGAATAGGCAATTTGAGAGTGATGATGATGATGAAGCCTCCTTTATGTTACATCTGACAAAAGTTTGTCAAGCTCGGGACTTCCCTGGTGGGACAGTGGTTAAGAGTCCGCCTGCCAATGCAGGGGACACGGGTTCGATCCCTGGTCCGGGAAGATCCCACATGCCGCAGAGCAACTAAGCCCGTGTGCCACAACTACTGAGCCTGTGCTCTAGAGCCCGTGAGCCACAACTACTGAAGCCCGCGTGCCTAGAACCCGTGCTCCGCAACAAGAGAAGCCATCGCGATGAGAAGCCCACGCACCGCAACGAAGAGCAACCCCCGCTCGCCGCAACTAGACAAAGCCGGCACACAGCAACAAGACCCAACGCAGCCAAAAATAAATAAATAAATAAATTAATTAACTTAAAAAACAATTTGTCAACCTCACACATTTAAAATCCACATAAAAGTAAATATAAGGAAGACTCTTGTGAAGATTTCTTAAATTAAGGGGCAGCGTAAAATGACATGGGGTTTAACATCAGTTCAGTTTGGGTTTGGCCTCTAGTTTCCACATTTACTGTCATAAACCTTAAGTAAGTCACTTAACCATCCTGAGGTCGAGTTTCTTCAACTAAAAAAAAGAAAGAAAGAACTGGGGAACTGGGGGATCAGTGGAGCAGTGCATCTGAGAGCATTCTGTACACCACAGTGCTGTACAAACGTTGGCCTTTTATTATTTTTTTTCCCCGCCTTGGGATCTTAGTTCCCGGACCAGGGATTGAACCCGGGCCCTCAGCAGTGAAAGTCCTAACCACTGGACCGCCAGGGAATTCCCGATGGCCTATTAGTTTTAAATTCAGCACTTCATCCCAGTAGAGCGAGGAATTCCACATTTGGACCCACCTTCACTGGAGATGTCTGAAAAAGCTGCTTCTGGTCGCATGCCTTTTGGGCTCTGTGGGCATCCCTTGCTGAATAAACCTCGATGATGGCATAGAACACAGGACCGGCCACTGCTGCGTTTGGGAAGACTCGGACCGAATACAGAAGGCCAAACTGGGAGAAGACTGTGAACAGAGAATGCTGTAGGGTGGGCCCATGCTAAGTAAGTGCAGGAAATTTCACGTCCAGGAAGCCAAACCGCCCGTTCCTTTCTATTCCCCCAGCCCTTCGCCGCAGGCAACTGTGGTGATCCTGCAACTCCAAACACTTCTCATTTCAGGAACAGGTTTCCCTCTGAAATCCTAAGCTTCGAGAAGCATTAGGAGGCAATGCCGGCTGTTGGGAACTATCTCTCAAAAATCCGTGGGGGCGAGCTGACTACTCAGGTCGGCTCTAGAACTAAGATTCCTCTCAGCAGAGACCACAGGCAGATGAGGTGCTGAAGCAGTACCCCGGGGCGCCCAGTTACTGAGGCGTGAGGTGGCTTCCTCCACCCCTCCCTCTGCCCCGGCTCGGCTCACTTGCAAGGCCTCGGCCGTGGGTCCAGAGCTCAGCTCCCACACCAACAAGGTTTTGTCACCCACGATGGGAACCACAAAAGGTACCAACGCCACCATCCTACCTTTACTGCGCGTGCACGGCTCGGGGCGCCTGCGCACGCGCTGTTTATAACGGAAACCTGAAGGGGGGAGCCAGTTTGTTGGGAGTGGGACGAGGGCGGTGCTCCGACCTCTCCCTCACCCCTCCCACTCTGGGCTTGTCTCTGCCTCTAGGTCCCCTTCCGCAGGTGGCACTGTCACTATATATTCACTTGGAATCTTGCAGCCCTGGGCCTGTGCTGGGGGAGGCAGGAGGTGGGTAGGTTTGGTGCTGGGCTGAGCTGGAGGGAGGCGAGCAGCACACAGCTGACCCGCAGTGGGGTCAGGAGAGGCCAGGGCCTGAGGAGGGCCGTCTTGGGCAATGGCTGCTCTCACACATTCTTCTTTACCCTGTCTTTCTGGCACCTCCCTGCTAGTTATCCAACGGTTGGGATTTTTTTTTAAAGAAAAAAAACAACCCAATGGGAATTTTCCACCAGCTTGAAATGGTGGAGAACCCCCTACCTTGGTACACAGGGTACACATCTGTACATGAGTTTGAGAAGTTGGGAGAAAAGTCAGGCCTTGGCTCCACAGTGGAGGGAGGCCCAGTGATCCAAATATTCTGGCAACCCCAATGACCGTACGAGAGGGGCCAGAAGTAGATGATCCTCTATGGGCAGGAGGTCGAGCATGTTGTAAATAACTGGTACTTGATGAACCAGGAGAGAGAGCACCAGAATAAATTGCTATTTGATTTACTCATCTATGCCCCTTGAGGATGGTATGTTTTCCAGTTCCCAGGGACTGATGATACTGGGGAAACAAGGGAGGGAAGCCCCTCTTCATCCTTCTACTCATCCTCCTTTGCCCACGTTTCCTCTTGTGGAAGTACTGGCTACCATGAGGGATTCTAGTTTCAGCTCTGCTTCTTCTTGCAGGCCCCTGTTATTGGTATATAAATATTCAACTATTTACATTTTAATTCCTTACCACCTGGTTAGACTTGGTTATGAATTTATACACTTTAATATAAGAAAAATAAGTATTTTACAAGCAATGCTGAGAAGCCGATATTAAAACACAAAATTTGCAGGTGGCTTGAGGCAGAACAGGGCTCACTCTGTGGCTGTCTCGTGTGCGGTCTCACTTTCCTCACCCGCCTCTTCATCAACCCAATATGCAGGCAGAAGCTTCTCTGCTGGGGCTTTGATGACTTCCCTGGGGTAAGAAGAATAATGCCAAGGCTTTTACTTTTGAAAGGAACAATGATAGTTTTCATTATTTCCTCATTTTAGATGAGAATTTTAAATTGTCCCCTACCACTTATGGTACATCCTTATAGAAGTACATCTCATCCTCATCAGAAGACTCCCTGTCGTGTAGCTTTTGTGCCATGTTTTCCTTGCGTGTGGCGTTGAGAGGCCTATACATATCCCTAAGCCAAAGTGGCTGCCTTCTCCCGAAAAAGCCCTCCTGGAACACAGAAAGGGAAATATTAATTCAGCATCTCCCCTGCTTTCTCTGGCCACAGTACTATATCCCCTTCAAATTTACCTGACTCTCACTTTCCCCTGAGCTTCTCTTACGCAGCAGAAATCGAAAAAAGCCCCTTGGAGGAAAACACACACAGTTAGTGTTACATGTCATTTTTCATCTCTCTCACAATGTGTTATCTCTGGTCTTATTAGGACTAAATGGGTACCTCAGTCCATAATCACAATGAGCAAAATCACCACAGACCCGGGATCTTGAAAATCATTCCATGCATGCTGGCCTTCCAGAAGTTCTCTGTGTCCTTCCAAACTGGCCCCCCCCCCCGTGTCTCTGGGGAGACCTTTGCATGTGGCTTAGCATGGAGTATAGGCAGGATTTGCAGCCCCGTTCACCTTTCTTGGCCCTTGGCCAAGTGCCCTCGTGCAGTGAAAACACTGCAGAGCGGCGCTGGGCAGAAACACGTTACTCTCTAGATGCGCTTCACACCAGTCTGCTACGGACTTAGTCGCACATGCAGCATTTGCTGGGGGTGTGGCTGTGGGGAGAAGGTGCTTTTATTTTCCTGGCTGCTCTATCCTATCCTATAAGTTGAATCACACCAAGTAAACACCTGAACCCAACTAGCAAAGTTATCTATAGCTCTCTGACTTTCATACTGCAGGCTGTCACTGAGGTGTCAGTGAATTGTGCAATCAGTTTAAAGGCCATGACCAGCAGGGAAACACGAAATACTCTTTTTGAATACAAATAGAATAGAAAAAAATCAGAGTGCACAATAAGTTTGTTTCAGAAACTACTTATGCCCATATAGTATGTGTATACTGAATTGTGACATAAAACGGAGCTCACAGCCCAAGCACAGTGTGATCAGTAGAGAAGTCCTCAGTGGAAAGGGACCCTCTTCTTTTTGATAATCACTAGCAGTGTGACCATGGGGCAAGATACTTTCCCTTTCTCTTTCTCCATTTCCTTATTATAAAAGGAAGAGACAAACTACTGTCTAAAGTTTCTCCCGGTTAAAGTTCTATGAGGTTTGGATAAAGGGAATAGAGAGTAGGGGCCTGAAAAACAGTAGGGTGAGAAGGGAAGTTTTCTTGCCACTTTACAGAAGGGACTCATATGTGCTACCTTTCGTCAGCTTTGAGGGAGGCCAGCCCCGAAATCCCCAACCATGTGGCCCTCCCTACCCCAGAGCCTCCTAGAAGGCCTCTGGCCTGGCCTGAGGCCTAGGAACCAGGCACCAGGCCAGCAGGAACAGGTGCAACCAAAACCTCTCCCCGTCCACCCTCTTTCCTTAAAGGACTAGTGAAAGCAGATGAATCTGTGCCAGTCCTGTTCTAACTCAGCTTGGGCTGGGGAGCTAATTCTGCTGATAAATAAATTAGGGTAAACCATTAGGGTAATTAAACATTCTTCCTGCCTTTGGTGAGGAAATTGAAATAGGTGAGTTCTAAGTTCTCCTCTAGTTGTAAAATTCTGCTTTAAAAGACCAATATTTACCTTCTGCTTCTTTTCTTATCTTCCCCTTTTGCAATTCGATGAGAATAAATCTGTTTTGAAAGAAAACATGATCATGATTATCCATTACAACTATTTCCAAATCCTTATTCATTCCCTTTGACTTTAAATCTTATCTACCCAGTGAGATGATAACTTTTTTAAGGAAAGGAATTCTACCCTGTTTAATAATCCTTTGCCTCTTCCACAGTACCTAACTTAGGGTCTTGCATGCAGCTGGCGATATATTTTATTGACTGTTTTAGATAACGTTCAACAGATCGTTCCTAATAAAAACTCTTAGAAGTAGGAAAAGAAAATAAAAGTATCTAGCAGAAACCTAAGCCTTGTTTTAGAGTCAACAACAAGAGCAGGATGCCCATCATTACTGCTACTATCGATCAATGTGGAGGAGGTCTTAATCAGTACGAAAAGAAAAACGAAGTATTGGAAAGGAAGAGACAAACACATTTGCATATGAAATGAGGGACCTAAAAAGACCAAAAGAATCAACCGAAATTTTATTGGAAGTAACATGAGTAAGATGGCTACATACAAAATCAAGAGATCAACATATAAGCCTCAATAGCTTTCCCATATGACACAAATAACTCACTAAATAACAGAAGAAACATCCCGTTTACTATATCAAGAAAAATGCATAAAGTACCTAGGAATAAACTTAACCAAAAATTTGTAAGACCTATGTGATGAAAATATTAAAACTTTTCTGAAGGACATTAAGAAGAAGTACTACATGGCATGAGATACCATCCTCCTAGAATGTTGTAAAGAGGTCAATTCTCATCAAATTAACCTACAAATTCAATGCAATCCATTTATATCCAAAATAATTTTTAAATAAAACCTGGCCAGCTGACATTTGGTAGAGAATATGTGTAAGAATCGATATGAAATGCATGAAAAAGAAGGTCAAAGAGTAGGACCTTGCCCTACCAGATATAAAATATGTTATAGAGCAACTGGAATTAAGCAGTGTGATATTGGTACTGGTACAGGACAAGATAACTGGATCACAGAATAGAGTCCAGATGAAGATAGTATATGAGACCAGGGAAGAAAGAATAAACCATTCAGTGAAAGATTTGAAAACAATTAGATCTTCATGTGTGTGTGTGTGGGGAAGTTAGATCCCCTGCCTCAACCACACTAAAAAACAAATACAACAAATTCTAGAGAGATTACAAAAGTACTTGAAGAAGATATTAGTGATTACTTTTACGTCATGAGGTGACAAAGGCCTGGCTAACAAAAGCCACCCCACATGAGCCATGAGGAGAGGACGGGCAGATATGGTGGCAGACTGTCAACACACCTCCTACTCTGCACAGCCCTTGCCCCTTTTTCCCCTGGACTGTTTGTCTTCTTCTTGTTGACTTATAAAACTCTTGGGAGTTCCCTGGTGGTCCAGTGGTTAGGGCTTGGCGCTTTCACTGCTGTGGCCCGAGGTTCAATCCCTGGTCAGGGAACTAAGATCCCGCAAGCTGCACAGCATGGCCAAACCCCGCCACCCCCAAACAAAGAAACAAACAAAAAACTCTTTATAGTAAAGAAATACTGGTTTTCATTGAATTTCAGTGTTTCGAATCTTTCCAGTGTTTTTGTCTCTAAGGAGACAAGACAAAAGAGTGGAGTAGGGAGCACAAGCTTTGCAGTCGGGTAAAACTGGCTTCTGCTTTTGGTTTGGCCACTGGGGCCTTACATTGATCTCCTTCATCTATGAAGGAGGGATAGTAATATCATCCTCACAGAACTGTGGGCATTAAATCAGACAATATATGGAAAACTCTTCATCTTACGCTTGGCATGAATCAGTGCTAAGCTGGTGTCACAGACAAGATGGTGGACTATATCAAAGGCTCTGCTTGTGGCATCAGGCTCTGAAGATTATAAAAGATTATAAAAATACTGCTTTTATTTCCTTCTAATACCTTTATGTGGTCTTTTTTCACATTTATGGAAATATGTTTATTTAAGATGAAAAATGGGGATCTGCTATTCTTTACCCCCCAAATAGTTAGGCAGCTAGTCTATCACCATTTATTCATTTCCCCCCACTGATTGGAATATTAAAACATGACATTTCAGAAGTCTTAAGAACACATGGGTCTATTGCTGGACTCGATGCTACTTCAAATAAATATTCGGTTGCATGATTCCTCACTGTGGAATTGACATAACGCCTCACCTCTCTTCCGTTGAACACCATTAGTGTCTACCATAGGGAGAACACTGCATGGCCCCTGTCCTCGAAGAGCTTATCATATAAGTGGGGAGAGGAAATAACGGTTAGGACTCCTCGCTTTCGCTGCCTAGGGTACAAGTTCAATCCCCACTTGGGGAACTAAGATCCCGCAGGCCAAAACAAAACAAAACAACACAAAACAAAACAACACAAATGCAAGGTTAAACTCTAGAGAAGTTAGAAACAATAAAAAGGGGACTTTACAGAAATTCTAAAAAAGCAAAAGGCCACATGCCACCTGGAGATGTAGAGGGTACAGTCTGGGCAATGGCCAATGACTAGCAAGCTGACCCCATGCTAGTCCCCAGCCTCCTAGGCTCAGAAATCATACTCTTCCTCACCAAGAGACAACTCGCGTCTTCCTGTTGTGGCAGTCTCACTTTATCAATATCACAGGATTGATCAAAAATCAGAATGCCAAAGTATTACTTGACAATGAGAAATACATCTGTTCTACACACAGGGCATCCGTGTCTACACAGTCAGAGAATTACCTTCTGTGGAGACAGGCCTCCGTGGCACACTAAAGCACAATCACACAATCGAAGGCTACTTGGTGACAACAGAGTTAGAAAAGGAATCAGCTGAATCCAGAATTTAATGGGAAGGCCTGAGGTAGCTGGATCCATCCATCTCCTCAACAGGCACAGCCTGGCTAGTGGGCCTGACTCTTCAGTTCTGCTGCCTAAGGTGCCACCTCTACTCTCGGGCAATGTGAGGATGGGCGCTGCCCATGTTGGTCTCTCCTCACCTTTTCTATGCTTTCACTACTGACCAACCCTCCTGCAGATAGACACATTTCTCTTTAGAAGTTAGTACATCATGTCAGGTTTTATTCAAGTCTGATAGGCCAGGAAGCCATTGGTCCTTACACATCTCTGCTCAGCTCCATGATGTGCTAACCTTGCTGTTTCTCTCTTGGGGGGCTGCCTTTTGAAAAACTGCTTCCCACTTTTGTGAGCTCTGAGGGGAGGGGACTGCTTTGCCATGGCCCCTAAGAAATGGTGACAAACCTCACAGGACTAGGATCAGGAGGGCTGGAGTATTCAGGGAAGGCTTTATGAAGAAAGATATCTGAACTTGCGTTGGCTTTTGAGAGATTCATAGGACTTCCACAGGCAAAGCAAAATCAAGGAATTTTAGATGGCCAAAGGCACAGACAAAAGCAGGCATGGATGTGGTGTAACTAGCGTATACTGAGGAGCTGCTTTGGCTGCAATGGAGGGCTGCCATTACAAGAGAAAAGGTAAATAAAGTAGGTTGGACTGGTAGGGTAGAATCAAGATTGCCAGCTTATTAAAATCACTCTTTTAATGTTAGCCACTGCCTGTTGGGAAAAGTAATAAACCATTATGTAACTGAACAGAAGATAAACAGGCTAGCTCCAGGAATAGGCTACTATAAATATGACATGCTTTAGGGTAGCCTGCTGCAGGATTTTACTTGCAGTGTTTTAATGGAACCTATCTACACAATTCCTAATACACTGGAGAAGCAAGCTGCTAAGTAAGCCTAAGGAATTGACGAGATCACACTTTGATCTTTTAGGCATGTCCTTTTAGCCCTCCCAGGGTGACTGATAGCTCCATGAGTATGGAGATCGTATGTCTCTCATCACTTCAGCCAACAAGGAAAGAAATAAACAGTAGAATGAGAGTGACTGGTGAGTACATCAAATCAGCATAGTTTTTGAGTTGAAGAAATTTTACTATCATGTCAACTCTGGCCTTCTTATAAACTTAACTTGTCAAAACAGTCCAATGGCTTGTTATCATGGATCCAACTCCAAAGAGATCTCCTGGGAGTGGAGTTCCTTTCAAAATCCTGTGGGGACTTCCCTGGTGGCGCAGTGGTGAAGAATCCGCCTGCCAGTGCAGGGGACACGGGTTCGATCCCTGGTCTGGGAAGGTCCCACATGCTGCGGAGCAACTAAGTCCGTGCGCCACAACTCCTGAGCCCGCGTGCCTAGAGCCCGTACTCCACAACAAGAGAAGCCACCGCAATGAGAAGCCCGCGCACCGCAATGAAGACATAATGTAGCCAAAAGAAAAAAAAAAAAAAGAAAAAAAAATCCTGGGAATATACTTTTCAGTAAAAGAACAAAGTGTATCTCAGTCCTCATGACTAAAGAGAAGAATCAAGTAGTAGTAGGTGGAAAGGTGGCTTTGATTCTCAGTTTGTGGGTTCTGAATCTGAATGAATTATTGTCCTTACCTCAATGAGACAGAGAAGTGTAACCAAAATCGTCACTACTACAGTTACAGATATTGCCAAGATGAGTTTGTTGTTATAGCCATATCCTGGAACTTCTTTTGTGAGCTAAAAAAATAAATAACAATTTTTTACAAACAAGGAGATAGAAGGGATGAACGCTAACTATTCTTAAACCTATTCTAAACAATCGCTAACTATTCTTAAACTACTATAAAACCCAATCCTTTCAGGCGAGTAGCTTCTATAAGAACAACCCAGATTTAATGTTATTAATCTTATCATTAGCATTTTCTTCTACAATTTAGTTATCTACAATTTATTTATCTTGCGTTATGTCCTTTTCTCGTCTACCCTAGGAATAGTGGCACACTCTCTCAATGAGCAAAGTGGGAGATCACTGTCTTAGCCAGTGTCATGGCTGAAGATAAGATACAGACTAGGAGCCCGTGGTATTCCTGCTTGGGCACGTCCATGGCATGTCCTAAACTGAGTAAAAGTCCAGGTCCCATGTTTCAGGGGTTCTCCTCACCTCACTTGACTCCTGCTCTTTCTGCTCACTCTGGGCTTCTGTGCTCTCACTGATATAGTTGTCACTTTTCCACTGGCCCGTATCCCATTCCGCTTTGGACACCTTTACTTCCTGCTGCTTGCTGAGAAGCTTCATCAGGAGGCCTGTTCTAGAGATGAGGTTGGCACAGGCCAGCTGCACGTGGGTGTCCGAGCAGTCTATTATCAAAGTCTGGATAACATGAGAAATGAGCCTTCGCACGTCATTGTTGGGGATGAGGGACCGTAGCTGCTGGTTTAGCTGAGTTTCAACTTGATCACCCGGGGATGTGAGCCCTGGGAAAGTGAAGCCTGTGGGCTTAGAGGATAATTCAGTGCCCGTGTTGTGGTGCTCCCATTGTGTTTCGTTGGTGTGTTGAACAGGTGGCATACTGTTGTCTGCAGCAACAGCAGAATGCGCAGTGGAGACATCCTTATGGGTAGTGTTTTCAGGGCCGGTTCCTCCGGGCAGAGTAGAGTTTCCTGAAGAAATAACTTCTTCAGAAACATTTTGTGCAGTATTGTTTTCTGAAGTAGTGTTTTCTGTAGAAGGGTCTGAAAGAGAAAATAATTCTGGAAAAGGATTTTCCTGAGAAGTCACTTCTCTTGAAGGTGAAACAGCTTCTCGCGGAGGGGAATTTATGAGACTCCTCACTACAGAGAACGGAGGGCTTGCAAGCATCATTCTATTGAGTGAACTTTTCTTTCTGAACTTTCGACTCCTTTTGACTTTGGGTTTTCTCTGGACCCGATGAGTCCTAATTTTATGGAAGATGTATTTTTTCCCAGAATGTGAGATTAGTTCAAAATCCTTAATATTTCTAACTCTAGCCTTTGCATCCTCTAAAACAACTATAGTGTTGGATAAGTCTTTTGATTTGCTTTTAACCTCAGATGGGGATTTTGGAGGGATGGAGGCAGAAGGCCTGACCTTGAAGTACTGTTTCAGGGTAGAGGAGCCTGCTGCCTTGTGTTCTTTTATGAATGAAGACTCCGCATTGGAGGACTTTCCCACCAGCTTCCTGGGCCTCTGCACCATGAGAAGCTGTTTCAGCTTTCCTGGGGATGGCCTCCTGAGCCTTCTTTCTTCGGCAGTGCTCGCCACAGATGGCTGGGCATTCTGTTTCCTCCTGACGCTCTCATCTCCCACTGCTTGGAGGTGCATTTTCTGTAGGCCCCTTGGGCCCTTGAGGACCCTGTTCACTCTCAGCAGCTTTTCCTCGGTACTCTCAGTCTTTGCTGGGCTGTCTTTCTGTGGTTGGGCAGTTTCCAATTTCTTTAGAAAGAGGTAGCGTTTAAACATGGCACTTAAAAGGTTGGAACGCGTACGCGTGGCAGGTTTTTCTTCCTTTTTAACCTCATCAAGTTTTTCTTGCGTTTCTGCATCTAACACATTTTCCAGAAAATGGAGTTTCCTCAATTTGTTTTTATTAGTTGAATTCTTGCGTACAGGTTTAACAGAAGGGCTCCTTGTATTGTTTTTCAAAAGGCCCAGGAGCATATCTCCATCTTGTGTATTTGAAAAAAGAAGTTGAAGGAATGGTAATAATGTTGATTCCACATCTCCGAGATTTCCCTCTGAGATGTAAGGCAGTATGTAATTTCGTGCACGGATAATATCACTTTTACTATTAAAGTCCAGCTGCTCATTCATGAAGCCTGACAAGCTGACAGCACTTTTATCTGAGGATGCCCTCTCTGACTCAATAATCAGCTCGGTGCTGTTGTTCTTCTTCCGGGCTTGTAACACCTTCATCAACGATCCTTCTGCATTCCCAAGAGATGTTTCTTCGTCTGTCAAAAAAGAAGAGACTGTTTTTGATCATTGAAGACTGATGGGACAGATTTTTGTCAGTCCACAGCCAAATGAATTAGGAATCACTCAACGTTTGAGTGCCACTTAGGAGAAAAAGAAGCCCACACTTAAGCCTATGACTGGCAACAACAAAATGTGAAAAAGATATCTCTTGAAAAAGTGGCTATCTACTCAGAAAATCCTGTAGCGTGAAATATAGTAACTATATTCAGGATTACTCCACTGGTTTCCAGGGGCCAGTACTCAAGAAGAGCCAAGGCTGGAAGACAAATACTCCCCTACTCAGCTGGACTCTCCGCAGATCTACTGTGACTCCTCACATTCACATACCCCATCCTGTCCTGCCTGAGAGGCAGAGGAGTGTGAGGCTTTCTCTCTCCACCTCTTCAGTGTGCTTGCGTTCTTGCTACTGTCACAGATGACCACGACAACAACCGCCGCTAACAGGTCGTCATCTGGACATGTCCTTCTCCACCCACCCACCGAATCCTTTGCTCAGTCCCTGCTTCCATATATCCCAGCCCCCGTAGCAGAAGGCTCTATACAGAAAAAAACACGATATCCGCCCCGGCTCTTTGCTAAAATTTGGGCAGGGATCTGGGCTATAAGTTAAGAGATTTGCCAGACTGTATGCCAATGTGGAACGTTCAACAAATCAGTGGAATAATACTTGAGGTCGTAAAATGCAGAAGGGAAAAAGCAACTTCTGTCAGATGGCTACTTTGCTTTCATTTCATTTTCCTTGTAATATTTCCAGCTTTACTTGGGGAACCATCCAAAGCTTCTGACTGTGTGAAGGTAATGTGTACCATTGTGTAGCTGGGCTTCTCTTCCAAAAGGATTAAAAGTATTTTTGGTGAGGGTCAAGGAGGAGGGAAGGGTCATGAGAAAGGAGGAGCATGGGCTTGCAGAGAGCCCCAAACTGGGGACAGGAGATCGGGGCACTAGGGTCATAGCACTTACACCTCTGATCTTGTTTTTCCTCACCTGTAAAAGGAGATTAAAAATGCCTTTACTGCCCACTTCTGGGGGAGAAGGGAGTAATATAATTAGTAAAAAAAATTGTTTGGGGGAGTTCCCTGGTGGTCTAGTGGTTAGGACCCGGCACTTTCCCGGCTGTGGCCCGGCTTCAATCCCTGCTTGGGGAACTAAGATCCCACAAGCTGTGTGGCACGGCCAAGAAAAAAATAAAATTGTGTTGAAAAATCAGCAATATTGTCTTTATACAAGTAGCAAAGTGTTATTATTTATGAGGTGCTCTCGATCACTGAAAGAGACCTGTATTCAAGCTACCTGGGCATGATAGCACATTTTGGAAGTCATCAAGTTAGTGCCAATAAATCTAATATATAGAAAAATGGTTGAAAGCCCCTGAGTGTTTTGTGGATAGAAAAGCTTGAGATTCAGAGCAAGTTCAGAGCTGGACAGTCTAAGAATAAACTAGCTCTCCCAGCCATTAGAAGGGCTAGGTAGCAGCTTCTGGTTATGGAACCAGAAACTCTCAGGCTCCAAATAGGACATAAAACAGCATCTCTTGTACTCTTTATAAAATTGCAGAAACAAACAAAATAAACAAAAATATATTTATATCTGTCTTATAAGACAAAGGGTACTTGAGACCTAATGTATATAAAATCAGTTTACAAACTGTGATGCACTATATGAATAAGTTCTCGTTTGCAGAGGGCACAGCATAGGATATGTGGCCATTAATGTTAATTCCCTTCCCCCTTCCATTCCTTTCTCTTGTTCCTTTATGTATGTGGATCATTTACATTATTAAGCTAACAATGTAACTGAGCTATTATTAGCTTAATAATGTAATCAAGAATCTGATTTTTAGCAAGGGCTAGTTCTGAGAAACTTAGGAAGCTGGAACTCTGAATGAATGAATTAAAATAATGCAATTACATCATTAATTTTAAAATTTATCATTGATTAAAAATAAAAATTAAAAAATTAAAAAATTAAATTAAAAATTAAAAATTTATTATCCCGCAATTGAGACTCACCGCAACGTGTGACGTCTGTCAGGCATTCACTGTCACAACGCAGCTTGACTGTCTGACAGACAACCTCAATAGTAGTTTTAAATTGGCAGAGGCAGCAGGCCATACGGCTAGGTAAGATCCTATAAATGGAAACACAGGTAATTAAATTCGTGGTAAAAGAGTTACTTGAGTAGGTAGAAGAGGTAGGCCAAGGCCACCACAGACCAGTGCAAAAAGGAGTTCTTGAGGCATATGGACTGGAGAACCGGATAAGGGCTGGTTGGCCAACTGCTGCTCTTGACTGTTGTAAATAAATATAGAGGAGGAGAGAGGTGCCCAACAGAAGGATTAGGATGGCAGTAGGTATGGTATGTCTAGCAAAAAGGGAATAGGGATTAGAATTGGGTGACACTGATCTGTAGTTTAATTCAGAAGTATCTCCTTCCCACCCGAAAGCCTCACTTTGGGTTGAGAGTACACAGGAAGAAGGCAGACTTCTAAGAAGAGTCTGAATAAGACCGCACCTTCTGGAGTCCCTTTCTCAGTTCCTATTGGTGAGTAGTAATATATTACAAATTATTCTAGTAATAAAAAAGCATCATGTGGTTAAACAATAACAGAGATTGCATTGGCCAAATCTGGACAAAAGGAACATTCCAAAGAATAACATTATCATTATAATAAGGTATAACATAGTTAATTTTAAAAAAGGCACATGAGTTCATAATGATACTCAAAATGAAAAGCGGGGGAGCTCTTCTTTATAGAATAATGTCAGCTAATAAATGCAAAAGGAATGACAGAATTAGGAAAGTGTCATTTTGCAACTATCAATGTAATAATCGATTCAGACAAGGATTATCACTGATGCACAGTTGGGTGAAGAGTTGTTTGAAAGTAGGATCTTCACTGTTCCCAAACTATCACCCCACATATTATTTATCAATTACCAAGGGGAAAAATAACTTTACAATGGAGAGATATGGAAGATACCACCTTAGTCAAGTGATCAAACTTAGCACTGGGCCACCTGAAGTGCTGAAGTATGAAGAATACATCACCTATATAGTATTCTTTCCCAAAATGTTTACTTTGAATCTAATGAGGAAACAGACAAATCCAGATTGTGGGGCAACTTACAAGACAACTGGCTCAGACTCTTCAAAAATGCCAATGTCATAAAAGACCAAAAAAAAAAAGGAGGGAAATATTCTAGATTAAAGGAAACAAAGACACGACATGCAATGCCTAATCTTTAATTGGACCCTGTATCAAAACAAAACAGACTTAAAGAATGTTATTGGCTTCTGGCCAAGATGAAGTAACAAGGTCCAATTTAACCTCCCACCTGAAACAATGAAAATATCAGACAGAACATATGAAACAACAGTTTTCAAGAAACTGGACCTCACACAATAAAGTTCATTGATCCCCAGGAGATGGGAAATAAATGAAGTGATCCCTATAATTGCCCGAACTTACTTCTCTGAGAGAGTTTTCAGGCCATGGTACAGGGAAGAGAAGTCCAGGCAGAGACTGGTGGACTCCCTGACTGAGGAAATGGAGCTAAGAGTCTGGAAAAACCAAGGTAACTAGAGGTCACAAAGCAGAGTATCAGAGAGAAAAGAAGTGCACAGACAAAGAACTCTGGAGATATGCAGAGGGATCTCTTGAGAATTCAACAAAGTATTGGTCAGTACATTTGTGTGAGGAATTCCTTGATGCCAGGAAAAGAACCACATGAAAGGATTAATAATAAGAATAACTGGATATCACACAGGGTTGTAGGAATAGTACCTGTTCCTACAAGTCAGACTGGAAAACCTCATGATACTCAGAAAGGACTTGTCTCAGTAGTTGCAAATAACGAGCTCCAGACTAAAGGCTACTTGGACTCCTACCCAACGAACCTTAAAAGCTAGACCTAAAAGAATAAAATTGTTCTGAGTAACTTAATTTCACCCAAAACAAAGCCCAAGCATTTTACAGGAATATAAATATATATAGCACACAATAAACTAAAACTCACAATATCTGGGATCATATGAAAAATTGCCAAGCATGCAAAGAAGTAGGAAAATGTGACCCATACTGAGGAGAAAAGGCAATCAATCAAAACTAACCCATCATCTATACAGATGTTAGAATTGGCAGAAAAGAACATTTAAAAAGTTATTATACACGAAGAAAAGTTATTATAACTGTATTTCATATGTTAAAAAACCCAGACTAAACCCTGAAAATGTTAAGTACAGGCATGGAAAATGTAAAACAGACCCAAATTGAGCTTCTAGAGATTAAAAACAATGTCTAAATGAAAAAGACATTGAACGAGGTTAATGGCAGATTAGACACTGCAGAAGAAAGGGTCAGTGAACATTAAGGCATAGTAATAGAAACGATCCAAAATGAAACAAAAAGAGTACCAAAACAAAACAACAACGAAAATGAATAGCGCATCAGTGAGTCCTGCAACAACTTCAAGTGGCCTAATACATGTGTACCTAGAGTCCATGAAGGAGAGGAGAAAAATAAAAATTTGAAGAAATAATAGCCAAAATTTTCCCAAAATGGTAAACACTATAAACTCACAAAGTCAAGAAGATCAATGAACTTTAAGCATAAGAAACATGGACAAAACTACACCAAGGCACAAAAAATAGTCAAATTGCTCAACACCAGCAATAAAGAGAAAAATTTAAAAGCAGCCAGAGGAAAAAACTATACACTACATACAGAGGAACAAAGATAACAATGACAGCAGAATTCTTGTTGGAAACAATGTAAACGAGAACTCAGTGGAATAACATCTTTAAAGTAGTGAATTGAATTCTATCAAGCTAGAATTCTATACCCAGATCTGTCAAAACAAAAGCAAAATAAAGACTATCTCAGACATACAAAAGCTGAAAGAATTCATTACTAGCAGACTTTCACTATAAGAAATGTTAAAAGAAGTATTTCTAAGCAGAAGCAAAATGACACCAGATTGGAATATGGATCTACACAAAAGATTAAGAATACTGGAATTGGGACTTCCCTGGTGGTTCAGCGGTTAAGAATCTGCCTGCCAATGCAGGGGACACAGGTTCGATCCCTGGTCCGGGAAGATCCCACATGCCGCGGAGCAACTAAGCCCGTACGCCACAGCTACTGAGCCTGCACTCTAGAGCCTGTGTGCCACAACTACTGAAGCCCACGCACCTAGCGCCTGTGCTCTGCAACGAGAGAAGCCATCCAATGAGAAGCCGGTGCAGCGCAACAAAGAGTAGCACCTGCTCGCCACAACTAGAGAAAGCCCACGCGAAGCAACAAAGACCCAACGCAGCAAAAAAATAAATTAAAAAAAAAAACTTAAAAAAAATTTTTAAAGGATTTTAGTCATTCGATATATGTCTCTGACCACAATGGAATTAAATTAGAAATTAACAAATCCGAAAAATCTCCAAATATTTGGAAACTAAACAACACACTTCTCAGTAACTTTGTGGTCACAGAAGAAATCAAAAGGGAAATCAGAAACTATTTTGAACTCACTGAAACTGAAAACATAATATGTCAACATACGGGATATTGCTAACGCTGTACTCAGCTTCCTCAACTTCCACCTTAAACTGGAAAAACGAGAGCAAATTAATCACAGAGTAAGAGAAGAAAGAACACAATAAAGATCAAAGTAGAAATAAATAAAATGCAAAACAGAAAAATACTATAGATATTAAAAGGATAATAAAAGAATATTATAGAATGCTTTATACCAATAAATTCAAGATGAAATGGACAAATTCCTTGAAAGACATGCGCTACTAAAGTTTATTCAAGAATAAAGATATTAAAGAAATTGGATGTGCAGTTTAAAACCTTCCAACAAAGAGAGCTTCAAGTCCAGGTGGCTTAACTGAGAAATTCTACCAAACACTTAAGGAATAAAATAATGCCAATTCTACACAAACTCTACCAGAAAGTTGAAGAGAAGGGAATACCTCCCAACCTATTTATAAGGCCAACTTTCACCGTATCAAGATTACACAATGACATTACAAGAAAACTATAGACCAAAATCTCTCATGAACACAGAGGCAAAAACTCTTAACAAAATTTTAGCATATCAAATCCAATAATATATAAAAAGATGATACATCATGACCAAGTGGGGTTTATCTCAAGAAGGAAAGGTTGGTTTAATATTTGAAAATCAATTTACCCAACTTAGTACACTAAAAAAGAAAAATCAGGACATCTCTGGTGGGGCAGGGGTTAAGAATCTACCTGCCAGTGCAGGGGACATGGGTTTGAGCCCTGGTCGGGGAAGATCCCACATGTCATGGAGCAACTAAGCCCGTGCACCACAACTACTGAGCCTACGCTCTAGAGCCCGTGAGCCACAACTACTGAGCCCATGTGCCACAATTAGTGAAGCCCGTGCACCTACAGCCCGTGCTCTGCAACAAGAGAAGCCACCACAAGGAGAAGCCTGCATACTGCAACGAAGAGTAGTCCCTGCTCGCCACAGCTAGAGACAGGCTGCGTGCAGCAATGAAGACCCAATGCAGCCAAAAATAAATAAACAAATTAAGAAAAGAAAAGAAGAGAAAAATCGCATAATCATTGCAATAGATGCAGGAAAAGAATGAAAAAATCTAACATCCATTCCTGATTAAAGAAAAAAACAGCCCTCAGTAGACTAGGAATGGAAGGAGACTTCCTCAACTTGATAAATGACTTCGACAAAAAACCTAACATCATATTTAATGGTGGAGGACAAAGTACTTTCTCTCCAGGATCAGGACAAAGGCAAGGATGTCTGCTCTCATTACTTCTGTTTCACATTGCACTGAAGGTTCTAGCCAGTGCAATAGGGCAACAAAAAGAAAAGAGATATTCAGAATGGAAAGGAAGAAGTAAAACTATCTTTATTTGCAGATAACATGATTATGTAGAAAACCTGATAGAATCTACAAAAATGCTGCTGGAACTAACAAATGAGTTTGTCAAGTTTGCAGGGTACAAGATCAACATACAAAAAGATTAATTTATCTCAACAAACAAGCAGAGATCAAAGTTTTAAAATACTACTTATAACAGAATCAAACATATAAAATACTTAGAATAAATCTGACAAAAGATGTAAAAGACTTGCACACGGAAAACTGTAAAATATTGCTGGGGGGAAATTAAGGAAGACCTAAATAACTGGAGAGATATAATGTATTCATGGATCAGAAGATTCAAGATTGCTAAGACATCAATTCTCCCCAAATTGATTTATAGATCAAAATCCCAGTAGGCTTTTCTATAGAAATTGACAAGCTAATTCTAAAATTCATATGGAAATAAAATTTAGAATAACTAAAACAACTTTGAAAAAGAACAAAGTTGAAGAACTAACAGTAACTGATTTCAAGGCTTATGAAGCTACACTTTCAAGACATTGTGATAGTAGTGTAAAGATAGACAGAAAGATCAAGGGAACAGAATAGAAAGTTCAGAAGTAGAGAGATGTGGATAACTGACTTCCAGGTTCAAAGGCATTTAAGTGGAGAAACGATAGTCTTTTCAACAAGTGATGCTGGAACAATTGAATATCCAGGTGCAAAAAAAAAAAAAAAACAAAAGAACTTCCATCCAAACCATGTACAGAAATGAACTCAAATTGGTTTAGAGATCTAAATGTAAAACATAGAACTAAAAAACATAAAACTATAAAACTTCTAGAACAAAACAGGTGAAAAATTTTATGACCTTGAGTTCGGCAAGATTTCTTAGATACAACACCAAAAGCATAATCCATAAAAGAAAAAAATAGATAAATCAGACACCATCAAAATTAAGAATTTCTGCCCTGCAAAAGACACTCCTGAGAGAATGAAAAGATGAGTCACAGAATGGGAGAAAATACTTAGCAACTTACATATTGGATAAAGGACTAATTTCCAGAATATATAAAGAACTCTCAAAATTCCAGAAAAGTATAGATAAAAGATTCAGAGATACAGATGCAAAATAAGCATATGAAAAGATGTTTCACATGATTAATCATTAGGGATGCTACAGTGAGATACAACTACACACCTATTAAACTCTCTAAAATTAAAAATACTGAGCATAGCAAGTGTTGGCCGCAACGTGAAGAAAATGCAACTCTCAAACGCTGCTGGTAGAGATGTAAAATGATCAAACCACTATGGAAAATAGGTATTTTTTAAAAACGTAGACATACACTTACCAATGATCCAGCCATTCTACTTGCAGGTATTTACCCAAGGGAAATGGAAGCATACATCCATACAAAGACTTGTACACAAATATTCATAGCAACTTTATCTGTAGTAGACAAAGACTGAAACAACTCAAATGCCCATCAATGGTGAATAGATCAATTGTGGTACATCCATATAATGGAATACTATTCAGCAATAAAGAGAAATGAATTACTGATATATACAACAATATGGATGAAGATTAAAATAATCATGCTGAGTTAGAGGCCAGTTAGAAAAAAGTATACACTGTATGATTCCATTTACATAAAATTCTAGAAAATGCAAACAGAAAGCAGATCAATGGTTGCTTGGCGATTGGGAAGGGCAAGGAACGATGGGAAGGAAGAATTACAAAGAGACATTGAGAAACTTTCTGAGGTGATGGACATTTTGATTTTGATGATGTCTTCATGGTGTGTATGTATGTGTGTGTGTGAACACAGATTATTGTACGTCAATTATACCTCAAAAAGCTGTTAAAAGAAATGATATTATATGAGAGAGACAATTGGGGAAATTTGAATAGCAACCCTTTATTAGGTAATATTATTGTGTAGGAATTTAATTTCTTCAATACTGTGTGTTAACAGTATTGTAGTTACATAGGGAAATGATTTTTAATATCCAGAGAGGAGGGCATCTAGCTGACAAGAGAGGGATCGCAATTGCGGCAGATGCTGTGGAAGGCTGAGGAAGATGAGGCTAGAGCAGGGACCAACAGATGTGACGGCGTGGTGAAGACAGTCATTTGTCAGCTGACCTGACAAAGACGGTTGGAACAGACTGCTAAACGCAGGGCCCTTTCCGCCTACTAATCTCATGCAATCCCCTCAGCTAGCCTTGGCATAACAGAAAGTTTCTATTAGCTTGCCATATTGGAGGGGGGATGGCACAATTTAAGGTGCAGTTAGTTGTGTAATAAACTGTCACAATACGGTCCTACAGAAATAGTTTTTTAAACTGCAAGAAAATGAAACTTGACCCTTCCCTCACAACATATATGAAAGTTAACTCAAAATGAATCATAGACCTAAATGTAACTATACAACTTCTGGAAGAAAACATAGGAGAAAATCTTTGTGATTTTGGGTCAGACAATGGGGTCTCACACAAAGATTTCTTAGATAAGACACAAAAAAGCACAAAGCATCTGCTTTGGGTTTGTGAACAAAGAAAAACTGCTAAGGGACTTCCCTGGTGGTTAAGACTCCGAGTTCCCAATGCAGGGGGCCTGGGTTCGATCCCTGGTCAGGGAACTAGATCCCACATGCATGCCGCAACTAAGAGTTCGCATGCCACAACTAAGAAGCCCATGAGCCGCAACTAAGGAGCCCATCTGCCGCAACTAAGACCCAGCACAACCAAATAAATTAAATAAACATGAAAACAAATTGCTAAATTAGAGTTCATCAAAAATTTAAAACATCTAGTCTTCAGAGACACTTTAATACAATGAAGCTAAGTCACAGTCTGGGAGAAGATATTTACTAAACACATATCTAGGAGAAAGGACTTTTTCCATTGCTTTTCGTATAAAGCACTCTTAAAACTCAATATAAATATCCAATTAAAAAACGGATTTGAACAGACACTTCATTTAAAAAGATATTTGCACATGAATAGACACTCAACATCATCAGCTATTACAGAAATGCAAAATGTGGCAAAAACCACGAGATGCAACTACACACCTACTAGAAAGGTTAAACGTTTTTAGAAAACAAATATAAGGATCAGTTGAAGATGTGGAGCAACTGCAACTCTCATAGACTGCTAGTGGGAAAGCAAAATGGCACAGGCACTTTAGAAAACAGTTTAGCAGTTTCTTAAAAAGTTAAATATGCACTTAGCATATGGTGAAGCAATCCCACCCTTAGGTATTTCACCCCAAAGAAATGAAAACATACGCTCGCACAAAACATATGTTCACACACACATGTGAGTGTTTTCAGAGGCTTTGTTCATAATAGCCAAAAAACTAGAAACAACTCAAATGTTCATCAAATGATGAATGCGTAAACAAACTGTGTATCCACACAACTAGAATACTACTCAGCAATAAAAAGGAATGAACTACTGACAGGTGCAACAAAACAGATGAATCTCCAAAGAGACTGGCTAAGTGAAAGAAGCCAAAAACAAAAGGCTACATACCACATGATTTCATTTATAAGATATTCTGGAAAAGGCAACATTATACGGACAAAAATCAGATTGGTGGTTGCCAGGGGCTGGTAGCGGGAGGAGGATGGATTGACTACAAAGGGACATGAGGGGTCTTTTGGGAGTGCAGAAGTTTTCTTTACCTCAAATGTGGTGGTGGCTACAGAACTATACGTTTGTCAAAACACATCACACTGTATATTTAAAAATAGTGAATTTTGTTAAGTGAAAATTATACATAAATAAACCTGACTTAAGAAAATAATACAACAAACCTAAAAAAACAATTGAGTGAAAACAAATGTAAGAAAAATCAACTTACAGTTTTTCCAATTCAAGGGTCATCATGAGGAGGCTTTCAATTGTTGTAAGTGACACTTGTGTTGTTCCCATGTCTCTGAAGGAGAAGCCCAAACATGCATGATATAAAACCCAAAGACAAAAATTCTAAACTTAAAAAGATACTTAACATGTGATTACTTCAGTTCTGGCTTCTTACTTGCCATACATGATAATTCCAAAGAGCTCTTATTGAAGAAATTTAAATTTGCATCATCAAATTAATGGCCTTGGTGCTGAACGGTACAATCATTTTTTATTATCCTAAGTTCTCATTTTCAATTGCATCTACCTCTTTTGATCACTCTCTTTAAAAAAAAATAATGTACCCCTTATTCCTTTTTGCTTTCTGGGATAAATAATATTCCTACATGCATCTACATGTTCCATATCTATATGTGTTCTTCAACACTGTTCTCATTCTCTGCTGGCTGTCTTACCCATGTGTATTCTTTCTTAATCGTTTTCTTTGCCAATAACTTTTATTTTCAATAACCCAGTTAAAATCTAAATTATGACTTTTTAGCCAAAGTACTCAATCTTTGACGAAAGTAAAAAAAGAGCAGAAATTATCTCATGAGCCATGAAACTGTTGCAATACTTACAAATATTTTAATGCTGGCAATTTAAAAAGATAAGAATCTTCAACTGTTGTCAAAGGATTATGATTGAGAATTCTGAAAAATGGAATGGAATTTAAATTATCTGCATTTTCGATTACTTCCATGAAAGCTTATATTCATTTTTTTTGGTACGGAACGTGAAGGTTTAAAAAAAAAATCATTTTCTGTCTTTACCCATAAATCACCCTTAGCATCTGTAAAACACTCTTTCATTGGGAACTACCCAGGTCTCTAGATGATAAAGTGGAGAAGAGAAACAAACAAACAAACAAAAAAATAGAAAAAAAAAGTGGCCAGTAAAGACAAAATATGCCAAAGAACTTTTCAGGTTAAAAACCCTAGAAGTGACTATGCTGGTAGGAAGCCCTTGCTCTGTAAAAAAGTACTATTTCTAGTGTCCTCCATAATTCAAGGTGTTTTTCTTTCATCTCTACAAATTTTTTAACATTTCATGATTTAAGCTACCCAGTGAAAGACAAAAATAGGGCTAATTCCTTGGTTCTGGAGCCAAAGAAGAAGAGATAAATCCAAGAGGAACTGGTGAAAGCCATACTCCCATCACATAGTCCCATGCGTATTCCTGTATCATAGCCTTTGTTACTGTGTATGTAATCACCTGTTTACTTGTCAGTCTCCTAGATTGCCAGCAACTTGAGAGCAGGGACCACACTTTATTGTCATTATTATTCCTGTGCCTGACATAGCGCCTAATATTTACTAGGTATTTAATAAATGTTTGCTGAATAAATAAATAACATTTTGTTTATATATCAATAAAATAAACAAATTAATTTTGGGGAACAAAATTTTATTCCAAAATGCTGGAATAGATTTTCTTCTTAGTTCTTTCTTTCTTTTTCCTTAGTTCCTTAAAACAAATAAGGGGGGAAAAAAAAACCCAAAAGAAACAGGAAGAAAGAAAAGAATATCTGACTTTAGGTTAACTCTACTCAAGAATTAGTAACGTATTTTTGCGAATATTGTAAAATAATTATCAAAACTAATATCTTTTGGGTTGCCAGGCATCTGTGATCAGCATTTAACATTTAATCCTCACAGTAACCTTATGTGATAGATATATTACCCCATTGTACAAATGAGGAAACTGAGGCACAGAGAAGTTATATAACTTGTCCTAAGTCATCAAGCTAGTAAGAAGCAGAGCTGGAATTTGAACTCAGTTCTGACTCTAAAGCCTGTGTTTAACCTGAATGAAAAAAAAAGTGGGGGGCGGGGGGAGGGTTTAAAACATCTGTTACTTTAACCTTAATTTTGAGAGCACTAAATATAGAAATACCTTTTCAAACTTCATCTACACATCTGGGAAAGCCTCTATGAGAATTATATTTTCTCTTTTTATTTATTTATTTATTTCTCTTTTTATTTATTTTTTCCTTAATCATCTCCCATGATAAATATTTAATTAGCCTATGGTCATTGAGACTTTAGAGATTTTAAAAGATATTGCAGGAAAATCAGTAAAAATGATGGAGGAAGGACATCTGAAAATTCATCCCTCCATAGAAGCAACAATAACAATAACAACAACAACAACAGCAACAAAACTGGCAAAAAGGGTCAGAATCAACTTTTTCGGAACTCTGGAAATTTAACTGACAGGCTTGCAGCAAATTGGGGAGCAATTTATTCAAGGAAAACAAATTAATTTCTGTAAGAACAATGAGATCTGTGTTGCTTGAACTTGTCCTTGACCTTTGCTCTCCATGCCAGTGGTAGCCTTGAAAAACAGCCCACATCCCTGGTACCAGGAGGAGCAGCATGGACTGGGAGGTCCTTCAAAGCCTCATTCCCAAAGAACTGTCATTGTTTTACATGTCTGGTGGTCCCCTGGAAGACCTCACTTGAAAGGCTTGCCTTTGACCTGACTGAGAGCTGTCTAGTGAGAAAAGCCTCTCCTCAGGTGGCATTTTTGGAAAACATTTTCAAGCAAATATTTTAACATGGCGGTTGCATGAGGCAATGGATAACAGTTCGGGGCAAAAAACAGCCCAACCGAAAAGCTTAAAAAGAAAAGCTGAGGAATGAGATGTCCACAGAGACTTTGAAATGTTCCAGTGTATTCCTGGGAAACTGGAAGACCACAAGACATATTCCTGGGAATCTAGGAAAATAACTGTTAGCATTAATAAATGAGTTCAGCAAGGTTGTAGGATATAAGATCAATATTATTCCTACACACCAGCAATGAGTAATCCAAAAATGAAATCACGAAAACAATTCCATGTGTAACAGCATCAAAACAAATAAAATACTTAGGGAAAAATTTAACGAAGTAAGTGCAAGATTCACACTGAAAAGTACAAAACTGTTGAAAGAAATTGAAGAAGATCTAAATAAATAGAAAGACATGCTGGATTCATGGACTGGAAGATAATCTTATTAAAATTTCACTACTTCCCAAATCGACCTATGGTTCCATAGCAATTCCTATCAAAATCCCAGCTGACTTCTTTCCAGAAATTGCCAAGCTAATTCTAAAATTCATATGGCAATTCAAGGAAACAGAATAACCAAAACAATGTTGGTAAAGAACAAAGTGGGAGGACTCACACATCCTGGTTTCAAAACTCAGTTCAAAGCGACTGCAATCACAGTGTGCTACTGGAATAAGAACAGACATGTAAATCAATGGAACAGAATTGATAGTATAGAAATAAACCCTCATATTTATGGTCTATTGATTTTCAATAAGGGTGCCAAAACAATTCAATGTGGAAAGAACAGTCTTTCCAAATGATGCTGGGACAACTGTACATCCACACACAAAATAATGAAGCTGGACTCCTACACTTCACACCATGTATGAAAATTAACTCCAAATGGATCAAATATCCAAACGTTAAGAGCTAAGGCTGTGAAACTCTTAGAAGAAAACACAGGAGTAAATCTTTATGACCTTGCATTAGACAACAGTTTCTTAGATATGATACCAGAAGCACAAACAACCAAAGGAAAAATAGATGAATTGGATTTTATAAAAATGAAAAAGTTTGTGCTTCAAAGGACACTATCAAGAAAGTGAAAAAACATATAGAATGGGAGAAAATACTACAGGTGGGAAGAATAAGATGCAGTTGGGAGAAGAAAAGTATAGTAGTTGCTAGGTGTGACAATCTCAAAATTTTGAACTCTTACAAATAAAACAGCCACCCTAAATCACCCCAAAGGACAGACCCAAGTTAGTTTTGTTTTTAGCGTTTATGCCTTTCTAAATCTGAGAAGCTGCCAGGATTCTAGTACACAGCAAAAAGTGACGACAACACCCTGAAGTGTGTAAGCTTTTGTGTGTACATAGCTATCGAAAGGAAACCAATGCTAGTTGACTGGGGGAGCATTAGAGCGGCTCTGTGACCGCAGCTCAATTTGCCTTCATAGTGTGGCCACACCTACCTCATTGATATTCTCAACAATGGGGTAAATAATTCAATAGGGATAAGGCTTTGATTTTCCTCTTATTCTCTCTTAGTGCTTATGTTCTTGGTACAATATTGATGTACCACAGACAAGCCAGCATGTGAATGTCCTCTGTCTGGTTAAGTTATATAGCCTTTCTACATTGTAGAGTCCTTCAGTTTCTAAAATCATGGAGCTTGTATTGTTAGGACCAGTGAAGTGACTAAAAGAATTTTTAAAAATAAGCCATCAGTCTGGACCTGCATAGATGAATGAAGGAGAAACACTTTAAAGTCAGAAAAAAAAGTAGACTTAACATTTAGGATTATCAACCACTGCTGGTTTTCCATAATATATTTCATTCCTGATTTTATCTGAAAGAGATACGATTACTACCACCATTCAAAAAGTGGTACTTTATTAATTAATAAGCTCTTAGCTCATCTCTGAGGTCGATTTCGGATTTCAAATAGACTACCACACTGCTAACTACTTCACCTGATGTTTGTCAATAACGTAGAGGCTTCATTCAAGAAACCTACTGACTTATAATTACCTGAAACCCGGTGATGAATCAAGGTTTTGTGGGGCCTGAACCTCATCTACTTTGGGAAATCCTGTCTAATAAAAACATGCACAGCTATGAATACAAAAATCGCTAGGACCCCTCTCAAGACCTTGGAAGGGACCTATGCAAGTGAGGAGCCCTGAAGCCTAAGCTTCATTGAATTCATGATAAATCCACCTCAGCTGGGGCCCTTTGCCAAACTTATTTAATGCAGGCAACTTATAAACACCCCAGTAATATGTCATCATAGGTAGTAAAATGACTTAACTCGAGGGCGGCATCTTCCCTTGGTGGCTTGCCTTTGGAAAGAGATGCAATAAAGTCTGTATCTCACCATGGCAAATGTTTCCTGAAGCAAATTAGCTTTGTCTATTAGAAAGACTTAGCCCAAAACAAAGACTTAGTATACTGTGACAATCTTTTGAAAGTAACCGTGAATGAGTTTTAGGAGTACAGTACTAATTTATTTCCAACACCAGAGAGTTTTGATTCTTTCACTACCTTTTCCTGTCATTTAAGAGGAACACAAATTCAAAAGGAACAAGTTGGTGCCTCTTCCATTACAAATCTTTTCTAACCGACCACCCATTGTCTACTTCATCACCCCCCTCCTCACCTTGTTACCCTGCTGCACAGATGCTAGAATGGCTCTCATATATGCTTTCCCATCAACATCCATCTTTCTCCTTCCAGGATGAAAGCTTCTTGGGGACAAAGTCCCTGCCCTATGCGTCTTTGTATCCCCAGCACTTAGTACAGTGCTGACACACAGTGGGCATGGCACTCAGTGAATGTTTTTGAATGAGTTCATTAATTTTTAAACTGTGATTTATTTATTTATTTATTTATTTATTTCCACAAGGTATTTTCCTGTGTTGCCTACATAACTATAGTGAAACTCTGATTCTTATAAGGAACTCTTGGTGTTATAGGATGTTTAGGAAACGAGGTGAGTTTAAGACGTTGTATTGACGCTACTAAAACCTCCTGGTGAAGGGACCTCATGAGCCTGCTCTCCGGTGTGCTGGCAAAAGAAAAACTGACCCTCGGTGCTCTCTCCCCAAGGTAGGCATCAGCACACTAACCAGGAAAAGGAAGGAGGCCGCTAAAGATAGGCATCTGCAGGAATTGCTAATCCAGCTCCAGACACAGCCTCAGCACCTTCATTAACCCAAAATGAACTGTGTGAAACTGGATTTCTGAACCACAAGACAGGTAAGAGAGTCTTTTCCAAAGCCAGGTGTAGAAGAGCTCTTTACCTTGAGTCTAAAATCGCCTTCGGGCCATTGAACGTACCCACTCTCATTTCCTTGTGCCATGAGAAATCACAGAATTTTTGAGTTGAAAGGGTGTAAAACCCACACTCCTTACTGAAGAGTAGTCAGCAAAGAAAGTATATTGAATTAGGCTACAGCAATGTATTTTCTTTGTATTTCTCACACTACAGCTGAACACAAACAACGTCATTTTCCACACCTCAGAGCTTCCTATTGGCCACAGATAATTCACTTCAGAGATATATGCTGTTTGAAAAATAATGTTCTGGGTGGCTGGGGAGAGCCCTGTGGTGGGCGTTCAGGAATTCTTTCTGCTTTACCATTTAAAAGAGCTAATAATGGTTGGGGAAGCACCCACACCTTTTGCTCGCTGACGAATTCGGTGCTAAACTTAGCTCTTTGCAGCTCTGTGTTGCATACATTTTAAGCAGTTAGGAAGTTTGCACATGAGCGGGAATCAAAGTGAAATTCAAAAGTGGACCTTCATGGCCCATTCGCATATTGGAGAGACATCAGTGGGATTCCATGACAATGGTAATTTGAGTGTTTTTGCTTGGTGCCTTTTATTGCCCGTGCCAAAGATCAGTACTATGGAAAGCAGAGCGTTTCATATATATGAGTTAAACAAGTCTCTTGGCCTCTTTGTGCCTTAGTTTCCTCATTTGAAAAAAAAAAAAAAAAAATGGCTCTCAAGACATACTTTCCAGAATTCATACTGGGCTTACACCCAGCTAACCAATAACTGCATGATGCTTTTACACACAGTTTTTTACACGTATTCATCTTCGATTTCACTTACAACTTGTGTAAAAACTGCATTCCATGCCAGGCCTGAAACGTTCCAAAGCTCAGTTCTGTGAGTAAATTGCAACTAAGATTTCTACAAAAAAAGACACAAGCAAAAGAAGAAGAAAAATATATATTCTTTCAGAACATTTATCCTTTGGCAATAATTCTAATTTATATATGACGAAACATAACAACACTACTCCCTCCATACACTAAAGAAATCTCACTGTGGAAGACATTCTGATTTATACTTTCATGATTATATATGTGGTGCATTAGATACAAAATAGTAAATGCTCATTAAATACTTGTGTTAAGTGATCTTTATTTCTCTAGAAAGGCAGCACTATTGACATTTTGGGCTGGATAATTCTTTGCTGTGGGAGGCTCTCCTGTACACTGTTGGATGTTGAGTAGCATCTCTGGCCTCTGTCCACTAGATGCCAGTAGCATATACAGTTCTGACGAGCAAAAATGTCTCCAGACACTACCAAATGTCACCTGCGTGCAAAATCACCCTGGTTGAGAACCACTGCTCTATAATGATTCACTCTGATCTGTGTAATAATTCTCACACTAATCTTTGCTAGAGACAAAAAGGATTCGCTACAAAATTTTAGTAGTAATTTTAATCATATTTCAAAATGAGTAACAAATTAATTTTATAAAAAATTAAGCTTTACAAAAATTCCAAATATAATGAAGTTATACTTGTAACTTACATAAACTGCAAGAAAGGCAGTGGTTCAAATGTACGTCTTTCGATAGACTGTATTTTATTGCAGGATAAATCTCTAGGACAAGTAAAAGGAAAATATTACCTCAATTAGCTATTAGATATCTAATTAGTAGGAATAACTAGTAGACTTTAGAATGATAATAATAAATAAGAAGCTTTGGTCTAAACTCCAAACCTTAGGAATTATTACTTGAACCTTCCAGAGCCCCTAACCCTGCCTTCACCTCTCTTAAGAGTCTCACCTTCAGGATCTTCATAAATTAAATATACAACTATGGATCTTGATAGATTTTGGAGGTAATCTTTCCCGAGAGCAGAAACATTGATTAGATTCCACCTTTCGTGGTCTCATCAAATTCTGGATTATGAGCTCAAAGTTTTTATCTCTATATATCATTATAATTTCCAATATTAAAAGGAATATTCTTATATTTACACACCTCCCAGTATAGTTCTGTTTTTCTAGGTCAATTCATTACCAGAAGAAATAAAAGATACCCTTTCACACAACTTGAAAGGAAGTTACTTCTCTCATTAATATGTAACTTTAATTCAGTATTACACTTTCTATCATATTGACTTTTATTCGAAAATACCTACTCTTGACTATAGCTGACTATCTTATTTCCATTGATTCCAGCTTAGTCTCTCATTTCACCTGGATGGGTCTAACTGTCTTCTGACTGGTGTTTCCATCTCTACCCTCTCCCTTTCTAAGCCATCCTCCACGCGATCACCAGATTAACTCTCCGGAAGTGGTTCTCAAATACCAGCATCACTTGTGAACTTATTGAAGATACAAATACTCAGCCCTACTCTGGACCTCTTGAATCAGTAACTATGGGGGTGGAGCCTGTGTTTTCACAAGCCCTCCAAGTGGTTGGTTCTGTTGCAGGCTAAAGCTTGTCCTAAAGCACTGCTGTGGTAACATGGTAGCTTGACATGTTATCCTTGGCTTGGCCTCCAAAGCCCTAGATGATCTGGCTCTAATCTCCTACTCTTCCCACTTGTACTCTACAGGTACTCAGAGTATTTTTCCTGTGTTTTGCCTTTCTCCCACTTTCCTTTTGCAAGCTTATTCTTCCCAAGTTGTCTGTCATTGATACCCAATGGCCCTTCGAGGTCCCGTTTAAACAGCATTGCTCTAGTAACATCTTCCCGGATCCAATTTGAAGACTTTTTTCCCTCTTTTGTGCTCCAGTACCAACTTATAGCTCTCATTGCCCATATTCACTTCTTTCTTTAAATATAGCTATTTTTGCAACCCATGTCCTCTGAGCATAAACTCCTTCAAAGTATGGACTAGATCCTGCTTATGTGCATCGTCTATCATGTTTAAAGCCAACGTGCGGACATAAAGCAAACTCAAATATTTATAAAATCAACAAATAGCTGGGGAGTGGATAGAAGGAGGAAATGACTGTTTGAAAAGAAATGTAGTTTTATTACTTCATGGTGCCTCCACAGCACTTTGTCATTATGGTTTGAGCTTATATGTTTATTTTCCCTGTGAGATCATGAGTTGCTAAAAGGAGTCCTGTCTTACCCATCTTCGTGTTTACAACACTAGGCATAGTGCTGATTAGCATATTCTTTTTTCGCTTTTTTATTGATTGGCTTTTTTTTTTTTTTTTTAAAGAATGAGAGTACTTACGCTAACCTGAAATAATCAGATTATAAAGTATTACATAGTAGAAGTAATGAAGGGCCTATTCCACTGTGCAGTTATCTTGTTTGTTTTTCTCCAAACTGTGTAAGGTTTGGAGCCCAGATGGCAGAGAAGAGACTAATATAAAGGTGATCGCCCCTTAAGGCTTGGAAGGTTTGATAATTAAAAGAACTATTTTTAGGGTCATGTGAGGCTCTTTATACCCACTTCCCTTAAGCCTTTTATATTTGCAAGAAGAATCTATTTGCTAAAGAGGATCATTAATTGGCTTAATAAGGATTAATGACATACACAGCTTTGGATGCCATGGACAAAGGACAAAAACTGAGCTTTTATAGCAAAAAACACAGTTATCTCCTTATCCCTAAATAAAGGAAATACGAGGCAAGCATCTCCTCTTTGATAAAGAAGCTGGAGAGGGAATTCCCTGGCGGTCCAGGGGTTAGGACTCGGCGCTTCCACTGCTGGGGACCTGGGTTCAATCCCTGGTCAGGGAACTAAGATCCCGCAAGTCGTGTGGCGTGGCCCAAAAAACAAAACAAACAAACAAACAAAAAGCAGAAGAAAAAAGGCTGGAGAGATTTTTGTTAGGGGCATTTCTGATATGCTTATTTAGGGTAAACATTTCTAAATATACCACTTAACCATCATCTTAAACATTCTTAATATTGGTATCACAATTCCTGCATCGAAATCCTTAACAACAGTTTGTTCTTTTGGTAACTTAATGTGTTCTTGACAATACTGATTTTATTTTTAAGATTTTTTTTTTTTGATGTGGACCATTTTTAAAGTCTTCATTGAATTTGTTACAATATTGCTTCTTTTTTTTTATGTTTTGGTTTTTTGGCCATGAGGCATGTGGGATCTTAGCTCCCTGACCAGGGATCGAACCCGCACCCCCTGCACTGGAAGGCAAAGTCTTAACCACTAGACCACCAGGGAAGTCCCTTGACAATACTGTTTACATACTTCATCTACTTAAATATTTAATATTTAAATGTTAATTTAATTTAGATTAAATTATCAAAGTTATGAGTTAATGGCATTCATATTAATGTAAGTGTTCTATATTTTCTTGTCCTGTAGGGGACAATTTGAGGTTAACTTTCATTCCTCTCATTTCACTAAACCAACTTTTTCAAACCTTTTCTGTAAAGACCAGATAAGTCAATATTTTAGGCTTTGCAGGCCACATACAGTCTCTGTCACATATTTTTCTTCGTGTCTTTTTTTTCTCGTTTACAGCCCTTTAAAAAATCACTTTTAACTTATGGACTGTATAAAAACGGACTGTGGGCCAGGTTTGATCCATAGGTCATAAACAAAATATAAATACAGATGGAGAGTATATGAACACTTATATAACAAGGTTCATATGGGAGTCTATAATTGCTCAGACCTCATTACCACTTTTCCTCTACAACTAAAGTGTATTTTTCTATCTATACCTTGTCTATATAATGAAAAAATTAAAAATGAATAGGAGATATATAGTGCTAGTGATGGGCTGGGACCCTACACAGACTTAAAGAATTGTAGAATTTTATTGCTAGGAGAAACTGAAGAGATTATCTAACTTGAACCCCTTAATTATTTTATAGATAATCTACTTTATAGATAAGAACTCATAAATAAATATGATTAACTTACAAATATCGGAGGGATAGCAAGCCTTCAAAGGAGTCCTTATGTAATTCAGTCAAATAATTTTCACTGAGAATTCTGAAAAATGAAAAGGTTATTTCTGGATCAAACTGCAAAATAACTACAACTATGTACTACATAGGACTAACTCCTATATGGGGAGGAAAGCTGGGTAATGGTGCCACCTAAACAACCTAATTCTTATCTAATTTAGGGAGGGTGATTTCTGCTCTGTTTTCATTTAAACCTTCTTTTCACGTCCTCCTTTCTGTCCATCTCTCTCCATCACGCATGTGCACGCGTGCGCGCACACACACACACACCCACACACACCCACGCCCCACCCACTCTTCCCACCAAATCATATAGTTAATGCCTACTCTCTAGATCACGAAGTCTCTGTTAGAACCCAGCTCTGGGTGGCACCAACGTTGCAGAGCTGCCCTTCCCTCCTCTCTTTCCCCAAACCTTATTGGGAAGTCCCACACACAACTGTATCAGGGCAAATGAAGCCATCTGATTTTTTCCCCCATTAAACATTTTTTGAAAACTAAACTGTGCATAAAATATACATAACTGTTCAATAATTCAATTGAACAACTGTTCAACTGTTTAATAATTACAAAACAGACCCCCACGTAATACCATTCATGTCAGGAAAGAATCCTGCCAGCATCCCAGAAGACCCCGTGTGCCCTTTTCCAATCACAACCCTCTCTCTGACTTCCTAGAGGGAACCACTGTCCTGACTTTAATAATAATTTCCTTGCTTTTTAAATGTAGTTTTGCCTTTTCTCTATCAGCCATAAACAACACAGTTTAGTCTTGCTTCTTCTTGAACTTTATATAAGTGGAATCATATTATATGTATTATTTTCCACATTGCTTCTTTCATTCAACATTATTTTGTAAAATTATTTTATTTTCGCCTGTAGTATGTAGTGTTGCATGTCCAACTACATGAGGCTTCTGAGTATTTGAAAGTGGCTAATGTGACTGAGTTGAATTTTTAATTTAATTAATTTCAATTATTTTAAAATTAAAATTTTAAAAACTGATACTCAATGTAATTATTGGAAAATGTTTATGTTAGCAACAATTTGCATATGTGATACTACATTTTTGACTGTAAATTTTATGAAATCTCAATACCGATCAAGTATTTGTGATAAAATTTAGCAACCAAATTGTGATTTCAAAGAGTTAGTATGGGAAAAAAATATAGATTCTCTCATTAATTTTTAGATTGATTACATGTAGATATGATAACACTTTGGATATTTTTAAATACTTAGTATGAAAAAAACATAGAATATCTTATTAATAATGTATATAATGATTACATGTTAAAATGAAAATATTTTGTAAATAAGGGTTAAGTAAAAGATATTAACATTTATTTCATCCGTTTCATTTTACTTGTGTTTTTAAGTGGCTACCAGAAAATTTAAGATTACTTATGTGGCTTGCGTTATGTTTCTGATGAAGTGTATGACTTCTAAGTATGATTATACCACACTTTATTCATTCAACTGTTGGTGTATACTGAGATTTTTCTAGTTTTTATTTATTAAAAACAATACTGCTGGGCTTCCCTGGTGGCGCAGTGGCTGGGAGTCTGCCTGCCAATGCAGGGGACGCGGGTTCGAGCCCTGGTCTGGGAGGATCCCACATGCCACGGAGCGACTGGGCCCGTGAGCCACAATTGCTGAGCCTGCGCGTCTGGAGCCTGTGCTCCGCAACAAGAGAGGCCACAATAGTGAGAGGCCCGCGCACCGCGATGAAGAGTGGCCCCCGCTTGCCGCAACTGGAGAAAGCCCTCGCACAGAAACGAAGACCCAACTCAGCCATAAATAAACAAACAAACAAACAAACAAACAAATAAATAAATAAAATTAAAAAAAAAACAATACTACTTTGAACATTCTTGTATTTGTATCCTGATACATATTTGCCCGAGTTTGTCTAGGATGTAATAGGGATACAAAATTGTTTCCTAAGAAGTTGTGCTATTTCAAGTTGGCAGATTGAAACATGTCAAGTCTCCACCCCTTCAACTTCCACCAAAATCCCTAAGAATGACATAACTAGAATCCCTAGAAAAGATATAACTTAAGAATCACAACCTTAGCTCAATGTGTGGGAGCAGCTCCACAAATGCTCCCCTACCAGAAACGTCCTGGAGCTACCTACAGGGTGATCAGTTGGAATAGTGAGGTAGGAGCAGCCTACAGCACACATCAACCCCACATCTTTCCCCCTTGATCCAGGCAGCAAAAGGTGTCTTCCTCTAGGCAGGAGCAATTGGTGTTAGAAAGGGGGCAAGGTCCCAGAACCCTGGAAGAAAGGTATGCACTCCCTGACTAGCCACCAGAAGTCACCTTCCACCTCTGCCTTATTCTCAGGGGAACCCATCGGGAGTAATAAGCCCCAACAGCTCATTTCACTTCTCCCCTAAAGCTGGGAAACAAACGCAGTAGAATCTCAACTACAAAGATGAATTACACTCAGGAAGGACCAAACAATGTGAGAAAGCCAACTCCATTAAGGACAGAAAACAAAAACAAACATAAGAGCTTATAGCCAATGAATCAGAGTTAACAAAGCACAAGAGGACCTTAGGATAGCACAATTATTACCCTCAGACAGATGTAAGCAGATAGTGCATCCATTAATCAACTCAAGAATACACAAATGAAAAGTGTTGGCAATAATAAAAAATCTCAGTATATGAGAGGCAGAAATGACAGTTAAAAAATAAATTAGGAAACTGAGAGATCCAGCCAATGACTTCTCCAGAATGCAGAATGAAGGGAGCAGGAACGATTCACAGTCAAGCCTGACGCCTGGGTCTGCCAGAGGAATGTTAAGCCCTTTGCTTCCGCTGGTCTCACGATAAAGACTAGGAACATGCTGCGGGGAGGAGGGGGTGGTGTTTTGCACCTGTTTCTTATATCTGATAAGCAGGAAGGCACATAGCCAGTATCCCAGGAGTGGAGTGAGGGAGTAGTAGAGAGAGCCAGTACAGAAGAAACTCTATAAGACGTCAAAGGTAGGTTTCTCTTGCCTGGAAGAATCCCCTTCCTTGCAGGTGATATTAACAGTGGTACATCCTTCAGGAGCCTTGGGGATCTGAGCACAGGCTATGTTGCCTTGTGAAACTATTTCCACTGAGTTCTGCATTTAAAACCTTCTGCTTTTCACTCACAGTGTCTCTTGGTCACATATTTATATTAATTCCATCTCATAGCTTAATTCCAGCTCATAAATTAATTCTTTACTCATAGCTTATGAGCATTAAAATATTACTACTCTGCAAGTCAGTTATTAAGGTGGTTCATATTATACAGAATATAGTCACACACATTTTTAAAAGATCACTAAAACAAAAACACAAAAGACTTCAATTCCCACAAAGAACTCTTGGAGCCCTGAGCATGCTTCAAAGACCCTGACCTCAATTTGAAATTCACCATGTTAGAAGGAATCGCAGTGATTGTCAGAAGACATGTTAGGGGGAATGGTCAACAGATGGTGCTAAGACTGATTGTTTTCTCACCTCTAAGTAGTGGTTTCACATTTCCATGGAAATGATCCAAAAAGAAAAAAACCAAATCAATATGTCCAACGACATTTATGGTAACCCTTTTCATACCTTCAAAGGTAGGAAAAAACTCTACCTCCCCATATCGCATAACCAAACTGTATGTATATACCATAAATGATATACAAACGTCACAGGAAATGATGGTATATGAAAAAAAGCTACACAAAAGTGGAACTCACATATACTGATTATAACTTTGAACGCTGACAAGGATTCAGGAAGTACAGCAAAGAGATGGGGCTGATCCTCCACTCTTTATGGCACTGTCTTCTCTGATTGGCTGATGCCCATACCAGACTGGTTAGAGTTTGAATATCATGGTAGGACAGGGGGTAACCAAACAGTGTGTATTTCAAATTAATGGGGTTTCTTTCTGTGAAGTTGTTTGGATGACAGGATAGTAGAAATTTTAAAAATAACAACGGTAAATTCAGCCTAGAAGTAAAGTTTAGACTGAGAATGAGTCAGTCACCAAAAAATTACCCAAAAAGGAGCTTCAAATAAGCAATAACTCAATAACTGAAATAAAATACATTAATCTGTAGAACTCCAAATATTCATTTTGACGGAGGAAAATATTTTTAAACTATGGGGAATCAGAGTTAAAGCCAGATCTAAAACTTTCTCACACCATGAAAATATCAAAACCAGGCATGAAGTAACATTTAAGAAAGATCCATGTCTAACGTCTGACCAGGGTTCTGGTCTACGGCAATCTTCTGAATTTCACATTCATTCTTGATTCTGTATTATTGACAATTATCCTTCTCTCCACCTCTGTAACTTCTAGGAAATTGAGAGGGCTCAGGGTTTGTTTGTTTGATTGATTTAACTATATATATAATGCAAACAATAGGTCTTTCTGGAACTGATTTACTCTGCTTCCCCTGCTTTCTTTCTCTCCAAAGTACTTAGCAATGCTTGAAATTATACCTATCTATCTATTATACTTATATACTTATTTTTATATACTTGTAAACCCCCTGAGAACTGGGATACTTGGGCTGTTTCATTCTTGGGCCTGTAACCCTAGCATGTAAAACAGTTCCTGGCATATAGTAGATACTCAAAAAATATTTATTGAATGAATTCAGAAAGTGACAAGTTATCAGCTATCAGATACTTTGACTTAAAACAAATTATCCATTTATCGTCACTCATGAGGATAAGGACAGGAAAAAAAATGTCTTTCTTCTCCCCTACATTTGTGACTCAATCTTCTGAGACAAGAATCCTTTGAGAATTTCAGAAAAGCAATGGTTCTTTTCCCTAAAAAACTGCACTTTCTTGAACACACGCAAAAGTGTGCATGCAATTTCGACTTGTGGATCACCCTTTTAGGGCAGAGGTCTGTGAATAGAGAGGACTGAATCCAGAGTGCCAAACTTGGATGGGAAATAAAATTACATCTCAGTTTTCACAAATCTCGAACTAAAATCAGCACTTCCTTCCATTATGAATGTAGGCAACAAACCACAGTAGATCAGCAGTATAGTTAATTTGGTCCCCAATAGAAATCACAGGTCATTTCATATCACGTATATGCTGCAGATACCTCGAAATATCATTTATTCTCCTCACTACCCTGGAGTTATAATATTTATTAGACCTACCACTATATCTTGTTATTTAATGTGTTAAGAGAAGCATATTTATTACTGTTTCACTAATTTTAAAAATATTCTGAAAACTCTTTCAATATAGTTGGTTTCCTTTGTTTTTCTATATAGTTTGACTTATTATACATTATAAAACATTATCCCAAGAACATAAGCTTCTGCAGCTTGCCAAAGAGGTATACACGGGGGAGCAGGAGGTATAAAGAAATTCTGCTTTGGGGAAACACTGACCTCAAGTTAGGAACCTCTGCTTATAAGGCAGAAACCTCAAGCTGACTTCGAAATCTTCAAACCTTACCAGACTCATGTTACAGTGTATCGCCTCCCAAACACACGCTTTTTAAAAATTAATTTTTTAATTTCAATTTATTTTTTAAAAATATGTCATATATACTCACATCTCAAAATTCCAAAAATATGTAGCACACAATTCAAACTTTTTCTCTTACCTCTGTCCCTCAGTCTACCACCCCCCTCCACTCCCAGAGGAAATTAAGTTATCTATTTCTTGTGCCAAATGACTTTCATTTTTCTTACAAGTTTGGGAAATAAAATCTCCAAGTTAGATACTATCACGGGAAATATAAACTACATATACTATTTACGAAATCTGTAAATTAAAACAAATTGCCTGATTCTAGCATTTTTTTCCTTACCGACAAGATATCCGACTAAGGGGGCATCTCTTTAAGGGTGGTCATGATACCTGTTTTTAGATTGAATGTTATGTCTTTTATTATTAATTCAGAAGTCATTTATGACTTGTCTATTCAAATTGAACTAAGGATATGACCACAGACTGTCATGAAAAATTACTTTGAATGTTTTTTTCCAAAATCACTTATGGATCTAAACTGACTTTTTCTACAAATCAATAAAAAAAATAGTAACAGAAAAATGGGCAAAGGACAGACAATTCAGAGATGAAATACAAATGTTCAGTAAACATATAAAGATATTTAAGTTCACAAGTAATACGAAAAATTCAAATTCAGATGGGACCCCTTTTATTCACCCGTCAGATTAGCAAAAAAAAAAAAAAAAAAAAAAAAAAGGGAGAATATCCAGTGTTGGTAGGGTGTGGGGAAATGAATGTCATCACTGCAGGATGACTGGAGTATAAGCTGGCACAACTTTTTCGAAGGCAATTAAAATTTTATATCTAAATAGCCTTCACCCCAACAATCCCATTTCTAGATAACTATTCTATAGACATAAATGACCAGGCTCACAAAAATGCATGTACAAGGGTATTCATTGCAGCAATGCAAGTAACAAGAAAACTGGACATAATCTAAACATCCTTCAATAGGGGCATTATTAAACTGTGATACATTCATACTATGGAATACTATGCAGGAGTTTAAATGAACGGGGTAACCCTCTATGTACTGGGAAGGAAAGAAATCTAAGACATATCATGAAACGAAGGAATCCAGTTGCAGGATGTTACTTACGTAAAAAAAGGTAAGAAAAACACACAAACCTATTTTGCTATCTGTAAGTATGTATGTACTCAAACGTATGGAAAAGAGTCTGCAAGGATTAATACTAAACTCAAAGTAGTGGGTGGGGGATTAGGGCACAAGGAGGGTTTTCACTATACCTGTTATTTCATTGTTATCTATTGAGAATATAATCATGTATTACTTGTATAATGGAAAGTAAGTTTAAATTGTCTCTTACTGATTTTAAAGAGGTCCTGCCAAATTTAATTTTTAAAATAAACACAGAATTTCAATCATCAGGTTGCTTTGGGATACGGAAGGGGAAATACCTTTTCTCACAGGTATTGACCTCAAAATTCTGGACCAAGAAGGATCTTACAATGCAGTTAACTTTTTGTATTCATATTTGGGGAGAGTATACTCACAGCTTCTCAGTCCAGCGGTATGCCTTCCATATACTTTCATCAATGTAAGAAATAGAGTTTCCTTGGAAATTTCTGTGAAGAAACACAGTTCATATCCTTGAATAGGTAGGAAAAGAATGTAGAGAATAAGGAAAAGAATCATGGCCACCGTGTGGGGAATATTCAAATGCAGAAAAGACCAGCTTTCTAATTCCCACAGCTTATCAGCTTCCCGGTGTGCACAATTAATAAAAACATACTGTGAGGCCACTGGCACAAACAATGAGGCATCTCCTCAGAACCTGAACTTCCTATCTGTCCAATTTCTTGGATACATAATGCCAATTACTTTTTTTCCACAATCACTTATGTGTCCAAAATGACTCCTACAAATCGATGAGAAAAATGGCAAACATTTATCAATATCAGCAAATGAATATAAAGAAATCCTATGCTAGGCAACACCAAAGCTTTGGCTCAGTGCCCTCAGAATCTGTCCAGGTGTTAGAAGGATACGGGCAATTAGAAATTAGAGGGACTAATACGAAAATATCTCTTAAGCATATTGCATAGGGCAAAGCACGAGTTACTGAGCAAGGAGTAAAGTTATTACCTCATTAGGGGAACAAAATGCAAAGGAAAGAGCTCGGAAGGAAGGACACACATCAAAACAGTAACAGGAGTTACCTTATTGGTGGTAGGGAAGGTGGGGTGGAATTTTCACATTTTATCCTATATACTTCTGTGACATTTCTTTTTTTAAACAGTGAGAATGTATCCATGAATTAGACATGTTTAAGAGAAGCTGTTAAACGCCTGAGGTTCAGTTTGAACCACTAACTCAGTGGATGACTTTGAATCTTTAGCTTTAGCTTTGTCCTCTTCCCCCAGCAACAATGTAACTGTTCAGTTTATATGCACATTTTTCACGCGAGTCAGAAATAAGTCAAAACGGATACCTGTCTGCCCATCTGCCTGAGGGACATTTCCACTCAAACAGAGCCTTCTGGTTGCTTTATGCTCACCAATAAAAGATGCCTAAGACTGAACTCATCTCCCTCAAACTGACTCTGCTTGCCAACTGCTGGATTTCCACCTGTTATACCACCATCATTCTGCCCATCAACACATGTGATTTGTCTCTTTCCTGTACTACAATCCCCCAACTCTAGGCAATTACTACATCTTGTCAGTTTTTCCTCTGTAGTACTCTCAGGATTTTCTTTCTACTTCCATCACAACCACTCTAATTTGGCCCCTTCTCACTTTACTCCTAGATTTTGCTAAAGCACTCTATTTGGACTCCCTGAATCAAGCTTTCCTCTCTAGATCGCTCTACATATGAAATCTAAAATCAGCCTCTTGTTTTAATCATTTGTCTCTCTTGCTTGAAAACTTGCATGGCTCCCCATATCTCAGAGCGTTAACTTTCAAACCCCCATTGCCGATAGCCAAGGCTTTTCATAATCCTATCTTTCATTGTTGCCTAACCCAATTCTTTACAGCCAGACTAATCTATTAAATTCTGATCATCCCTGCAGTCACACCTTTGCCTAGACTGTACTGTCTATTATTTTTCTGACAAATCACAGCCAATCTTTAAGTCCCAGCTAAAGATTTAGCTTATCCATGCTGCATTCCGTGACCTCCACACCCCTGTGATTACAGGTTCTGGTGAATTACAGCACCTATCTGTATTTCTCTTAATACTTAATTATATATTACCTCCCTTTTAAGGCATATCCCCTTTCTCCCCACTTGTCATTGTCATGTTCTGGAGACAATGCCATAGACTTCTGTGGCTCCCACAGTACTTAGCCCTGGGTTGGGCACAAAATGGGTGCTACATGTAGAAAGCCAGGGGACAAAGATGAGTTCTAGATATAACTGAGGGATTGAATAATAATAATAGCTAACACTAAAATATATGCTAGGCACTGATAGAAGACCTTTACCTATATTAACTCATCTAAATCTCCCAATGAGATTGGAGTCATTGGGAGATTTAGGAGTCATAGGAGTCATCCTGTGAGAGGATGACTACCATAATCCCCATTTTACAGATGAGGAAATTGAGTCATAAAGCTAATAAATGACAGACCTGGGTTCAAACCCAGGTAGTCTGGCTCCGGAATCTCTACTCTTAACCACTTTGTTGTATTACCTACCACCAATGAGATGGGGAGAGGGACATGTCGCTGTAAAGAGGATGGAGTAAAGAGGGGAGAAGCGTAGATGTTAAGGAATTAAAGAATGGGGTAAAAAAATGGAGAAGGAGAAAATAAGGGCAATTAAAAGTAAAAGACTGGAGGAGAGGGAAAAATAGTAAGAAGGAGAATGAAGACAAGGAATCATTGACAAACAAAAGGTGGAAACAGAAAGCCAGTCAATGTGGGTTGGGGAGATAAGGAGGACCCAGGAAGGCCTGAAGAAAGGCTGCCATGTCAGGCAGGATGCAGAGAACAAATGAGGAAAGGCGATTCTTACATGATGGTGAAGGTGCCGTTGTAGGCGTTAGGCTCTGGCTCAGGCACTCTGTGGAGCTTCTGCTTTGGGCTGAGACCAACACACGACAGTGTCTCAGTTTTGCAGGTACAGAGCTCACATATGCTGATGTTTGTGGTGGCATTCTGTTCTGGCCGCTTCTTTTCTGGGGTATATTTTACACCAGGAAGACCAGTGGATACCGAATACTGAGTCGAAGGAACTGTCTCAGATGGCCTTGGTTGCTGAGGTAGGTTAACTCCCAGGTCCCCAGGTGGAACTGTGACTTGAGTCAGGTTTGGCTGTGCAAGTGTCACCTCAGGGTGTTTTGGAGGGGGAGCTGTAGTCTGCTGCAGGGCTGTAGAATGTTCAGACTCTGTAGTAGGTTCTGGAGTTGTGGTAAGCCCCTGGTCTAAAGGTTGAACTCTGACACTGGGTGATGTTGGAGGCTCAGTGTGATCCTGATCTGGTGCTGGAACTATTGGGTTCTGATATACTGGAGGCTGAGCTACAAAAACCTCCTTAGGTGGTTCTGGAGGCTGGGTTAAGGTCTCCTGCATGGTTGGAGAAGGTTCATCCTCCTTAGTGGGTTCGGGCCTTATGGTCAGTTCAAGGTCCAAAGGTTGAATTGTGACCTCAGTCAAGGTTGGATGCTGAGCCTCAACTTGCTCTGGATTTGGAAATGTCACCTCGGGGTATGTTGGTTGAGTTGGGGCTCCCTGCTGAACTGGAAAAGGTTCAACATTTTCAGTGGGGGTTGGCTGCTGATCTGAAACCTCTTGCTGGACTGACATAGGTTCCAACTGCTCAGGGGACACTGTAGACTGAGCCGAGGTTTCTTGTTGGGGTGGAGAAGTTTCAACCTCATTAGTGAACGCTGGAGTTACGATAAGTGCAAGACCCACAGGTTTAACAGTGACATCGGGCCGCTGCAGAAGCTGAGCTTGATCCTGACCTAGAGGAGAAACTGTTGTCACATGATGCTCCGGAGAGAAAACTACAGTCACATTAGAGAGCTCTGGAGACTGAGTTGGAGAGGATTCAACCTCACCAGGAGACTGTGGATGCTGAGCTCTGGCTTCCTGCTGAGGTGGAGAAGGTACAACCTCAGGAGCCTGTGGATGCTGATCTGGAGTCTCCTGCTGGGTTGTGGCAGGTGTAAGTTCTTCTCCAGGATGCTCTGGATACTGAGCTGGGGTCTCCTCTTGTACTGAAGGTTTGTTATGTGGCCCGGCTTCTGGAGATTGGGCTGAAGCCTCCTGTTGAACTGCCAAAGGTTCAACCTCCTCAGGTGGCTGTGAAGGCAGCGTGGGGGCCTCATGCTGGGTTGTAGAAAATTCTGCATTAGTAAGGGGCACTGAGGCCTGAGCTGAAGGCTTCTGCTGATTTGGAGAAGGTCCCACCTCTGGCGTGGGTTCTTTTGTTATGGTAAGCTCCACATCTGCAGGTTTGACAGCGACACTGGATAAGTTTGAATGCTCAGCATGATGGTGACTTGGAGGTGAAACTGTCATTTCGAGATGCTCTGGAGGTTGAGCTGGCTGTTCCTGTTGAGTTGGAGAAGGTTCCACCTCCCCTGAAGAAGGCTCTGGAGGCGGAGCTGGTTGCTCCCGCTCACGTGAAGGCTCAACCTCTCCAGGAGGCTCTGGAGGCTTAGCTAAGGTCTCTTGTTGGGTTGGAGAAGATTCTCTCCCCTCAGGATGCTCAAGAGGTGGAGCCAGGGCCTCCTGCTGAGCTGTAGGAAGTTCAGCTTCCGTAGTGGGCTCTGGAGTGATGGTAAGTTCCAAATCCAGAGGTTGAAGTGTAACACTGGGCAAGTTTGAATGAGCGTGACGCTGAACGCCAGGTAGAGATGCTACCTCATCACTCACTGGAATTTGAAGTACATACTCAGTAGGGAACCCTGGAGTCTCAGTTGGGGCCTCTTGATGGAGTAGAGAAGGTTCAACCTCCTCAGGGAGCTCTGGAGGCTGAGATGGGGCCCGCTGCTGGACTGGCGGAGGTTCAACCTCCTCAGGGCTCTCTGGAGGCTGAGATGGTGTCTCCTGCTGGACTGGAGAAGGTTCAACCTCTTTAGTGACCTGTGGAGCTATGGTAAGTGCCAGATCCAGAGGTTTAACAGTGACATGGTACAAGTTTGACTGCTGAGCTTCATTTACCCCATGATGTGCTACTGGTTGAACTACAACCTCCTTAAGTGTCTCCAAAGTCTGGGCTAGGGCCTCCTGAGGACTTGAAGTTTCTAGTTCCTCAGGGGCCTCTGAAGGCTGAGATGGAGCCTCCTGATGAAGTGGAGGTGGTTCTACCTCTTCAGTGGGCTCTGGATGCTGAGCCTGGGCCTCTGCCTGGGGTGAAAAAGATTCAGCCTCCTCAGGGGTCTGTGGATGCTGAGCAGGGGCCTCTTGCTGGGGTAAAGATTCAGCCTCCTCAGTGCGCTCTGGATGACGAGTTTGGGCCTCCTGCTGGGATGGAGAAATTTCAGCTTCCTCAGGGGGCTCTGGAGGTTCATCTGGGCTCCCCAGAAAATCTGTAGGTAGCCTCTCCTCAGGATAAAAGGCATCCATACTGGGATCTAAATAATCACCCTGCAACTGTTGTTCTAGACCCTGAGTTTTTTTTTCAAATTGGCCTGTAGTTCCAACAACTTTGGCAAGCCGTTGATGCTGAACTAGATCTTTCTTCAGGTTTGGGGGTGAAACAATAAACTTCACTGGTTTTGAGCTCTTACTACCTAGAGGTGGAACAAGTATTTCAAATGATTGGTGACCTGCAGCCTGATCTAGACCTATGTTTTTAGTCTTACTTTTGTGTCGAGAAGGCAGAACCAAGGCCTGATTCTGATTCCAATCCAGCACTGGAACTTCCTCTGGGAGCTTTTGATGTTGGGTTTGCTTGTTATTCAGATCCTGATGTGGAACAGCAAACTGATCTGGCCCTGTAGGCAGCTCTCCAACCGAATCCGTGTCCGGGTATGGAACCTCAGTCTCAGTCAACTCCTGATGAGGCGGGGCCAACATCTGGACTGGAGACGAGGACGTCAAGTAATTAAAGCCCCCGGCTTCTGCCAGGGGTGTAAGGGCATGGGGCAATTTGGGAGGGGGGTCTGAGGCGTATGAAGACCAAGCCTCGGTCAGCCACGCGGGGTTGGGTGTCACCTGGACGGGGTCCAGGGCCCACTCCGGAGGCTGAACTGCCAGGACTACTAGCCACAGTTGTTGCCACGTGAGGAAGAGCCGTGGCAACCAAAGGCGCAGCCGGGACATAACACGCGGCGGCTCCCAGGCGCAGTGACCCAGGCCACTGAGGAGCTGGAGCCACATCCTGCGTCCGAGCTGAACTGCTATGCCAGCGCCGACGCGAGGGCTCACGTCAGCAACCGCGCGCCCCTCCCCCGCCTAACGTCCCACCCGTTATTTATGACGTGTTTAGTTCCGCCACCACCATTATTAGGTTCGTGGGGAGATCCAACGCGCGCCACCAGAGTGGGCCTTTTTCCCAGAGTCCCCAGGGCGCAAGCCATCCTTCCCCTTGCCAAGGCGACAATTACCTCCTGCCGGGCCCTCTTCCCAAGCCCTCCCTGCCCTCCCTGGCCCCAAACAATGAGGCGGGATTTGGGCTGCAGACCCGAGTGGCCCCAAACTCCAGCGGCCCAGGGGTGGCGGGGGGTTGGGAAGGATGCAGAGCTTCCCAGGGAAACCACAGGACCTGGCATTCTGGGAAATTCAAAAGTGCTAGTCCAGTTCTGGCAATGTGAACTCTTCCTCCTCAAAGCTCAAGTCTGAGAGGCATTCTTCCCCGCTTTGGCCACACGGCTGACAAGAAAAGTAGCTGACCTGCAAAATGAGCACCAGTTAGGGTGGCGGGAGGGGAACACACCTTACAGTTATTCTCAAATGTTGCCATTTCCTCCAAACTCTCAGTATTCACGTCTCATTATTAATTCACCACTCTATTATTAGCCGTTACCACTGAATCAGTGATGACTCCAGAACTTCTGTAGGAGGGGTTTGGGGCAGGTGAGCAATTCATTCTGGGAAAGAGAGTCTAAAACCAAGTGAATGGCCCTTTACATTAGCATGGGAAAACTTCCCCCATCCCACCTTGTCTCAACAGAGCCATTAATCTAGAAAAAAACTACAGTGTCACTTTTCAGAGGTCTACCCTGTGTGCACACACGGAGAAGACACTTAGAATGTTCAAGTCAGCACGTTAAGTAATTTTCTTGAAATACTCTAACTAGCGCCCAGTTTACTTTCTTCACAGTCCTTTTCGTAATCTATTTAATTTTAGTCCTTTTTAATTGTCTGGTACACCTTTAACACCTAAACCGCAAGAGAGAAGGAGCTTCATCTTATTCCCAGTGCCTAGCACATAATGGTTTCTAAATGGAACTGATTCCAAGATTGGCCTCATTTAGGAATGGATCTGTTGTTATAACCAGGTTTCCGAAATCTTTAGTATCAATACGGAATCCTTTCCTCTCACATTTCACAGGAAGTCAGACTTCTTAAAGCCCAAACATGGATATGTTTGAAGTTTCCTTGACTGATTTAAATTGAATTAAATTAATTATTTTGTACAGGAAAAACTTTCAAAATTTTTACATTTTTCAGAACATAACCACCTTTTCTTTCTCTACTTTCTTCCCTTCAAAACAAACTTTGCAACATTGGGGTGAGTTAAGTAATCAGAAATCTAGCCCCAAATTAAGCTCTCAATGACATGAAACACATTTTTTGCTCCTTTTTAATACAAATCCTATATGCAGTACATTAATGTTTTCTTTTAGCAATTACATTGACAACTTAATCCCTAATTCGAGGCATCCATATAATTGATTTACAGAAAGGTTCTTCTGCAAAACATTTAACACAAGATATATATGAGATGCTGAGATCTGGGTAATACACCTTACTTGAAAGGCATGAATAGTTTTTAAACACTGTAGCATAATCACACTTAAGGCCATAGTTACTTTGTTCCCAAATCCCTGCAATTCTATTTGAGGGGAGTCCTAAAAGGCCTGTGTCTTCTCCTGTGTCCACAACTGTAGACGTACACTGATGGCCCTCAATCCTGCTCTCCAAACTTCAAATAAGGGGCCAGAGACAAGGCTCGGGACTTGGAGGAGTCCTAGAAATTCCCTGCCTCAAAAGCAGTTTCAGAGTTTCACATTTTCCGAAGGATGACAGAGCTGAGTAGACATGCCAGAGTCTTCCAAATCCTGCTGGTTGTTTTGAATTACGGCTACACTGGCTGTGTACCCCTTGAGTTTTTATCTCCACATACTTGAATTAAACCCTGTAGTTCCTCTTCGGTTCTAGCATCATCTGTGACCTCTTCACAGGGTCTATATGCCACAGCTATTTTACCACTTTCTGAAATAAAGTTAACAAGGATCAATTCAGAAGTTTTCTTGTTCTAAAACTTCCTGTATACAACGGTAGCACCCAATAATTAGACATTCTTTTGATTTCTAAAAGCAGAAAATAAGAGCATTTTCCTAGAAGTTCCCTCATCTGACACTTCAGTTTTTATCATCATTATTTGTGAAAAAATATATAAGAAGTGTCAACTTTGGTTCAAAAACCTTTCTGATCTTAGAAATAAGAACTAAGGAATAACGACAAAGGAATGAAAAGCTGTGGAAACAAAAATGTTCAATCACAAGACAAGTAAATAGGAAGGCATTAGGTGGGGGTCAAAGTGAGTTCAAACCTGGGATAGACACCACTGGACTATAATAGATACTTCATATTAGAAGCAAGGCAAGTGCCTACCCCTTGGGACCAAAATTCTACCAGAAACAATGAACAAAGCTTTGGAGACACAGACAGAGAGAGAGAGCATTTGAACACTCTACTGGCAGAAACTGGCCCATGTGCCTTTTGGACAATACAGCTTTCCTCAAGGCAAGCTAGAGCCACCAGGCTTTTTCGTCCAAGGAGTTTTGAGTACATATAAGGAATACCTTTGCATATTAGGGACAAACAACCCAGACATTTAGTTTGGTTCTTAAAGGTTGTTACCCAGAGTTGACAGCTGATGGAGATTCTGCCTGATGACCAGGGAAGTCAAACTTCACTGGAAGGACTGCCCAGCCTGGAAGGCCAAGACCAATCCACGGTCAACTCTTACAAGCAAATAAGGTCTCTGACAACTTAGCTAGGATTTCTCAGTCTCTACGCCTGCAGGGCTGTGAAGCAGGGGGGCAATTCTGTTCCGGGAGTCTACTAATCATAGAGTTTCCTTTGGGCACAGCCTGTCACATTCTCACCGCTGTATAACTCGATAGGGAACACAATCAACGCTATTCAGTAGCATGACCACTTTCAAGGCTCACAAAAACGTAGCCGATTATTATGTAAGAATCATATTCACCCAATATATCAGAAATGAAAACTGAAATTAAATTGATTCCAAAAACATAATCTAATAAACTCTTCAACAAGAAAACAACAACGATAATAATAATAGTCAATATATTTTGTCTGCTTACTATGTTTCAGGCATAGTTCTAAGCTTTTTACATTCATCGTCTCATTTACTCTTACAATATCCCCCATTAGGTGATGAGCTGAATTACTAACCCTATTTGCAGATAAAGAAATTGCAGCTTAGAGATATTAAATACCTTCAGATGTCTCCGGCTAGAAAAACCTAAAATTGCAACAACAACAACAACAACAAAATCTAAGAGACAAAGTTAGGACTCAAACACAGGTGTCCAAGGCTTATAATCACTGCACTATTCTGTATGATAAGCAAGCAACTGAGGAAGAACGGGACCAAACACTTTCTGTATGAACTGAGGCAAGTCATTCTACATCTCAACACTGGGGACAATAATAGTTGCTGTCGTTTTTCTCATAAATGCCACAAAGAACAAATTTAAGACTGCTGCTGTGAAAGCATCTGGTGAATGAAAGAATATGTAATGTTTTAGATAACCATTACTTTCATCCAATTAACTTTTCAAATAAGTTTCTTTGCTCACTGAAACTGAAGCACTTCAAGGACAGTCAAAAAGGTCTTACCTAAAACCACAATCAGCAGTTTCTGGAATGCATCTGTCATAGCCTTCTGAATAGCAAGCTTCTGGGTTACCTTCCTTTTCATAAGGAATGATAATGACCCTAAATCCAACCAAAACAGATGAATTTAAAATGCCTATCATCTGAATAACTGATTTCTAGGTTATATGTTTAAAACTAAAAAAGCATGTGTGATTCTTAGCTCACTACCTTAGTGATTAAGGGCAGGCACAACACTGGGGTACAGCTGAATGTCTCTGTTGTAGGTATACCCTGGCATGGCACAGTTTCACTGCTCAGATCTATTCTGGAAGTTCCTAAAATACTAACTAGACGGGAAATGCAAACCAAGGACGTGGCACAAACCTCATATTACTCACAGATTTCAAATGGACAAGCTGAGGCTACACTGCTACAGACCCTGCTCTCCTGTGCGTAAAGGGCTGGATTCATACAGTGAGATAGATTTGGTGGTAGTGCAGATGATCTGGCCTCTCCTCAACCATCACCCACTCAGGTGGATGGTGGAGCCTCCTCTACTCCATTCGCTAACAGCCCTGCCTCTGACTTAAAACCCTAAGCCCAAGTGCCATGGATTGTAGGAAAAAACTCAGTACCAATCGGAATCCCCTTTCTAGGGATCTACATTTACTTTTTCCGCTCAGGCCCTTCTATAGGAGGCAAAGGACTGAACATTTACACAAGAGTTTATTTCAATCTTTAGACAATGATTTTGTTGGGATAACTGAAGGCCAGAAGACATCTGTATTTGAAGGACTATTTTAGCACAAAACAAATTATTAACCAAAAACAAAAAACAAAAACAAAAACTAACTGATTTTCCCTCCTCCTAAGCTTCTTGGCAGGCAGTCAGTTCTAAAATTCTGAAGTTTAAGGTGCTGTCAGGTATCGCCTAAGATAAAAACCTATATTGTCAGGCAGAAAAATTCTGCCCAGGGCTTTAGTTGCTTAGAAAAGGTGATGATGTATCTGAAAAGTTGAGCTTCAGAAAGAAAGGAAAAAAGAGCAATCCCACTCCCTCACCTCCCCCCACACACACATACTGGAAAACAGACCTTCCTCCAACTTATCCAAAGGTTCCTTCCTCAGCCATGCCAACTCCAGGGCTCCTGCACTCGTGGGAGGGCAACACCACCTCTGAAGCACAGAAGAACTTCAGGCTATTGCTTCTGAAGTGGTGTCACAATATCTTCATCTTCCCTTTCTTCAAGGTTAGAAAGATCCTGAAGCTGTTAGGATTTTGAATGAAAGGCTAGACTTCCAAATATTCTGTTGTTAGAAATTAAAACTAAACTCCAGCAATCCCAGGTAATAGTTGAGGTATGCTATAGCTTCAAAATCAAGTGAGACTTGCAAATGAATGACTAGATATGGACAACTCTTTTTTATTATATACCATACAAATACTGGAGAAAATTACGGACACCACCATCCAAGTCATTGAGAGTATCACTAATTCTAGGTGGCAGGCCAATGCTCAGATACTTCCGTGTGGAAGCCTCTCACATCTCCTCCCCATAGCCCTGTTCCATTCTTCTCTCTAAAGTCTAGGAGTTCAATGTTGAAAGGAGTCTGGTTAGTCAAAGAAAATCTACAGAGTTTACCTTGATGATCCTTTTTGACCACCCATTGAAACCAAAGTAGTAATTTGCCAATTCTTGGCATCTGGAGCTGTTTGGGGCAAGCGTATTATGTTGAACCGCCTTATGTCTGGTGCCGAGACGAACCTGAAGACATAAAAGACCTAAAAATATCACAACCCTACATGGAGACTTATTTTGGATATACCTGAGATTTATCAATACCAATTTCATAGAGTGGTTGTGAAGATTAAGTAGGACATTTTAAGCAATGAGTTCACAGTGAGCCCTAAATAAATGTTATTTATTATTTTTAAGTCAGTACTTTTCTGCATCATTTCCAGGGCCCCTGATTAACCGGAAGGTTCCCTGACCTCTGGTGGTGAAAGTGATGATGAAAGCAAGCAAGGAAGCCCAGCAGAAGCCTGTTATGGGGCTGGGGGTAAGCAAAGGAAGTGAACTGTTTTAGTCGTCTCATCCTGTAGCTCCTGCTTGAGAATATGACCTGAAGAGGAGATAAGATGGACCTGCCACTGAATTAGGACCTTAATCTGTAGCACCCCCTCCCCAAGTTACTAACCCCTGTTAGAAGAGGGAATACGTATACCTCGATGAATGTAAATAAAGCAACCAAAAGAATTAGAGGTTCATCTGCATTAACAAGCTTCTTTGAGAGTGCAAATAATTCCAGTCTTAACTCTCTAAATAACTTACATAGTACTGTGGAGTTTTTACATCACTAGTTCTTTCTTAAATGTCTATTTCCATTTTGAACAGGGTGCAGTATGTAAATATAGTCATAAACATTCAAATAATACAAATAAAGTCAAAGCATTGTTAATTCTTTATTGATGTGTTTGTGCATCTTCCTCTGTCACTACTTTATGAGCTCCTTAAGTGCTTGAAGGAACCATATATTATTCTTTCCTTGTTACCAGAAACAAGCATACATCTTGGCACATAATAGAGGAGGGATGGTCTGTTGACTGAGTGAATGAATGAGTACATAAGAAAATGAAATTACTTTCTCCAACTGAAGCTGCCTGCTGGGAAGGAGAAATGAAGACTAATTTTTAAATGCTGAGTGTCGCAACGTTTAAAACAGGGAAGCTAGGCCCTGTATGGTGAGTCATAATGGAGCTGTCCTGGACAATTAGGAAGCTTCAGAAGGGCTCTGAGCCCCTGGGTAGTAGAGACAGTTGACATCTGGGATAACCTTGCCACAGTTCTTGCTGGCAAACATTTCCCTTCGTGCTACTGAGAAAAACTCAGATACATTAGGCTTTTCCTTCATTTTATTTGAAGATGTTATTCTCTTGTCTGTATTTATAAAAAATACAGGGGAAAAAAGATAAGAAGTATATATGCCTGCTAATGAATAAAAGAAGACGTAATTGGAACTTCCCTGCTGGTGCAGTGGTTAAGACTCCGTGCTCCCAATGCAGGGGGCCCGGGTTCGATCCCTGGTCAGGGAACTAGGCCTCACGTGCATGCTGCAACTAAGAGTTTGCACGCCACAGTTAAGGAGCCTGCGAGCCACAACTAAAGGAGCCTGCCTGCTGCAACTGGGGAGCCCACGTGCCGCAACTGGGGAGCCCTTGAGCCGCAACTAAGGAGCCCGCCTGCTGCAACTAAGACCCGGTGCAACCAAATAAATAAATAAATAAAATTTAAAGAGAACGCATAATTAAAGTAGGTAACAATTTCGGGGGTGTGGGTAGTAAACTAAGGCTCTGCATTAAATAAAGAAATCGAATACGAATGCCCTTTCCTCTCAACTCTATAGTGACTTGTAGAACATTTTCCTCATTACTCTATCAGTGACGGGCTTTATGCTGTGACAATCTCAGAACCTAAGCTTATGGAACGGTCTTAATGTCCAATATAAGAAAAGAACTCATTACTCACAACTGATACCAAGTAACTGTTTCATAATCTTTCCAGGACCATCCGTAATATCTGAGGGGTTATGTGAAATGGTCGCAGGGTCCACAAATTAAAGAATGTCTGACACGAAATCATTTCAATCCCAGGGAGTACAGCCAGGATTGAAGAGGGTGTTAAACAGGGTACAGAAGTGGGAGGTAGTGTACCTGGAGTCACATCTGAGGAGAGTTCTCAGATTCAATAAAGGTGAAATCAGTGAGTAAAGACATAGGGGTGAGACTAGGCAGCAAGGTCAGTAGGAAGTAGCCAGAGCAAGAAGCCAAGCAGAGAAGACACACAATTATAAAGTGAAAGGTCTGGGAAATCGAAGCCTCACCCACTTATTCAGAGGCATTGAAAAGGTCCTTGAAAAAGGAATGGTGGCTGAATGGAGGCACATAATGAAATGTTAATTCTGGGGAAGTAAAATTGGATGGCATGTTAATATGGAATAAGGTTTCTACAACGCACTAAAGAATATTTTAACCATCTTCTGGAATCTGAAGGGAGTTCTGAATAGGCAATTTGAGAGTGATGATGATGATGAAGCCTCCTTTATGTTACATCTGACAAAAGTTTGTCAAGCTCGGGACTTCCCTGGTGGGACAGTGGTTAAGAGTCCGCCTGCCAATGCAGGGGACACGGGTTCGATCCCTGGTCCGGGAAGATCCCACATGCCGCAGAGCAACTAAGCCCGTGTGCCACAACTACCGAGCCTGTGCTCTAGAGCCCGTGAGCCACAACTACTGAAGCCCGCGTGCCTAGAACCCGTGCTCCGCAACAAGAGAAGCCATCGCGATGAGAAGCCCACGCACCGCAACGAAGAGCAACCCCCGCTCGCCGCAACTAGACAAAGCCGGCGCGCAGCAACAAGACCCAACGCAGCCAAAAATAAATAAATTAATTAATTAATTAACTTAAAAAAACAATTTGTCAACCTCACACATTTAAAATCCACATAAAAGTAAATATAAGGAAGACTCTTGTGAAGATTTCTTAAATTAAGGGGCAGCGTAAAATGACATGGGGTTTAACATCAGTTCAGTTTGGGTTTGGCCTCTAGTTTCCACATTTACTGTCATAAACCTTAAGTAAGTCACTTAACCATCCTGAGGTCGAGTTTCTTCAACTAAAAAAAAGAAAGAAAGAACTGGGGAACTGGGGGATCAGTGGAGCAGTGCATCTGAGAGCATTCTGTACACCACAGTGCTGTACAAACGTTGGCCTTTTATTATTTTTTTTCCCCGCCTTGGGATCTTAGTTCCCGGACCAGGGATTGAACCCGGGCCCTCAGCAGTGAAAGTCCTAACCACTGGACCGCCAGGGAATTCCCGATGGCCTATTAGTTTTAAATTCAGCACTTCATCCCAGTAGAGCGAGGAATTCCACACTTGGACCCACCTTCACTGGAGATGTCTGAAAAAGCTGCTTCTGGTCGCATGCCTTTTGGGCTCTGTGGGCATCCCTTGCTGAATAAACCTCGATGATGGCATAGAACACAGGACCGGCCACTGCTGCGTTTGGGAAGACTCGGACCGAATACAGAAGGCCAAACTGGGAGAAGACTGTGAACAGAGAATGCTGTAGGGTGGGCCCATGCTAAGTAAGTGCAGGAAATTTCACGTCCAGGAAGCCAAACCGCCCGTTCCTTTCTATTCCCCCAGCCCTTCGCCGCAGGCAACTGTGGTGATCGTGCAACTCCAAACACTTCTCATTTCAGGAACAGGTTTCCCTCTGAAATCCTAAGCTTCGAGAAGCATTAGGAGGCAATGCCGGCTGTTGGGAACTATCTCTCAAAAATCTGTGGGGGCGAGCTGACTACTCAGGTCGGCTCTAGAACTAAGATTCCTCTCAGCAGAGACCACAGGCAGATGAGGTGCTGAAGCAGTACCCCGGGGCGCCCAGTTACTGAGGCGCGAGGTGGCTTCCTCCACCCCTCCCTCTGCCCCGGCTCGGCTCACTTGCAAGGCCTCGGCCGTGGGTCCAGAGCTCAGCTCCCACACCAGCAAGATTTTGTCACCCACGATGGGAACCGCAAAAGGTACCAACGCCACCATCGTACCTTCACTGCGCGTGCGCGGCTCGGGGCGCCTGCGCACGTGCTGTTTATAACGGAAACCTGAGGGGGGGAGCCAGTTTGTTGGGAGTGGGACGAGGGCGGTGCTCGGACCTCTCCCTCACCCCTCCCACTCCGGGCTTGTCTCTGCCTCTAGGTCTCCTTCCACAGGTGGCACTGTCACTATATAATCACGTGGAATCATGCAGCCCTGGGCCTGTGCTGGGGGAGGCAGGAGGTGGGTAGGTTTGGTGCTGGGCTGAGCTGGAGGGAGGCGAGCAGCACACAGCTGACCCGCAGTGGGGTCAGGAGAGGCCAGGGCCTGAGGAGGGCCGTCTTGGGCAATGGCTGCTCTCACACATTCTTCTTTACCCTGTCTTTCTGGCACCTCCCTGCTAGTTATCCAACGGTTGGGATTTTTTTTTAAAGAAAAAAAACAACCCAATGGGAATTTTCCACCAGCTTGAAATGGTGGAGAACCCCCTACCTTGGTACACAGGGTACACATCTGTACATGAGTTTGAGAAGATGGGAGAAAAGTCAGGCCTTGGCTCCACAGTGGAGGGAGGCCCAGTGATCCAAATATTCTGGCAACCCCAATGACCGTACGAGAGGGGCCAGAAGTAGATGATCCTCTATGGGCAGGAGGTCGAGCATGTTGTAAATAACTGGTACTTGATGAACCAGGAGAGAGAGCACCAGAATAAATTGCTATTTGATTTACTCATCTATGCCCCTTGAGGATGGTATGTTTTCCAGTTCCCAGGGACTGATGATACTGGGGAAACAAGGGAGGGAAGCCCCTCTTCATCCTTCTACTCATCCTCCTTTGCCCACGTTTCCTCTTGTGGAAGTACTGGCTACCATGAGGGATTCTAGTTTCAGCTCTGCTTCTTCTTGCAGGCCCCTGTTATTGGTATATAAATATTCAACTATTTACATTTTAATTCCTTACCACCTGGTTAGACTTGGTTATGAATTTATACACTTTAATATAAGAAAAATAAGTATTTTACAAGCAATGCTGAGAAGCCGATATTAAAAAACAAAATTTGCAGGTGGCTTGAGGCAGCACAGGGCTCACTCTGTGGCTGTCTCGTGTGCGGTCTCACTTTCCTCACCCGCCTCTTCATCAACCCAATATGCAGCCAGAAGCTTCTCTGCTGGGGCTTTGATGACTTCCCTGGGGTAAGAAGAATAATGCCAAGGCTTTTACTTTGGAAAGGAACAATGATAGTTTTCATTATTTCCTCATTTTAGATGAGAATTTTAAATTGTCCCCTACCATTTACGGTACATCCTTATAGAAGTACATCTCATCCTCATCAGAAGACTCCCTGTCGTGTAGCTTTTGTGCCATGTTTTCCTTGCGTGTGGCGTTGAGAGGCCTATACATATCCCTAAGCCAAAGTGGCCGCCTTCTCCCGAAAAAGCCCTCCTGGAACACAGAAAGGGAAATATTAATTCAGCATCTCCCCTGCTTTCTCTGGCCACAGTACTATATCCCCTTCAAATTTACCTGACTCTCACTTTCCCCTGAGCTTCTCTTACGCAGCAGAAATCGAAAAAAGCCCCTTGGAGGAAAACACACACAGTTAGTGTTACATGTCATTTTTCATCTCTCTCACAATGTGTTATCTCTGGTCTTATTAGGACTAAATGGGTACCTCAGTCCATAATCACAATGAGCAAAATCACCACAGACCCGGGATCTTGAAAATCATTCCATGCATGCTGGCCTTCCAGAAGTTCTCTGTGTCTGTCCAAAATGGCCCCCCCGTGTCTCCGGGGAGACCTTTGCATGTGGCTTAGCATGGAGTATAGGCAGGATTTGCAGCCCCGTTCACCTTTCTTGGCCCTTGGCCAAGTGCCCTCGTGCAGTGAAAACACTGCAGAGCGGCGCTGGGCAGAAACACGTTACTCTCTAGATGCGCTTCACACCAGTCCGCTACGGACTTAGTCGCACATGCAGCATTTGCTGGGGGTGTGGCTGTGGGGAGAAGGTGCTTTTATTTTCCTGGCTGCTCTATCCTATCCTATAAGTTGAATCACACCAAGTAAACACCTGAACCCAACTAGCAAAGTTACCTATAGCTCTCTGACTTTCATACTGCAGGCTGTCACTGAGGTGTCAGTGAATTGCGCAATCAGTTTAAAGGCCATGACCAGCAGGGAAACACGAAATACTCTTTTTGAATACAAATAGAATAGAAGAAAATCAGAGTGCACAATAAGTTTGTTTCAGAAACTACTTATGCCCATATAGTATGTGTATACTGAATTGTGACATAAAACGGAGCTCACAGCCCAAGCACAGTGTGATCAGTAGAGAAGTCCTCAGTGGAAAGGGACCCTCTTCTTTTTGATAATCACTAGCAGTGTGACCATGGGGCAAGATACTTTCCCTTTCTCTTTCTCCATTTCCTTATTATAAAAGGAAGAGACAAACTACTGTCTAAAGTTTCTCCCGGTTAAAGTTCTATGAGGTTTGGATAAAGGGAATAGAGAGTAGGGGCCTGAAAAACAGTAGGGTGAGAAGGGAAGTTTTCTTGCCACTTTACAGAAGGGACTCATATGTGCTACCTTTCGTCAGCTTTGAGGGAGGCCAGCCCCGAAATCCCCAACCATGTGGCCCTCCCTACCCCAGAGCCTCCTAGAAGGCCTCTGGCATGGCCTGATGCCTAGGAACCAGGCACCAGGCCAGCAGGAACAAGTGCAACCAAAACCTCTCCCCGTCCACCCTCTTTCCTTAAAGGACTAGTGAAAGCAGATGAATCTGTGCCAGTCCTGTTCTAACTCAGCTTGGGCTGGGGAGCTAATTCTGCTGATAAATAAATTAGGGTAAACCATTAGGGTAATTAAACATTCTTCCTGCCTTTGGTGAGGAAATTGAAATAGGTGAGTTCTAAGTTCTCCTCTAGTTGTAAAATTCTGCTTTAAAAGACCAATATTTACCTTCTGCTTCTTTTCTTATCTTCCCCTTTTGCAATTCGATGAGAATAAATCTGTTTTGAAAGAAAACATGATCATGATTATCCATTACAACTATTTCCAAATCCTTATTCATTCAATTTGACTTTAAATCTTATCTACCCAGTGAGATGATAACTTTTTTAAGGAAAGGAATTCTACCCTGTTTAATAATCCTTTGCCTCTTCCACAGTACCTAACTTAGGGTCTTGCATGCAGCTGGCGATATATTTTATTGACTGTTTTAGATAACGTTCAACAGATCGTTCCTAATAAAAACTCTTAGAAGTAGGAAAAGAAAAGAAAAGTATCTAGCAGAAACCTAAGCCTTGTTTTAGAGTCAACAACAAGAGCAGGATGCCCATCATTACTGCTACTATCGATCAATGTGGAGGAGGTCTTAATCAGTACGAAAAGAAAAACGAAGTATTGGAAAGGAAGAGACAAACACATTTGCATATGAAATGAGGGACCTAAAAAGACCAAAAGAATCAACCGAAATTTTATTGGAAGTAACATGAGTAAGATGGCTACATACAAAATCAAGAGATCAACATATAAGCCTCAATAGCTTTCCCATATAACAGAAATAACTCACTAAAAAACAGAAGAAACATCCCGTTTACTATCTCAATAAAAATGCATAAAGTACCTAGGAATAAACTTAACCAAAAATTTGTAAGACCTATGTGATGAAAATATTAAAACTTTTCTGAAGGACATTAAGAAGAAGTACTACATGGCATGAGATACCATCCTCCTAGAATGTTGTAAAGAGGTCAATTCTCATCAAATTAACCTACAAATTCAATGCAATCCATTTATATCCAAAATAATTTTTAAATAAAACCTGGCCAGCTGACATTTGGTAGAGAATATGTGTAAGAATAGATATGAAACATTTATATTAACATATTTGTATGGAAATATGTATGGAAATATGTTAATATAAATGTTTCAGACATTACATGAAATTTCTAAAAATCTTATATGTTCTGGTATAATGTTATAAGTAATAATCCTAGTTATTACTTTAAAATGTATATCTCAGAAATAACTAATTTTCTTGTCAACTGCATTATTATGAACTTTCATCAAATCTTTAACCGTGGTCATTTTTAAGTCTTTTGTCATTTACAGACAGTTCTGGGTGTACTCTGATGATTTTGCAAATATGTTCCTATAAAAGGGTTTCATCTTCAAGAAATTCATGGAAAAGACTCTGACAAGTACAGGTTTCTGGTAACTGACTGTACTGCTGAACTGAATGAATAAGCATTTTCAGAACTCTAATGAAAAACTGATGAACTCATAAAAGTGCTAACAAAAGATCAAGATGAAGAAAAAAAATTAATTACATGGGATTGAGTGAACTGATGAGGATGAGTATAATTTTTGTGACTTTCTGTCTGAATTTAAAAAAAAAAAAATCCCACAAGGACTCAGAGGCAAAGAACATACAAATCAATTTTCACTGCAAAGTAAAGCAGCTGTTACAGTGGAGGATTACTGGACTGAATGTCAATATTATGACATAGTATGAGTGTGTTTCATGTTTGGTAATTGCAATCATTGTTGCTTTTGTTGTGGTCATCCATGTACAATGCTTGGTGTCAGTCTATTTATCCCTTGTAAAAATAAAATACAGTGTGTGTGTGTGAAAAAAAAAAAAAAAAAAAAAAGAATAGATATGAAATGCATGAAAAAGAAGGTCAAAGAGTAGGACCTTGCCCTACCAGATATAAAATATGTTATAGAGCAACTGGAATTAAGCAGTGTGATATTGGTACTGGTACAGGACAAGATAACTGGATCACAGAATAGAGTCCAGATGATGATAGTATATGAGACCAGGGAAGAAAGAATAAACCATTCAGTGAAAGATTTGAAAACAATTAGATCTTCATGTGTGTGTGTGGGGGGGGGAAGTTAGATCCCCTGCCTCAACCACACTAAAAAACAAATACAACAAATTCTAGACAGATTACAAAAGTACTTGAAGAAGATATTAGAGATTACTTTTACGTCATGAGGTGACAAAGGCCTGGCTAACAAAAGCCACCCCACATGAGCCATGAGGAGAGGACGGGCAGATATGGTGGCAGACTGTCAACACACCTCCTACTCTGCACAGCCCTTGCCCCCTTTTCCCCTGGACTGTTTGTCTTCTTCTTGTTGACTTATAAAACTCTTGGGAGTTCCCTGGTGGTCCAGTGGTTAGGGCTTGGCGCTTTCACTGCTGTGGCCCGAGGTTCAATCCCTGGTCAGGGAACTAAGATCCCGCAAGCTGCACAGCATGGCCAAACCCCGCCACCCCCAAACAAAGAAACAAACAAAAAACTCTTTATAGTAAAGAAATACTGGTTTTCATTGAATTTCAGTGTTTCGAATCTTTCCAGTGTTTTTGTCTCTAAGGAGACAAGACAAAAGAGTGGAGTAGGGAGCACAAGCTTTGCAGTCGGGTAAAACTGGCTTCTGCTTTTGGTTTGGCCACTGGGGCCTTACATTGATCTCCTTCATCTATGAAGGAGGGATAGTAATATCATCCTCACAGAACTGTGGGCATTAAATCAGACAATATATGGAAAACTCTTCATCTTACGCTTGGCATGAATCAGTGCTAAGCTGGTGTCACAGACAAGATGGTGGACTATATCCAAGGCTCTGCTTGTGGCATCAGGCTCTGAAGATTATAAAAGATTATAAAAATACTGCTTTTATTTCCTTCTAATACCTTTATGTGGTCTTTTTTCACATTTATGGAAATATGTTTATTTAAGATGAAAAATGGGGATCTGCTATTCTTTACCCCCCAAATAGTTAGGCAGCTAGTCTATCACCATTTATTCATTTCCCCCCACTGATTGGAATATTAAAACATGACATTTCAGAAGTCTTAAGAACACATGGGTCTATTGCTGGACTCGATGCTACTTCAAATAAATATTCGGTTGCATGATTCCTCACTGTGGAATTGACATAACGCCTCACCTCTCTTCCGTTGAACACCATTAGTGTCTACCATAGGAAGAACACTGCATGGCCCCTGTCCTCGAAGAGCTTATCATATAAGTGGGGAGAGGAAATAACGGTTAGGACTCCTCGCTTTCGCTGCCTAGGGTACAAGTTCAATCCCTACTTGGGGAACTAAGATCCCGCAGGCCTAAACAAAACAAAACAACACAAAACAAAACAACACAAATGCAAGGTTAAACTCTAGAGAAGTTAGAAACAATAAAAAGGGGACTTTACAGAAATTCTAAAAAAGCAAAAGGCCACATGCCACCTGGAGATGTAGAGGGTACAGTCTGGGCAATGGCCAATGACTAGCAAGCTGACCCCATGCTAGTCCCCAGCCTCCTAGGCTCAGAAATCATACTCTTCCTCACCAAGAGACAACTCGCGTCTTCCTGTTGTGGCAGTCTCACTTTATCAATATCACAGGATTGATCAAAAATCAGAATGCCAAAGTATTACTTGACAATGAGAAATACATCTGTTCTACACACAGGGCATCCGTGTCTACACAATCAGAGAATTACCTTCTGTGGAGACAGGCCTCCGTGGCACACTAAAGCACAATCACACAATCGAAGGCTACTTGGTGACAACAGAGTTAGAAAAGGAATCAGCTGAATCCAGAATTTAATGGGAAGGCCTGAGGTAGCTGGATCCATCCATCTCCTCAACAGGCACAGCCTGGCTAGTGGGCCTGACTCTTCAGTTCTGCTGCCTAAGGTGCCATCTCTACTCTCGGGCAATGTGAGGATGGGCGCTGCCCATGTTGGTCTCTCCTCACCTTTTCTATGCTTTCACTACTGACCAACCCTCCTGCAGATAGACACATTTCTCTTTAGAAGTTAGTACATCATGTCAGGTTTTATTCAAGTCTGATAGGCCAGGAAGCCATTGGTCCTTACACATCTCTGCTCAGCTCCATGATGTGCTAACCTTGCTGTTTCTCTCTTGGGGGGCTGCCTTTTGAAAAACTGCTTCCCACTTTTGTGAGCTCTGAGGGGAGGGGACTGCTTTGCCATGGCCCCTAAGAAATGGTGACAAACCTCACAGGACTAGGATCAGGAGGGCTGGAGTATTCAGGGAAGGCTTTATGAAGAAAGATATCTGAACTTGCGTTGGCTTTTGAGAGATTCATAGGACTTCCACAGGCAAAGCAAAATCAAGGAATTTTAGATGGCCAAAGGCACAGACAAAAGCAGGCATGGATGTGGTGTAACTAGCGTATACTGAGGAGCTGCTTTGGCTGCAATGGAGGGCTGCCATTACAAGAGAAAAGGTAAATAAAGTAGGTTGGACTGGTAGGGTAGAATCAAGATTGCCAGCTTATTAAAATCACTCTTTTAATGTTAGCCACTGCCTGTTGGGAAAAGTAATAAACCATTATGTAACTGAACAGAAGATAAACAGGCTAGCTCCAGGAATAGGCTACTATAAATATGACATGCTTTAGGGTAGCCTGCTGCAGGATTTTACTTGCAGTGTTTTAATGGAACCTATCTACACAATTCCTAATACACTGGAGAAGCAAGCTGCTAAGTAAGCCTAAGGAATTGACGAGATCACACTTTGATCTTTTAGGCATGTCCTTTTAGCCCTCCCAGGGTGACTGATAGCTCCATGAGTATGGAGATCGTATGTCTCTCATCACTTCAGCCAACAAGGAAAGAAATAAACAGTAGAATGAGAGTGACTGGTGAGTACATCAAATCAGCATAGTTTTTGAGTTGAAGAAATTTTACTATCATGTCAACTCTGGCCTTCTTATAAACTTAACTTGTCAAAACAGTCCAATGGCTTGTTATCATGGATCCAACTCCAAAGAGATCTCCTGGGAGTGGAGTTCCTTTCAAAATCCTGTGGGGACTTCCCTGGTGGCGCAGTGGTGAAGAATCCGCCTGCCAGTGCAGGGGACACGGGTTCGATCCCTGGTCTGGGAAGGTCCCACATGCTGCGGAGCAACTAAGTCCGTGCGCCACAACTCCTGAGCCCGCGTGCCTAGAGCCCGTACTCCACAACAAGAGAAGCCACCGCAATGAGAAGCCCGCGCACCGCAATGAAGACATAATGTAGCCAAAAGAAAAAAAAAAAAAAGAAAAAAAAATCCTGGGAATATACTTTTCAGTAAAAGAACAAAGTGTATCTCAGTCCTCATGACTAAAGAGAAGAATCAAGTAGTAGTAGGTGGAAAGGTGGCTTTGATTCTCAGTTTGTGGGTTCTGAATCTGAATGAATTATTGTCCTTACCTCAATGAGACAGAGAAGTGTAACCAAAATCGTCACTACTACAGTTACAGATATTGCCAAGATGAGTTTGTTGTTATAGCCATATCCTGGAACTTCTTTTGTGAGCTAAAAAAATAAATAACAATTTTTTACAAACAAGGAGATAGAAGGGATGAACGCTAACTATTCTTAAACCTATTCTAAACAATCGCTAACTATTCTTAAACTACTATAAAACCCAATCCTTTCAGGCGAGTAGCTTCTATAAGAACAACCCAGATTTAATGTTATTAATCTTATCATTAGCATTTTCTTCTACAATTTAGTTATCTACAATTTATTTATCTTGCGTTATGTCCTTTTCTCGTCTACCCTAGGAATAGTGGCACACTCTCTCAATGAGCAAAGTGGGAGATCACTGTCTTAGCCAGTGTCATGGCTGAAGATAAGATACAGACTAGGAGCCCGTGGTATTCCTGCTTGGGCACGTCCATGGCATGTCCTAAACTGAGTAAAAGTCCAGGTCCCATGTTTCAGGGGTTCTCCTCACCTCACTTGACTCCTGCTCTTTCTGCTCACTCTGGGCTTCTGTGCTCTCACTGATATAGTTGTCACTTTTCCACTGGCCCGTATCCCATTCCGCTTTGGACACCTTTACTTCCTGCTGCTTGCTGAGAAGCTTCATCAGGAGGCCTGTTCTAGAGATGAGGTTGGCACAGGCCAGCTGCACGTGGGTGTCCGAGCAGTCTATTATCAAAGTCTGGATAACATGAGAAATGAGCCTTCGCACGTCATTGTTGGGGATGAGGGACCGTAGCTGCTGGTTTAGCTGAGTTTCAACTTGATCACCCGGGGATGTGAGCCCTGGGAAAGTGAAGCCTGTGGGCTTAGAGGATAATTCAGTGCCCGTGTTGTGGTGCTCCCATTGTGTTTCGTTGGTGTGTTGAACAGGTGGCATACTGTTGTCTGCAGCAACAGCAGAATGCGCAGTGGAGACATCCTTATGGGTAGTGTTTTCAGGGCCGGTTCCTCCGGGCAGAGTAGAGTTTCCTGAAGAAATAACTTCTTCAGAAACATTTTGTGCAGTATTGTTTTCTGAAGTAGTGTTTTCTGTAGAAGGGTCTGAAAGAGAAAATAATTCTGGAAAAGGATTTTCCTGAGAAGTCACTTCTCTTGAAGGTGAAACAGCTTCTCGCGGAGGGGAATTTATGAGACTCCTCACTACAGAGAACGGAGGGCTTGCAAGCATCATTCTATTGAGTGAACTTTTCTTTCTGAACTTTCGACTCCTTTTGACTTTGGGTTTTCTCTGGACCCGATGAGTCCTAATTTTATGGAAGATGTATTTTTTCCCAGAATGTGAGATTAGTTCAAAATCCTTAATATTTCTAACTCTAGCCTTTGCATCCTCTAAAACAAGTATAGTGTTGGATAAGTCTTTTGATTTGCTTTTAACCTCAGATGGGGATTTTGGAGGGATGGAGGCAGAAGGCCTGACCTTGAAGTACTGTTTCAGGGTAGAGGAGCCTGCTGCCTTGTGTTCTTTTATGAATGAAGACTCCGCATTGGAGGACTTTCCCACCAGCTTCCTGGGCCTCTGCACCATGAGAAGCTGTTTCAGCTTTCCTGGGGATGGCCTCCTGAGCCTTCTTTCTTCGGCAGTGCTCGCCACAGATGGCTGGGCATTCTGTTTCCTCCTGACGCTCTCATCTCCCACTGCTTGGAGGTGCATTTTCTGTAGGCCCCTTGGGCCCTTGAGGACCCTGTTCACTCTCAGCAGCTTTTCCTCGGTACTCTCAGTCTTTGCTGGGCTGTCTTTCTGTGGTTGGGCAGTTTCCAATTTCTTTAGAAAGAGGTAGCGTTTAAACATGGCACTTAAAAGGTTGGAACGCGTACGCGTGGCAGGTTTTTCTTCCTTTTTAACCTCATCAAGTTTTTCTTGCGTTTCTGCATCTAACACATTTTCCAGAAAATGGAGTTTCCTCAATTTGTTTTTATTAGTTGAATTCTTGCGTACAGGTTTAACAGAAGGGCTCCTTGTATTGCTTTTCAAAAGGCCCAGGAGCATATCTCCATCTTGTGTATTTGAAAAAAGAAGTTGAAGGAATGGTAATAATGTTGATTCCACATCTCCGAGATTTCCCTCTGAGATGTAAGGCAGTATGTAATTTCGTGCACTGATAATATCACTTTCATTTTTAAAGTCCAGCTGCTCATTCATGAAGCCTGACAAGCTGACAGCACTTTTATCTGAGGATGCCCTCTCTGACTCAATAATCAGCTCGGTGCTGTTGTTCTTCTTCCGGGCTTGTAACACCTTCATCAACGATCCTTCTGCATTCCCAAGAGATGTTTCTTCGTCTGTCAAAAAAGAAGAGACTGTTTTTGATCATTGAAGACTGATGGGACAGATTTTTGTCAGTCCACAGCCAAATGAATTAGGAATCACTCAACGTTTGAGTGCCACTTAGGAGAAAAAGAAGCCCACACTTAAGCCTATGACTGGCAACAACAAAATGTGAAAAAGATATCTCTTGAAAAAGTGGCTATCTACTCAGAAAATTCTGTAGTGTGAAATATAGTAACTATATTCAGGATTACTCCACTGGTTCCCAGAAGCCAGTACTCAAGAAGAGCCAAGGCTGGAAGACAAATACTCCCCTACTCAGCTGGACTCTCCGCAGATCTACTGTGACTCCTCACATTCACATACCCCATCCTGTCCTGCCTGAGAGGCAGAGGAGTGTGAGGCTTCCTCTCTCCACCTCTTCACTGTGCTTGCGTTCTTGCTACTGTCACAGATGACCACGACAACAACCGCCGCTAACAGGTCGTCATCTGGACATGTCCTTCTCCACCCACCCACCGAGTCCTTTGCTCAGTCCCTGCTTCCACATACCCCAGCCCCTGTAACAGAAGGCTCTATACAGAAAAAAACACTATATCCGCCCTGGCTCTTTGCTAAAATTTGGGCAGGGATCTGGGCTATAAGTTAAGAGATTTGCCAGACTGTATGCCAATGTGGAACGTTCAACAAATCAGTGGAATAATACTTGAGGTCGTAAAATGCAGAAGGGAAAAAGCAACTTCTGTCAGATGGCTACTTTGCTTTCATTTCATTTTCCTTCTAATATTTCCAGCTTTACTTGGGGAACTATCCAAAGCTTCTGACTGTGTCAAGGTAATGTGTACCATTGTGTAGCTGGGCTTCTCTTCCAAAAGGATTAAAAGTATTTTTGGTGAGGGTCAAGGAGGAGGGAAGGGTCATGAGAAAGGAGGAGCATGGGCTTGCAGAGAGCCCCAAACTGGGGACAGGAGATCGGGGCACTAGGGTCATAGCACTTACACCTCTGATCTTGTTTTTCCTCACCTGTAAAAGGAGATTAAAAATGCCTTTACTGCCCACTTCTGAGGGAGAAGGGAGTAATATAATTAGTAAAAAAAATTGTTTGGGGGAGTTCCCTGGTGGTCTAGTGGTTAGGACCCAGCACTTTCCCTGCTGTGGCCCGGCTTCAATCCCTGCTTGGGGAACTAAGATCCCACAAGCTGTGTGGCATGGCCGAAAAAAAAATAAAATTGTGTTGAAAAATCAGCAATATTGTCTTTATACAAGTAGCAAAGTGTTATTATTTATGAGGTGCTCTCGATCACTGAAAGAGACCTGTATTCAAGCTACCTGGGCATGATAGCACATTTTGGAAGTCATCAAGTTAGTGCCAATAAATCTAATATATAGAAAAATGGTTGAAAGCCCCTGAGTGTTTTGTGGATAGAAAAGCTTGAGATTCAGAGCAAGTTCAGAGCTGGACAGTCTAAGAATAAACTAGCTCTCCCAGCCATTAGAAGGGCTAGGTAGCAGCTTCTGGTTATGCAACCAGAAACTCTCAGGCTCCAAATAGGACATAAAACAGCATCTCTTGTACTCTTTATAAAACTGCAGAAACAAACAAAATAAACAAAAATATATTTATATCTGTCCTATAAGACAAAGGGTACTTGAGACCTAATGTATATAAAATCAGTTTACAAACTGTGATGCACTATATGAATAAGTTCTCGTTTGCAGAGAGCACAGCATAGGATATGTGGCCATTAATGTTAATTCCCTTCCCCCTTCCATTCCTTTCTCTTGTTCCTTTATGTATGCGGATCATTTACATTATTAAGCTAACAATGTAACTGAGCTATTATTAGCTTAATAATGTAATCAAGAATCTGATTTTTAGCAAGGGCTAGTTCTGAGAAACTTAGGAAGCTGGAACTCTGAATGAATGAATTAAAATAATGCAATTATATCATTAATTTTAAAATTTATCATTGATTAAAAATAAAAATTAAAAAATTAAAAAATTAAATTAAAAATTAAAAATTTATTATCCCGCAATTGAGACTCACCGCAACGTGTGACGTCTGTCAGGCATTCACTGTCACAACGCAGCTTGACTGTCTGACAGACAACCTCAATAGTAGTTTTAAATTGGCAGAGGCAGCAGGCCATACGGCTAGGTAAGATCCTATAAATGGAAACACAGGTAATTAAATTCGTGGTAAAAGAGTTACTTGAGTAGGTAGAAGAGGTAGGCCAAGACCACCACAGACCAGTGCAAAAAGGAGTTCTTGAGGCATATGGACTGGACAACTGGATAAGGGCTGGTTGGCCAATTGCTGCTCTTGACTGTTGTAAATAAATATAGAGGGGGAGAGAGGTGCCCAACAGAAGGATTAGGATGGCAGTAGGTATGGTATGTCTAGCAAAAAGGGAATAGGGATTAGAATTGGGTGACACTGATCTGTAGTTTAATTCAGAAGTATCTCCTTCCCACCCGAAAGCCTCACTTTGGGTTGAGAGTACACAGGAAGAAGGCAGACTTCTAAGAAGAGTCTGAATAAGACCGCACCTTCTGGAGTCCCTTTCTCAGTTCCTATTTGTGAGTACTAATATATTACAAATTATTCTAGTAATAAAAAAGCATCATGTGGGCTTCCCTGGTGGCGCAGTGGTTGAGAATCTGCCTGCTAACGCAGGCGACACGGGTTCGAGCCCTGGTCTGGGAACATCCCACATGCCGCGGAGCAACTGGGCCCGTGAGCCACAACTACTGAGACTGCGCGTCTGGAGCCTGTGCTCCACTACGGTAGAGGCCGCGACAGTGAGAGGCCCGCGCACCGCGATGAAGAGTGGCCCCCGCTTGCCGCAATTAGAGTAAGCCCTTGCACAGAAACAAAGACCCAACACAGCCTAAATAAATAAATAAACTTATAAAAAAAAAAAAAAAGCATCATGTGGTTAAACAATAACAGAGATCGCATTGGCCAAATCTGGACAAAAGGAACATTCCAAAGAATAACATTATCATTATAATAAGGTATAACATAGTTAATTTTAAAAAAAGCACATGAGTTCATAATGATACTCAAAATGAAAAGTGGGGGAGCTCTTCTTTATAGAATAATGTCAGCTAATAAATGCAAAAGGAATGACAGAATTAGGAAAGTGTCATTTTGCAACTATCAATGTAATAATCGATTCAGACAAGGATTATCACTGATGCACAGTTGGGTGAAGAGTTGTTTGAAAGTAGGATCTTCACTGATCCAAAACTATCACCCCCACATATTATTTATCAATTACCAAGGGGAAAAATAACTTTACAATGGAGAGATATGGAAGATACCACCTTAGTCAAGTGATCAAACTTAGCACTGGGCCACCTGAAGTGCTGAAGTATGAAGAATACATCGCCTATATAGTATTCTTTCCCAAAATGTTTACTTTGAATCTAATGAGGAAACAGACAAATCCAGATTGTGGGGCAACTTACAAGACAACTGGCTCAGACTCTTCAAAAATGCCAATGTCATAAAAGACCAAAAAAAAAAGGAGGGAAATATTCTAGATTAAAGGAAACAAAGACACGACATGCAATGCCTAATCTTTAATTGGACCCTGTATCAAAACAAAACAGACTTAAAGAATGTTATTGGCTTCTGGCCAAGATGAAGTAACAAGGTCCAATTTAACCTCCCACCTGAAACAATGAAAATATCAGACAGAACATATGAAACAACAGTTTTCAAGAAACTGGACCTCACACAATAAAGTTCATTGATCCCCAGGAGATGGGAAATAAATGAAGTGATCCCTATAATTGCCCGAACTTACTTCTCTGAGAGAGTTTTCAGGCCATGGTACAGGGAAGAGAAGTCCAGGCAGAGACTGGTGGACTCCCTGACTGAGGAAATGGAGCTAAGAGTCTGGAAAAACCAAGGTAACTAGAGGTCACAAAGCAGAGTATCAGAGAGAAAAGAAGTGCACAGACAAAGAACTCTGGAGATATGCAGAGGGATCTCTTGAGAATTCAACAAAGTATTGGTCAGTACATTTGTGTGAGGAATTCCTTGATGCCAGGAAAAGAACCACATGAAAGGATTAATAATAAGAATAACTGGATATCACACAGGGTTGTAGGAATAGTACCTGTTCCTACAAGTCAGACTGGAAAACCTCATGATACTCAGAAAGGACTTGTCTCAGTAGTTGCAAATAACGAGCTCCAGACTAAAGGCTACTTGGACTCCTACCCAACGAACCTTAAAAGCTAGACCTAAAAGAATAAAATTGTTCTGAGTAACTTAATTTCACCCAAAACAAAGCCCAAGCATTTTACAGGAATATAAATATATATAGCACACAATAAACTAAAACTCACAATATCTGGGATCATATGAAAAATTGCCAAGCATGCAAAGAAGTAGGAAAATGTGACCCATACTGAGGAGAAAAGGCAATCAATCAAAACTAACCCATCATCTATACAGATGTTAGAATTGGCAGAAAAGAACATTTAAAAAGTTATTATACACGAAGAAAAGTTATTATAACTGTATTTCATATGTTAAAAAACCCAGACTAAACCCTGAAAATGTTAAGTACAGGCATGGAAAATGTAAAACAGACCCAAATTGAGCTTCTAGAGATTAAAAACAATGTCTAAATGAAAAAGACATTGAACGAGGTTAATGGCAGATTAGACACTGCAGAAGAAAGGGTCAGTGAACATTAAGGCATAGTAATAGAAACGATCCAAAATGAAACAAAAAGAGTACCAAAACAAAACAACAACGAAAATGAATAGCGCATCAGTGAGTCCTGCAACAACTTCAAGTGGCCTAATACATGTGTACCTAGAGTCCATGAAGGAGAGGAGAAAAATAAAAATTTGAAGAAATAATAGCCAAAATTTTCCCAAAATGGTAAACACTATAAACTCACAAAGTCAAGAAGATCAATGAACTTTAAGCATAAGAAACATGGACAAAACTACACCAAGGCACAAAAAATAGTCAAATTGCTCAACACCAGCAATAAAGAGAAAAATTTAAAAGCAGCCAGAGGAAAAAACTATACACTACATACAGAGGAACAAAGATAACAATGACAGCAGAATTCTTGTTGGAAACAATGTAAACGAGAACTCAGTGGAATAACATCTTTAAAGTAGTGAATTGAATTCTATCAAGCTAGAATTCTATACCCAGATCTGTCAAAACAAAAGCAAAATAAAGACTATCTCAGACATACAAAAGCTGAAAGAATTCATTACTAGCAGACTTTCACTATAAGAAATGTTAAAAGAAGTATTTCTAAGCAGAAGCAAAATGACACCAGATTGGAATATGGATCTACACAAAAGATTAAGAATACTGGAATTGGGACTTCCCTGGTGGTTCAGCGGTTAAGAATCTGCCTGCCAATGCAGGGGACACAGGTTCGATCCCTGGTCCGGGAAGATCCCACATGCCGCGGAGCAACTAAGCCCGTACGCCACAGCTACTGAGCCTGCACTCTAGAGCCTGTGTGCCACAACTACTGAAGCCCACGCACCTAGCGCCTGTGCTCTGCAACGAGAGAAGCCATCCAATGAGAAGCCGGTGCAGCGCAACAAAGAGTAGCACCTGCTCGCCACAACTAGAGAAAGCCCACGCGAAGCAACAAAGACCCAACGCAGCAAAAAAATAAATTAAAAAAAAAAACTTAAAAAAATTTTTTAAAGGATTTTAGTCATTCGATATATGTCTCTGACCACAATGGAATTAAATTAGAAATTAACAAATCCGAAAAATCTCCAAATATTTGGAAACTAAACAACACACTTCTCAGTAACTTTGTGGTCACAGAAGAAATCAAAAGGGAAATCAGAAACTATTTTGAACTCACTGAAACTGAAAACATAATATGTCAACATATGGGATATTGCTAACGCTGTACTCAGCTTCCTCAACTTCCACCTTAAACTGGAAAAACGAGAGCAAATTAATCACAGAGTAAGAGAAGAAAGAACACAATAAAGATCAAAGTAGAAATAAATAAAATGCAAAACAGAAAAATACTATAGATATTAAAAGGATAATAAGAGAATATTATAGAATGCTTTATACCAATAAATTCAAGATGAAATGGACAAATTCCTTGAAAGACATGCGCTACTAAAGTTTATTCAAGAATAAAGATATTAAAGAAATTGGATGTGCACTTTAAAACCTTCCAACAAAGAGAGCTTCAAGTCCAGGTGGCTTAACTGAGAAATTCTACCAAACACTTAAGGAATAAAATAATGCCAATTCTACACAAACTCTACCAGAAAGTTGAAGAGAAGGGAATACCTCCCAACCTATTTATAAGGCCAACTTTCACCGTATCAAGATTACACAATGACATTACAAGAAAACTATAGACCAAAATCTCTCATGAACACAGAGGCAAAAACTCTTAACAAAATTTTAGCATATCAAATCCAATAATATATAAAAAGATGATACATCATGACCAAGTGGGGTTTATCTCAAGAAGGAAAGGTTGGTTTAATATTTGAAAATCAATTTACCCAACTTAGTACACTAAAAAAGAAAAATCAGGACATCTCTGGTGGGGCAGGGGTTAAGAATCTACCTGCCAGTGCAGGGGACATGGGTTTGAGCCCTGGTCGGGGAAGATCCCACATGTCATGGAGCAACTAAGCCCGTGCACCACAACTACTGAGCCTACGCTCTAGAGCCCGTGAGCCACAACTACTGAGCCCATGTGCCACAATTAGTGAAGCCCGTGCACCTACAGCCCGTGCTCTGCAACAAGAGAAGCCACCACAAGGAGAAGCCTGCATACTGCAACGAAGAGTAGTCCCTGCTCGCCACAGCTAGAGACAGGCTGCGTGCAGCAATGAAGACCCAATGCAGCCAAAAATAAATAAACAAATTAAGAAAAGAAAAGAAGAGAAAAATCGCATAATCATTGCAATAGATGCAGGAAAAGAATGAAAAAATCTAACATCCATTCCTGATTAAAGAAAAAAACAGCCCTCAGTAGACTAGGAATGGAAGGAGACTTCCTCAACTTGATAATTGACTTCGACAAAAAACCTAACATCATATTTAATGGTGGAGGACAAAGTACTTTCTCTCCAGGATCAGGACAAAGGCAAGGATGTCTGCTCTCATTACTTCTGTTTCACATTGCACTGAAGGTTCTAGCCAGTGCAATAGGGCAACAAAAAGAAAAGAGATATTCAGAATGGAAAGGAAGAAGTAAAACTATCTTTATTTGCAGATAACATGATTATGTAGAAAACCTGATAGAATCTACAAAAATGCTGCTGGAACTAACAAATGAGTTTGTCAAGTTTGCAGGGTACAAGATCAACATACAAAAAGATTAATTTATCTCAACAAACAAGCAGAGATCAAAGTTTTAAAATACTACTTATAACAGAATCAAACATATAAAATACTTAGAATAAATCTGACAAAAGATGTAAAAGACTTGCACACGGAAAACTGTAAAATATTGCTGGGGGGAAATTAAGGAAGACCTAAATAACTGGAGAGATATAATGTATTCATGGATCAGAAGATTCAAGATTGCTAAGACATCAATTCTCCCCAAATTGATTTATAGATCAAAATCCCAGTAGGCTTTTCTATAGAAATTGACAAGCTAATTCTAAAATTCATATGGAAATAAAATTTAGAATAACTAAAACAACTTTGAAAAAGAACAAAGTTGAAGAACTAACAGTAACTGATTTCAAGGCTTATGAAGCTACACTTTCAAGACATTGTGATAGTAGTGTAAAGATAGACAGAAAGATCAAGGGAACAGAATAGAAAGTTCAGAAGTAGAGAGATGTGGATAACTGACTTTCAGGTTCAAAGGCATTTAAGTGGAGAAACGATAGTCTTTTCAACAAGTGATGCTGGAACAATTGAATATCCAGGTGCAAAAAAAAAAAAAAAAAAGAACTTCCATCCAAACCATGTACAGAAATGAACTCAAATTGGTTTAGAGATCTAAATGTAAAACATAGAACTAAAAAAACATAAAACTATAAAACTTCTAGAACAAAACAGGTGAAAAATTTTATGACCTTGAGTTCGGCAAGATTTCTTAGATACAACACCAAAAGCATAATCCATAAAAGAAAAAAATAGATAAATCAGACACCATCAAAATTAAGAATTTCTGCCCTGCAAAAGACACTCCTGAGAGAATGAAAAGATGAGTCACAGAATGGGAGAAAATACTTAGCAACTTACATATTGGATAAAGGACTAATTTCCAGAATATATAAAGAACTCTCAAAATTCCAGAAAAGTATAGATAAAAGATTCAGAGATACAGATGCAAAATAAGCATATGAAAAGATGTTTCACATGATTAATCATTAGGGATGCTACAGTGAGATACAACTACACACCTATTAAACTCTCTAAAATTAAAAATACTGAGCATAGCAAGTGTTGGCCGCAACGTGAAGAAAATGCAACTCTCAAACGCTGCTGGTAGAGATGTAAAATGATCAAACCACTATGGAAAATAGGTATTTTTTAAAAACGTAGACATACACTTACCAATGATCCAGCCATTCTACTTGCAGGTATTTACCCAAGGGAAATGGAAGCATACATCCATACAAAGACTTGTACACAAATATTCATAGCAACTTTATCTGTAGTAGACAAAGACTGAAACAACTCAAATGCCCATCAATGGTGAATAGATCAATTGTGGTACATCCATATAATGGAATACTATTCAGCAATAAAGAGAAATGAATTACTGATATATACAACAATATGGATGAAGATTAAAATAATCATGCTGAGTTAGAGGCCAGTTAGAAAAAAGTATACACTGTATGATTCCATTTACATAAAATTCTAGAAAATGCAAACAGAAAGCAGATCAATGGTTGCTTGGCGATTGGGAAGGGCAAGGAACGATGGGAAGGAAGAATTACAAAGAGACATTAAGAAACTTTCTGAGGTGATGGACATTTTGATTTTGATGATGTCTTCATGGTGTGTATGTATGTGTGTGTGTGAACACAGATTACTGTATGTCAATTATACCTCAAAAAGCTGTTAAAAGAAATGATATTATATGAGAGAGACAATTGGGGAAATTTGAATAGCAACCCTTTATTAGGTAATATTATTGTGTAGGAATTTAATTTCTTCAATACTGTGTGTTAACAGTATTGTAGTTACATAGGGAAATGATTTTTAATATCCAGAGAGGAGGGCATCTAGCTGACAAGAGAGGGATCGCAATTGCGGCAGATGCTGTGGAAGGCTGAGGAAGATGAGGCTAGAGCAGGGACCAACAGATGTGACGGCGTGGTGAAGACAGTCATTTGTCAGCTGACCTGACAAAGACGGTTGGAACAGACTGCTAAACGCAGGGCCCTTTCCGCCTACTTATCTCATGCAATCCCCTCAGCTAGCCTTGGCATAACAGAAAGTTTCTATTAGCTTGCCATATTGGAGGGGGGATGGCACAATTTAAGGTGCAGTTAGTTGTGTAATAAACTGTCACAATACGGTCCTACAGAAATAGTTTTTTAAACTGCAAGAAAATGAAACTTGACCCTTCCCTCACAACATATATGAAAGTTAACTCAAAATGAATCATAGACCTAAATGTAACTATACAACTTCTGGAAGAAAACATAGGAGAAAATCTTTGTGATTTTGGGTCAGACAATGGGGTCTCACACAAAGATTTCTTAGATAAGACACAAAAAAGCACAAAGCATCTGCTTTGGGTTTGTGAACAAAGAAAAACTGCTAAGGGACTTCCCTGGTGGTTAAGACTCCGAGTTCCCAATGCAGGGGGCCTGGGTTCGATCCCTGGTCAGGGAACTAGATCCCGCATGCATGCCGCAACTAAGAGTTCGCATGCCACAACTAAGAAGCCCATGAGCCGCAACTAAGGAGCCCATCTGCCGCAACTAAGACCCAGCACAACCAAATAAATTAAATAAACATGAAAACAAATTGCTAAATTAGAGTTCATCAAAAATTTAAAACATCTAGTCTTCAGAGACACTTTAATACAATGAAGATAAGTCACAATCTGGGAGAAGATATTTACTAAACACATATCTAGGAGAAAGGACTTTTTCCATTGCTTTTCGTATAAAGCACTCTTAAAACTCAATATAAATATCCAATTAAAAAACGGATTTGAACAGACACTTCATTTAAAAAGATATTTGCACATGAATAGACACTCAACATCATCAGCTATTACAGAAATGCAAAATGTGGCAAAAACCACGAGATGCAACTACACACCTACTAGAAAGGTTAAACGTTTTTAGAAAACAAATATAAGGATCAGTTGAAGATGTGGAGCAACTGCAACTCTCATAGACTGCTAGTGGGAAAGCAAAATGGCACAGGCACTTTAGAAAACAGTTTAGCAGTTTCTTAAAAAGTTAAATATGCACTTAGCATATGATGAAGCAATCCCACCCTTAGGTATTTCACCCCAAAGAAATGAAAACATACGCTCGCACAAAACATATGTTCACACACACATGTGAGTGTTTTCAGAGGCTTTGTTCATAATAGCCAAAAAACTAGAAACAACTCAAATGTTCATCAAATGATGAATGCGTAAACAAACTGTGTATCCACACAACTAGAATACTACTCAGCAATAAAAAGGAATGAACTACTGACAGGTGCAACAAAACAGATGAATCTCCAAAGAGACTGGCTAAGTGAAAGAAGCCAAAAACAAAAGGCTACATACCACATGATTTCATTTATAAGATATTCTGGAAAAGGCAACATTATACGGACAAAAATCAGATTGGTGGTTGCCAGGGGCTGGTAGCGGGAGGAGGATGGATTGACTACAAAGGGACATGAGGGGTCTTTTGGGAGTGCAGAAGTTTTCTTTACCTCAAATGTGGTGGTGGCTACAGAACTATACGTTTGTCAAAACACATCACACTGTATATTTAAAAATAGTGAATTTTGATAAGTGAAAATTATACATAAATAAACCTGACTTAAGAAAATAATACAACAAACCTAAAAAAACAATTGAGTGAAAACAAATGTAAGAAAAATCAACTTACAGTTTTTCCAATTCAAGGGTCATCATGAGGAGGCTTTCAATTGTTGTAAGTGACACTTGTGTTGTTCCCATGTCTCTGAAGGAGAAGCCCAAACATGCATGATATAAAACCCAAAGACAAAAATTCTAAACTTAAAAAGATACTTAACATGTGATTACTTCAGTTCTGGCTTCTTACTTGCCATACATGATAATTCCAAAGAGCTCTTATTGAAGAAATTTAAATTTGCATCATCAAATTAATGGCCTTGGTGCTGAACGGTACAATCATTTTTTATTATCCTAAGTTCTCATTTTCAATTGCATCTACCTCTTTTGATCACTCTCTTTAAAAAAAAATAATGTACCCCTTATTCCTTTTTGCTTTCTGGGATAAATAATATTCCTACATGCATCTACATGTTCCATATCTATATGTGTTCTTCAACACTGTTCTCATTCTCTGCTGGCTGTCTTACCCATGTGTATTCTTTCTTAATCGTTTTCTTTGCCAATAACTTTTATTTTCAATAACCCAGTTAAAATCTAAATTATGACTTTTTAGCCAAAGTACTCAATCTTTGACGAAAGTAAAAAAAGAGCAGAAATTATCTCATGAGCCATGAAACTGTTGCAATACTTACAAATATTTTAATGCTGGCAATTTAAAAAGATAAGAATCTTCAACTGTTGTCAAAGGATTATGATTGAGAATTCTGAAAAATGGAATGGAATTTAAATTATCTGCATTTTCGATTACTTCCATGAAAGCTTATATTCATTTTTTTTGGTACGGAACGTGAAGGTTTAAAAAAAAAATCATTTTCTGTCTTTACCCATAAATCACCCTTAGCATCTGTAAAACACTCTTTCATTGGGAACTACCCAGGTCTCTAGATGATAAAGTGGAGAAGAGAAACAAACAAACAAACAAAAAAATAGAAAAAAAAAGTGGCCAGTAAAGACAAAATATGCCAAAGAACTTTTCAGGTTAAAAACCCTAGAAGTGACTATGCTGGTAGGAAGCCCTTGCTCTGTAAAAAAGTACTATTTCTAGTGTCCTCCATAATTCAAGGTGTTTTTCTTTCATCTCTACAAATTTTTTAACATTTCATGATTTAAGCTACCCAGTGAAAGACAAAAATAGGGCTAATTCCTTGGTTCTGGAGCCAAAGAAGAAGAGATAAATCCAAGAGGAACTGGTGAAAGCCATACTCCCATCACATAGTCCCATGCGTATTCCTGTATCATAGCCTTTGTTACTGTGTATGTAATCACCTGTTTACTTGTCAGTCTCCTAGATTGCCAGCAACTTGAGAGCAGGGACCACACTTTATTGTCATCATTATTCCTGTGCCTGACATAGTGCCTAATATTTACTAGGTATTTAATAAATGTTTGCTGAATAAATAAATAACATTTTGTTTATATATCAATAAAATAAACAAATTAATTTTGGGGAACAAAATTTTATTCCAAAATGCTGGAATAGATTTTCTTCTTAGTTCTTTCTTTCTTTTTCCTTAGTTCCTTAAAACAAATAAGGGGGGAAAAAAAAACCCAAAAGAAACAGGAAGAAAGAAAAGAATATCTGACTTTAGGTTAACTCTACTCAAGAATTAGTAACGTATTTTTGCGAATATTGTAAAATAATTATCAAAACTAATATCTTTTGGGTTGCCAGGCATCTGTGATCAGCATTTAACATTTAATCCTCACAGTAACCTTATGTGATAGATATATTACCCCATTGTACAAATGAGGAAACTGAGGCACAGAGAAGTTATATAACTTGTCCTAAGTCATCAAGCTAGTAAGAAGCAGAGCTGGAATTTGAACTCAGTTCTGACTCTAAAGCCTGTGTTTAACCTGAATGAAAAAAAAAGTGGGGGGCGGGGGGGGGGTTTAAAACATCTGTTACTTTAACCTTAATTTTGAGAGCACTAAATATAGAAATACCTTTTCAAACTTCATCTACACATCTGGGAAAGCCTCTATGAGAATTATATTTTCTCTTTTTATTTATTTATTTATTTCTCTTTCTATTTATTTTTTCCTTAATCATCTCCCATGATAAATATTTAATTAGCCTATGGTCATTGAGACTTTAGAGATTTTAAAAGATATTGCAGGAAAATCAGTAAAAATGATGGAGGAAGGACATCTGAAAATTCATCCCTCCATAGAAGCAACAATAACAATAACAACAACAACAACAGCAACAAAACTGGCAAAAAGGGTCAGAATCAACTTTTTCGGAACTCTGGAAATTTAACCAACAGGCTTGCAGCAAATTGGGGAGCAATTTATTCAAGGAAAACAAATTAATTTCTGTAAGAACAATGAGATCTGTGTTGCTTGAACTTGTCCTTGACCTTTGCTCTCCATGCCAGTGGTAGCCTTGAAAAACAGCCCACATCCCTGGTACCAGGAGGAGCAGCATGGACTGGGAGGTCCTTCAAAGCCTCATTCCCAAAGAACTGTCATTGTTTTACATGTCTGGTGGTCCCCTGGAAGACCTCACTTGAAAGGCTTGCCTTTGACCTGACTGAGAGCTGTCTAGTGAGAAAAGCCTCTCCTCAGGTGGCATTTTTGGAAAACATTTTCAAGCAAATATTTTAACATGGCGGTTGCATGAGGCAATGGATAACAGTTCGGGGCAAAAAACAGCCCAACCGAAAAGCTTAAAAAGAAAAGCTGAGGAATGAGATGTCCACAGAGACTTTGAAATGTTCCAGTGTATTCCTGGGAAACTGGAAGACCACAAGACATATTCCTGGGAATCTAGGAAAATAACTGTTAGCATTAATAAATGAGTTCAGCAAGGTTGTAGGATATAAGATCAATATTATTTCTACACACCAGCAATGAGTAATCCAAAAATGAAATCACGAAAACAATTCCATGTGTAACAGCATCAAAACAAATAAAATACTTAGGGAAAAATTTAACCAAGTAAGTGCAAGATTCACACTGAAAAGTACAAAACTGTTGAAAGAAATTGAAGAAGATCTAAATAAATAGAAAGACATGCTGGATTCATGGACTGGAAGATAATCTTATTAAAATTTCACTACTTCCCAAATCGACCTATGGTTCCATAGCAATTCCTATCAAAATCCCAGCTGACTTCTTTCCAGAAATTGCCAAGCTAATTCTAAAATTCATATGGCAATTCAAGGAAACAGAATAACCAAAACAATGTTGGTAAAGAACAAAGTGGGAGGACTCACACATCCTGGTTTCAAAACTCAGTTCAAAGCGACTGCAATCACAGTGTGCTACTGGAATAAGAACAGACATGTAAATCAATGGAACAGAATTGATAGTATAGAAATAAACCCTCATATTTATGGTCTATTGATTTTCAACAAGGGTGCCAAAACAATTCAATGTGGAAAGAACAGTCTTTCCAAATGATGCTGGGACAACTGTACATCCACACACAAAATAATGAAGCTGGACTCCTACACTTCACACCATGTATGAAAATTAACTCCAAATGGATCAAATATCCAAACGTTAAGAGCTAAGGCTGTGAAACTCTTAGAAGAAAACACAGGAGTAAATCTTTATGACCTTGCATTAGACAACAGTTTCTTAGATATGATACCAGAAGCACAAACAACCAAAGGAAAAATAGATGAATTGGATTTTATAAAAATGAAAAAGTTTGTGCTTCAAAGGACACTATCAAGAAAGTGAAAAAACATATAGAATGGGAGAAAATACTACAGGTGGGAAGAATAAGATGCAGTTGGGAGAAGAAAAGTATAGTAGTTGCTAGGTGTGACAATCTCAAAATTTTGAACTCTTACAAATAAAACAGCCACCCTAAATCACCCCAAAGGACAGACCCAAGTTAGTTTTGTTTTTAGCGTTTATGCCTTTCTAAATCTGAGAAGCTGCCAGGATTCTAGTACACAGCAAAAAGTGACGACAACACCCTGAAGTGTGTAAGCTTTTGTGTGTACATAGCTATCGAAAGGAAACCAATGCTAGTTGACTGGGGGAGCATTAGAGCGGCTCTGTGACCGCAGCTCAATTTGCCTTCATAGTGTGGCCACACCTACCTCATTGATATTCTCAACAATGGGGTAAATAATTCAATAGGGATAAGGCTTTGATTTTCCTCTTATTCTCTCTTAGTGCTTATGTTCTTGGTACAATATTGATGTACCACAGACAAGCCAGCATGTGAATGTCCTCTGTCTGGTTAAGTTATATAGCCTTTCTACATTGTAGAGTCCTTCAGTTTCTAAAATCATGGAGCTTGTATTGTTAGGACCAGTGAAGTGACTAAAAGAATTTTTAAAAATAAGCCATCAGTCTGGACCTGCATAGATGAATGAAGGAGAAACACTTTAAAGTCAGAAAAAAAAGTAGACTTAACATTTAGGATTATCAACCACTGCTGGTTTTCCATAATATATTTCATTCCTGATTTTATCTGAAAGAGATACGATTACTACCACCATTCAAAAAGTGGTACTTTATTAATTAATAAGCTCTTAGCTCATCTCTGAGGTCGATTTCGGATTTCAAATAGACTACCACACTGCTAACTACTTCACCTGATGTTTGTCAATAACGTAGAGGCTTCATTCAAGAAACCTACTGACTTATAATTACCTGAAACCCGGTGATGAATCAAGGTTTTGTGGGGCCTGAACCTCATCTACTTTGGGAAATCCTGTCTAATAAAAACATGCACAGCTATGAATACAAAAATCGCTAGGACCCCTCTCAAGACCTTGGAAGGGACCTATGCAAGTGAGGAGCCCTGAAGCCTAAGCTTCATTGAATTCATGATAAATCCACCTCAGCTGGGGCCCTTTGCCAAACTTATTTAATGCAGGCAACTTATAAACACCCCAGTAATATGTCATCATAGGTAGTAAAATGACTTAACTCGAGGGCGGCATCTTCCCTTGGTGGCTTGCCTTTGGAAAGAGATGCAATAAAGTCTGTATCTCACCATGGCAAATGTTTCCTGAAGCAAATTAGCTTTGTCTATTAGAAAGACTTAGCCCAAAACAAAGACTTAGTATACTGTGACAATCTTTTGAAAGTAACCGTGAATGAGTTTTAGGAGTACAGTACTAATTTATTTCCAACACCAGAGAGTTTTGATTCTTTCACTACCTTTTTCTGTCATTTAAGAGGAACACAAATTCAAAAGGAACAAGTTGGTGCCTCTTCCATTACAAATCTTTTCTAACCGACCACCCATTGTCTACTTCATCACCCCCCTCCTCACCTTGTTACCCTGCTGCACAGATGCTAGAATGGCTCTCATATATGTTTTCCCATCAACATCCATCTTTCTCCTTCCAGGATGAAAGCTTCTTGGGGACAAAGTCCCTGCCCTATGCGTCTTTGTATCCCCAGCACTTAGTACAGTGCTGACACACAGTGGGCATGGCACTCAGTGAATGTTTTTGAATGAGTTCATTAATTTTTAAACTGTGATTTACTTATTTATTTATTTATTTCCACAAGGTATTTTCCTGTGTTGCCTACATAACTATAGTGAAACTCTGATTCTTATAAGGAACTCTTGGTGTTATAGGATGTTTAGGAAACGAGGTGAGTTTAAGACGTTGTATTGACGCTACTAAAACCTCCTGGTGAAGGGACCTCATGAGCCTGCTCTCCGGTGTGCTGGCAAAGGAAAAACTGACCCTCGGTGCTCTCTCCCCAAGGTAGGCATCAGCACACTAACCAGGAAAAGGAAGGAGGCCGCTAAAGATAGGCATCTGCAGGAATTGCTAATCCAGCTCCAGACACAGCCTCAGCACCTTCATTAACCCAAAATGAACTGTGTGAAACTGGATTTCTGAACCACAAGACAGGTAAGAGAGTCTTTTCCAAAGCCAGGTGTAGAAGAGCTCTTTACCTTGAGTCTAAAATCGCCTTCGGGCCATTGAACGTACCCACTCTCATTTCCTTGTGCCATGAGAAATCACAGAATTTTTGAGTTGAAAGGGTGTAAAACCCACACTCCTTACTGAAGAGTAGTCAGCAAAGAAAGTATATTGAATTAGGCTACAGCAATGTATTTTCTTTGTATTTCTCACTCTACAGCTGAACACAAACAACGTCTTTTTCCACACCTCAAAGCTTCCTATTGGCCACAGATAATTCACTTCAGAGATATATGCTGTTTGAAAAATAATGTTCTGGGTGGCTGGGGAGAGCCCTGTGGTGGGCGTTCAGGAATTCTTTCTGCTTTACCATTTAAAAGAGCTAATAATGGTTGGGGAAGCACCCACACCTTTTGCTCGCTGACGAATTCGGTGCTAAACTTAGCTCTTTGCAGCTCTGTGTTGCATACATTTTAAGCAGTTAGGAAGTTTGCACATGAGCGGGAATCAAAGTGAAATTCAAATGTGGACCTTCATGGCCCATTCGCATATTGGAGAGACATCAGTGGGATTCCATGACAATGCTAATTTGAGTGTTTTTGCTTGGTGCCTTTTATTGCCCGTGCCAAAGATCAGTACTATGGAAAGCAGAGCGTTTCATATATATGAGTTAAACAAGTCTCTTGGCCTCTTTGTGCCTTAGTTTCCTCATTTGAAAAAAAAAAAAAAAAAATGGCTCTCAAGACATACTTTCCAGAATTCATACTGGGCTTACACCCAGCTAACCAATAACTGCATGATGCTTTTACACACAGTTTTTTACACGTATTCATCTTCGATTTCACTTACAACTTGTGTAAAAACTGCATTCCATGCCAGGCCTGAAACGTTCCAAAGCTCAGTTCTGTGAGTAAATTGCAACTAAGATTTCTACAAAAAAAGACACAAGCAAAAGAAGAAGAAAAATATATATTCTTTCAGAACATTTATCCTTTGGCAATAATTCTAATTTATATATGACGAAACATAACAACACTACTCCCTCCATACACTAAAGAAATCTCACTGTGGAAGACATTCTGATTTATACTTTCATGATTATATATGTGGTGCATTAGATACAAAATAGTAAATGCTCATTAAATACTTGTGTTAAGTGATCTTTATTTCTCTAGAAAGGCAGCACTATTGACATTTTGGGCTGGATAATTCTTTGCTGTGGGAGGCTCTCCTGTACACTGTTGGATGTTGAGTAGCATCTCTGGCCTCTGTCCACTAGATGCCAGTAGCATATACAGTTCTGACGAGCAAAAATGTCTCCAGACACTACCAAATGTCACCTGCGTGCAAAATCACCCTGGTTGAGAGCCACTGCTCTATAATGATTCACTCTGATCTGTGTAATAATTCTCACACTAATCTTTGCTAGAGACAAAAAGGATTTGCTACAAAATTTTAGTAGTAATTTTAATCATATTTCAAAATGAGTAACAAATTAATTTTATAAAAAATTAAGCTTTACAAAAATTCCAAATATAATGAAGTTATACTTGTAACTTACATAAACTGCAAAAAAGGTAGTGGTTCAAATGTACGTCTTTCGATAGACTGTATTTTATTGCAGGATAAATCTCTAGGACAAGTAAAAGGAAAATATTACCTCAATTAGCTATTAGATATCTAATTAGTAGGAATAACTAGTAGACTTTAGAATGATAATAATAAATAAGAAGCTTTGGTCTAAACTCCAAACCTTAGGAATTATTACTTGAACCTTCCAGAGCCCCTAACCCTGCCTTCACCTCTCTTAAGAGTCTCACCTTCAGGATCTTCATAAATTAAATATACAACTATGGATCTTGATAGATTTTGGAGGTAATCTTTCCCGAGAGCAGAAACATTGATTAGATTCCACCTTTCGTGGTCTCATCAAATTCTGGATTATGAGCTCAAAGTTTTTATCTCTATATATCATTATAATTTCCAATATTAAAAGGAATATTCTTATATTTACACACCTCCCAGTATAGTTCTGTTTTTCTAGGTCAATTCATTACCAGAAGAAATAAAAGATACCCTTTCACACAACTTGAAAGGAAGTTACTTCTCTCATTAATATGTAACTTTAATTCAGTATTACGCTTTCTATCATATTGACTTTTATTCGAAAATACCTACTCTTGACTACAGCTGACTATCTTATTTCCATTGATTCCAGCTTAGTCTCTCATTTCACCTGGATGGGTCTAACTGTCTTCTGACTGGTGTTTCCATCTCTACCCTCTCCCTTTCTAAGCCATCCTCCACGCGATCACCAGATTAACTCTCCGGAAGTGGTTCTCAAATACCAGCATCACTTGTGAACTTATTGAAGATACAAATACTCAGCCCTACTCTGGACCTCTTGAATCAGTAACTATGGGGGTGGAGCCTGTGTTTTCACAAGCCCTCCAAGTGGTTGGTTCTGTTGCAGGCTAAAGCTTGTCCTAAAGCACTGCTGTGGTAACATGGTAGCTTGACATGTTATCCTTGGCTTGGCCTCCAAAGCCCTAGATGATCTGGCTCTAATCTCCTACTCTTCCCACTTGTACTCTACAGGTACTCAGAGTATTTTTCCTGTGTTTTGCCTTTCTCCCACTTTCCTTTTGCAAGCTTATTCTTCCCAAGTTGTCTGTCATTGATACCCAATGGCCCTTCGAGGTCCCGTTTAAACAGCATTGCTCTAGTAACATCTTCCCGGATCCAATTTGAAGACTTTTTTCCCTCTTTTGTGCTCCAATACCAACTTATAGCTCTCATTGCCCATATTCACTTCTTTCTTTAAATATAGCTATTTTTGCAACCCATGTCCTCTGAGCATAAACTCCTTCAAAGTATGGACTAGATCCTGCTTATGTGCATCGTCTATCATGTTTAAAGCCAACGTGCGGACATAAAGCAAACTCAAATATTTATAAAATCAACAAATAGCTGGGGAGTGGATAGAAGGAGGAAATGACTGTTTGAAAAGAAATGTAGTTTTATTACTTCATGGTGCCTCCACAGCACTTTGTCATTATGGTTTGAGCTTATATGTTTATTTTCCCTGTGAGATCATGAGTTGCTAAAAGGGAGTCCTGTCTTACCCATCTTCGTGTTTACAACACTAGGCATAGTGCTGATTAGCATATTCTTTTTTCGCTTTTTTATTGATTGGCTTTTTTTTTTTTTTTTAAAGAATGAGAGTACTTACGCTAACCTGAAATAATCAGATTATAAAGTATTACATAGTAGAAGTAATGAAGGGCCTATTCCACTGTGCAGTTATCTTGTTTGTTTTTCTCCAAACTGTGTAAGGTTTGGAGCCCAGATGGCAGAGAAGAGACTAATATAAAGGTGATCGCCCCTTAAGGCTTGGAAGGTTTGATAATTAAAAGAACTATTTTTAGGGTCATGTGAGGCTCTTTATACCCACTTCCCTTAAGCCTTTTATATTTGCAAGAAGAATCTATTTGCTAAAGAGGATCATTAATTGGCTTAATAAGGATTAATGACATACACAGCTTTGGATGCCATGGACAAAGGACAAAAACTGAGCTTTTATAGCAAAAAACACAGTTATCTCCTTATCCCTAAATAAAGGAAATACGAGGCAAGCATCTCCTCTTTGATAAAGAAGCTGGAGAGGGAATTCCCTGGCGGTCCAGGGGTTAGGACTCGGCGCTTCCACTGCTGGGGACCTGGGTTCAATCCCTGGTCAGGGAACTAAGATCCCGCAAGTCGTGTGGCGTGGCCCAAAAAACAAAACAAACAAACAAACAAAAAACAGAAGAAAAAAGGCTGGAGAGATTTTTGTTAGGGGCATTTCTGATATGCTTATTTAGGGTAAACATTTCTAAATATACCACTTAACCATCATCTTAAACATTCTTAATATTGGTATCACAATTCCTGCATCGAAATCCTTAACAACAGTTTGTTCTTTTGGTAACTTAATGTGTTCTTGACAATACTGATTTTATTTTTAAGATTTTTTTTTTTTGATGTGGACCATTTTTAAAGTCTTCATTGAATTTGTTACAATATTGCTTCTTTTTTTTTATGTTTTGGTTTTTTGGCCATGAGGCATGTGGGATCTTAGCTCCCTGACCAGGGATCGAACCCGCACCCCCTGCACTGGAAGGCAAAGTCTTAACCACTAGACCACCAGGGAAGTCCCTTGACAATACTGTTTACATACTTCATCTACTTAAATATTTAATATTTAAATGTTAATTTAATTTAGATTAAATTATCAAAGTTATGAGTTAATGGCATTCATATTAATGTAAGTGTTCTATATTTTCTTGTCCTGTAGGGGACAATTTGAGGTTAACTTTCATTCCTCTCATTTCACTAAACCAACTTTTTCAAACCTTTTCTGTAAAGACCAGATAAGTCAATATTTTAGGCTTTGCAGGCCACATACAGTCTCTGTCACATATTTTTCTTCGTGTCTTTTTTTTCTCGTTTACAGCCCTTTAAAAAATCACTTTTAACTTATGGACTGTATAAAAACGGACTGTGGGCCAGGTTTGATCCATAGGTCATAAACAAAATATAAATACAGATGGAGAGTATATGAACACTTATATAACAAGGTTCATATGGGAGTCTATAATTGCTCAGACCTCATTACCACTTTTCCTCTACAACTAAAGTGTATTTTTCTATCTATACCTTGTCTATATAATGAAAAAATTAAAAATGAATAGGAGATATATAGTGCTAGTGATGGGCTGGGACCCTACACAGACTTAAAGAATTGTAGAATTTTATTGCTAGGAGAAACTGAAGAGATTATCTAACTTGAACCCCTTAATTATTTTATAGATAATCTACTTTATAGATAAGAACTCATAAATAAATATGATTAACTTACAAATATCGGAGGGATAGCAAGCCTTCAAAGGAGTCCTTATGTAATTCAGTCAAATAATTTTCACTGAGAATTCTGAAAAATGAAAAGGTTATTTCTGGATCAAACTGCAAAATAACTACAACTATGTACTACATAGGACTAACTCCTATATGGGGAGGAAAGCTGGGTAATGGTGCCACCTAAACAACCTAATTCTTATCTAATTTAGGGAGGGTGATTTCTGCTCTGTTTTCATTTAAACCTTCTTTTCACGTCCTCCTTTCTGTCCATCTCTCTCCATCACGCATGTGCACGCGTGCGCGCACACACACACACACCCACACACACCCACGCCCCACCCACTCTTCCCACCAAATCATATAGTTAATGCCTACTCTCTAGATCACGAAGTCTCTGTTAGAACCCAGCTCTGGGTGGCACCAACGTTGCAGAGCTGCCCTTCCCTCCTCTCTTTCCCCAAACCTTATTGGGAAGTCCCACACACAACTGTATCAGGGCAAATGAAGCCATCTGATTTTTTCCCCCATTAAACATTTTTTGAAAACTAAACTGTGCATAAAATATACATAACTGTTCAATAATTCAATTGAACAACTGTTCAACTGTTTAATAATTACAAAACAGACCCCCACGTAATACCATTCATGTCAGGAAAGAATCCTGCCAGCATCCCAGAAGACCCCGTGTGCCCTTTTCCAATCACAACCCTCTCTCTGACTTCCTAGAGGGAACCACTGTCCTGACTTTAATAATAATTTCCTTGCTTTTTAAATGTAGTTTTGCCTTTTCTCTATCAGCCATAAACAACACAGTTTAGTCTTGCTTCTTCTTGAACTTTATATAAGTGGAATCATATTATATGTATTATTTTCCACATTGCTTCTTTCATTCAACATTATTTTGTAAAATTATTTTATTTTTGCCTGTAGTATGTAGTGTTGCATGTCCAACTACATGAGGCTTCTGAGTATTTGAAAGTGGCTAATGTGACTGAGTTGAATTTTTAATTTAATTAATTTCAATTATTTTAAAATTAAAATTTTAAAAACTGATACTCAATGTAATTATTGGAAAATGTTTATGTTAGCAACAATTTGCATATGTGATACTACATTTTTGACTGTAAATTTTATGAAATCTCAATACCGATCAAGTATTTGTGATAAAATTTAGCAACCAAATTGTGATTTCAAAGAGTTAGTATGGGAAAAAAATATAGATTCTCTCATTAATTTTTAGATTGATTACATGTAGATATGATAACACTTTGGATATTTTTAAATACTTAGTATGAAAAAAACATAGAATATCTTATTAATAATGTATATAATGATTACATGTTAAAATGAAAATATTTTGTAAATAAGGGTTAAGTAAAAGATATTAACATTTATTTCATCCGTTTCATTTTACTTGTGTTTTTAAGTGGCTACCAGAAAATTTAAGATTACTTATGTGGCTTGCGTTATGTTTCTGATGAAGTGTATGACTTCTAAGTATGATTATACCACACTTTATTCATTCAACTGTTGGTGTATACTGAGATTTTTCTAGTTTTTATTTATTAAAAACAATACTGCTGGGCTTCCCTGGTGGCGCAGTGGCTGGGAGTCTGCCTGCCAATGCAGGGGACGCGGGTTCGAGCCCTGGTCTGGGAGGATCCCACATGCCACGGAGCGACTGGGCCCGTGAGCCACAATTGCTGAGCCTGCGCGTCTGGAGCCTGTGCTCCGCAACAAGAGAGGCCGCAATAGTGAGAGGCCTGCGCACCGCGATGAAGAGTGGCCCCCGCTTGCCGCAACTGGAGAAAGCCCTCGCACAGAAACGAAGACCCAACTCAGCCATAAATAAATAAACAAACAAACAAATAAATAAATAAATAAAATTTAAACAAAAACAATACTACTTTGAACATTCTTGTATTTGTATCCTGATACATATTTGCCCGAGTTTGTCTAGGATGTAATAGGGATACAAAATTGTTTCCTAAGAAGTTGTGCTATTTCAAGTTGGCAGATTGAAACATGTCAAGTCTCCACCCCTTCAACTTCCACCAAAATCCCTAAGAATGACATAACTAGAATCCCTAGAAAAGATATAACTTAAGAATCACAACCTTAGCTCAATGTGTGGGAGCAGCTCCACAAATGCTCCCCTACCAGAAACGTCCTGGAGCTACCTACAGGGTGATCAGTTGGAATAGTGAGGTAGGAGCAGCCTACAGCACACATCAACCCCACATCTTTCCCCCTTGATCCAGGCAGCAAAAGGTGTCTTCCTCTAGGCAGGAGCAATTGGTGTTAGAAAGGGGGCAAGGTCCCAGAACCCTGGAAGAAAGGTATGCACTCCCTGACTAGCCACCAGAAGTCACCTTCCACCTCTGCCTTATTCTCAGGGGAACCCATCGGGAGTAATAAGCCCCAACAGCTCATTTCACTTCTCCCCTAAAGCTGGGAAACAAACGCAGTAGAATCTCAACTACAAAGATGAATTACACTCAGGAAGGACCAAACAATGTGAGAAAGCCAACTCCATTAAGGACAGAAAACAAAAACAAACATAAGAGCTTATAGCCAATGAATCAGAGTTAACAAAGCACAAGAGGACCTTAGGATAGCACAATTATTACCCTCAGACAGATGTAAGCAGATAGTGCATCCATTAATCAACTCAAGAATACACAAATGAAAAGTGTTGGCAATAATAAAAAATCTCAGTATATGAGAGGCAGAAATGACAGTTAAAAAATAAATTAGGAAACTGAGAGATCCAGCCAATGACTTCTCCAGAATGCAGAATGAAGGGAGCAGGAACGATTCACAGTCAAGCCTGACGCCTGGGTCTGCCAGAGGAATGTTAAGCCCTTTGCTTCCGCTGGTCTCACGATAAAGACTAGGAACATGCTGCGGGGAGGAGGGGGTGGTGTTTTGCACCTGTTTCTTATATCTGATAAGCAGGAAGGCACATAGCCAGTATCCCAGGAGTGGAGTGAGGGAGTAGTAGAGAGAGCCAGTACAGAAGAAACTCTATAAGACGTCAAAGGTAGGTTTCTCTTGCCTGGAAGAATCCCCTTCCTTGCAGGTGATATTAACAGTGGTACATCCTTCAGGAGCCTTGGGGATCTGAGCACAGGCTATGTTGCCTTGTGAAACTATTTCCACTGAGTTCTGCATTTAAAACCTTCTGCTTTTCACTCACAGTGTCTCTTGGTCACATATTTATATTAATTCCATCTCATAGCTTAATTCCAGCTCATAAATTAATTCTTTACTCATAGCTTATGAGCATTAAAATATTACTACTCTGCAAGTCAGTTATTAAGGTGGTTCATATTATACAGAATATAGTCACACACATTTTTAAAAGATCACTAAAACAAAAACACAAAAGACTTCAATTCCCACAAAGAACTCTTGGAGCCCTGAGCATGCTTCAAAGACCCTGACCTCAATTTGAAATTCACCATGTTAGAAGGAATCGCAGTGATTGTCAGAAGACATGTTAGGGGGAATGGTCAACAGATGGTGCTAAGACTGATTGTTTTCTCACCTCTAAGTAGTGGTTTCACATTTCCATGGAAATGATCCAAAAAGAAAAAAACCAAATCAATATGTCCAACGACATTTATGGTAACCCTTTTCATACCTTCAAAGGTAGGAAAAAACTCTACCTCCCCATATCGCATAACCAAACTGTATGTATATACCATAAATGATATACAAACGTCACAGGAAATGATGGTATATGAAAAAAAGCTACACAAAAGTGGAACTCACATATACTGATTATAACTTTGAACGCTGACAAGGATTCAGGAAGTACAGCAAAGAGATGGGGCTGATCCTCCACTCTTTATGGCACTGTCTTCTCTGATTGGCTGATGCCCATACCAGACTGGTTAGAGTTTGAATATCATGGTAGGACAGGGGGTAACCAAACAGTGTGTATTTCAAATTAATGGGGTTTCTTTCTGTGAAGTTGTTTGGATGACAGGATAGTAGAAATTTTAAAAATAACAACGGTAAATTCAGCCTAGAAGTAAAGTTTAGACTGAGAATGAGTCAGTCACCAAAAAATTACCCAAAAAGGAGCTTCAAATAAGCAATAACTCAATAACTGAAATAAAATACATTAATCTGTAGAACTCCAAATATTCATTTTGACGGAGGAAAATATTTTTAAACTATGGGGAATCAAGAGTTAAAGCCAGATCTAAAACTTTCTCACACCATGAAAATATCAAAACCAGGCATGAAGTAACATTTAAGAAAGATCCATGTCTAACGTCTGACCAGGGTTCTGGTCTACGGCAATCTTCTGAATTTCACATTCATTCTTGATTCTGTATTATTGACAATTATCCTTCTCTCCACCTCTGTAACTTCTAGGAAATTGAGAGGGCTCAGGGTTTGTTTGTTTGATTGATTTAACTATATATATAATGCAAACAATAGGCCTTTCTGGAACTGATTTACTCTGCTTCCCCTGCTTTCTTTCTCTCCAAAGTACTTAGCAATGCTTGAAATTATACCTATCTATCTATTATACTTATATACTTATTTTTATATACTTGTAAACCCCCTGAGAACTGGGATACTTGGGCTGTTTCATTCTTGGGCCTGTAACCCTAGCATGTAAAACAGTTCCTGACATATAGTAGATACTCAAAAAATATTTATTGAATGAATTCAGAAAGTGACAAGTTATCAGCTATCAGATACTTTGACTTAAAACAAATTATCCATTTATCGTCACTCATGAGGATAAGGACAGGAAAAGAAATGTCTTTCTTCTCCCCTACATTTGTGACTCAATCTTCTGAGACAAGAATGCTTTGAGAATTTCAGAAAAGCAATGGTTCTTTTCCCTAAAAAACTGCACTTTCTTGAACACACGCAAAAGTGTGCATGCAATTTCGACTTGTGGATCACCCTTTTAGCGCAGAGGTCTGTGAATAGAGAGGACTGAATCCAGAGTGCCAAACTTGGATGGGAAATAAAATTACATCTCAGTTTTCACAAATCTCGAACTAAAATCAGCACTTCCTTCCATTATGAATGTAGGCAACAAACCACAGTAGATCAGCAGTATAGTTAATTTGGTCCCCAATAGAAATCACAGGTCATTTCATATCACGTATATGCTGCAGATACCTCGAAATATCATTTATTCTCATCACTACCCTGGAGTTATAATATTTATTAGACCTACCACTATATCTTGTTATTTAATGTGTTAAGAGAAGCATATTTATTACTGTTTCACTAATTTTAAAAATATTCTGAAAACTCTTTCAATATAGTTGGTTTCCTTTGTTTTTCTATATAGTTTGACTTATTATACATTATAAAACATTATCCCAAGAACATAAGCTTCTGCAGCTTGCCAAAGAGGTATACACGGGGGAGCAGGAGGTATAAAGAAATTCTGCTTTGGGGAAACACTGACCTCAAGTTAGGAACCTCTGCTTATAAGGCAGAAACCTCAAGCTGACTTCGAAATCTTCAAACCTTACCAGACTCATGTTACAGTGTATCGCCTCCCAAACACACGCTTTTTAAAAATTAATTTTTTAATTTCAATTTATTTTTTAAAAATATGTCATATATACTCACATCTCAAAATTCCAAAAATATGTAGCACACAATTCAAACTTTTTCTCTTACCTCTGTCCCTCAGTCTACCACCCCCCTCCACTCCCAGAGGAAATTAAGTTATCTATTTCTTGGGCCAAGTGACTTTCATTTTTCTTACAAGTTTGGGAAATAAAATCTCCAAGTTAGATACTATCACGGGAAATATAAACTACATATACTATTTACGAAATCTGTAAATTAAAACAAATTGCCTGGTTCTAGCATTTTTTTCCTTACCAATAAGATATCCGACTAAGGGGGCATCTCTTTAAGGGTGGTCATAATACCTGTTTTTAGATTGAATGTTATGTCTTTTATTATTAATTCAGAAGTCATTTATGACTTGTCTATTCAAATTGAACTAAGGATATGACCACAGACTGTCATGAAAAATTACTTTGAATGTTTTTTTCCAAAATCACTTATGGATCTAAACTGACTTTTTCTACAAATCAATAAAAAAAATAGTAACAGAAAAATGGGCAAAGGACAGACAATTCAGAGATGAAATACAAATGTTCAGTAAACACATAAAGATATTTAAGTTCACAAGTAATACGAAAAATTCAAATTCAGATGGGACCCCTTTTATTCACCCGTCAGATTAGCAAAAAAAAAAAAAAAAAAAAAGGGAGAATATCCAGTGTTGGTAGGGTGTGGGGAAATGAATGTCATCACAGCAGGATGACTGGAGTATAAGCTGGCACAACTTTTTCGAAGGCAATTAAAATTTTATATCTAAATAGCCTTCACCCCAACAATCCCATTTCTAGATAACTATTCTATAGACATAAATGACCAGGCTCACAAAAATGCATGTACAAGGGTATTCATTGCAGCAATGCAAGTAACAAGAAAACTGGACATAATCTAAACATCCTTCAATAGGGGCATTATTAAACTGTGATACATTCATACTATGGAATACTATGCAGGAGTTTAAATGAACGGGGTAACCCTCTATGTACTGGGAAGGAAAGAAATCTAAGACATATCATGAAACGAAGGAATCAAGTTGCAGGATGTTACTTACGTAAAAAAAGGTAAGAAAAACACACAAACCTATTTTGCTATCTGTAAGTATGTATGTACTCAAACGTATGGAAAAGAGTCTGCAAGGATTAATACTAAACTCAAAGTAGTGGGTGGGGGATTAGGGCACAAGGAGGGTTTTCACTATACCTGTTATTTCATTGTTATCTATTGAGAATATAATCATGTATTACTTGTATAATGGAAAGTAAGTTTAAATTGTCTCTTACTGATTTTAAAGAGGTCCTGCCAAATTTAATTTTTAAAATAAACACAGAATTTCAATCATCAGGTTGCTTTGGGATACGGAAGGGGAAATACCTTTTCTCACAGGTACTGACCTCAAAATTCTGGACCAAGAAGGATCTTACAATGCAGTTAACTTTTTGTATTCATATTTGGGGAGAGTATACTCACAGCTTCTCAGTCCAGCGGTATGCCTTCCATATACTTTCATCAATGTAAGAAATAGAGTTTCCTTGGAAATTTCTGTGAAGAAACACAGTTCATATCCTTGAATAGGTAGGAAAAGAATGTAGAGAATAAGGAAAAGAATCATGGCCACCGTGTGGGGAATATTCAAATGCAGAAAAGACCAGCTTTCTAATTCCCACAGCTTATCAGCTTCCCGGTGTGCACAATTAATAAAAACATACTGTGAGGCCACTGGCACAAACAATGAGGCATCTCCTCAGAACCTGAACTTCCTATCTGTCCAATTTCTTGGATACATAATGCCAATTACTTTTTTTCCACAATCACTTATGTGTCCAAAATGACTCCTACAAATCGATGAGAAAAATGGCAAACATTTATCAATATCAGCAAATGAATATAAAGAAATCCTATGCTAGGCAACACCAAAGCTTTGGCTCAGTGCCCTCAGAATCTGTCCAGGTGTTAGAAGGATACGGGCAATTAGAAATTAGAGGGACTAATACGAAAATATCTCTTAAGCATATTGCATAGGGCAAAGCACGAGTTACTGAGCAAGGAGTAAAGTTATTACCTCATTAGGGGAACAAAATGCAAAGGAAAGAGCTCGGAAGGAAGGACACACATCAAAACAGTAACAGGAGTTACCTTATTGGTGGTAGGGAAGGTGGGGTGGAATTTTCACATTTTATCCTATATACTTCTGTGACATTTCTTTTTTTAAACAGTGAGAATGTATCCATGAATTAGACATGTTAAGAGAAGCTGTTAAACGCCTGAGGTTCAGTTTGAACCACTAACTCAGTGGATGACTTTGAATCTTTAGCTTTAGCTTTGTCCTCTTCCCTCAGCAACAATGTAACTGTTCAGTTTATATGCACATTTTTCACGCGAGTCAGAAATAAGTCAAAACGGATACCTGTCTGCCCATCTGCCTGAGGGACATTTCCACTCAAACAGAGCCTTCTGGTTGCTTTATGCTCACCAATAAAAGATGCCTAAGACTGAACTCATCTCCCTCAAACTGACTCTGCTTGCCAACTGCTGGATTTCCACCTGTTATACCACCATCATTCTGCCCATCAACACATGTGATTTGTCTCTTTCCTGTACTACAATCCCCCAACTCTAGGCAATTACTACATCTTGTCAGTTTTTCCTCTGTAGTACTCTCAGGATTTTCTTTCTACTTCCATCACAACCACTCTAATTTGGCCCCTTCTCACTTTACTCCTAGATTTTGCTAAAGCACTCTATTTGGACTCCCTGAATCAAGCTTTCCTCTCTAGATCGCTCTACATATGAAATCTAAAATCAGCCTCTTGTTTTAATCATTTGTCTCTCTTGCTTGAAAACTTGCATGGCTCCCCATATCTCAGAGCGTTAACTTTCAAACCCCCATTGCCGATAGCCAAGGCTTTTCATAATCCTATCTTTCATTGTTGCCTAACCCAATTCTTTACAGCCAGACTAATCTATTAAATTCTGATCATCCCTGCAGTCACACCTTTGCCTAGACTGTACTGTCTATTATTTTTCTGACAAATCACAGCCAATCTTTAAGTCCCAGCTAAAGATTTAGCTTATCCATGCTGCATTCCGTGACCTCCACACCCCTGTGATTACAGGTTCTGGTGAATTACAGCACCTATCTGTATTTCTCTTAATACTTAATTATATATTACCTCCCTTTTAAGGCATATCCCCTTTCTCCCCACTTGTCATTGTCATGTTCTGGAGACAATGCCATAGACTTCTGTGGCTCCCACAGTACTTAGCCCTGGGTTGGGCACAAAATGGGTGCTACATGTAGAAAGCCAGGGGACAAAGATGAGTTCTAGATATAACTGAGGGATTGAATAATAATAATAGCTAACACTAAAATATATGCTAGGCACTGATAGAAGACCTTTACCTATATTAACTCATCTAAATCTCCCAATGAGATTGGAGTCATTGGGAGATTTAGGAGTCATAGGAGTCATCCTGTGAGAGGATGACTACCATAATCCCCATTTTACAGATGAGGAAATTGAGTCATAAAGCTAATAAATGACAGACCTGGGTTCAAACCCAGGTAGTCTGGCTCCGGAATCTCTACTCTTAACCACTTTGTTGTATTACCTACCACCAATGAGATGGGGAGAGGGACATGTCGCTGTAAAGAGGATGGAGTAAAGAGGGGAGAAGCGTAGATGTTAAGGAATTAAAGAATGGGGTAAAAAAATGGAGAAGGAGAAAATAAGGGCAATTAAAAGTAAAAGACTGGAGGAGAGGGAAAAATAGTAAGAAGGAGAATGAAGACAAGGAATCATTGACAAACAAAAGGTGGAAACAGAAAGCCAGTCAATGTGGGTTGGGGAGATAAGGAGGACCCAGGAAGGCCTGAAGAAAGGCTGCCATGTCAGGCAGGATGCAGAGAACAAATGAGGAAAGGCGATTCTTACATGATGGTGAAGGTGCCGTTGTAGGCGTTAGGCTCTGGCTCAGGCACTCTGTGGAGCTTCTGCTTTGGGCTGAGACCAACACACGACAGTGTCTCATTTTTGCAGGTACAGAGCTCACATATGCTGATGTTTGTGGTGGCATTCTGTTCTGGCCGCTTCTTTTCTGGGGTATATTTTACACCAGGAAGACCAGTGGATACCGAATACTGAGTCGAAGGAACTGTCTCAGATGGCCTTGGTTGCTGAGGTAGGTTAACTCCCAGGTCCCCAGGTGGAACTGTGACTTGAGTCAGGTTTGGCTGTGCAAGTGTCACCTCAGGGTGTTTTGGAGGGGGAGCTGTAGTCTGCTGCAGGGCTGTAGAATGTTCAGACTCTGTAGTAGGTTCTGGAGTTGTGGTAAGCCCCTGGTCTAAAGGTTGAACTCTGACACTGGGTGATGTTGGAGGCTCACTGTGATCCTGATCTGGTGCTGGAACTATTGGGTTCTGATATACTGGAGGCTGAGCTACAAAAACCTCCTTAGGTGGTTCTGGAGGCTGGGTTAAGGTCTCCTGCATGGTTGGAGAAGGTTCATCCTCCTTAGTGGGTTCGGGCCTTATGGTCAGTTCAAGGTCCAAAGGTTGAATTGTGACCTCAGTCAAGGTTGGATGCTGAGCCTCAACTTGCTCTGGATTTGGAAATGTCACCTCGGGGTATGTTGGTTGAGTTGGGGCTCCCTGCTGAACTGGAAAAGGTTCAACATTTTCAGTGGGGGTTGGCTGCTGATCTGAAACCTCTTGCTGGACTGACATAGGTTCCAACTGCTCAGGGGACACTGTAGACTGAGCCGAGGTTTCTTGTTGGGGTGGAGAAGTTTCAACCTCATTAGTGAACGCTGGAGTTACGATAAGTGCAAGACCCACAGGTTTAACAGTGACATCGGGCCGCTGCAGAAGCTGAGCTTGATCCTGACCTAGAGGAGAAACTGTTGTCACATGATGCTCCGGAGAGAAAACTACAGTCACATTAGAGAGCTCTGGAGACTGAGTTGGAGAGGATTCAACCTCACCAGGAGCCTGTGGATGCTGAGCTCTGGCTTCCTGCTGAGGTGGAGAAGGTACAACCTCAGGAGCCTGTGGATGCTGATCTGGAGTCTCCTGCTGGGTTGTGGCAGGTGTAACTTCTTCTCCAGGATGCTCTGGATACTGAGCTGGGGTCTCCTCTTGTACTGAAGGTTTGTTATGTGGACCGGCTTCTGGAGATTGGGCTGAAGCCTCCTGTTGAACTGCCAAAGGTTCAACCTCCTCAGGTGGCTGTGAAGGCAGCGTGGGGGCCTCATGCTGGGTTGTAGAAAATTCTGCATTAGTAAGGGGCACTGAGGCCTGAGCTGAAGGCTTCTGCTGATTTGGAGAAGGTCCCACCTCTGGCGTGGGTTCTTTTGTTATGGTAAGCTCCACATCTGCAGGTTTGACAGCGACGCTGGATAAGTTTGAATGCTCAGCATGATGGTGACTTGGAGGTGAAACTGTCATTTCGAGATGCTCTGGAGGTTGAGCTGGCTGTTCCTGTTGAGTTGGAGAAGGTTCCACCTCCCCTGAAGAAGGCTCTGGAGGCGGAGCTGGTTGCTCCCGCTCACGTGAAGGCTCAACCTCTCCAGGAGGCTCTGGAGGCTTAGCTAAGGTCTCTTGTTGGGTTGGAGAAGATTCTCTCCCCTCAGGATGCTCAAGAGGTGGAGCCAGGGCCTCCTGCTGAGCTGTAGGAAGTTCAGCTTCCGTAGTGGGCTCTGGAGTGATGGTAAGTTCCAAATCCAGAGGTTGAAGTGTAACACTGGGCAAGTTTGAATGAGCGTGACGCTGAACGCCAGGTAGAGATGCTACCTCATCACTCACTGGAATTTGAAGTACATACTCAGTAGGGAACCCTGGAGTCTCAGTTGGGGCCTCTTGATGGAGTAGAGAAGGTTCAACCTCCTCAGGGAGCTCTGGAGGCTGAGATGGGGCCCGCTGCTGGACTGGCGGAGGTTCAACCTCCTCAGGGCTCTCTGGAGGCTGAGATGGTGTCTCCTGCTGGACTGGAGAAGGTTCAACCTCTTTAGTGACCTGTGGAGCTATGGTAAGTGCCAGATCCAGAGGTTTAACAGTGACATGGTACAAGTTTGACTGCTGAGCTTCATTTACCCCATGATGTGCTACTGGTTGAACTACAACCTCCTTAAGTGTCTCCAAAGTCTGGGCTAGGGCCTCCTGAGGACTTGAAGTTTCTAGTTCCTCAGGGGCCTCTGAAGGCTGAGATGGAGCCTCCTGATGAAGTGGAGGTGGTTCTACCTCTTCAGTGGGCTCTGGATGCTGAGCCTGGGCCTCTGCCTGGGGTGAAAAAGATTCAGCCTCCTCAGGGGTCTGTGGATGCTGAGCAGGGGCCTCTTGCTGGGGTAAAGATTCAGCCTCCTCAGTGCGCTCTGGATGACGAGTTTGGGCCTCCTGCTGGGATGGAGAAATTTCAGCTTCCTCAGGGGGCTCTGGAGGTTCATCTGGGCTCCCCAGAAAATCTGTAGGTAGCCTCTCCTCAGGATAAAAGGCATCCATACTGGGATCTAAATAATCACCCTGCAACTGTTGTTCTAGACCCTGAGTTTTTTTTTCAAATTGGCCTGTAGTTCCAACAACTTTGGCAAGCCGTTGATGCTGAACTAGATCTTTCTTCAGGTTTGGGGGTGAAACAATAAACTTCACTGGTTTTGAGCTCTTACTACCTAGAGGTGGAACAAGTATTTCAAATGATTGGTGACCTGCAGCCTGATCTAGACCTATGTTTTTAGTCTTACTTTTGTGTCGAGAAGGCAGAACCAAGGCCTGATTCTGATTCCAATCCAGCACTGGAACTTCCTCTGGGAGCTTTTGATGTTGGGTTTGCTTGTTATTCAGATCCTGATGTGGAACAGCAAACTGATCTGGCCCTGTAGGCAGCTCTCCAACCGAATCCGTGTCCGGGTATGGAACCTCAGTCTCAGTCAACTCCTGATGAGGCGGGGCCAACATCTGGACTGGAGACGAGGACGTCAAGTAATTAAAGCCCCCGGCTTCTGCCAGGGGTGTAAGGGCATGGGGCAATTTGGGAGGGGGGTCTGAGGCGTATGAAGACCAAGCCTCGGTCAGCCACGCGGGGTTGGGTGTCACCTGGACGGGGTCCAGGGCCCACTCCGGAGGCTGAACTGCCAGGACTACTAGCCACAGTTGTTGCCACGTGAGGAAGAGCCGTGGCAACCAAAGGCGCAGCCGGGACATAACACGCGGCGGCTCCCAGGCGCAGTGACCCAGGCCACTGAGGAGCTGGAGCCACATCCTGCGTCCGAGCTGAACTGCTATGCCAGCGCCGACGCGAGGGCTCACGTCAGCAACCGCGCGCCCCTCCCCCGCCTAACGTCCCACCCGTTATTTATGACGTGTTTAGTTCCGCCACCACCATTATTAGGTTCGTGGGGAGATCCAACGCGCGCCACCAGAGTGGGCCTTTTTCCCAGAGTCCCCAGGGCGCAAGCCATCCTTCCCCTTGCCAAGGCGACAATTACCTCCTGCCGGGCCCTCTTCCCAAGCCCTCCCTGCCCTCCCTGGCCCCAAACAATGAGGCGGGATTTGGGCTGCAGACCCGAGTGGCCCCAAACTCCAGCGGCCCAGGGGTGGCGGGGGGTTGGGAAGGATGCAGAGCTTCCCAGGGAAACCACAGGACCTGGCATTCTGGGAAATTCAAAAGTGCTAGTCCAGTTCTGGCAATGTGAACTCTTCCTCCTCAAAGCTCAAGTCTGAGAGGCATTCTTCCCCCCTTTGGCCACACGGCTGACAAGAAAAGTAGCTGACCTGCAAAATGAGCACCAGTTAGGGTGGCGGGAGGGGAACACACCTTACAGTTATTCTCAAATGTTGCCATTTCCTCCAAACTCTCAGTATTCACGTCTCATTATTAATTCACCACTCTATTATTAGCCGTTACCACTGAATCAGTGATGACTCCAGAACTTCTGTAGGAGGGGTTTGGGGCAGGTGAGCAATTCATTCTGGGAAAGAGAGTCTAAAACCAAGTGAATGGCCCTTTACATTAGCATGGGAAAACTTCCCCCATCCCACCTTGTCTCAACAGAGCCATTAATCTAGAAAAAAACTACAGTGTCACTTTTCAGAGGTCTACCCTGTGTGCACACACGGAGAAGACACTTAGAATGTTCAAGTCAGCACGTTAAGTAATTTTCTTGAAATACTCTAACTAGCGCCCAGTTTACTTTCTTCACAGTCCTTTTCGTAATCTATTTAATTTTAGTCCTTTTTAATTGTCTGGTACACCTTTAACACCTAAACCCCAAGAGAGAAGGAGCTTCATCTTATTCCCAGTGCCTAGCACATAATGGTTTCTAAATGGAACTGATTCCAAGATTGGCCTCATTTAGGAATGGATCTGTTGTTATAACCAGGTTTCCGAAATCTTTAGTATCAATACGGAATCCTTTCCTCTCACATTTCACAGGAAGTTAGACTTCTTAAAGCCCAAACATGGATATGTTTGAAGTTTCCTTGACTGATTTAAATTGAATTAAATTAATTATTTTGTACAGGAAAAACTTTCAAAATTTTTACATTTTTCAGAACATAACCACCTTTTCTTTCTCTACTTTCTTCCCTTCAAAACAAACTTTGCAACATTGGGGTGAGTTAAGTAATCAGAAATCTAGCCCCAAATTAAGCTCTCAATGACATGAAACACATTTTTTGCTCCTTTTTAATACAAATCCTATATGCAGTACATTAATGTTTTCTTTTAGCAATTACATTGACAACTTAATCCCTAATTCGAGGCATCCATATAATTGATTTACAGAAAGGTTCTTCTGCAAAACATTTAACACAAGATATATATGAGATGCTGAGATCTGGGTAATACACCTTACTTGAAAGGCATGAATAGTTTTTAAACACTGTAGCATAATCACACTTAAGGCCATAGTTACTTTGTTCCCAAATCCCTGCAATTCTATTTGAGGGGAGTCCTAAAAGGCCTGTGTCTTCTCCTGTGTCCACAACTGTAGACGTACACTGATGGCCCTCAATCCTGCTCTCCAAACTTCAAATAAGGGGCCAGAGACAAGGCTCGGGACTTGGAGGAGTCCTAGAAATTCCCTGCCTCAAAAGCAGTTTCAGAGTTTCACATTTTCCGAAGGATGACAGAGCTGAGTAGACATGCCAGAGTCTTCCAAATCCTGCTGGTTGTTTTGAATTACGGCTACACTGGCTGTGTACCCCTTGAGTTTTTATCTCCACATACTTGAATTAAACCCTGTAGTTCCTCTTCGGTTCTAGCATCATCTGTGACCTCTTCACAGGGTCTATATGCCACAGCTATTTTACCACTTTCTGAAATAAAGTTAACAAGGATCAATTCAGAAGTTTTCTTGTTCTAAAACTTCCTGTATACAACGGTAGCACCCAATAATTAGACATTCTTTTGATTTCTAAAAGCAGAAAATAAGAGCATTTTCCTAGAAGTTCCCTCATCTGACACTTCAGTTTTTATCATCATTATTTGTGAAAAAATATATAAGAAGTGTCAACTTTGGTTCAGAAACCTTTCTGATCTTAGAAATAAGAACTAAGGAATAACGACAAAGGAATGAAAAGCTGTGGAAACAAAAATGTTCAATCACAAGACAAGTAAATAGGAAGGCATTAGGTGGGGGTCAAAGTGAGTTCAAACCTGGGATAGACACCACTGGACTATAATAGATACTTCATATTAGAAGCAAGGCAAGTGCCTACCCCTTGGGACCAAAATTCTACCAGAAACAATGAACAAAGCTTTGGAGACACAGACAGAGAGAGAGAGCATTTGAACACTCTACTGGCAGAAACTGGCCCATGTGCCTTTTGGACAATACAGCTTTCCTCAAGGCAAGCTAGAGCCACCAGGCTTTTTGGTCCAAGGAGTTTTGAGTACATATAAGGAATACCTTTGCATATTAGGGACAAACAACCCAGACATTTAGTTTGGTTCTTAAAGGTTGTTACCCAGAGTTGACAGCTGATGGAGATTCTGCCTGATGACCAGGGAAGTCAAACTTCACTGGAAGGACTGCCCAGCCTGGAAGGCCAAGACCAATCCACGGTCAACTCTTACAAGCAAATAAGGTCTCTGACAACTTAGCTAGGATTTCTCAGTCTCTACGCCTGCAGGGCTGTGAAGCAGGGGGGCAATTCTGTTCCGGGAGTCTACTAATCATAGAGTTTCCTTTGGGCACAGCCTGTCACATTCTCACCGCTGTATAACTCGATAGGGAACACAATCAACGCTATTCAGTAGCATGACCACTTTCAAGGCTCACAAAAACGTAGCCGATTATTATGTAAGAATCATATTCACCCAATATATCAGAAATGAAAACTGAAATTAAATTGATTCCAAAAACATAATCTAATAAACTCTTCAACAAGAAAACAACAACGATAATAATAATAGTCAATATATTTTGTCTGCTTACTATGTTTCAGGCATAGTTCTAAGCTTTTTACATTCATCGTCTCATTTACTCTTACAATATCCCCCATTAGGTGATGAGCTGAATTACTAACCCTATTTGCAGATAAAGAAATTGCAGCTTAGAGATATTAAATACCTTCAGATGTCTCCGGCTAGAAAAACCTAAAATTGCAACAACAACAACAAAATCTAAGAGACAAAGTTAGGACTCAAACACAGGTGTCCAAGGCTTATAATCACTGCACTATTCTGTATGATAAGCAAGCAACTGAGGAAGAACGGGACCAAACACTTTCTGTATGAACTGAGGCAAGTCATTCTACATCTCAACACTGGGGACAATAATAGTTGCTGTCGTTTTTCTCATAAATGCCACAAAGAACAAATTTAAGACTGCTGCTGTGAAAGCATCTGGTGAATGAAAGAATATGTAATGTTTTAGATAACCATTACTTTCATCCAATTAACTTTTCAAATAAGTTTCTTTGCTCACTGAAACTGAAGCACTTCAAGGACAGTCAAAAAGGTCTTACCTAAAACCACAATCAGCAGTTTCTGGAATGCATCTGTCATAGCCTTCTGAATAGCAAGCTTCTGGGTTACCTTCCTTTTCATAAGGAATGATAATGACCCTAAATCCAACCAAAACAGATGAATTTAAAATGCCTATCATCTGAATAACTGATTTCTAGGTTATATGTTTAAAACTAAAAAAGCATGTGTGATTCTTAGCTCACTACCTTAGTGATTAAGGGCAGGCACAACACTGGGGTACAGCTGAATGTCTCTGTTGTAGGTATACCCTGGCATGGCACAGTTTCACTGCTCAGATCTATTCTGGAAGTTCCTAAAATACTAACTAGACGGGAAATGCAAACCAAGGACGTGGCACAAACCTCATATTACTCACAGATTTCAAATGGACAAGCTGAGGCTACACTGCTACAGACCCTGCTCTCCTGTGCGTAAAGGGCTGGATTCATACAGTGAGATAGATTTGGTGGTAGTGCAGATGATCTGGCCTCTCCTCAACCATCACCCACTCAGGTGGATGGTGGAGCCTCCTCTACTCCATTCGCTAACAGCCCTGCCTCTGACTTAAAACCCTAAGCCCAAGTGCCATGGATTGTAGGAAAAAACTCAGTACCAATCGGAATCCCCTTTCTAGGGATCTACATTTACTTTTTCCGCTCAGGCCCTTCTATAGGAGGCAAAGGACTGAACATTTACACAAGAGTTTATTTCAATCTTTAGACAATGATTTTGTTGGGATAACTGAAGGCCAGAAGACATCTGTATTTGAAGGACTATTTTAGCACAAAACAAATTATTAACCAAAAACAAAAAACAAAAACAAAAACTAACTAATTTTCCCTCCTCCTAAGCTTCTTGGCAGGCAGTCAGTTCTAAAATTCTGAAGTTTAAGGTGCTGTCAGGTATCGCCTAAGATAAAAACCTATATTGTCAGGCAGAAAAATTCTGCCCAGGGCTTTAGTTGCTTAGAAAAGGTGATGATGTATCTGAAAAGTTGAGCTTCAGAAAGAAAGGAAAAAAGAGCAATCCCACTCCCTCACCTCCCCCCACACACACATACTGGAAAACAGACCTTCCTCCAACTTATCCAAAGGTTCCTTCCTCAGCCATGCCAACTCCAGGGCTCCTGCACTCGTGGGAGGGCAACACCACCTCTGAAGCACAGAAGAACTTCAGGCTATTGCTTCTGAAGTGGTGTCACAATATCTTCATCTTCCCTTTCTTCAAGGTTAGAAAGATCCTGAAGCTGTTAGGATTTTGAATGAAAGGCTAGACTTCCAAATATTCTGTTGTTAGAAATTAAAACTAAACTCCAGCAATCCCAGGTAATAGTTGAGGTATGCTATAGCTTCAAAATCAAGTGAGACTTGCAAATGAATGACTAGATATGGACAACTCTTTTTTATTATATACCATACAAATACTGGAGAAAATTACGGACACCACCATCCAAGTCATTGAGAGTATCACTAATTCTAGGTGGCAGGCCAATGCTCAGATACTTCCGTGTGGAAGCCTCTCACATCTCCTCCCCATAGCCCTGTTCCATTCTTCTCTCTAAAGTCTAGGAGTTCAATGTTGAAAGGAGTCTGGTTAGTCAAAGACAATCTACAGAGTTTACCTTGATGATCCTTTTTGACCACCCATTGAAACCAAAGTAGTAATTTGCCAATTCTTGGCATCTGGAGCTGTTTGGGGCAAGCGTATTATGTTGAACCGCCTTATGTCTGGTGCCGAGACGAACCTGAAGACATAAAAGACCTAAAAATATCACAACCCTACATGGAGACTTATTTTGGATATACCTGAGATTTATCAATACCAATTTCATAGAGTGGTTGTGAAGATTAAGTAGGACATTTTAAGCAATGAGTTCACAGTGAGCCCTAAATAAATGTTATTTATTATTTTTAAGTCAGTACTTTTCTGCATCATTTCCAGGGCCCCTGATTAACCGGAAGGTTCCCTGACCTCTGGTGGTGAAAGTGATGATGAAAGCAAGCAAGGAAGCCCAGCAGAAGCCTGTTATGGGGCTGGGGGTAAGCAAAGGAAGTGAACTGTTTTAGTCGTCTCACCCTGTAGCTCCTGCTTGAGAATATGACCTGAAGAGGAGATAAGATGGACCTGCCACTGAATTAGGACCTTAATCTGTAGCACCCCCTCCCCAAGTTACTAACCCCTGTTAGAAGAGGGAATACGTATACCTCGATGAATGTAAATAAAGCAACCAAAAGAATTAGAGGTTCATCTGCATTAACAAGCTTCTTTGAGAGTGCAAATAATTCCAGTCTTAACTCTCTAAATAACTTACATAGTACTGTGGAGTTTTTACATCACTAGTTCTTTCTTAAATGTCTATTTCCATTTTGAACAGGGTGCAGTATGTAAATATAGTCATAAACATTCAAATAATACAAATAAAGTCAAAGCATTGTTAATTCTTTATTGATGTGTTTGTGCATCTTCCTCTGTCACTACTTTATGAGCTCCTTAAGTGCTTGAAGGAACCATATATTATTCTTTCCTTGTTACCAGAAACAAGCATACATCTTGGCACATAATAGAGGAGGGATGGTCTGTTGACTGAGTGAATGAATGAGTACATAAGAAAATGAAATTACTTTCTCCAACTGAAGCTGCCTGCTGGGAAGGAGAAATGAAGACTAATTTTTAAATGCTGAGTGTCGCAACGTTTAAAACAGGGAAGCTAGGCCCTGTATGGTGAGTCATAATGGAGCTGTCCTGGACAATTAGGAAGCTTCAGAAGGGCTCTGAGCCCCTGGGTAGTAGAGACAGTTGACATCTGGGATAACCTTGCCACAGTTCTTGCTGGCAAACATTTCCCTTCGTGCTACTGAGAAAAACTCAGATACATTAGGCCTTTCCTTCATTTTATTTGAAGATGTTATTCTCTTGTCTGTATTTATAAAAAATACAGGGGAAAAAAGATAAGAAGTATATATGCCTGCTAATGAATAAAAGAAGACGTAATTGGAACTTCCCTGCTGGTGCAGTGGTTAAGACTCCGTGCTCCCAATGCAGGGGGCCCGGGTTCGATCCCTGGTCAGGGAACTAGGTCTCACGTGCATGCTGCAACTAAGAGTTTGCACGCCACAGTTAAGGAGCCTGCGAGCCACAACTAAAGGAGCCTGCCTGCTGCAACTGGGGAGCCCACGTGCCGCAACTGGGGAGCCCTTGAGCCGCAACTAAGGAGCCCGCCTGCTGCAACTAAGACCCGGTGCAACCAAATAAATAAATAAATAAAATTTAAAGAGAACGCATAATTAAAGTAGGTAACAATTTCGGGGGTGTGGGTAGTAAACTAAGGCTCTGCATTAAATAAAGAAATCGAATACGAATGCCCTTTCCTCTCAACTCTATAGTGACTTGTAGAACATTTTCCTCATTACTCTATCAGTGACGGGCTTTATGCTGTGACAATCTCAGAACCTAAGCTTATGGAACGGTCTTAATGTCCAATATAAGAAAAGAACTCATTACTCACAACTGATACCAAGTAACTGTTTCATAATCTTTCCAGGACCATCCGTAATATCTGAGGGGTTATGTGAAATGGTCGCAGGGTCCACAAATTAAAGAATGTCTGACACGAAATCATTTCAATCCCAGGGAGTACAGCCAGGATTGAAGAGGGTGTTAAACAGGGTACAGAAGTGGGAGGTAGTGTACCTGGAGTCACATCTGAGGAGAGTTCTCAGATTCAATAAAGGTGAGATCAGTGAGTAAAGAAATAGGGGTGAGACTAGGCAGCAAGGTCAGTAGGAAGTAGCCAGAGCAAGAAGCCAAGCAGAGAAGACACACAATTATAAAGTGAAAGGTCTGGGAAATCGAAGCCTCACTCACTTATTCAGAGGCATTGAAAAGGTCCTTGAAAAAGGAATGGTGGCTGAATGGAGGCACATAATGAAATGTTAATTCTGGGGAAGTAAAATTGGATGGCATGTTAATATGGAATAAGGTTTCTACAACGCACTAAAGAATATTTTAACCATCTTCTGGAATCTGAAGGGAGTTCTGAATAGGCAATTTGAGAGTGATGATGATGATGAAGCCTCCTTTATGTTACATCTGACAAAAGTTTGTCAAGCTCGGGACTTCCCTGGTGGGACAGTGGTTAAGAGTCCGCCTGCCAATGCAGGGGACACGGGTTCGATCCCTGGTCCGGGAAGATCCCACATGCCGCAGAGCAACTAAGCCCGTGTGCCACAACTACTGAGCCTGTGCTCTAGAGCCCGTGAGCCACAACTACTGAAGCCCGCGTGCCTAGAACCCGTGCTCCGCAACAAGAGAAGCCATCGCGATGAGAAGCCCACGCACCGCAACGAAGAGCAACCCCCGCTCGCCGCAACTAGACAAAGCCGGCGCGCAGCAACAAGACCCAACGCAGACAAAAATAAATTAATTAATTAATTAATTAACTTAAAAAAACAATTTGTCAACCTCACACATTTAAAATCCACATAAAAGTAAATATAAGGAAGACTCTTGTGAAGATTTCTTAAATTAAGGGGCAGCGTAAAATGACATGGGGTTTAACATCAGTTCAGTTTGGGTTTGGCCTCTAGTTTCCACATTTACTGTCATAAACCTTAAGTAAGTCACTTAACCATCCTGAGGTCGAGTTTCTTCAACTAAAAAAAAGAAAGAAAGAACTGGGGAACTGGGGGATCAGTGGAGCAGTGCATCTGAGAGCATTCTGTACACCACAGTGCTGTACAAACGTTGGCTTTTTATTTCCCCCCCCCGCCTTGGGATCTTAGTTCCCGGACCAGGGATTGAACCCGGGCCCTCAGCAGTGAAAGTCCTAACCACTGGACCGCCAGGGAATTCCCGATGGCCTATTAGTTTTAAATTCAGCACTTCATCCCAGTAGAGCGAGGAATTCCACACTTGGACCCACCTTCACTGGAGATGTCTGAAAAAGCTGCTTCTGGTCGCATGCCTTTTGGGCTCTGTGGGCATCCCTTGCTGAATAAACCTCGATGATGGCATAGAACACAGGACCGGCCACTGCTGCGTTTGGGAAGACTCGGACCGAATACAGAAGGCCAAACTGGGAGAAGACTGTGAACAGAGAATGCTGTAGGGTGGGCCCATGCTAAGTAAGTGCAGGAAATTTCACGTCCAGGAAGCCAAACCGCCCGTTCCTTTCTATTCCCCCAGCCCTTCGCCACAGGCAACTGTGGTGATCGTGCAACTCCAAACACTTCTCATTTCAGGAACAGGTTTCCCTCTGAAATCCTAAGCTTCGAGAAGCATTAGGAGGCAATGCCGGCTGTTGGGAACTATCTCTCAAAAATCTGTGGGGGCGAGCTGACTACTCAGGTCGGCTCTAGAACTAAGATTCCTCTCAGCAGAGACCACAGGCAGATGAGGTGCTGAAGCAGTACCCCGGGGCGCCCAGTTACTGAGGCGCGAGGTGGCTTCCTCCACCCCTCCCTCTGCCCCGGCTCGGCTCACTTGCAAGGCCTCGGCCGTGGGTCCAGAGCTCAGCTCCCACACCAGCAAGATTTTGTCACCCACGATGGGAACCGCAAAAGGTACCAACGCCACCATCGTACCTTCACTGCGCGTGCGCGGCTCGGGGCGCGTGCGCACGCGCGCCTGCGCACGCGCGCCTGCGCACGCGCGCCTGCGCACGCGCGCCTGCGCACGCGCGCCTGCGCACGCGCGCCTGCGCACGCGCGCCTGCGCACGCGCTGTTTAAAACGGAGGCCTGAGGGCGGGAGCCAGTTTGGTGGGAGTGGGACGAGGGCGGTGCTCGGACCGCTCCTTCGCCCCTCCCACTCCGGGCTTGTCTCTGCCTCTAGGTCCCCTTCCGCAACTCCCGCGCCCAGAAGTCTTGGAGTTTACCGCTTCTATTCAAGTGTACTTTTAGCGTAGAGTCCAAAGTGTGAGTTTACAGGATCGAATGGTGCGGACATCTAAAGCAGCTGGCTTCTTCTTCAAACTCCCAGAGAAGACTAGAGTACTAAGTAATTAGCGCCAACTATCCACTGAACTTTAAAAATTTAGATTTCCCGACTCTGTGTGAGAAATGACCACCAAAGATGCAATCCTTCGACTTGAGTGTTTTCATGAGTCTTAAATATGCAAATCAAGGTAGACCTCCTTAAAGCCATCAACAGTCTAGTATGAAACTCTTAAAAAGCTGGTTTCTAGCCCATTTTCCTAAAGTACCCGCAAATCACCGAGCACATTTCTCCATCCCCACCACGACTTTCTCCACCTCAATATATCAGACCCTTAGCCCCACCCATTACCTACTTCTGAGCTCTTTTACTTCAAAAATTGTTGACTTTGGAGGAATTACTTGGATCTTGATACTGTTTCAAACCAGTAACTATAGATTTATTATCCACATCATTATCCATTGCATTCATTGTATGTATCCATTTATTCATTGTATCCATTATCTGTGTATGGAGAAGATCCGTAATCTTCTCCAGAGCGATTAGGAACACCTCATGAACAATATTTACAGATTTATCTTCCTTTTTCTAGTACCTAGCACACTCATACTCTATTAGGTACTCAAATATACTTGGGATTAATCATGAAGAAATTAACACATTCTTTGCACAGGAATGCTTTAATAATTCCAAAAATATAGAAACTTCTTCATCGTGGTCTTCTTGGTTTGCAAATGACAATCAGGAACCAGGGGCCTGGGCCTGGATAGGAACAAGGAGGAAGCCCTAGAAAACCATTTAATCCCCGGGACTCTGGTCAGTTTTATTTGCAAATGGGAAAGGAAGAAAATAACTTGAAGTGGAGGCAAGAGGAAGAAGAAATGAAGAATTCTGAAGTGAGGAGAGGAGTTCTGGAATGATTCCACCACAGGTCTGCTCCCAGTCTCATGCCAGGTGGCATCCTGTCATCCAGTAGGAGAGTGGCCGGCCTTCACAGTGCAACCTCCATTTTACCCTGTGGAGAGAAAGAAGATTGGTTCTTTTTTTTTTTTTTAAGAATAAATTTTATTTATTTTTGGTTGCGTTGGGTCTTCATTGCTGTGCGCGGGCCTTCTCTAGTTGTGGCGAGCGGGGACTACTCTTTGTTGCGGTGCTCGGGCTTCTCATTGCGGTGGCTTCTCATGTTGCGGAGCACGGGCTCCAGGCGCGTGGGCTCAGTAGTTGTGGCTCACGGGCCTAGTTGCTCCGCGGCATGTGGGATCTTCCCGGACCAGGGTTCGAACCTGTGTCCCCTGCTTTAGCAGGCGGATTCTTAACCACTGAGCCACCAGGGAAGCCCAACAACACTTTTTATAGAAAATGTTGCTGCCAATTATGGAGAGAGGGCCTGTGGCAGCCATGTTTATGTTGCTTAATTGCTTCCATGCCTATAGCTGAATGAATGGAGCCGGGACACAGGGTCCAAGCTGAACACATCAGATCCTCTCTGCCAGGCACTTGGACTGGGACTGAGCCTAGCTAGTCTCTATGGTTGCTTAGGACATTAGCCCATAGATTCAGGGCAGACGTAGTCTGTCTGGTGGACTGTAGAGCAGAGAAAGCTGGTCTGCAGAGGGAGTAGTGAAGCCAATACACAAAGAGAAGCAGAAACCTGCAAGCGAAAGTTTCCAGCCCTGCTTCCACCCTCTTCCTGAGGCCCAACTGCACCCCTCGTGTGGGCTCAGCAGGACACCTTGTCCTCTCAGAATAAATCTCCCCCAGCTAGCTCAAGTTGTTCTGTTCCTGCAACCAAAAGAGTTTTGTTTAATACAGTGTCAGAGGAAGAGCCAGATCCCAGGTCTTCTAAGTCGGAGTTCCAAGCCCTGCCACATCCCACATTTTTCTAGACTGTAGAAAAGGTCAGGACCTGGCCTACTGTCCCTTTCTCTGTCACTACATCTTTCTTAAGGCTCTGCCCACTAACTTCGTCCCACCATGTCCTCCTCACCAGTTCTTCAACCCCCCTGCTCCGGACACAATCTTTTTCGCACAGTTGATGATTGAAAGAAGATTGGAGCTCAGCAGTTCTGAAAGGGAGAAAGAGAATATCCGTCAGAGCACAGGGGACAATCCCGAAGACTGGCTCTCCCTGTAAGGCATGTGCCACCCAGTGGCTGAGAACTTCCGGACGAGGCAAGTCTTCCCCCTCAGAGGCTCATTTGGACATCCGTACAATGGCTGCTGGAGGTTGCAGATGGTTGGGGGGGTGGGGGCAGGAGGAGCAGGAGGGCTGAGATTTGAGCCTGTTTACTGCCATACTTCCTAGTGGATGGTAGTTCACCCCAAGTGTGGAGGATTCTAGGGAAAGGAAATGCCCAAAGAGGCAGCACAGAGACGAAGGTAAAGTCCTGCCTAAGGAGGGAGGCTCTTCAGGTAAGAGCCCAGGGCCATTAATCAGAGTACAAAGGAGGAGATGGGGGACAGAATCATGGACCTGTGGAGCCTCCTGGATTAGCCCTGAGGTGGGAGTTTGCACTTGGCCTTCGGTCAGACCATTAGCCAAAGGCAGCTCTACTTGGTGGTGAGAGCTGAGACTTCAGGGCCACCAGTTTGGCATTCAGCACTGGTTCTATGAGCCTCAGTTTGCTCACCAATAAAGTGGGGATCATACTAGTTTCTACTGCATGGCAAGTTGGATGAAATGAGCTATGTATGTAAAGTACTGAGTATATAATACGCTCTCAATAAATGTTGGCTGCTGCACTGCTCTACTGCTACTGCCTGTGCAGAGCTTTTCTGGATCCTGCTAGCACACTGCAGAACCTCCTATGGGCATTTAGGCACACGAGTCAACACTCTGCTCAGTAAAGGGATTCCCTGATTCCTTGAACCAATCCTCTGGGGTGGTTTCCAGGCTGTGTGTGGGAAGGGAAGTCCCGTGAGTAGAGCCTGGTCATCTCTCTCACCTCTCCCACCCTGGGGCCCTGGCCAGACCTTGACAGTCCACTTGGCAAATGTTTTCCGTGTGACTCTTGTAATCGTTGCACCAGTAGTGGCTGTTGATCTGGAAGATGCCATAGTCAAAGCTGCCATCCGTATTTTCATTTACCTTTGTTATGTTGAAGTCACTTTCCACGAAAGCCAGGCACAGCCCTTAGAACAGGGAGAAGAGGGTTTTTAGAGGGGGGCCAAGCTGAGGGACAAGGAAGACGGAGGAGAAAGGGAGACGAGGAATCAGAAGAAAGGAACAGTCTTCTCTGGTGGCGCAGTGGTTAAGACAACTAAGCCCGTGTGCCACAACCACAGAGCCTGCGCTCTAGAGCCGGCGAGCCACAACTACTGAAGCCCACGCGCTCTAGGGCCCGTGCTCCACAACAAGAGAAGCCACCGCAATGAGAAGTCTGCACACCTCAACGAAAAGTAGCCCCCGCTCGCCACAGCTAGAGAAAGCCTGCGCGCAGCAACAAAGACCCAACACAGCCAATAATTAATTAATTAATTAATTTTTTTTAAAAAAAAGAAGAAAGGAACAAAGCCTAAGAGGCTAGATGGGGCTAGCGGGCCAGAAACACCCATTAGCTTCTCCTCTCATTCTTCAGTCCATCCACCCATCAGTACAACCACTCAACCATCCATCTGTCCATGCATGATTTCTGCACTTAATGATCACCTACTGTGTGCCAGAAACTGTGCAAAACCCAGTGAGGGACATTTAGCTGGCTCAAATGCAGATGCTGCCTTCAAGGTGCCTATAGAATAAGAATGAAGATATGTACCTAAAAAACCCACAAAGTAAGATGAAAGGAGAGAGTGTTATAAGGCAGACGTGCCTTACAATTCTGGGCAAGAGGGAGCTATCTCTACCATGGAGTAGGATGAAACCTTTGCACTGGCTGTTCCCTCCGCCTGGAATGCTCTTCCGCTAGATGTTTGGGGGACTAGGTCCTTTATTCCATTCAGCACTGCTCAATGTCACCTCCTCAGAGAGGCCTTCCTTGACTTCCCCCTCTAGAACAATGTCACCCATCACTCCCCCCTGCTTTATTCTTCTGCATAGCATTTATCACCACCAGGAAGCACTTCATATATTTGTGTGTTTCTTTCTTGCTGTCTCTTCCCCTAGAATGTGAACACTATGAGAGAAGGGGCTGTGTTGATATCTGTATCCCCAGGGCCTAAAATTGTTCCTGGGACACAATAAGTGCTCAGTTAAGAATCGTGGAACAAATATCGAATGTTGGGAAAGGCTTCTTGGAGAAGGCTGCTTTTTGAACCTGACTTTGAAAAACAAATGAGAGAAAAAGAAAGATGGCCACAGAGGGCATGACCGGGAGAGGAGGAGAAAGGGGGTGTGAGGGTGTGAGGAAACAGCACTCACAGTCACTCAGGGAGTAGCCCTCAAAGCCATCCAAGTCTTCCTGGTGCAGCACCTTGGCCAAGTCACATCGGTTGATGAGGCTGGCTTGATTCACAGCAACGAGACAGCTGACCAAGGAGATGAGCAGCAGGGTCGCCATCCTCAGAGGGGAGGAGACGCAGCGGAGGGTAGGCAGCGGAAGGCCTGCGGGTCCTAGGGTCTCCCAGGAGAGAGAGTCTTCTGGGGAATCTGGAGAGAGCAACCAAATGTCCTCGCTTACTCACTGCCCCCCTCCTGCCTGTTTCTCTTTCCTCTCGTGTATTATTTTACAAATACTTTTTTTTTTTTTGGTCTCCTGTTGTTTTGTTTCTGTTTTTGTTTTTGTTTTTCCTAGTCTAAAATTAACGATGCTGGGGCATGTCAAATAGAGATGAGAGCCAGCTCAAAGGGGTACCCACTGGCCAAATCTGGAGCAGCATTTTTTGGGTAACAGCTTTACTGAGATATTATTCACAATATATAATTCACGTACCATACACTTAATTCATTTAAAGTATACAATTCAATCATTTTTCACAGAACTGTGCAACTATTCCCACAGTCAACTTTAGAATATTTTCATCAACCCAAAAAGAAACCCCATATCCGTTAGCAGTCACTCTCTGTTCCACTTCCCTCCAGCCTTTGGCAACCAATAATCTACTTTCTATCTGTATAGATTGGCATATTCTGAACATTTCATATAAATGAAGTCATACAATATCTGGTCTTTTGTGTTTGACTTCTTTCACTTAACATAATGTTTTCAAGGTTTCATCCATGTTGTAGCATGTACCAGTATGTCGTGCCCTTTCACGGCTGAATAATATGCCATTGTATGGATATATCACAATATGGTTATGTATTCATCAGTCTGTGGACATTTGAGTTGTTTCTATTTTTTGGCTATTATGAATAATGCTGCTATGAACATTCGTGTACAAGGTTTTGTGTGGACAAACGTTTCCATTCCTTTGGATACATACCAAAGAGTGGAATTGCTGGGTCACATGGTGACCTAAAGTTTAAACTTTTGAGGAATTGCTGTACTTCCAAAGCGGCTGTGCCATTTTACATTCCCATCAGCAATGTATGGAGGTTCCAATTTCTCCACATCCTCACCAACAGAGTTATTAACTGTCTTTTTGATCAAAGCTATCCTAATGGGTGTGAAGTGGTATCACATTGTGATTTTCATTTACATTTGCCTGCTGGCTAATAATGTTGATCATCTTTTCACATGCTCATTGGCTATTTGTGTAACTTTGGGAAAATGTCTTTTCAGAACCTTTGCCCATTTTTTCAGTTGGGTTGTTTGTCTTTTCATTATTGAGTTGTAAGTGCTCTTTATATATTCCGGGTATTAGAACCTTATCAGATACATGCTTTGCAAATATTTCCTCACATTCTGTGGGCTGCCTTTCACTTTCTTTCCTTTTTCTTTTTTAATAAATTTATTTATTTATTTATTTTTGGCTGCGTTGGGTGTTTGTTGTTGCGCGTGGGCTTTCTCTAGTTGTGGCGAGCGGGGGCTGCTCTTCGTTGCAGTGCGTGGGCTTCTCATTGCGGTGGCTTCTCTTGTTGTGGAGCACGGACTCTAGGCACGTGCGCTTCAGTAGTTGTGGCACGTGGGCTCAGTAGTTGTGGCTCACGGGCTCTAGAGCGCAGGCTCAGTAGTTGTGGCATACAGGCTTAGTTGCTCCGTGGCATGTGGGATCTTCCCGGACCAGGGCTCAAGCCCATGTCCCCTGCATTGGCAGGCAGATTCTTAACCACTGCGCCACCAGGGAAGTCCCGCCTTTCACTTTCTTGATGGTGTTGTTTGAAACCCAAAAGTTTTAAATTTTGATGAAGACTGATTTATGTATTTTTTCCTTTTGTTGAATGTGCTTTTCGTATCATATCTGTGAAACCAATGCATAATGGTTTCCAAGGTAATCTGGAACAATTTGACCATCAAAATAAATGATGATAGTGACAGATTATAACCCACTGAATGAGATAGGAATCCATGAGTTCATAACAGTAATAGATAAATAGATACATAATGGGGATTAAAGGGGAGCTCTTCTTGACAAGAAAATGCTGACTGATAAATGTGGAGGTAGTCATGAAGTTGGAAAATCACCATCTTGAAACCATCATAAACTGGTTTGAGCAAGAAATAATCATCAATAGATGCTAAATATGAGGGGGTGGGAAGCTTGGTGAAGAACTGACTATGTTCATGGTCTTAAAGTATCTCCCCTTGATTGCATGAGAAAAACAGTAACAATACAGTGGAGAAACCAGACAGTATTTTGACCTGGTAATCAAAATTAACACCACCTGGCTTCCCTGGTGGCACAGTGGTTGAGAGTCTGCCTGCCAATGCAGGGGACACGGGTTCGAGCCCTGGACCGGGAAGATCCCACATGCCGCGGAGCAACTGGGCCCGTGAGCCACACCTACTGAGCCTGTGCGTCTGGAGCCTGTGCTCCGCAACGGGAGAGGCCGAGACAGTGAGAGGCCTGCGCACCGCGATGAAGAGTGGCCCCCGCTTGCCACAACTAGAGAAAGCCCTCGCACAGAAACGAAGACCCAACACAGCCAAAAAAAAAAAAATTAACACCACCAGTGAGGGACAGAGAGAGATTATGTGCCTCCAGATGTGATACCCTGAGAAGGACACACATCACTTATGCAGCATCCTGGCCAGAGATGCATAACCTGTAGCTAATCTTGAGGAAACATCAGACAAAGGCAAATGGAGGGAAAATCTATAAAATAACTGGCCTACGTTCTTCAAAATGATCAATGCCATGAAAGCAAAGAATGAGGCTATTTCTATCACTAGGGATGTGTGTGTGTGTGTATCTTTCCCATTAAACTAGGTGTATGTTCCTGAGGATTCCTCCATCCACTAGCTTCATGAGTCAGGCAGCTTCTTGGACAACATGGCTACCCTGATGCCTGTCTCCTCACGGATGTTTTAATCTGTCTCCTAAGACTCACTCCATTGCAGCCTGAGCTTGCGACCATTCTTTTGCCTCTCTCTTCCACCCTACAGTTGCCAGATTTAGCAAATAAAATTACAGGATGCCCTGTTACATTAGAATTTCAGACAAACAACAAATAAGTTTTTAGTATAAGTGTGTCTCATGCAACGTTACTCTGCTCTGACTCAGTAGGGTCCTACAGAGACAGGTATCACTGAACCTCGGAAAGCAGGGAGCTCCATCTCTGCCCATGAAGGCCCCTCTTGGGGTTCCCTGGGGAAAAAGTGGTTCGGGCAGGTGCACCCCCAACTTCCCCTCCCGAGCTTACCGCTCTCCTATCCCTCTCTGACCCCAGGTCCCAGCCGGCCTAGGGCTTTCTGTGAGAATCTGTAGAACAAAGTCATTTGGGTAGGAGCCTCCTCTTCCTCATGGACTACACTTTAGTCCCGCCCAGCTCACCGCTCTCCTTGTTCTAAAGAAGACGGGAGTGCTGAGCCATCCCCACCTTCTGGAACCCCAGTTCTGTGATGTCATCACTCTCCTGGAAATACCCTGGTCTTACATGCAAATTGGCTCAGTCTTGAGGCCAAACTTCAGGCAGAAATGGCAGGTGGGCCTGGAGGGATTGGTGACAACGGTGGGATAGGGTAGAGAGGGCTGGTTGCTCTGTCTGCGCACCCCCCTTCCCTTCTGGGAACAGTACCACCTTTGAGGGAACTCCTTCCACCATGGGGCTTTAGTGCCACAGTCACAGGGCCCTGAATTCCAGGTGACAGGGTGTGCCCATGCCCCAACCAGTGTATCTTGAACTGAAATTAAGCAGAGCAGCTCAGCTTCTCCCAGGAAGACTTCGGGTGTGGGGCCAGAGGCGGACAGTTTAGAATCACGTGGATACGGCCCATCCGAGAGAATAAGCCTCCTTGAACAGGGATCAGAGTCCAGACAGGATTCCAGCCCCAGGGCCCACCCTTTCTGCAACCTAAACACCCTTTTGCCCTTACTGCTACCCTATGATTCAATAAATGTCCTTTCTTGTGTAAACACGTTTGAGTTGAGTTTCTGTCACTTACAACCAAAAGAGACCTGCCAGGAGAGGAAGGATGGGGTTAACCATCCACGGAATGGTGACCTGACAAGCTGTCACCTCCCCATGAAGGCCACACATCTTAGTATCATTTGTCACCAAGGAAGTCTGGGAGACAGTTCCACCAACGATAGCAAAAAGGAAGCAAGAGAAAGTTCTGTTACTGATGTTCACTCCATCCTCTGAAACAGGGTGATAAGGTCTGACAGAAAGGAAGTAGGAAGAGTTTTCTAAGTGGGCAGTGATACCCCATACCCTCTGGCTTTGGATTTCCCTCCCCAGTGGGACAGCAGCGCATTGCATCTTGGGATGTGAAGCCAGCCAGAGCTCTGGTGGAGGTTGAACTCTGGGAGGAGGGTATTCTCTGGGTACCACTTTATGAAGTACCGTTTGGGGCCAAAAATATGCAGGTGCCTCAGATGACCCAAACAACCATGTCTGTGTAGAATTAGAGCCCTGGGTAGGAGGAGAGGCTTCCATAGCCCAGGACCACATGCTGGAAATTGGGCCAGGGGAGGGTCTCCCTGCAGCTAAAAGTCTTAGAGGGGATGATGGCAGCACTCAAAGGGGGACCAGAGGGACCCTCTACCCCCACCCCCCAGCTGTGACAGACATGAGCCCTGAATGGATTCCTACCCATTCAAGGAAATGGGACCCAACCTGGGACCCAACTTGGGACCCAAGAATAAATTCTGGACGTTGCAACCTGGGACAAGAAGACATGGAAGCCACAGATCATTGGTCTAAATAAATATTTACAAGTTATAAATCAAACTAGCAAACTGTTAACTAAAATATTTTCTATCCTCATATTCTGACAAACATTCCTTTAAAAGGATAAAATTTTTAAATGTGTATGAAGCTATGGTTTATATATGACTGAAAGTTAGCAAAATGTCAAAGATGAATGAATTTAATTTTTATTCCACATGTCTAGATGCTCTGTTAATGGGCTGACAATGTTGGGATGAATAATAAACATATACATAATTCATAAAGGATTATAACTATTCCATGAAATTTATTTTTCTTATTTCCCTTTCAACAAATCACTAATTATATTACTATTATCAAGATTTTTCAATATATTTAAGAATTTAAAACATAAATATATTCAAAGTACAAATTTTTAAATATATTTTCATCAAAAATATAAATTTATGTGAAAAATGTATTAATTTTCTGTTTTCCAAAAATTAGCTTTTTTAAAATATTGAAAGGTATCTAATAATTCAAAAGGCAAAATACAAATTAGAATGAATGAATATTAAATTTTTATATCAAAATTATTTATATAAAGCCAAACACTTTATTTTACTCTTTGAAAGCTTAATTAAATTTTATTAAGTAACTTTTAATTTTAAAATTTAACTTAAATTTTATTTAAATTTTAAATTAATTTTAAAACTTTTTTTAATTTAAAACTTTTAAAATGAAAATGTTAAAATTCATAAGTCTAGCATTCAATGTCCATCTTGTTGCTAATGTAAAGAATTAGTATCATATTATGTCTGAAGTCTAAACATATATAAAAATTTAAGAGTAATATGTAATGTGATTTATGCAATATTACAAAAATTTCCTCAGCTTTTTACAACTGAGGCAAATACTCTACTAATTCCTGTGTACTTCCAGAACCATGAGTAGAAACATGAAAATAAGAATTGTACACTCAGCACTACTAGAAAATGATATTTCATTGTGTTCAAATCTATCGCGTTCAAGCTACCTGAGAGGAAAGCTCTGACAAGTTAATTAGTCCTTTCTCTTTCCTTCTTTTCTGCTCAGAACGTCTCTGGACTCTGAAATTGTACCAAGCAGGAGTCATTAAGCTTTCATCAAACCTTTAGACACAGTTGCATTTTTCCCCATGAACATAGGGTAAGATGTAAAGAAGCATCTCCCCGGGGCCTAAACATCGTTAGTCAAGAGAGTGGATGTTTCGGGTTAAGTCGTCCTGTGCCAGTGCTGAGTGCCAGATCCTGAGTAACAGAGACATCCTGTGGTTTAATTTAATTATCTTGTCTGCAGGTGCACTAAGCACAGGCCCAGCTAGGGGCTGCACTTGTCAGTTTTAATGGCAATACTGGAAAAGTATGCTCTGGCAATAAATTGCTATAGAAACCAGAGGAAAATTTAAGGAAGTGTCTGCTTTGAGTTTTCAATAAAATGTGAGAAAACCCCCAAATGATACCGCTGGCTGAAATGCAGAATACAAGGAACTAAAATCCAGTGACAGAAATGAAATCTGTATTGAAGGCAGAAGGAGCAGAATCCACACGGCAGAAGAGTCAATCAAGGCTGTAGTCACACACTTGGGAAGTTCTTCAAATGCAGAGCAGAAAGACATGTGGAAAACAATGGGACAAAAAAAGGACGGATATGGATGATAAAGATTAGAGACTTAAACTGGGACAAAGACACCAGAGCTGAAGAAGGTGAGTTTGCAGATCTGATAGGTAACCTGTGTTCCAGGAAAAATACATGAAAAGACAGTCACTACTGAGACATATTCAAACCATATATTCATAAGAATGAATTTTTGACTTTACTTTTAGGCTTGTACTTTACCCCACAGAATATATACCTTCTCAAATACTTCAGGAATAGTGACGAAACTGATTATAAACTAGGCTACAAATAGTACCTCAATTTGTCCCCAAAGGAGGAATTACATAAGCTCCATACTCTGGCTATAATTTAAAAACCCCAGTTTCTTATAACTTTAACAGAAACACACACACACACACACACACACACACACACACACTTTTTCCCCTCTGAATAATTATTGGGTCAAAGGCAAATTAAAATCTGGAATAACAGGTTTGCAAAACAATGAAAATGACATTAATATATTAAGTGTCTGAAATTTATTTAGAAGTAAATTCATAATCTTAACTGCTTTCATTCAAATAAAACAAGCAAACTGAGCGTTCAACTCAAGAAGTTAGAAGAAGTAGAAGGAAAACATTCCCAAGGAAAACAGAAGGAAGCAAAACATAAGAATGAAAGTGTAACGTCTTTAATTGGCTTCAGGGGGAAATATTGGGTGACAAGTTAAAAACGAAGTTAAGAAACAAAGACTAGAGAACCTGAATATTACGTGTCCCACTATGGACTTTGGATCCTTCTCTGTAGCATTAGTGTTGTGTAAACTAAATTTTTCAAAGTTTCTGGAGTGAATTCCTTGCAAGAACTGGCCACTCAGAAGCCAAGGGTTACCAGCAAGCAACAGATTTCTTTAATAAAAACACAGTGGGTAGATTATCCAGGAAAGTAAATATAACTGAAGGTTCTAAAGCCTTGATACCCCAAAAGCATTGCCAAACACTTTCTCCCATAAAATCATATTTTGTCCCAAGGGGGACCCCCAGCAGGACTGAGAAGTACCATTGCCTGCTGCTGGACCTGGGAGCATGGGACAAGGAGGGACACTTATGTCTCTGCTCAGGAAAGTGCAATGGAAGCTCCTTGATTGTGCTGTGAAATGCAAGAAGAGTGAAATACACTCATGGACCTTAGCAGGTCCATAAGTCTGAGTAATTAATAGACTGGAGAAATTCCATGGTGGTCCAGTCCAGACGCACCATTCACATAGTTCAAAAAGAAGCATACCACCCTGAAAGTCAGCCCTTCGAGAAATGAATCTTTCCACTGAGCTAAAATTTGCCTGTGTCCACTTTCTCTGCTTAATCTCAGTCCCCACACGTCATCCACCCAGCTTCGGACCCTCTTGCATGGGGTGGCCAATTGCTGGCCTTTGGAGTCAAACCAAAATTTCTGGCAAAGAACTGGGCTCATATAACTGCATGTATAGGTAAAGCATGTGACTACGTCATTATATGTTTTAGTGTAATCATGCCTGAGCATCTTCATAGAACTTACCTATTATTTTATTACTTTCCCCCAGTTTCTCTTTTATATTATAGTTAAAGCATTATGCTGATTTTTAAATTTACCATCATTATGAATGGATTAAACAAATCAATAAAAAGGAATGAATGATTGGTACACACAACAACGTGGATAAATTTCAAAACAATTATGCTGAGTGAAAGAAGCCAGACCAAAAAAAGAGTATATACTGTATAAGCCCATTTATAGAAAACTCTAGAAAGTGTAAACTAATCTATAATGACAAAACAGATCAGTAGTTTTTGGGGGGATTAGGGAGTAGAAAGGGGCACAAGGAAATTTTGGGGGGTGATTGAGATGTTCACTATCTTGATGTGATGATGGCTTCATGAGAATTTACATAAATCAAAAATTAGCAAATTGTACACTATAAATATGTCATTTATTATATGTCAATACTTCAATAAAGTGCTTAAAATCTTTAAAAATTACTATCATTACACTATGTATATATATTTAAGTAATGAATGTGTTTTTATTTCTCTTATAATTTAAAAAATGTGAACATTCTGTAATTCAGCAGCAACTTTTACTTCCTCGTGACTTCTTCACTGGGTCTTAATTCCCTTTTATATAACAGACTCCTGTTCCGGAAGGCAATTAGCTTTTCATCATTCTTTCTGTCTAGATAACATCCAACGACAAATCCCACAGGGACAAGTATATGTACCCAGTGGTCACGCACAATCTGAAGTAAGTTCATCATGAATTCTGAAGCCTCGGAAGCAACAACGACACCACCCACAAAATACATTTTGTGAAAAGGGAGTTATGGGTGTGTCACGGTTGAGAATCCCAGTATTAGGAAAATTCAGAAGTTGGGGCAAAATTTCTCCCACATGCCGGTTTTCAGGCCAACTCTCTGTGCAATTTATCCAGTGGCCACTAGAGGCCAGCAGAGGTCCAGGTACAGGAAGGCAGGGGCTGCGGGGACACCAACACGTAAAAGTATTCCCTCCTCTATGCTCGCCAGCCTGGGAGCTGGGCATTAATATCCCCGATTTATGCAGTGGTAGAGCCGGGATTTGGGTTGTGGTCTCTTTGGCTCCTGATTCCACTTTGTTGGTCCCTCAACATCAAGAGCCCTCCCTGTGCTACCATATGTCCTATCTCCAGTGGGGCAGCAGCCAGAGATCCAGGTCTGTCATACACAGAGGTGACATGGAGTAGTTGGAGGTGGCATCAAAGAGTTGTGATTCTCAAGGTGCCTTTAGAAGGCAGCTCAGGCTCAAGGCACCCTCTGTATTGGTCTTCCACCTTGCCTGAAACCCTCCTATGATGAGACAAGGCGGACTTCCCTGGTGGCGCAGTGGTTAAGAATCCGCCTGCCAATGCAGGGGACACGGGTTCGAGCCCTGGTCCGGGAAGATCCCACATGCCGCGGAGCAACTAAGCCCCGTGCACCACAACTACTGAGCCTGCGCTCTAGAGCCTGCCAGCCACAACTACTGAGTCCGCATGCCGCAACTACTGCAGCCCGCGCGCCTAGAGTCCGTGCTCCGCAACAAGAGAAGCCACTGCAATGAGAAGCTCGCGCACCGCAACGAAGAGTAGCCCCCGCCCGCCGCAACTAGAGAAAGCCTGCGCGCAGCAACGAAGACCCAATGCAGCCAAAAAAAAAAAAGGGCAGCGTTCCATTATCAGACACTGCAACATCACAGGCTTAGCTAACCAGGCTGAAGAATGAAGCACTGGTGGAAAGATCATTTTTTATAAGGAACAGGGAAAGGAGACAAGGTTTAATTGGGGGTGGGGAGGTGATGGTGGAGCACCCATGGGATGCTACAATGGAGGCCTCCCAATAAAAACTATTGTTAATACATCTTGGGCCCTCCCAGTGTGTGAGGCACGAGGCAGTGTATGCAGTGAATCATTTCATCGTCCCAGCACTCTTGTGAAATTAGCTGCAGAGAAGTTAACTCACCCATAATCACAGAGCTTGCAGGTGGCAGAGCAAGGATTTGAATTCAGGTTTGACACCAACATGGTGGGTTTAGCTACTACTCTGTACTGCTCACTTTCATGGAATTGTCTTTCTTACTCTTTGGGGCTGGGGTATTATTTAGTTCCTGTGTTAAATTGGTTGGTGTTGGTAGAAGGTGGTGGGTATTTTATTTCAAACTTCTGGAGATAAAGCTCCTGATGATTCAAGAGAATTTTAAGCCTCTGTGATGGTGAAGGAGGGAAGTCCTCTCTATTTATTGAACATTTTCAATGTGTGAGGTTCTGTGCTAAGGTTGATACTTTCTTAGTGATGCTATTGGAAGGGCAGGTGGGCAGAGGCCAGCAACAAGGAATCGAGGGGCAGGTGATATGGAATGGTCCCGTGACATTTCTGCCCACAGATGTGTGTCAAAGGCAGCGGGACCCTACCTCAGCTGGAGTCCCGAGCAGGTGACCAGACCAGGATGTAGGTCCAGGGAGCTACACCAAAAGGCCCCAGTCGTCAGGAAAAGCCAAACCATCCCAGTGAGCAGATAACTCATGTGTGTGGTTTGTGGGTGATGAAGTATTCCAGCGGTTTCTTTTTTAATTTTTTTTTTTTAATTTATTTTTGGCTGCGTTGGGTCTTTGCTGCTGTGTGCAGGCTTTCTCTAGTTGTGGCGAGCGGGGGCTACTCTTCATTGCAGTGCGTGGGCTTCTCATTGCAGTGGCCTCTCTTGTTGTGGCTCACGGGCTCTAGAGCGCAGGCTCAGTAGTTGTGGCGCACGGGCTTAGTTGCTCCGCGGCATGTGGGATCTTCCCGGACCAGGGCTCGAACCCGTGTCCACTGCATTGGCAGGCGGATTCTTAACCACTACACCACCAGTGAAGTCCCTCTCCAGAGGTTTCTTTCCTGCACATCTTTTCCCTTGGGCTTGGACCGGTCCACCTGGGATCATGCAGCTTGATCCTCCAGGCAAGGTGCCTCAGGGAGGTGGCCTCTTCTGTTCTGCAGGGCCCATGAGCTATGGGCTTCTGCCCATCCTGCTGCTTTTATGCTCTTATGGACACATGGTAGGGGTGATACAGGCACCAAGTAAAGGCTCCAGGGCTGCACAGGTGAGGACAAAGCAAAAGGAGGCCAGAGATAAACAAGTCCTCACAGACCCATTGGATCCACTTGCTTCATTTCATAGATGGGAAAACTGAGGGCTGGGGAGGGGAAAAGACTCGACCAAGGCTACACGCAGGGTGAGCTAATGGCCAAGTTGGGGGTAGGACTCCCAGCACAGTCTCTTTCTCCCATACGCCCCAGACTTAGTTAATGATAGGTCCTTGCTTCTGGACACTTCTTTGTACTTTGTCTATTACTATTTACTCATTATCTTGTGTCTTTCTGAAAACAATAATTCTTTAATATCATTACATATTCAGTCAGTGTTCAAATTTCTAATTTTTCTATGCCAAAAAGCATTTTTTTAAACAATTGGATTAAATCAAGATCCAAATAAGATGCGCTCAGTTGTGATTGGTTGATGTCTCCTAAATCTCTTTTAATCCCTAGTTTTCTCTCCCCTCTTTCTCTTTTTCTTTGTAATTTATTATTGAAGAAGGCAGAGCATATACCTTGTGGATTGTCCATAGTCTGTGTTTTGATGATTACAAGCCCATGATGTAGTTTAACATATTGCTCTGTCTTCTATAATTCCTGTAAATTGACAGTTGAGTCTAGAGGTTAGATCAGATTAAGATCAAAGCAGGTGTTGTGTTCTTCCATCAAAGGGACATAATGTCTAGTTGGCTTCCTTTTTGTGACATTAGCAGCTGTTGATGCCCAATGCCTGGACCCATTAATTCTCTGGGAGTTAAACATGGTGACATTCTAATTCTATAATTCCTTCTTCATTTAGTAACTGGTTTATTTCAATAAAGAGAAACTTCTCCTCCTCTACTATCGGTTACCCGTGCTATTATCTCATGAATTCTGTGAGAATTCTGGGTCGGTACAAGTGTACCCCATTTCTATATGAGCACAGAGGTCAGAGGGGTAAAGGGAACTGTCACCAGGAGAACTGTCCAGCTGAGCCCCCATCAACCCACAGAATTATAATAAATAATTAAATAGGAGCTGTCTTAAGGCCCTAAATCAGGCAGCAGCCCACGGGTGGCAAACCTGGGCTTAAGGACTCCTAGGCCTTTTTCTCCCTTCGTAGGAGGAGAGCTCTGCACAGAATCTTAAACATCATCCAGTTCAGCCTTGTCATGTTCAGATGGGGAAGGTGAGGAAGCTGAAGGCTGGAGAGGTGTAGTGACTTATGCAGACTTGCACACGTAACCAAGGTCATGGGCATAACCTTAAAGGAAACCCCTAAAAATTCCTGTGATCAGTTCCAGGGTCTTTGACGCCTGTGTCTGCCGTTCTTGCTCTACAGCCTGTGCTTGTACCCAGTGCACCATCTCTCAACCTCGTCCTACTGTTGTGTCCCCAGTGCCCAAGATCGACACTTGATAAATATCAGTTGAACGAGTACATGAATGAAGGTACCATTGTTTTTACATCTCCAGAACTGGCTGCTCGTGGACCTGCCCATTGGGGAAGGCTCTGCAGGCATCGGTCCTGCTGTAGATGTCCAGAGAGCTGCCAGCCTGTCAGGCACAGGGCAGGAGCCACGGTAAGAGGATGAGAGAGAAGAGGGAAGCAGCAGGGTTCACTCTAAGAAAGCAACTGGAGCGGCAGACTATACTCCACCCTGGCAAGAGGCAAACGCAGCAACACACAATCCTGCAGAGAGCATGGATGGGAGCACCAGTAGGTGGCACTGAGATGGGGCAGGGACAGAACTCCAGTGCGCAGGAGGAGCAAGGCAGGACCCTCAGCCTCATGCTGGGCAGGTGACCAAGGCAGGAACTCAAGCCAAGGGTCAAATCAGAAGCCATGAGTATTAGTTAGGATTAAGCTGAGTTGAGAGGAATGGAAAACCCCAACTATCACTGGCTCAAACAGGGTAGAAGCTCATTTCCTTCTCATGTTAAGACACCCCAAGGGAGTCAGTCTACCACCAACAGGGTGCTCCATGGTACAAAGGAGATGAAAGAGGGAGAGGACCCAGGCTCCCCTGTCTTCTTGTTCTCCTATCTTCAATCATAACTTTGCTCCTTGGACCAAAAAGGCTGCTGGGACTTAGCCTTTCCTAGCCATATTCCAGGTATCAAGAAAGAGTAGGGGAAAGAGAAGAGCAGTCTCCTTTTTTAGGGCATTTCCTAGAATTGTGCAGACTACTTCACTTAGATTCTATTGGCCAAAACTGAGTCACATAACTAGACCTAGCCACAAATGACAATGGGAAATACAGTCTTCATTTCACACATTCATGGGCCCAGCTAAAAATCGGAGGGTCAGTAAGTGAAGATCAGAGAACATGTATCCAGTGACTCAAATTATGATACAAGGCAGAAGTCAGCAGGGGACTCACAGCTTAGGCCCAGGTGCCGGGCTGTAGCTGTTTCCATCCCTGCTGCCCTAGGTCCCAGGGCTTGGGCAGAGTGAGGTTATATGAGTGCAGTTGTGGGGAGGGAGGAGGTGTGGAGCCCAGCCACGGGGCCTGACTGTCCCTGAGTACCACAGCAGCAGCAGTGGGCCTTTTACAGCTAAGCGTAGCATCAGCCCTGGAAGAAGTGTCTGCTCATTGTCAAGGACAGGCACAGACTCAAAGGCCAACAACTGCCTGATGCCGTGAAAAGCATCCTCAAGATGATGAATCCGGGGCCACAGACTGCCTTTTCCCAGGAGGCAGTGACGTGGCTGAGGACAACTGCCTTTTCTTCTTTGCTTAAAAAAATAATTAAAACAATTCTACCATAGAATAACATGTATGTAGAAAAGTACACAAATCATAAGTGTACAGCTCAATGATTTTCACAAAAAAATGAACAACCCAAGTACCCAGCACCCAGATCAAGAAGTAGAACATTACCACAACCGCAGAAGGCCCTGAGTGTCCCCTTCTGGTGACTACCCACCCACTCGCCCTCCTCCCACCTCCACCCTTCCCACCCCACACCCTCCAATGCCCACCCCTACCACCAGCATTTAAAAATCTTTCTAGGCAATTCCATAGTCAATGTTGAGAATCGCTGCTTTTGTAAAAACAGTTATCTAACTTGGCTGCACATGAGAATCCACTGGGATAGAAAAAGGAACAGAGGCAGCTAGAAGGCAGTGTGGTACAGTGGAGAAACCTGGGGGCCAGACAGGCCTTCCAGTTTTCAGCTGTGTGACCATGACTGAGTCCCTTCACCTCTCTGAGCCTCACCTGTGAAATGGGAATAGTATCATCCCATGCCCGGCAGAGTTAAGGCTGAGAGATAGAGGGTGTTAAGCCCAGGCACATGTAGGGTCCATATATGGCAGCTACAATTGTCATTTTTATTAAAGGTGAGCAACCCCAGGAAGACTGAAAGCCCTTCTTTCTTTATGCAGATGGGACCCAATCTGGGGATGGTGGATACAGACTATGTGGATAAGAGGGTCAACAGGTTGTGCTGATGAGAAGCTGGGGTCTTTCTAGGGAGCCCAGGAAAATTCCACGGGCAGCAGAGATTCCCAGACAAAGCCAACGAGAGGTGGCCACTGGCTAGCACAGCTGCAACAGCACTGGAGACCAGCAGCTGTGGATGAACTTGGGCAAAACCAATCCTTCTCCTTCAGCAAGACAAGCAAGGAGCTGACTGGCTGCAGGCTCTGACTCTGAGATTTACTTATGGAGAAAGAAGCAACCTGCATCCAGCACCTACTTCGTGCCAGATGCTGCACATTCACGCCTTTAATCTTGTGAGGTGGGCAAACTCATCCCATTTAACCCTGGAGGAGCCTGAGGCTACGGGCAGGAGCACCTGCCTAACTCACAGAACCCAGGTGTCACCAGGAGGCTGGGACCTGCCTCTCGGTTGGGCTGCAGTGGCAGCACCCCTAGGGATGTTCTGTGTTCGCAAATGACCTGCCGACACCTTGTTTGATTAGATGCTCATTTCTGTCTTTTTTCCTGAAATGAAAAGTATATGACTTTTTAAGATGATGACTTTATCCTTTTTTGTACTTATTACAAGACATAATGTTTACTTTAGAACATATAGGAAATACAGATAATCAAAAGAAAAATATCGAAGTCTCTCATAGCCCCATCCTACAGAGATGAGCACATCAAAGTTTCACACCTATTGTTCATCTATGTGAGTCTGTGTGTATGTGCGTGTGCGTGTGCGTGTGTGTGTGTGTGTGCAAGCGCAGGTAGAAATTTACCAAAAAGGAGTCATAGGGTATACTCTGTTAGATAATTAGCTTCTCTTCACTTAACAATATAGTTGACCTTGAACCACACAGGTTTCAACTGCGCGGGTCCCCTTATAGCAGATTTTTTTCAATACAAGGCAGGTTCCATATTCGCAGATATGGAGGACCAACTCTGGGACTTTAGCATCTGGGGATTTTGGTATCCAAGGCAGGTCCTGGAACCAATTCCCTTTGGATATCAAGGAATGACTGCATATAGTGGCCATATTTCTATGTCCTTGAATATTCTTCTCCAACAGTGGCTCTCATTAGAACCCCCCAGGAAAGCTTAACAAATATTCATGTCTGGGTTCCACCCCCAGGCCGATTTAATGGGCCTGGGATGGGGTTGGTCTATGGGACTTTTAAGACTCCCCAGGTCGTTCCAATGTGTGGCCAAGCTGGAGGGCCCCTGTGCCACGGCATCATTTTCCCATGGTGGCCTTGCATTCTTTTTGCTGAAGGGATGCACTGTAATTTGACCAACACCCTTTTCTTGGACATTTAGTTTGTTTCCATTTTTTCATCATTATAAACCTTGTAGAAGGTTCTTCAAGTTTCTCCCATTGCACATGTTCATTATGGCTTTCAGGAACATCGATAGTATGATCATTTTATTCTTTTTTTTTCTTCCAGCCTTATTGAGATATAATTGACATACAGCACTGCATAAGTTTAAGGTGTACAGCATAAAGATTTGACTTACATACATCATGAAATGATGACCACAATAAGTTTAGTGAACATCCATTATCTCATATAGATACAAAATAAAAGAAAAAAAATATTTTTCCTTGTGATGAGAACCCTTAGACTTTACCCTCTTAACAACTTTCACATATAACATACAGCAGCGTTAATTATATTTATCATGTTGTACATTACATCCTTAGTACTTTTTTATCTTTTTTTTTTTTTTATTATTTATCTATTATTTATTTTTGGCTGTGTTGGGTCTTCGTTTCTGTGCGAGGGCTTTCTCTAGTTGCGGCAAGTGGGGGCCACTCTTCATCACAGTGCGCGGGCCTCTCACTATCGCGGCCTCTCTCGTTGCGGAGCACAGGCTCCAGACATGCAGGCTCAGCAGTTGTGGCTCACGGGCCCAGCCGCTCCGCGGCATGTGGGATCCTCCCAGACCAGGGCTCGAACCCGTGTCCCCTGCACTAGCAGGCAGACTCCCAACCACTGCGCCACCAGGGAAGCCCACTTTTTTATCTTATAACTGGAAGTTTGCACCTTTTCACCACCTTTATCCAATTTCCCCTCCCCCCCACCCGTAGGTGATTTTATTCTTTTTTTCATATATATATATTTATTTGTTTATTTGGCTGCACCGGGTCTTAGTTGCAGCACGCAGGATCTTCATTGCCACGTATGGGATCTTTGTTGCGGCATGCAAACTCTTAGTTGCCAGCATGTGGATCTAGTTCCCTGACCAGGGATGGAACCCGGGCCCCCTGCGTTGGTAGCGCGGCGTCTTAGCCACTGGACCACCAGGGAAGTCCCTGGTGACTTTGTTCTTGATTTAAGAACTTTGGCAAAGACGCTTATGGAATGGTATCAGGTGAATTAGATACGACTCTTTTGTATAAGTGAAAGTCAGCTCGAGGTAGCTTAAGCTATAAAGAGGGCTTATTACCAAACTCTGGGAGATTTCAGCGTTCTGACTGCTGGGACTTTCTCTCACACCCTTTAAGCTGTTGCTCCTCATTCCTTCTCCCCCAGCTCCGGGCAACCACTAATCTGCATTTTTGTTTCTATGGATTTACCTATTCTGGATATTTTATATAAATGAAATCATACAGTATGTGACCTTTTGTGTCCAGCTGCTTGTACTTAGCCTAAAGTTTTTGAGGTTCATCCACGTTGTAGCGTGTATCAGTCCTTCGTTCCTTTTTATGAATAATATCCCATTTGAATGGCTATACCACGTGTTGTTTGTCCATTCATCTGTGGATGGACATTTGGCCGTTTCCACCTTTCAGCTATTATGAATAGTGCTGCTGTGAACACGCACGTATGTGTATTTGTACATTTCCAATTCTTTGGGAATATACACCTGCGAGTGGAATTGCTCATCATTACCTTTTGTCTGGTCAATTGCAGTAGCATCCAGAGTGATCTCTACATGGTTGCAAGGGTCATCATTTTCCTTTCTCAGAAACATTATTTTTCTTCTTATAAGAGCGATACATGTTCATTGTCAAATTTTTAAAAAATACAGACAAGAGTTTGTTTTCCTTTTTAATCCAGGGGAATGTAAATGCTTCTCCGCTGACTTCCCCGCCCACTCTTCAGCCTTCTCTTTTGACACTCCTCCGCACTGCCGCCCCACCCCTGGGTCCCTGTGACTACAGCCCTGTGCTTCCCCAGGCTTCAGAGCCACAGCAGATGCTGCTTCCTCCGTGGATTGCTCTTCCTGCCCTTGTCTGCATTTTCCTGTTTACCTTTTCTGACTCAGCACTCCTGTCACTGTTCCCCCAGCACATCACACAGACCTGTAAATGGCCAAGATCACTGTGCCCGGACAGTGCGAAAGGGAGGCTGACCCACTTGGGATGCTGTGGGGTTCTTCTGCTTGACCCCAAAGCAGCACTGGTCCTAGCCCTTTCCTCTCCGCAGTTTCCGATATTCCCCACAGCGTCTGAGCTAAACAGGGAACCACCAGCTCCCCTGAGCCTTGTCATTAGGGGTTGGCATTTTGCTACATTCCCCTGTTGTGACGACTGGCAGTGAGGCTGGTGCCAAATGGGCAGCCCAGAAGGATATTTCTCTTCCTTTTTCCTTCCTCCAGCCTTGTTCTTTCGGCTCGAGAAGCCAGATGCTTTGGGGTCTAATTACACGCTGCCTGCCATTGGAAGTGCAGAATGTCAGAGCTGGAAAGGAAGAACCTCATTATAAATAATCACTGCCAGCATTTATTGAACACTTACTCTGTGCCAGGCCCTGTGCCAGGCTTGTTTCCAGGCATTACCTCATTTAACCTTCCCAGCAATTCTAGGAGGCAGAAACCATTATCACCCCTGTTCTGCAGGGAAGGAAACAGAGGCTTTAGGGAGGTTACAGGGCATTTTCCTAACTGTGCTGAGTGGTACACAGTGGCAAAAAATATTAGTAGGTGGGTAGGGAAAAAGAATCCCATTGTTACACACCGCATCCTGCAACCCCGCCCCCCCCAGGAAATTCACAATGCACATCATCAACATACTAAAGGCCCTGAGAAGTCCTGTAGTTGAGAAATCTGTTAAGGTCAGTGCCACTTCTGTACAGACCTCACGGAACTACTGATCCAGAAGGCACAGTTTGGGGAATGAAGATATTAACCATGCTTCTCATCTTATATATGGGGTAAGGGAGGCCCAAGTAGTGGTTTAGGTGCAGACCAGGCACAGATCTTGGGCTCCATGCTCTCTGCACGTCCCCTCCCCCACCTTCCAGGAAACAGAGGGTGGAGGAAGGCAAACCATGATCCAAATGGCCCACTCCCTGTTTTTATAAATAAAGTTTTATTGAAGATGATCTGTTTCAGCTCCCTCGATTTATAGATGAGCCAATCAAGGCCCAGAGAGGATGGGTGACTTGTTAAAGGGCACACAGCCAATTAGGGGCAGAGGCAGAAATAGATTCCAGATCTCCAAAATCCAGGTATTCTCTGAAACACAAATCAGACAGGTGGTAGGAGGTGACGTGTGAAGTCCCTGATACCTGTGATACCTGCTCACAAGTTCTCCACTGCACAGTACTTACGCAGGTACTGCCCCCTTCCTGCTATGGCACAGACACCCCCGAGGCATTTCTCCCGATGCTTTGGGCAAAGCCACCCTGGTGTGAAGAGTGGCGCTCCTCTGCTCTCCACCTCGTGTGGGTGAACAGAGCAGGGGCCAACCTTGAAGTCTCTCGAGGAGGGGCAAAAGCTGAACGGGGCGATCCGTGTTTATTTAAATTCTGTACCAGATGCAGGAAATCATTAACTTCCCCTCTGCCAATGTAAAATGTGAGATCATTTGGACAGGACCTGGGCAGAAGGCAACCTTTGCCTGCTCCAGGAAGAGTTTGCCAAACAAATGAAGAGCATAAACAGGAACCTCAGGGCAGCTGTTTGAAACCACTTCTGAAAATAAATTCCTTTCAAGGGCTTTTGGGCATCCCTGAAGTGCACTGTTGTACAATGGTCATCTGCTGACATTTTGTGTGTGTGTGTGTGTGTGTGTACAGTTGAATACACAAATAGGATCATTCTTACCTCTTCATTAAAATGGTTCATGCATAGAACACTTTATTAACCTTTTTAGAAAGGTGAACAATTTAAAATACCTTCAGATGTAAACATTTCGGTTCAGATAGGTCCATCCGGCAACTGATACTAATTGGGGAGGTTTTATTAATCTCTGAATCTAGGGGTGGAATCGTCTTACCAACCCCGGATGGCCAAGGCATGGTGGACAGCTAAAAAGGTTCATCTAGAAACAGCTGCGGGGACAACGGCGGCCTCTGGGTGGAGGTTCTTCCTGGGGCAGCCAGACTGCCCAGATGGCCTTTCCAGAGCTGGGAGATGCAGGCTTGTCACTGAGGTGGAGGATAAAAAATAGTCCTGTGTGGGTGGCAGCTGGGCCCAGAGGCACTGGCTTCTTCATTCTAGAGCGGGAAGGCAGCCCAGTTGAGAGGCACCTTCTTAAGCTCCTGAGGCCTCTCCCAAGCCCTGGGGCCTGGGGGGAGGGTGGTCTTTCTCTAACAGCAAAACACTCCCCTTCCGCCCTGCCCCCCACCCCCACCCCAAGCACAAAGAACGTGCTGGAACAAACTTGGGCTGGGTTATAAGGTAGCTAAGGGCTGAAATTCTGGCTGTGCCAGTTACCAGCTCTGTGACCTCAGGCAAGATTTTTCTCCTTTCTGAGCCTCCATTTTCTCATCTGTCAAATGGGGATCCTGACTTCTCTCTGCAAGGCTCGCTGTGAAGATTAAGTAAAAATGACAGCTGACATGTTCTACTCTGCAACCTCACTCTTCTGCCCCTCCCCCTTCCACCGGTTGCTCACCTTCCAGCACATTCTTCAAGAGTTGCTTTAAGGCAAGCCAGCTGCATGTCATTAGAACGCTCAAGCAGCCCTACGGGAAGGTCTCCAGGGCCAGGAACTGAGGCTTCCAGACAATAGCTGTGCTGGGGAGTCACGTTAGAAGCTGATCCTCTACCCCCAGTGGAGCCTTCATGTGACTGCGGCCCTGGCCAACCCCTTGACTGCAGCCTCATGAGAGACCCTGAGCCAGAACAACCCAGCTAAGCTGCTTCTGGTTTCCTGGCCCTCAGAGACTATGTGAGCTAATAAATATTTGCTAAATTTGGGGGTGATTTGTGATGCAGAGATAAGTAATGTACTTCTCTTTCAGGGTTATTGTACGAATTAAGAGTTAATGCAGGGACTTCCCTGGTAGTCCTGTGGTTAAGACTCTGCGCTTTCACTGCCGAGGGCAAGGGTTCAAATCCCTGGTCGGGAAACTAAGATCCCACAAGCCACTTAGGTGGCCCCCTCAAAAAAAAAAAACAAAAAAAAAGCAGTTAATGCAATCAAATAGCAACCAGACTTGCTGGGACCAGTGACTCCAGAAAGGGCAGAAGGGAAAAGCAGGAGGAGGGAGCACTGAAGAGGGAGCATCTGGCTGAGTCCCGGCCAGGCAGGTCCCCCACTCCTGAACTCTGGGAAGGAGTCTGGGAGACTGAATATACAATGGCCAGACCGTGTATAAAAATAGTGCTCTGACCCACTACCTATAGCAACAGCCCAGGAAGCCGAACCACAAGCCCTGTAGCAACCAGCTCCAAACATCCAGGCCTTGATCAACAACAGCTTCCCTAATTTTGCCCCCACTTTCAACACAGTACAAATTGGACAAAGTTAAATATGCTCCCCTAACCAATCACATGGGCTGCCCCTCGGCTAGTCAACCCACCTATAGCTTTTCTATGCCAGCAGCCTCCAATCAGGGCACACCTGAAGCCGGCCCTTTTTGCTGCTACAAAGCTTTCCCGCTCCTCTATCTGCCTTTGTGTCTCTGCCAAACTCAAGTAATGGTGGCTGACTCCCCTACTGTAGTAAGCTGTGAATAAATAGCCTTTGCTCGTTCATTTGGGTGGTCTTTGTTTATTTCCACAAGCCCAAGTTCTCTC